>NC_064446.1:3975496-5278621 GCF_023343835.1 Lagopus muta
AGAGTAGGATTGAATTATGGGTTCCTTCATTTTTAATTTGATGTATTTTAGACTTAAATAGAATTTGACTCAAGCTGAAGAGCGTTTTGTTTTAATGTCTATTAAGATACATGTTTTAGATATGAAATTCTTTTGTGTTTTTGATGTGCTCGTTACAAAAAAACTGGACAGCCCAAGATCTGATTGCAGTGGGTTTTCTTTTTTGTAGATAAGATGCCAATTTCTTACTAATTTGGAATCTAGAGCATAAATTATCACAAATTGAAACAGTGCAGGAAATAATATTTGGTATGTGACTACATGAGGAAAATGTGTTGACAGATAACAGATGTGTTAGAAAATAGAGGATTCAAGTGAAGATAGAAGATGCAAATTGGCAATTTGTGATAAGCATGGGCAACAGGTTGGTGTTATGAACAGTATCTTCTGATTACTGGCATTTCCAAAAAATGGGTTGTTGAGCCTGCCTCGTTAGGATGCTGGGAGGGAGCAGATCTGTAACTACAAATCTTTAATTTGTGAGGGTTGCCCTATGCTTTCTAGTTTTCCCATCAAGCCATAGTTAGCCAAATTTTGTGCATTAGGCTGTGTGCATCAGGCATCACTTGGGCTTGGAATAACTCCAGAGTTGAGTGTTCATTTGGGGCAGAGTACTGCATTTCAGCTGTACCATAAAAATCAGGTCTTGAATGTATTTTTGGCTCTCAAAAGTTTGTTGTCTTGAGGGAGATGTAAAAGTATAGCACATGAGCACCTGTATAGAAGTTGGAAGACTTCTTGTGAGAGAGCAGTGAAGTAAACAAAGAGGAAGAGGCAGGACAAAGGATCCACTTCTTTCAGATTTCAGTGGAAATATTAGTTTGTACAATTTGAGTAGCTGATAGATACTGCACTGATGGAGATGCTTTCTCCTATCAGGACTTTGGATGTCATTTACAATGTCTCAGTGCTGTGTTTTTTTCTCTTACAGTGATCTAGAAAAAAATAATATAACGAGAATCACAAAGATGGACTTCTCAGGACTGAAGAATCTCCGTGTCTTGTGAGTATAACACGAAACTCATCCCTCTTTAGAAGATTATCTTGGGCTGCTTGTACTAAGGATGCTGATAGTCGTAGAGATCAAGTGTTAATAACTTCTGCACACTACTGAGTTAGTGGTAGTATTTTAGAGTAGGCAATTGGAACGGTTTGTGACATGAAGTTAATTTTAGTTCTGTGTTCAAGTCTGAATGTAGTCTCAGAGCTGTTTGATTCTTCGGGTTTCTTAATGGCTTTTAACAAATACTGCTGTAAGAGTTTTGGTCCACCTCACAATTTGCTTATGCATAAATAAATTTTACTGAAACATGAGAAAATAGGACTTTCAGATCTTGTTAACATCAGTACGTTTGCACGAGATTAAGAGTAACTTCAGAACACTTATTAGCTGTGGAAGTTGTACACAAGGAAACCTATGAGGGTTTTTTTTGTTTTGTTTTGTTTTTGGTTTTTTGGTATTTTTTTTAAAATGAAGTAATAAATACAAAAACGGTGGGGGATCTCTTGATCTAGAAGTATCAGTCAGGAGTTCAGCTTTAGTTCCAAATGGGCCTTGGACAACAGAAGGTGAAACATTAATCACATTAATCTACAGGTTTTTTTTTCTACAACCAGCCTGTTTAAAGCCAATTAGTTCTTAACTTCCTTGTTTTGGTTTTATGAACCTCAAAAAGGAGCATGCAGTTAGTGATGAAATATAGAACTATTTCATAGGTATCTATTATAGCTGCACGTATTTTTTTTGTTTTTTGTTTTTAAATCTTGGATCAAAAGAACAGAAAATACATTTGATGCTTTGTCATTAGCTTATTATTTCTCCTTAGTTACTCTAACAACTATGGCATATTTATGCTAGGCTTTGAATGAGATGGGAATGTCATATCTGGGGTTAATTAGCAAGGTGTGTCGTTAAGGTGTCTTTGAATATCATGTAGAGTACATGAGCATTTACCTTAGAGCTTCAGTAAATTTAAGTATACGAGCGAGTAATCAATTGTTATCTTCATTAACGGTGAGTAGAAATGTTTCAGTTCTTCCAGGAAAAGTCAAAGGTTCTTTCTGTTTGAAGGGAATTCGTTTGTCCCTTGAATCTTGTCTGACTGACTTTCTGAATTACATCAAACAGTCTAGATTCCCTCCAGATCAGTATGGAGGCAGGCATAGATGTTGGTGTCTCCCCATAAATACAGAGGGAATCTGCTATTTCCTTGTGAAAAGCAAGTTTTATGCATTACTTTCATACACAGATCTGAATATACGGATTTTGTTATTTGTGCACCTATAAAGTGGGGGAAAAAGCTAGATGAGAGCAACAGTCCTGAATGCAATGTGATGAGTTAAGGTTAAGCTGCAAGGTTCTGGGTTTTTCCAGAGCTCTCTTAATGTACCTATGGCCTTCTGCCTGCGTGTAGCTTGTATTTGGGCACTGAGTGCTACTGTGGAAATGCAGATTTGCAAGTGTTAGTAGAAACATTGCAAACATCAGAGAAGGTCTGATGTGTTGATGTGTATTTAAAAGCTATGACTAAGATGTTTTTTTGAAAATGTTTCTGAAATATGATTTTTTTCTTTCTGCTAACAGTAACCAAGAGGGCAAAATTCAAATTTTCACTTTAATATTAGTTTTCTGAAAGAATTACCTGGTTCTGTTTATCAGGTGCCCTTTCAAATGACTACATGCTGTGTATGTCACCTACTTCACTGAAAGCAGTTTATAAACTGTTGTACCTAATGCCTAGTTTTAGTAATCAAGGCAGGAACGTAATTTTGAGTCCCAGTGCTGATAGAGCCAGTTTGGTTTTCATGTTCTTAACACTCCTTTCCTGAAACAGCTCTCAGAAGTTAAACACATGGATCTGCCAGCACCCCTTCAAAACTTCAGTTTGATTGCCCTCTGCAGTTGGTCTTTTCCTTTGATTGCCTTTTAAAATAAGTCCTCAAAACTGCTGCATTAAATTATTGATAATTCAGTTGGTAAATTAATTGAAATCTGCCAGGGAAAAGGCAAGTTTTTTCTGCTTCTATCTAAGTACTATTGAACCAAGAGAGCGTTTCTGACCTAGCAGTGAAGTCATTTAGATTTCCTTGGCTCCTATTGCAGTGGTCAATACCGGCAAGGCTGGAAGTCTGCATTATAGTACTGTTTACACGTACAGTAGATGGTTTTGTTGCCTTTTTCTACTGTCTGTAGTTAGGTACTACCTAAGCCACTACAGACACTTAAACTGAACATCCTTAACTGAAAGTAAAATATGCAATTGCCAATCTTGATTTGAAATGTTTGTTTTGTGCTTGTTTTAGGTTGTGTAACACCTTGAGCCATTCTGAATGGTGTCTGGTGTATTTCTCATAAGAGTCATCAGGAATAAAAGCGGAACATGCCTATTAGAAACCCCATAGTTTCTAACGGCTTTGTCTTCTGACGAAAGTCTTATGACTGTCTGTAACCCAGGATATGCCATTTCGGCATTTGCTAATCTGTTCTTTGTAGGTCTTTGCCATGTATTTCACTTTTTCATGTCCCTGACGTATCTATTATGTGGTTGAGTTTTTCTTCCACTTTGTACTGCTGAACTTTGGGTCTTCAGAAGTCCTGCACATTTTCCTTCATTTTACTTAGCTAGAGTTAGGAAGGCCATAAGAGAAAGCTATTCTCCGTTATTAACAACCTGCTCTTTTCCTTTTTTTCTCCATGTGCGACGGGAATATAGTGGGAGGAACGGAAATAGGAAACCTGTTTCAGAGTGCCTAGACAGGTGGTCTAGTCTTCTTTAGAGACTTCATGATGAGGAGAACAAATAAATGACTCAGAATCTGGTAGAGTGGTAGAACACAAGGAAGCTGCCAGTCTCAAACTGACAACAAAGATGGAAAATATTCCTTTTTCTTTTGTATCTTATAACTTCATTTTTTTTTCTCCTTTTAGGAACAGACTTCATTTGTTTGCCTTTCTTTTTGATTTTTTTTTCCAATCAGTTTTCATTGCTGTGGACTTGTCTTTTGCTGTCTTTCTTCACAATCACTGTTCAGTTGAGAATCCTAGGATTGGGTGCAGAGTGGCTACTGCAGAGAGGAGTGCATTTCCACTTATCACAGTCTGGTCTGAAGCCAAGCTTACTACAAATTACGTTCTTCCTTTCTGTTATCTTAGCTAAAGCCATGTACAATATTCTGAGGGCCCGGAGTGCATACTGTTATCCGAAGCAGAACTCGGTGTGTGCTGGAAGTCAGCACTGAGAGAGAAGGTTAACTTAAATGATGTATCTGCTGCTTGGCTTGTACTTTACCTGTGAAGAGCACTTCTGCTGTGTGAATGAGTAGTAATTTCCTTCACAGTGTAAATCAAAGAGAAGTTGGTTTCTGTTGTTTATTACTTATCCTTGCCTCAGAGGGTGAAGAAAAGCAAGGTCCCACACTGGGAATAGTGGAAATCTAGGAATTTTCTCTTATTTTTCACACTGATGTACAGACTGTGTACTGTTGTCAAACATAACTGGTATGGCTGCAAGAGACCAAACTGCTTTGGACTGCTTACAAATAACTTACTCTGTGGTAAGCCTGAAATCTTTGCAGAACATGAAGACTGGATAAAATTTTATTACCTTTTCTGCTATTGGCTGTAGGATTCGGTCCTCATTCCCAGTAACATTAGGTAAGCTAAAAGTATGTACTTGAGAATGTATCAATCAGTCTCTAAACCAACATCTTTCTGAACAAGATGGTTACAAATGTTTTTGGAACAAAAACGGTTACTGAATCTGGCAGTCGGGACACAAATTTTTAATCCATTTCCTGCTAGTGACCTAAAGAGCTTGAACTGTTAGTTCTGCGAAAAGCTATTTTATAACACGTGTGAAATGGAGGAACAGTTATGCTGCATTAAAATTAATTGATATTTCTGAAATTGCAGACACTTGGAAGAAAATCAGATCAGTGTGATAGAACGTGGAGCATTTCAGGATCTAAAGCAACTTGAACGACTGTAAGTATCTCATGTTCAATACTTCCACATAGTCTGGCATTTTTCTACCACACTTCCAATGATTGCTTATATTTCGTGATTAAAAACAAACTCTTAAAAAAAAAAAAAAAAAGACAGAAAATGACCAAAGTGAAATGGTACCTTCCTGAATTAAAGCACACTCTTAAACAAAATAGACTTGATATTATGTGATAGATCATGCTTGAAAGAAAATGTACAACCACTCAACAAGGAAGTCAGAACCATCATTGGCACTGGAGTCTGGACAACGTTTTTGAAAGAACTTTATTGTGGCAACTTTTATAACTAGTATGTACATGAAGAAAGATTTGTTTATAATCATTATTTATAAAGTTAAATAAAATTTAATTAGATTAGATTCTAATGGAAGTTGTAATTGTTCTCTCTGAGAACCAGAGTATTTCTAAAATTGCTTTTGGTCATAATTTTCTTTTTAGCTCCATTTCATTTAAGGTTGCATGGTGCCACTGATAGATACCAATGGATTCCAGAATATCGTGCTGGGCTTGGTGGAGGAAACTAGACAGTCAGATTTCTTCTGCTTTTGATGGCAATCAAAATAAATACAATTTATTAATTTAAAAACCACCTTAATGCAAAATTGAGCTTGTAGGAAATTATGTCTTGCAGGAGAGTGAAGTTAAATATCAGTAAATGCAAAAGTAATACTTTTTCAAATTGCTACTCTTATTTGGGTCATGAAGCACTGTCATGAATCTAGGTTAATTTTGTTCACTTATGGTAGGAGAAGAACTGAATTTCTGTAATACTGAAATACTTCTGGGAATTACTCTTTGTAGGTGACTATAAAGAAATAACATGCTGGTTTGGAATGCTTTTTTGATAACTGAAGAAGCAGATTTCTTTTATGCTTGATAATCTGTAAGGCATTTGTTGGACTTTTCTAATTGATTTTCTCTCCAACATAGCTTTAAAGAGTTAAGTTCACAGTAGCAATTGTTGAAGAGAACTCTGGAGTATTGAGCGTATGCTGGGCTAAAGCTGTTTCGCATGGTTTCAGGATTAGGCTTTTATTTAAGTTGTTTAATTGTTGCACTGATCTTTTCAAAATGAATTAACTCACGGTTTTTTCTTCATTTACAAAGCTACCTTATTAACAGTAAGGGGGATGAGTTTCAAATTCTAATTACAGGCCACTTTTCCAATTCCTAGACCTATATTGCAGGGCAAGAGTTCTGTCATGACTGATTTCACACTTCTTAGTAGAGGTAGGGAGACTAAATAAACAAATAAATAAATAAAAATATACACATTTCTTAATTTTCCAAAATTGAGCACTGCCTGATGCTGCAGAAAACAGCTTGTTCAGGTTATACCTTGTCTGTGACCGTCAGTACCCTAACTACCAAGTTTCAGTTTAATGAAATTATCAGATTTAATTCAGATAAATTTAGTTCAATTATGAAATGAGTTATGAAAAAAAGTCTGGGAGTCAGACCTGCTATCAGGAACCAGAAATGATAAATACTAAAGCACTCTCTTAATGTGTTGCTTTTCTGTAGAGCTTGCTCTCCTACCAGATGAACGTAATGCATCTTGTGAAACCAGAAGTTAGGAAATATGATACCTTTAATAGCATCTGCTTGAGTATGTGATGTTGGAAAGTCTCTCTCTCTTTCCTTTTCTTTCTTTCTTTTTTTTTTGTATTTGAACTCTTTAACTTGGCCTGTTAAACACACTCTCTCTGCTTCTCTTTTAAGATTGCCTGTCATTAAAATATTTCCTAAATGAATGTAGTACGAAAGGGAGGCCTGGAAACTCACAACTTTTTGTCGGTGTTTTAGCTTAAATCATCTTTAAGACAGAACTATAAATCTGATATATATATATTCTTTTATTTTATTTTTTTGCTATGACTCAGTAGGCTTAGGAAAATGAACTGTGGAAAATTTGGCATAACTTATAAAGGCTGAATTGCAACATTTTAGGTAGTTTTAAAGCTATTTTGTTTAGTATTGTTAAAATTGCAAAATGTTAATGAAGAAAGTATGATGGTTGAATTAAAAAGAAATTGGCTTTTTTCCATTTAATTTCTTTCAAATAACAAATAAAAATTGCATATATTGCTTCAATTCTGGAATAACATTCGTTTTTGATCTATTGAAATGGATGCAAAAAGTAACCATTAAGTTTTTTTTGAAACAAAGCAGCTGCATTGAGTCTGACTTTAAAACAGGAGCAATTTTGATATATGGTATTTTGCCAGGAATAAAAGTTTTAATTCAAAGTAACAGTTGAATTATATTGTTCCCACACTCCTCTGTGGAAGTGATTGAAAGGGCACAGAACATAACCTCAGGTGGATATTATTTTAGATTGGCATAGTTTCACATGTGTGGATATTGAAACGAATTCATCAGCATTAATGAAGTAAATGAGCAGTTTTGTTTGTGAAATGTGTTGTATGGCTCTGCATAACAGTAGGCATGTTTTGAATAAAATATCTCTACAGTTGTTCACTACTGCTCCCCCAGACACCATAATGATGTCTCTCCACTTACTTGGGTCTCATTGTTTATAATGTGTTCTAATTTTTTAAAATGGGAGATTAATACTTACAATATAGATGGAGCATCTAAAGGCGTGACCTAAGTAACAGAAGGCAAGATGTTGTAAGAAATCATATATTTCTTAGTAAAGTCTGGCAGTGTTGGTTCAAGGAAGCACATAGTGCAGGGTATGGCAAAAGAACAGAGAAATTGTGTGTGGAAGATAGAAGCCACTGCTTGCACTGACTCTTCTTTAGTTTTACAGAGGAAAGCTGAAGAATAAGCAGTGGTTGCTTATTGCTTGTTCTGGTTTCTTCTACCATTGCCTTGTATAAAAAATGTGTTGGTTTTTTGTGTAAGTTGTTCTTTTGAGTTCTAAGATTCAGAATTATTGACAATATCCACTGGTGCTCAGCACACTGGAAAACCAGGAATGCTTTATTCCAGGTAATTTCAATAGTTTTGCTCTAAAACACACAGGTGATGTAGCTGACCATAAAATGTTTGTCAGTTAATATACAATATTAATAGATTTAATTGGTCCAAACATCTTACTGTCTTTTATTTATTCTGATGGTGTTGGATGTCAAACAAACTGACAGTGCTTTTGTGCAGTGCAGTATCAATTCAGACAATCTGTAATACTTCTAGACGTTACGTGCTAATGCAGGCTTATATGTCTGAGGTGCTAGAATGACCTCAGAATGTCTCCTCCATGGCTTGTTAGCAGCTTTCTAGCTGTCAGCTTTTATTTGGCTCCAGAGTGCTGCTTTAGAAAAGGTATGACAAAGTAACATTGACTGATAGACTTTGCAGCGCAGACATATGCACCTGTCCAATAAGCATTTAAGTTATGGAGATGCTTTGCTAAAACTTGAAGTGCCAGCTGTAAATTTGGCATCTGCCCCCCTTGTCAGTAATTATTTTAGAGCATCACTTGTTGAGGTACAGAAGGCTTCAGATTCTAATTCTTTTTAAACTTGTTCCATTCTGCAGTTTTTCCTAGTGGTTAAGTGAAAAAGGTCTGACTTTGATCTTTTCTGGTTTTGTTTCTGCGGTTTTGAAGTAGTGTGCGTATGCCCATACAAACGTAGTTTGTACTGACAATGAATTATACCCAAATTTATTTTGAATTTTGACATTTTGGCTATATGCTGTGATGTTAACGTGTGTAAAATGCGAAGATAAAATTATTACAAAATTTCGTGTGCAAAGAGGAGCAAGAGGAAAGAGGCACACTGGTGGGCCTAAAAGATGAACTGAAATTTCTTTCAGAGCCAGATGTCACACGTTTATGTGAAAAATGATGCACGATCTAAGACACCAGCTGATCCTGACTTTTCCATAGCCAACTGCCAGAAATTGTCACGTAGCTGTATTATCTTCAAAAGGCTGGACTTTGGCTGATGGCTGGTTCTTTCTACTCAAATCAGTGTCTTTAGCTAGCATAAAAGATCTCAACATCTGAAAACACTAAAACCATGTTTTTGTTGTTTAAAGGAGTGGGGAAAATGTATAAGCACGGCCAAATCAAATCTTTTCAAAGTTAGGAAAATTAATTAGCTTAAAAAAAAACCAAATGCACAAAAACTAGAACCAAATTTTAACCCTAGCATATATGTATATGGTTTTGGTTTTGTATGTGCTAAGACCAAGGTCAGAATGGCAATTGTATTTGACCTTTAGCAGAAGAGAAACCACTGTGTTTTGGATCTCTGTAAGCTGCTTCCTAAATGCTTGATTAACGGTACTGAAGTCAGTTTATTTGGTGTAGTACTGTCAAATTTGTATTAGTGACCAAAGATGCTAAGGAGAAGAATTGTAATGAGATGCTTCACAATCTGGATTTAATATATTGAGATTGAGTAGGCTTTAAATAAATCATGTAATACAAAAAGCATCTTCCATAATTAACAGGAAGAGTGGAAGTTTGCTAAGTGCTTCAGAGCAGGCAAAACAATAAAGGCATTGGACAGTTCTCTGCTGTTGTAAACAAAAGCTTATTGCAAATCTTTGGCAGCACAGACAAATCTATGGTGTTTATACAAGGTTTGCAGTGTGTGCAGTTTAGAAGAATTTCTGGAATTGCACACATGATGCTTTTTTCATTTGTGAAGCCATATGGATTTGTAAATATGAAAGACAGTTTGCATGTAACCTTTCAGAAGGAAGCTTTGTTTTCTGTCTGCATTTCCCTATGACATTTTGGATAACATATCCAGTTTGAGATCGGTAATCATGAAATGTTTATCTGGAAATGCAGGAGATTGAAGTTGCAGTCAAATGGATTTAGAGCTGTGAGCTGATATTTCATCAATTTCATTATTTACATACTTCCTTCTGCGGTGTGTAAGTTGGGTTGTGCTTGGTTTGCTACCAAACTACTGAGGCGCATGATGTGCTCCAGGAGTGCAAAACATCACCCTCCTTTCTGTGCCCTGCTCTTGGGACTGCTCTTCACACAGAATCTTTTAGCTTCAGATGAGGACAGAAATGGTAATCCAGGTCAGCTGAGGCATCTTGAAAGTTGCCTTCTTTGCATTTGGGAGGAATGGTATTTCATTCCTGTCATCCGTGTGTAATAACTAAGATTTCCCCCTGACTTTTAAGGAAGTGTGTACAAGTGTCAAAACCTGCATTTATCTTTCATACCGAGAGGAATTATTGCTGCAACAGTGCATCATCAGTAGGGTGAGATGAACCTATACTATCTAATGCTGTGTGTCAACAAAGTAAACTTCTGTAAATGGCAGGAATCAGTTTCTAAGACCAGTTGTAAGCTTAGCAACTCTTTGATAGAGCTGAGAAAGAATAAATAAAATGATATTCAGTTTTTGGCATCTTCAGACATGATGTTCTCCTGATTTGAAGAATAGCTAGCTCTTGTGTTTTATGTTGCCTGAATCCTTGAGCTGGTAATATGCAGCTCCTGGTGCCATTGGCCTCCTAACTTGCAAGTTCAAGCCATATTTTTTGATATTTGTTCATGTTTTTGCCCTTAACATCTGAAAAATTGTCTGGGTTGAGAGGGGAGGGAAATCTACAACAGACATCTGAAAAGGCACTTTTTAATCTTGCATTTTCAAGAGAAGTCTACTGTTGTCCCAGACGCACTCCAGTAAATGACTGTTGACACTGAGAATTCCAGTGTGATGAGGTAGAATGTTTGGGTGCAATATCTGAAGAGGTGTTACTGGTCTTCTTCTTTGATGCAACTGACACAGTTGTGGAGGATGGAGCACGCTGTACTGCAGGATCTTCCTAGTACAGAGTCACTGCCATTCTTGGTTACTCACCAGTATTTAGTATTTGGCCTGAAGTTTTCTTTCCAGACAATCCCTCTGAAAGTACATGGGAAAATGACAGATTTATTTCTGTCTGATTTAACTTGCATAGGTACAGTGTTAATACCGGTTTTGAGAATTGAATTGTAGTGTTGTTTTTTCTTTTCTTTGATAGTGGGTCTTCCAAGTGGCCAAGATGTAGTTTTTACCACTTAGGTGGTGACAACATTACTCTATCTGCATGATGGTTGGACCTTGATTAGCAATAAGGTATCAACAGATACTTACATACCAGCTTTCTAAGTTCACGAAGTACTTTAAGTACATTAAGCTTTTGCACAGAGTTCCGTAATTTGATCCTGCTTCAGAACCCTAAGGCTAGAGGAAGGAAAAGTCTCCACAGTATCATTAGTGCTGTTTACAGGTATGCACATGCTGTTTCTACAGATTACAGGAAATTGTACTCCCTGTCTCTGCCTTTTGTCTTTATCTTGGAGAAGTGCTTTCCCGCAGTGACGTAATAAGAGTTGCATTGGAGTTCCTGTTTAGCTTCGGTGGCAGAAGCAAAGCAGAAGTTCTCAGTGTTTAATGTTCACCTGAAATAAAATATAGTCCCTGAATATGTCATAACTATGTGCAAGTTCATCAGGAATGTGCTGCATCTTCGCGTGGCACTGTGTAGCTCTTTGAGTGTCTGTTGGTGTGCTGCCTTGCATTTCTTTTTGGGGCCTGGTTTCATACAGGTTTTACTGGTCTTTGTTGTTACCTTTTTCTCATTATTCGTCCATGTTTATTGCACCACACCATGTTAGTCTGCATGCTACAATCTCCTACCTTGTCCCTTCTTTTCATGTGGACCAAAAAAGAGTGATTTGTTGTTCCTCATTGTGTGATTTGCAGTAAGCGAGAGCTCTTCTGCATTTTTAGTCTGTAGCTAAGTCACATTCTGTCTTTCCCAATACTTTCCTTTCTTGAAAGGGGAAAGAATTGTCTCTGTGCTTGTGGGATGAGTAATAACTTCACTTTAAAAATGAAATGATTGTGACTCATTTTTATCAGTTTTCTAAGCCACAGATATAATTTCCAGAGAGACAAAACTTTTTAGAATGGCTTGATTAGTACCAAGACTTCCAGACTTGTCCCTTCCTTCTTAGCGAACTCGTATGAATTTACCACTCAGTGCTGTTAGATGTATCAGTGAAAACAACCTGCATGGTAAAGATCAAGTCAGCTAGCAGAGTTGCTGAGGTCTAGTCCTGCATCTCCATCATGCTTCTCTAGTCTTCCAAAAAACTGTTTCATGGACAGGCTTAATCCTCACTGAGGACCTTGTGAAGTTGAGTGACTCTGGAATGATGTAGTAGTTGCCATTCAGAGTTGATCAATGGGGAAAAATGGGGAAAACATCCCAAAATGTTAAAACTGGTAAGGAATGAAATGAAGTTCACAGATGTCCAGCAGAAGACTGGCTGGGTTTGTGTAGCAAGACCGATCTGTTGAGGTATCATAAAAATGCAAAGCCTTTATCAGCTAAGTGTAGCTGAAAAAAGCTGAAAGCAAAGCTAGTAGAAGAGTATCATGCATGCCTTTGCAGTTTATGCCTCTGCATACATCCGCATGTTGCTACTGCTGGAAACAAGATCCTGATCTCAATGGGCTATAAGTCTGACTCAGCCAAGCTGTTACGTTACTGGTGTTTTTTGTTTTTCATCTGATGCGAGAATCTGAACTGTTGGTCATCTTTTTCAAACCGTATTTTGCTTGTACTGAACTAGCTGCCTAGGACTGAGGAATTAGGAATGCCTTCTCTTTCAGAGGACAGGTTTGAGACATTTCAGGAAGTTTCACTTTTTTTTCATGTCTAGAGCAGGAGGTATTTAACATCTGCCTCTCACCACCTCACTAAGAAGCTCATTTTAGAAATCTGACTTGAAAGGAATGCTGTCAAATCACCTGTAAGGAAATCCTGTTTCCTATATGACTGACTTAGCAAAAACATGGGCAAAGCTGGTAGCTTTCCTGAGAAATGTGCTAGTCCAAAAAAATTGTTCTTGTTGCAAAGGAATGTTATAAAATTTTTGTTTATTTACGTTTCCATGTCGAGTCAAGCTTCTCACAACAGTTAAAAACTGAAGAAAATGCTCAAGTGTGGTCTATACAATGCAGATTCTCAGAATAGTAATAACAATGTTTTCTGTTATTTATACGGTTTCAAGCACTATTTTTCTACTGTATAATCAATAGATATCAAGATGTTATAATCACAATGTAATCAAGAGAGTTAGGCAAAGTAGACAATGATAACAAAAAGAAAATAAGTGGAAGAGCTTACCCTTCAGCTGGGCTCACCACAAAACACCAAGAGAGGGGATCTCCAGAAGAGACCCTTCCCCTCTGGTAGCCAGCTCTTAAATAGGTCTAGGAGGGCTGGAACCTGGCTCCACCCCTTCCAGCAGCACGGGTGAATTGCCTTCAGATGTGCTCCTCTGGCTGACTCATGGCTTGCCTCAGGTGATCAATCAGAGGTTCAGGCCGTGACTCAGCAGTTCCCATACATCTACTAATATAGAATGGTACTGTACAGAAATAGTCAACTTTCACGTATTGGTTGAGTAGTAAGTGCACATCCCAAAACAAGAATACTTTGAGCTTTTTGAAACACCTTATTATTTTGGAAGTCCCAAATACATTGGTTTTCCCGTTGAATTTTGATGCCTTCATATTTAGCACAACTTCTAATTTTAGCTTTTTGTTGAAAATCCTCAGCTTTTAGTGGTGTCCAGCAACACGTAGTGTTGATTAGCATGGCTCTAGTCTGTTAAAGCATTCTATTAAGTAGTAGTTAGCTCCCCTAAATGGTAGCAAAATTTCTTGCCACAGTCTTGAAAAGCGATTAAAGTTTTATAAAAACTCCTTGATTTTCTTCAGTAGATGTACCACAGAGATGAGTTACTGCTAAAACTTTGAAAGTAAACAAGCTATTTTTCAGGGGCAAAATTGAAGATGTTTTTTGGGTGTCTGGTAAAATCCTAAGAATATATTAGGCTTGAGAATAAAACTTGATGTGTATAACAGTAGAACAGTGAGCACGCTGTATATGCACTTCTGTTGTGTCCATGTTTTCAGAGACATGGTGGTTCAGAAGTAAACACAGATCTCTAGTGTAGGAAGGCTGTACTGGGGGGGAAAATACAACAACAACCTAATATGTTTGAAGCAATTTGTAGAAGCTAAACCTTGTCTACATTCTGCTTATACCAGAAGTCAGTGTCCTGCTCATTGTCCTAATACAGCTGGCAGCATTTATATTTCAAAGACTTTATGTAGTTTCAGCCATATTCTGAAAAGATTGGATAATTCAAAGAAATGTCACTGGGAAACTATAAAAGGTTAAGAAAAGCTTAATCATGAAAAAACTGTTTGAGGCTTTTCTGGAGGCATACTTTGTTGATGTTGTACACTGGAAAAAACACAGCATTTCTTAGCCATGTAAAGTACTCTGAGCATGGTGTTACCTCCGGGATAAGAGACATCTGGATTTTGATGCCTTTACATTTTTTCTTAAAGCACAGAACTTACATTAGCTTTTCTTGAAATTAGATCAAGCATTGGAATTTGTAGTTGTTTTTTTGCACAAATGAACCTGTGTTTGTGATAGATGCAGGTTGTGTTTGGAAATAATGGAGATTTCTCATGGTCATTTGAGAGAAGCAAAAATTGTCTTGTCCTTTTGTATTCTGCCATAAAAAACATGGCAGGATGTCATTTTGCCGTAAGATCTTGTGATTTTTGTTCTTGAAGTCCTAGGGCTGAGTAAGTAGTTGCAGATGAATTCAGGAAAGAAGGCCAACATCAACGTGGTAAAACTTGCTCCGTAACTATTGACGGTAGGTTTAATACTATGTGCATCCTGGCACATGAGAAATACATCTTTCTTACAAATGGTATTTTTTAAATATGGTAGCATTCCCTTTTCTTTAATAGACTATTCAATGAATAAGGTAGATATCTCTGAAATGAGAAATTGTATGAGAGACCATCTATCTTCATTTGAAGAAGTATAAATTTGCTGGTTTTTTTGGTGGGTTTTTTCCTTTTGATTGGGTGCATACAGTTGAGAAAATTACAGTGCCCATTTACTACATTCGGTGGAGTCCTAGAGGGCACTAATATCCTCAAATTTCAGGTTACTATGTCTGTTTGTAGCATGTAATTACAATTACATATTACTCAGCCACTGCTGGCAGGCAAACTTGTTGTTATTGCTGATCCAAGGGTGAACCTTTCCTTTCTTTTGTAAACATTTAAAAAATAATAATAAATTTAAAAAGGCACCTCTTCTCTTGAGGAAACTATTAGCAGCTCTCTCAACAGGTCTGCACAGGAGGAATCCAAATACAGGAAAAGTGCAAGAGAGGCAAAGGACTGCCAGCAAGAACGCAGGATGCATGCTTCAGTGAATTGGGTTTGGTTTGCATTAGTACTTCTGGCCAGGTCTGCACAGCAACGAGATTTATTTTAACAATATGATAATAAACATGCCTGGTTTCATCAAAAACATTTTCATAGTAGATCACTGACCTATAAGAACTCATGCAAAAGCAAATTTGGGTCTCATTTATGTGTGTAAGGGGTTCAGTAACCACAGAATTCTTAAGCTTCTGAAAGAATGGTTACAAAGCAAATGGAATAATGACACTCCATTACAATGTGACCATAATTTGCTTGGAATAGCTGATTAGCATTTAACGTTACATCAGAAGTTTTAAACATTAAAACTTTTGTGGCTTGTTTGTTTGATTTTAGCACTTTTTTTTTAATATCTGATGAAGATTTATAGGGGTATTTGCTTAAGCAAAACACTTGCAGATTTAGAATTCATTTCTTCAGAGGCTGTAGGAAATACTTCAAGGTTTGTGTTGCTGTTGGGTAAGAACTGCTTTGTCAGTGGTCTGGAATAATTTGGATGAGCTTTGTTTAGCTTAAATAATTTTATCAAAAGGGTGGTGCTTTTGTGAGCTTTCTCATATTTGAATGATTATACTGCATGTGGTCTTAGAAATTCCATGAATTTCATGCTGTCAAGCACAGCAGCCTTTAAATAATCGCATTTCTGAGTAATGATGATTTCAAAGTACTTAACATCTCTCTTCCCTCTCCCTCCCCCCGCCTTTGGAAAAGTATGTATATGAATATGTAGGTCCTGCAGCCTTTCTGTCATTGGTCATAATGGCAGAATATCTGACATTGGTCATAAGAATATACCCTTTTCCTCTGGCCCAGTTCCAAGTTATCCGTATCCACTTAGCTGGAGCTCAACTCAAGCTGCAGCCTTCCATATAGAATAGAACTAACTAATTCGTATTGCCTTATAGCTAACTCTAGCATTACATTTCCAGTTGTTTAGAGATGATCTCCAGTTATTTCTTTTTTTTCCACTCAGGGTGTTATGATATGAGAATCGCCTGGAAAAAAGAGATTTCTAGGGTTCTTACATGTGCTCTGTCCATTTGATTTCAGTCATTCTTAATGGGACAGGTGTGATGCAGTGTATTAGGCACATGAGATAAATACAAACTATAGGTACTGAGGTATGTCAGGAAAAGCTGACCCCTGCAATTGATAATTTCTTGGGAAGATGATAATGAATCGGAGGTAATTATCAGAGAAAGTGAGTGTTTTTAGATTAGAGTCTCTGTTATAACTGTGGATTTTTGTGGCCATTTACCCCTTATGGCTTAATAGTGATGAAAATATCATTTGAATAACTTCAGATAAGTCATTCCCATAGGCTTGTGATAAAGCACTTGAATTTATGTTGAATATGCAGCGTGTTCTTTGTTCCACTTAATTATTTCCCTGTCTTCATTCTGTTAGCTTTGGAAGATGCATCCTTTGTTAAGCATCCAGTTTAATTTCAGGCAAAAGATGATTATGGTTGCCTTCGTATTTTAATAGTTCTGCTTGGCATATAGCCCCAGGGAGGAAGGAGCAACACGTTGCCACAGAAGCATTCTTTACTATATATGGAGAGGCGTGGTGAGCCGGGCTGGTATCGAGTTATTAAGCAGATAAATAGGAATACTGTTCTGTTCCTTCTGGTAAAAATTGCAACAGTAGTTCCACTTGCAAGTTTAGCTAATTATTCACAGGTATTTCTGACTTCTGGAAATGGTTAGTTTGATTAATATGAGCTTTTAAGCCTCGTTAACAGGGGTAACACAGCTTGGAGATGTGCACACTAGAATTTGCATTTTGCTTTCTTCATAAAGTTCCAGTGCTGGGCTGGAGAGATTACTCATTAGTGTAGGATAACATCTTCACCACGTCTATCTTACTGACTTCACAAAATCTGTTTGAATATAAACAGTGTTGAACATCTAGGGATATTACAGTAGATTCTATAGGTTTCTTGGATAAAGTCCGGTTATTCTCACATAGGCTTTGGAACAATAATTAGAAAGTAACTACTTTTTTTCCACTTAGCGTTAGAGTTTTGAAGATATAAAAAATCAAAGATTTTGTGTGAACTCCCAATTTTTTTTTTTAAGATTTGAAATAAGAGGGCATGACCATTAAATTTAAAGCACTGCAGAAACTGAGAAATGGCTATCTTCTGCAATATCTTGTGCGGTGTCTCTGTGTTTCAAAGTGACCAAGCCTTTTTGTATTTATTTGAATGACAGTTAAAAGAAAATGTGAAATGTTACATGTCAGGGTCTGGGACAGTCAGGTATGAGCTGCCACCCTGAATGCATGTAGTTGGGTTTTATAAATGCATGCTGCTGAGGTAAGGGATTGTCTGTTAGCTGACATCTGCTGCTTCTGTGTTTATGGGCTTGCCTGTTGGATTGGCACTGCCATCAATAAACATTCTCTGTTAGTAAGATTCTCTGTTCCTCATTCAGTTAGTTTGGTGCTAACCCTTATGCCCCTTTCTCAGTGATGCAGAGAGCTGACCTCAGGCCTTAATGCATGTATGAATGATATTGGATCTTTTTTGTTTAATTGTGTTGTCTTTGGGAAAATGTTTAAATTTAAAACCTGTTCCTCATACTTATTTTTGCTCGTTAACAATTTGTTCCCAGACAAAGGAAACCTGCGTATAATGTTTACACAATAGCTTTATCATTCATCTTGTAACATATTTTTCCACGTAAAAAGATCTTGTAAGAAAAGTAAGGATTCTTATATGGAGAGTTGAAAACTTGAGTTACCAGTTTGTACACTGCTTCTTCCTGCAAAGAGAAATGTAGTCTGCTTCTGATAGAGGATGGATAATCTTTTTCAGTCTAATGAAAAGTTACTAGTGGAGCTTATTGCTTTTGACAGCCTTGAAAATGTGAACCAGGACCACCCAGTCTGCTGTGTTTGTAATAAGGAATCTCAAAGTTGTAACTGTTGTAAACAGTTTTCTTTCTAAAAAACAATCTTAGCAACATGCAGTGCTGACTTTCACAGTTCTTGGAAAAGCTTCTGTACTACCATCTCATGTAAACAAAATTCGTGTATTTGAAACCATGATCCTGTAAAATTGCAGTGGACTTCCTCGTAGTAACCTTATTGAAATTCCGTTTTAAATCATCTGGCTTTATTTCCCTGTTTGTTAATATAAAGAGATGCTGTGCAAAAGTAATGGATAAAGTTGACTTTTGTGTGTGTGTGGATGCAGTGTCTTACAAAACTAAGTGTTAGAAAACAAGTGAAGAAGTTACATTAATGACAGCAACATACTTCTTGATGATGGCAGGGTTTTCTGATGAAACCAGTGAATGAAATTGGCTGTGCTCTTACTTCACTGTTTCCTAAGTCAGTATACTTTAGAAAAGAAAACTTAGAAACTTCTTAGAATTCAATAACTCCCGTCTTTCTGCCTGAGTCTGCTGTTATGTGTTATTTCATTTTTATTGCTTCTTGGTTACACCCAAGCTTGTGATGTAACCGCTTCTCTCTTAAAGGAAGTCTTAGAAATTGCTTCAACTACATCATTTTCCCCGAGGCTCTTCTCCAAGGACAATGCTATAGAGCTCTTTATAACAAAGGAGGAAAGAAACCAGCTTGTTTATTGCCAAATGAGACCCAGATGCTTTGAGTGTGAAACAGAATAAATGACCAAATTGGAGAGTGAGCCCAATGTTACTTGGGTAATTACTGAGTGTTAAAAGCTGGGCTGCTCCATTAAAACTAACCCTTTTAAAAATTTAAAAGCAGAGTACCTCTGACTTTAAAGAATGAGCTGAATATTATGTAGTAATAAGAATACAGATCTCGAATCAAGTTTGAAAGGTGTTGAACTTGCAAAGGAATAGAGTACCACTAATATCTTGACAAACATGTAATGCTTTGATTTTGCAGTAAACCTCGGTAGAGAAGCAGATGTGTAATCCAGAGGTTAGTAGATATCGCGTGTTTTCCAACGGTAAAAACTAGCTGATTATTATATATTAAAAAGAAAACACAAAAAAAACCCTAGGTTGTTATTGTAATCTAAAAACCTAAGTAACTACAAGGCCCAATAGCAGAGCTGATAGTTTACATCATTCTCTCTGAACTTTCTGGAATCTTCCATTAGCTATTCAGGCTTTGAGAACAAAAAGATATTGAGCAAGTAAGTGACAAACAACAGCATGATCATTGAAATAGGATTCTTCTTTGTAATTTGTAATAGACAACAATGTAATTTCAATTCTTTTTGAACAAAAAACTGAAATGATTGACTGAGAAGGGTAAGTTTTTATGAGTGGCTGATTAAAATAGTCATTTTATGTAGATTTATATGATGTAGAAAACTGTTTCCCATGTCTGAACAGCTATAGACCTATGAAGTTGATGACTCTTATCTTGCTGTGTATAGTTGTATTTATGTATTGAACTTTTTATTTTCCACTCCTACTGATCATGCCTTTAATTTAGATCAGCTGTAGCTCCTGTTTGCTTTCATTGTGAATGGAACTCTGTGAGACAGCATTTTCTGATCTAGAACCGACCCTTCCTATTATGTAAATACAAGAGATCCAGCTAAGTCCATATTCCAGAGGAAGTATCCCCTCCAAGAAAACATGATCACTGATTCGAAAGCAATTTAAAAATTCTCTTATCAAAATTGAGATACTTCTATTCCTACAGAACTTGGCTGAAAAATAAAATAAAAAAAAGGAAATAAACATGAAAACCCATATAGTTGTAGATTTTTTCCCCTTCTATTTCGCTGTGATAAACTTCAAACTACTGCTAGGTTGGCAGCATTCTCTCTTTCTAACCTCCACTGGCTGTTTCTTTTTAACAGTCAGGGGGATCTTAATAGTTAAGTTTCTCCTATCCCAGGTTCAGACAGAGAAAGAAATATTATTAGCCTGGTTGGAGCCAGGAAGGTAGGAATTTCACAGTTAATAACTTCTCCATTGTTGTTTTAAGAGCCCTTGATAGTCAGTGATTGACGTTGACCTTGTAGTTGCCTTTGTTTCTCTCCTCCCCTTGCCTTCAGGACATGGGACCCCCCAGATGGGTGAGGGGCTGAGGGAGGAAGGGGAATACCTGGCACTTGTTGAGATCTGCTCTGAAAGTTACGCCTCCTATTTTATTATGTCTGTCCACAATGTCAAAGGCAGGTGTTGGTGGGATGGCAGTAGAGTTTGAACCTCCCACCAGTATTCCATTACATTTTGTTGCTGTGCAACAGATGGCAGCAGAGGGGCAGTCTGATGAAATGGCGTCTAACATGGAAGTGCTTATGAAGCAAAGGCATGGGATTGGATTCCTCCTTGTGGAAAAAATGGCTCCCACTGACTTTGATTGACAGTGAACATTTGTGGAGATCAAAAGTGGATGAGAGTACAGTGAGGTGGTGGATGGTGAGTTTCAGCAGTGGCGATAGAAATGTGGAAGATATTCCAGATGGCCGTGCACAGTGTCGCATCATGAAGTTAATATTGTGATCAGCTCATCCGTGCAAGTTGTTGGATTGTGACCTGGGAACTGTGTATGGAGCTGAATATCAGCTTCGCTGCCTTGGAAATGGAGGCAGTGTTGGAATATCATCATGTTTGTTCTAGGTGGGTCCCATAATTGCATACCAAGGAAGATAGTGAACACCGTATACAAGTTTGTTAGAACATACTGAACCAATATGAGGCTGAAGATCCAGTTTCCTGGATCACGTTATTATCGGTGACAAGATGTGGCAAAACCACTATGATCTGCAGTCAACATGGCAGTCCGTGGGTTGGTCCCATGTAAATTCTCCATCAAAGATAAAGTTCAATATGCAGGAAGAGTGATTTGACTGTCTTTTGGGATAGAGGGGCAGTGATCCTTCTGGACTTTCTGGAACTCAAGCAAACCATCAGTTTTGACCACTACATCACAATGCTGACTAAGCTGAAGTCTTGAGCTTCCAGAGTCAAGTCAAAGAAGAGAGTCTTTCTCTTGTAAGGCAATAATGCCAGTCGCCAAAGCATTTTGAAGACTGAGGGGCACATTGCCAGTCTTGGCTGGAGTGAAGAGCATCCACTGTATAGTCTGGATTTGGTGCCTTCTGACTTTTCTTTTCTTTGGGCTGCTCAAAGATGGACTGAGAGGGCCACATTTTCCTAGTAATAATGATGTGAAACCTCTTCTGGTGCAAATTTTTATGATCATAGCATTTGATCATAAATGCACTCTTTATGGACTCTCATTTGCAGACTCTCATTAATGGAGAAAGTGTGTAGCTGATGGTGGTGCCTGTTGAAAAACAGGGCTTTGTAGCTAAGAATTTTCTCTATCAAATAGTACTGTTGTGCTCTTTGTGTCAGTTGTAGTTTCCATGGAAATAAATAAGAGACATAACTTTCTAAGGGACTGAAGTATATATGCAAAATATTTTTGGTAGGGGAAAGGAGGTGTGACTTTTGTTGAAACTTTTGTTGTGCTACATGCGGCCCATTTCAAAACAACAAAAAAAGAAACACTACAATGAGCCAAAAATACATTGGAGTATGTATTCTGGTCACTTTTAAAATTCACAAATTCTTTAAACATCTTTTTTAGTCTATCTGAATCATGAAGTAGGAAGATGCAGCTTGTTACACAAAGATATGAAGTAATGTATCTATTTTTATTTGAGAACAGAAATCTGCATCTAAATATATCTATGAGGAGCAAAAGGGGCTTACTGGAGGCATGTGAAAATGTCCAGAGTTGGAACACAAGGGATTTGAGTGAAGTAAATTGAAATAATAAAAGTCATGTTCATAGAGGAATATATGGACATAATTGGGTATAAACATACACACCATGTACAGGCATACCTGTCTCTTGGTTGCAACTCTAATTATGTATGTCTTGCTTTGCTTCTTGCTGTTCAATATTTTTTAAGTCTTACATTGGGAACACTTTCAGTTTGTGCAGCAGACCAGCTTCATCACCTGAAGTGGCTTTGCTGTTCTTTGAATACATGCTTAAAATCTGCATTTGTATTGCTTAGCATATATTAACATTTTTTGTACTGAATTTTATTCCTGATAAACTGAATAGAAAACAGAAAATGTACCAAAAGCAAGAAGTTAATATCTGTAGTAGCTTAGACCCACTGTACAAGTAAGGCACTATTAGATCTCTAGTTGAAACTCTAAGAGCAAAAGAAAGCACATAAATGATATTTCTATGGAAAACACTCAAAGCCTGATGTTTCTTGTGGCAGAGAGAGGTCACAGGAATCATCAGTTGAACTTTTGTCATTAATATTACTTAATATTTTTCTTAGTTGTCTGTCACTTATATAAATATAGAAACTAGCACTAATGGTGAACCACCAGTTGCTGTGCAAAGTAACTGACTGTTGCACAGGAAAAGAAACGTTTGTTCTTTCAAGCTAGCATCAATAGCATTCCAAAAAATGCTTCCAATTTTTTCTCTTATTACAAAATTGTCTTTCTCCAAACCTTATACGACCATTCTTGAAGTGGAAATTCTAAGTTTTCAGTCTTCAACGTGTAAATACACAACGGCTTTAAGAGAATAAACGTGCCATCAAGCAGCCTTCTGATAATTTCTAACACTTGAAAAATCTCTGTAGAAGACTAAGTTGATGTCTTCATGGATGTACTTTCTAAGAAGTGACTTCTGGGTTGGATACTGCTGTATTTGTTAAGCTGGAACTTAACAAACAAGGAAACGTTTTCAAGTTTAACTTGCAATGAGTTATATGGTGTTTTGCCATTCAGGCACTGAATGCCACTAGCTCTTTCTGGAGTTTATAATCAGCCTTCACTGTATTACTAAGGGAAGAAAAACACACTCCACACTCGCGTATTTTTAGGTTACCTATAACAGTATGCTGAGCAGTTTGTAGAGGTCCTTGTTTGCTGCCAGTGGAGACCTTGTTGCTCTTCCTTTTTTAAAATCCAAGTATGTATCTGTGCAGGGGTTATGTCACAGAGTTGTTTTGGAGTACATTCTGTGGTGCCTACAAATATTTTAATCTTTCAAGTACTCATTTACTTCTTAATGAGTTTTCTGATATTCATGAAGGTCTGCTTTTCAAAGTTAAACCAAGGAATCCAATATGGTGACATTTCCGTTCTCATACTCAGGGCCTAGGAGTGTAATACAAGAACCAGATCTTGTGCATGTTTTTGATAGATTATTTTCTTGTGCATTCTGTTATTATGGCTCTGTGAGGCACTCATTTGTGGTATCTTAAAATATAATTTTGACACCATACTTTGATGTGACAATATGACGTTTTACATGGGGCCAGCAGCTCAGTATCTCAATAGAACTGGGTTACAGCTTTGAAAAGACAAAATATTTGTTATTTCTTTTTTGCTTACAAGCATGATGTAATTTTGATTTTTAAAGGTAGACTTTTTAATTGGTAATAAATGTTGCGATACCTGTCTTTAAAGCACAAGAGGCTTTATTTCAATAACTTGAAAAACTATGTGAAATTAAGCATGACTTTTCTGGAAGAAGAGAGAAGAAAAACACTGAAGTATTATTATTATTTTTTTTTCTACTATTTTGGCTGCATCTCACATGTTTCCAATTAATTCTAACAGGTGATAGCTTAAGCAGTTGCACCTGAGATCTTCCTAGTCATGCATTTACTTATTTCTTTATTTTTCTTTTGAGGCTGACACCTTATAGTAGCCATAGCTGAATAGGATCCCAAACTACCGATGCTGTTTTGCAGAGTTTCTGGAGGAATTGTTACCTCATACCTACTTGCCTGCCTGCGTTGACAAGATCTGTGACTATCTCAGATAGTCTACTGCTTTTAATGCTCATATAGCTGCTGGAGTCAGTGTGAGTAGCTGCAACTGACCTCTGTAATACAGCTTTTGACTCATCTTAGTATTAGCTGATTGAGGTTGCTTGTATCAAGTAAAAGGCTTAAAAAGTAGAGGAAGGGTTAAAAATCATTATCATGTGCCTGGCCTGAAATTACAGCCCAGCACCTGTAAAATCTTGAGTGACTTCAGCTGCAATGGATAGCCCCTGCCAACACTGTAGAAAACTGTGAGGCTGCGAGGAAGAACAGGCAAGTCTATCTTTAAATTTATTTTAATTTTGTTTCCTGGTTTGTGTATTTTGTACATTTTCTCTTTAAGCTTTTTTTTTTCTCATTTTTATTTTTTTTTGTATTTTTAAATGGCTTAGTGTACTCTGTTTAAGAGAAGTAGATTTCTTCTGCAGACCAGTAAGAGCAGGTGAGTCTTTCTCAGATCATAACTCATGGCTTCCTTATTTTAAAGATATATTGAATTTTCTCCTTGGAGATGCACTATCATTGTAGTTAATTTTTGATGTTGTTTCTACCTTATTTTATATCTGCCTTGAAAAGTATTTTTTGCAATATCCAGAATAAATCAACAAGTAACCTAAGATACGTATGTTAGGAAGTAATAGTAGCGTGTCTTGCTGTCTGCAGTGCTGAAGGGAGGACTTATTCTTCTCTTAAAACTTCATGGGCACATCTAATAAAAGGCTGATTGTTTTTTTTTTTTTTTTTACATAAAGCTACCATTCAAAACTACTGTAGTGGATGGAAATATGCATGTATGTATATATAACAAGCTATGAACATTATCGTATGTTAAGTGTTACACATTTTGTAGAAGTACATGTTCCTGAAGTATTTCAGTTCTTCAAACTCTCTTTACCCTTGTGTTCCTATGTAAAGTGACTAGAAGAGCTGATTGCTCATATGCCTGGCTATATATGAATGATTGTAATAGGAGGAAATAAGATTGTATCCAAGCACAGGAAGTTGGTACCCTTGAATGAGTTTTCCCATTTACTAAGCAATTGTTTGGTTTTTTTTTGGTGGTTTTTTTTTTTCTGTGAGAAGTGTGGTAATGCCCTGTAGTAATTTCAGAAGAAACTGTAGTTCACTTCTGTTGTAAATTTCAGCATACAGAAATAAAGGTTTTTGTAGCCATTGCTATTTCTTGCTCCTAAGGCATATTCCAACTGACGTACAGGTGAACGTTTGTTCCTTGTGAGGGGATGTTGTGCTGTACCGGTGTGGTGGTCTCATACAGAGGTGATGTGTGGACTCGTGGGGACACACTAATTGTGTGTTGAGTACTACTGAGTAAAGCTGGTGATCAGTTGCCTTTTGTAGGTCACGCATGAGGACTTGAAGAGCAGAACAGTTCAGTATGTGTGAACTTATATTTCCCATGTGCAGTGGTGTTAAAGGTAATTTGGATGACAGAGCGCCTTGCAGCACGGATGTTGTTGACTATACAGTCGGCATGCATTAGATCAGACTTTACTGCCTGACTCAGGTCAGGCCAGCACCTATGTGACTCTTGGGAGAGTCTCTCTGCATAGTTCTTCAGCTTCCAGGAGATTTTATTGGTTTGAGCTCCGTGCTGTGTGCATCCACAGAGCAGCTTCTGGTCCAACTCTGGAGCTAATCTGTTCTGTGGCATTAGGTGATTATGTATCTTTCTCCCCAGTGCACTGCATTCCCTAAATACTTTGCAGGTCTTATTAGCTCTAAAATATCCCATTCAAAATAATTCAGAGACTGAACAACTGCATTCTCATCCAGCAGTCTCTGGTCAAGTAAACTGAACCAGATCTCTGGCTGTATAATCAGATTCCTTCCTTCCCCTAGGCATACCTCGGTATTGGTACAATGATGGTGATGTGCCTGTGCGGACTGTGCAGCCAGCATGTTTCTAACATTAGAGGACAGATGAATGATTTCATTTGTAGTGTGTTATGAGTCCCAGGCTGTGCTCTCACTTTGAGCAATGCAAAGGAGTTGGTGTGGCAGGAACATTTTGACCTCTCCAAAAAATCTTTTTACATAAACTTAGAAAATTTTGTTTATAATCTTCTTTTCTATCAGTTTTTATTTTACTGGAATAAATGGCTTAAAGTTTTTAAAGATATTTATTATAAAATGAGAAGCACTGCTGTATATAGAGTGAACCTCTTGATAGGGTCAAGATTATGGCGATATGAAGATGAAAGGCTGCCATAGGTAAAAGTCTCATGCGAGCATAGGGAATTTTTGTATTGCTCTTGTGGTTATTATTTTTTTTTTTAATTTTTTCCTGTGTGAAGATGCTGCTACCAAATTGGTTCCTTATAGCACGTTTAGCCAGTGCATTGAAGTTCTGCTTGAGAGTGCTACATTAGAGCTTGCCCTGCCCTGTGCTGGCTTTACTAGTGCTTGCTTCACTTTGCACTTGATGTTTATTTCTGTGTCATTGGATCTACTGGTAGATGAGGATAAAATTAAGTTCCCATAAAATGATGCATGAGGAGCTGTTCCACTACATTTCATTCACGCTTGGCACTTCCCATCGAACCGAAGGAAAAAGGGCTTATTGATGACCATGCAGAGGTTTTTTTTTCTGTTTGTTAAAATGGTTTTGAACACTTCATTGTTTCTTCTGTGAGGTTTAAAAGAATCTTATTCTGTAGTTTGATACTTCTATATTAAGAACTTCCTTAACAAACTTTCTCTCAGTCCCGGGAAGAGAAATAAGTGTAATTAGGCTTTTTCCTAGGCTGTTGGTGGTGTACTGGTATATAGTAATTGTGACTATATTAAGCGCATAAAGTATCTAAGTTTATAAGGGCTGATCTAGTCTTTGGTGAATATTGAATTATGATCTGTTTACATGCTGTGTGTGGTATTGAAGAGAAACAATACCCTGTTAGTCTTCTGTGTTCCCCTGAGGATCAATCTGTGAATAAAATAACTGGCAGAAATTACAACCTGAAGCAAGTCTTAGGAAGTGATGGAAATGGTTGTGGAGTCCCATCATAGCTTGAGCCAAAACAGTTTGTTTTTACCTCAGATTCTCATAGTTATCAGTACTTACACCTCTGTGACTCACCAGCTGTAAGCCCAGTTTGACTGTAATAATGTAATACTGTATGCTTGCAGTATGCTGAGGACAGCATCACGAGCTTATCACACAGAGGAGCACTAATGTGGGGATGAGTTGTTTTGAAAATCAAGCTTATGCGTGAGTTGAGGCAAACTTACAACGACTTAATGGTACTGGCCTTTGACAGGAGGCTTTGGTTTGCTTACTGCTGCAGTATGAAAAAAATCAACTCTTCATTTCTAACGGTACTGCATTAAAATTTTACAGCATGTTTAGACCAATGTGAAATGTTTTCTGCCCTTGAACAGCAAGTTGTAATGTGAAGCTGTATTCTCACAAATTTTTTTCATTGTGTTTTAAGACTTTTTTTCTCTATAAAATATATATATTTAACTGAAAATGTGGATTTACTGAGGGTGAAGTTGCACACTCTCAGCTTCAAAGAGAAGGCAAGCTTGATTCAATATAGAAGTGTGAAATTTCACACTGCTAAAAGAATCCAGTTAGAAAACTCCTATATATACTTTCCCAAATACAAACGAGTGCTTCGTGTTTCCTTTGTTTATGTTTAGTGTTTCATTTACTGATTTGTTAGAAATTAAATTGCTTACTTGGTAAAAGTGATGTGAAATAACCAATTTCTGTATCTGCTTACGTCAGCATGCATGTCTAATGCATACGTGTTTAGGCTTTGTAAGCAAGCTTGTGTATCCAGTCTTTGATCTGTCATAGGTGTTAGAAAGAGGAGTAAATAATTCCCCTTTCCCTTACTGCCGCTTTCTCTTGCAAGACTTGTTCATATGGTAGCCATATGAAGACTGCGCTTCTAATTCCACAAGGTTAGAGTGATCTCTGAGGAAGGCCTTTCAATTCAAAAAGAATTTTGACTTCTGAGAGTGAAATAACTCTGTTGCAAGGAAACTGGACACCAGATATTGAATGCTAAGTATCAGTAGGTTCTGAAAGTTCCAGTTATCTTCCATGATCAAAATTCTAGCAAACAGACATCTGTTATCAAGGTGAAATTTGTTAGATTGGGAAGAGGAGAGGGAAGAAGACAGTAATACAAAGGCACGTGGAAGAAGCCATCTTCCTGTTTAGAATGGTGTAGCTGTATGAAATTGTTATGCCCACTTAAATATGCAAATAACATTCATTAGAACTGCGAAAGCAAGTAGTTGTTTTTGTTGTCAATGGAAAAAAAATACTGAGAAGAAAAAAACAAACCATTGCCAATGAAACTTCTTCTAGGTATTACAAGGCTGTTTTTTACCAAGGAGAGAAAGTTTGAGTGTGTTGGTTTGGTGGTTTTTCTTTTCTTTGTAGCTACCGAGCTGGAAGAACTTGTAATGTGGCAGATTTCTTCAAAATTGATAATATCTGCTCGTCAGCATAATTTTCTTTTTCCGAAATGAAATGGGCTGGCATATGAACACTTCAGTTCTTACAGAAATGATTCAGAGAACAGCTTAAAGGTAGTAATTCAAAACTCCAAGCGTTTGTCTGGTCCTCTGTGTTTTCATATGTTCTTCAACACTGCTCGTATTTTCAAAGTGGAGATTTAAGAAATTTCTGAATGAATAAAATTGTCGTGTGCGTGTACTGGAGGAATACTAACTAATCTGGAAATGAACTCGTTTGTTCACGTTATTTAAATTACTGTGCTGTGATGTTTATAAAGCAAACAAGAAATCCAGATAACTCCTGCTAATTATTCCTCAGAGCACTGCAAGCTGAATATGGGAGCCATACGTTTCACTACTGGAAGACATCCAGAGCAAAACTGAAGATAAATAAAAGTGTACTCATCCATATTAAAACATTCAAACTTTCTGGTGACTGTCACTTGACTCCCTATCTCAAGAATGTAGGCAGGTGGTCTACAGATGGCACGATCTGTTTAGCTCATCTATGATTAACGTACCTAAAGCATTCCGTGTTGAATTTATAACATAAGCTTTAATACAATAGGGGCTTCTTGTGTTTATGCATAATAGAATAAGCTTTTAAAATGAGACGGCAATGTAATTTTTGTTCTGATTCTAACATTTCAGGCGTCTGAACAAGAACAAATTGCAAGTTCTTCCAGAGCTCCTTTTTCAGAACACACAGAAGTTAACCAGATTGTAAGTATAATCCAATTTATATTTCTATTGAATGTTCCTTATCCTTACATGGATTTGCATTGTTTGTATTTTGGCTGTGGTGAGAGGTTTCATGGTATTAAAACTGCTAGGTTGTAAAGGTTTTTAGGGTGCTGTGTTTTCTTTGCATGTACTGGTAGTTTGGTAGGTCATAAATACGAAAGGGATTTCAAGAAGAATTATTCTCAACTCTCTGTGTATAGTTATAGAAATTGTGAAAAGCGGCAGCTTATAGTCTAGATGTCCACAAGAAGGCTGCATACTTTTGTTACCTAAAAAACATGTTGGCGTAGTGCAGGTTGTTTTTATTTTTTTTTCTAAATATTTTTCTCATCTTACTGAAATAAAACAAGAAAACCAAACACCTGTGTTAGATGTTTTGATGGCAGCAGTATCAGCCTAAACAGAGAGGAGACAAATGTAAGCTTTGCACCATTGTTTTTTGAAGGGAAAAGGGAAATGTTAATACAGTCACCTGTTAGAGGAAAAGGAAGAGTGTATAGAAATCAGATGGATGAGGAGGTGCCTGCACTGTTACTAGCAAGAGAAGGATAATCTACCTTTTGAAAGCAGTAGTCAAAAGCTGTTTGAAATAAATTTTGCCAGGATTTAAGAAGCCAGCTTATGATCCAATCTGTTTTTCTGAAGAATGAGTTACATTTTAAAACTTCTGTTTTAGGCTCGTTTGTTTATGAAACATGTTTGTAAGGTCTAGGATTTGGCTAGTGACATTGAAAAGCTACTGTAGGGTGGCTGAAAAATTGCTGCATCCATGTGGATGCATTCTACTACCTTCAGAACGTGAGCAAACCATTGAGGCAATATGGTACACTTTTTCTCTGTGGAAATGTAAAACGTGGTGATGGTGAAGATGATTTTTGAAATCAGTTGAATACTTAAAGCATGTCTCTTTGCTGAAAGTTTGAAAGCAGACAAGTTGAGCAGCACTGTGCAGTGACAGGTACTGGCTCAGATTTGGAGAATTTCTCTAATGAACTTTTTTGGTGTCAGAACTTGAGAAAGTTACTGTACAAGCAAGTGAACCACGTTCTTCTGGAGAGAATAAATGAAAAAATTACAAGCTAAAGCTGTTCTTTGGTCTCAAAATTTGGATTTTTGAATAATTCAACTTTTTCCTACCTTTTAAGTGCACTGGAAAATATTTGCCTAATGGATTTGCTAAGAATGAATAATTTAGTTTTATTTCCTAATGGTCTTTGTTTATTTCTAAAATTCTCTATATTTAAACTAATTTTGAGTGTAAAGCATGAGCTGGTACATACTTGTAGATACCATTATCAGCTCTCCAGAAGATGCTGGTTGTATATATTTCATAAAAAACTTGCTTCATGGAGATTTCCTGAAGTGATGGTGATGCTTTAAAGTTTAAAATAAAACAACAAAAAAGAATTAGAGCTTACACATATCCACTAATATGAATTCCTATTGAGCATGCTGCAACTTCATCTGTGAGTAATATGACTATTATAGGGTTGAAAAACTTCTTGGTCATGTCGTTTCAAAGGGAAGTTGGTTGTTGATCACTTGTATTGTTCTGTCTTAGGGAGTTTTGCACAAAAAAATCTATGTGAACGTAATTCACCTTTTCCAATACCAGAGTGCATTTTTTATTAGATTGTATAATCATGATACATTATAGTCTTTAAAAGCAAGAGTAATTTTGCAATTAAATTACAATTTAAAAGATTGTAATAAAAATGCATAAAATACGATTATTAATATGAGTGCTGTATTCTGTAATGCTTCCCAATGGATGCTTTTGCAACACTTGCCTTCATTCACTGCTGTTCATTCAAAGTCTTGTTGCCCTTTAATAGTGTTTAGGATGGATTGCTGTTGCAATGTTTGTGAGTAGAAATCTGCTTTTTCTTTTGAAGATACAAGAGTTCAAATATAATGAATACCTTTAAGTAAAATAGATCTTAGTAAATTGAATGGTTGATTCCAAATGCAGTTGGATTGTATGTTTTTCGTTCATGAAAAAAGAATGAGTGATTTGCTACTTACTGGAATGGGTTTTGGACAGATGTGCATATGTGTATATACTTGGACATTGTGGGAACTATACAGCTAGGATCATAGAATGATTTGAGTTGGAATGGAGACGATCGAGTTCCACCCCCTGCGACAGGCAGGGACGCCTCCCTCTAGACCAGGCTGCTCACAGCTCCATCCAGCCTGGCCTGAAATGCCTCCTGGGAGGGACATCCACAGCCTCTCTGGGCAACAGGTTGCAGTGTGCCACCATCCCCACAATAAAGAACTCCTTCCTAATGTCTAGTTTAAATCTACCTTCATGCAGTTTTGTATCAACGGAGTATCTTCAGTCTTGTTGCTGCTGGAAATAGAATTACAGATCGCTGTTTTCCTGTCAGTGATATGCTTGAAAGACTGGGGTAGAAATCTGTCTGGATACTCTTTTCTTCTGCAAGCACACGCTTCGTGTAGTTTAGGACAGCTGTCCATTTGGCACTGTTCGTTTCTTCATTTGTCACTGGAGTACACTGAGGTCACTGTGCATTGTCACTGAGATGTTGTCTTTATGATAGCTAATAAAATTTGAGTAAGGAAGTAGATACTGACTTAGAAGGCTTCTAAATTAATCTCTGCAATTCGGGTACCTTTGGTATTTTTCTACAACTTTGCCCCAAAGTTCCAACATACACGATATCCTTCCATCTTTTACAGTGTTGCCTAGGCTTTGTTGTCACATTTAGTGGACATGAGAAGGCAGAAAGATATGTTTACATATGGGAATAAACCATAGATGGAATATGAGACATCTCACAAAATTAATTTCTCATAAACTTTTAAGCCTTTTATTCAAGAAAGCGTGGCTTTGAGACTTGTAGATTTTATTTGCTCTAGCTTAGATAAGAGTTTTAAGGTAGCTGGTGAATGAACCCTTTGTTGAACTCTCTAGTGGAAGTGCCTGACATTGCTCTGTTGCTTTGACTTCCTAGGTTTTAAGCTTCTTAATTGTTTTATCTAGGATGAATAATTCAGTATCTAATAACTCAAATTGCAGGTGTTTTTAATGAGAAATCTGAATAATGGAAAGGCACTTTTGATATTTCCAGAAATGGAGAAAAAATTGTATAGCTTTAGATACTGTTTACTCATATTGAGCCATTGAGGGGGAAAAAGCAAGAATTACAATTATAGAAGTGATTAAATGTGGCAAAGAAGTATTGAAAACCAAAGTATGTAATGCAACAGTTCTATAAAGAGGCTTTGATCATCAGGTTATTATTTTCTGATATTAAAATAAAGCATCAAATTTGTTTATGAAGTTAATAAACATAGTTGTGTGTGTTTGAATAGTGAGTTTCCTAGTTTATTATGAGATAAATAACTAATATGGCGTACCTATCACTGTAAGAAGTCAAATAAGTAACTGGGATTTTGATAACTGGAAAAGTGTCAGCAAATATTCAGCGTCTCTTTGACTTGTTTTTAAAGGGAACTTAGAAGCAAGAAAGCACGCACGCACCCTACCAGGCCAAGTGGGAAACACGTATTGTTCTGTGCATGTGTGTATAGAAAAGCAATTTTAATGACAAAATTACTGGATGCTGACAGCCTATGCAAACTCATTGTTTATCATATTAACTTTAAATTATATTTTTATACATCAATATTGTCCATCTCTTTTTAAAAACAAAATCACGTGATTCTTTGATTTTAGTGTTTGTGCACTGTGTATATTTGGTTATGTCCAGGTAGCTTCATCAGGTGATCCCTGGTAGGAGTAGCTGGAACTCTGTGGCTCCTGCCTTACTCAGGGAGCTAACCTTGATAAATAGTGTACTTCTAGGTTCACCGTGCAGAGCTGTCATCCTATTGCATGATGTGCCTGGAATCAGAAGTTAGCTCAGATAAGTCAGCATCTTCTGGTTTGAACTGGGCAGGTGTGGATTAGATTTTACTGAATTCTGCTTTCCCTTGAGCCCTCTTGCAGTTCAGATCTTCATTGCTGCTACGAGCTTCGTGTGTTCGATTTGTGCGAGACTTGATCATGACCTTTTAGAACCTTCTAAACCCTCCTTTCCAGCCTGACCCTCAGCAAGCTGTGAGCGTGGAATCACGGAATCGTGTTGTCTGATCAAATTCAGAATCTTTTCTTTAATGGATGTCTTCAGAAGCCGTGTTTGGAAAAGGGACCAGTTGCTAAATCTCCTTAGTGTTTATTTTTGTTTCTGTTCTCTTTTCAGAAGGAGATCTGATGGATCTCTGACTTACAGCTCCATTACCATTTCATATTAAAGCAGGATCCCGACAATTCAGCTTTTATATCAGGTTGAGTGATGGTGTTGCCATGACAAAATAGCTCAGGCTACAACAGCGTTTTTTTTGTGGTTTTTCCACATACAATAACTGTAGTTTTACTGTATATAAATTGCAATGGGTCTTTTGAGAAGACAGTAAATAATTACAGTAAGTGTTTGCTGGTCTCTGGGGTGTGTTTCTGGTTTGAGAATGATGTGCATTAGGTCAGAGATCTTTGCTGCAGATAGCTGGAATGCATTTACACCATTTATCAAGCTGAAGTCATTTTATATCTTCCTTTTGGCTCTAGTTGCAAGTAATGTATCTAGCAGGCTTTTTTAGTATATAGACAAATCAGTTTTTTATTGGACATCGGTGGATTTTTTCCTGTCTAAATTAGTGCAAAAGGCTACTTTCAGTGTTTTTTTTTTTTTAATTTGAAATAAACAGTGAGGGAGAGAAGAAAGCAAATGAAAACATTTGAAAAATGAAAACATCAAAAGGCTTCATCCTCATTGCGGCTCTTCACCCTCTATAAAATCGATTATTTAAAATTATACTGACCAAAAACCTTGTTTTCCCTCCTATGGGAAGCATAGTTGGTGAGCACAGTTGGAGTAGAAAGAGTGCTCTCTGGGAAAGTTGTTTTAGTGATAACTTTTTTCTAAGAAGATGTATATTGTCAATTTGTGCGAGCAAGTGGTTTATGGCAAAGGATTTTAGATGAGTAATGTGTTTTTCCTTGCTTTTATAGAACAGATGTAGTATTTTGGTTTGTGTTCAGCCCAAGAATTCAGGGGACCTCTCAATTGGTTAAAAGATTAATTTGCCACTTACTGATATGGTAGCCTTATCCTGTTCCTCGGCATCCATTTTTCTAGATGTACTTAGAAGCACTCTCTAAAAGCACATTATAAGTCTGAGAGATCATATATTAAATAAGATTGTACCGTTACTGTCTAATTAACATAGTCCTAAACTGGAGAATGCTTTGTATATTTTTCTAACACTGAGATTAGCCTTTTGAACCTTCTAAGCTCAACAAAGGAGGTTCACATTGTCAGTGCTATTTACTATTATAAATAGATTATAATGTTTCTTAAAATTCTTCCTACTCTTATGTCAGTAAAATTCATTATGTAGTTACATTATTCAATTAGGTATTAATCCCATCAGAAATGTTTCTTATCTCCAGAATAATGAGGAATATCATAGAATCTTTTGAATTGGAAGAGACCCTTAAAGGTTGTCTTTCCAGCTCCCCTGCAATGAACCTACACCAGATCAGGTGCTCAGAGCCTCATCCAGCCTGACTTGAGTGTCTCCAGGGATGGGGCATCTACCACCTCCCTGGGCAACCCGTCCTGGGGCCTCACTGCTCTTACTGTAGAAACTTCTTCCTTACATCCAACCTAAATGTCTCCTCTTTAGTTTGAAGCCACACCACACATCCTGCTAAAGAGTCTGACCCTTCCTTCTCACAGCTCCTCTACATACTGACCAGGATGCTAGAGGTCTCTCCGCCTTCTCTTCTCCATGCTGCAAAGCCCCAGCTCTTATCCTCTCCTCTAGGAGAGGTGTTCCATCCCAAAGATAGTTTTTGTGGCCCTCCTCTGGAGGATGCACTCCAGCAGGTCCACATCTCTCCTGTGCCATGACCCCATATCTAGACAGCGCTCCAGTAAAGTCTCACCACTGCAGAGCAGAGGGACAGGATCCCCTCCCTCAACCTTCTGACCTTGCTTCCTGGAGATGTATAGAAAAATGTGGCTTTCCAGAATTGCAATCTAATGATATTTTTTTTCTAGAGAACATTTGTATTCCTTGCTTACAGTGTACATTAAAAGAAAAAAAAAATTGCAGAACTGTTGTGTTGATAAGCAGAAGAAACTTACAGGTGGTTTTCTCTTCCAGAAGGAACAGTTGACTTTTGCAGTAGCGTGCAATTCCTGGTTTCAACCATTTCTGACACTGAATAACTGCTGATTTATTCTGGGGCTGTGTAGAAAGGTGGAATTGAATGTCTCAGAAGGGAAGTTGTAGAAGAAAGGGTGTGCCCAAGTGTCTTCCTGACTTGGGTGGAAGAAAGTGAGCATTACGTTTTTATGAAATCCCACATGAAAGCATTCATTGGCCTATTTTATCTTGTTGGTTCACGAAATCAGAAGTGGATGTTGGTGGGAGGACAGTAGAGGCTGTGCCATCCCTCCAGTATTCCATTACAGTGTGTTGCCGTGTAAGAGATGGCAGAAGAGGGGCAGGCTGATGCAATGGTGTCTGACATGGAAGTGCTTCTGAAGCAAAGGGATGGAATTGAATTCTTCCATGTGGAAAAAATGGTGTTGACTAACATGCATTGACACTTGCTGAGCTTTACGGAGACCCACTGGTGAATAAAGGCACAATGAGGTGATGGGTGTTAATTGCTGGCAAAAGCACATTGCTAATGGTGGTGACTGTTGAAAAATAGTTTCACAGCAGAGAATTTGCTTTATCAAATAGCCTTATTGTGCTCTTTGTATCTCTTGCAATTTCTGCAGCAATAAATCTTTCTGACAGCCTTACCTTCTTCTTTTATGATGTTATTCCACTTCCTTGTTTAGTGTACATTTCTCAGAATATAGTTTTCTTGTCAAGTGCTAGAGACCACAACGTTAGCAATGCAGAAAGTAAGTTCCATTACTTCTAAGGCTTTGCAGGGACACCAAGTGCGTAGAGTTGTCCTGGCGAGTATCCTGCATGAGCTGCAAAATGGGCTGTTTGTGATTTCTGTATCCTGCTCAGCTGAGAACTACATCTTCAAGGCCCTTTTACAAGTGATGTGAAGAGCATTGACTTGCAGTAATCTCACTTGAAGATGATAGATGGAATTCAAATTCCTTTTAACAGCTGTTGGTGGGACAGGCCATTTTGCTGCTGTTATGCGACTATAGGAAAACAGCTTTGTCAGTTTGCCCTGGTTATTCATTGGCTGGATGGCTGGAGGCATGGTTTGTGAATATGATGGTGTATGCTCTGCCAGTCTGAAATGCACCTTTATTAATAGGCTTCAACTTCTGCGTTTAGAGTAGAAAACCTAAAACTGGAGGCAAAACACAATCACGTGAGAGCCATCATAACAAGAAGTTGAGTCATTAAAAGCTATTATAGAACTCATGAAATACGATAACTGTGGGTGGGTATTTCTGGCTTTCCATTTTCTTGTGTTTGACTTCAGAACTTCAGTCTTTTGCTTTTGTTAGCACAATTCAAGCATTGCTCAGTTGAGGTAGTGTGGTTCCTCTTCATTGCTTTGTAGTAAAGGTGTGTTTGGGGAAGCATTCCTTACAGTAACCTCTGCAGAGTGGGGGCATGCATTAAAGCAGTGGGCTGCTTTGCTAAATTCAGAGGGTTGAATAGCCTGGTGGGTTGCAGTATGGCCAAACAATAGTTAGATTACATCTGTGTATGTATTATTTCTGTAGGAAATCTGACCTACGGTGGTCTGTAGGCTCCTTCTTTACAGAAGCTGACTGGCCATGTTGGTCTGACTGCCTGCTGGAAGGAGTATGGTGTGTCAGATTCACTTCATTTGCTTTATTAACATGCCGTTTTGGTCTCTGCATCACAGCTAGTCTGCAAACATCAGCGTATCATGGTGTACTTGTTCATAATTTATTGCTGTATGGATATTGCTTTTGTTTAAAAACATGCTTTTTAGTTAATTCCTGTGTGAATTTCTTTTGAACTTTCCTCCTTGGCTGAGCATTGAGAGCAGCTGAAAAACATTTTGCTGAATGCTTGGCTTAGTGAAAGGTCCAGAACTACTTGAGGTTCCTGGCCATAGTTAAAATGAGCACTTGCAAATTCCCTTGTAAATTTTCAATCTTGCAACTAGGTGAAAGTAGAGAACAGATACAGCTTTGTTGGTTAACAGGTGATAGGAATGTTTGACATCCTTCTTGTGTTTGAGGCTGTTTTTTCCTTAAATGAAGTGACTGTACGAATGAATTAGTGGCCTGAAGCACAGACATCTCATCTGCTTAACAGGAAAAATCTAGTAAAGATAATGCAAATACTTCCATTGCTTTCCACAATAGGCTGTCATCCTGAGCTTAAAGATGAGATTAAATTCCATGTTTTATAAAAGTCCTTGCAAATACTCTGGAAATACCTTGCAAAAAATAAGTGCTGCTTTTGGTGTTTATATGGATAGTAGTAGGCAACTCAGTCATTGCCAGGGTACAAGAGGGATAACTTCTGCTGCTCAGGGGTCTGGATTTTAATCTATGACTTCAAAAGTGAAAAGCCTTTTTCCATCAGTGGCTTTCTGGTACTTCAGTCTCTTGTTTGCTTTTAGACAGCAGCAGAACTCAACTTTACCTGCAGAGATTTATGGTGACTTCAGAGTGCTCTGTGTGTAAATGTTATTGTGGGCAAAATGACACAAACCAAACGCTGCCTTGTTTTAATTCTTATTCTGTTTTATTCTTGAAAGCTGTAATGTGTACAATGGGAAGCTGCACTCAGGCTTTCTGGAATTTTTCAGTATGTTTCATGGGGTTATAGGCCATGTCTATTTCAAATGTTTCAGACACAAAAAAGTCAGCAAAATGAATACTGCTATAACTTGTAAATGCTCTGTGATTCCTATTGAAATACAATCATGAGTGATCCAGGATTTCATTCTAATTCAAACCTCCTTCAGCTGAGAGAAGTAGTGGGATTTCAGCCTGAAGCATGTGTCTGTGCAACCCTGCCTTTCAAAAGGGTCAACCTGAAGCTGATCTGGAGGGATTTCATCTAGACTAAGTGAGGTGGTTTCACGATTGCAGCCTACATTGTAAACTTGCACAAGTTATTTAAATTTTATTTTTTAAGGAGTTGCTGCTCTTGCAAGTCATGAAATGTTGCGCTGTTACAGAAATAGATCAGCAAGGGAGGTTTATTATCTTCTTAGTCTTATGACTAAGAGGAGGATGTGATACAGGGTGTGCCTTTGAGCAGCTCTTCTTTCTTAGCACTGTGTAACATACTGGAAACGGAGGCTCATGACAGTGTGTTAAAAGATTCTAAGAGCTGGTTTTAGCATGTTTTTTCTTACATAATGCTTTGGAGCTTAAAGGCCTAATTCAAATATACAGTAATTCCACTGTTGAAGTTTGAGATTTCCTGCAATAAAAATGCAAATACCATTCAGGAATTGTATGAAGCATATTTGGAATTAAATACTTGTCTTTTCCTTTGCTTAACTTCATAGAATCATAGAATTGTATGGATGAATGTATGGTTTGGAAAGGACCTTTAAGATCATCTAGTTCCAAACCCCTGCTATAGGCAGGAACACCTCCCTCTAGACCAGGTTGTTGAAATCCCCATCCAGCCTGGTCTGGAATGCCTCCAGGGAGGGGGAATCCAGAACCTCCAGACAGCCTGTTCCAGTATCTTACTACCCTCACTGTAAAGAATTTCTTCCTAATACCTAGTCTAAATCTACCATCTTCCAGTTTAAAGTCATTTCCTCTCATCCTGTCGCTTCATGCTTTTATAAAAAGTCCTTTCCTAGCTTTTCTGTAGGCACCCTTCAGGTACTGGACAGCCACTATTATATCCCCCCAGAGTCTTCTCTTCTCTAGGCTGAAGAGCCCCAGCTCCCTCAGCCTGTTCTTGTAGGGGTGATCCCTCTGATTGCAGCCTGCCTTTGGACCCACTTAAGTTGAGGGCCCCAGAACTGGATGCAGTACTCCAGGTGGGGTCTCATGAGAGCAGGGAGGCAGAATCACCTCCCTTGACCTGCTGGTGTTTCTTCTCTTGATGTAACTCAGGATACAGTTAGCCTTCTGGGCTACAAGTGCACATTGCCAGCTCTTTTTGAGCCTTCCATCAACTGACACACCCAAATCTTTCTCCTTTGGGCTCCTCTCAAGCCATTCTCTCTTCAACCTGTATTTCTGCTTGGGAATGCCTTGGCCCATGTGCAAGACTTTGCACTTGGCCTTGTTGAGCTTCGTGAGGTTGGTATGGACTCATCTCAATCCTGTCAAGGTCCCTTTGGATGGCATCCCTTCCCTCTAGCATGTCAGCTGCACCACTCAGCTTGGTGTCATCTGCAAACTTGCTGAGGGAGAAACTCAATCCCACTGACCATGTCGCCTACAAAAATGGGTTAAATAGCATCAATCCCTGAGGAATGCCACTTGTCACCAGTCTCTACTTGAACATTCTTCTGTTGACTGCTACTCTCTGAGTGTGACCATCCAGACAATTCCTTATCCAGTGAGTGGCAACAAAGGTGTGTGGGACAGGTAGGTGATGTCAGTTGCTCTTCCTTTATCCACAGATGCTGTAATTCCATCATAGAAGTCCTCTAAGTTTGTCAGTTTGACTTGCCCTTGATGAAGCCATGTTGGTTACCACCAGCCACCTCATCTTTATTTTCTGTGTGCCTTGGTAGGGCCTGCAAGAGGACCTGCCCCATGACCTTGCCAGGCACAGAGTTGAGACTGACTGGTCTGTAGTTCTCTGGATCTTCTTTTTTTTCCTTCTTGAAAATGGAAGTTATGTTTCCCCTTTTCCAGTCAGTGGGAACTTCACCAGACTGCCATGGACTTTCAAATATGATGGGTTGTGACTAATGTACTGATAGGCTGTTTGGGAACACATCCACTAAAGTATTTTTTCAGGAACCAGCTGGTATGAAATTACTTAATCCTTATTGTTGTGTGCAGGTGTGTTAAGTTCTGAGTGGTTTATGTGCAAGATGCCATGATAGTTACTGAACTCTGTGTGTGGAAAATGTTGAAAAGCAAGTCAATCAATACGATGGCATACAAAAGTTATCCTTTTACAGTTAGTTTCTCTTGTGAAGAAAATAATCTTGCATCCTGTCTCACCATTGTGTAAGGCAAATGGTTTATTGCATTAGTTCTGATAAAATCACTGTGCCAGTCCTGCTGCAACGTGTTTTCTGTACTTCTGGAAGTGCAGAGGGACTGCTAACTCCACTGGAACATTATCAGTCTTCCAGACTGAAAGTGATTTTTCTACATTTAGCATGCATACGACTAGTAAACGTATGTAAGGGTGAGAGTTTTGCTTTTTTCCTGGATTCATTTGTATATGCGCTTTCATGTTCCGCACTTTCTCAATTATTTCTCGATTATTCCTGTACTTTACATTCCCTTATTGGGAGCAGAGCTAACTTAGTATTGTGCTTAGTTTCTGCTAGTTGCTGGTGCTTTTTCTTCAGAACTGGCAGCTGTTTTAGTGTCTGATTCTTAATCATTTTTGTTCTGGTCACTTGTTGGTCAGTAGGAGGTACTTTGCTTGACTTGCCTGCCTTTGCTCTAGAGGCGTGATATTTCTTCTGCTGTGGTGCTTGTTTTTATTGCTGCCAAAACTTGAAATAGCAGCATTATAAGAGTGGCTGCCATAAGACATATAAATCTAGCTATGCATTTTACTGGGTTTATCGAGAGGATGTGGTAGCACATCCTCACCTGAATAAAATAGTGCTGCATTAGCCAGTAACATCACAAGTTATCTACTGGAGCTCTATGCGTGTTTTGTGTTGTTCATTCTATTAGCTACATTATGGGAACTGCTTGGTACTGTATTTCCATTACTATTAGTTATGTATGTAATTGAGTTAGATTAGCATTGCACAGTTAGTCTGCTTGGTTTTGATTTAGTTTACTTCATCGTCATCAGTAATTACAAGCGCTGGAGGGATCGCAGCAATAACGTTGGTGTTTTTTTCCTGACATGACAGCAAACAGTTTGAGGAATGCAGGCATTTGCCCCAGTTGGTGGTGAAGTTGATTTAAAAAAAAAAAAAAAAAAAAAGTTTCTTGGTCTCAGAATTTTCACTATTTTGTCTTAAAAACTAGGATTTCAGTTGCTTGACTGGAGATACACACACACACACACACACACATATGCTACTTTTTACTCCTTTTTCCAAATGGCATTGCTGCATGTTCAAAATGAGGGTTTACCTCACTCTCTCACAGCTGCAATTTGTTGTGGCCCCTGCTCAATGAGAGGATCCAATTTCTTTGTGCTTTAAGTGCATGTACCAAGAATCTGTCACTATATTGGTCTGTGGGATGCAGTGATGTGTGACAGGCTTTGAGACTGATGTCAGACTTTAAGGTTAAAAATAAATAATCATGAGCTTGTTTTCTTCTTTGGACGTTGTAGTTGAAGTTTCGGATACTTACGCGTAAAACAAGCTTCTTTAATTACCAGTGAATGTTAAATGCTGGAGAAGGGCTAGGGATGCTAAAGATACTGGTGTCTGTGCTGAATTTCTGTGGAGTTGGGTAGCACTGACACTGATGTGTAACATCAAACTGCATGGTTTGAATTAGTCAACAGATGCTTGTCAGGGAAACTTTCACCCATTTCAGCTGCTTTCACCTGAACAGACTGTGTGGGGATTAGTTGTAGACATAGAGGTCATGGCTTGTCTTGGATCAGCCATTATTAGGTTGGGTCTTTTTTTCCAACTGACATCTGATTTTTAAGGTTTCTTATCTAGTATTATGTTGTCAAGGTCATTTGTCCCTTTTGTTTCCCTGTAGACAGACTGTTCTGGATTTCTTCCTGTCTGTTAGTGGCCATGTCTGGCTTGGAAGCTGGTTGTGCTGTGAGTGGAAAATTGAAACAGGTGACCTCCACAGATCTGCTATCACCTGAGCAATCATGTGGGTTAATACAAGGGCTGCTCTGAAAGTAATGCCTCCTATTTTATCGTGTTGACCCATGACATCAGAGGTAATTGTTGGTGAGATGGTAGTGGGGCTGAACCTTCCCTTCAGTTTCCCATTACATGTTGCCCTGTGACAGATGGCAGCAGAGGGGCAGGCTGACACAATGGCATCTGACATGAAAGCACGTATGAAGCAAAGGGATGGAATTCCTCTATATAGAAAAAATGGCACCCATTGGCATTCATCAACATTTGCTGAGCATTTGTGGAAACCAAACAGTGGCTGTGAGCACAATGAGGTGCTGGTGAGGTGTTTCAGCAGTGCTGACTGTGGGTCACCTCTGCTTGTGCAGATGTGTACAAGTGCAGCATGCAGGCTCTTGTTCGTTGCTGGTGAACACAGCTAATGGTGGTAACTATGTGAAAAAATAGCATGATTGTGTTTTTTGTTTCAGTTTCCATGGAAATACATAGAAGGCATTACTTTCAGAACAACCAATGTATGTTACTTGCCGTATGTAGTGTTACATTATGGGAATGTTTAGCTGGTTTGAGATTTGACAGTTGTTGTGGATGGGTTACTAGATTGTACACTTTTCCCTTTTTTCTTCTGTTTCTTATTATTCCAAATTAAAGATTGAGTGTAGCAGAGAGCATTTTGGTGGGTGCTGGAAGATACTGTGCGTAAGGTTGTGCTTATAACCAGCATCTTGTGTGAGTGTGAGCTGAGGATTCTCAACTCCCTCAAAATTTGAAAGTTAATGAAGTTAGAAGAGCTTTTGGTAAAGAGTTTCTTTTTTTAGCTGTCTTTTGCTCCAAATTGTGCTGTTCGGATCTGCTTGTAAGGTTTATTTTAGTATCCTTTTCAGAGGTAGAAGCACCTTGGCGTGAACTGTTTGTGTGTTCTGCGCTGTACCATCTCCCTGTAGGTTAGAGTTGATAACTGCATCCATTTCCCCAGTGCAACCTGATTCTTCTAAGCTTCAAACCACCTTTTAAGCATGGGATTACCTGGCTGGTAGGTGTGTGAGGATTATTATGTAGCATATGTGTATGGGTGATTCTGGGTTGGTCCTAGAAAATGCAGTAATAATGTTTCCCTTTCAGAGGCTTCTGTTCTGGGAGCCCTTTCACAGTGGGGTTGGCAGAGAGCTTCATACGGGGAAGGGTGCTTCCAGTTGGGTTTTTTTTCTTCTGGCTGATCCAAGTTTTCCTGCCTTGTTCAAAATGAAAAATGATGTGATCCCCACAAAGATGTCATCTGGAGCTCTGTGCTATGGCCTGTACTGCAGGGCTATGGCTGTGAGCTGGCTCCCAGGACCCACAGTGAGCTTTCCTGGCTGTCTTGCTTTCAGCTGGCATAGAGCTGGTTTTCTTCACAGTGGCTGGAATTATTGATTTGGATTTAGGAGGAGCACAGTGTTGATAATAGTGTTACCCAGTGGTGTTTTGTTTTCTTGATTGTGTTTTTTTGTCCTTTTTTTTTTTTTTTTTTTTTTTAAATAAGAAAAAAAAAAAGATTCCATTTGTGGATTTGCTCCCTCTCACCAAAGACAAGTGGTTATTGTTCAAGGCGGTTGGTTGGAGGCTTTGTTATTCTGCTTTTCTTACGGGCATACATGCAAAGTGCCTTTGAAAAAAAAAAAATAGAGTAGGCCTAAAAAATAGAGTAGTTATTTAGCAAATTTTTACTTTTTGTGTCTCCCTGTTACAGGATTTAATCCGTGTCCTTAACAGGAACATTAAAAGTCAGAGAACTTTTTTTTCCTTACATGGACTGCTAACTATTGAAAAGGAATGGTTTTGGTTATTTTAGAAACTTGAGTCAATGTTAATTTTATATTAAATATTTTCAGAGAGCAACTGCTTCTATTTAATTCTTAAATTATTTGTTACTTTGAAGGTGTTCCAACATTGATCTATCAAGCAACTCTTTTTGCGAATGTGTGCATCTCAGTTTTAATTACAGAGCTATGATTCTTACTAAAAATACCACATTTCAGTGCCATCGAGAAAGGAGGTCATTTACCTGCATTGCAGGGTCATGGATTTTATGCTTCCAAAGGGAAAATACAGAAACTGTCTTTGAGGTGCATTGCCTTTATTTCTTTCACTTATCCCTGGAGTTTTTCAGTGTGTGAATAAAAGGATGGGAAATGTATTTGTAACATATTGTCAGCTATCATCACTTAATAAAAATATGCTTAGAGACTACTTCTGGGAATTGAAGTTGTTTTTTGGATTTCCCCTCGTGATTTTATGCAGGTATAGGCTAATTGGCTGCTTTTACTTCACTTGTGGTAGCTAGCCATAAAAATATGAGAGGAGGAAAGAGTGGGAGGTTGAGTGATCCCTGTTCTGTCTGGCAGCCTGGGAGGGACAGTCACAGGAGGATCTTCTGGCACAGATTTTATTCCAATATTCAAGCTATCTAATAGCCAGCAGGAGCCAGCCCTGCTGGATTTCTGCATAGGCAGCTCCCTGTAGTGAGGGTTGCTGGTCTGGATCGTGCCTGCTGATTTACTGCAGCCCTGTGCTTGCAGGTCACACTGTCAACTAATATGAAAGCATGCATTTCTTAACCACCTGAAGTCAAAAATAGCACTCAGTGCTAACGTAGTTTGGAATGTTTAACAAGGACACTTCCAGCAAATAAAAGTCAAGACAAATAATTCCTTATATTGTTGTTTTGCACGGCACAGATAGAATCCACGTTGTAAATATCCTTAGCTATGAAGAGCAACTTGGACTTAATGTTCCTGTTTTGCAGATGCACATTTCTATTTGCATATTAGATTACCTGTCCTTGCACTGAATTTGATTTAGGTGTCTGCACAGTCCATCTGCTGTCAATCTGCACGTTGTTCTGCTCAACATTTCTAACTGCACTATATCACAGCTCGTGAAAACACAAATCTTATGTGGAAAATCTATTTCTTCAGAATCTACCAGTGATAGCTGGCAGCTCGCACACGTTTTTCAAGTCGCATTGGCAAATAAAAATTAGTAGGCACAGAGGACAGAGATTTTTGAATGATCTAAGGGGGACTCCGTGTTGTGATAGGAGCTTTTAGCTGCTGAAGCAGGCGCTCTGTGTGAGCTGCTTGTGTTTGAAGAACTGGAGGACATTATTAATTGAGCGCTACCTGTGGAGTATCTCAGAGTTGGATGGTGCTGGTGCTAAGAGTTGGTCAGTTATATTTACTTCTTTATTTTTAAACACTCACACATCTTTGTTTGGTGCCTTCGCACATGTGGATGTTTTCCTGGCTCTTTGTGGTTGTTTCCATCACTGACATTCTATGCTGTGCTGATACAGAGCTGCTCTTAAAAACTGTGTGTGTGTATGTATGTGTGTGTCTATATATACACGTGTGTGTGTATATATATATGTATATACACACACGCTGCTGTAGTTTCCAATAAAGCATTATAATGAAGTTCCCATTCACTTTAGGATTATTGTAGCAAAGGTAAATAGCCAGCTGTTGAGATGCTTGGAATTTTTAATGAATGCTTTTTGAATTATCTTAAATTTTTGGAAAATAAGTAAGAAATAAGTAATTTTAGAAGATTAAATTTGTATCACTCCTGTTCTTGAAGTTCAGACGTTTTTCATCAGTTGTAAATCCTAATTTTAACCAGCATTAAATACTCTATAGACAGGAAGCAGAGGGCTTAGCTGTGCTGTGCCTTGGAAGCTGGGGAAATTATTGGTTAAATGCAGGGAACTGGTCAAACCTGAATGAAAGATCTAAGCAACATTAAATTTAATTGTGATTTTCTTCAGAACTAGTAACTCTGTCCACTTTTAAAGTGCAATAGAAACTAATGTGCAGATCAGAAACTGGATTGTCTTAGCCATAGTTCCTGATACAGCAGGGGGGATCAGATCACCCAAAGCTATTACCATACATTGCCAGAGGGAGTGGCTGACCTGGAGCAGCCAGCATGCTGCATAGAAGCAGCCTTTGGTCTGTTAACTTGAGAAATAGATTGCAAATTATTATTTATGTGCATGAACCAAGAGTATATTTTGCACATTTAAGCTTCAATATTAAGTGTATGATTTGCTTTTGAAGTATGTCAGGAAGGAGCACCTGCTACTTCTGCTGTGAGAAAAGCAGCTCTGCAGAAGGAGCTGCTTTCCCGAGGGAGCATTTAGCTCTCATTGTGGGTCAGTGGGAGGTGTGGGAGGGCTGCAGCCTGGCCAGGAGGCTGGGGCAGGGCAGCTGTGACTGACAGCCCAAGGACACAGCAAATAGTTTCAGTATGGCTTGGCTAGCAAAGCTGAGAGGGCAAGTTCTGGAGAATTTCAGCAATGTTATGGGAAATAGCCACAGCCAGACTTGTGATTAGCAGTGGAGTGCAAATCCTCTGGGTTGTTGCCAGGGTTCAGGAGGGCAAAACACTGCTGGGCTATCAAATTGTTGCCATACTTTGGTTTTGGCTTTTGTCACATTCCTTTTTTTATATCAAGCATGCCAATGCTGTGTGTCTACACATCCCAAACAATATCTAGGGACAGAGGTGGGCTGGAATAACTGATATAGCAATACTGACATTGAGAAAATATGAAAAATCAGTCTCTACTCAGCTCCTTTTTCTTCAGATTAAAAGAATTCTCCCATGAATCTGCTTTGACTCCTGTTGTATAAGACTTACCCACAGCAGAGGAATGTTTTATGTGTGATTCCAGTTTGGTTTCAGATTGTTTTTGTTCTGAATTGTGAAGTGGAAGAAACGATGTGGCGTATTGAGAAGACAGAGGAAAATATGTTAACTTTTAATTTTGGTCAAATATCGAAGGGCGTTTTGCAAGGACACTGGTTATAATTATAGGTGAAAGCAAAATGGAAATCTAGTCTCAGTACACTAAAATGCCTTGTTTTTTAATGATTTTTTTTTTTCCTGGTGTGAAGTAAGCTGTTGTAAATACCGGCTATATTGGTCAGACCTGCTGTGGGTGTGATTTGTGAGTGCACTCAAGCAAAAGTTTTCCAAGTCAAACCTCTTTATTCATTCACATTAGTTAAGTAAACAGAAGCATTTTGTTTTACTCTTCTGCGGTTGCTTCTCAAACCACAGGGCTGTGTGCCTTGGCACAGCTCTTCTGCAGAGGCACGGGTGGAGCGAGGCTGTGTCACTTGGGCAGGAAGGTGGTGGCTGTGGCCAGGTCCTTGCCGCAGTCAAAGCCATCCATTTAGTCCTCACCCCATTTCTCTGGTGCTTCTGAATTTCTCTGGGAACAAACTGTAGGTTAGATTAATTGCACTAGCTTATTTCTCCCTCAGAGCCCACAGCCTGAGTTAGGCCTTTCTGGGTCACTTCTGTGAAGAAAGATGTGTGGGTGCTCTCTGTTAAGCCGTCCCCAGGGGAGCAGAGCTGTAGCTTAATGGGCACTCCTTGCAGCCTGAGATGTGAGACTGAATGACCCTTTCTGTGCCCTCGCTACCACTGAGCCTGGCATGTTACATGCTGGCTTGGTCTTAGTGGCTGTGTGCTGACTGAGATGCCAGTATCTGATAATGGAACTTGTTCCTCGGCATGGCAACCAGATGGAACTGATTGGAGTGAAAAAGAAATTCAAGAAATGAAATATGTCTTTTTACATGGGTTACTTAAGCTACTCTTATGTCTTACAATCTTGTTCCTATTCAAATATGGACAGGTCATGACAACTTCTGCCATCACAGCAAGGCAAGGGCAGCTGAAACGATGATGCTGGCTGAGCCAGAGCTGTCACTGAAAGGGCAATCATCTAACTGCACCCTAAGAGCCTGAGCTGTGGGCCCTACATAGTGCTGAGATTTATTTACTTTTATTTATTTCTTGCTCCTTCCTCTCACGTAATAATGGCATTTCCAGTGGATCTTTGGTTTTTCACATTTCAGCATTCGTATTTTGGTAAATACAGTTCCTTGTGCTTCACTGATATGAAAGTTACAGGAAACATAACCTAGCAATGAGTCCTTGCAGTTTATGTATCAGCAGTTGTTTTACTGTTCTAATCTGATTGTATGAATTAATCTCTCCAGCCAATTCTTTTATTAATTGCAGAGCATTCACAGTTGAACATTTCAGGAGAATTAGCAGAGTTTTGCAGAATTCTGTGAAAAGCACTATCTAAATCTTGGAGCTTTCGTGCAGACAGATGTCATTCCCCTCTCCTCTGTACAGAACAGCGAGGAGCAGCAGGATCATAAACAGCTCGAGACACTGAGTTTGGTATTTGCTGCAGAAGGTCTGAGATTGTTTGCCCAGCCCCACTGCTTGCGAAGAGAGCGCAGAGCAGCTGAGAGCTGTAGTGAAGCAGGGAGTGCTGTGCGAGAGGACACACTTGAAAAGTTTATGCTGTGCACTTGAGTTGCTTAAAGGAAACAAACCTGTGAAAGTGTAACTAGTATATAAAAAATATTCTGAGTCTGTGTTGATTTTCGCTTAATGTTTTTGCAGGGTTAGGATGAAATAGGCAGCAGCATAATACTAGTGTAGCCAAGGTAGGTTTGTTAGAGGCTGAGATACGTATGTGTTTTCTCTTGAAAAATATCTGTTTCCTAGTGTTTTTCTTTAAACTAAGAAGTATTTTCTGATGACCAACAGCTGCTGAGTCCCTGATTTGGAGACTTTCCCTTACTTGGACTTGGGCATGTATCATTCCTGAAGGGTAAACAGAGTTGTTAAGTGCAATATGCAGATCTGTGTTGACAGCAGTGTTCTCCAATGTGGACTGTGCTTGCACAGGCAGGTATGCAGCAGGATCTGAAAGATGCTTCAGAAGATATCTTAACATCTTAGTGGAGGGATTAAGAGGTCACCACAAGAACCTTTAGCCACATGATTCTGCAGTCAGAGGATAAGACAGTACTATACTGCAGTGAAGAGTAAGTTCCTGAATAATCAAGTGACAAAATGTGCTCGTGCTTCTGGCAAGTGTTTGAGAGGTGAGGGAAGAAGAGGTAGAAACTGCAGGGCAGCCTTCAAATGGTGGGGAGCTAACAGAGCTGCCTGGAAATATATAGTAATAGCTTCAAGTTTTCTGCATTCTTAAGATGAAAGCATAAAAATACTCAGATGTGTGCAAGACATTTATAATTTAAATGTATGAATACCATGATGATTGGCACACACAGTGACTTTGAAGTATGTTTTTAATTATATTGTTTTCATGTAAGACTGCATGTGAAATATTTTGAGCTCGCGTTGGAAGAAGAGTTAGGTCCATAATAGTGGGGTGAATAGTACAAGAGAGCTATTTAGGGTATTTCTGTGCCTGGAGAAACTGGTAATATACCCTGTCATCAACTCGGATGAGAAAAGGAAATGCACAACTGCTGAAAGTTGTGCAAAGAATAGGGTAGGAAATCTTCTGTATTTGAAGATCTCCATATGTAAAATACTCATGTGCATGTTTTGAAGATGACTTGATTCTTGGGATCCCTGAAGGTATTTAGGAGGAATGAGACAATATATGCAGCAGACATGTCTTTGGCAAGAGTTTAGTAGCACAAGGCAATTCATAAAGCAAGTGCATGAATACAGTAAGTTATTGTCTCTGTCAAAACGTAGCAGTTATTAAACTCTGTCCAATTGCATTTTGTGATCTGTGTGGTCTGTCTTTTGGCAACCAACATAGTAGAAGTGTAGAAGCTGATGTTCTAGCAAATGTTTCTGTAAATAATTGTCTTAAATCCTGACGGGCAAGGCTTGTATTGCCTGAGATCGGATCATGTTTTTCTAACAGCAAAGCATGTGTGTTTTAACTATTGGCTGCCTTTTTACGGTGAGTCTGAAATTCCAGATTAGTGTCTTCAAAGAAATGAGATTACTGAAATTCAGCTGCTGGAGGGAGAGGTGTGCTTAAGGAACTATTTGATATGAAAATATATGGTTTGAAACCAATGATAAGTTGAAAAAGAGAAGGAGGGACTGGTTCACAGAAGGAGATAGGCTATAAATTGCAACTTTAGTGAAACTGCCTGCTGGGCTCAGAACTAGACCTATGGAAAACAGAGTGTACCACTTTAAAAATAAGAAAAATCTGCTTCTGCTTAAGCACAGTCTTACTTCAGCATAGTAACCTTGGTGTAACTGCAGTTGTGCCATGCAGCACTTCCCAGGCTGTCTTCTCATCAGACTCATTTTCTGTCTGTTGGTGCTCGTCATGGAAATCCTGCACTTCTATGGTGCATTCATTCAAATACTCAGAATTTCTCATCTGCATTTCTGGAAATATGTAAAGCACATTGTTGCATTTCATTATCTACTTCCACATATAATGTGCTAAAGATAATTTTCTATAGTAGCTGCTACAAGCCATGGGAACTTTTTTGCATGTACGGCTTTAAGGAAATGCATAAACAGTGAAGATGAAAAGAAAAATATTCCACCCACCCCCATGCCACCCTAAGAGAGAAACCACCAAACCACAAACCAACAATATCTCAGAAGGAACTTAAAATTTGGAAGGAGGCTAGCGTCGCCTTTGTATTGAGATCAGAGGAGCAGAACTCATCTCAGCACTGCGGAATGAGCGTGGAGACCCAATTAATAGTGACCGTGGTTGTAGTTTGCACTATTATGCTCTTCTAAAGTGCTGGACACCTTGTTAGCCAGAGAGTTAAATGGGATGCACTGAGAAGATTTTTCATACCCTTAATTGTTTTAACCTCTTCTTGACTTTTTTTGGGACTGGTTTGTTTGCTGTTTCTCATTTTGCACCTTACTCTGTAGGGCACACTTGTCTGAGTTGCTGGCTGTGGTTTCTGCCTTGTCACTGCAGCAGAACAGTGCAGGTTGGCAAATCCAAGCTCCAGCCAAGTGCAGCCAGCACATGGGGAGAGCCAATGGTAAGAATCTGACAGACAAGAGCAGGAGAACTTAGCACTCAGATGGCTCTCAGCTCTCCCCACAAAGTCCAAAGTAGAGTTTTCTCTCTGGCGATTAACTCTCCTCAAAACGAGGGCTGAGAATGTTGAAATAAGAGAAGTCTGCAGCTTTTACGTCAAGACACAACCTGAACGTAGAAAATATTCATGTGAATTAAAGAATGAGTGGCACTTGGCATAGAGAGTGAAGTGAACTGGATAATTCCAGGTAGGAATTCTCAGTGGGATAAATTTGTGTTTACCTTTGATGTGTAGGGCATTACTTAAATCTCGTAGTGAGAAGTACTTAAGGTTTTAGTCTTGTTTTCAGAGAAGCAGGAAACTTGTTATGATAATAAACATTTGCAAAGAACTGAATAGAATAATATTAAATCCCATAAGATGATCTGCTTTATGTAAGAAACATTTGCAATACATTTTTAATAAGATTGTTGATTAAGTGTTGGGAATTACTCCAGTGTATCTATTAAGTCTCAATTTGATTTTATTGATGTAACCCATTACCTCTTATGTTGATCTATTTGAAAGATTTTATGCTTTGAAAATCAATTCATGTTTATCCCAGTACATTTCTTGCGATGCAGTGCATACAGTACAAGAGCAATAGAAGATAGGTTTAATAATATAAGAAACAAGCATGCCTGGTTTAAAAACAATTACTACAATTACGCTTTCAATACTAACATATAGAAATGCTATTTCAGGTATATAGATACGCTATTTCAGGTTGGGCTGGCTTTTTGAGTCAAACATGGTGTACATGCATCCACATCACACAGACCATAGTATTTTGACCTTGTGCAGGCAGCTTACAGTGGTCTCATGGTGACGTTTGTTCTATAGTATCTCACCCCTGGCTTTTGGAGAGTGTGCAGCTTTCATTTTCACTGCTTAATTTTTAAGTAGTCCGTGACCTTACCATTTTCCTTTGTACGTGCAGAACATATTAATTATACAGAAAATATTATAGATCTATGTTGAACCAATTCTATATAGAGTGTTACTTGCTTAGTCTGACATTACAAATAAGATTTTTTTAATGTAACTGCATCCAGCAGAAGGCTACGTTGGGAATCACTGCAGTTTTAGATGCAGACTGCACTGATAGAATAAACTATTAGCTTGCTAAAAACAAAACAAAACAGAAACAAAAAAAAAAAACCAACAAAAAAAAGGAGTTAAAAAAAAAAAAGGAGTAAAATAAAAAGCTTAAGAAGGAGGTGAGCTGACAGTTCTGTTATGCTTAGTCATTATGGTCAGAGGACTGCTCATCGGCTTTACCTCAGGATGGATTTATGCTATCAGTGATGGTGAGATGTAGAAGGATTTCAGACCATCTTTAAATAGGGAAGAGCATAGAGCTCTTTGTTTTTCTTTATCCCCCAAAAGCAGACAGACTTTAAAGCCTAGTTCTTCATCTTCTCTCTTGTTTGCTGAAGTATCAGAGGGATGGATAAGAACCAGTTTTGTCTATGGTCGGTAGTGGCTCTTCCATTTTGCTTTTTAGTATACATGCCCTTTTAAAAATAGCTAATCCATTTTATTTGTGATTTTATTTGTGCTGAGTGGTAAGAATTCCATTGGAACTACACCACTTGTGTAAAATAAAAATATTCCTGCAAGTGCTTATAGGCAATGAAAATCTTCCCTCCTCCTTTGTCAGCTCTCCTTTGCAGCTGAGCAGCGGGGATGAATTATCTTGTCCTACTAAGGGTTAAACAAATGCTTACAATTATGCAGAAAAATGGCCAGTGTTCAAAGCCAGCAAAGAAATGCAGAGATGAGTGTGGAACGGTGGCATCCAGGGGTAGTGTGGAGAACAGTGTTAATGACCATTCCTGAGAGGTGACTGGAGACATGGAGCTGTGCCATGGAAATATTCTGAATGCTTGATGTTGGAAATTGATGTATTTCCTTTTTTCTTTTTTCTTTTTTTTCTTAAATTCAGTTGACTGTACAACCCAAACAGTTTTCTTGTATGTACTTAGGCAGGTAACCCTCTGTTATATTTGCCTATATCTGAGAATTTAGAAGAATAAATGTTTTGCAGACTTTTCTTGTGAAGTACAAACTGAAGTTAAAAACCGATTCCTTCTAACTGCTAAGTTAGCCTTACCTTTGTCTACAGATTGACAATTTCTAATTGAATAACTGCCTCATTACAGGACTACTAATTTAGCAGCTCAGAGTGAATCAATGATAATTATAACCTTAGGGCAGAATCGTTTGATTAAATGTAATTATTTTGTGTGTGAAGATGCATAAACTTTTACTGATAATAGAGAGCAGAAAAACAGTCGTGCCCAGGCGACTTCTTGGTAGCTCTTATTCTGTGCCTTCCTTTCCTGTGCAAAAGCTCCAACTTCTGCCACCTTCTGATGCAAATCTTTCACATGTAAAAAGGGAATTTGTTTGAATGGTTATGTGGCACCCATCTTTGTATTGTGCTGTGCTGCAGCCTGCTTAAGGTCAGGATGTGCTTTGTCCCTTCTCTACACATTTTGGAGGAGATGGGGAAAAAGAATAGTTGTGAAATCTGACGTGGCACTGGTGAAGTTGGTCTGATGTTTGTCTGAACACCTTTGCTAACACTGGTGGCTGATCAGCAATATGCCACAGCTTAGGCACAGCATGCAGGCACATTAGAAATCTTGTTTCAAATAGGAGAAATAAGAGAATTTGGAATAGATAAGTAACAAATGCAATAGATCTGAATTTACTAAGATGTAAACTGTAAACAGGAAATTAGTTGAAAAGAGTTAGTGAAATGATACCTGCTAAGCTAAATATTCTTGGCTTAAAAATAGGTACTTTCTACAACTATGGAGCTGTTTGGCTGTCAGCAGCAGGTGCAGTTATCTAAATACTTAGATCTCTTTTTGCCATGGAAGATTTCTCCTGCTTCTTGTTTGGGGCTTTTGCAGGTATTGTGGTAGTAAAAAAAAACAAAACAAAACAAAACAAAACACTTTTTTTTTTTTTAATTGCCATGTTTTTCAATCATTTTGGAAAAATTGCTCTGCTCGTTTGTTTCTGATTGCAGTTACAAACATGTGGTGTGTTTAACTGTGATAGGCTTTTGGGTTCCTTTGTATCTTCAAAACTTGTATTACCTGCACAAATGTAGGCAAGTTTAGTCTTATTGGTGAATTCCTCATTTTTTCATTATTCATTGTTTAATTTACTGTAATTAGCAACTAGTTCCTCTGGGCCTTTTTTCTTCCTGATTCTGTGTTTATTTTTTGGTGAAGGCATTCACTTTGCTCTTTGTTGCTACATTAGCTTCTAGCCAGAGTTTTAGTTGCAAGTGTACTTAGCTATGCACCCGAGTCCCATTAAGGAGATTGGGACCTTTCTGTGTAACCTCACACAAGATGAAATGAAAGCTAACCACTTCAGTTGATTGTGTTCAATTTACATTAGTTCTTGATGTATAAGCTTCCTTGCCCTTGGATAAATCGCTGGAGCAGGAAGAACAATTTCTAGTGTATAACTGCTTCAGCAAACTGTGTTTAATGTTATGGTTTTTTTCCCCCTTGAATTTACTGTTTGCTTTAAAAAAAAATAAATCTAAATTGTGAGACAGGTCTGAATTGTGAGGTCAGACACGTTGTGAGTAACTGCTAACTTTTACATTGTAAAATCTTACGTATGTGAAGCCACTTGTCTTTGTTTCTGCAACTGCAATCATTAGAAAATTTCATAAATGCAGTCAGAAGATGAATTTTCAAATATTCCAGAAGATTTTGGAGTCCATTCAGCCATAGTGAAAAATCTTCCTTTCATACAAGTTATCAGTGAAATTCATGAACTGACTCTAACTGGGACAAACCCATGAATAATAGGTCACAGCTGAAATTCCCCCTGTAATGGCTGTCAGTGAGACAGACTTGCATTTAAGGAAATAGCCTTTTTATTGTTTGTAAGTATTTTTTAAATTCAACTGAAGACTAATTTTTATTTTTCTACTTTTTCCTTTATGTTTCACAAATAGTATCCTCTGTTAATACAGTCCTTTTATTTTATTTTATTTTTTTTTTTTTTTTGCTGCTTGATGGAGTTCTTACTGAAACTACCTTGTACTACAGGAGCAGGTTCTAGCCTTCATCCTTATGGCTAAATCAAGTCATGCTTTTGCAAAATTATAAGTTACGGCTGCATACTTGAGGTCTCTAAGGTATGGACTCAGATTTTCAGGGATCCCCCCTCAGAAACACAGCATAGAATAGAGGAAGTTTAGATATGTAGAAGTAATGCTTTCTTACAGCTGCAAATTGCATAATGACATTTCTTTCTGTGTCGTGGAAGTTCCAGCTCTCTGCCATTCAGAATCTAAGCCATTTCCAGGTTTCCAACTGTTGCTCAACTGCTCGTTAAATTAAGTGAGATTCTGCACTTGAGCATGATTAGTTGTAATTACAAACTGCCTTTTCTTTGCTCAGAGAACTATGAATATAATGCTGTCATTTGGTATCTTGGAAATTTAAATTCTAATGGAGTGAACAAAAACAGTAGTGAGGGTTTTTTCCACTTGTCTGTAGATTATTCATAAAAGTACAAGGAAGCAAAAATAGAAGGAGAAAATGATGAAGGAGTGACTTGGATTATGTTATTCCCATCCTTTTTGAAATAAGGCTGTTCTCAATAATCACTGGAGTAGGTCAGAAGGGACTTGGAAGTGACCAGTCTTAACCTGTTTTGTTTACTGCAATCAATTTTAGAAAACAAAACAAGATTTAAAAACAACTAAAACAACAAAAGAAAACAAACCCATACTGGAAAATAATTTCTGCATGACTCTCTCATCTGGGCCCCATGCTGCATACACTTAACTAACATTTTTTTCATTTCATCTGTTACAGTTATGGATGCTGCAATTTCTGAATACCTTTAAGAATCTGTGCACTGGTTTGTTTTTCAAGTTCAATAGAAGTCTTTGGAAACAAACAAGAGTGGGTGCATGCATTTTCAGAGAGCCATGCAATTAACAATGAAAAATTATCATTCTTGATGAAGTTGTAAACTGAATGGAAATTCAGTGTTCATGACTTCTTGTAAACACTGCAAATTCTTGCAAACATTGTGAAACTCTTGGATGTGAATTTTGCCAACTACAAACTCTGTTCAGCAGTTTAGTTGAACGTAACTACCTACATCAGTAAAAAACTATTCAAATACAGCCTTAGGGGTGTGGGGGGGAGTGCTTCAAAAGGTTATTTTTTTCTGATCTTTATGACTAACTAAAACTTTTATGAAAACTTTATTTCTCAGAGGAGGAGAGAAAAGGGAAGAGTAACTGGAAACAGTAAGTCAACAGAGTGCAGAAATACGGTGCCCTTTTTGTATTTCTACTCCATTTTAGGGATGGTGAAACCTAAGAAACACTTGGCCATCAGTGTACTGACAGTCTGAGAATAAGTCAACCCTAAAATCAATTGCTCTTTTAACACACAAGCAGTTCTGAGATCTCCCTTGGCATCTCTTAAACTATTACACAGTGCACGATAGTTAAGCTTTCTTGCCATGATACGTACACTTTTTGACAGAATCATAGAATGGCCTGGTTTTGAGGAAATTTCTATGATCATCAGTTCCAAACTCCATGTCACAGGCAGGGTTGCCAACTTCTGGTTCAGTCTCTAGGTCGGGCTGCACAGGGCCCCATCGAATTGGGCCTTGAACACCTCCAGGACCAGCACATCCAGAGCTGTTCTGGCAGCTTATGCCAGCTTCTCACCACCCTCTTAGTGAAAAACTTCTCCTTGACATCTAATCTAAATCTCCTCTATTTTAGTTGAAACCCATTTCCCCTTATCTTGTCGCTATCTTCACACATAAGAAGTTGCTTTCTCTCTTGTTTATAAGCTCCCTTTAAGTATTGGAACATCGCTGTCAGGTCTCCCTGGAGCCTTCGGTTCCCTTAGCCTCTCTGCATAGGAGAGGTGCTCCAGCCCTCTGATCATCCTTGGGGCCTTCCTCTGGACCCTCTCCAAAAGCTCCACGGATATCATCCAAATAGAAAAGATGAATAACAAATAATTACAACGAATATACTGAATATAGACCACTGAGTGGTCTTGCCTCTGTATCAGAGACATAGCAGAACTGGAAGAAGAGTTTGTCTACTATCTGGAGTTCAGAGTATGCTTTTCAAGATTTGCATGTTTGTAATGTTCGCCATAGGAATTCTTTCTGTGTTAGAACTGGTGGATGAATTCAAAATGATAGAGTTATCTGAAATACGTGACAAATTTTCTTTAAAGAAATTATATCAAACTCGTTAACTTCTACATACTTACAGTTTTTAAGGATTAGGTACTGTATTGGATTCTCCAAAGGAAAAAATGCTATTCGCTTTTAGGCTTTGTAGTGCTACTGTGTAATTACAGCTACAGAAGAAAAATGGCCCTTCAAGTTTTACAAACAGCTGTTGTGATTGTCTTGGCAACACCATGACTTGCTTGTAGCCATGACCTCTGGGATTTTCTTTGCTGATGCTTTGTGAAGGTTTCACTTCAGATGAGTTGTGATTATATTTGAAAGTTTTCTTAAAATATGTATTACTGGAGATGAAATGATTACATTGGCATCACAGTTTAAATGCAGTGAGTAAAGTTGGCAAACTCTTGTTATAGAAAATGAAATAAAAGCTTTCTTTTTTTTTTTTTTTTAAAAAAAAGACATTTGTTTCTAACTTAGCTATATTTATAGTATAGGTAAATCAGGTTTCATGTATAAAGTTTTAAAGAAAATGCTGGAATTGAGAAGAAAAATGCTAGAGTCCCAGAGGCAGTCTGTATATGAAGGTACCATCAGTGCTATACATTGAAACAGAATGGTTTTGGTTGGAAGAGGCTGTTGAAGATCATCTGTTCCAACACCCTACTGTTGGACAGCATTGAGAGAGGGGCACTGCTGTAGTCTTAGTTAGGGGAAGGGAAATCTGGAATTATTCAGAAATGGTAACCAAAGTCTTGATAATGTGCAAGAAACAAGTCTTGCTTAGTGTTGTGAAAGTCAGTGGTATGATGCATTTTACTCACTGTTGCATGACGTATCAGATGATAATCTGACAAGATCTTCTTGGTAGTTCAGAAGAGATGAAATAATCTGAATTCAAGGACGTGTAAGAGAAATACTTGAAAAAAGAAGAATCTCTGGAGATGAGAAGTAATTGTTCAAAAAGATTAATGTGTTTAATTAGTAGATGAATATTTTCTGTGTATACTTCAATAAGTTAATGCTTTCCTTGTTTTATATTCAAAAAAAAGAAGAAAGAAGAAAAATAATGTGTATTATGTGTATTCTTAGCAGCATCTTGACAGGGGCCAGTCCCATTTCTGTCGTTAACGAGGGATAATGTCTGGAGTGGCAAATGTCCAGGAAAAGCAATCCACTATAAAGGCATATTTACTTCAGGCAGAGAATTTGAGCTGTGGTTAGAATATCAATATTAGCTTAAGAAAGTATTTGGCAGAGAAGGAGTCCAAAACACAAATGGTTACTTTACTTTGCGTGTGTGTGTTCAGGCATTTTTCGCTGGTCATCACAAAGTCACTTTTAAGCATATGGATATGTATCTTAATCTCTTCAGCCTGCAAATATTATATACAGCTCTGTAGAAGAGGTGTCTTAACAATTATTTTTGCACAGCTCTGGTGCTTATGATTCATGCTCTCCAGTGCTGTGCTGCTGCAGCGGTTGGTGCAGAGGAGAAGCTGGGAGCAGCGGGAGGAAGCTGGCTCCCAGGCAGTTAGCAGTACATGGCTTACCAGTTCCTCCTGCTGTGAGATCACCTGAGCTCACTCGCTCACTGGTGGCGCAGTTTCACAGCCTGACCATTGGTCTCTCTTAGTAATGCTCCTTAGTAATGATGATGGGGGGTTTCTTGTCAATTCAAAGGTTTAACACCCGTGCATGAACTGTTAATGCATTTCTGGAAGGATTCTTTTTTATTAAGATGCTGGTGTAGCAAGTTTCAGGCTATCAACACTCTTCTCCCCCCTCTACCACATAGATGTCAGTAAAACAGAGCAACAGGAACACTCTCAGTTGTGAAGTGGGCAACCAAGGAGCCTTTGAGGGTGACTCAGGAGATATGAATATGTAAGGGGTCTAAGTGTTGATTGGATAGAAAGCTTAATTTCGGTGGCACCTTTGGGAATCATTCTGGAGGGGAACCGCATTATTCTTGATTTGGCTTAAGCATGTACACTGTCAGCACTGTTCATTTTCTATAGATGTATCTTCAGTTTTTCTAGTCTTTTAACCAAGTTTTGCTTTATTAGTTAGCTGCAGGAGTGTTTGTGCATTTTCCCTCCCTGTGAAGTTCAAACCCTTCCTATCTGACCTGTACTCAAACATTTTCTAATGCACTGTTCTGGCAATCGTTTGATATTTTCTAATTAGAAAACTGAACTGCAAAAAAATTCTCCTGTTAATAGTTTATATATAGTCTGAAACAGACGATGTGAGAATAATTGGAATTGTGCTTCAGTGACACAGGATGAGCGTCATGTGTCTGTCCTCACCTTGTCATTCTCAGGAGTTGATTCTGTGGTGAAAAGTCAAGAAAGGTTAATCTTCCCTTGAATGAGATTAAGACTAGGCAGTAACATGATTCAGATTCTGAGCATAATTAGCGGTAAATGCACAAAATAAGGATTACTTGCTTTGGCTGTGAAGAGTAAGGTTGGTTCCCCATTCCCTCTCCTCACACTCTCCCCCCTTCCCCCCCCCCCCTTTTTTTTTTAGTTTAAGTAGAATCAATGCAAGCTTGGGAATGTATTCTAACACAAAAATGCTCTGAGTAAAGTTAAAACCAAGTGCTAATTTGGTAATATTTTGCAATAATTAACTAAGTTTATTTTCTGTAGGGATGGATCTACAAGTTTGGGTGTGGAGTTTTTCTTCTCTGAATCTTTTCTCTGAAGATTTGACACTTTGGTTGGTTGTTGGTTTTGTTTTCCTTGAGTGAGGGTTTCAGATATAAATTTCAAGATCATTGTTACTCTTTACATGAATATAGAGTTGTTTATTTAAGTACTTGCTATTAATTATGAATATTGGTATGAAATATTTGTGACATAGATATTAAAAACACATTCAGCATTTGAGTACCTTGAAGGAAGCAATGTTTTAATAGGAATTTTTTGCAACAGTATCCAGGTCAGCAGATATGTCATGTATTTTCCACTTGCGTATGCAGTGATGCCTGAACTCTTCTCAGTCTCAAGAATTACAGGGTTGCCCAATTAAATTTGCAGTGAATATTTTGTGATAAACTGCTTGGGCATTTTGTGTATTCTTCCTTTTCAAAGTAAAGTAGTCTGAAAAACTTCTGTATTCATAATAAACATTGTGCCTCAGAAATTGAAGATAAAGGTCCATTATAAGTAGGAAATAAAATGTCAGTTTGTTTGAACAGCTTGTGTTGTTTCAGTACAAATTGTTTGGTGAGTACACAAGGCTCTGGTTCCATCTGAATAGCATTAAATTGTGCTGAACTAATTATATTCTTGCTTTTTGTAATCTGACATTTAATTACAGAAATTAAATTGTGTGAACACCTTACCGTGTGCTGATAAGACATGCAGCTCTGTTTTCTTTACTATTTTTCACCAGGTTTATCACGCCAACTTCTTATTTATAATTTCTATGACAGATTTCACTTGAGGTGTTGCCTTCAAGTTGCATTTCAGCCACGTGAACAATTGACATGGATGTCAGTTTTTCTAAATTTTTGAAGTATGTCAGTCTTTACTAATGCAGAATTGAATTCTTTCCATGAAATTGTGATTTGACCTTTTTTGTTCTCCATGGAAACCGTGGTTTTACTGACACTACTGTTTTCCACCAGCTATTGCATATATCTGAATCCATAAGAGTTGTTAAAACAAGCCGACAAATGCTTCCTTCCCCCCAGCTATCGCTTTTATTTTTGTTCTGAATTGTGCTTGTGTTTTCAAGTTGGAAAGTCTGGATGAATCATTTGATTAAATGGTAAATGTATGAGTTGAAACCCTTATCCAAAGCAGGGACAGGTGAGACTGAATGGAGCAGACGGCTAGCAGAGGATTGCTGCACCTGCAAAACCTCCCATGACTTTGGCACCCACAGCAGTGAGGTACAGTGTGCTGTCTTGCATAAAAAAGCATCACCAATTGCTCAAGCTGAAAGTTGCAAGGCATGATTTATTAAAGCTGGACACTGGTAGCTCTGGCATTGCCTGTTGGATCTTGCCCTGGCAGGGGCTCTTCTGCAGATGGTGGCTCTGGGCCTGATTTGCCCTGGCAGCCTGCAGCTAAGGGGTGAATGCTGCTGGGCAGTATAACTTGAGCCAGGACACCACTGTGCCGACGTTGTTTTATTAATTTTTTTTTCTTTTTTTTTTTTTTTAAGGCTATAAAATAGAAGGCATCACTGAGATTTTTTTTTCATTTCTCCAGGTAACTGTTGTGATCCAGCAACTTTCTCTCAAAATATCTGTGGTTCTGGTGCATGGCACACTCAGAGCTTACAGCCCACGCAGAGACAACAACGTACTTGGGTCTGTGACAAGAGGTGTAACAGGGCTCTGCTGAAAGGCAGCTTTGTGCAGTTCTGTCATGAGACAGGTGTTATTTCTTGGTATCTTTTCTTTAAGACTCAACTGAAGTATCTTTAAAGCAAAAAGTTGACAGTCAAAAACAGTAAAAGAATTTTTTTCATTTATTTTAGTAAGTTGACTTACTAAACTTACTAAATGAAACACATAGCACACTTAAGCGTGTCAAAATGTAACCAGATCAGTAGGAGACAAGTTCAGGCTTTTATAATGTAAGGTGTTACATAGTATTTCAAGTGCAGTAATTCATTCCCTCAAAAGTCTTTCATAAGATTAAAAGCTCTTAATCTCTGTTTTTATGCTTCATTTTCTTTCGCAATATTAAACTCCAGATTAAATGTTTTAGCTACAATAAGGCTACGGAGTGTATCTGGAGATCTGTGTGGCACATGTACTCTGTTTGTACCTGGGATCGTTTTACAGTATGGTCATAATCTTGGCAGGGAGGTGAGTCTTGCCTGACCTCACTTTGCTTTTCTGGCTGGTGGAGCAGGGTTTTTGGAGCTGTCACAGATTCTCTTGCATTTGTTTGACTCCAATGCGTAATTATCTGCAAACGATCATTTTTTGTTGTGTGATTGTTAAGCTAATTAGAAGATAAACGTGCTTTTACACAGATACTGGTGCTTAAAAACCTACTGATGCTCTCTAGGTTTGAGCTGATATTAAATTTATGGGTGACAAATGATGAGAGAATGACTGTATGTCGGTGTTTTTTTCAGGCTGGCACGAGATGTGCAACTTGCTTTTTCAGTGTAACCCTGTTTTTATGCAGGATTACAGATACAGATAAGCTAACATATGAAGAGTCATACAAATTAGGTAAGCAAAAGAAGTGTCTGATTTCTCATTTGGTCTGTCACTCTGCCATTTAAGGAGTTATATTTTGTTTTTGTGCTGTGATTGTTTTGCATCAGTGTCAAAGGAAGTCCAAAACTAACGTTTGCAAGGAAATAGGATTGCTCCAGGTTTCTGTTGTTTGAACCTGCAGGGAGATGAACTTTCTTTTTTCCAAGTGGCACAATGTGATCAACACGCAGAATGGGGTCTGAGCTGTTGGTCTGATCAGCTCTCTTGTGCATTAAATAATGAAATTGTCACAGCATCAGAAGCCTTTATTGGTTGTCAGTCAATATATCAACGCATTGTTAGTTACAAGCTGATGCCTTAAAAAGTAGCTGTTCATACAGCTGCTGCTGTAGGATGTTCCTATTGGTTGCAAAGAAATGAAAAGAGTATCTGCTGTTTACATAAAAGCTGAAGCATTTTATTCTCTTTTAAGAGCTCTATTTCAGAGAGAAGTTTTTGCATAATCTCTTATATTCAAAATTATTCTAATTATTCTTTGCTCTGAGGCAGAACCAAAAAAAAAAAAAAAAAACCTTTTTTTTTTTTTTTTTTTTTTTTCTCCGGAGCTACAGAGTTAACTTTTCTTCTTGTCTAACTGTGGAATCTGAAGAAAATGAAGTATTCATGATGTAATTTATTGCCAACTAAAATAATCCCTATATCATGTTACTGACTACTTAGGCCAATCATAGTTTGAAGTCTGTACCACATTGTGTCAAAACTGTGCTCTTTAGAGTGTATAAAGTGGTTGAGTGTTTTTAAGCCTTATCTTTTTATGGACTCAAGATCTTTTACATTTTGGGAGGAAGATTGTGCTCCCAAACGTGAGAAGCCTGGAATGCACTAATGCTGAAAGTCTGTTTTCATTAGGCTATAGCAAATTAGAGAATAACCTGAAATGTAGAGTGGCTGCAGAAATAGTGTGAAGTAATTATGGGCATAAGTTTAATTTGTAACATGCATTGATTAAAACATCTCAATGTGATGCACTGTGATCTTTATGCTGAGCTGCTCTCTTGTATGTTTTTCACTGATTTGACATGAGTGTAAAAGATTTTGAAGCCTTTTTCTGCTTTGTTGACTAGACTGAAATTCTTTTGACAGTTATTAATTGTGCAACACAAAATTGGCAGCAGCAAACATCCAGGTCTTTTAGATATTGTTGTGTTTGTGAACGTGGACTGTCAGAAGGCACTGATGTTTGAATAGATGTGTTTGTGTTATGTATTGAATGTGTCAAGAAATGCAGCTATAGCTAAGGGGAACCTTAACTGTAGTTAGCCACCCAGAGCAACGTGGTTATTCCACAAGGCCAGTTGGAGAGTGCTTAGAGAGTAGTGGATTGACACAGCTATGTTGCAGGTAGACGTTGTTAAACTGTGGGAAAAGCTGAAAAGTGAAAACAGTGATCTACGTTCCTGCAGAGCTGGATTTTGAATTGAAATGTTCCTTCTGCAAAAAGTAGACATTCAACTATTAAAGATTTGTAAAGTCAGCAAGGCAACTGCAGGCATATGACTTGACTTCATAGCCCTGCTTCTTTACTTGGCCTGTTTTCCTATGGATGGTGAAAGGCCAGAAGACACATGTGCTAAGGCCAAGGCAAAACTTTAATGTCCATTTAGGTGGTATTTCACAGGCAACTATGCATTTGCATTGCCCATGGTCGAAGCATAGCATGTTGATTGCCCTGAGCATTGCAGTAGCTGCACAATTTGTAATGGACTTTTTCTGTAAATAATGGCAGTTATTTAGCTATGATTGTATCCAGTTAGAAACATCTTGTGCAATTGCCTTCATAACGCTCCCTCCTGTGTGCTAGCTTAAACCCCTTAAGAGGGGTTAACACAATTAAGTTTAACTTGGTGATCCAAATATGGAGAATCTTCTTACATCGGGGAGAATGGGAAATAATGAGAGAAATATTGACTAACTGGAAAACAGCACAAGTTTACTGAACTATTAAGATCCTCATTTGGGGATTTATAAGTTTCTGGCGTCTATTAAAAATAAACAATGACTGACCTCAAACCTACAACATTTTAAAACAGAATTCTGTAACAATAATCAAATATGGCATCTATGTCCTTATTCTGTTGTGTGGGCTACTTTTAATAAGAGGGTTCTCTCTCTCTCTTTTTTTTTTTTTTTTTTTTTTTTTTGTGGCTTGAATTAGAAGGTTTCCTTGTGCTGAAGATTGGATGGGGGGATATAGATCACTAGAGCTCTTCAGTTCAAGTTACAAAACATACAAGGCAGTTCAGTAATTACATTTCCTGGAGCTGCAGTCTGCAGTTGATGAGGAGGTTGGTGTAGAATAAAAGTACTCTTGAAAACCAATATCCTTAAAATGTAGAAATGTAACAATTCAGTGCCTCATGTTGAAAGAGGGGCAGCAGAGAATGAAGTTCACTCTAGAGATAAGATGTTTATACATTATTTATTTCTAAGGAAAAGGTACCGAAGTGCCTGCACAGTTCTCAGATCTGAATCTCGACCAAGAGGTTTTGTAACTTTCCTACGTTAGCGATTTCAATTACTATTACAAAAATCAATGGAAGATACTTCAGTACTTAAGAGATATGGAAGTTATGGCAGAGCACTGAGTTTGTTGATAGAGAATAAGTGTTTCTGTGCTTAGAGTATTTCTTTTACGCGCAGCATATCTCAGTTCTGAAGGTGATTTTAAAATAAGGCTTCCTGACAGAGCCTTCCAACATTTCCAGTAATTTAAAAAGAAACTAAGCTTCTGAAAAATAGAGTTGTTTTTTCTGTGAATAGTTTTTCAAACTACTTGGTAGAATGTAGGAAGATCTTATAGATGTGCTTTTGCAGTGACTCTTCCTTAATTTAAAAATAAAATCGTGTTCTTCAGATATACTCAAGTTGATAGGAATCTTAGCATATTTCCAACAGTCGTGAGAAATCCCAAATGTAATTGGTTTGGCTAGAAGAAAAAAAAAACTTATTTCAGTAGAAGGATTTTAAGTAGCTATATGCATTATTATATCAGGAATGTGTAGGTTACACATTTTAGTAATAGAATCTGGTGCTTAAATTTAAAATTATGTGATATGATGTAGTACTGGACGTAAATATTAGACCCCTATAGGAAATCTGAGTGGCTGATAAACTCATGGAAGAGGTGGGAGTCAAAGAAAGTTCTTGATGCTGTAACCTAGGGAGAACTTGATTTGGAAGGTCAGAAAAGGTGAAGCATCAAGTCACTCAACATAAAAATAAAAATTATATAGAAGGTGGAACAGTCTCCAATTTACCATACTTCTGTGCCTCACTTGCTTGCAGCTTCCTAGGATGTCATCTTTACTATCTAGAGATTTGCTGTGATCCCAGGCAGAACGGCACATCTGTGCCAAGCAGGCACAAAGGCACCTTGTCTAATGGCCAGATTTAAAGTGGTGAGAGAAAATAGAAAGCATGCTGGAACAAAGTAAAGTTACAAAAGGTAAAGTTAGAGGTCTGACTTGTCCAAGTGGAGCTCATTTTTTTTTCTAATTCTATTTTTTAAATTAGTTTTGAGATTTGCAAGGCAATGTTATCCTTTTTTGTCTAGTTTTTGTGAACCAAATGCTGTTTATTTTTTTGTTATTTGAATTTAGCAATGACATGAATACAGCTTGTGCTGGTTCAGAGAACATATAAATTGCAAGGCATACTAGTGCTTTTCTTGCTTCCGCTTCTAACGGTCAATTACCCTTTCTTTACATGGCTGGGAGAGTCAACTAAAACACTTTGGTATCATTCAAATACCTAATTTCCAAAGTGTTAACGTGAAATTAAAGATATGTGTTCTTTCGATGTATTTTTATGTTGTGTTGAGTTTCAGAAACTTCAGAATACTGCACTGAGTGAGAAAACTGAAGTGATGTTAGAAATGTTAGTTATAAAGACATACAGTGATACAGGGATCTTTGGATGATTAATATTCTGCAGTTAATGTGCCAGGTATTTGGCAACTGTAAGTAACAATATCAAACATGGGAATAGAATTCAGAGGATATTTTGTGTGAAGACAGTTCCTTGTGAAGAAGTACGTATTTCAAGCTGACTTAAAAGCTCAGATGATGCTAAGTAGGAGATATGAAACATAATGGTATAAATCTAACCTTCTGTGAGAACGGTCATCTCTCAAGAGAGTGCTGTTCAGTGTCATGAATGCTTTGTGATTTTATAGTGCCTAAGGTACTATTTAAATACATTCATTTCAATTTATGCGTATGCCATGCCCTTAAAAGTTAGCTGGATCCCACTTAACTGAGCCCTAATCTACCTCAGGCTCAGTTAAATGTTATATCAATCAGGAAAAGTAAGCTTATGCCAGACTCGGAGACAGATGCATGAAACAGCAAGATCTTGGAGACTTCCATAGAAAGCTGTATGTCGTCTGTGAATGCGGTATGTCTTCTGCTTCTGAAAGAGCAACAATGAAGACTGGCCCAAGCCTTATTTTACAGGAAGGTATTTATGCCAGAAACAATGCTCACTCTCTTTATGGGACTAAGTTTGCTCCAATCATCTGACAAATAAAACCATTATCACTTATTTTATCTGAAAGCAGTGATCAATGCTTTCCAGGATCCTGTCAAGAGTTGTGGTTGATTTGTAGTATTAAAGAAAAAAGTTGCATCTAGTTAGGCTTCAAGAGGAGGAAAAGTGTATCACTTCTTTTCTAGATGATCCACTGAAGTCTCAAAGTATGTCGTGTGTTTATAGCCCTGTGTGAAAGCAGACAGGCAAGTGTTGACAATTAACTGTAATGCTGAGCACTTAATTGTACCATGCTTTGCCACAGGGCTGTTCTATGTTAAATAGTTGGTTCTGCGTGCTGTAAACAAGTTTACATTCATGAGAAGTTCATCAGCAGCCTTTTAGCCTTTTACTATGTGGGATGGTTATTTGCCTGTTTCTCTTCTGGGTCAAACAGAAGAAGTAACGTTATGTCTGTAGCTAGTGTTTGTGATAGAAGTAATCAGTGCTGAGAATAAGTCGTCTTTGATGTAATATGCTTATATGTGTATATTTCAAAGCTCTTTTTTTTTTTTTTTTCTGAAGGCAGTGGTGTTTATACCAAAATAGATAACTAGATATCAATCCCAGTGCAGTTGTTAAGAAATGTAATAAAAATAAGTTCAATTTCTGCATTAAGTTCTTTCATTCCATTGAGAAACTCTTCCTATTAGATATCTTGGTGTACTGACATACATTAAGGAACCCTGCTGTATGCTTGCATCTCAAATGATGAGCACTGATGTTCATAATAGCATTTAAGGTCATGAGGGTTTTCTCATGTGGTCTCCACTTCCTCTCGATGTTCATTCAAGGCTTCTGGCTGTAAAGTGATGGAAGAAAACACAAATCCAGAGTTCGGACTGTAGGAGGACAGACGTTGTCCTGCTGGAAAATTCCTTTGATAATGTTATCTGCCATGGTTTTAACAGTGACAGTTGTTGGGAATATTCCATTCCATGTGGCTGTACATCGCTTTTTTTTTTTTCCTTTCTCTCTTTGTGTTTTATATACCAGTCAGCAAGTAATATGGTAGATTCTGGTTTTACTTTCTTTACATGGCAACATGCTTTCTTCATTTATCTTGTTAAGCACAGTTCCAGACTGTGAGGAAAGGTTGCTCGTGCAAAAAGTATGCTGAAGTGAGAATCTGGACATATTCAGATTGCTGCTGGATTCATTTTGCTCCAGCTTTCAATTGATTTTAAGGTATGAAAACCTGGGCTTTTATCCAACTGGCCAGACCTTTTACACCATCTGCTTTTTCAGATATTGCACCTTCCTTTGAATCTGCTAGTGATATATTTAAGGTATTCACAGACACTGTGGTGCTAGGCACGGTTTCGGATGTCATCAGCGATGAGGCAGTGGGAAAGCTGATTTGAATCATGTTGGATCTGCTTAGGTGAGGTGTGACTGAGACTGGTCATTGAGCCAAACCCTAAAGAAAAGGATGCTTTAGTTCCTCATTAGGATAAAATGTGGCAGTAACACAGCTCTAAGTGGGATAATATATATATTATGTATTATAAGTATTTCTGTAATGTTAGGTAGGCTGTTAGTATTTTATAAAAAGTAAGCAGTATTTATTTACCAATAAGTAAGAATAACAGAAAAAAAAACCCCAAACCCACAAAGAGGAACTGCATCAGGTTGATCAGTTCCTTATTTGGGCTCCTTAATGCGCTCTCGGGTGAAGAATTGGAGTCTGCTGGTTTGGGTTGCTTAGCTGACTTCTGTAGAACTTGTGCAGTGGTCTCTACGAGAGGTGTCTTCAAATTTTGGATCTGTGCATGTGTATTTTGGGTGTGAAGTGATGAGGAACTGTTTCATTTCAGTTGCCTCACAACCCCTGCACTTAAATGGTGAATACAGTTAGCTATTTTTATATTTCAAGGAATGTATATTTAGAATGAGTTCTCTGCACATGGACACGTGGTTCACATGGTTACAAAATAAAATGTTTTCTTCCAAGGACTTTTACATCCTGTAATATAAAACTACCTTCAAAACAAAGCTCTGGCTTACTTGCTTGGGAAATCCTTGTGGAATCAGCCTGTGCGCAGCATGGATAGGAAGCATGCAAGCTATAGAACAGAGATTCAGTCCTTGAGATCCTTTAGTTTTACTTATTGGCTGACTGAATTGTGTCCAAGGATACAAATTCATGAGATGCTGGCTTAAGAGCGAGAAAACTGCTTTCCTGCATCATAGCCCTTCTTTTTGTTTTCCCATTTCTGTGAGGTTAGCACTGCCCACTCAGCAGAGCTGAGGTGCAATGCATGGGCAGGAGTAAGGCTTTCCTGCCCTGTTGCTTACAATGTGGTTTTGCTACCTTTTTAACAGTAGCACCACAACTTCCACTGTGACCGTGGAGTTTATAGTGGAGTTTCACAATTGGCTGTGTAAGTGCAGAGTTGTATGCTACAAAGTCTTGAAGCAGTGGAACAGCAAGATTAAGTCCAGCAGGATTTGCCATGTTCCATGGTTGTGATTTCCAGTTGGACTTGGCTTGTTTCAATGGAGTATGAATTGATCGGGGAAGCCCTTCAGTGCCAGGAGGAATTTCTCTATCTGTGAGAGCAAATGGGCTACATAGTGGAGAGCAGTTTCCAGGTGTAGCAAGAGATGACACCACTAACAAAAAAAAACAAAACCCAACTATAAGAACATAGGAGCAGGAGCTTCTCGGAATAACTACTTTCAGTACTTCTGGCCAATTGAACATCATATATTTGAAGGAATGAATATGTAGGGAATTTCTAAAATATGTTTATTGAAAAATTTGACATACTGGCTATATAAATTAATATTCAAATCAGATTTTTTTCCTGTAGGGGTTTAAGTTGAAAGAAATTGGAAATGCACAACATTTTCATATGTGTGAGAACAAAAGTGGTGTTAGGTAATCTTAAGTGAAGCAAGTACTTCATCAGTGAGCTCTCTAGGCTGAAAAGAACACTATATGACTGCTCGTGTAGAAACAAACATGAGCAACAGCAATTTAAGAGAGAGGTACAGGAGGAGTAGATCTACTAACTGTGCTTAAGTGGGCAAACTAATTTTCATATTCTTTAGTTGAATTTGTGCTATTTAAGTAGCAGACAGTGTTTCATACAGGCGTCAGGATGGGCCAGTGCTTTGCTCATGTACAGCCTTTAATCTCAAATGACTAAGCAAGTTGCTTACATACACCAGCAGGTATTTTCCTATGTAGACAATAAGGTACATGTGCTCTTCCTTAAGTATTTACAGACACCTTTGAAAAAGGGAGTCAGGACGTGCACAAATACATCTAAATCGCTCCCAGATACCGTGAGCTACTTTTGATTCCTTTAGTATTTATTAAAACGCAGAACAATTTTAACATCAGACATCAATTAAATTTGGAAATAAAGGCTATTACTGAATGGATAATAACTGTACTTAGACCAATTTGTCAGATAAGGCAAAATGAAATACCGGATGTAATGGGCTTTATTTCACCAGCATTTTTCTCCTTCAGAAAGGAATGTTGATGATGGACACTTCAGTATCGCCACATGGCCATGTTTTGACATTCTTATCAGCTAAGTGCTGTTTGGATGGTTGTTTGCTTTTAAATGCTGGTGCTCTTGAAGGGTTGTTTCATTTAAATGTACTTCTATTTTAGGATTTTGGAAGATTTCAAAACATACAGGTTTCATTTCTGCTTAAACAAAGGTTCATTTCAAAATATTGAAATCATTTGCTGAATGGAATTTCTTTCCACCACAGAACTTTACAATATATTTTTCCTTAAATGATACGGGGGAATGATGCTTTTCCCTTGTAAACTGCTGAGAGCAAACTTCACATGGATTTCTGGAATTGAAACTCCTGTCTTTGAGTTGTATTTTATTTGTTCTCATTTATGCTTTTTCAGCTAAATCACTGTGAGCTCTTGAATAGTTAATGAATTCTAAAATGAAGTTTAAGTATTCTGCATGTGAAATTATCATAGTTTAACATCTAGAAAAGCTAAAGAACTATTTTAAAAATAGGAAGAGATTAAAACTTTTTGAGGGAGTGATTGATTAATTAGAAACATTCATTGTTTTTCACATGTGCAAGTTTCTTTGAATTTTAATCTATTCTTTCAACAAAGGGGAAAGCAGGTCTGTTAAATGAGTTTCAGAAACTGATTCCAGTCCTGATTTCTTCAAGCAAGGGATTGGTATGGAAGGAATGCAGTTATCCTACATTCTGTGGCCTGGAAGCCTCACGAGGATTATATAGTCAGAGGATACTTTCTTTTTCTATTTTTCTTATTTAAAAAAATAATAATAATTAAAAATGCACTTCTCATTTGGTTTTGTGATTAATATTGGAAAAAGCTATTTATTTGCAGATTTATTCTGCTTTGATGCGTTGGCTATTTACTTGATTCCTCATGTCTGTGGCTTGCTATGTTAACTGCCTGCTTATATGAATTCTCATAGCCTTAAATTTCTCTAAATTTGTCTTGTCCATCTTAAATTAGGATAATCTACAAAATTTCATGAGAATTTCCCAGATAATCTTTAGAAATTGTGGAATATTCACCGAAATGGACAATGAAACATTCAGTTTGGCTCTTATATTTTGCAAAATTACTTAACAAAGCGGGTTACTTGACAAAGATGGGTTTTGTGTTCTTGAGATTTGAGTCTAAGAAGAAAAAAGCTTTCAAAATACTACACCAGACTTCAAAGCAATCTTGTTGTAATTTTAGTGGTTGAAATAATAACCAGGAGCATAAAATAGGCAGTCTGAGTTGAGCAGGACCACCAGATTGTGGTGTCAGACCTCCACTTCTGTAATCAAAGCTTGTCATAGAACTCAAGTGTACACAAATTTATACTTATGTCAGCCTTTGTTTTATATTCTATTTAAGGGAATCTGTGTCTGAAAATGAGTAGCAGTCTAGCCCCCTGAAAAACAAACTTTGGATGTAGTGCTGTTTTGCAGTTTGCTCCCCACCAAGCCTAATCAAAAGCTGTAAATCCATAGGAAAATAGGATATGCCACTAATTAGTTAATAGAAAATTCTCCAATCGGATCTCAGCATGATTGGTGCAAAAAAATCCCTCACTTGTTGAAGGCATCTTTTCAACTTAGATGTTTAAAAGACAGATCTGTTTTTAAGAGGAAAATTTATGTAAATGGTATGAAATTTATTTCTAACTTGAGTAAAGTGACGTATTGCTAACTGAAGTCAAATGTTCGTGAAAATGTCTGGGATAAATCTAATCCAATCTGATTTCTATTAATTGATTTGTTTTGCAATTTAATGGCTGTCAAATTTGGTTGCTGGTGCCAAAATCACAGTTAGCCTACGTCATAACCAATGCAATCAAAACAGGCAGTGTTCTTGGTAAGTAAGATCTGGCAGAAGGTTCAATTGTGCTGTGCCTTAATCCAGCTCCAGTCTGTATTTCATGCATCAGTGTGAATTCCTTACTGCATACCACCTGTCAGGAATTAACCATATTTTAATACATGAATACCAAGTTCTATGAAAATTGAAAAGCCACCTGGAATTCAATTATGTGGCATGTAGAATGGAGTCCCAAGTACCTGCTGAAGTTTAATGCTTGACAGTGTTAATAGGCTTTATAAATGACAAATATAAATGTAGTATTTAAGAAACTACAAAATAAACATCCTTTTAATTTCACAGCTAGTACTTAATTTATTTGTTATTTGGTGGTGTTTTGCTACCTACATCTAGCTGTTAATTAGGACTTCTGGCATGCACTACTGCAAGGGTGATCTTTGTAGAAGTCATTATAGTATTTTCACTTTCTAATCACAATTTATATCTTCCTATTTTAAATATTTGCATATAAACTGATGCTCTGATGTACATTCTTCCTGAGTTGCTTCATAAGTCTTTGAGGTTGTTCCACCAGAACATGAAATCTAAATAAGGAAACTGATGCACATGTTGGAAAGAATCAGCTAAGTGAAGGATTTCTCTGGGAAAGAGCAAGCTTTAGGAGAAGTATGAAGTTCTGTGAGGTGCTGAGTTAGTTTCGGAGTACAGTTCTTCCACTTATTTAAGTTCTAGTATGAACATTTCACATATTCTTCTTTTACTCTGCACTGGTGGATTTTTATATTTGGAGTAGATGTTATGTCTGTATTTGCTTTGGTTAGATGTCAGCATCCGATGATACGGAAGAGATGTCAGAAGCTCTGATGCTCAGTATACGGCATATCCCAAGATGCATTTGGTACTTAAGTCCTCCAAGGAACTAACTGTATAGTTTTAATCGTAATAAAACAAATGTTAAAAGCAATATTAGGCGTATTCTGATTTGACAAATGTCAATTCAGGCTGATGAATAGCTGCAGTCTAACAAAGCCTTACGCTCAGTAATGTTCTAACAAAATACCAAGTTTGCCTTCCTTTCCAGCTGTGTTTGCACATCTAAAATTCTTATTCTGTTATTTCTTGTCCTGCCTCCCTCACCAAAGGGTGAAGAACTTGAGCTATTTGTGAATGATTGATGAAAAGCGTTAAGTATTGATCTGCTGTAATCACAGAGCTCTCCTCTCCAGGGAGCTTCTGATTTTTCAGGGGTTCTTTAGTAAGGGATAAATTTCTTCATACTGTGTGTATAATATGTTCTTAATGAAAGCACTGCACTTGCTGGGATCTCTGCCCTGTGTCTAACTAGGCCATTCCTTATAGCAGTTAGTTACAGCCGATATCCTTCAGCAAACAGTGGATGCAATGCGTGACTGCCGTGGGAGATGTCTCCTTTGCTGCTGGGGCAATTTGCTGACATGGAAAATGGTACTTGGCTCCTGGTTTGAAGGGCTTATCAAGAAAGAGAAGAAACTGGCTCAACACAAGACTGTTACAGGTTTTTTACTTGTTCTTGGTTTCTCCACCTCTGCTGTGTTCTGTGACACTGGAAGTCAGAGATGCTTTCTCCTTTTGTGCCTTGGCCGTGTGATGTGTTAACTGGCTCACTGTACCTCATCTTATGGATTACTCATGGTTTTTTTTAGAAGTTCTATTTGAAAGATGTAAAATACAGTATAGCGTGTGTTGACATAATTTGTAGCTGAGTCTCACAGAATTGCAGAATCATTGAGGTTGGAAGGGACCTCTGGACATCAAGTCCAGCCTCCTGCTGAAGCAGGCTCCCTATAGCAGGTTGCACAGTTGATCTGTGTTGGTCAGTGTATGCTAGTAGGGCGGCACGTGAAATCAGGCACACCATCTAAAATGTCACAGTTAGCTGCTACCAGAAGCAAGAGCACCTGAACTGCAGCCTGGCTTGCTTGCGCTGAGCACTGCTTAGTCCAGGGAGCTTGCTTTCCCTTACAGCAAGGATTCTTCAAGTGTTTCATCCTTCTGCTTTTGATAAAAGTGATTCTTCAATTTGTATAGCTATTATGCAACCCAGACCTTTTAAATAAATATTGTTTATTAAGAGGAAGGAGGCAGCTGTTTCTTGTAAGAATTTTTTTCCAGTGCTATGTAGTGTAAAAACACTAAATGTTTTACTTAGTGCTGTAGTCTGTTGCTTGGATTCTTCATTGAGAAAATCAGAAGTTAGCTCATTGCTGTTATGAACACCGATGTTCATAACAAAAAACACCAAATTCACAAATAGAGAATGCTGAAGAACAGCCTGAAGGATTTTGAACAGTCATCTAGCCTACGCTGTTGTGTAGCCAAGTAATAGTTATTTCTCATGTACCCCCTGCCAATGCTTATATTATCTGGAAAACACAGGAATAGTTAATCCTGAGTTGCAAAATTGAAAAAGGACAAAGACTGCAGCAGTTTTAGGAAAAAAAAAATATCCAAAACATTAAATGGCTCTTAACACCATTTTCTCTGAGAGAATGGCAAGAGCATTTGCAGTACCCCTCTGCGTTGTTGTTACAGGCTCCTCGTCCCCTTCCTGATGAACCTAGTTTACTGTAATCCCTGTTGCACAGATAGGGAATGAGTTAGAAGCTAAATGTGTGCTCAGAGGTGCAGAATGAAGATGCTGCTAGCTTAGTTCACTTAAATAAGCTTGCCATGTGTTTTAGCCACTTATTTTAGTCCTGGCATTTTAGGGTGGATGATGTTCCCCTGACTGCTTAATTGGTAGAACTTGGCTGGAAACTTGCCATATCGCTCTTTTGAAGAGTGCCAGGGGCTGTGGTTGCCAGTTGTCATGTCAGTGGCTTAATCAGGGCTTTGCATCTCTGTACATCTGGGAGATGTTCGTTTGTTTTTAGTCTCCTTTCCAGGTGGTTAGGCAAACAACCAAGCTGCCTACAATCAGAAACCACACATAGAAAAACGCCTGCAAACACTGATAGTTTGTTCCCTTTATTGTTCAGTCACCAAGCAAGAGTAGTTAGAGGCAAAGTCTATTTCTGGCATATCAAGGATATAATTTGGAGGAAGAAATGTTTGCTGTATGTTCTAGCCACTTTTTAAAATGCAATTTCACGTTTCCCTTAAATATGACATGAAATCTTAAGCTCTGGCAGAAGATGAATGCTGTGTTCTTCTAAACAACTTCAGATACATATGCATCCCCGGATGTGGTAAAACTCAGATTTCCTCCCAAAAATTTCTTCTTAGCAAGAGAGTGTACAGAGTAGGAAGTGAAAAATATCTTCCAGTGAAAGATTCCTGACATCTTTCTTGCTGCTGGTGCAAAAAGAGGAATAATCTTCAGTTGCTGTACTACTTGTTCATGCTGTAGCCAATACTGGAGCTGTGATGCTTAAAATGATTTATAGGTATAAAGAAGAGAAAATCTTCTATATTCTGCTGCCAAAATAGAGAAGTCCTGAGGGCATAGCATTGCAAGAATGAGGACAGCGATGCATTTCTGACTATGAATATAGATTTAAAATATGAAAGTAAATGAATGAATACTTAGAAGAGAAGTAAGAGTATGAATGACTGCACAGCTTATCAATCTCTCCTTATTTTTTTGTAATTGTTCAGGATTTGGTTAATATATTGAAAATATGTTGCAGGATGTACAGATTGTTTCATATTGGTAGATATTTCAAATTTTATAGTATTAATTTTAAACAATTTATTTTCTTCATGCATTTTTTTTTGCTTGTGATTAAGTCCCTTTTGTGAGTTACTGTGTTCTGTACACTAACAAATCAGCAAAAGACTTGATGCAAAAAAGAAAAGAAATTGGCATTTTGTGTAGATCTCATTAAATGAACCTGTGATAACTACCTGCTGAACTTCTTGATATATGTTCTTACTCCAACTGAAATATTTGATATAGCCAACAGTTTTGTTACAAGGTTTTGAGACAGAGATGAGAGAGGTTAGAGAGAGATGCAGAATATAAGTAAGCTTTATTGAAGTTGTCAGAATAGGAAAGATGAATACATCAGGCTGTAACGCCATCAGCAAGGTGAAGTGCTCTGTACAACATCTCCTAACTGTACAATGATGTTACGATGAGCTGTAGTGCTGAGCCTGAGTGATCATTTTGAGAAAGCAAGATGGATGCTTCTCATGAGGTATAACTTATTTTCTACTTGTTTGTAAGTTCTCCTTCCAAGCAGCAGTTATGCATTGTGGTTTGAGAAGTAGCCGGTCTCTTGGGCTGAGCTTTGCAGAGCAGCCTTCCTGCAATGGCCAGTTGTTTGCAGCAGGCCCAGAGCTAAGCCTGGACATGCTGCCTGCTTACCTGCAGCAGCCCTTCTGAGTGCCTGTGGCAAGCCATTCTGTGTCCTTTTTGACAGATTGCTAGGATGTGTTCATTTTCCACACGTGCTGTTTTGCTTCACTTGACTCCAATGCTGAGCTTGTCCAGCTAGCATTCAGCTTTTTTTTTTTTTTTTGTCTCCTGAAGTAATAAAAAAGAGATTTATCATAGGACAGAGTATTCAGTTATGGGATTTCCTTTCTCATTTGTTATAAGAATTGTAAGACAACTTTGAACCCCAATCCTCTCGGAGTGAAGGAACAATTTGTTGGCTTATAGATTTTAGAATGAAGCTGAAGGGCCTAACTTCTGAAATTAAAAGAAAATTCAGTGATTTAAGTAATTCATAGCCACATAGAAATCTCTGAAAAAACTTAGTCAAAATGCAAGTCTGATATGAACAGCCATTCTTTACTAACTTTGTTACAGCTGATCTTAATGTTCCTGCTGAGAAAACAGAGATCAAGAAATTAACAAAACGTTGATTGACCTGTCTTCATGCAATTTAAGGCAGATGTTCATGAGGAATATCTGAAGTGTCAAAATCAAGAATTTTCCCTTGCACACAGGCAAACTGTGTGTTGGTGATGTGTGTGAATTGCATTCAGCATCAATTACAGTTCTGTCTCACTGTAAAACTCTGCTCTGTTTGGAGTGAGAGCTCTCTGCTGTGCTGCCAAAGCAAAGCTGTTGACTGCTGTCCCCATTTTGAGCAGACTTCCCACATGTATGGATGAGTCTGGAGCTTGTGAATGACAGAACCAAGATTCTGAGCTTTGTACTTAATTCTCGGTAGGGGGAATTAGCAACTGTAGAATTCTTTAGTTTATTGGTTTTAATAACCCGTTGGTAAAGCCTTTGGGGATATAACATTGCCTTGGTCTAGCTTTAGATTGCATTTAATTTTCTGTGCAGGCAGAGATTTTTTTTAAAGTGAATTCCTGGAGAGTTTTGTGGGGCTCTATGTTTTGTGTAATGATGCACTGTGCTATGTAGGTACGGGTAATTTGGTTTCTAGGAAGAAAATGCATCTGCTGGAGGAGACGGATTGTCAGAGAACTTTCTCTGAAGGAACACAAGAGGACAGAGAGAATATCACATCTTTTCCAGGCATGCGTGCACCACGTTCTGAGGCATTTTTTATTTCATAGTAGTTGGGCTTGGGATGTTTTTTTTTCCATAACTTCTGTTTTTTCATCTCCCTTCTGCTTTTTCTTAGTTTTCATCATTTCTCCTCCGTAGACTCCAAGTACAGTGAAAGTTCAGTTTTAGTTTTCAGAACTATTATATTCAAGTGAGTGTAAAAATTAGGAAAAATAAATGTTTTGAAAAAATGTGTTGGGCATTCCTGTATTGTAGGCTTCTTGCAGAAACAGGATAAATTTGGCCTACAGGTTGAAAGATGAAAATAAATAAAATTGAGTACAGAAAAATAGCAGCAATGAAGCAGAGTGTGCACGAGGTCCAGACAAGAAGACTTCAAGTGGCTGCTCTTAGCTAGAATAAGACATGATTCGCAGATAGAAGTGCCAGAGCAAGTGCCTGATTTTGGTAGTGCAGTAATTGCTTAGACTGAGATCTAATCCTCTCAATTCAGTAGTGGAAAGTAATTTATGGACTTTGGACAGCTGTTTATGAGTATTTGGTGAAACAAATCTTCCCCTAAAACCACAACAGGCAAGTTACCAAAAAAAAAAAACCAAAAAACCAGAGTTCTTAGGGGTGACTTTTCTGTATTTGCAGAAAACAGTATTTCTCAGAAAATTTTTTTGTATTTCTTCTTGTAGCTGTTGACTATTGTGGATAGCAATTAGCTTGCTTGATTGTTGGTCTCTGAAAGAAAGCACAATGTTTCTATGTGGACCAAACTTCACTGAGAAATACTATCACTGTTGAACAAGTCTGTCCTTTCTAGGAGAGCTAGGTATATAGACCGCTCCAAAAGTAATGCCTCTTATATGTTTACATGGAAAATAGAACAGAAAAAAAGAGCACAATAACACTATTTGTTTCTGAACTATGAAACACCATTTTTCACCATAGTCATCACCATTAGCTATGCATTTTTGCCAGTAGTGAACAAAAGCCTGTACGCTGTGCCCACAGAAATCTGACCCGCACTTACTACTGCTGGAACACACCACCCACTGCCTCACTGTGCTCGCATCCACTGTATGGTCTCCATAAAAGTGGAGCCCAATCCCCAATCCAAGCACTGATGAATGTCAATGGATACCATTTCTTCCACATGGAGGAATTCAATTGCATGTTTTTGCTTCATCCGCTCTTCCCTGTCAGACTCCATTGTGTCAGGCTGCTCCTCTGCAGCCATCTGTCGCATCGCAACACAATGTAATGGAATACTGGGAGAAGGTTCAGCCTCTACCACTGTCACACCAACATCCACCTCTGACACTGGGGGTTAACATAAAATAGGAAGCATTACTTTCAGAGCAGCCCTTGTACAATTGGAAATTTTAGCAGCTATTTGTATTTACCTGCAGAGATTAAATCTGCGTACAGGACATTGTTAGTGCAGCATCATCTTAATTTAATAAATGCTTGAAGCTTATTGAAAACATAAAGGAGAGGTAGTTTTTTTTTTAAATTTCATTTAATGCAAAGGATGAAAAAAATGTAACCGAATTCATTAGTAAATTATTTCTTTGTCACTTTACTTTTGGAAACTAAAGTAATGGGTAAGAGTCATTGTAATTATTTATTGTTTCCCTCATAGCGTCTTCACAATGCTAAAGTCAAACTCTTACGTGTGGAAAGGCAATTCAACAGACTGGGTGTTAAAGGCTGCAAAATGAATGATGGCAATGAAAAGCAGCGTGTATAATAGCTGAATTAAGCACAATGTAGTGTTCTGTAGTAAGGTTAGTTTTATTTTAGAAGAAGATCTTGAAGAAACAAGTTATGTGGCAAGTTACAAAGTCTGTCATTTATAATTCAGACTTTACTCTGAAATGTCATAAAAATGCTCAAGTGTTGGTTGTATCCAATTCTAAAAGCTGTGCACGTGGGCTTATGGAAGAAAGCTTTTCCTGTTCCCTCATCTTTCTTCTGTTTACATCTGTCAGAACTAAACTGGTTCAGCAAAAAATATATGGAAAGTCATTTGTTGGGGTAACTTAGCACTCCCTTCTAAAATTAATCTGCTCAGAGCTCATTTCTGCAGAAAAGGAGGCAGCCCAGATGCGCACATACTGTCCTGGAATTGCACAGTTTACTTTTGAGCCTTCCATTTGAAGAAGAAAGCAGAATACAGCAGCCACTCCACCCTGTGCAAATAGCTTCATAAGCCTCAAAGGAAGTAGTTAGAAGTGGGGTGGCATGAGAGTTTGTTTTTCCTGAAAAAATGGAGTAAAGAAGGATAGCAAGGCAGCGAGTACATTGCAGTCTTTCCCTCCCATTTTGTAGTAAGATGGGGAGGAAGGGGGAGAATAGTCATCTTTAAAAGTTAGCAGTTCTTTGGCAATGTGCTCTTTAGTAGTGAACCAGGAACTCAAGAGACTGTTTTTGGGTATGTGCCTGTGGATTGTGGGGGTCTTTGGTTTGCATTGGACTCCTAAGGAAGGATTTTGAGCTTCCTGCTGTCAGAGACCTGTAGCAAAAACAAAAAAAAACAACCAACCCTACATTTTTTTTCTTTCAAACAAAATAGTAGGATGGGAAATTGAAGTTAGGATCTTTCTCAATGCTTGTTATTTCATTGTTTGCACTGTGCAGTTAGCTGCTCTCACAGATGAGCTTTAGTCCAGGTGCTGCCATTATAACTCTGATGCTCTCTATTGTATTGCCAATTACTAATCTAGATGACAGAGAACTTTATTTTTCATAATTTAAAAAGAGTGTGTAATGTGGATATTCCTGTTATTTCACAGTTTTTTTTAAGCTACTTGAAAGTGTAACAGAATTGTTTCAGCTTGACAAGATTTAAACTGCAGTGCTGCCAGAGGAGTTGTTGGTAGCTGGCTTAACTAAATAAGGTGATGCTGTAAAAACAAACAAACAAACAAACAAACAAAAAAACCAAACAAAAAGCCAAAAAAAAAACACCAACAAACTTCTGTCCTTCAGAAAACAGCAGTGAAAAGTTAGCCATAGACTGAGTGGCAGTGACAGTTCTTTTGCATAGATGCTAATCATTACTGAATGGTGTTGAAAATAAGTAATTGTACTTAGAAATCACCTAGCGTAAACGTAGTGGTAGTAAAGTGAAATAGTAAGCTATACTTCGTAACATCTTTCCAGTTCTTTCTGTGTTCTCCCTGGGCAGTAGCAGGGTTTTATTTTCTTCAGGCGGTGCTAAGTTGAGTTTATAAATCAGAGATCTGTGTAGGAAGAATGCTATCTGCACTGACTCATTCTGTCATCTGGTCCGTATTCTAGACCTTACTGATGACTGAGTATGCCATGAATTTAGAAAATCTGCAACCCCGGAGAAGTGGCTGTTTGCTTTCTGGTTTACCTCCCGTGTTCCTGTGTGTGAGTCAAGCTTGTCTCTCGACCTTTTCTGCACTGAGCATCTCTTGAGCTGCAGAGCAGTGGCACAGGTGTGTCCTTTCAGGCAGGAATGCAGCCTGTCAGGACTGTGGTTCTGTGAAATTCTCCTGCTTTCCTCCCTTTGCGTTCAGAAGTATGAGCTACTGATATTTTAATTTTTTTTCCACATAGACGTTTGTATTAGCTTGGAGAGTTCAAGTACTTGATAAACCTTTATAACACCATCTGCAGACAGAGGGAGAAATAACAAGAGTGGGTTTTATATATATTTGTATTTATATATTTGTATATTCTGTGTTTGTATTATTTAATGTAAATTCTGTTTGTTAATTGGAAATCACGTTTGTTGAGATGTGAATGCAAGCATGCTGGGTTTGTTTCATTATCAGTGCAGTTCAACAGTTAGTGAAGCAGGGTATGAATTACGAGTTTGCACGTTTGTTCTGCACTGCTAGCTAGACCTCCCAAACATTGTACCCTAAGGGCAGTTCAATGGCTGCTGAATAATTATAGTTTATGTACCTCATGATCATTACTGGTTATCAGACCCAACATGGTATTCATCTGTGGGTTGCGAAATTTAGATGCATCAGTGAACTGATTCATAGTTGATTAAAAAGAATTAAAACGTGAAATATTTTAGTGGTGCCAGAATGAGCGTTTGCTGGAAGGAGAAATTAAAAGCGAAGCCTTCTTTCCTGCTGTATCTGACCCAATGCTTTCATCCCTTCCCTTCCTCGGAAACAGAGCCATTCAGTTCCGCATGTCCGACATCAGTGCCCAGGAAGCCTCATCCTGACTTTCTCACAGAGCTGCTGGTGGAGCTGATGTTCTGCCCATCAGGGAGCAAACTGGCTGACTGCTGTGCTCTGGGGATACATGCAGGTTCTCAGGCCGGCGTCCCAAAACCCAACGCCAGCCTGTAGGGTGCGGGGAGAAGGTTTCCTTGGTCTAACCTGTAACGCGTAGGCAAGTACACAGACACCATGTGGAAGGAAAGCCTCCTGCTCCACTCCAAAGTTCTGGTTTTCCTAATAGTCCAAGGAATTGCATTACCACAGTCCCAAAACTGATGACCTGGGTGCTAAACTCCATGCAGACCTTTGATAAAATCCCTATTTTGCTGTGCACAATAAGATATGCATAAGTGCTTTATGAATGGTCCTTGAGCTATGCTAGGCTGAGTACCAACGGCCTTCAGAGCTGCACAATTCAGTTGATTTGCCTTCCTTCTTTTCTTTTGACTGAGGCAACTAGACAGCAATTGGTTCACTGGCAGTAGTCAAATCCAGCACTGTGAAACTCTCCTGTTAAACATCTGAAGCTAGGTAATGAGAGTAGGAGAGGGAAGCACTGCTGCAGAGGCACTGCTACTGGCCATGATGTCTGCAGTTTTAAAATGAACTAACTTGCAGATCTGTATTTAAAATATGTGTATAAATCACTGCATAAAAATGGGCTTTGTTTGGAGTCCTCGTTATCTTTGCTCCGGGTAATTGTCTACAGCTGATAAGATATGGGACATGAATGTTTTCATTTTTTATTAATTTTAAGTGATGCCATCAAAGTAGTAATTACTTTTCTCTGGGCTAATTCTGTGGAGCCTCAGTCTGGAGATATCTTTTGTCTTCTTTCACACGCAGCTATTTGTGTACAGGAAATACTTTCTGAACCTTTTTGTATTTTGCTGTTGTTGGTTTTGCTGCTGCATTTTAGATTAATTTATCCGTGGATTTGGAAATATTTGTTTCTCATTTGTAGCACGCAGTTTTTTTTTTGTTTGTTTTTTTTTACTTTACATGAACTTTTAAAAAACAAACAAACAAAAAAAAATCCCCAAGCACAAACTTTAGGACTGTACCTGATTCCACCCCCACACAGCTCCCAAAAATATGTACCCACTAAATACTTCTGTGGTGCTGCAGTGTTACTGTCTGCTGCTAAATTAATCAGTGCTGGTTTTTGTTTTTTCTTTTTTTTTTTTTTTCCAAGTTCAGTGCAATTCTTTTAAGTTCATAATTTCTTTCATGTGAAATTCTGCTGTTATTTTATCAAATAATGCCTGAACTGAAGATCTCTACCCACTGCTGAGAAGAAACCTGAGTCACTCCTTTGCAAAATCTTCCAGGGGAGCAGAGGCTGGTGACCTGTGTTAGAGCTCTTAGAAGAGTAAAGGCAGAGACACCTCAAATGTTTTCCTTTTACTACATTGAGAGTAGGAGTTCTGGTATTAATGCAAATCTTACAGCTTCACAACAAGGAGTGAGATATCAGGCTGGTGAGCAACAGAGCTGAGTGAGCCTGCCCAGCCTCAGAGCTGTGTTCTCCTGGTTGCTGGAATATTTCAGTACAATCTTGTCCGTGTTTTGTCTTCCCTGCTGTGCCCAAATTCAGCACATACAGATGGACAATTAAACTTAGAAGCAGTAAACAGATTTGAGAAGCTGTAATTTGGAAGCAGCATTTCCTATTAGCTGCTCAGGCAGCTTAATGTGGAGTGTTAACTAAAACTAAGCTCCCTTTGCCATTCACCAACTTGATGTGTGATGAGTATGCACATCACATAAGAATACATTTTTATCCCCTTTTTTTTCTGAAATAGGGTGTAATTTATTAAATATTGTTGGTGAATTGCATGGGGTGATTCCTCTACTAGGAATATCCTCTGTCTTCAATCCCAGAAAAGACATCCTGAGATATCTTTGTGTTTTAGCAAAGATTCTGAAACAAAATTTGCCAAGATTATTGCCTCTAAGTTCTCAGTGGAACGCATACCCTTCTACTATCTTATCTTTGGATACAGTTGAGAGCAAAACAGGAAAAAAAACTGAATATAACCCATACATTTCTGATACCCTTGTCACTACTTTAATCATACACATAAAGTTTTACATAAAAGAAAATGTTGCCTTACAAACCCTTCAGCATTCTGTATTGAAGCAGATGGCCTGCCATCCCAAGCTCTACCTCCAATATGTTTTCCACAATACTGTCATGTTAAAGGAGTAATTGCACTGCAATAGTTCCTGCACGGGTAGTAAAGAACGTTTTCAAACATATGTATGTGTACAGAGTGTGTATGCATGTGGATTGCTGTATAAATGCACATCCCCAGCATAGAGGTGATAACCTCTAGCTGAAAATATCAGTGCTGAACTCGGTCTGCTCAGTCAAAAATATTTTTGGATCCTAGTGGTGAATTTTTATTTACTATTTTGAAGTTCGAGGTAGAGGAGAGGTTTTGTATTATTCAGTGTCAGGAAGGTGGTTTTCTGAATAATACATAGGCCTGTCAGAATTTTTTTCATCTCCCTCAGAAATATATTGCAGAAAGAAATGCCTTTATGGGCCTTTATGGATTAACGCGTGCTTCCTGCTGACTTTGTAAAGAAATATGAGGGTACGTAGTAAATTTTTATTAAGAATTAATAGTTTCCTGGCTCACATTTACTGTGTATCAGTAAGAATAATCTCTTTGTTTTAACACAGCTCCATTGGCTTATATACTTTCTTCTTTTACATTCCGTGATTTTTTTTTTGTTCAATAAGAAATAAACTATATCCCTGCGGAGAACACAAGAGCAGAAGTTAAAGTTCAGAACCAGAAAATTGTTTTCTTGTATGGGACAACACCTGGCTGACCCTCTGCTGTTGAATGTGCTCTGAAATTCTTTGTCATTTGTGTAAAACCGATGCCTTTGCCCTTAGGCAATTAGCAAGTCAGCACGGAGCTTGAGATTTTTGTTTGAGAAAATGAGTGAGAGAGCGGTGGTGGCTGCAGTTGTCCTCAGTGTTACACATCTGGGAGAGAAGCAGACTGGCCACGTCAGGTACATCAGAGGGACAAGAACTAATGGGTTGAAGATTGTCCTGGTGCAATGCCCTGTGTTTCCCTGATTTGAGGAGCTCCTGTTTGACTGCTGCACCTTGAGAACAGTTAGTTCACTGGAAGGGTTGATTCAACTGCAAATAGCCGTTTGCTTGCTGCGTGGTGGACATAATCGTCTGATGTCTGAAGTGGAATGAGAGAATTTCATAGAACAACCAAGTGACTTTCTTTCCTTTTTTTTTTTTTCTTAAAGTCAAGATGTGACATCCTAATGCCTGAAGACTTCACCTCTGAGCAACTTTTTTCAGACCAGTAATTTACTGGTAAACAGTAATTAGCCTGAATTAAAAACAAATTCATTTTATCTCCATATATGTCAAATTATGAATACTGCAGATAAAAAAAAAAGCACTTCTTTGAAAATTAATATTTTTAAAAATCTATGTAAGAAAACTCATCCAACCAGGGTTTTAGATGTATAAGCATTTTAAAATGTGTTTTTTTTTTTTTTTTTTTAATGCAGTGTTACTTAGTTGAAATGGCAGTGGGCACTCATGAAGGTTTGGAGTTCTTCAGATTTTTGTGAAAGTGATCAGCACACAGCTTCACTTACAATTCCTTTGTTATTGTTTGGAGACAGGCTGTTAGATTAATGTTGCTTTCTTCTTTCGTAACCCAAACGGAGGACAAACATACTGCTACTTGTCAAGAATCAGGAACCTGGAAAAGCGAATTGCTAAACATCTGAAATTCAAGATTTTAAGAACCAGTTATTGAGTGTGCAGGGGAAACTAACCCACTATTCTCCAGCTGGCTTTGGGGATAATAGGAAGGTTGTCCTGGAAGCAAAAAGAATATTCAGAACATGGAGGTTAGTGAGACAGCTTAGCTTTTAAAATATCAGCTACTAAGAGCTTGAAATTGAGGTTAAGATTTCTAAGACACTATTTGTACCTCTTTGTAGGGATGTATGTAACGTAACTGGACCATCCTTGGATTTTGTTCTTTCAAGTTGTTGGAAGTATGGCATACAGGCAGGGTGTATGAAGACATTAATAAAACAGCTGAATTTTTTGTCTGCTCACATTTTAAATGCAGAGATCAGGAATAAAATGGTAGTGGGACCTGGGGACCCTCCTTTCCCAAGCTATTTATAAAATATGAGGTTTGTGTTATGCAGCTGAAGGAATTCACAAAACATTAAAGCTTCAACTAGAACCAGTCAGGGTTTTCCCCTTTGGTGCTCAGGAGAAATGGGAGTTGAGGGAGTTGACAATGAAACATTGAAAGTTTTTTCTGCAGAAATATAGCTAGGAATTGATTTTTTTTAAAATGAGCCAAAAGGGAATTAAACCCAAATTATAAGGCCATTACCCAAGCAAAATGCATGGAATGCATTACTTGGGGAAAACTCCTTCCTTCTTGTCCTCACTTCATCATCCCGTCCTGCTCAGCTGCAGCTCTGCAGAGGTAAAGCTGGGAAGGATGGCAGGAAAAAGGCAGAGCTGGAAACTCTGAAGAAAGGCCTTTGAAAGAGGATCAGGTTAGTTCTCAAGGCCACACAGAATTAGGTATTTCCATAACAGTGAAAGAATTTACAACGTGCAGCCTGCGCATAACTAGCTCTCATAGCCTGTAAAACTCAGTGCGTTTTTCCAGTAGCCGGGTGGTTCCTGCTTCTCCCACAGGTATCGCTGCTCGCGCTGCCTGGGATGTGGCACCGCCATGGTTGTGGTGATTGCAGCAGGGCTCCTGGTGTGCTGCACCCTTGTGCTGGTCAGTGGGTTGCAAGGATTAGTTTTGAGCTGTGATAGATTGGCAAGGACAGTATCAAATTAGCGCTGAATTATTTGGATGTGCGCATAACACTGTGCTTCACTGTAATGTAGGCCTCTTCTTAAACCCAAGCACAGCAGTGCTATCCAATCTCACTGTTTAAACACAGTGTTTATTCTTTTGTTTAAATAAATGGGTGCGTTTTGGTAACTGAGGAATGTGTTCAGTAGGATAAAATTGTAAAATCTTTAAATAAAAAATAATTATTGAAACATCCAAGCAATTAATAGAAGACATGATAATAAATTATCCCTGATTGCGGTGGTGTTTCCAAGAATGAGTTAAAGGTAGAAAGTATTTGAGGTGAACATGTGTCCTTCAGTTTATAGAACAAAAATTGCAGTCCAGATTTCAGATCTACTCTGAGGTCCTCTGCTTCTGATGACAATAGTGATGTCAACTGCTGGGAAATCAGAACATAATTGGTCGGAAAGTTTGTAATGGTCATGAGCATCTACTGACATAGCTTGCTATATGACCTGGAAGCTTGTTTCCAGAGCTCCATTTAACTTGGAGAACAAGGTCTTCTCCTGCTGTCACTATTGTTATTCTTTTGTGCACAACCAGAGGTCAATTCTATCTCTTCAGCAGTTTCAGGTTGGCTGAGGATGGAGAGAGCCAGCTGGAGGCTGAGCTGCACCAAAACGTTCAAGCCCTGTCGCACCTCCTGGCTGTGCCCTTCTGTGACTGCATAAGGCTTGGCTGTGCCTTGCCTGTCCTGCAAGGATCCACTGAGCTGGAATATGGAAGCCAAGAGCTTGTGCTTTCTGCTGGCTGGCTCTAGCTCTTCCCTCTACTTAAGCAGAAGACCACCACAAATAAATAAATAAAGGGTCATAACCTCTTCTCGTGCACTTGCCACTTGAGCACAACAAAATAAATTATACTTAATAACCATATATTGGAGATGGTAATATACTGCAGGATTATTGTCTCTTTTTAAGGATGGAGTGAAACAGGAAAGATTACCCATTCAGATAAGTGTTAATTGCTCACTTTTTGATTAAGTGGATCAAAGCCTTGTCTTTTTAGATACACTATGTAATTTGGATAGACCTAAAAGACGTGTAGATTATTCAGCTCAACAAAATTCAGAGGTCAGAACATTTTTGAGCTGTTCAGCTGTTTAAATGCTTTGTAGTGAACTGTAACTGTGGTTTCAGAACAGAGCAGTTATTCAAGTTTAGTAACATGAAAAGAGTTGAGTATAAGGAACCATTTCCAAATTATGCCAGGAAGGCACATGTAATTACTTTCGAGAGCATTCTCAAAAAAATTCATTTGGAACACAGATTGGTAGATAGTTTTTTCAAAACAGCACCCTTCTAAAATAAAAGTGCAGCAAGTTGTTTCAGTGATTAAATCTCTGAATTGCTCAAAGGCTCTGGAATGACTTTGTATTAGGAAAAATAACAGTCATGCATGGGTAGGTTCCTGCCTGCTCATAAAGCGTGTTTTGGATTGCTCATATTGATAGCTTCATTAGCTTTACTGTTGGTAGTAATTTGACTACAGCAAATGCCAGCTTGAGTGATGTTGAAACTCCTGAAAGCATTGAATCCATTTACAGGATTGTGGTGCTGGTTGTTTGGAACGCAGAGAGCTTTGTTGTGCTTAAGAGCACTCGGTGCTTTGGTAAGACACCGGCGTGATAGCTGTTAAAGGTGAATATCTAATAATATGTATTATAATTTCTCATATTTTTTTAAAAGTTTTTGATTCTCCAATCTTTGGGGAGTTTCTGATTGAAGAAAGACTGATTTTAAATATTATCATTTAATTGTAATTTTAAAGAGAGTAATTTTAAAGAGATAATATTCCGTAGTCCACAGGAAATGAGGCTATAGATATGGCTTCTTTTGTAGTAAAATTAAGAACACAGTCTTCAGTTTCCCCATACTCTAGTGAATTTTTCAGTGGAGACAGAAGCTACAAATGAGTGATGTCCTGTCACGTTCCCTTTTGTTGCAGAAAAGTGTATAAAAGTTCTTCTATGATTCAATAAGTAAAAATGGTGTATGTATAATTGCATTTCAGCTTTTGGCATTTAATTACAGAGGAGGTATTAAAAACATTGCCTTGGCATTATCAGTCTGTCTGATTTGAATCAAAGTAGTCCTATTTGCAGTTAGAGCATGTTGGAAAAGAAAGAGGAGATAAATCTGAGTTCAGGATATCTGATCCTGCCATTAAATGTGCTTAACTGATGCAGTCATCTTTAAGCATGATCTTACTTCTCATGGTTTTTGTCTTGAGGTTTATTTTTCAAATGCTAAAGCTATTCCAGATGCTGTAAGTGTCCCACAGACAAAGCAGTGATTCAAATTGACCCAAATTCAGATTATTGATTTAAGGGGTCAATAGCAGTATAAAAATACATAACATCTCTAACGTGTGAACTGACATCTGAAGTCTTTGAGTTATATTATTTTGGTGATGGGCAAACTATTTAGCATGGTTTGAATTAAAAGCCCGTCAAATTTTAAGCTCAGGTAGACAGAAGTGTTTGTGAATATTAGCTTTAGAAAGAAATCAGAAGGGATTATTTGTCAGATTTTGTTACAAGGATTTGGACTGTAACAACCGGCATGTGTCCAAGAATCTCATTTTTGCAAATGTCACTGTGTTGTTTCTGAATAGGAGAAATTATGATTCATCTGGCAACCATAGGATGGATGATGTGTATTTTGTATTCAAACAGTAATAATTATATTTGAAAGAATCACTGAAAGTTGTGTATTAGCATCTGAACCCTAACTGTAATATCAATTCATGGAAACATCAAAAAAGTTGTGGGTTTTTTTTTTATATAAAAGTTTAACTTTTGAAATCTTAATCTTACCTTTTACTTTTAACGAAGCTGTGGCCTTCTAAAAGCAGGCTTTCATCATGCAAATGACTGGTGCTATCTGCACTGCACTGTAACAATGCCAGGAGTTTTGAATCCTAAAATACAAAGCAGGAGATGACTTGAATCAGTACTGGCATTTGGAAAACTTGCTTTGTGTATGCTTTGCTGGTGTTGAGCTGTTGTGACAGGCAAGAAGTAGTATTACTAATAGTTGTGCCATCAATATTTGGTATTCTTCTGTTGAGTACATTAGTGCAGAGCATCTCTTCAGCTTGTGTAAACTTTTGTAGCAACCTCTAGTGTTGGTGTAATAAAAATTGTGACCACTGGCAACAAATACGGAGTACAAAACACTGCAAGTTGGTGCAAAGCTTTTCTGTTGGAATACGGGAGAATACCTGGAAGCGAAGATTTGCTTGTGTGAATAGCACAGAATTGGCTCTATACTGCTGCCTAGACTTGAAAATAAAGCATTCTCATATTTGTTGCATCAAAAGTGCAGTGCTTGTTCAGTTCTTTTATTAGAAACTAAAGGAAAGCTAAATTAACTCTGCATTAGAGCTTTTTAATCTAGTTTTAATTAACTTTTGAGGGTCATTAAACACCTAGTGTAGTTTTTTGGGTATGTGGCAGTTGTTTATTTGTCAAGTGCAGTAGAATGGCAAAACATTAAGTAGTCCAGGTAGGTGTTGTAACTTTGATAGGTGCAGAAAGAAGTGTATTAAATTCATTTTAAGGAAGGGGTTTGTAAAGTACTTGTTGCACCCCAAAATGGAAATTTTGCATTAGAGATGTTATACTGAACTTATACTTTACTCTTTGACTGCAGTTATAACAAAATCTTTAAATAAATCCTTTCAGTAAATGTGTGTTTGTGTAACACAGTTTTATTCTTCAATTCTTTGGCCACGTTGTAGCCTGGGAGCAGGGGGAACGTTTTTAGAAAATGATGAATATTTCCTGAGTCCAAATGAGATGTTGGGAATGTATAGAAAAGACAGACTAAATCTCTTCTGTTTCCAGCATACTGTCGACTGTACTGAGTAATAAATTCTTCAGTCAACAGTAATTCTACGAATGCTGGGAACAGAAATGTTGAAGTCTTGTACTGAGTGTAAAGAAGCTGAGAGTTGTAAGTGAACTGAAAGGACCATGATTCATTAAATCTGAGTGAAGTAGAGGTCCACAGGTGAGAACAATATCCTCTTGTCATGTGCCCTTTCAGCACAGCATAGTCATTCATCACTCTGCTCATAGCTCCTAACACACTGGTTACAGCAATGTTTTCCTTCAGGGCATCTTTTTTTTCTTTTCTTTTTTTTTTTTTTCTTTTTTTTCTTTTTTTTCCTTTCCCAAACCAAAAATAGCAATAGAACTTTTCTTAGGTATTTACTCCTACTTTTCTTGTTGAATTTTTCATAAATCTTTTCTGTCAAGTCAATTAGAAAGCATTACTGAAATAACTCATTATAGGCTTCAGTAACGTTAATGTTGTTAAATTGTGAACAACTGCACGTTGTTTTTCTTAAAATTTTCCTTTTGGTTGGCAGAGCAGCATGGATGGGCCACTGGGGCTAGAGAAAGAACAGAACTGAAATGGTGTTGGTGATTTTCTAACTTAGCACTTGTTCAGCGTTTACTTACTACACTGCTAGTGCAGCGAGCCAGCATGAGTGCATTGTGTATTTTACGTACTGTTAATTACACTTCTCCTATTTTCTTTCTCTTCATACATTAAAAACAAAACAACGACATGTTTTTCTGTCTCTTGTTGAAATGGAAGATTTTCTTAAAGCAAGATTTATTGTAGTTTTACAGGCACAAGGGGAATGGTGCTTCCCAGATTTGCTGGCAAAATTTTTCCAAGTACACAGTTCACTGGCTTGTGTGACCTATTAGAAATAAACCACGACTCTTCTTGAAGATTGTCTTTTAATTAGCTTTAAAAAGGAATCCCATTGACTTCTTCTGCATGAGTACTACTCTATTAGCTCATTACTGTGATTTAAAAGCAGCTAATCATGATCATAGCTAAATAATTGCATTCAGGTATTTCAGCACATTTTATTTCCCATATTAGTTTCCAGATAGGGACCTCTCACTTGTCTCTCTTTCTAAGCTTTTTAAATATGAGGCAGTAGTAACCTAAATGTCTTCCTCTCTATAAAACAGAAGTAAAATCAATATTGTCATCCATAAAGAATATAAGTGTATCAGCACTGAGAATGAGGTAATGAGTGTGAAATTTGTTCTTGTCTCTTTCTGAATGAGAACATAATACTTTCCTGTAGCAATTGATATATTGGGATTTCTGAAATGAAAGCCAAGAAACGAAATGATTTGTTAGTATTGAGTGCTAGTTTCTCATGTTCCCAAGTCTCTGTGTTGCAGAATGGCAAACCAAGGCAAATCTCGTTTTCATATTACAGACCGTAGATAAGTCAACATCAATTCCAAAGCAGAGCTGACAGTGGTTTTATTTTCAATGTGACTACTACTACACGTTCAATAACAAATTAGCATGGTTGCCAAAGGAACATGGTAGTTGAGCAAGGAGTTGTTTGCTGGCCAGTAGAAAAGTGTGAATTTGCAAAGAAGTTTTGGTGCTATGGGAGGAAGTTGGTCTTTCTCAGGTAAGCTGGACAGCAGGATAAAGGATGCTGTCTGGGGCATGGAAGCCTTACTTGTACAGCTCCCTGCCCTGCTGCTTCTGCCTTCCATGCGCTGGGCCAGGGGCTCCTGAGCACAGCAATGCTGAGCTGGTGGAGCCTGCAGGGTTTCTGAGAGTAATTGCTGTGAGAGTTTTACTTCTTTTGAGATCTAGAAGGGTGGAAATTCAGTGCTGGTTACTTCAGGTTAATAAACCTCACCTTATTCCAACTTCCCCGATGTGCCTAGAGATAGCATTTTTAGATGGGTACTGAGTGCTGGTGTTGACATATTTTAGGTGTGTAATTTTTTGATAGGAGATGTGATAGTGATTTCAAATATACTCTCTCAAGTCTCTTTTGTATTCACTGTAATTTTAGTATGGGAACTTTTCCAGCATATGAAGGGGAAAACTTAGAAGGCCTGACCTGGAAAAAACCAAACCTTTGCAGACTGTGATTGGGGTCAGTTAATATTAAAACTATAACATTTCATATTAATTTATAGAATGATTTTTTGCTCCATATGTTTAAGACTATGCTCCTGAAAAGCTGTACCTGTGTGAATACAGTATTTCCTTAGCTGTTTAAGAAGGTTCTTAAATCTTAAGCAAACCACTGATAGGTTGCAAATGTCTCTGGATGATTTTCAATTTAGGAAGAAATAATAGTTGTTGTAACTGGGAGATTTATCCTACTGCTGTGCTGAAAATCACTTGGGTTTTTGTACCAATTTTATGGATGACAAAGCGATAGTGAAGGTTTATAATTGCCTCATCTCCTGCATTGCTGGAGCTGCTCTGCACTTGCAGCCCAGGAATGTAAGCAGTGGGAGTGGGGCAAGCTTCACTTCTCACACTCCAGCCTTCTAAATCCTGATTTATGTTGTTGACTCTGTGCTCAGAACGTCCTGCTAAAACACAAAAAGAACAGGCTGGGTTTGTATATGGATGAGAAAGACACTGCTTGCTATCATCAGATGCAAATTCTCCCTTCAGTTCAAGCAGTTAGTGTGATGACTTCAGGTAACGGATGAGTGGCTTAGATTCCCTAGTGGTCAGTTTTCCTAACAAGCTTCCAGCGAGATTGATCATTGTTTTTCCCTTTCTAAAAGTGTGATCTGACAGCACTCTTGAAAAAGTGGTACTGGAGGGTGAAGGGATTCAAGTATTCCTCTGCATGTGCTCAGGGTGTTGGAGGACTTGGCGTAACTAGTGTGAGAAACAGCAAGGGAACAGCAGGTATTGAAACTCAGACTGCCATATTTATTTCACTAAAATCTTAGTGAGTAGAAGCAGAATGGTTTGCAGTGCTTGCATGTGAGTTCTCACTGTAAAAGAGGAGGCACATGAGTTCCTCAGATTTTCATTTGGGATATATGCTGCAGTGTGTTTGCACAGTGGTTTATGTAGGGCTATTTTTCAAAACACCAAATCATAATGCCGTAGAATATGCCACCTGTTTTTCACACTGTTGTCGCTGTAGTACCAACATGCATGGCTTCCATTGGTAGCGTAAGCATTTTTGTATGGTCAAAGCTTTAACATGTTTTCATTTTGTGAACATAACTCCTTTACCCCTTGTCACATCAGGAGGATGATATCGTCTTGAAAATTGTTCAATATTTTTTTAAGAATGAAGGCAATTGTTTATGAAACTTGGATAAATCATGCCTAGCAAATTGAATTAATAGTGCTTCTTTTAAGATAATACTCAGTTTTAACGCCTTCCTTTTCGTTGTAGCTTTTTAAAAAACATTGCCAGCTTATTAAAACTTGGTCTAAGTCCTCAAATATTTATATTGTGTACACCTTTTCAGAACAAGTTGAAATTAAACTATAATTTCTATTACCTTACATCATTATTAATATTTATGTCTCTCTCTACAATCCCAGTAGGATTTTTGGTCTGCCCTTCACTGGCATATATGAGGGCTGCTCCAAAAGTAATGCCTCCTACTTTATTATGTTGGCCCACAGAAACAGAGCTGCTGCTATGTTCCCACAATAGTGGTAGAGGTTGAATGTTGCCACCAGTACTCCATTCCATTGCGTAGCCATGTAACTGTTGGCAAAAAGGTGTCTGGTATGGAAGTGTATGTGAAGCAAAAATGTGGGATTGAATTGCTTCATGGGGAAAAAATGGCACCCATTGACAAGAATGTTTCTTAGCAGAATTTTTCTTCTATCAAATGTTGTTACTGTGCTTTTTGTATTTGTTTTAGTTTCCATGGAAACAAATAGGAGGCATTACTTTCCAAGAGACACGCGTACAAAGGCGCTATGAATGTAAATGCCTTTTGCTGGTAGATAATAATTAAAAAGGTGCCTCCGAGTATTTCTGGAGTTGAATTTCAAGAGATTTTCTTAATTTTAGCATGCACTTTTCTATTTTTGGATGAGCTGTACATCCTTGTTCTGCTCACAGCACTTAAGAATGTGGTCTGCTAAGAACAGATGGTGTCATTTAAGTTTTATACTGATTCTACTTAAACTTTTAAATGAAGTCCTTATGCTTTTAAATGTTTAGTTAAGACTTACTGATTGTTAGCAAATTGAGAAAAGTTGCTCACAACTGATTACCTGTTTAGAGACTGAAAGGGGTAATTGTCTCAATTTTTAAAACTTTGTAGTCATTAACATCATTAGTGGATTCCTGTCACCTTCCAAAGGAAACAGTGAAGTTGGTTCATAAACTTGGGATCGTAGGTAGATTTAGGCTTCACTAAAAGGCAGGAAGTGGTAAAACATGCATGTGGTTTTCTTTAGTTAGGAAATTAACTCTGATTCTCTATCAGCAGAGCTGATACAAATAAGGAATCACCAGTTATGTGTTCTATTGTGACACTGTCAAAGCAGACTATTTGAAAGTTCAGTAATGATATGTTTTTCTCAGCTGTTTCATTCCCTTTGTGCAGCTACAGAAGCTTTTGTTTGTGTAAACTGCCTTCCACATATTGCCAGGGTTTTGAAGTTACTGGAGAATATTTTTTGTGGTTTACACTCAGTATTTGCTCAACTACTGAATAATTGAATATAATTCAGCTAGTTTAATTTTTATTTAAATATATATATATAAATATATTTAAAAACTAAAAAAGAAAGAACAGACACAAAATCCACAAACTGGAGAAATATAAAGTATGGAATCCTGGGTGAAAAATTCCTTTGATTTTTTTTTGCACTCAGATTTGCCCAAGAACAAATAAGCATGGTATAATCCTCCATAGTATCTACGCATTCCCCAAAGCAACGCAGCATACACCCTATTTTTTTCTCTGGGAGTTTGCTGGTAGTAAATCTTGTAAGGAAAAGAAATAGAGAAGTGCTTGCCAGCAGTAGCTCTTGTTCTTCTGATACAGTAAGAATGTTTGGGTGTTTTTTTGGTGGTTTTTATTTTTGTTTTGTTTTTCCCCACAAATATAGCCGTCGCAATCACATTATCATTTGCTTCCCATGCCAGGCTTGACAGAAGCAGGGCTACTTTATGTCTTCTGTACTGTGCTTCCCTGGAAAGCCAGCTGACAGACTGAGGCTTGAACAAACTGGGGCTGCTGAGAGCTCACAGGATCGTTTTTGCTTTTGGGGCTGTAGTTGCTGTCAGGGGAGAAAGGACAGTGTATCTAACTGCACCAAAGAGATCAGGTGCTCGATCCCTCCTTATGGATTTCATCTCTCATTATGAATTTGTATTTCAGCTTCTTTCTTAGCTCACAGAACTACAGAGGAGTGTAGGGATAGCCTAGGAATCTCCTTGGTCAACAAGATCTGTCAGCCCAGCTCTCTTTGTCCCTGACTGCAAGGCTGCTGCTCAAAAGCCTTCAACTGCAGTGTGTGTGTGTCACTGCTTGGCTATCACAGCTGGTGAGGAATGCTGCTAGCAGTTCAGTTTTGTGGAGCTTTTTGTTTGCTTTTTTTCCCCTCCACTGCTCATTATGATTTTGATAATCCCAGATTCGGATGAAAAAGGCCTTGGCAACAACCATTCAGTTACACTGTCACTGAGTGGGAACGAGTATGTTTTGATTGTAGAATGATAAATCCTTGGAGTTGGAAGGGGCCCTCAAATGACACCTAGTCCTACTCCCCCGCAGTGAACACAGACACACTCAGCTCAGTCAGGATGCCCAGGGCTTGATCCTGCCCTGCCTTGAAAGTGCACAGAGACAGGGATGCGTTACCTGAGAAGCTTCCAAATTTATCCGCTGCTTCGCAAAATCTTCACAAGCCTGGAAAATTTGGATATCTAATAATAAGTATTGAGTTTATTTCAGCAAGAGGTAGAAATATTATTTCAGGTAGCAGAATATGAACCACTGCACTGCCATTAGCACTGTGTGGTTTTTCCTAATAAATGGTCTTCAGTTACTTGGGTGTAAGTTTCCCAGCAGTATGGGGAGTGCTTGTGTTCAGTCCAGCCTCATGGGAGCTGGAGGCTCTGCTGCCTACCTGGAGATGGTTCCACTTCAGGAGATGCAGATATACAGTGAAACCTCTATGGAGCTGAGTGCTCAACGTGTTTGTATAGATAGAAACTGGGCTCTTTTTGAAATAACTGAATAAACTCGATCAGGTTCAGGCAACTAATGAATGGACACTAAAAACTGGGGTAGAAATATTGATTCAATCACTAATGAGAAAAAAATGAATAATTAATTTAGTTTTCTATTAATGTGCAAATTAAAAGCAGATGTTGTAGGTGAATGCATGAATTAATATTGTTTTTGTTGTCAGAATTTATGTTGATGGAAAATGGAGGAAAAGTATCCTTACAGAAATATTTTGTAGTGGTTGTTAACACCTTATATTCTTTCTAATGTTTTACTGTTTCATGCACTGTAGTAGAAATGTGTAAGCTGTTAACAGCAGGATGAACATTCAGCAAGTTGAACAACCACCTGTTCCCATAACAAAATCATTATTTAAATTCCCTCTGCATTTCACAGGTTTGAATACTGACAGGAATTCAGATTTACAATGCAAGACATCACACGCAAAGCTTTCGATGCCATGCTCTGCTTCTTGCATGCCATATGTATCCAGTTTGGCTGTAAGTGGGATTTACTGTAAAATGAAGAATCCAAAGCAGCATGCAGCAGGGCTGGGTGGCAAAAGGAGCAGACAGTAGCAGTCCTGCCAGAGTCATCAGTACTTAAGTGGGAGGAAATATCCCCTTGTGCTGTGGTCCAGGAGAGCATTTCTAGGAACAAGAAATCTATTCTAGGAACATGAAGTTGTGCTAAGGCTGAGTCCTGCCCACTGGAATCAGCTCTTGAGTTTTGCAGTTAATGCTGATTATCTTTCCAAAATGAGGTGTTTGCTCTAAAGTAGATACAGCCTGTAAGTAAGTAGTTTTAACTTTACAAAGCAGGAAATGCATAAGTACCAGAATAAAATTGAAATATTAGACTGATTAAAATGAAAACAAACAACCCTGAACTGATTCAAAATATTTGTTTGATGTAAAAGTTATTTAAAGCTTCAAAGCACTGGGGTTAACAAGATTCTTTGTCAGTAGTCTCTTGAATACAACTGTGGTTTAATGCCATTTGGGATGCATTGCCATCTGCACAGCGGGCTGCCACTCTTTCAAGGGTTTAGCTACTTGGGACTTCTGTGAATGGGGCTGTTGAGCATTACATATATTTAGCAGCTCCAAATTTGCTTGTTTTATGGGAAAGGATATATTTTCCATACGATTTAAAAAAATATTTTTCATATTAATTTCTGTACATTGAGAGCTATAAACTGACCGTCATCTTCTGTTAGTTTATATATATTCCTATGGTTTGAGAGTGGTGTCAATGGCTGTTCAGTGACAGCTCAGCCTGCTGTGTCTTGCTGTTTAACTTGTTATTAAATTGGCAGAAGCTGACTCAAAAATGAAAGTAGGCAATGAGTAAATAATTAGTTGCGTGTTGCCATGAATAACCAGGTAGAGACATGAATAGTTAATGTTGTGGTTAAGCTATAGCTAATAGAATAACACGGTGTGTGCAGAAGAATTCTGTGATTATTAAAGCACGCTGTGAAAACTTTGTTTTTTTAACCTTCTTTCAGGCCTTAGCATATAGGTAAGGAGAAGGCATCTGGCTCTGGCTGGCTGAAGAGTGCATCAGTAAGCTGAGAGTGTCATTTTTCTGAGCACAAAGTGCCATTACTGTGGTTTTGGTCAAGCAGCTTCTTTCTACACAGCTTTCACATCATGGCTCTGGAGGCTTCTAATCCTGGTATTGGAATTAAGCATTTTTCAGCAATAGTCCCAGGATGCTCTAGATTGCAGCTTTTGCCATCAATCCATCTTTCATGGAGAAAACGTGCACTTAGAAGGAATGTGGCCTGTACGTATTTTATTTCAGGCTGACTGGACTTGGGGAATATTTAGAGATAACAAAATTAGATCTCATTGTGCGTAGGGTAAACATGTGTCTGATTTACTAATCCACAGGAGTGCTAGGATTTGTCAGACCAAAAGCATGTAGAAATTGGATTTGTCAGATGAGCATGATTCTTCTTTCCTGACGGGTGAGAGTGGGTGCAGGGAGGTGATCCACCAATCATCATGGATGTTAGCATGCAAGCAGGTTTTCTTCTCTTTCCTGTTTTTAATAAGAACTGCTCAGTGAGTTTAGGATTGCCACACTAAATGCTGATGTCTTGCATTTGCACATTTGTTTTCTAAGATAGGTGTGAGCTGCTGGTTCATTGCTTTCTGTCTTCCTCCTGCCAACTCTCTGTGCAGTCCCAGTTAGCTCTTTGGATGGAATGTTGCTGTTGCTCATCACATCTTCCTGCTGGGCTCTCTGCCTGAGAAGTGAGTTTAACTTCACTGTCAGAGATATCTTATCCTTCCCTGAAGAACGTGTTTTCTCTCACGCTCACATTCCCTAGCCAGCTGAGGAAACTGCTGTATGTGTTCTTCTAGGCTGCTGTCTCTATCAGTTGTCTTTGTGTAAAACTGTGATCTCATCAGCGGAGATGAACATATTAGGAGGCTGATACTGGTGTGGTATGGCTGAGCCTGATGTGTCCTTGACTGTTCTTCGTCCCGAGCTTCAGTTAATATGGGACAAGACAGAAATAGTTGAGAAAAACTTCATCCCAAAAGGAGTAAGAATGGGATTAAGTGAAAAAACAACAGACAAGCTCTGAAATCCTGGGAATCCTGGCGAACTGTTGATTGATTTACTTTATATGTTTCTAAAACATGTAGCTGAGATTAATGCTGAGATTAAAAGAATTTTTAAGAGATGTAACTTAGGGTTTGTGTTCTTTATAATGTTGATACACGGTAATCTGTAAGAATCTAAACTGTGTGCACTTGAATCACAGGTAATCCTGTAGTTTGTGACTCTTCATTCTTGAGCTACTTTCTCATAAGTTTCAGAGGAACTACAAAAATCTTGGTTTTGTTTAGTTATATTGCTTTTATTAAGATGGTATTTAGAAACTCCAATGAAGTATGGAGTACCGTATGTATTCCATAAAGATATGGTTTGTGTGTCAAGGAAACAATTTAGGAAACAAGTCCGAAATTCTGCCATAAAGCCTCACACCAGCAGCTTCAGTGAGAAGGTTATTGTGCCTTTTGGCTTTAGCCTTTGATCCCGAGATCATCCTGTTGAATTAAGTGGTAGCGGGTGATTTTTCAAGCTGCAGACCTTCAATTCAAAGCACTCCTCTTTTAGATGGAGCCCTTGAAAAATGGGGCTGGTAGAAGTACTTAGCAACAGTGCTTTGGCTAAGTTGTGCTAGACAGTTTGCTCACGTGGTGCTGGACCAGCCCTCTTTCTGGCCTTCCAGGAAATATCAGGACATTCAGTTGTACTCTTATAGGAGATTCTGCCTGTATTCTTCTTTACAGCTGTTTTTCTTGCATAAAATGACTAAAATAATTTTTTCAATTTTCGAATGTTTAACTTTACATTAGTGATTGCTCACACTATGTGGATTCACAATAATAAGAAACATGGCTCATCTAACTCAGTGTTTTTCTAGCTTTTTCTTGAAAGCAGAAGTTTCTCTGTTAACAGCTTCTGTGATTTCTTCTTCTTCTGTCAGTAACAGTTCAGTTCCTCCAGAATGAAACACCAATGCAATTATGGGTTACAGATACAAATGCCCCTTGCCTGGGGAAAAACAGGCTTCATCCATCAATTAAAGGCATTTAACAGTTCCCAAGGTAATTTAAACATTTGCAGGCAGTAACGACACCTAATTCTCACTCTTCTAGTCTGAAGGAGCAGTGGTACTGCTCACCCCATAAGTCTCTTCACATCTCTTCAGGTGGTCGTGCCCCATAATGCTGACCTAGGCAGTTGCAGTGCTATGCCAAGAGGTATTCAGTTATAGTTAAGCTGTGCTTTGTTGGAACTAGCTTGTCTTCATTATCCGTAACACATTCATACTTGCACTTGCTGTAATAATAAAACACTTCATATTAATCCTTTCCAGCTAATGGAAACCAACCATAGAAATAGCTCCAAGTTTTATATCTTACATGGCATGATACAGCTAATACAAAAATGTGTATGCTGCTAAGGTGTAAGTGTTGATTGAAACCATTTGTAACAGTGGAACAATAGTTTTTATATGTTGATTTATATCCATTAAGTTTAAATATCTGATTTAGTAAAATAAAAAAACTACTGCAATGTGTTAAAAGCATGAAAATAACACAAAAAGTACCCTATATTCATAACCTACAAGTGTTATGCTTCTTTCTTTTTGTTTATTTAATGCAGATATGCTTTTTATAAATGATGAAGAGTAAAATGCAAGGACGTTTCCTTAGGCTTGCTTTGATCTAGATCATTGTTTCAAAAGCCATCTTGAATTCCTATTTTTAAAGCTCTTAAATTCACTGTGTGTGACTTTCAACTCAGCTGTAGTGCTCTGCTGCCTTGCTACCTCCTTAATCTCTCCTCTATTTATAGTTGAGTTTATATCGTTTGGAACTGGTAAAGTAGAATTATTGAAAAAAATATTTTTCATGTACTTTTTTTTGTTAATGTAAAGCCTGAACTGATGATGGTTGAAGATTTCCCTGGAAAATTAACCCACAATCATACAGACAGTCTGAACTTTCTTATTTTCAAGTTGATGCGGTTTGTGCTTGCAGTGCTCTTTGGAACTATGCAAGCATCAGTCGGCATCACCAGCGTGCACGAATATCAGCCAAGAGATCATACTGGTTATGCCAATGCTTAACAAGAGTCTTGAGAAGTGTCCAGCTCTCTGCTTCGTTTGCTAGAAGTTTAAGACAGTAGTGAGGTGATGAAATCTATTCAGTGTTATTACATACCTTGCACAGTTGGTGCTATTATGTCTCCTGTATAGGCAAGTCTTTTGGTTTCACATCTGAGTCTTCTCTTGGCAAAAGATGATTCTGCGTGATGAATTAGTTGATGTGGGAACGTGAACAAAAATTAAGCTAGATTTCCAAAGAAATATAATGCTGTAATGTCTAGTTTACATTCAGATATTACTGTTGTGTAGACAGACTTCTTTTTTTAAAGAGATGTGCTAAGTACAACATTTCTTTTGAAGATCATAAACTTTTTTTTTTTAAAGTATTAATATGGGTGTGGTAATTCTAATATTTTATATACAAAGAAAGTCAAGAGAGGGTATGGACCTTCACTAAATCATGTAGTGGATTGTTCTGACCAATGCACTCAGAAATCTGACATTGTGCCAGACGCCATGCAATTTGGGAGTGGGTACCCTTGAGTCTGTTAGCTGGAAAAAGTTCCATTTCCTGCATTGGCAAACTGACCATCATCATTAACCTTGATATCTGAGTGAGCAAGTGTTGGCTGGAACAACACCATCAGGCAGTCAACAGCGCTGACCTGACTGCTCCATGACAGGCTTGATAGGTTAGCACTGTCAGGTGGCCAACCCTCAGAAAGCAGACCTGTGGTTCTGAGGAGGAAGACGTTGCTTTTCCTCCATTTAAGAGCTCTTTTAATAACTTTGGACTCCTAAGAGATGTTTGTTTGCAGAGGGGATGACTAGTTCATATTGACAATAATGAACAGAATGTCTTTATTTCCTTTCCTTTTGTTACATGTTCTTCGACTAAAGAGGTTAACTGAAAGCCTCCCATCTTGAAGGGCTTAAATGAATTTCACAAAGATCTGAGGTGGAAGAAACAGTGATTTGAATCTGTGCATTTAATTAGTTAGGTTAAGTTTAATGGGAAGGATGATGGCTTGTAGATGTCTACAGTCTTTATATTAATCTGCTGAATCTGATTTGACCCCCTTAGAAAAATAAAGAAAAAACTGGTGCTGTCTTAGAGATATTTGTTGTAGTTTGGAGTATGAAGACATTGCAATAAAACATCTGGCATTCATTTCACTCCCTAAAGGAGTGGAGGGAAGAGACAAAAGCATTTGGCCAAAGGTTAATTTACTCCCTTTTGTATTGTATTGGGTTTAAAAGGCAAAGAAAAAAGTGTTTTCTATAACTCAAGTTCATTTTGTATTCTTAAAGAAACTAAGATGCCTCTTCTTGTAGGTGCATTATTTGTCTTACTATTGTACTGAAAAAGATTTCTCAGTTTCGTGTATAAGGTTATGCAAAAGGGATTTTACATCTGGTGTAACTGTGTGCCAGTGTGAGCCAAGAAGAAGGTAACAGTAGTATGGGTAGTACTGTGTTTTTCTTCTGGATTTTTTGGTGAGATCCATCCAGGAGGCATTTCTGTGTTCAGTTTAACACCTGAATGTGTATTGTTCCAACATGGTGCTCAAGGACACTGTTAATCTTGGGCATCCAGATCTAAGATGGTGCACTGGGTCACAAGGTGGGAGGCAGAGGGCATGCTGCTGAGTTATAGGTGCAGGAGGAAGGGACGTGACTGTTCTAATGGGTGTCCCGACTGATTCATCTTTTAAAATGTAGAAAATCTTTGGGATTTCATTCCTTTTTCATCCTGAGGCATATTACCTCTTTTGAAACTGCAGTGAATTTCAGCCTTAGGTGTACAATAAAATTGCAGCTGGGCATAATTAAAATTATCACTGGCAGGGATTTCAGACCTAACCTTTTCATTCTGTGTAAAAATTGGATCAAGGATTTACTATAAACTATTCTGGGAGCCTAATTTCTCATTTTATTACTTTGATCAGTTTAACATTGATTTAATTTGCAATGACTGTTTTCTTTATTGCTAGATTGGAAGCTAAGTGTTGCCAAATTATCTTTATTTGAGTGTTAAATTGGAATTTTAGAGATGCTTGGCATTCCTTTGCAGGGAAGGTTTGTCACATGCCACTGTAAGTTGTTAACAGATAGCTTATTTTAAGAACTGATGGGCCTGTTGCCTTGCCCTGCGTGATTATTCCTGTGCCCCCTTAACTGCTGTGTATTGATTCCAATTAATGTGACTGACATCCATGGCTGGGGGTGAAGTTAATCAACTAGAGGAGCCCCTGTTGTGAATTCATTTCCTCCTCCAAGCTTGTACTGCTCAGCTGAGCATTTAAAGAGACTACAGCAGATACTGCACAGACAGGTCCAGATTGTACAGCAAGTCTGAGCCTGGTGCTCAGAAACAAAAATAGCTGTATCAAAGCTGCCCTGGCCAAGCAAGGTGATGCACTTTTGAAAGGTCAAGCAAACCGTCTTTCCATTCTGCCTTGATTATTGATTGCTGGAAAAGGTCATCAGGCTTGGTCAAATTTAATCAAATACGTATTTCAACTAAGAATTACTCAGAATGAAACAGTGGGAGATTTTGGTGTTGGCGGTGGTATTCATTTTTCTATTTGAGGCTTGGAGAAGTTTCATAGGTAATTATTTTTGGGGTAGTATCGTAGAATCATAGAATGGCCTGGGTTGAAAAGGACCACAGTGATCATCAAGTTCCAACCCCCCCTGCTATGTGCAGGGTCACCAACCAGCAGACCAGTTGCCCAGAGCCACATCCAGACTGGCCTTGAATGCCTGCAGGGATGGGGCATCCACAGCCTCCTTGGGCAGCCTGTTCCAGTGCCTCACCACCCTCTGTGTGAAAAACTAGAAACGTAAATGTTTCAAAAGTGGAGACTTTTCCTAGCTTCTTATTATTTGAGATGGACAAAGCATTTACGTTTGTAAGCTGTAGTTGGTGACTGTAGTTGAAGTGACTGAATATGATGCTGAGTACAAACTGGTTCCTGCTGGGAGCAGTTACGTGTCAGTGTGTGTTTGACTTAGCTGAAGAATCAGTTGTCCCTGCTTAGATCGCTATGTTTGGCTGTAGTTTTAGCTATGAAAATTAGCAACCATAGACTAAAATGTCTACAACGTTGACTTAAGATAGAAATAGGAGAGGAGCTGGAGTAATAATAGTGAATTGATAACTATCTTGATTTCCCATACCACTTCAGCAATTTGTAGCTGTTGTGAGCTGCCATCTGGCTTTATAGATGTTTATCTCATGCCAAATTACCGTGACTTGTCCAGTTTTGTACTGAAAGTTTGTAATCGTGGCAAGCAGTAAATACAGAGAAAACACTACTGAGCCCCCAGATAAGGTTGCTGCTCCTCTCTGAAGGATAAAATTGGGCTTTCACAGTTTCCTGTTTAACTGTTCGCCAAGTGAAGCTCCTTGTATAAATTAGCATCTGCAGTGTTTTTCTATCTGCATAATTTTAGTGTCCTCATGTAGGAGTGATGGTCACTGGTACGGGATTATCTGTCAATGAAAATGACTGTTTACACTCCCCAAAAATGGCTGTTTTCAAGTGGCCTTCCTTTACCTTACTTGATCACTTTCATAAATCCTGAGTTGAGTGGCACTGTGTGGAACAGCGAACCAGGATGTTACATCACTGTGGTTTAATGTTTTAATTTGCCATGTCTGCTTTGCTTTCGCCTTTCCATCACATCATGACATCCACAACAGCGGCAAGAACAGTAGATTTACTTGGGATTATTTTGCTTCTTCACCAAACTGGGTATAACAGGGACCCAGTGAAGTCCTGTGCAAGTATCACCCAGACTTCTTTATGCACTGTCTCCAAACTGAGTCTTGCTAACCAGTTCCTCATCCTGTCTTCTGTATGCTTACAAAGTTGCTGTAAAACGAAAGATTTATTACCTACACCTCCTTCTGTCTCTACCTTCCAGCTGTAAAATAAGGGCTATTGAAATTGTCACTTGTTTTCCCATGACCTGCTAAAATTCAGGGTGAATTGTTTATTCTGTTTAAGTGCAATCTCACATAAATTGTACATTTTCTTATTTCCAGTTTAGAACTGGAATTCAATTGAATGAAGATTTTGTCTTGAAATCAGATTTTTGCCTAACCTTTAATGGTTGTTGCCTCAGCATTTATGAATTACGTGTGCTGTTGGGATATAGAAAGCTTTTCTATTCCTGAATGTCAAACTCTATGTATGGATAGCAGAATGTAGAGCCTAGGGAAATTTGGATATTGTACTCTTGGTTAGTACAAACTTAAGAGAATATGTATTTCTCAGAGAATAGATAAATGTGTACACACTTTTCATTTCTCCCTTTATCTTTGCACACTTATTTACTGGCTATATTTAAAGTGATACTGTATTTTATAAAAACTGTAGAGTCTTCTGTCACTGTTGCATTCCTAACATTACTTTTGTAATTAATTACTAGGAAATTGAATTACTAAAATAAGTAATTTGTGCACGTCTCTCCAAATTAGCAAGCCTTAATTTGTCGGACAAGTTTTCATGTTGAGTATATGCCTGCTCTGTTTTAAAGGCAGTTTATTGCTTGGTACAAACACATTGTATTGCATTGGAACCTTCAGCTTAATGGTTACTCCCTTCTAAACAGTGCATGTGACAAGAATTGTCACAGCGAAGACTTGCTATTTGGTTTCAGAGGTTTCAATGTTTCCTAAACAGAAGGATAAATAGACCTTTATTATTGTTGTTTCATGTGGCTCAGGTTGTCTTTTTTCCTACTCGTGTTTGCTATATTATCAACACCTACAGCAGATGATGTAACGTTGTCACAGTGGCATTGGATACTGACTTAGACTGTTCTTGAGGTATCTGACTTACAGAAAGAGTATTTTCTATTTTTTGATGAATGGCTTCAGATTTCATCTGGTTTCCCATAGTTACTGGAACCAATGGTGCAGTTAGCAAAACAGCAAGGGTTGTGACTTGTGTTATTTATAGGTCCAAAGCCTCATACTAAAGCTTTATATCAGAATATTTTACAGTGACTTTCAGAAATCAAACACGAAAGGTGGGATATTACAGGAGCCTAGCAATCTGTTCTCATATGCCTATAGCTAGAGGTGATTTTAAAAGAAGACTGAGGGGAGACTTGAGTCAAGTTGAGTGATGAATATCTTTTTTAAGAGGAATCAAAAAGCGTGGTAGATACTGTGAGAGTGTATGGTCTTATAAAGCCAAGTTGTGTTCCTTGGTTGTATAGAATATGTATATATATACAAGCAGAATCCACAGACCAGGAGTCTAAGATAAACTTACTGTGATCTGATTAGGAAAAAAATAATCAAATGCTAATCTTTCTTTTTGTGGTTCCTTTATTTCATCCTCTGTTTGAGTATAGTAGTTGAAATGTGGCTTATTTTTTTTAAATTTCAGCTACTGTCAGGTGATCATGAGAAGCAGGAGTGAAGTATGGTACTGAAACTCAAGGCTCTTACATCCTCTTTGGTTCTCTGCTTTCTGGGAAGGGGCTTAAGGATCAGCTTTATTCCATAATCCTCCTTGTTCATACACGAGCGTCACGCAGAGTGCAAGGCATACATAGCAGAGCAGGGGAGAAATTGTTGCGGGTGGGGGGAGGTGACTTTCTACTTTCAGACTTACCTTTGTGCTCAATATTGGTCTTCTGGAACTGATCTGAAACCACAGAAAAGTGTGTTTTGATTACATCTGTTGGGAGTGTAAAGTTTATTTGGTGTGTTTCAGGCTATTGGATTGGAATGGGGACGGAATGGAATGTAATGGTTTCTACCTAAAATTTAAAGAAACGGGAACATTGTTACACTTAGGCAAATCATTTGTTAAAGTTATTAAGCTTCCTGCGACCATCTTATGTCTACATTTGGATAAAAATAAAACTTAAAATGATTGAAAGCATTACTGCAATTATAGCAGATGGGCACCGTGCGTGATAGAAAGACTCCTTTTAGTTCATGTGCCTTTGATAACTTCTAATGCGGAGAGTCAACCCTGTGAAATAAATTGATCTTTCAAGCAATGATTTTAATAATGCAAATGAGAACTTTTTTGTTATGTAGAACAGTTCTTCCTGATCTCAGCTTTGATGATTAAATTCATTTTTCATGAATTCTCAGTGCCTAAGGCTGCTGTGAAACCTCCCTTAGCTTCTCAGATTCTTTTTTTTTTTTTTGTCCTGTGTGGGGAGAATTGTGTAAAGTCGTTCCATAATCAGAAAGGTAATTTGGGCCTTTTCTGACCCTTTTTTCGCCCCTTTTTCTGAAGAGGAAAGTTTCAATAGAGTTGGAAAATCTCCAACAAACTCTTATACCACTGGTTCATTCTGCTTTAACATAATGCAATCCTTCCACATCTTCTGTTTTTCCCTAATTAAGGGGTGGATGGAAGGGTGTTAGATTCCATTTCACAGAAGGATTTTATGCAACCACAGAAGACAGTGTGAAAAAACTGAACAAACTTTGCAGGCAATAATATTTTGAGAAGTTGACTGCATTCTAGCACAGCAGTGTATTCCTGCTGCATATTATAGAGAACTGCTGGAGGCACTTGTGATTTTGGTGATCTTGCTGTCTCTGTTAAGGATTGCCTAAAATAAACAACTTTTCTGTGGCTTGTTAACTAGGGCCATTCCCTGCTACACAGTGGAATTTGGGCTGTGCCAATCTCCCATTACTGAGCTGAGGTGGGGCTGCAGTATTGCTGCACTGCAGCTTTGGACCCACGCTTGTTTAAGGAGGAAACCTTCCAACTTGTGAAGTGTAGGCATATTAACAGACAGGTGCAAACGGGGAAAAAAATGTTGCTTTGAACTTTCTGTAAAGATCTTTGTATGTGTAGCAATGTATAGCTGCAAATGCAAGGGAAGTGGTTGGAAATTAGAGAAAGTAAGATTTTGTGAAGCTATGAAACATCAGGAAAGGGGATATTTGACAGCTTTAACAGATGCAATGCGCAGAAAAAGAGTTGAGAGGAAGGGAAAATAAGAGACGATGGGTATAATTTTAAGTTGCTTTTTCTTTAAAGGGATTGAGTAGTTTGTAGAGCTTAATTGGTGAATGTGAATATGTGTCTGAATGTCTTTTTGTTCTGCCAAAAATAAATTGTGGTAAGAAATGTTAGCTAGATCACCACTACTATCTTCCTGTGCAAAGCAGAAGCCTGTTAGTTGCATAACTGGATGTTTCTAGATGTAGCTCTTCTATGTCTGTAGGCAACCAGAATATGTAAAACAAAAATCCCAGCTGGAAGCTAGAAGTGAGAAGCCTCAGCATAAACTTATTCCAGTGATTATGCTGAAGTCAAGTAGTTAAGTGAGTGAATATATGCTCATGGAAATCTTCCATTTCTGTGCAGGACTCTCTAGTGGTGTGGTACAGATTTACTCTCCTTTAACAGAATGTTCTCCTTGTCTGTGCTTCTAATCTTGCCTCAAAGCTCCAAGGGATCTTGTCATTGTGTACAAATACGTGGTGAGGTGGGGTAAAGCAGATGGAGCCAGACTCTTCGCAGTGGCTTCCTGTTGCTGAACAAGTGGGCACACACTGAATCACATGAAGATCCATTTGAACAAGGATGTTTCCACAAAGAGGGTGGCAGAATGCTGGATAACCAGCAGTGCAAAGAAATGTCAGAGATCACCTTGGGGTGCTTGAAACAGGAGTGGGAATGGTTGCTGAGCAGTGTGCTGCAGCCAGGGGAAGGGACAGGAGCCTTGCAGCGCCAGCTGCCCTATGAGTCTGCACAATACTGAGCAGAAATAAGAAGAGGGAGCACGTGATGAGCACAACAGCAAATTATTGATTAAAATGGCTTCTGCAGGTGTTCGTTGGACATTTATAAGAAAGAGCTTCAATATTTTCTTGGCACACAGACAGTGAAGTTGTTTTGCATTTGGGTGACCTTTATTGTCAGTGTGGCTGGCTGGTTGGTTGATAACTTGGCTGCGGAATGTGGTTTTTGGACAACCCAAGTTTAAAAACATACAGCTTTTGAAAACTACAATGCAAGAGGCTTGTAGCTCTGAGAGTTAGGAAGAGCTGAGTTCTGACTCAGTCTTTAATGGGACAGTACTACTTGAAATAATTAAAATAGGCCTAGTCTGTCTGCAGTACTCCTGTCTGCCATGTTGTGATGGGTATGTGTGGTGGTGAGTGCTGCTGGTTCATAACAGATGATCTGTTTGTGGTGTGGCAGAGCAAACGGTGCCATGAGCCACTGAGCACTGTGAGGGGGTGTGCCTGGGGTGCAGGGGTGCAGGTAGGAAGAGGTGGTGAAAACAAGGTTATTTATTTTCATCTTTGTTAAAACAACAACAACAAAATGCACATATCTTACTGTTTCATAAAGTTTAGCTATTTCATAAATTCTATGAATTCAATATCAAAACCAAACGAACAGATAAAAACTCAGTTTCCTTTCTCATGCATTTTTTTTCTGTAAAATGCAACTCCTGAGACTGGGCAGAAATGTAACACGTAGCACTTATGAGATAATTCATGGAGGTTTTGAAGTGTCTTGGCAGATTTTTTATTTCTTTACTTTTTTAATCTCACACCTTTGTGCAAAGCTCAGTACTTCAATGGAGACTTTGCCCATAGGGAAGAGAGAAGCAGTGGAGGTGCTCCACCAGCTGCACTACAGATGAAGAATGTGCTGAGAACTTAATCACAGTCATGTTCTACCCTAAACATTCATCTTCTGTCTCAAAGTGTGCAGGCATGACAGTGTTAAGAGAAAGGAGGCATGGCGTGGAGGGAGTGTGTATGCCTACCAGAACAGGCTGTGACTGCATGAGCAAGATCAAACAGCTCAGTTGTGAACTATTTTTTTTCAGTTTAAATTATTTTGAAACTTGTAAATATTTGTACCATTCATCATCCGCATAGGTTCCAAAATTAAGCATGCCTGAAACTTGGGTGTATTATTTTGGGATGGAAAACTAACATTCTTATTTAGATTAACTACTGTTTTATTAAGCTAGCATACAGAGATGGTGGAGGTATACACAAACTAGAAGAAATGTCTATTTTGTTAAATGAAGCTGACGAGACATGATTACAGCTCATCTATTTTTGTGATGCAAACTGGAAATTAACAGAAGCAGTGTGGGTTTATGTTTTGCTTGTTTTGATAGCCGTGTGGAAGGGGAATCTCTGTAAATCAGGTTCAAGACTTATTCAATGATGTCCTGTGAAAATGGTCCAAGTCAAGTCACTATTCCTTTCTGAACATGTAACATTTTTATCTGTTCCTTTATATGAAAGAAATACTATAGAAGCTTGTGTCAATTGTTGAATGTAATGCAGTATATACTGTGTATTTAAAAAAAAAAAAGTGTTCCTTGATCACTGCATCACATAACAGATAAAGTGACTTCCAGATAAGTAGAGTGGGCAAACTTTTTGACAGCAGCATGAGACGTTCTGTGGTATTTACAGCTAAAACAGGCTGCTAATATGCATCTGAGCTCAAGAGATATTAAACTATATATAGTTTTTGCTATTTCCAACAGATTGTTGAGATACCTGACACATTTTTTTGATGTTACATGTATTCAGAAGAGTTGAGCTTTACATAATTTGTGGTTAGTGTTAGTTATGTGAAAACATTAAAATGAGTGGCCTAGTTAGAAAACTACTTTGTCACATATGTAAAAAAGCAGGTTTGAATATTTCTGCTAGAAATGCATAAACTTGGTGGATGGCATTCTTTTCTTTATTTTTCTTTTGACTTGTTGTGCTGCAAGGCGCAGTGAGGTGATCTGTTGTCGTGGTGTGGCCATCGGTGGGACAGGAGCAGCTGGTGATAGTTCCCTGTCTGCAAACAGTGCCTGTCTGACCAGCGATGCCACAGCTCTGATGGGCTCTGGAGGAAGAGAGCAGGAGGGCCAGGGCCCAGGCACTACATGTCATCATGGGAGAAAGTGTTCATTTTATCAGCCTTTGGTTAAAGGCTGCTGGCAAATCCCCAGTGTGGGAACGTGTTCACTGACATCTTTTTGAGGCTCAGCTATTTCTTGTATCTGCTAAGAGAAAGAATGATGCTGAGGCAGGCATTCAGTCAGATTTTATAGTTTAGAATTCAACATAAGGTGTTAAATGGACTTGGAGTGTGTTGTGCACTCTTAATATGGCTGATGCAGTATGTGCTTTTTCTTCATGTGATTCTTTTGGAATGCCTGCACAAGTCCAGCTGGCTATGGTGAAAAACTTGTAGGATAATGTGTTGTATGGGCAAAATATTTCTCTGCAGCAACCTTCTGCAAAACTGTGGGATCACTTTTGCTGGACCTTTTGGCTTACATTGCAAAAAGATAAGCAACTGCAAATAGGGTTATCCTATTCAAATATTGGGCATTGTCCCTTATCTGCATTACTATCAACATTATCTGTACTTTCCTGTATTTTACGAACAAGGGTTAGTAGATCAGAAGGCTTTTAATATTTTCTTTCGAACTGCCTAATAGGATTCTGCTTGCAGCCCAAAAGATCTCTTTGGGTTTTGTCTTCCCAGGACTGACTTACCTTTTCTCTGTAGATATTTGCTTGCATGTCTTTATTAGGTGACATGGTCGGTCATGTGCTATTTCTAGGTTTTTATGTCTCTCTGCTACTTTCTAAATGCTAGCTTGGTTCTCCTTTCCTTTTCACCACAGAGGTGTAGATGTAGCTTTTAGTACAAAGATAAGAGTGTTCCATATTTTCCTTACTTCCAGGAAAACGGAAGCAAGTGCCTGTAGTCACTAGAGGAGACATTACTGAAGTAAACGGGGCTTTGCTCTTTTTTCTGGCAGGCTGTCTGTAAGAAGTGCATCCAGAGAACTGCTATTTGTCTTGTGTTGACCTTTCCTTTTGTACATCCATTTACAGTTTTTGGATGAGGCTCAGATTAACTGCTGCTGAGGCCTTTGGTCATCCCGTCTTTTACTCTGTGGAGCAAAGTCAGTCAGTTCACTCTTGAAGAACACCTGACTCCATCACAAAACGGTGCACTGGTGATGATGTAGCTGTGACAGCAATCTGCTGCTGGTGGCTTGCAAATGCACAGAATGAGGCATGCGTGTTGCAAGGCAAGGAAACAAGGCAGATCTTCCAGATAGAGCAGTGCTGGGAAAAAAATAGCTCCTTAGTGAAGTGGCACCCTGAATTGGGAATGGCTTCTAGCTGGAAGCCAACACAAAACAGCATAGTCACTGCCATGCCTGCTGTTACAGTTTGCCTTTTAGCTGGACAAACTTTTTATTTGTTTTATGGGTTTCAGACTGTTCTTAATTTTTGTTTCCGCATCCTGAGAGGAAAGGAAAACTTTTTATAGTGAAAATAAGTGCTTGAAAGGAGAGAACAGACACATCATGCAAAACTGATCTTCAGAATTGTAACTGGAGTGGCTTTGAGTACTTTTGCATCCAAAAAGACTTTTCCTCTATATTTAATTCTTTGTTATGTAAAGCCTGTACTGATTATTGCACCAAATGTAAGCCACCTGAGAATATTTTGGGCTGGATCTCTGTCTGGTGTTTCAAGATGCATTTGCTGTGCAAAGCTTCTGCAAATAATGGAGAGTAATTATAAAGGCACGGTGAGAAGCTTGTTCAGTCAAACAGCCCCAGTCCTTTTGTAGTATCAGTATTACAGGAGACTTGTTCAATTTTAGCCACCACAAAAACTGAAGTACCAGAAAGTAGGAATTGCACAAGGTATTTCTGACGGAGAATGCCTTTGATTTACTGGCAGTGCTTTAAAACCAAACAGCAGTAATTGCAAGCCTTGAGGAAACCAGTTAATTCCTAATTGTTTACAAATGTGTCACATTTGGGAGCGGATGATACTGAGGCTGGGACAATGTGATTTTTATCTGAGTGGCTGCTTAGGGAAGCGAATGGTAAGCAGAAGTCTGTAAGAGTGACCATGGAAGCTACCAGAGGGCTGCAGTGTATGCAAGTGGAGGAACTGCACACTGACTGCTGCATGGTACAACATAGAGCTACTCTGTGGCATTTAAAAAAAAAATAAAAAAGGCTTAAACTTGTGTGGAGAACCAATCTGATCAAACCTTGGGGAAGTTTTTTTGCATCTCTTCAAGGCTGATGTGTGATATAGAGCAGAGAGGAACTGCAGCTCTCAGTGTGAGGGATGTGGGAGCCTCTTCACCTGCCCAATTGCTCCTCTCCTCCATAGAGACATATTTCAGTCCTCCAAGGAGTCCTGTGTTAGGGGAAGAGATGGTGGCAGATGGATGATGCTGTAGATCCTGATCTTCTTCACCTGACTGAAGCTGCTTTGGTTAATATTTGGAGTCAAAGTTGTTTCATGTCCCAGCAATGAACAGATGGAGGTTTGCTGAGGAAATGGTATGCTTACCTTTGCTTTCATTTACTCTGGATTGTCATCTCCAAGCTAAAGTTTTTCTCTAATCTACATTTCTCATTGAAACCACAATGCAGCAGTGGGAGTTGCAGCTCCAATTTCAGAGATGGACAACTCCCTGATGGGCAGAGTTTCTCCAGGAGCCAGTGTAAAAAGGTTGTTGAAAAGGCTATAAATTAAGAACAAATCTGTGCACAGAGTTGTACCCACGCACTCCCCCTGCAATAATCCAGGGCAGAGAGCAGGGAAGCCAGTGCTCAGTGCTAGGCAGCCTCACAGTGCTGTGTGCAGCCCAGGTGCAGCTGTCTGAAGAGTGTCTGTGGCAGTGTGCTCACTTGGAGCCATCAGGGTGGGTCTGGGCCTACTGCATCTCAGAACAGCACCTGTATGCAGTGCAGCAAGTTCAGAGGGGGTGTACTGCTCGAACTCCTGCTTCTGCCTTTTGCCCAGCCTGAATATGCTCGTGAAATATTACACAATCTGTTTTATGGATCCGTTTTGACAGGGAAAAAGTTGCCCTGGCAGCTTGCTACTTGCAGGTAGCAGTAGTTTGTTTGATGTTCTGTGGTAACAGCAAATGCACTGCAATTGCCTTCTGCTCAGTCTATTGATGTGTTTGTAGGGCTGGAGGCATGCAAATGGCTTGCAGTTCCAGTTACGGGCATCTCCTTGAAGACCAGTACACTCTCACTGCAGGCATTGGGCTCTGCTCAGATGCAGTTTATGGGAAATGCTCATATTGTATCTCATGTTGTGTAGGATGTAGCTTCTCCTTGAGAAAATACTCTCAGCAGCAAAGTAAGCCTTGTACGGACTCCCAGGTCTAGGAGGCCTACCTTAATTCTAGGACTGGGAATGCGTGGCCTCTGGCACCCCCAGATCTTCTGTGAGGGTACGGCAGATAGTGAGGCAGCGCTCAGATTTCTACTGCTTCTGAGCAGTGTTCAACTGTACCTGAAGCAGTAAAGAGATGTTAATAAACTGAATTTATTTTGAATGACAAAAACTGTGTATGATTAAAGAAACTGGCTATGGAGGAGATAGCCAAGAAAAGATACACGTGCCAAAATATCCCATGATTCTTCAAGGAAATCAAACATAAGAATGGAGTTATAACCTATTGCATCTTTAATCCCTGCTTAACATTTCAGTAAAATGAGCACTGCTCTGTGGAGAAATTAAAAACTCTGTATTTACACTTTCCTTATGAAATGGGAAGGAATGAAGTCATTTCATTACATTCTTTTTTGCTTGATTGACATTTGATTTCATGCTCTTTAGTCAGCTCTGAAGTTGTATTTTCCATAATAAAAACAGATTTGTTTTTCCCTGCATGTATAAAACCTATTGCTTCCCTTGGATCTTTAGCCAATGGTGGGCTGTTTATTGGGTTTGGTTTCTATTTCTTTTTTTCTTATCAATTTATGGTTTGGGTTTTTGTTGTTGTTGTTCCTTCTAATTTTTTTTTATTCTTTTATTTTCAATTTTTTCAGCCAATATTTTTTTTATTTTTTTCATATTCTTGAGTCAAACTGTGCCCCAAGTGTTGTTTTGAGAGAGATTAAAACTGCCATTTTTGAATTATCGGAGCACAAAGAGATCATAAGCAGATGTTCTGAAGCACTTTGATCTCTATTATGCCAAGAAATTTGTTATGGTGATCCAGGCAAGGTCTCTGAGAGGCCTGTGATGCATAGTTTTGAAATAGTTTGGAGTCCATGAATTTACAGCATCAGTCTGGGAGGCAACTGCATTTGGGGCTGGGAAACCCCACCCGGTTCTCTTCTTTCCCCTCCAAGGAAGTATTTTCAGTCTGTCCTTATGTTACAGGGATGTTTCATCTACTGTTGCAGATCTGAACTGGGCAGGCACAACGTGGTACAGCCAAAAGTTTCTACATCAGAGATCTTTTTTGGTGTTTGTTCTTTTTTTTTTTTTTGACTGAAACACTATAGCACTGAACATCAGATAAGTGCGTTCTTAAGATGTACCAAATGTTCCATCCACAACACCCTTAATTTGATATTTCAATGGTAAGGAGGCCAGAAGTGAAAGCCCTTAATCCCGCTCTAAGAACTGTTAATTCCTGTTGACATAAATGAGCAGGGCGGGTTCTCAGCAGCACGGAGCAGAGCAGAACAACACTGTGGCCAGAGGCCAACTTTAAACAACTTTATTCTATTCCTACTTATGTCTCAATCCTGGAATTTGGATAGAAGCTTGTTGTTGTTTCATAAAACCTGCTTAAGGAGGAGGTTTCCTTGTTCTGATTGATCTAATCTTCATGTTTGCCATCTTCACAGGGGCTTCAGCAATCTTTCTCCTGGCTGAGTCTGGGTGATTTCAGAGCATTTTAAAGTCCCTTCCTCTGCTGTAGCAGGCCCACAACAACCTCGGCCTCTTGAAGAACCTTTATTCAGAGTAAATGGTTGATGACTATAGAATCATTTAGTTGCTGTTTCACTGACAGAGTTGCAGTTGTCTTATGCTTGGGAATTATACAAAGAAGCTAAAGATGAAGAGATAGAAGATGAAAAGAATAAGTAGATCTGAAAACCAGCATTCATGCACTAGGAGAAGAAGGATTGTAGCTTTTTCATTTTCTGAAGCTATGTACTGCAAAGTATGCAAAGAATTGAGTAGAAAATCTCTTCTCTGTGTCCACTTGTTGAGACTATAACCCATCCCTTTGTATTAAAATACTTACTGTACACTAAAATAGATTTGATACCATTGTAAAGTACCATTAATTGATTTTATGCAGAGCGTCTATGTTTGTAAACCTACACAATAGAAGAGACTCCGTGATGTGGGTCCTGTTTTCATGGAGGAAGTTCATGTAGTCATGTTTTTTATAGACCTCACATGCAGAAATACAAAAGCAGAAAAATGAAATGTTAGTGCTGCTATGTGGACAGAGTCCTCAATGCAGCAGAAGTGCAATGTAGCAGAGGCTTAGGGGCCAGCAAATGAGCTGTTTATTTTCAGAGCTTATTGCAGAATCCATAAGCACTGGGAAGAGAAGCCCCAAGTAAAATCAGTGTCAAACCAGCTGTAAGCTGCTTGCATTTATAGCTGTCAAAGAACAGCCAAAAAAGCACCTGCTTTGTGGGATGGAATTTTTTTTCTTATTTTAATAGAATTTGGCCAGATCTGTGGATCAGATTTGGCCAGATCTTGTTTAAAAGAAAGAAGTATAATATAGTATCCAGAAATCTAACTGAATAACTGTGCTGTCTTTGCACAGAGGAAAATATATCTGCAATACAGAAGAATTCCTGTTACAAATACTAATAAAATTCTAACAGTACTTTCTAACATCTTTTTCTTAATTTTAGTTTGAATGGCATGAGTAGAAAATACAGCTGCAAATACTGTGTTTAAATAGGAAGTCTCAATGTGAGATGGGTTCTTAGAAGCAAGAAGCCCTGCTTCTCTGGTCTTCAAGCAGAAGCTGTCTCTGAGAGCTTTGTTCTCATAATGGAGTAGCAAGATCTGATGTCAGCTCTTAGTTTTGCAGTGCAATTGCTTACTTCTCCTTTCCTCGAATATTACTTTTAAATTATGTAATAGAACACATTTTATATGCTTTTGGTAAAATTGCAAGAAGTAATCGTTCAATCTGAGTTAAGAGATGGAAGTGGAAGGTGCTCAAGGCTCCTGATTTCATTGCCTGGAGTTGTAATGGGATAAAAAGCTTTGATTTTGTGTGAGAAATTTTCTAATCATTCAGATAATGCTTTGAATTATTTCATCCCCCTAAATCCATGGTGGGAGAATGGAAACACAGGAGCAGCATGGCAGCAGTGTTAGGGTGTGCTCACTGCTTCAGTGGGCTTTGAAATGAGTTCTGCTTTTTCTCTCTTTGCTACTTTTCTTTGATCCTTCCATGGAATTTAGGATGTGCGTTCTGATCTCTAGGCACAAACCCTTTGCGTTTCGGCATTAAGTGTGAAATGGCTGTTTGATTTCTGTAACCCCAGTTAGTCAGCCTTGCTGACATCTCTCCATTTTCTGTCTAACACACCCTGCTTTCTCCAGCAGACTGCCTGCTCTTTGCTAACAGTGGGGACAGGGCAGCAATCTGTGCTTTGCAGGAGGTCCCATCTGTGTCTGTACGCTCGGTTTGTGCCCACCTGGGGAATCCATGCCCACGCTGGAGCTGCTGCCCACAGAGAGCTGGGCAGGTCTGCACAGCTTCTGTGGTGGGATGCAGGAACAGGAACAACCATACTTTGGTTGAAACTTCTGTTTAAGGGTTGAAACAATCTGAAATCCAAATTGCACTGCAATTTGAGAGGCTGTAAACAGCAATTTCTTTTCTGAAACAGTCTAACGTTGTAGGTCCGAACTGTGCCAGTATCCTTGGTCATATTATTGCTCTTGATTACTAGATGTGCTGATTTTATCTCTAAGTAAGCAAGCAGGATTGTTTTTTTTTTGTTTTTTTTTTTTGTTTTTTTTTTTGTTTTTTTTTTTTTAAAATAAGATACTGAGGTAGTATCTACTTTTCATTTATTTCAGAAGAAAAAGTAAGCTGCTGAAATTGGATGTGACCTGAACACCTCCTGTTCAGCCAGCACAGGAGATCCAGCACCACAAAGAGAGCAGTTGTAGGAAATGATGTTGATAATTGAGGATGAACCGTTCAATGGAACCCTTGTGCAAGGGCTGTGTTGTACAGCAGCACACATCCAGAAATGGCCCTTTTACATATTTGTATTCATTGCAGCACTGGCTGTGATAATATCATCAGTTCATAGATTTATGGTTAATAATGGTGCACTGCATTTCTGGTGTGCTCAGCAGTGGCTGGGATTTACAGACACAAAAGATGACAGAGGTTGTTTTTTTCTTTTTAACTGTTTTTAATTTGGGTCCTGAAATGCAGCAGTTATTTTTTTCCTTATTTTAATTCCTCATCTGATCTGTGTGCCAGGTGTGTGTCCACTCTCCCTGCCCTGCCAAGAGAACTCGGTGTCCCTGTGACAGACCACCCTGCCCGTGGGCGAGGTGTGCGATTCCTTCTCGGAGCAGAGATCCCAAGCAGAGACTGCTCATTATAGCGGAGTGCATGTGGTTTTTTGACAGGAGTTACTTGGCAGTCCAGAGAAAATATTAAACTCCACTTAACTTGGAAAGAGCAGGGGAACTTATATGCGTAGTAAAAAATGTCTGTTTTTCATTTCATCTCCTTGGTTTCTGGATAGGAAAGTCTTGATGGTGAAGAAAGATGTTGCCTTGCTCTGCAGCGTGTCCTCGTGTTTGAGCCTACCCACCTGTGTCAGGGGGCTGCTGGCATTTGTGAAAGAATTCTTTTTTTTCTTTTTTTTTCTTTTTGTTTGTTCTTCTGATTACCTGCTGAATTTATGAATGGGAATTGAAGTGACTGGTTGTGAAAAGCAAAGAAAGCCAGAAACCAAACCATTCAGAGCTGGAAATTTCTGCAGTCCGTTCTCTATTTTCACTGACGGCTCTTGGGCACAGCTTCTGCTGCACAATTTGTAAAACATCTCTGGATTTAGAAGCATGGTTTTTTTCAGCAGCAGTATTAGCACTAGTCATTATGAAAGGCTTATTTTTTTCATTCGGTAACTTCTATTTAAGGTCATAAGTTACAGGTTTTTTCCCATGGAAAACTAATACAACTTTTAAAAGAAATTAAAACAAAATTTTAATTGTTGGAAATCATTTGCTGCTATGTCTTAAGGGTGACTTTCCTTTTAGAATGTGCTCTCTGATCAAGCTTGCTACTGACACAATGTCAGTAGTGCAAACACTTTGACAAAATTAAATGCTGAATGATTATTTTTCTGACTTTGTGCTTTTTCTTGAGAATATTGATATCAGAATCTCATTTGAAAAAGTGTTCAGTGTTGGCAGCCTTTGCAAACTTAATTACACCATTGTGCTTTGAATACTTGTGAGAAAGCAGTGCCTGTTTACATTCCCATTTCTGCCCCATCACTGGGCTGCAAACTGATAAGAAAGGAATTGGGGTTTGCACCTGTGTACACGCCTGCTCATCACAAGGAGGTGCCAATTAGACAGGCTGCGATGGGATGTTTGTGTGATGGGTAGGGGAAGATAATTCACCTCACATAGGTGTAACAAAACATGAAAGTGAAGGAAGGGCCGGGGAGGTGTCAGATGGGTCTTTGGGTATAAATACCCCAGCAGCTCCCAAGGAGTTCACAACTACTGAGTTAAACAAAATAATTACAGGAGTAATTCCTGCACATTCTTGCTAGTATTGCATTAGTAGCCTGTTATTCAACAACTGCTTTCTGTGTTGCCTTTCCCTGTGTGCCTGGAAAGAAGTCTTAATTGTTATCTCTAATTGTTTAGAGCAACATTTCTATTTGGTGCATCTGCAAAACAAATAAACGAAACCCGTTGGAATTACTGGATATCAATAAAGTTTCTTGGTAACTGGGTTACCACGGAGTTTCTGTTGAAATGATTTACTTGCCTCATGCCATGATTAGGTGGTTAAAATTTTGTTGTTGTTTTTGCATTTCTTTAGAAAGTTCTTTCCTTGCCAGCCAGGTGTTGCAATATTTCCCCTCACAGAGCAGTAGTAGCAGACAAGGCTCTCTGAAGCTCGCTGCTGGGGCTCAGTGTTTACAGCTTCAGAGCCTTTGGAGCAGGTATGGTTACAGCATGCGGAAGGTTTAAGAAGAGAACTCATGACCAAAGTGCTGTTGTGTTTCAGAGCTCTTTAGAGACAAACTAAGCAGGGAACTGAATTCTGAATCCCACGATTCAGATAGGAAAAACAGCTGCAAAATTTCCTAGCACGCTTCTCAAAATGAAAAATCATCATTTCATCAAAACAATACAGAAATGGCTTGTTAAGCACTGAAAATAAAATATTTTTCTTTTATTTTGTATTCCCTTTTTTTATTTAGTTCAGTTTTCAGCCTTACTATGTTAAAACAAAAACAACAACAACAAACCCTCAATAAAAACAACAACAAAATACTGCTCTGAAAATGAAAACCAACAGTTTTGTGGGAGTGCACAACTCCAGGAACTGAAATTTTATGCCATGCTGTAAGGTTGCAGTAGGAGTGCTGTATGTAACCAGCAGATCTTAGTGCCTGCAGCCTTGGCTGAGGGCTGTTCCTACTCTAGTTGAATCAATCCCAATTCATTTGAACTGTTAAATAGCAGGCAGCTTCAAGATACATTATAAAGCCAACACAGTGTAGCCCAGGAATTGAAATAAGTACCAAGCAATTCAGCTTTGGTGAACCTAGATAAGCCTGTAAGAATTTACAACTGCCTCCAAGTTCTTTTTAATCTGCTGTAGATATTTGAACTTTAGTAACAGCCTAAATATTTGTGTCTTGTATTTTAACTATCCTGTTTTCACTGGATTTTGGATTAGACATTTTCCTATAAAGTGTTTGAATATTAACTGCAGCTATATTCTTGCCATGTTGATTGCAAAATGAATTTACAATCTGGCATAGGAATAACGATGTGTCCAGATGTAGACATCAAATACTTTTGAACTCTGGCAGCATTATTCAAACTCGGAACTCAAGTGCCATTACAGAAATGGGAAGCACTGGGTCTGCACACCAGGCTATTCCTTCCCCTTTGCCTGCCAGGGTTGTGCGATGGATGCACTCATTGCATCGTGCTGGTGCTGCCTTGTCCTACCAATGACCGATGCCCCCGGGAAAAGCCCCAGTACGCTTGGTAGGATACTTACAGATGGAAGCGTGCAGCAAGAGAGGCTGTTTTTATGTTGAAATGGTGACTTATATTACCTGTGCACCTGAATTCAAGACTTGGACCTGCACCTCACTTCTGAACCTCTCCTCTAAGCAAAAACCCTCTGGGCAGCTTTGGAGTATGCACATGTGGAAAAATCCTTATTAAAACAAACCCCTTTATACGGAGCATCAGTAGATCATGTTTTGGGATGAGCTTGTGCTTGTTAGGGAGTAATGGTAACTTTGTCAAGAGGCACACTGTGCAATGGGGAGAATGTTAACCTGCATGGATTCCCCATGGTCCGAGCAGCCACAGGCTGCTAATGTTCTCATCTTGACACAGACCTGGTGAAGTCAGTCCTGGTCTGCTGCCATCAACATTATTTCACAAGGACCTGTTTGCTTTATTCTTCAAATTAGTATTCATGGGTGTTAATGAAAACTCTTCCTCGGAGTAGAGCGTTGTATAACGTGGGTGGTCTGACACCAAGGTGTATGATTTTTAACTCTTCCTGGGTGCACTGGCATTGAATGGGGTGCTATTTGCTTTAAAGATATTTTGTTTAGGTTTGATTTAGGTGTTGAATTTGTTATGTTTATACTGCTACCCAGTGTTGGAGAATTCCAGCCAACTGCTGTGTTTGCAGAGGTGTGTTTTTTGTTGGAGTAGAATTTTATTAAATTTACAGAATAAATTTAATTAAAGCCAGTAATTTCTAGCATCTTATTTACACTGAGCATACAGATTTCATGCATTGATAGCTTTGCATGTTTACTTGGCAATTTGTTAAAGTCATTTGCTATGTAATTATTTCATGATTGCTAACCCTTTGGTGCCATGCCACTTTCTGTTAAGTTAAAATGTTTATTGTAGGCTTTGTGGCTCTCTGATCTTTGTGATCCTCATACTCCTTTCGTGTCTGATAGTTCTTCATACCAATTCTCCTGTCTTTGGCTTTGTTCTAACTTACCGTGTTCCACTTCTGCCTGTTCCTGATGTGCCTGTGTGTGATTGGTATCAGTTTCTCAAGACTCTCTGTTGGCTGGGCAGTGCAGCTGCACCCCGGTACGTTGCTACACAGATGCACCATTCCCTGTGTGGGGGGTCCTTCCCAACCACTTGTGAAGAGAAGAAGTCAGTCCCCAGAATGTTCCAGTCAGTAAGATGAGCAGAAGCAGAAAGGATGTCCACTACAAATAGCTTGAGTGAATCAAGGTGTGCGCTACAGCTGTCACAGCTCCTTCTCCCTCTGACAAACCCTATTCTCAGCCCCTAACAATTAATTCCCCTCATCTTTATCCCACTTGTTGGGTTTTTCTTTGCCTCACTCTTTGGTTCTTTATGCAGCAGCTTCTTCTTCCTCAAGCTGCAGTTGTGGTAGGCACTGGATTAGTCCTTTGTGGTGCATCAGGAGAGAGCTGATGGAAAGGATTACACACGTGCTCTTGCAGTGAAATGAGGCCTAGCTGAGCACTGAAGTAGGGCCAGATGGAAGTGCTGTTAAATATCCCTGGTAGCCCAAGTCTTAAAAGCTCTGTTTTCTTTGTAAAGCTTTCCTGCAATTCACTCAGCTCGGGGAATGTATCCCACAGTGTTATTTAGGGCAGCCCCGCAGAACAGATGAAGTGTTGCAGCACGGCGCTGCGCTCTGCATCTCAGCACTGACGTGTTTGTGCACACTTCTGAGGAAGAAGCGTTTTCCCGTGTGAGACAAATGAGGAGTGTCATTCGGGCAGCCCTGGGACTTCTCAGTGCTCCTTACCTCAGATAGCACGTTCTGAACCTGGGCTGCCCTGTGTTTATCTGTGGGCTCACAGGGTGCTTTTAGCTACTGTGCCTGCTGCTCGTCTGCGAGGAGCACTTGAAGGGATGCTGCTTGGTTTGCCTTTGGCTCTCACTTCCTTGTTATTCTTAAACATACTTCAGAAAACTGCTAGAAGCCTCCTACAGCCCTGCAATGTTTTGCGTGGTGATCTGGGATGTGTACTTTACTTAAGTGTGCGAGATACCTCCTTGCCCATTCTCTGCTAGATGTAAAGTTACAGCATGAATAACTGCTGCTGCTGATGGCAATTTGTAACAGCCTCTGTGCAATTTATGATAGAGAAAGCAGAGGACTGAGCAAGGCTAAAGCCTCCCTGTCTGTTGCTCTGTTTTAAGCACTGTGGGATCACCTAGCATGTGCATAGTCAGTCACTGCTTCAAACGGAGAAGTAATTTAACTTTGATAGCTAATGTCTTTAGCAGACAGATTAGATAACACGGCCATGTGAGAGGTGTGTGCATGCTTACATCGGCTGTGTCTGCAGGAGAGCAGACTGATGCCTGGTGGTGGTTCTGTGCTGTTGAACATGGATTGATTGTTTTCTTGGTAATGTGTGGGATTTGCTCCCGTTCCCTGCCTGGTGTTCTGGTTGCTGTGGGGTGGCAGGACAGGTTGGACATCTTAGGGCTCACTCCTTACCCTGCCGTGGGCCCCACTCTCTCCTGCTGTGGCAAAACCAAGGCAGGGCTCAGTTGGGCGCTCAACTGAGGCCCCTCCATGCCCAGCTTGTTACTGCCTGCTTCTCCTGTCCCTGTTCAGAGCAGCATGAAGTCACAGCCATGGTCAGAACTGCTGGAGTGGTGGCAGCTCTCGGCTCCCCTGCTGTCCCAGCACTCAGTGCCTGTCTTTGGATGCACTGCATCCCTCTGTGGTTGCATGGTGGTGTCTCACCTTGCACTGATGTACAGGGCCTGCCTCAAGTGGGAGCTGCCTGGGGGCTCTGCATGACCTCTTCCCTTCTTCAGCCTGAGAGGAAAGCAAATGTGCTTGTATCTCCTCTGTGATTGCTGCTGCCGAGAGCTGTTGACCTCTGCATTAGCTCAGTTTACAACATTGAAATCTCATTCCATGGTTTATTGCTCTCCTATTAATATTGTGGTAATATATTAAACACAGGGTTGCTGTTGTGGTGATTTACGAGATAAATTGCTGGTGTGATACCTGGAGATTTAGTTTCTCAGTTTATGAATCTGCTTATTCCCTGTTTGTTAAATTACTGCTTTCTTTGAGTAGAAGCATCTGAAAGGCAGTATGTTTTATTATGTCTTACACCATTTTGACAGACTTATCAATGTAGTTCAAAGAATGACGTTTATATCTAAATAATACAGATGTGTTTGTTCAACTTTATGTTTAATAGTTCTGGTTTCTTTCAAGTTCCTGACCAGCCTTGCCTCAGATCTAAATATTTTGTTTTCCAAACACGGGGGGAGAGTAAGTGGAAGAATAAGGGTTTCTGCACTGACAGAGGCCGCCCTCAGGGCCCGCACCTCCGCACTGCTGCTGCAGGCACTTGGCTGCCGAAATGCCACATTCTGTACGTGGTGAAGTTCACTGAATTATAAAGCTGCACAGCTGACAGATAAATGTTCTTTCTCTCTCTCTTTTTAAAAATATTTTAATTTTGAGAAGGAGAAAACCTGTTATTGAATTTGGATAATTTTGATAATAGGACTGGGATAGAGTTGAGGTCTAGATTGGGAGAATGCTCTGATATAGTGGATACCTGGGATCATAGAACTATTTTAAGTCTATTTTTCTACCAGACTTGTCAGTGTCTTTTATTCTTGCTCATTTAGTGCAAGTATTTAAGAATCTGCACTTGTGTAAAATCATTCCAAGTATTTTCCTCTTGCTTATGTTTATCAGACTTCTTGTTAGCTTGTTAGCTTCTTAATCTTGTTTCAGAATTCAAGTGGCATGTGACTTTCTTGGAAGTCAAGTGGCAGGTAAATGGCATTGCTCTGATAATTAAATTAAGTCAATTAAAAATATGCTGCAGCAGGAACACTGAGACATTTCTTAAAGAAAACTGGGACACTGTGCACCAAATAGGTGTGTATAGTTTGGTGGGAGCTTCTGTTATAGGAATTATCTGATGTTTTCTGGGTGGCTTACTATCTCAGTTAGTGTGAAGGTACTTTGCTTTATTATTGTCTTCTAGTATTTTCCAAGTTTTTTTGCCATGACTTGGAAGCCTATGTTATAAAGAAAGCTACTGATGAGTGCAGGCTAGCTTGAAATTTGGTTTGGAGAAAGGAACTTGGCTTGTTGACTTGGCAAACAACTGCAAGTAGTGCTTTACTACCCATGAGGTTGAAATGCTCAAAAACTAAAAGACAAAGTGGTTATTTAATTTCATTTGAGAGTATACAGTTTTGTAGTGCCTAACTCTCATAATTGCTCACCTACACATAGAGGAGAGGACCTTACGTGTGTCAGCGTACAGCTTGTGCCAGCTATCAGCATAAATGCTGTGGTCTGGGATCTTGGTCTGCTACTGTAACATCAGCTTCATCCTTCTCTATTTGTGATGAAGCTGCTGGTGCATTCTGATGGCAATTCAGGAATGGAGACGGGTATGGTGGGATGGATTGGAAGCATTTGCACCTCAAACGAGTGCCAGTTTGGGAATAAGACATGAGTGAATGAAGTAATGTATTTCATTTGACAATATACAGACTGAAAAAGTAAGAAATGACTGTGCATAAAATAATACAGGAAGAATGGCCCAAAAATGTTTTCCTGGTAGAGCTTTAGAGGTCTACTAGAGATGGGTCTGGGTAGAGCTGTCTCTCACCTAATTCAAAAAGCTCTGCCAGAAGCATGGAGCTTTTCAAGAACAGCAGAGAGTAACTTTGGCCCAGCCAATAATGAGTACAGCAACTAACAGTGCTCTTACAATCAGCAACATGAATCAAAGCAGGAGGAAGCTTTGAGGAGTTTTGCTGAGCAGTGAACAATGTCACAGAAAGAAGCTCCTCACTCTTATCACTGGGAGTTGATTCAGCATATGGGAAGGAAGTATATCTAAGATGATCTCTGAAGTTTCCATTTAAAGGTATAGATGTAGATGAGGGGTAGAAAGGTATAGATGTAATGAGGCAAATTCGCTGGTGAATCCAAGAAGCTGTCAGAAGTGGTATTTCTCAGTTTGAGGTTTAAAGAAAAGCAGAAAGTCTGTAGCAAAGGACTTTGGACTTAAATCTTAGTTAGTGCCTGGTTAGAGCCTTTGTAATGGGAACAGGCTGATGCACTCTGGGAAGTTTGGTGTTGTCATCGTAGGAACTTCAGCATTTAACATTTCTAATATATCTTCAAAATAACAGAGCATAGCAATAAGCCAGTTAACTAAGGTCTAAGATGAGCTTTTAATCTTCCGGGAAGCATTTTCACTTCAGCTTATTCTGCCATCATTTTGTCACATCACTTTATATTTGCTACAACAAAACTACCTGCTTCTGTAAGGAAAACTGAATTCCTTATGTGCTGGTCATCAACAACACCAATAACATGAAGCTCAAACTGGCATAGGTTTTTGCCCCGAGTCACGTATTTAGTAAACATTTAATTCAATTTGGGTATTCACCTAGGGAGGAGATTAAATGAGAGAGGTCAAGCAGCTGCTGAGTGTTGAGTAATTCAATACTCTGGACATGTTGAGATTTTAATAAACATCAAGGTAGATGGTTTGAAATTGGAGCTGGGAGTTGAGACTCCACAAAGAAGGGTTCGTCTTTCAGCTTTAATTACGAAACCAAAGAGACCTCTGTCTTCGAGTTTTGCACAGTGTAGGAAGATCTAATGAGCTGTGTTCAGCTTTGATTCTCTATGCGAGAATATCCTTCAGGTACAGATTAAAAAGACATGTATCTAAAAACACAAAAAAAAGTGTTTTGGAAGCCACTGACCTACTTCTATAAAAAGCGTGCAGTGTAAGTGCTACGTGTTCAGGATTTATAGACCGGCTCTGTTACCAAGCCAAAAGAAGAGGGTGAGCAAGACTTGCACCACATCCCATTTATCTTTTTTTCTGATTATGTATTATTATTATTTATTATTTCTGCATATTGTCTCTAAATTCAACCTTTTATTTAGCTTCCCGTTGATTTGGACAGATAATTCCCGAACTTTACTGTTGAGTATTTTGTTCTTCATGAGTCGAATAATAAAGTCTTGCTTTTTCATGGCAATCCCGAGTGCTGCTGCAAAGGTCACTTTCAGGATTTTTTTTTACTTTCAATGTGACAATTTGTTTGCTGTGACAGGAAAGTGGAGTCCTTGGAAGCATGTGATGCGGAAGCTGTTTGTCTTCAGCTCAGAACCCATCCTCAAAACCAAGGGAGCAATCAATCATCCACTTGGCTTGTGATACAGAATTTTGTTCTCCTTCATTTTTGAGATGCTTTGACACCTCCGGGTTTTTTTCACACTGCCCTTATACTGCAAAGGCATCCCCAGTAAGCACCAGCAGAGCCCCTTCTTTCAGTCCTTCATATCTGTCCTTAAAATTCTTTCTTGCTGTGTTTCCTGACAAAAATATCTGTGCAGCTGTCTGTTAACATGCTAACAGCACTTCCTGTCACACTGAACTGTATTTGTTGCTTCCTTAGAAGTCCCTCAGCTACCTTCAAGTACACGTTTGATCTGCCTTTTTCACTTGCATGGTAAGCCTTTTGGCAGTCAGAATATCACCTCTGTCTCTTTTTATCTTTAGCTGCTTGGATCTCGCTGTGTAATTTACAATTTTTAAGTTACGGTGATGGTGGATAGCTTTGCACCTCAGATCCCAGAGATCAGAATGGTGCCAAAATAAAGACCAATATGAAAATAATTTATTCTCATTTTCCTCCACATCATGAGATGTATGGGCACTGCTAAGTTTTACAGCATCAGATTCATGTGAGTGTCAAGTGGAAAGCAAGTCGTCTCTGATTCGCAGTTCAACACTGAAGTAAAACTTTATTATATTCTAGGATATTTAGGATAACTTAAACTGTTAAGAAAAAAAAAAAGAAAAAATATTTTTAAGTGAGATTTCTTATGTTATATGTTTTTCTTTTTTTGTCTCAAACCTGCTGTACAGGTGATGTGCAAGTGAGAAAAATCATACAGAAAATTTTTCTTGCTTTGTATTACGTGCAGAATGTAGACAGAAAAGATGTTTGCTAGGTGAAATCCTTGTGTATTTTGTGTTCTTAAAAAAACCTTCAAAGCATATCTAGAATACTTGTTTCCCTGAATAAGGAGTATAAAAACGTTTTCCTAAATTTACAAAATATTTTACAAATGCTGCCTTTAAAATATAGTTGTAATTCACACTTCAAAGTATGCCTTACTCAGCAAGAGATTTGAACGTTACGTTGTTTTGCTAAATTGGTCCTGTTAAAATCTTTCTTCAGGGATGATTTATGTGGCTACGCCTTTATTGGGCAAACTGAGCTGGAGGAGTGTCCAGGCAGTCAGAGCCAAGAGCGTTCTGGGCCAATGAGCCGCAAGTCAAACAGGGCAGTGAGCCGCGTGTTTGCCCGGCCAGTACACTTACTGATGCTCACAGCTCATACCTGCAAGTTGTTTCATTTTGTTCTAAATGTTATTAGGATGCTGCTTCCCCACAAATGTTGGCTTTTCTTGTTTAGAGAAAAAGTATAATGTATTGCTATTTGCATGAGGTTTTCTGGTGAGAAGTTCCATGTTACTATGTGCTATGTGAACTTTTGCTTTTACAACATCAATAAAATTGGACTCTGACAGAATGGTGCAGTGCTGCTGGCTGAAATATCCCTCAGTCAAAGAAATTATTTCAGTGGTTGGAAACTTCAGGACATACTATTTTAGGACACCGGGCAGTTAGAGTCAATTGAAGACTGTACAGTTACCTATTTAGATCATTTTGTGACCATGTCTTTTTTATTTCATTGAACAGGATTATCTTAAAAATATCATTGTGCAAGGGCTAGAGGGAATGGCCTCAAGTTGTGCCAGTGGAGATTCAGGCTGGACATTAGGAAATACTGCTTTTCTGAAAGAGTGGTCAGGCACTGGGATGGGCTGCCCAGGGAGGTGGTGGAGTCACCAACCCTGGAGGTGTTCAAGGAGCATTTGGACGTTGTGTTGAGGGACATGGTGTAGTGAGAGCTGTTGGTGACAGGTGGATGGTTGGACTGGATGATCTTGAAGGTCTTTTCCAACCTTGGTGATTCTACGGTTTGATGATTCTAATGACATGTATGTACTTATATGGGCTCTATCAGTATAGTGTGTGCAGATTTGAGGCTTGCTTGCCAACAGGTGAGTAGGCCTTGCTACCTGCAAGTTCAGAGCTGGAAAGCGTCTGTAGGGATCAGCTCTGGGCTGCTCTGCCACTGACTGAATTAAACCACTTTAAAGCTATTTTGAAGCAAGCTGTACTACTTGGTTCAGTGCATTCTGTTTATACTTTTGCTTTAAAAATAAATGCTTAAAAATATTTTCAGATGTTTTTACCTTCCTGAAACTCAGAGTGAAACTTTGTATATTCATGTGCCTATTCCTTTGCAAGTTACTTGTTCCCTGGGTTTCTAGCTAGAGTTTGTCTCATTCGAGTGCTTTGTTGTTAGCTGTTGACTTTTGCTAAGGTGGGATTAGATTGTTCCTAATATCCCCTAAGCTGGAGGATGTTGTGTTTGTGCAATGCATTCCAGCTCAGGTAAAATTCCATTGCTGTGTTATCGTTTATTTTCAACTCAGCAATAAGGATTTGTTTGCCCATCAGGTAAATAAGGTCAACAGCCGAGTTTCCTAAGCAACATAGTTATAATTTTCCTTGTTACTAACTGATCTTGGTGTGTTCTTACATCTTAATGCTCTAAGCGTCTCTGATCAACTTTTGAAATCAGAAGCTTGTGTCCTCCTGTACTGTTGTTTTTGTATTGGCTGTTGACTAAAGCCCCAAACACGGCAGCTAAGAGCAATAGCCATTTCCCCCTGATCTCAGGTGGGCAACTGGCTGTAACAAGACAAGAAGCTGTTGTGTTGTTCTTACAATAGTTATCTGAACAGACCCCGTGAAATGGCCTAAAGGCAGATTTCAGTTTTCACTATGAAGGGGAAAGGTGTTTTCTGCTTCCTGTAGGATTACAAATTTCTCCATGATCCTCTGGTGTGTATAAGGCAAATGTCTGCAATAATTGCTAAAACAGTTGTATCAAGGTTATTAATTGCATAATTAGAATGCATAAATAAAACTTTCCACATGACTTTGATTCTCTTGCTGAAATTTTAACATATGATGATGTGAGGAAGTAGCATGCTGTAGTAAAAGCAACAATTCAACCATCAGACCACAGTTTCCTACTAACATATATTCCTTATAATTATATTTTTCCAATGTCTTAAGAGAGAACTCACAAGGGGACAGTCTCACTCCTTGCATGACTTGCTGCATCATAAATCACAGTCAGCGTTTTAGCTCAGGGCTTGTCAACCAAGCGAGCTAATTGTCGCCTAGTGGGTGTCCAAGGTACAGAAAAGATGATGAACAAAAAACAAGTAGTCCAACAAGGTTGTGCTTTTTGTGGAAACCACAAGCTATGAAGATTTTCTAGGCTCTCTGGCTTTAAGGTTTGTTTGTGTTTCCGGTTCACTCAGCAAACTTGCACAGTAGAACATGGGCAGAGCATTAAGCTTTGTGCAGCATCCCTAGATAGCTAAGGTTTCATAAGGAATTTATAAAGGTACTCTTTCTGACCTTCTATGTGCAATACGTATTAGCAGGATTTTAAATGGATACAAGAACTCAATTATTCTTGGCTTATGTGAGATGTAGGAATGATAGGATTGCCAGGCAGGAGACGCTGAGTGAGCTGTGCCTGTCCAGCCAAGAGAAGAATTTTGGGGCCCAAAGAGCAATCTGATGGCCCCCCAGGGACAGGAGCAGGGGAATCCCTGAGGGGCAGGCGAGCAGAGCTCATGCAGTGGTCATGAATTGAAATAGGGGAGATTTGAATTGAACATAGAGCAGGAAATGTTGCAGTGAGGTTAATGAAGCTGGAGCAGTCTGTTCCAAGCCCTATAAAGAGCTTGGAAAATGAAAGTCAACAAAAAGACAGAAGCCCAGCAATAACATACCTGTTAAAAAAAAAAAAAAAAGCAACAGTGAAGCTCATTAAGTTTTTTTATTGTGGCATAAATATCTAATGGCAGGTATTGGATCTGTCAATGAAAATATTTTATATCCAATCAGTAATAAAAATGCCTTTCACTGCAACTCAGCTTGCAAGCCTGCTAGAAGAGCAGTAATAAATATTTAATAATAGAGGAATGTTATTTCTCTAAGTGGTGAATGTTTGTTTTTCAGTTCTGTTACTTATGGGAGCAGGTGAGCTTTAGTGATCTCTCTCCAGTTTTAAAGATAAATATTGCTTTGGATTGAAAATCAATTGAGAATTTTTCTGTACAATACATCAGAGGTGATTAGGAGAAGGTTATGATGAGTGGAAGTGAAAAGCAGCATAGAAATCCCTGTAGGCTGTTGCCCAAAACAGTTACTGATTTATTTGATGGAAAATCCCTGATATCTGCTACTTCATTTACAAATGTATCCTGTAAACTGTAGTTTATTTTCTGGATTAGTCAGTGTTCTATACTGAAATCTGAAAAGACTCATTTATTATTCTCCCTTGTTGAAGCAGCAGAAAAATACTTAATGGTGAATGAAGTCATGCTTATTATGGTCTTGCATGTATTAAATATTTAGACTCAAGCTCTTTGTTTTGGCCATTTGCACCCATGCCTGCAGGGAAATGTTTTTCTAAATATCTCTTTAGACTTGGTTGCCACAGGTAAGTTTGGATGGTTCAGTGGATACAAATATAGAAAGAATAGGAGGAATGCTGCTTCCTTGGGAGGCAAGACTACTTTATTTTTCTTCTTTATTTTCATTATACGATTTTTAAGTCACCTGAAAGCATTTCTGCTGAGGGGAGCAATCTGATCATTTTCAGAATTGTTACACAGAAGTTCACAGAAGTTCTGGGAAAAAAAATTAAGTTTTCAGAGCTTAAGTGAGGATATGCACTGTAAAGTGGCTAGGAGTATAGTAACTTAATAGAATTTAGGAAGGGATGTCTGAAGTTGCTGTAGTGGCAAGCTCAGTGTGCCGCTGAAATGTTTAAATGGCAGAATAATCTTCTGAGTTGATGCCCAGGCTGGGATTTATGGGCCTGCTTTTGTGCTCGGTGCTTTCCCATGGGCAGAGCACACTTGGGCCCAGCGATGTGGCAGCACCCAGCACTTCGGGGCTGGCAGGGACTGGCTGAGGCCCTGTTTTGTCAGCTTGCACAGCCCTATAAAGAGCTTGAGTTGTCCAAAGCAGGGCCTCAAGCAGATTTCATCAGCTCCCGTGCTCTCCTTTTAAGGGAAATCTTGTATCTCGTTCCATGTGTTGTGCTATTGTATCTTCAAAATATTTCTTCTACCTACTTTGATGTATGCTGTGCTTTACCAGCTGGGGTGTGAAGGCGGTGCTTCCAGCAGGATCTGAAAGGGATTTCAGTTTGCTCCTGCCACCATAGCCTGTGGTTGAGTGTCTGCCTATAGACTGGTGTGAGACGTGCAAGCCTCTGTCAGCACTGTTGCACGCTTCTGGTGAGGCAGTTGTACAGACCCTGTGTCTTTCTTGTGGGACTTGAAGGCTGAAAGCTCACGGTTGATGGTGGGTTAGAATTGAATCACCCTATAAATTTTATGTGAGCCTTTGTGAGTTTGCACAGCGTCAGTGTCTTCAGTAATGAAATTTAAACAAAGTTGCATAAAGAGTCTTTTATTTCAATTGGTGGTTTCATTGGTAGTGTAGTTATTGTCAGAAATGTAATTCTGCTCCATTATAGCAGAAGACAGTCATTAGTGAATCTGAAACCACAGCTTATGCAGAAAAAACAAAGGCTTTGAATATGAATTTAGAGAAGCATGATTTATGTTTCCTCTTCTCTTCTTTTCCTGCTTCCAGTAGTTCCTTTGCTTTATTAAAGAGATCAGCGATGCACTCAGCATATGGCTGCAAGTCTATTCAATTGGTTGTCTGTATTAAAGCAGTGGCAACTTCCAAATGTTAGATTGTAATTTATGAAGAAAGTGTTTTTCCCTTTCTCGTGATAGATATATAAAGCTGTACCAGTAAAAGAATGCTTCACTTTGTCTTTAACTTATTTTGTCTCAGTGCAGTGCTGGAGCAATACATCTAACAGAAATCAACTCTGGCACATGTGCTTTGCTTGTGGCTGAGTAATGTGTCCACATTTTGGTGTGCTCTCTGGTCTTCAGCTGGCAAGTGCTGTTTATGTGAAACTAATTTAATTTAGCTTTCTGGGCTATGGATTTTGGAGCAATAACAGAATAAACACTTCATGAAATATTTGAATTTAAGCATTTGAAGCAATATGTTGTGGATCCTAAGGTGATCCAAGGTTGGTTTTGCTGTTGTTTGTTTTTGTTTTAGGAATACTTACTGCAGCCTTTTAAAGGTAAGCCACAAGTGCTAAGCTGCAGGACATGGTTTGAACTCTGATAATCACATTACTGAGCCTTTGGAATTGCAGAAACCTATTTCAACAGATGTTTATGTGCAGTTAAAACAATCTTGTACTGAGAGTTCTGAAGTTGTAATTATTTCCAAGTAAAAACAGAGAAAAGCATCTCCTTGATATCAGGTAATGAGGCCAGAGTCAGCAGAAAGTTCCTAAATTGAACATTCCTGCAATAAAACAGATGTGATGGGGTTCTCACAATCCCATATCCCTGGTTTCAGAAATAGCCCTGCTATCTTGCCAGGAATACCACTGCTACACAGTCTTTGCTGGCCGCAGAAGGAAGAGCAAGCAGCAGCCGGCGCTCCTGTGCGTCACCGGCTCGGTGTCTCCTCAGGGCGGAGCTCCGTGGTGCTGCTGGCTGTGTGATGTGCTTCAGGAGAGGAGATGGTGCTGAGCCCTGGCATCTGCTCCAGGTAGAGCGGAAAACGAGAGTGAATTCGAAAAGCCATTTGGGCATCTTAACTCCAACCTCACAGAAGTAGTTTTTGTAAAACTCTTGTTGCTGGAATCAAAGCATTAGTCATGAATTGGTATTGGTTTGGTATTAAAGCTCTAGGGGATGTGAGAATCTCAAAAACCTGAAGGTTTAAACATGCCCTGGCAGAAAAGTAATTTCATGAATAAGATGTGCATTGAAAATCAATAGTAAGGATTTTTCTGAGAGGTCTGGCTAACAATTTTTCAGTCCTGGGTTTGATATTGCTAAACTATGGGGTGATTATTATTATTTCTGATAACACCCAAAGCAAGGCCCCTTTTGTGGCACTTCGGAGATTCTTACACAAATACTTCCCAATATTGGCAAGATGGGATTGGAAAGACCTCTAGACTGCTAGACACAAATGTTCAGTTATCAGAACTTTCAAATGTGATTTTAAGGCGTTATTTGTGATTTTAAGGCATTATTGAAGTTTCTTTTGCAGTTTTTCTTTTGTTTCATTCATAAAGCTTTCTCTGAAATATTAATTGCCTGGCTTTCTGTGCTAATTCTGGTTTTTTATTTTTCCTGTGTGGGATGAAGTCTAAAGGTGACTTAATCCTCAAAAGCTGCAAGGAATGTTGGATCTGGCACCAAGAGGGAAAACAGTTGGTTTTCAGTGGGAATGGTATGGAAACCAAGCACTTCTAATGCTTCCTAAAAGAAGAAAAATGAGCAGCTGATGCTGATGACTTGCAACTTCACTTCAAAAATTCTATCGTAAATAACTTAATAAAAGTGCTTGAGTTTTTCTGTTTTTGCTTTTTTGTTTGCTTTTGTTTTTTGTTTTTTTTGTCAGCCATTTCACTATAAATTGGGGCTATATTATAAATTGGCAGGTAATAAAACACTGACAACGTTTGGGAATGTGTGCCCTCGGGATTATTAGTGGACATAACAACACCAGCATTTCTGTATGTAAACCCATGAAGCCACGTTGTGTTCTGAATAGACAGCTGCTCCTCTTTGCATGTGGCCATGCCATCACTGTGCACATGTCTCAGTGCAAAAAGCCTGCAAGCAGCCATGTTCCAGAACTCCTGGAGTTCTGGGGTCCATCAGAGAAAACGGAAGTCCCTAGATTCGAGCAGGGAAGGTACAGTGGAAGATAGCTTTTTGTAATGAGAGCACCTCAATGAGAGGCAAACAATTTCAAGCTTTAGCATAGCTTTTGGCAAGATCCTGTCCTGTAAGGATCAGCTACATTAAAGCAGGGTTTAGAGGAATGAGCTATATTTTCAATTCATTTTCTGCAAAATATAGATGTTCCTATACAGAGCTCTTTTAGATAGCATCACAAGTCCTGTGAATTAGCAGTTCTATATAAAATTGGTCTGGTTGGCTCCCATGTTTTTATACACTTATGATAGGATTTGGTATGGCTTAAACATATGTTTGACATTTGTGGTAAATCCAATTGATGGTTACTGTTTTTATGGTAGATATCCCAATGTATTATAGACCAAAATTTAATGCTACTCTGTATACATCCTTTCTAATCTCACTTTTGTACTCATGCAGTATTATATGGGTTATGATTAGGGCACTTCCTGAAGCTGGAATGGTTACAGGCTTTGTGGAAAGAGACTGATCCCTGCTGTTCTTGCATTATTATTTGGGTTTCTGCACCACTGACTGCATAACGTATTAAATCTTTTTCTTCCATAGCTATATACAGTGTTTTTTATTTCTACTAGAAAAGTAATGAGAAGATATATTTTTTAATATATGAAAAAATGATTAATGTTATCCTAGTTAAGTGTTGTTATGTTATAACTGTCATAGTCTAAAAATGCAAGCAGGGAAGCTGGTACAGCTGGGAAAAGCAGTTTTGAGCTTCAGATAGTTTGAAGGATAAAAGTGGTGGGTTTTTTTGTTTTTTTTTTTTCTCCCCAGTTGTGTCAGTTACTAAGTAAAATATTGTATTTTCCTACAGACGTGGCTGCAATGAAATGTTATTTTAAACCATAATTAAAATGTGACCAGCAGGAGCTCCCTGCATAGTCCCTCCCCAGTGTAAGGTGTGACATGGAGGAAGCCTTGCAAGAGGCAGCTGGTGGGGGCTTAGAGAACACCATCCCAGCCAGGGAGCTCCTGCCTGGGGAAGACAAAGAAATGAATGTTTTCTGAATTAAAGAGAGAACAGAGCAATCTAAAGTAATACATGCAGTATCTACTTGTTTTATGTTATTTTTCATTGAAAAGAGCCAGTGCTTCTCTAAAGGGCTGAGCTAGGATGTACATTATGAAGTAGTAACTATGAAATAATTTATCTAAAATGGTGAAAATTGCAATTTTTCTGTAATTCAATGGTAGATGTCTGCCATTTCTGCCAACTTCCCCTGCTCTCCAGTGTGAACTAAGCTGTGGCATGTGCTTCACCCTAGTCTGGTAGCTCTTATCCTTACACATTGAAGACTGTGGCAGAGGTGCTGGAAATGGGTTGTGGGCTGACACAGTGTGTCATTTGTGGCTGAATGGTAAATGGCTTCGCTGCGAGGAAAATCTTAGCTCTTTGATGTAGAGTGGTGAACATCATAGAGCAACTACTTACTCTGTGGCTTTTATTTCAGACTTGAGTGTTTGAAAGAGACTGTATTTCAATTCAGAAGGAGAAGAGAAGTTCAGATTTCAGATGATAAGAATAGGCTATGAGTGAGACAGCTTACAGCTGCTCGAAAGCACAGTATTTCTGTCACTATGGGCCATCCTTCTGATTTTCAATTGGCATCTCACTGGCTGGGGTCCTTCTGCTCTTGTTTGTTTGTGTGTCCCTAGTACAACCAACATCAATGGTAAATCTTTCCAACGATGCTGTTATATAGCTTTGTTCTCTCTGGTAATATTGTTCTTTCTTTTTTAGGTGTCAAAGCTCATGCTTATCACATTACTTCAGGCAAAAATGTAAAAATGAAATTTTCATGTGATGTCTGCTGAACCTGTTTGTTTGATAGAGGCCTGATCTGATCACATTCTGTGTCTATAATTTACAGTAGTATCAGTGGGATGAATTTGATCTGGAGTGTGGCAAGTGAAATGGAGGTGTTGAAGTGACTCTGAAGGGCAGTTGAAAAATAATTCATTAACAAAGTATAGGATGCAGTTACCCAAAATGAGGAGATCGCAGAGCCGGTCAGGCTGCAGAGATCTGTGGGAGGTCATCAGGCGCAGCCCTGCTTCTCTTCTCTTCCTCTTGTTGGCCGCAGTCTCAGTACTGGGCTGGGCTCAGAGTAGCACAACAGCCACAGTGAGAAAGAAACATTTCAAGAAATTGAATTTTGCAGTGTGGAAATGAGTCAATCTTCCCCAGGTCTGTAGTCCAGCAGTTCTGTTAAAGCATGGAGTGCTTACGGTCTGCTGTGGCTTTGTGGCTCAGAGCTGGGTGTGAGAGCTGCAGGAGGAGCCCTGCAGGGGGGGATCACTGCTGGGACCCCGCAGGGCTGAGGGGCCAGGCCTGTGCTGGGTGCTGCTCTGACACCGGTTCGTTCCTGGAAAATGAAGCTTTTCATGTTTACCCTTGTTATATCTGGCTGGAAGCCTTGAGAAGTCCCCTGTTGGTGCTGCTCGACTCCAGTATCTCTCTCGTTCCTTTGATTGATTTGAGCATTCAGGCCGTGGGCCCAAAGCCAGACCGAGCCATTTTCTCAACAGCAAAGCTCGAGACTGGAAAAAAAGGTACCGTCAGCTGTTCAGCTGCTCGTACGTCTGTGTGGAAATCAGTGTGCTCTGCTCGCACAGCGATGCTCTAAGTCCCCACTGAATGTCAATTAAAGAAATGGTCTTTCTCAAAATTTCCTAAATTGTTGTTAAGTGGAACAAAAATTACACCTTTGCTTTGGAATGATGAAATGGTTTCAAGATGATCTGTAGAAAATTCTGGGTTATGGTTTGGATGTTTAATAATTTCTGTAGAAAAAAATATGTATGTTATCATTATTTTTCCATCTGCCTTTCCTAGAAGGTGGGTAGAGTTTCCAGCATTTCTTTTCAAGCATTTAATACAAGTTAAGAAATCAAATTGCAGAAGAAGGGGGGAATGAGAACTCAGTGACACACACAGTTCTCATGTAACTCGTGGCCCAGCTCATTTGGCAGCTCTGTACTTCACAGTGCTGAGCTAATGCTGTCACTGTGCAATCACTTCATATAAATATTGATTTTTAACATGTTTCTGATTGATTTTCACCAGAATTGGTGAAACTCAGGTATTAGTTACGTAGGTGTGGGAATAGGGTCGTTCTGCAGTCCTGGGTTACATCTGCAGGCAATTGTCATTCGGAGAGTCTTATCAGTCAAAATCCAGCCAACTCAGCTGTCTGACACCAGTTTCTCCATGTGAGAAAATTTCTTTTTGTTCTTTCCTTTTCAAAGGTAAAACGTGTTCAACAAGCTTTTAACTCATTTTTAACTCATTGTTTATTTTTTTTTTAGAACCTATTTCTAAAGTCAAATAAACTCAACACGTAGTTTTCAGTTTCACTTTCTCATGTAAATTGTCAGTGTTTTAATTACCTTGAGCTGAATATCTTCCATTTGAGCTTAAAATCTACTTCAGTTGGCTTAAGCTGCTTGCCACCATGATGTTTGGTATCTTCTTCCCTGGAATATCCCAGCTTAATCTTTTCCTGTCTTGCATCTTGTTCCTGGATGGCAGTTTCAGAAGTAAGATAAGAACACAGATTGCATTAAAAAATAATGGGATTCTGCTACAAAATCGTACAAGATTCTTTGCTAGTACTACCTTACTCTGCTCACTGAATTCTCCTTTACGTAATACAAATTATCTCTGATTTAGTGAATTTGTCTTCTGCCTTCACTTTATATGGACCTCTCTCTGTTCCCCTTACCCTAAAATTAGCTTGAAAGCACTGCTGATAGCATCAGGAAGATTGTAAATATAAGTCCCTTTTGTAAGTGAAGATCTTATGCTGAGTTTCTTATTATTAGTGTCATGTCTATGAACCCTGACTTGTTTCTCTGTGTCTGAACCTATTGTAACAGGGAAAATATAACGTGACAATGCTTAGAGACATGATTTTGGGTCCTTTTTAAAATCTCAATATCCTTTCAATATTTGCTTAGAGTTTGTCTTTATGATAATTAGTTGGAGGAAAGGGTTGTGTGCCTCATTATAAATTTAGGTTAATTTTCTTTAGCCATTCTTGCTATTCTTCATTTTTCTTTAGACATTCTTGCTTCTTCATTTGTAATGCTACCAGATCACAGGAACATTCAAGTGACAGTTCTGTCCAGGTCAGATGGAGCTGTTAATGTAGGGCAGTTCTTAACACTACTTCTCTGAGTAAGCCTCAGTGTTTCAGAGCAGTAAGATAAGGCCTCAGATGCTGTAAGATTTTTTGTTTATCCTTTTTGCAGTTTTTCCAGTCAAATATGTTAAGCAGTGGCAACCACTGCAGTCACTGACTTTGGTGACTGCTATGTAGGAGCAGCTCAGCTCTGGGCAGCACTTTGCCAGGCCCAGTGCTGTATTTCTAACTGCTTGCAGCAGCTGCCCAGACAGATGTAGAAGTCTGCAGTCCCCAGTACATCCCAAGCTCACAGAGATAGCAAGGCTGTTACAGCTGTGAATATTTCCATGATTAATTTGTTCCGTTAGATTGACCAGGTTCTGTTTGAATTATGGCAACTTATGGCATCTACTGCTTTCAGAGGGAAGCTGTTAGAGCTTTGCCATGTTGAAAAGCCATCTACACTGCCTCTTTAAACTCCTTTTTAAGAAGTTTTCTTACTTTCCTTCAGTTTGTTTTTGCAATTAAACCAGAAATCCACTGTTCTGCATTCTTGCTGTTCCTACGTGAAGATTGGATTTGAGTTTGCTGTGCAGACTGCAGAACAGTTCCTTGATGCTAACCTTTAACCAGGTCACAACACTGCTAAGTGAAGTGTGTTTCTGTTTCCTGCCTCGCTGCTCAGTGAAGCTGCAGCTGAGCATCTCCTTAACTATTGGCTTTGAACTCCTCCTGATGTTACCTTGTTGCCATGGTGGTACAGGAAGGCTCCCATTACTGTTGTGTTTTCATCTTTTACATTTCTGATTTCTTCCTGTATCTACTTACACACTTCTATTTCTGTGCTTGCTGTTGCCACCATTGGCACGGTGATACCACATTGTTTTTTTTTCAAGAATCCATAGAAAGCCATCTAAGACTTGAAGCTCTGCTGCAACCTCTGGTTGCATTTCAAGGAGCTTTTGAAAGATTCAAGGAAGATATGCTGCATGTGAATTAAAGTTAAATTATAGGACATATTTGTACATAGTTACTTTATAATTTGTAGTCTCAACACTATTTTTTTCCTCTTCTCCCTAGCACAGGAAATAAGAGATATTTTTAATTCATAATAATAATTGCTGCTGTGCTTCTCCTGTCTCATTCTACTTCTGTTATGTGTCCATCTACACCAAACTTTGAAAAGTGCTGTCATTGCTTGTCAATCAGCATTATCCAGTGCTGCACCTGTCAGCAAGTGTTTCCTGGAGCAGCACTCCTCAGGAGCATGGGGGGGGACACGTGGGAGTTGTTTCCTTCCTTGTATATCTTGTGGCAAGCTGTAGGTGATGTGATGGCAGGCTGGTGTGAGCACTTGTATGTGTTATGTGTCTGCATAGTAATAGAATGGTGGTGCAGGAAAAAAATGAGGATGAGGAGGGAGATGAATGGGGGAGGAGGGCGATCTCCCAGTGTGCCTGTACTCTCCTCTTGCCTGTGCCAGACCTCGTTCATGTGTGAGTATTGTGTTCATCAGAGTATTGTGTTCATCCCCTGTACCAGGGAGGAGGAAATCTTTTATGACACAGAATATAGCATAACTGGCCTGTTATTTAATAAAGTTGATGTTTTCCCTGCTTATTCATACCTGTGATGCTGTGTATGGATTTTGACTTCTCTTAGGTAACTCTCTTTGTGACAGCCCACTTTGCTCTGCCACATTCTCACTCAAGTGATGTGGTAGGGCCTCACTCGCAGAGAAACTGACATGTTGAAAAAACTAAAAGAGTATGCAGATAGCTGGAGGACAGGTTTCAGAGCTGACCACTGAGCTGAATAAGGATAAGGTTATCTGTATTAAGAGCTCTGTTCTCCTAAGCAACAGGGAGTCTACTTCATGAATGTTACATCTTGCTGAAAAAAGTTGAAGACTGTCTCTCTAACATGACAAAAACAGTCAAGAGGAACACATTCATGGCAAATAGGTGCTTTTACTTCTGTTACAGAAATTTGCTGCCTTATTTCTGTTTTTTTCCTCTTCAGTAGATGGGACTTGTAATTCACTTGGATTATTTTTCTCTGCTGTCTCTATCTCTTCCTGAAGTTGGAGAAAATTCAAGAGGGGCAAATTAAGAAACACAATCTGAACATGGGTTTACTCCCATGGACAGATTAAGGAAGCGAGGAATGTAATTAGCAGTTAAAACCAAAATGTATACTGTTAATGGAAAGTAAAAGGCAAGCAAGAAAGGAGCCTAAAAAGTCACGCTGAAGATATCTGAACATCTCATTCATTTTAATAATATGAAACTTTTATATTTGTGATTTTTTTTGCATCAAATTTGTTGCAAAATGGGATTTTCCCTAACACAGCTAATATGTTGATTAGCTCTCTAAGTGTAAAACGTATTTCGTTATTACATGGTTTTTCAGGCGTGCTCTAATGCTCTTAATGTAGTTTGTTTGATCTACTGAGGTAGAAGCAAGATGAAAAATGTGAAAGAAGAGTTGGTATTTTAATCTTCTTTGCTACTGAATGCTGAATTTGCCCTAACTGTGCTTTTATTATGAACATCTCCAGAAGTACTCTGCTTGGGAAAAAAAAGAAGAGAAAGAAGTGCTATAATAGAGTTGCTGGCAGAGTCTCTGCCTCCTTAATTCTTTAAGGAGGCCTGCTTTATTCTCTCTTTTTTTTTTTCTCTCAACAATTAATATATAAATTGTGTAAACTTTGGCAGCTTCTGTTCCACTGTTCCACCCATCTAGAGCTTTTTATTTATCTTTTTTTTTTCTTTCTTTCTTTTTTTTTTCCCCACATACATTTATAACAGCCCTCTCTTCTCCTTTCATCTGAGATCTTTTTCTGGAAGTACATTAGTAAGTTTGGAGAGAAGTGCTGTTTCTAAAACAGCAGTATTTACTTGCTTTATTTTTAATGTTTTTTGGAAATGAGAGCAAATTGTTCAGGGCGTTCAGGAGCAGTTGGCTGGAGGGAAAGGTATTAGAGGAGAAAAAAGAAGGAAAGGTTCAATTAAACATGACTTTTTCTGGAGCTGCATACAGCAATTTCTTGGAAATCATTTGTGTTTTCATTCTTTTTTGAATGTCTAGCTGATATAAGAGAGAGAAATATCTAATTAAGGATTAATGAAAGGCTCTTTTATAGCACAAATGAATGTGCCTTCAAGCTAATTTCCTCTATTTAGAATCCCACAATGCGGAACTTTTAATTAAAAATTGCTAAACAAGTAAAAGAAGTAAGTGAATGCTTTCTAAATATTTATCTGTAGACTCTGCACCTTTACCATCCTATTTTAGTGGAGTCATTATGGATATTTTTCAGTGGGTTTCTCTACATCTAGCTTTTCTTTCAACTCGCTGGATTCAAAAGAAGGGACCTTTTATCTTAGCTTTGAAATGTTTGTCTTGTTTCGTGAAGTTCTTTCCGTAAGTCTAGCTCCGAGTTTAGAAGCCGCTCTAATTTTGCTTCGTGTTGTCCTCACTGACCTCCATGTTTATCTCAAAGGGCCATTTGGGAAGACCAAAAGTGCTAGCTTGTCCCTTCGACCCTCCTCGCTTCCTGGAGCCCAAGGAAGGACAACTTATGAATCAAATCAGCAACACTCAGCAACCGCGCATTGATTTCCATTTTGCCAATCTTTCCTTGAGATGATCAAAGCAGCTGTCATTTACTCCACTGGGCCAGCTGAAGTCAGACTTTCAATCACACGTCTTTGCTGTTTTCTCCCACATGTCTTTCTCTTTGTTTGATGTTGAACAGCAATGGGAATTTGAATTCCAGTGAATCCTATATCACTGAGAAAGAATTTCAAAAGAATTTTTTTAATAGTTGAAAGAGCATTCCACAGCATGTGAGCTGTGACTGTATGCATGCGTAAGCACTGTTCACAGCCCTCTTCTTCATAGGTCCCTGGAGGAATATAAGTAAACCTCAGCAAGCTCATTAGTTAATTCTCTCCATACTAGCATTTATTTTCCCTGCCCCCTTCTCTCTCCCTCTCTGGTTGGTAGGGAAAGCCTGAGATCTGACAGTGAACTTTTGGTCTCAATAAAGCAGTTATACAGAGTTTGGGTGGAATTTCTGTGAACTTCTCTAAGAGGGAGAAAATGTGGAAAATGCTTCCTCCAAGCAAAATATGAACAAAATGTTGTGATTCATTAAAGTCCTTCCTATTTGCCTGCAAGTGAGAGCCTCACAGTTATTCAGCTGAATAGTGCGTGGCCCCGAGGGGGCAGAGCCAAACGAAAAAGAGATGGCACTGGGCCAAAGAGCAAAATGCATGTTTTCAGGAAAACTAGGAAATTTTGCTCCAGGCACATCCCCATTTGAACAGTGAGTTTATTATATTGGAATTTTATATTACTGTTTACTTTGGTTTTAAATAAAAAACAAACATTGCTTTTTAGTGCTACATGATACCTGCAGAGTGCTCCACAGACCAAACCATCTGCTATGTTTCATATGTATTTAAGTTTTCGAGTTGCAGTGTTTCATGTTAGGTTAAATGGTTCACGTACCAGGTACTTCTGTTAGTTTTGGAATAAGTTTGTATCAACTTCCTAATACTGTAATTTCTTTGTTTCTGAAGTACAAAGTACCATTGTTTGATATCAGCCATTTGATTTTCTTTTATCTTATTTGTGTAATTTTGCTTAGAAAATTCAAATCTTGAGCTATTCCAGCAGAAAAAAAATATGCTAAAGACTGATGGTGGAAGTGTGAGGACGTGTGGCTAAAGTGCTTGCAGGAGGGAGCAGAGGTGCTGTGCACAGGTGTTGGGCATTCCCAACCAGTTTGTGCTGCCCTTGGGTACAGGCAAAGAAGTGGGCCTTTATATGGTCATGTTTAAGACATGCATGTGGAAACAGAAGCCCAGCACTTCTCTTTCAGCACAATTAAAACCCTTTCATGGGTGAGAGCTACCTGAGTACCTTACAGTTTTGTACACAGGTAGTTTTGTACCTTACAGTTTGCCACTTTAATACTAGTTAGTAAGCTGTATTTATGTTGCACCTGTGTGAGAGTCCCAGCCAACAGATCCTGGTGTTGGTGTTAGCTGGGACCAGGAGGCATCTGCAGCCAGGGGCTTGACCTGGACACAGCTGTTCCACAGCCTGTAATAATACTTTTCCTTGCATCTAGTGCATGCATGCTGCTATGCAGACTGTGTTGTTCACAGTGCATTTCTAGATAGGATTTCCTTTTCAACTTACTGTCCTGCATTTGCAAATGCAAATCTTGTTTTTTATTGAATTTCTGGTCGCGTTCCATTGCCCATTGGTTGTACATTTCCCTAGAACTCTCTTTCAGAGGAAGAGGTTATAGAAACATGTGCCTACTGCTGGCTAACAGGAAGGCTCCTGTTGGCATGTCTCTTCCAACCTAAGCACATGGACACCCTGGAAACTATCTGTCTCCCTGTGTCTGTGTACATGGTTAATACTGCTGAGCTGTAGTTGTTTTCCACCACAGAGGATCTGATTGCTCTGTGCCATTCATATTGTGCAGGTGCTGGATACGTGGAATACTTTACATAATTTCACATCTTACTGCCTCGCATATACAGCCTGTGTTATCTCTTAGACAAATAATGGAAATTACAAATTATTCATTTTCCTTTTGTTGTGGTCTTAACTGCCTGAATGCAACTGCAGACTGTAATGGTAAGGAGAAACCTGGGGAATGTGAAAATGGGTTAGAGATAAGTGGTTAAAAAGATAATCTGTGAGCTTAATACCTGTAAGTAATCAACAAAATCAGGGCTTTGGGCTTTGTGTTCTCAGCTTTCTCTGGTGGAGGGCTGTGGCACCACGGCTGGGGAGCCAGCTGAAGAGGCAGTCCCTGTAAATCACGGTGTCTGGGGGGGAATGCTCTACACCATGAGACTCTCACTTGCTCCCTGCTCTTTGCTTTGTCTTCGTGCTGCTGCCCATGCATATGAGATGACAGCACAGAGCTGTGGTGCATTCAGTTCCAGGGCCCTCTCAATCTGCCATGGGTCCGTCTGGACGGTGCGCTTCTTCCCTCTGTTCACCTGAGGCACGTGAGCAAATGAACAAACGTAACAACCAAGATGAGCTTTGTCCTTACTTGTGGAAAGACTGTTTCTTGAGAAAACCCTCTATTTGTTTTACATAAGGTTTTCAGTTGTTTGAGAAATTCAGCTGTGTACAGATGAAAGTGATAAATTCCAAAAAACACCCAGAAAAGATTCTACACATATCACCACATAGAGATTCTACACAACAAGTTAGAAACCAAAGCTACTGGCTGCTGAGAGGAAATAGAAAAAAATAAGTTCTGATGTCCCATGAATCAATTCTGCTTTGTGGGAAGAACGTTGTCATAGCCCCAGATCATGAAGAGAAAAAGCTGTGCGCGCTCCAGGAGCTGTGGGGCTGAAGGAAAGAATTTACAGCAGCCCCTGGGAGAGAGTTTGGGGAAGGAAGGCAGCTGCCCTGTGCTGTGTAGGGAAAGCCTGGGCAGCCTGCAGCTATGCGCAGCATTCCGGTGTCACTTTCCACTGGGAGATGTGTGATAGGAGCTGTTTGCCTTCCAAGGCCTTAAGAAGCAAATAGAAAAATCCATTTTTTTAGTTCCATGGACATGTCTATGAGAAGTGTCTGGAGCCAGGTCATCGGACTGCTCACAGTCACAGCAGATAGAAGCTCTTAAATTATTTTAAGCTTTTGTTTTCCTAGACAAAAATAATTGCTCAGTGAGTTTAGCTCAGAGCTTTAAAATGACTTGTCTTGAGCACATTACAGCACCCACATCCTATTGAATCACACTGTGTGTAGGCTCTTGGCAGGAGCGACTTCACATCTGTTTTAAAATTTTTGAATCTCTTTTAATATAATAAAGATAAAGTTTATGAGTCTTTAAAACTGTGGTGTGGGAAAGGGTCGGCTGACTGCTGAAAAGCTGGTGTGGTGATCAAAATGAAGTAACAAGAATAGACATGGTCTATATTATAAAAACATGTCTGACATGAAAACAATGGCTTCTTCTAATCCTGCTGTGACTTTGGTTTGTCCTGTAGCTGCCTTCAACTTCATTTAACTTTGGCTTGGAAAGGGAAGACTATATAAATACAAGAAGTTGATCTTTGGTGGGATGGCTTATGGTGCTGTGCTCCTATCAAAAGAAATGAGCAACCAAGAGTATAGCAGAAGGGCAACTTCTCAGCACTACAACTGAAACAACTGCATGTGTGTGTGTGGACATCGTTGGTGCAGAAGTTAGTCAAGTAGATGAGATGAAGACAGTAACCTAGAGATTCAGAGTAGAGTGAAACAATCATTGTCAGATCATTTCACTACAGTTTTCTGACTGTAAACTCGTGGTTGTGGATTAAGTACAAGGAATTATCTATGGCCTGCTATGCTGATGTGAATGACAAAAAACGTTAAATGAGTAGTGCAAAAACAGATTGGTAAAATTATCATGCAGCCAGATTTTGCTAAGATACATGAAATACTCATTTAGCTTAGTAAAGCTAAACAGTTGTGTTGTTCAATAGCAATTCTAGCAATTCTTCCTCTTAATATTGAAATCTCTTTATGTTCTGAGTTACACTTTCAAGAAACCATGCTGGGAAAACTTCATTCAGAGGGCTGCTCCAGAACGTATTATTACACTGGCCAGTGATGTCAGAGGTGGATGTTGGTGGGATGGCAGTAGAGGTTGAATTTTCCTGTCATATTCCATTGCATTTTGTTGCTGTGTGACAGATTGCAGCAGAGGGGCAGTCTGACAAAATGGTGTCTGACACAGAAGTACATGTGAAACAATTACATATGAAGCAAGAGTATACACATCAGTTCCTCCATGTGGAAGAAGTTGTACCCATTGACATTCATCAGTGCTTGCTGAATGTTTATGGGGAACAAACAGTGGATGTGAGCTGGTGGGTGGTACATTTCAGCAGTGGTGACAGTGATGACCATGCAAAGCTGTCACACCACAAGACAGAGTGTCTCGATCAGCTCAATCACATGGACGGGTGGGCTACAACCAGGGAACTGTGTGCAGAGCTGAGTATTAGTTTCAGTGCACTGAAAACAAGGGTGATGACGTTGAAATATTACAAAGTTTCTGCTACGTGAGTCCTACAAATGCTCGCTCAGAAAGAGAAAGAACATCCTGTCAAGTTTGTCAGGGCCTACTGAACCAATATGAGGCTGCAGTCCAGGGAGTGGTAACACGTGAATTTCCCACTAAAGAAAAAAGAAGTTCAAGATGCAGCCCTCAGCTGGTAAAGTGATGTGCACTGTCTTTTGGGATTGGGAAGGGCTGTCCTTCTAGATTTGCTGGAACCTGGGCAAACCATCTACTCTGACCACTACATTGTGACACTGACTAAGCTGAGGACTCAAGCTTCCACAGTCAGGCTGGATAAGAACACAGTCTCTTGCAACACAATAATGCCAGGCCCCGTACCAGTCTGAAGACCATGGAGCATGTTGCCAGTCTGGACTGGACTGTCCAACCACATCCACCGGATAATTAGGATTAGGGGCCTCCCAACTTCCATCTGTGTCAGCCAATGAAAGGTGGACTGTGAAGATATTTTCTTAGCAATGATACCATCATAGCAGATGTGAAAGTGGATCACCTCTGCTGGTGCAGATTTTTACAGGCACAGAATACAGGCTCTTGTTCATCACTGATGAAAATGCATAGCTAATGGTGGTGACAACATTAAAAAATAATTCTTTGTAGCTGAGAATGTAGCTCTGTCAAATGGTGTTATTTTGCTGTTTTTGTCTGTTGTAGTTTCCATGGAAATAAGTAGGAGGCAATACTTTTGGAGTGACCTATGCACATTGGCTGACTGTCCTCTGTTAATATGCCTGTTTGCTGTATTTCAGTTCTCTGGTGCTGCAGGGTGTCAGGAGCGCTTGCTTTCTCATAAGTTAATTAAATAACTAAGTTACATCTATACAAAAGGGACTTTTCTTTGAAAGCAGTATTTCATAAAGGAAATTGAGACATCTTTTCCAATAAGAGGAAAGTGGTATGTTTTTGTTGGGAAGCAACGTTCAGTAAAATTGTTTTAACATACTAATATCTCAGTCCGGATCCATGTAGTTTTACCAAGGGTTTTCAATAGCAGTTAAACTGAATATTTGCTGGAGCACGCTTGGCTGTTGAAAATCACTGCCAGATCTTTTCAAGTTGTGAACTTTTAGGCTCAGTCTCTAACCGTTACCAGGCTGCTGAAGCAACAAAGTTTCTGGAGGGGGCTTAGGAAACAGTTCTTTAGTTTTCTTTATTGAGAATCTCCAGCAAATCTAAAAACAAACGAACAAACAAAACACAGCACAAAATATGTTTTTTCTCTACAATTGTCGAAGGTTTCTGTCTCTTCCCTGCATAAGTAGGTTGGCACATGTCATGGAAGGATTTTCCCTCAGAGAAGTGGGAGCTGTTTTCACAAACAACATTTTTGTTTTCTTTTTTTTTTTTTTCTAGCAATGTGTAAAAGATTTAAAAAGATTTAAGATTAAGGCTCTGGATTTAAAAAAAAAAAAAAAAAACAACAAAAAACTGTGTCAAGAAAGCTGTCAGAATAGTTTGTCTCAAAAATACAGTTTTAAATATGTATTTTTTTCCTAAAGTAAAAACAAAATGTGGATCTGAAAATGCTAATTGGATCACATGATCTTCAAAAGCAATTTTCACTCTCTGATTTCACAGTCAGTGCTTTGGTGCCTGTGAGGCGTTTAGCTCGGTGTGGTGGCTGTTTGTGTCGGTGTGTACCTGAGTGGACTGAGGAACAGAGCTGACGTGTGCTCTGAGGACACTGGTGGAGCCATATCCAGAGCTAAGCGTGTTTTCTGTCAGGCATTTTCCACAAATATGGTTCACACTTGGATGCTGTTTTCTTACCCTTTTGAGGAGTTAAGATGGAGTACTGTAATTATTGTAGCTCTCTAATTATTATTGAGTACTGTAATTATTAGAGGCTATAAGGGGTCAAGATTCCATTATGAGCATACTACAATCAGAAAACCTATTTGTTTATAGCAGTATCGTGAGAATGATCTCAGCTGTAAACAAATAAAACCAAATCTCTGAGGTTAGCCTGAGGCTTGGAGTCATCACTTTTCCTTAGGATTGCCCTAACTGTTTGGTAAATGTAATGTTCTTTCATGTTATTGGGTCAGTAGAGGAGTTGAGAAATGTGAAACCGGTGAGATGTTTATATTCTTGACATGGTAAATGATGCACCTCAAAGTCAAGCCAATTTTAAGGTAGCAGTTGTGCTCATGTAATAACTGATTGCTTTCTGCTGGCATGCTGGTAAAGGGATACTTGGTGCTTCCACGAGTCAGTGTCCAGTGCCGTGTTCAATAGTAGAGTCTTTTATGCCACACTAGGACTGTTTCCAGAATTTACGGAGTAGAATCATCAGTTTCTGATGGAAAAGATACCATTTGTGTTTGCTGTGTAAAAGATCGCACGTATCTGGAGCAAGCTCCCTCTTTCCAGAGCTGCCCCGGTAGAGATATCCATAGCTGTCAAGTGAGAGATATTCCCAATTGATAGGTAGTCTCCAACATTTGTAGTTGTTGCTGATCAGGTGGAGTGTTGCCCACATTGTGCCATGGACCACCGTGTGCTGGAGTGAGGAGGTAAAACCAACAGAAATATATTTTATTTTTTTCTCCTAGTGATGGCAATAGCCTCACTAAATAAATATTGAAGGAAATGAGGCACTAATATTTCTCTGTGTGGAGACCAAAAACTAATGTTTTGTTTGTTCAATTCAGTTAATAAATAATTCTTGGTCAGCCTTGAAAATTCCTTCATGTGTTTGCAATGGAAGTTGCTCTGAAGATCTGTGTTTTAGTCACTGACCAGAAATTTCCATTGTTTGTGAACATTACTCATTTTTTGGCATCTGGACATGAAATATCTCCTTCAGAATATGATAAGCAGGGGAGGACTGAAGTCCTGTGCACAGGGGAGTGGGGCTCTGGTGGAGCTGGACGCTCCCCTTGCTTGGCATGGAGCAGGGCAGTGCTGCCGCCTGGAAGGGACCGAGCATTGGAGCTTGCTGCTTCAGTGCTTTACTAGTTTGCCCCGAACACTTAACATCGTGTGAAGGTGTGTAAAGGTAAAACTTTTAATGCAGAAATCCCAGTTAAAAATGATGATGATGGCTTTTTTGGGGAGAGGAACAAAATGGGTGGGAGGTTGAATTAAACACACCTGCATCATCAAAGAAAAACTTCTTTGAAACCTAGAAAGTACAAATCTTAAACATGTTTTGAGCCTTTCAGCTATTTGATTTCTGCTTTCCACTGATGTTCTCTAAGAGTGACATCCAAAATTTAAGATAATGACTTAGAACCGTTTTGCTACTGTATTGTGTGTGCATTTTAGTTTTTCTGTTATAAGTTCTCTTTCACTTGTAGCATACGTTGTCTAGCTTTGGTTCAAACATACGTAGCTGCATCACTACAGAAATACTTGTGTGATATTTGAAGTTAAACCAATTCATTATTGCAGGACTATTTGTAAACTATAGTAGTGGCAGAAAAATCAATTAGATACTTCTTGTAAAAATCATGGCAGTGCTTGTTTTTTATTTTCTTTCTGTTGCTTAATACAGAACTGAGATGACACGAAGATCATGTTATCACTGTCATTGCTTTCTCTGGGAATAGTAATTTGGTACCAAATTCATGATACTATTCACAGTTTCATTATATTACATGGCAGTATGTGTAGCCAAATGAAACAGCTATGAGTACTATGAATTTATGGCCAAGGCCTCATAATATCTTACTGTATTTTAATATTTTATTCATTCTCAAATGCTGAGTGTTCCTAAATTCTGAGAGCTGAGGGAGGAAAAAAAAATAAAACAGCGAACAGCTTTATCTTTCTTTGGGTATTACGTGTTTTAACATCTCAAAATTGAAAGGAAACTGGAAGGCTGTTTAATCACATTTATAGTATCTACAAACATATTTTATACATGCATATAAATGAATATATAAATTATATTGATTAGTAGGATGGCAATAACCACATATTTCTGACTTTTTTTCCCATCCTTCCCCTCGATGCTACAGAATTGTGTTTCTTTGGCTGAATCACTAGTAAGGATGATATTCATTAGGGAACACCCTATTCTAAGTGGCATTAAAATCCGTTGGGTACGTGCTGGATACTTCTTGTTCATGCAATTAGGGATAGACAGACGTGGGATTTTTATCCTGCGTGAAGCCATGTAAAGAGGTTGAATAGGCCCAAATTATTGCTAGTTTAGCTCTTTTTATTACACCAACTGTGCTCAATCCCAGATCTGGCATGCAAAGACTAACAAGATAAGGTTATCTTAGTTATCTTCAAGTGGTAGATAACCTTTGCTAAGCAGTATAGTATGGGTACAGTCAGATGTCAAGGAGCAGTCTTGACTTCAGAATCAATTTCTGAATTTTGCTACAAAAATGAGCTATCTTCAGGGTCTGCCTATTTCTGTGTACGATATACCCTGCACAGTGGTGTCTGGATATTAGAAAAAAATAGTGTTCCATGAGGACAGCTGAGCAGTGGGCTGTGGTTACCCACAAAGGTTGTGCAGCCCCTGTCCTAAAGCTACAAGAAACTAGGTCTGACCTCAGAGCTGAGCCAGGTTGGGATTGGAGACATCCAGCCTCAGTTATCCTAGGACTCTAGGGTCTGGGGTGAAGATCAAGAAGAGACAGACACCCAGTTTCTGAGAGCTCCAGTATGCACAAGATAATGCTCTTAACACTCAGATATTTGTTCTGGTAAAACTTTTTCATAATTTTCCCATATACTCCTTGTGATTTAGTATTATTTCTGTCTCAGTGAGTACTCTGAGTTGAAAGTCAAGCAATTAACTGAGTCATCTGTGTTAGTCACTCCATTGTTGTTGTATGAAGACTTCCATACATTTTCCCTGGCTCACTTCGTTGTGACTCTCCTGAAATGACACACTTTCTTTGTGAGAGAAACGCAGAAATGACCCGAAATGACCAACCTGCATTTATGGTGCACTATTTTTCAAATTAGTTCTGAACTCAGAAACTGATGTCCAAAGAAATCCATCTCTGTAGCAAGGCGCTCTGTCTTGCTTTCTCAGTGTGTTTGGCTTTCATTGTGAAACTGGAGATCTAACTTTCTAATCTAAACCTAGTAGGTCAATAGCTTTTTTTTTCTTCTAAGTTTACTTTCCAGAATAAATGTCATTGTTTGCATGACTTGGCTACATCTGGTTTGTGAAACTTGGTTGGAAGAAATTGCTCAAGTGCATGATGCTTATCTATTATGACTGAGTTGGTGTATCAAACACACAGAAGGAGCTCTTCAGCTTGAGATTACCACATTTGCATGGCATGTTTGTGTGCTCACATACAGCATGCAGACTTTGTACTTAATGCTGCGATCATTATCCACAGCAGTACAGTATGTCTCATATAAAACATATCAGTCATTTGGAATTCCAACAGGTATCTAATTTAGTGGTTGTGCTTACGTGTAGATAAACAACTGCAGGCATTACAATGTTGATGAATTGTTGTTTGCATGCTCACCATTTCCATTGGGATTACGTGGAACAGAGGTGTATGAATTGTCATACCAAGGTCAGATTCTTGTATGTTAATGAGTCAGCTTAAATATTTCTTCTGTAATTGCACTCACTTTAAAAAATATTATTGATATTTATTATGCTGCCATCTGGTAGATTAGATGAAACAGTAACATTTAACTTTGTATAATGAAACAGGCAGAACTAATGTTCTAAAAATGACATTTCTTTGGAGTGGATGTTTTGTTGGTGGACGCTTTGTTGTTTTACTTTCCTTTTTCTTTTAATTTCTTTTTCTTTCTTCTCTTCCATCACGATGATGCAGATACACCCACAGGAACCCCTCTTTGAGTTTTATTCAGGTTCACAGGGCAGCAAGGTTTTCACTTTCTTTCAGGCATCAAGGTTGGATGATGACACTGCTGCTATCAGCATTGGCTGTGCAAGCAGCCATTTGCATGGGGTAAATCCCTTCAAGCTGTGTGGACTAAAGCTTTGCACAGCATAGCACAGTTAGTATTTCTGGCCACCTCTGAGCCATGGTGCAGAGCTCATCTGAGAGTGGAATTGAATATAGCATTAAAAATATCAGGGATTGTACACTGTATGCTGCATGTGTGAGTGGTGACTTATTATAGAACATCTCCCCTTTTGAAAGGCTCAGAGGAGATACACTGTAGTAGTGTGCACTAGCAAGAGATAAATCCAGCCTACTCAGCTAGGGATCAGACTTCATGACCGCAGCAGGCCGTTCTGGTCTAAACACTCAGGAGAGAATTGCTCTGTTTCTTTTCTCTTTTTTCTTTTTTTGTCACACATCTGAATTTTGACTTAAATCACATTAGCGGTTGTTCTCCTTTTTCCTGCCCCTTGTAACCAGAGAGTTCTTGTATTAATATTCAGCTTAGCCAGCTATTTATAATGCAAGGGAAAATTAGTTTCATTTGCTTGTGTCTAATGGAAAAAATCATTCATGTCACAGTTCCTGCTGTGAAGCAGGGCTGGGGGCTCAACTGAGCTCTGCAGAGGGTCAGATGGGCAGGAGGACATTTGTCCCTGTGTGTCCTTTCCTTTTGTCCTTTGGCTGGAGGGACAGCTTTCAGCAGAGGCTGGAAAGGCATGTCATAGTGAAAACAGCACTTCTCTTTTGTAGTCTCTTCAATACAAAAGATTTTTTCTAGTCCCCTTCCTTTTCTCTCCTCTTGATATAACATTAAAATGTCACGACCCGAAAGCGTTGAGTATTTCCATGGATTGGAATTAGGCTGTGTTGCATCTCTGGCCCAGAGGCAGAGAAGTGACTGCTGCTGTGCTGCAGGGCTGTGGAGGACGAGGTTTTTGTTGATTTTTTTTTTTTAATTAGCACCAACTCCTGAAATGCACAGCGTTCCGTTTTGTGCTTGCCTATTAGACAATATGATTTTGTAGTGGCTTCTTAAATAATTCCTCTTTGAAAAATAAAAACTTCAATGTTTTTGCAGTCAGTCAGAAGTACGTGGGGATGATGGATACATCTGGGTAAGGATAGATGGTGTCCTCACTGTGCTGCCCCCCGAAGTCCCATTTGGGAAGCTTGATTTAGATTTGTATTAACAGCATCTTAGTGACGTTAAGAGGCGATGTGTCAGGTCCTTCCAGTGCTCTGATTACCTCTGAATTTCTTTGAACCGAGAACATGTGGTTTGCCCCATGGAGCGTGGGGCTTATCGGAGGAAATCAGCCATGTGCCAAGAGCACCTCAGCAACTTGCTCGGCTGGTCACCTCAGCAGCCTTGCTGCATGTGTGTGTGTTTTTGTATGTCCCCATAAATATTTCTATGCAGATGTAAGCGTCTCGTGTATATTGCACTGGGAGTAATTCACAGATGTCTGCTAGATCCATTTACTTTGTAGCCCCATATACTCTTTCACCAGATGACTTACAGCCTGTTTTCAAAGTGATGCTCCAGTAGGCAAAACAGAGGGAAACCACTTGCTGCGTGGCTTGTATCAGTAGAAGGAAACAAATGTATTTCTGGTTACTTACAAATACATAACTGTTTGAAGAGTGAATTTCCAAGGAGAGGAAAGTTGCATATGGGGATAATGGGTTATGCAGACTTCTGGCTGGAAACCATTGTATTCTTATTTTCCTTCAGGTGCAACGAGTGGAATTTAGAGCTTTATTTTTTGCATTTCTTTTTCTGGAGTATGGTGTACTGAGTTAATTGAAAATGAATCTGAGTAATATTTTCTGAATCTGCCACTGAGATAATTCTAAATCTGTTAAAGATCAGTGCAAATGTTAAGAAGAAGCTATGGATTAAAACAAATCCAAAGCTATGTATCAAAAGAAAATTGGATTTAAAAAAAAAAAAAAAAAAAAAAAAAAGCAAACACCTGAACTTGTTCCATAAAGATTTTTCATCAAAAATTCAATAATAAAAGACGAGATACCATTCATTATGAAGATACATTGACCTTAAATGGCAAAGGGTCAAGCTGGTGGAGTACCAACCCTAGAATTCAACTGAAGGAAAAGTAGGAGCTGGACATCCTTTTATTGCTCAGAATGGTTATCTTCACCATTGCTGGAAAGAAATCTTGCCAAGTGTGTTGTTTGTGATTCCCATGCCTTCTCCACCCAGAGTCTAAAAAGAAACATAAAAACCCCAAAGTAAATAAGAAGAGGGTTTGAAAAAAAACGACATTTGTGTAGCCCAGGACATCAGCAATGCACGATGTAGCCAAGAATGGCATTCTGTAGCAGATGTGTTGAAAGCCATCTGTCCTAGGGGCAGATAGATGTGTAAACATCTTATCATAGAGTTGAATTCTGAGAACAGAAGATCTCCAGATAAAATAATGCAAAAATCTCTTAATGATGTTGCCTTCAATTTAATAACAAATGGACAGCATACTCTGTCAGTGAAACCAAGCTGTTTTGCAGTTTGTCTGTACATAAAGATGGTGCCTCACAGCTTTGCTGCAGGAGAACATGGAAGAGATTTGCGTTCAGTACCGTGTTAGGAGTATTTTGTTACATAATGATAAAGAAAGAGAATGTAAGCAGCCTTGCACACAAATAGTCCAATGATTTTAGGGTTATTGAGTGCTGTAATTGTGGATTTGTAAAACTTGCTATGGAACCATCTTAGAGCCCGTATAGAAAGAAATATTTTTAGCTGCACCACTCTTTAAGTGCACATTTTCCTCTTATTATTTTGGTTTTGACATGGTTCTCTTTATGTCTTACAAGTAAATTTCCTACAATTAAAGAAGTGGGAAAAGGAAGGGCAGAGCAGCAGATTTTAAAATGAATTTTTGGGAAATCCCTATCTTTGCAAATAATTTCACGGGGTCTGAAGTTAGACTAAACAGCATCTTAGAAACGTGTCGTCGTATGGAAGAGTGCTTCTGCCTTGGTAAACAGAATGGGGATAGAGGAGCTCTTTGTTTGATGTACCTTCTAGCTTCATACAGTGCATTTATTTCTTCCTAGAAATTACCCTTACTAATACAGCTCTTCTGAAGAATTTCTTCACTGTGATCACTGGGCAAAGGACCTCACTTTCCTGCTGTTGTTTAAAGCAAGCACAACATTTATCCTCTGTTTCTCCTCTGCGTAACAATTCAGAGCACATTATGGTTTTATTGGCTGACTGCAATCGTAAGTCCTTTCCCTTCTGCTGCCGTCACTTCTTGTTTTCCTGTGATGTTCATGCACCACCACAGTCCTCATGGGAATGAGTCCAGAGGGCAGTGTTGTTGGGGCTCTGGGGTAAGGTCCCGCAGGGAAGGGAAGGGGATTTTGTACTGATAGCAAAGAGGGTCTTGGGCAGCGGTTTGGGGGGAGAGTTAAAAGATTAGACAATAAATTTACTTAACAGAGACTAATCTACTGGGACTGAACTTCATATCCTGTTTGGGGATAATATATTTCCTTCTGTGCTCTGGAATGAATCTGTCATCTCAAGTCTAATAATGAGAGGCAGAGGATTTTTAATCTCTGACCCCCTTTCATATAATTTAATAAAGGCTGGTTTCTTTATCTTATTTAGAAACTAACTGTTGCTGAACTGGCTTCTGACTATTTCAGAAAGCGCAATTCAGGATTTTGCATTTTTAAATTTAAAAAAAGAGATTTTTCTTCAAGTCAGAAAACAATGTACAGTGTTTTTGTTGTAGTCCTTATTTTCAGAGTGCAGTTGTTTATCTCAGCATCTCTGTTGAAACTGGGAGATGAGAAGCAGAGTCAGGCATGCTGTTTGCACATTCTTGGCTGCGCATCATCACCAGATTCCATCCGACTGGAGTAGACAGGGGTGGGAGACCTAAAGTTGGTGTGTGACTTTCTGTAGCAGGGAATGATTGTTATGTGGGAAGCTGAGTGGGGTTTGAAATGTGGCAACCACATGCATAATTAGGTCTAAAATCACAGAAGTTGTCCTCCTCCCTCCAACTGAGTGCTGCTCATTTGGCAGTGATTCTGGCAGCTGCAGATGTGTGATGCCACTGACCGGACACGCTGACTTTGCCAAGCCACAGTCCTTGCCATTGCTGGCAGCAGCTCCTGGGAGCCCTAAAACATGCTTTGACTGTGGGCTCGAACATCAGTGTGAAAAGTGGAGGAGATGGTGGCAGGTCGTGCTGAGATCTCTCTTGCTATACCCCACTAGGAAGAGTCAGTAAGGTATATCAGAACACAGGGCTGGCCTTCTGACTGCAAAATTAGAAACAAAATAAATGCATAAAGGAAAAATCCTCTTTTCTCAAGCTCTGACTGTAATTTAGATCCATCTTGAGGACTGGCATCTCTAAGGCTCTCCATCTGAAGGACAGCAGCCCAGCCCCTTCTGAACAAACTCAGCAGTCTCTGCAAGTCTCAGATATGTTATTTGTGGTATTCAAAGCACTTTGGAGATCCTGCTTCCTTCATAAGCCTATTCACCACACGCTTTCTGTAAATAGCCTTTGAATTATCTTTTATTTCTAACTTTGGAGTTCCAACTTGTTTATTTTGTTTTTGCTTTATAAAAGGACCAAAGGTGAGTAGGGATGAATTTCATAATTGCAACAGTGCATTTTAGATAGTGGATTATAGGCATTAGTGCTTGTAAATAGCCATGCAACTGTATTCTTAGATACCTGTAAATTAGTACAGTCTTGACAGTGATTAAGGAATTATTTTCACACCTTCATGATCAAATCTCAGCAGGCATCTGTGGTTGCTTCACTCTTCTAGGTTGCTGTTTCCTGTGTTCACTAAATGTTATGGACACTTACGTTTGCTTTGCAGATAATGCTGAGATGTGGGAAATGGAGTAACCTGCAACATGACTGCACAAGACTTTTCTGTCTGAAGTTTACAGTGTAATTCAGTCCACTTCAACGAGATGCTAGGAAACATGGGCATAATTAATGTAGTACATGTGTAATGTGAGGGACAATTAATAGTGTTAGCACAGAGGGCAGTCCTTTCTCTCTGAAAAGGTGGCACTGCAAATGCTGTGTGCTCACCCACGGGATGCAGAAGCTCAGCAGGGCAGAGGAGGCTGTGTGAGTGCAATGCACTCACATGAGGCAGCGTTCCTCAGCAGGGAACTGGCAGTGTTTGTGGTGGGTGTTGGATTAGTAGGTTGGCAAAATCTCGGATTTAAAAATAGAACTGATTTAGGGATGTCAGTCTTTTAGAAAACATGGTTAAGATGTGAATATTTTGTTATGATCATTCATTTCCATAGTAACGGCAAGTCACAGACTCATCAGATTCCCAAATCTCTTTTACATCCTACTGTTACCTCGTTGAACAGTTTTCCTCTTCAGAACAAAACCCAGTAACTCCTATTTTCTGTTAGCTGTAAGAGGTCTGGTAATTAGAACAGTAAATTTTTCCTGGTAAATAGAGCATGTACATAGAGCTGGTTTTACAGCAGAAGAAAAATGGTGACAGTGGCAGTTTTGGAACAGAGTCTGATAGAAGATGTTCTTAAAATGTAAAGAACCATCATGAAGATATCCTGTTTTGCTTCACCTTGATAAGTTATATTATGGATACCTCTATCACATGGTATTTTGTCTTTGGAGAGACTTTTATTAAGATGTTTCATATACAAAATGTGTACGCGCCTTCATTTTGGTTGTGTAAGGGAAAGAAAAAGAGGATAGATCAAAATGGGCTGCTCGTGAGTGGTGATGGGAACAAAAGTGCAGGCTGAAAGGAAGACGGAGCTGTTTGCAGTGGGAAAGGTGATTTTCTGTAGCGTAGAGACAGGAACACTGGATTCGAACATCTGGAATGTTTGGCTTATCCCCATTAATCTGGAAAGTCAATCTTGTGACTTCTGTGGATTTATTTTCCCCCCCTTTTTAGCACTCTGAGTCATTAAATTGTCTGCTTCATTATATGCATTAGTACATCACACTCCATAAATCTAAATATTAACTACTGTTCTCATGAATGTAGCTATTATTTCTGGGATTGCTGCCTGTGTGTGCGAATTCGTGTTCTATTTTGGGGGGTTTTTAAGGTTCTTAAGCTGTTATCTGTTTGCTCAGTGATGAAGACCTCAAGCCCCATCAGTGACCTTGTGGAGCTCTGATGGTCCACTGAAAGTGGGCAGACTTTGAGATCACATTTCTCAAGAGTTCTTTGAACTGCTAACTGATGTTGGATGGTAAACTTGCTTTTCTCCCACCTTTTTTTTTTTAATATAAAAAGTTACAGGTGGAATGGGAATGGTAAATGAGGTGCCTTTGACTGGTCTCTGGGGAAGTGCTTTATAGCTGATGCTTGTTTTGTGAGTAAATAAACAGCTTCAGTCTCCAGGACTGTCCCCAGTGCCGTTCACCAACAGTGTAAGTTCTTGTTCAGACAAAATCAAAGATCTATTTCTGATTGAAAAGTAGAGGTTTTGTTTCCTTCTATTTCTTTCATTCTTTAAAAGCAAATAATAATAATAATAGTAATAATAATAATAATAAAATTCAAGCTAAATTTCTTAAAAATGGCAGATTTTCCTGCTCCTCTTTATTTTCTTCTGTTAAGAATAGAGGTGCACATTTTGTTTGAAGAGAGAAACAAACACAGGTGACTTGGCATTTGTGATGAACCCCACAAACACTATGGAGCAAGGTGTAGCAAGGTGTAGTCTGCAGCATGTTTCCTTAAAATAGGATGTAATTTTGGCAATTAGAAAGCCTATTTGACTGATTCGGGAGCAGGAGGAGAGACCAAAGTGGTTTATGATTTATGGTTTTCCCCTTGCTAGGAAGTAGAAAAAGTAGGATAGACTGATGTCTCCCTGATGCCAGATGTCACTTTGCTGCAAGGAATTTTTTTTTTCCTCTGCAAGGACCATTTTTGGGCTATTTGTTTCTAAATGTTCAAGTTAGCAAAACTGTTTAAGTAGAAATAAAGAATTGCTCAGCCTGGCCAGAATTGAAAGAGGTCGTGGGCTAAACTGCAAGTACTGGAATGGTAAACTATTTTGAATATCTTTACAAACATTTCCTTCCAAAGTTTATATTTGTTGTATTCTGGGTGTTTTACTGCAGAAGAGGTTTCAGCATTTTGATCTCTAAGTCCAGAGTTTTAAATAAATCTAAAAGACTGGGAAGAATTGGGGCTCACTGCACTTGTGCTGTCTGGGAAGGATTTTCTAGCAGTAGTTACAGTGCACACAATGTAATGTATTCTCTGTGGATCAGAGAGCTCCCAGTGAGCTTTGTGTCTTGGCCTTGACAAAGTTACCTAAGAGAACAAGCTTTTCACCAAACCACTCATATTATTCTCTGGCAGTGTGAAGTAGCAGGAAACCAGTCCTCCAAAGTAGGGATTTTTTTTATGCAGTTGCCACATTTGAAGAGGCAGCTGCTGAATATTCACTGTCTAGGAGTCAATAATGATAAAAAAGTAGTGCTGGTGGTCTCTTCTGCAGAGATGGCTCTGTCCAACATTTCTCTAAGTGCAAAGGTACTCAGTATGTTCTAAGGGAAAAGCCAGTCACCTTTTGAAGGATCCTTCATCTGCATCAGGGCAATGTGTAAAGCATGGTCTGAAGCGACCTGAAGTGGGGTTAATTTGCTTTGCACCCATTCACGTGTTTGTGACACAGGTAGTTCAGATGAGCATGAATAGTGCCTCTCACATCTTGAGCATTGTAAACAATTGAATTCAAAGCATAATATTTATAATGTCATTTTTTATGTATAGAATAAATGTTGCAGGGTAGTTTTGGTTTGCTTTGTTCAGCAGATGAATAGGGAGCATGAGCAATCAGTGTTGCACACAACAGGCTTTCTCATCCTCATGCTGTGTTGCTTGAGTTTCTCCTCCCAGCCTGAAGAGCTCTCCGTGAGCTCTTTTCATGTCAGATAAAGGCAGCTGTAAATTTGTAAAGTACTGGGAGACAAACCTCATTTTTGCCTGTGCTCTCAGCCAGACAGTCCATCTTTGCTTCATCAAACTTTTCTTCTAAAACCTATATGGAAGCTCTGCACGGAATTGATTTAAGTTGCTGTTGTTAAAGCATGTTTATATTAATGGTGGGAAACATCTTGCAGACTGTAAGTGACAACCTAGATAAGGGAAGGAAAATGCTTGAAGAAGTTATGGCCAGGAGCACATAGCAGGGAGAATAAGCATCATCTTGGTCTAAAGAAATTAGAATTAGAGAAGAAAGGAAGTAAACATGAGTAGCTTGTAGCTTAAATTAGTCACTGGAGGTGTTAGATTATTTCAGCAGTGATCATAAAATGAACAGTGAGACTGTTCTCTGAGAATTATCTGAAATATATTTCACTCACAAGGTGTATTTGACTTATTGGTACGATAGAGATGCTTTAAGTTGTTTTAACATTGGAAAAAATTGTGTTTGTTTCATACCTTAACTGTTACTGGGGTTGACCAACTGCCCTGAAATAACACAGCTGAAAACTTGATCTAAACTTTCCCATTATGGTTCACCTTCAAGTATAAAAAATGCAACTGATGACCAAAGCAGTACTTTTTATCAAGTTTGGATAATGTAGTGTCTGTGTCAGAGGGAAGGTTGCAACACATCCATCTCCAACTCTTCCATGGAGTTTCGTAGAGCTGCAGTTGATCTGTTAGAAACCATAGATGCTGGAAAAGTTATGAAAACATTAGCGAACATTTTACAGACTTGAGTTCATTTTTCCAAGGACTTTACCTATCATTTGTCCCAGAACTTCTCTTTTAGAAACAGGGTGTTGAAAGTATCACGTTGCCTTTGCACCACTGCACCCAGCTTCCTGCAAAATGTGGGACGCACAAAGAAATGTTTGGGCTCTGAGTCATAGAACAAGTGGGGATGTCGTCCCACATGAGCTGTGCTTGGTGTCTTCTCAGTGCTGGTGTCCAAACAGTTACACTGAGCCTGAGTTTCCCTCCACGGTAAAGAGAGAGTGGGCAGCCAACAATTTAAACTGTATTGTGATGATTTAATAAAGTGCTTGATCAGAATAAAGAGGTAGTTTTGTCTGAGCCAGCCCACCTCCTTCACTGCCAGAACCAAAAATAGTAGGAGATGAATCTAAGCAGAAATTTGCATACACCATGTTTTAAGTGAGTCTCATATTTATATGGAAGAAGCATGCATTTTTTCCCTTTGGCATGGCAAAGCAAATCATTGCCTGTGACATCCAAGTGCTGTCAAAGTGTTCAGGTAGTGCAGGGAAATAAATGTGTTTTGTTCAGTGAGATTTATAATAGCAAAAATTGTCTATTTATCATGGTGTAGACAAATAGTTATGCTTCTTTTTTTTTTAATAGCTGACAGGAGAAAGGGTTCATGTGAAACAGTTTTTTAACCATAACCAAGGTGGTGTAGAATCCTTAATTTGATAGAAAAAAAGCCCTTCACTTGATCCAAGCATCTGTAGACTAACATTTTTACTATATTTGACCCACAGTAAAATACCTCAGTACAAATACTATAGAATTTCTAAATGTGATTATTTGCAGTGAGAGCCTGGCTCTAAAGGAGGTGTTCACATTCTTGCCCATGGACCCGTGTCCTCAGGTTTCAGCCAGAATTGTCTGTGGATTTGATTATTAATATTTTAAGCACTTGATGAACAACACTTAGCAATATCAGCATCAAAACATTATGTATGGAACATAATGGGCAATTTTTTTGCATTTGATGTTCTGGGCTTGTGAAAATGAAATACATCAGAAAATTTGTTATCACGGGCACCTTCATAACCCATGGCAACGGAAGCATTCACTCTTGAGAACGGAGTCCAGTCATCGTAGTGCTGAGTCTGCAGAACTGGTGAATGTAACCATGAACGTGGTGCCTTCTGTTTTGGCTGCATAGCTTCAGGAAGCAGAACGGTCTGGAGAGTAAGGCCTTGGAGGCGTGTAGAGTAACACCTCAAAAGACCCAAAAAGCCCCCACCCAAACAACAAAAAGAAGTCTTATAAAATTTTAAGACATTAAAAGCATGTTGTCCCATGGCTTTCGGTTTAGTTTGCTTTAGTTCACGGGCCATGAACTGTGGGGATGGATCTGCCCAGGTTTCGGCAGTGGCTGAAAGCCGTGTGCTCCGGGTTCACGAGCAGTCCTCAGCAGCCTAACAGAGCCTTAGCGAGGCTCCATCCCAAACACTGCCAGGCCACAGCCCGGCGCTGTGCCTGCAAAGATGCAGTGAGCGGGGAGACGGGCCGTCTGTCCATCCGCCTTTCCATCAGTCGACGGGAGGCCGATGCGGCTCCGGGCCCAGGCAGCCACGTCCTAGCATAAGGCTCCGGGCCGTAGAGCCCGCCTTTGCTGGGCGCCATCAGGCGAGGCCGAGCGGCGAGGCACGGCCGGTGCCCGCCACCCCTTGCCCTGGTGCTGTTCGGCTGCGGCGGGCGGCGGGCAGCAGGGGGCAGCAGAGGGCAGCGCTCCCCGCCGGCACGGCGCTGCCTCAGAGCGCGGCACCGCCGTCATCCCAGCGCTGAGTGAAGGTCTGCGCTGCTGATGCTGCGTGCTTTGCTCTCGGGTTGTTGGATAGCAAAGGGAAGCGGTTTCAATCCGGTGGTGTATTCTTAAAAAGAATGTGTCAGGTGAAATACCTCCTGACTAGGTGCTGCGGGACTCCTGACTCTATTTATGGCATCTGAAAGCTCGTATGAACAAGCTCTGTCATGTTAGAGGGTGTGAGATTATTAAAATTCGGGCACCGAGGAGGAAAAAAAGCAGCTCTACATTTTCCCTTTATTTTTTTTTAATTTATTTTTATTCCCCTAAAGTGAGCCAACAGGAGGTGCTTGCTGGGAGGGCAAGTGTGGCATTCATTTCACAGCCCCACAGCTGGCACATGGAGGAGAGCATCCGAGCATCAATGAACAACTCATGGCTTCTTTTCCTCTTGTGGAATAGCAAGAATGTCCTCAGCTCCCTCCTGCTGTTGCTGTAGTCTGTACACATCCTTAACCAAAATAAATGGTTGTTGTGGTAGAGCAATGCGTTGGATCTTTTTTTAGAGTGAGTAGGTAGAGAAACTATGGATATCAACCATATTTTTCAAAATATAACAGCTGGCATTAATGTTAGTACCAAAGTGCATCACCCCACATAATTTCTCAAGCTTTTTATAGCTTTACTAATGATGTTCTCCTTTCTTCTGTAATCTGTCCCAGCCCAACACATTAAATTCAGTGATGACTTTGCAGAAAACAGAATATAATGCTGACAGGATTCCCTTCCCCGGGGATACAAGGTGTGGGAGGTGGGAGGGGGGCAGGCAGTTTGTCCTGGTGGTGCTTCAGTGCATTTTTACATTTGTTGTGACTCTCAGAATGCCTTTTATTTAGTTTTTACATGAAACACCTTTTGTTTTTCTTTCTGTAATTGCTGAAAATTGAGAGCACTTTGTATCCTTGGAGAGCTTAGATTTTTTAGCTAATGTATGTCAGCATGGCAGAATTTAATAGTAGGTACAACAGAGGGTGTACAGGCTATGGGAGATTAGCAGCTCATTCTGGGAGAGCAAGATTAGGGTATCAGATGTTAATCTGGCTACCGCTACAGGAACAGAGCAGCCGGTATTCACTTCTTCTGAGGACGATTTAAAAAAAAAAGGAAGAAGTCATTTTATATGCAAGACAAATGTGTGTGTTTTATTTTGACGCGTTGTCATGGAAATGTTTGAAGAGAGCAAACTTATTAATAATACATGATGTTTCAGATAATGCAGTAGGTAAATCATAGTTACACAGGTCAGTGAACTGAAACCGGTGTTGGAAAGAACTGAGCAGAAAATTAATAATTTAAGCGGTACTGTATGTCTTTTCTGAAGTTGAAGATAGGCAGAAGAGATGGATAAATACAGTATGATGGATAGAAGGAAACAGAGACACATGGTTTGTGTAATTCATCCAGCTGTCACTTACAGTGAATATGAAAATCTGCTTTCTGTCCTCCTTTGCTTATAGGTTGGCTTCATTGTCTGCTCTGCCTTTTGTTCCTCTCAAAAGATTTTGAGTGGATTAAAGCCTGAGGAATTTAAAATCCACATGTTAACGAGGAGCTTTTAAATAACGTTTGTGTTCAGCTCTGGGAAGTACACCTTGTCAGCCTTCCTTCCTTTGCTGCTGTCACTTCAGGAGCTATTTGTCAGCGGAGTTGCATGGGTTCATGTGTGCACTTTCAGCAACATGTTTTGTGTTGCTGCTGGGGAAAACTGAATGCAAACTGACTCCTGGCTTTGGAGGGGTTCTGAAGTTGGAAATTCCTCGTGCTTGTGACACTGGCGTTGCAGTTGGATGGCAAGTTGAAGACTACATAAAATCTTACGTTCTGTAACACAGGTCTTGAAGCAGCCAAGTACTTTAGTACTTTTGTCTGTAGTACAGTTTCCAGATTTATCCTGAAACAATCTTATTTGTTCTTTTCTGACTGCTCTGTACAGAAGTCGGTGACTGAAATAAGAAAAGTGCTTAAGCTGCAAATGCATAACCTTCTAGCCATACACATTAAATAAATGATTAAAAAAATAGTATTTGTCTACCTACGCAGCCAGGCCGTTGAAGTCTTGCCCAATGAAATCAAACAATGATTCAGGTAACTGAGGAACCACAACATCCTTCAGCAGGTGCACATGGAGCAGATGGGGTGGCAAACGTTACTTTTCAGAAAGATTCTGTGGAGCAGCTACAGGGTGTTAACTCTTGCAGGTTCTTATTTTAGAAGTAGTGAATTAGGTAAGCACTGAGATGCTTTCTGCTGTTGTCTGCATACCACATCTGAATGACAGCGATCAAAGTAAGAATGACTTCCTGGCTTCCCAAGGGCCCTGTGTTACCTGTCCTAATAGGACATCAATAACAGGCATTCCAGGCCAGGCTAGATGGCCTTGATCAAGTCAGAGTTGCCCCCGTCGCCTATAATGGGAGTGGAACTAGGTGACCTTAAAGGTCCCTTCCAACCCAAACCAGTCTATGATTCTATAAACGTTGTTGATGTTTGTGCTGTCACACTTCCCCTAGCAGAAATCATGCGGACTAGCCTGGAAAGGAAATGCAGTGCAGTGATCTGTTTTCGTGTTTGTTTTGAATTGTTGGCCACTCACCTATTAATGGATGAGAAAATATTCCAGTTGGGCTTTTCAGCAAATGAATATCAGAGCAGTGTTTTTTTTCTCTACACAGTTTTTTTTTTCTTCTGCAGTACAGTTGTCTTTCCTGGCTGAAGGTGGGACTGAGCTCCATCTGTGGTATTGTTGAGATATTATGTATGGTAGTAATGTGGAAGGAAAAGTCAAGCATCTGGTATGGAAAAAAAATGTATGTTTGTTCAGAGCGACAATCTTGCAGTGTAGGTGTGTATGTCCTAGACTTGCAGAGAATGTAAGCACACATAAACCTCCCCAAGCTCATACTGCAGTAGTGATGTGCATCACTGTAGAGTTTTCACAAAGATGATCCTCTCCTTGTCTTGAGCTGCTGTGCATTCTCTCCCTTTCAGTAATGGACTGCATCAAGTGTCACAAACCTCCCCGTGGCATTCCAACCTCACTGCCCATTTGAAGTTCAGTTTTAACTCTGGCCTCTTACGCCTTTCTGTTAAAGTCTTCTGAACTCCCAAAAACAGCCAAAACCTCAGTGTTACGTTAAAGATTTTATGTGAAAAGGTGTTTTGTTTAGGATCCTTGGAATTGGTATTGTTTACTAAATGCCCATTATTCAGATAGCTGAGGTGAGGAGATGAGTCATGCCTCTCTCTGCTGAAGTCCAGTGGCTCATTAGAAGGAAATCTCAGCAGCAGCTTGGGCACAGACTTCAGGATCTGTTCCTGCTTATGCTTGCCAGTAAATTGTGAATAATCCGCCCGCCCTTCTGGTCAAAGGGCAGAGCACATAGAAGTGTTGAAAACTCTTTGCTAAAGGCAAACATTTTAGATTTTGTCAGCGAGCTTGTTCAAATGGTATTAATTATTAAGAAGAGTATGACTTTGATATGTTTTATGGCATCTATGAACTTGGAAACTAATAGGCAGGGAACTTAGTTTTGTAAGAAATCAACACCAGAGTTTCAGACCTGTTGACCAAGTCAGGTGTTCTTCAGCAATAGCATTTCTACCCTGCACCCTAATATGGCTGGCCCCAATAAAATGGAAAAAATCTGACAAGATGCAGATTAGCATACAGCAATAAGGTGCATGGTGCAGTTTTTCTTATAACCAGGTGTCAGAAAATGGAAGAGAGTTGATTATTTGGCATGTGTAGCTTAATACTGCGTTCAAATTTTAAATTCAGATTCTAGAAACTTCCCACAGGTGTCACTTGTAAGTAATGTGTTTCTGAAGTACAACTGCAAGTAGTTCTGCTAAATATTTTTTCTCATTTGTGGTTATTGTACATCTGAATAATGTAAAAATATCCCTGTAAACTGATAGGCCAGCAGTATCAGAACTTGGGATCTGAAGTCGACAGACAAACAGATCAGTTTCTGCATGTGTTTTTGGAAAGGTTTAAGGAATTTGAAAGTTAGTGGAAACAGCATCTGTCAGCTATTATTGTAGTGTTGCTCTTCCTCGTTTAGCAAGCTGTCAAACAGCAAGTTGTCAGAAGATCAGGCAAATGTACTTCTGTATATAGGCCTTGTCAAGCACTGGAGGCTCATTTGTTTCTTGGCAATTGTAGGGTCATGTTAAGAAAAAAACTCTAAGCACCTTGTTATTTCACTTTTTCATTAGGCTGAAAGACACTGAATTAGAACAACTTAGAAAACTTGCTTTCTGCTACAATAAATATTTAATAACTCTACTGTAAATAAGAAACAGTAGGAAAGCTGAATTTAGTAGCAGTACACTTCACATTTCTCTGAAGCGAGCTAAATGCTGCTAACAGCCAGGCCTCTACAGATGTCTGCTAAGGAGAACCAGTATTTTCATTATTTATCACAAGTGAAAGCTGATTCGCTCCTGGTTCAGATATCCATTACTTTCATTTAAATCTCCATCACGTCCGCTTCAAAGAAAAATAATAACCTGGGACTCTTTTTTTCACAGAAGGAGGAATCCTTCTCAGTAGTCTTTATAAAAGAGGACCTAAGAAAGGAAATTGTAGTGTTCACATGAGAAACTTTTCCCAGAATGCTTTTTTTTTTTTTTTTTTTTTTTCACCCATTAATTTGCTTTTGATTTTGTTAGTAACTAAGAACTACTACAGAAAGATATGTCTGTATATATATCTCCTTCAGAGACTTCTTAACTTCTATTTTAGGACATGATGTGAGTGAGAAATACCTTCAGAACTACTGAAGAGGAGAAGCTATCTTTTGGACTGACTGTTTTAGTACATCTAAAAGCTTTTTAGATGTACTTGTACTTAAAAGCTTCAGAGCTTTTCTGTTGTGTATTTTTGAATTTGGGGTTTTAAGAGTGAGTGAAGATTTCCTGCTAACTGTGGGATTGTAGGAGAGACCTCTTGCAAAGGAAAGAGAGAGTGGGGAGTACCAAGCCCAAACATTTCCACACTCTTTTGTCCCATTCTAAGATTGACTTGATATTGCAATGAAATTGCTTTTCTGAATGTAATGCTTACTTCAGGATTATGATGTCTGAGAAATGCCCCCTCCCCACACCCTGTTTGTTGTCATGTTTTTAAGATCATTCAGCTGCTAGACTGTGCTTTGCACTGTTTGAAAAGCAGCAGAAATTGTGAGATAAGATCAATTGCTCACCTGGGGAGGCTTACACAAGTTTCATATTTGAAGCACATGTTCCAAGTGCTAGTCAGGGTGGATAGCACTAAACTCTTACATCTGGTGTAGAACTGCTTGCTTTTATGTTTTTTTTTCCTTGCTTTATTGTTTAGAAGGATAATAAAACCTCACAATAATATCTCATAATCAGTATTGCATATCTCCAGGCACATTTTGCATGTTATATTTGCCAAGGAGAACATACGTCGTAGTATATTTTGCCTGCAGAAATGTTGAAGGTTTGCATCTGGATCCCTTTTGAAATAAATTTATGGTTTCTACCAGTGCAAAGAAGGAAGAAAACATTCATAGAATCCTAGAACGTTTTGGGTTGGGAGGGACATTTAAGTTCATTTAATTCCAAACCCCCCGCTATAGGCAGGGACACCTCCCTCCAGACCAGGTTGCTCACAACTCTGTCCAGCCTGGCCTTGAATGCTTCCACAGCCTCTCTGGGCAGCCTTGTTGCAGTGTCTCACCACCATCACAATAAAGAATTTCTTCCTAATATCTAGGCTAAATCTATGCTCTTCCAGTTTAAAACCATTTCCCCTTGTCCTGTAGCTACACGCCCTTATAAAAAGTCCCTCCCCAGTTTTCCTGTAGGCCCCCTTCAAGTACTGGAAGGCTGCTGCAAGGTTCCCTCACAGCCTTCCAGCAGCAGTTGAGGGAGCAGCCCCAACTCCCTCAGCCCATAGGGGAGGTGTTCCAGCCCTCCGATCATCTTCATGGCCCTCCTCTGATCTGCTCCAAAAGCTCCATATCCTTGTGTTCAGGCTCCAGATCTGGACACGGTACTCCAGGTGGGGTCTCACGAGAGCAGAATTGAGGGGCAGAATGACCTCCCTTGCCCTGCTGGGCACACTTCTCTTGATGCAACTCATGATATAGTTGGCCTTCTGGGCTGCAAGCACACATTACTGGTTCATGTTGAGTCTTTCATCAATCAACACCCCAAACCCTTCTCAGGGTTATTCCACCTTGGATAAATGTATGGTAATTAATTATATCTGGGTGATAAACAAAATTAATTATCTAAACAACAGATCACCTTTTGGCTTCAGCTGCTGCATTTTGCTATAAATGTTTCAGAGTCTGGGTGCTAGCTATTTTCCTTTAGCACTGGTATTGTTTCACTGATGTAAGTTAGTTCTGAGTAAATTGAGGATGAAATAGAGAATAAACCCCCAATCTACCTTAAAATAGGTTGAAACTTCAACTTCTAAAGTTTTTCAGTGTAGTTTAAAGAATTTATGCTGTGCTACCATAGTGTTTAAAACCACTTCTTTTTAGAATGGTAAGGAATATACCAGGAACAAGGAAAAGAGACCAAGAGTGGTCAGATGTCTTCACAAAAGGTTTTTCAGATTTTTTCTGAATAAATCCACTTTGTTTCTCTTACTGTTATTCTATAATCTACTTACATCATGTTGACATTCATGGGCAATAAAATCACATGCTTTTTTCTCACCCACACGTGTGTATTAGCTGGGTAAGTAAGTATCACTGCAGGTGTGCTTATCTGTGTGACTCTAGATTCTCTGTGGGTCCCACTTTCCTCTGGGACAGATATTTTAGCCTCTACAGCTTCTTCTGACTCAGTACTTCCCTGGCTATTTTTCATCTACCTGTTTCCATGGCTTTTGAACTAGATTTGTTTCACCTGTTCACGTTCTTTCATATTTTTTAAAAGCAATTGTTTTCACAGAACCCTGGTGGTATCCAGCAGCCTTGTACTTCTGGAAAATACCAGCCAAAATGCTTTTGGTTTGTGATTCTTGGGTCTTGCCTTTTCTCCAGATATGTTGTGATGGCTGGGACTGGTCTTTTCGCATAGCTGCTCTTCAGTCCTGCCATTAGTCTGCTGTGGCTAATTTTAGCCATGTCTAAGGGAAAGAGTTCTTCTGAAGGTGTTGGAACAACATCCCATAAATTCTAGTTGGTTTTTTCAGTAGGAGGAAAGCTATGTTTGACTCGTGCTATTGGTCGCATTTATGTGTTCTGCTGTGCTTTACTGAGCAATAAATTGGACGGTGGCTACGTGCACTTTGCTTCCCCTGCATGCTGCACCTTTTGTGGCCTGTTCAGAATGTGGCTAACGTAAGTGATTTATGTGATTTATTTCCCTCAGACTTGCAGCCTCTATCAGCTTCACGTATTCCTAGATGATCTGATCTAACCTCCTGGAACGGTTATGTGCTCTTTGATTTTTATTACTGGATTATAAACTTGTCCACGTTACCAAGCTTTTTTCACTCTTACAAGTATCTATCTGCAAAAGATGCTATGAATATGCTGCTTTTCCTAACAGAATTCTGATCACTGAGTAGTTTATTTTTTTGCAATGAGCAAATGAAAATTTGCTTACTAATACAATGAACCATTTTAAGAGGGTTTAAGTCCTTTTTTTCCTCTGTAAGTATTGGTTATAATGAGTTGTCTGACTCAGTCCCATAACTCCATGCAAATGGTTCTCATCAGATCATTTTTAAACTATTGCAATGCTAAATCCAGTTAATTGTTTATAGACTGCTCTGCAGTGTAGTTATGGAGACAATTATGATAAATCAGGTAGCTATAACTAAAGGACACAAATGTATTACTGCACCAATATATATCATATAAATCAACAGTGTCACTTTGAAAAGTACAAGCCTCAGTTAAAGACGTGAGCAAATTTTAGGGGAAAACAAAAATATTTTTAGCATTGGTTTAATTTAAAAGTTAATGATGAAAGGTATATAGTTGAAACAAATTTATTTTCTTTATATTACATCCACAGATGACTGTCATGAGAGCAATAGGCTAGACAGGGGATTAAAGTTGTGTAGTTAAGTAATTTACCCATTGCTATGCTGCAAATCTGCTCTTTCTTTAAGTCACTGGCTTGAGGCATAGAGTTGAGAATTCTTACACCTTTAAGACATTTCATTAAACAGAATAATTTAATATTGGAACTTACAGAATGGAAACTATAGGCGTTGCAGTACTTACAATATTTCAAGCTTTGAATTTAATATAAAATGCAATCTTTCATAGAAACACATAGATTGAATCCTTAAAGAAACACTTTCAAACTAAATTTTATGATACAGACATTTTCATCAAACATGCTCCAAAGAGATAAAGTGTGAACAAGGGTCCTAAACCAGGTTTAATTTGCCAGGAAAAGCTGTTAGCTGACTGTAAATTAAGTGTTTGCTTATGCTAAATAAATCCAAGATTAAATCTGGGCAGGTCATTATGGAAATTAAACATCAGTTTAATTCCATTGTTTTCCAACATTATAGATAGGCACATCTTCAACTTGCAGTAGATTGAAACATTTCAGACTGAAAATGCTGACAGCTAAATCCAGGTTTTTTTTTTCCATGGATATTTAGAGGTAGGAGCTTTCACCAAGCTGCCTGCAAGACCTCATGAGGGATGTTTGCATATTGGCCGGCCTTTTTACATCCAGATCTTGAATATTGCTCGTGTTATGTATCAGAAACTCTTGATTATAAAACCTTGTCCGTGTCTAAATAGTTTTGAATCAAGGCAATATGTGTTGTTCTTCCTGGTGTGGTCACTTTGAGTCCAGTGGAGAAACACATCTGGTCCCGTTTGTGGCCGATACAGAATTCCATCGGTGCCTGAAGTACTTCCAGGAGCTGGTCACACTTCACAAGGGCTTCCATCTGCCATACATTGATTTGATGGATGTATATTCTGAACTTGTGTAATGTTTCGGTCAGCAGAAAAAGGAATCTAATAGGAATAATTTTTTTTAGTTTTGATTTCAGTCTCCTACTTCCTATGTTGTCTGATTTTCTTATTTCAGTCTGAATTGTGCTGGATCATGCTGTGATTATTTTTAATGTTTCGCATTGAAAGTATTCCAAAGAATCCTATTCATATTGAAAAAGATTGGACTTGGAGACATTATTTGTATCTGTTAAACACTGCAGTGCAAAGCACATCAACTAGCTTCCTTGAACTCTGCGATTTATGGCTAGTGAGTTTATGAAGAGTTTGTGAAGAAGTGAAGCTGTGTTCTTGTTTCACAACATACAATTGTCTTCTGAACTTGTTCAGTTACAGTAGCAAGCTTCAGTCCTACTTTTGAAGAAGGTTGTATTTGGGAGTTCAGTGACACAGGTAAAGAAAAAACCCTTTCAATGCTCAGTATGCTTTTGTTTGAAGTATTTTTAGGTGAAATTTTCTTGGTGATTCACCATAGAAGTTAAAGTCATTCACTTAGGTCAGAAAATGGCTTTACTTTGAGATCCTTGTAATTTCGTATCTGAACAACAGAAAGGAAACCCTGATGTTTGGTGTAAGTGAACTTGATAGAATACTTCTAGGATGTTATTAATAAGTTAAAATCCTCTGGCGATGCTGATAGATCGTTATTGAGTGGCTGAAGAACTAACGTGTGTCTCATGCATCAGAGTTGACAATCTGGCAATTTTGTGTTTGCTCCCAAAGACTCTTCCAAAGTTGGTTATTCTCTTTTCTGCAGTGAAGCTGTCTGTTGAAAGAAGACATTTTGTGTGCTGTTTAACTTTCTCACATATTTAGGAACAAAGAACGATCTTGATCATGATTTTTTCAAAACCATCTCATCTTTTGCAACTTGCTTTTCTGAACTGGTATTTTTCTTTTGCTGTTAGAGGTTTTTGATAACTGAATTTTCTATGAGTGCTGAAAGTAAAAAGCCTGGAATTACGGTTCTTATTTTTGCTCAGATTTGACCAACCAAAGCAAGGGTTAAACAGTCCTTGAAAAATTTCAAGTAAAACCACGTGCCATTGTTTCCAAAGTGAAAGCCATGAGAGAGCAGATCACAAATCACTGTGTTCCTAGAAGATTAAATATTTACTATTTATTATTTACACACCTTTTTGAGTTGCCAGTAAGGAAGCTTGTTACTGGGATAAACAGTGTGATACCAGTGACAACATTCTTGAGTGTGCAGCATCCACTATGGATGGTTCTCTTAGCTCAACTGGGAGAAAAGTGTTCTGTTAATGTGTTTTCAAATAGGTGAGTGTCTGTCTTTCTTGTGGCTAATTATGTATGAGCCATAGAAAGAAATAGGAGAAGAAAGGGGAGTTGTTGAAGTTCAAGGAAAAATATGCTTCTTTTTTCTCTTGTATTCCTTAATAACAAGAAAGAATAAAGATTTTGTTTTTAGATAAAGTCTTTAGAGCCATCTTTTCACACATGTCTATATAAAGCATGTATAAGTATGCTTTGTATATGTATTTATGTATACATCTTTCCATCCAAGTGTCTTAGAGGACTGGCTGGAGCCAAACAATTGAAGGCAGAAAGAGGAGGAGCTTTTCCACTGTACCTTTGTCTAGACCCACACTCATTCTTGCTCAGTCTTCCAAATCCTCTGGGAGGAGGCTGCCAGCTTGAACAAAGTGACTCTACATATACACTTCTCACTGTAAAACGTACAAGTTTTTACATATCTAAAAGATTTCTGAGTGATCTGAGAACACTTCAAAGGTTTTCATAAGATCACCTATTTGATTGTAATCTGTTTCTGATATCAGCTTTTTCATTGCAAGCTGCTGACACTGCAGATTAGCTCAGCTTTCCAGTTAGTTGTGGCTTAGTCCTTTCATGCTATACATTTATGGCATTGGAAATTAATTTGGTATTCAGGCTCACTGTAGTCACTGAACAACAGGCTGTTATTTCATGGTGTTAAAGTGTGTGGATCTGTGAAGCATGTTTAGCAATTGGGAAAATAGTGGCTGTGTTCTCAGCATGTCTGGACCTTCTATAGAAGGTGACATATGGGCAGCTGACATTGCACAACACGTTTTTTAAATTACAGAGGCTATTCTGAAATCTATTGGCTGTCTGCTTTTTCTGGTTTTTATTTTCTTTTTATTTACAAGTTTTTAATAAGAAAGGGAGCTTTTACTTAGCATGATATTGTATGATACTCCGTCCACAGTTACTTGATGTGGTTAAGCTACAAGTAAAACCCGTAGCTTTTCCTTCCTTGTCTAAAAAAGGCTGAAATAGTGTAACAGCTTTGCTTAAACTCTTAGTCCATCCTTCTGTGTTTATGCTGAGTTGCTTCATCTGTCTGCATTTCTGTTTGTTTCATGTATAAAGTGGGAATAACAATTCTGGCACTTCCATTTAAAGGAAGTAAAAATTTACTCATGAAAATCAGTATTGAAAAATCTATGTGTATGAACTAGGTGCATTCCCTTTTCTCTTTCTCTAAGTAAGTTGTCTTGAGAATTTTCTTAACTTAGATAAATATCAGATATCTTGTTGTCAAGATAGTAAACAATGTTGTCTGAACTGAAGAGATTTTGTACATTTCAGAGACAAAAAATATTGCTTTAAGAGCTTTCTGAGAGCCATGTGATTTCTTTCAGTAGGAAGGGGGAGAGAAGTGTATTTGTTTTCTGACCACATGGATGGAAGTTTTTCTTCCCATACATAATAATGATTTTTGGCCAGCAAGCACTTTTTTTTCCATATCCCATAATTCTGTATCTCATTAGCATGGATAGTTTTCTCAATAAGCTTTTGTAAAACACAATGAAGCAAATCCTTGGTACAGAAAGTTTGGTGCTAGGAATTCATTCTCTGGAATTTCCAGTACATCTCCATCTAGCATGGCTGCCTACTGACAGCACAATTCCAGTGAACTTTGTCAAAGATGAATGTGAAAGCATATGAGCTGCAGCAAATATGAGGAGCGGAGGACACGATGAATAGCTCCTGAGGGTGCACAACACACAGGGAGACAAAGGAGATAGCACTCCGGCTCACAGAGAAGAGGCATCATTTCTCAGCGTGATGAAGTGCTTCCGCGGAGCTGCAGCAGCTCCAACTGCACTTACATCTGGTAGCTTCACTGCTAGAGAATGCTTTTGCCAGATTTTTCAGTGTTTCAGTGAACATGTATGTTTATATAGGAGAAAGGAGTTTGCTTTAATGTCATTCCTTCTGAGGCGTGCTTGGTAATAAACAATTCTGGATCGTGGCTTGCATGTTTGCATCAGCAGTGCAAACATTACGCTGACTCTGATGCTGTTTAGAGGCTGAGATTTTGAAGAACGTCGATCCCGGTGCAGCATTAGTGTGCAACATTCAGGTGCCTGCAGTTCCTATCTTCTGAATTTCAGATCCCGACTCTTTTTGGTTTTGTCACCGAAGTGTTCAGAGTTGAATGAAGCTTCATGTGTACAGGTTAGGGAATGTGAGGAATTGGTGCCATGTGTTTCCCATTGCGGGAACCTTTATGATATCATCGTCGGAGAACATGCTCAATATGCCTTCCAGACTTGGCATGCTCTTTAGATTGCATGATTGCTTGGGACTGTGTCAGTACAGAAATCATATTCCCTTGGGTGTACAAATATTAAGATATTTAAAACGCTTAATCTGTAGAAGGAGAACTTTTTTTAAGGAGCAAAAGGAAAGAACCTTTATATTCCAGATTAAAATGTATACAGTGTATCATTTAACACCTTGACTTAATTTTGCTCTGGGGTCTGTACCAAGCTTCCTATTCAGTGCACCGCTCATTACTGCTTGTCCATCCTTAGGTACTCACAGAAAAACACATTCTGGGTCCAGGTTGCTAGAAACAAAGTCCTTCTGTCAGCATATGGATAACAGCTGTCATTACCACTAGCCAGTTATATTGTCTGCTGTCCCAGTTCTTTATCTGTCCAACTCCAGACACTAATTCAGAAAATAAGAATAAATAATCAAGGCATGTGGAACTGAGGCCAAGGTTTTTTTTATTCACAACACCTGTTGCCTTTTATAGGTTTGGCCCAGTTAATGGAAGCCACAGCAGCTTTCTAGATTTCTTGATAACTGGACGCATTTCAGAAAGTGTCTTTTCAGGTTTTTTGAGTAACTCTTACATTTTACTTTCATCAAAAAGCTAAAAATAAAACAGAAATATCACCATGCATCTACTGCAAAGCAACAGGGGGTAGAAAAGTTCAGAATAGGTCAGAACTGCTCACAGTTTTGTGTTCCAAGTTGAAATGATTGCATTCAGTTGTGTAATACTGTGGTTTCCCTGTCTCTGCTGATGCCAAGGCAGCCTGTGCCAAGGCAGGGGACATTAAACACCTCCTACAACTGTCCAGTTGTCCTCCTTCTCATTCTTCTCCCCCACCTCACTGATTTGTGTGCTTACTACAATTCTCATTCAATACAACTGCACTTCCTTTCAAAATTTTCTACTTGTTATGTTTATATATATGCATATGTTAAAAAATGTCTGTTTTCCGATTGCCTCAGCTGTTTGAAAAGTTTCAACTGATTTCTTAATTTCTGCTTTGTGAAGCCTTATCGGTTTATGCTGATGTGTTGTGGTGTTTCAAACTTGGCAGAGGTAGAGCTGGTAGGGCTGGAAGGAAGACAGACTTCAGAGAACTCAGACCCTTTTTCATGTCAGACAATTATCTCCCATTTATTTTATTATTAAAAATAACTGATTTTCTTAGATCTGCATCGAACCATCTTTTCTGAACAGAGTATCTATGGAGGCAGCTGTTAAACATATGTTTGATTTTTTTGTTTGTTTTTTTAAAATCATTTTTAGAAAGATACTATATTTCATGCATTTTATTACATATGTAGTGTGAATATAATATCTATCTGTAAGCATATATATTATTGTTAAAAGCAAAATCCATTGAAAAAACGTTTGTATGAAATAGCCAACTTAAAAACGAGCACAACTGTAGCTGAAATGCTGCCAGGCTGAGAGATGCTCAGGCACAAGGAGAGAAGTTGGACACTGAAGGTATCACACAAAATGGAAAACATTAATCTAGAAAACAAAACTGAGCAACCTGTTCCAGTTCAAAATTCCTTTTATGGTTAAACAGTTGGCATTCCCTTCAAATATTGATTATTTTAATGTTGGCAATAGAAAACAAAGTGGACACTGTGCTTTTTACACCTCTAATTTCAATATAGTATATACTGTTATATACTATAAATATACTGTTTTGGCAGCACACGTGCAGCTTTAGAAGCCATGCCTTGCACCAGAGACAACATCACCGGGTTGTAATTCCTTCTTTAAAACTGCATGTCAAAATGAAAACACCTGCATGTTCTGACGTGTCTTTTCAAAGATCATTTGTGCCTCTAAGTGGCAGGAATAAACAGAGCATCAAAGCTAAAACTTCATGTAGAGCACTCCAAATGGGATTAAACTTAACAGATCTGTGCTGAGAAGATCTCTCCTCTTTTAATTCCTTGCACTGGAATTACCTGATGTTAAACAAATAAATAAAACTGTATCAACAGTGACGTGAACTCAAGGAGATGCTGCAGCTTTATCAGTGCGGCCTTCCTGACCCTCTGTTTTTCAAGATTTCCTCACACTCTGACCCATTTTTAGCCACTCTGCATAAGGAATCACATCTGTGTTTTTCAGTGCCTCTAGAAATATTCAGATTATTTGACCTTCAGACTCCATGATAGATCTGAACAAAATCTATTAACAAAGCTATTAACCTTTCAGGTGTTAAAATTTGTCTTAATTTACGGCCCTGCTTTCTGTTCAGCAAATTTTCTGTAACAGGCAGCCCACGTGGGAGGTTATCACTGAACTCAAGTCCTCGAAAATATTTGTGGGCTCAGTAATCGTTACCTTAATGGCATCCATATCAATATGAGCAAGTTTCTGGGTCCAGGGTCCTTTTGATTTCTGTTCATAGCACAGCCAAGTCCTCGCCCTTTGCTGAGGCTCCGAGCTCCTGCCATGATGCAAACACTTGGTTTGGCGATGGGATTAATGCTCTCATGCCATGATTTCATCTCTTAGTGCTGCCAAATCCAACCTTCTTCAACAGTCACAAGCCCACCCCAAAGAGTCCTCTTTTGATGGTAGTTTTGCTAGTGCCTTTAATAGATGTCTTCAGTTAAAGAATAGCCATGTACTCAATGCCTACAAGGACAATAGAAGAATAAATTTTTCTGAATTCAGGTTTGTTGTCTTCTTGATATGAACGTTCCCCATGGCCTGTCCCTGACTTCCTTTTTTTGGCCTCAGAAGAAAATCCTAATGATTTATTCCAGCTACACACTTTTCCTTTTGCTCTGTAAATTTCATTCAGTGTTGCTATTAAATGGCAGTGTGAAACAAGTATTTTCCAATTATCTGAGACAGTTTAACCATTTAAATAATAATAAATTATTTTAGCCAGTAAGAAGCTGTATTCTATTTAGTGACAAATTTTACTCCAACCCCCAAAATATCCTGAACTTTGGTTTTCATTAATAACAGGAATGGAGGATTCCCTTAGGTTTTAGAACTGTATTTAAAATAAAATATTATTTTATGTGTTCTCAATTAGTGTGAAAATGTGCAAATGTCACAGATAGTTAATTACTCGTAACTAGAAATATTGAAGAAGGAAAGGAGACCCTGTAACTTTTCTTTGATGTGGACTCAGCTTCAGAGGAAGGCAGCTCCTCATAACTCTGTGCTGAGCAGAGCTGGGGGTGTCTCCCAGGTGATAAATTGGTGCTCTGTAGCCTGGAATATATTTTGAGCTGTGAAAGCTGGGATATTGGCCACAAGGTCAGTTTAGGAAAGTGCTGCCAGCGAAACGGTTATCTGGGCCTGGTACTACCAGCGTGATAGAATTAAATATATTTTTTGGCCAGCATGTCAGCGTGGGAGTTGGACTTAGGGTTGTGAGAGTGGGGCTAGCACTGCCAAACAGTCAGGCTGTCAGGTCAGCCCTTCTATTTGCATTCTTCTTATTTAAAAAGAATGAAAAAGATTTGCTCGTGTTGTCGTTACCTCTTGAAGAAAGGTCTTAGGAAGAATGACGCTTAGAGGAGAAGGTAGGAGGGCAAGAGAGGGCTGCATGGCAGGGGAAGATTGATCCTTGAGAGGCTCAGGGAGTGGGGGGAAACACGTTACAAATGGTAATAAGGCAAGTTAAGAAAAATGATACCAGATGTGGCTGTAATGCCAACAATCAGCAAAAAATGTAAACATATATAAAGCTGTAGTAATAAAGCTGTTACAGCTGTAACGTTCAGGATGGAAAGAAAAATGAGGTCTCTCTTTTTAACTTAAGCTATATCAGGCTCTGGCTTCTGCTTATATTTATTTTTCTCCTTGTCCATTTCATCCTTTTAGAATAGTGATCCATCTTCCGTAAAATTTGTTAGAGGCCATTTCCAACATTTTGTATAAAAATAAAATATAATCCTGCCAACATCTTTCACAATAAATGATTTTATTTATTACAAAGAGCACTTTTGAACTCTTTGACATATTTCACAACCAATTAAATTCCTAAGTTCATGGAAGTATTTGAAAATTCATCCCATTTAACTAGAGAAAATGTGAAGCTGAAGACTAGACCTGTCTTCCTGTACGCCCCTGCAAACATGTGCACACATGTGCTGTCTCCCCTCTTCCACCATATAAAAATGTCTTCATCTGCTGTGTCCAGTGCTGCTGGTGGAGTATCTGTGGGCCACCCAAGAGGCTCCTGTCTGCCAGTGTATCTCGCTGTGATGGGTTTGGGCTCTGGTAGTCTACCTGGCCAATACTTTCAATTGCTCACAACTCTAATTTTTCAGAAGGCCACGGGATTATTGTGTTCCTACAGCATAGGGAGTGCATGCCTGCAGAAAGTTGTGCTTCTCACTGATTACAAACTTAGTGATTCAGTAATTGGTCGTTTGTGTTTGTTTTCCATTGATTCCAGGACTGTTCCTAGCTTTCATCTGGGTGAAAAACATCTAGATTATTTATTACTAATTATAAAAAATTTCAGGAGTAATTGTTCTCTGATAAACAACCTTTGGAGACTCTGGTTATTACAGCACATGGACCTGGTGCATTAGTGCAATCCTAGCACATCCTGAATGTGACTGAAATTCCTATGGCTGTTGTAAGAGCTGGAAATTGTGCACACACGTGTGCAATAAAAGTTCTCTTCTGTTTTTTGGGCTTGATTCACTAAATTTACATCGTATTTCTCCCACTTTATGGGCTCTTTTATATATAATTAAAGGGAAAAATTGTAATCAGGTGCTTTGTAAAACTATACTCTCAACTTACAGAGTGAGTACATCGCAATAGTGTGTGGAATTTCCAGCCCTGATTATCATACCATGTTGTTCAGCCCTTGCCTTATTTAGTAAGGAATCTCGTAAGATTGTTATCTGACAGATGTTACTGCAGTCAGCCTCAGCATTTCAATCGTATGCATTCTTCCAGTCCTTACCACGTCACAGGTACTTTCTAACTTCTCTTGTTCTGATTTGTTGACAGCGTTCTTTTCTCATGTTCAAGTGGGAAATATCCTAATGTACAGCAAAATATTCTGGTTGTTTTCACCAGAAGGGATTCAGCTTTGATTTTGGCAAGATTAACTGAGATGTCTGTATACTGTGTGCAGGATTTTGTTCCTGTTGTATATGAGAAGCGTTGCTGCAGGCAGCAGCAAAGCCATGGGTGTTTATATGTGTGTGTTAGCTCTTGCTTTTGCCTGTGATGGTTTGATTTGCTGTGGCACATAACCATGCAGCCACCACTGCTGAGATGTACCTGACTTTCAGGTGTATGAGTAGATTGGTTGAAGCAGATGTCTATTCTAACTCTTCTGCACCAATTGAAACAAATTCAGTGATTCACATTTTTGAATCATGCTTCAAATGTTGCTTTTCTTATCAGCAATTTGAGATTCCTTACTATTACTGCTTCACGCATAACAAAAACACCAATTCTGCCTGGGAAACGTTCCAATCCCTTGTGTTCATTTCTGATTCCTAAACTACATGGAAGAGGCAGCCTTAAAACAAGCAAGATGGTGATCTTCAGGAGAAGCAAAGGCTTTTGCACGTTGTTGCTACAGCAGTGAGAAGTGCAGCCTGTTGTGTAGCTGCTGCTGTTTGTAAACATCCATCTTTCAGTATCATCCCCATCATGCTCCTGTGAAAGCAGCACTGTCCACTGGCTCCAGTTAGTGCTCTTGATGGCGTGCTTCACAAATCCTGTCTGCCATTGTGTAAAGCAACTTAAGCAGCAGCATGAAAGTGACCTGAAGTGTTGATCATTGAGCTCTAAAAGAAGTTGATGGTCTGGAATTTCAGAATGGTGAATTTATGTAGAGATGGAATAGCAAAATAATCATGTAAGAGAGAGGGGGGGAAATGGTTATAGAACTGTAATGAACCACTTCTCTTGAGTTCAAAAATACTTTCTCCAGAACAGTTTATGAGTTGAAAGAAATAAAGGCTCCTGAGAGCTGTTTGATACTCATCTGAAAGTAGAAAAAAAATTAAATTCTTTATGCAAAACCCCAGAAACAATACAGCTTTGAGCTATTGACAGCAAATGAAATCAGGAAAAAGGAAACTGCTGTTGTCAACTTACTACTGAGCAATTCTGTTTTTTTGGTAATCAGATTTATAGTAACTGAAGATAAACATTTCAGATGACAGTGTGTTATCACAGGTACCGCAGCAAGTCTTTGGAATGCCAAAATACTTGTTGAAGATCTACAGTTTATTTTTGGAATATTAGATCTTTTTGCTAGGGCCACCCACTGAGAAAAGCAGTTGCAGCGAATAGCTGGAACTGCACAGTCAGTCTTTTATTTCCAGTGCACAGAAGGCTGTGGAAGCTGCTACTGCCCCACTGGGGCACCCAGGCAGTGCCAACTGCAAGCGTGCCCCATGGGGAGAGTACTGTGGAGATGCCCATCTCTGGTGGAGCTGCTTGTCTTCCTGTACCGCAGCAGAGGAAATGGGGCATTGCTCAGTGCAGGCAGGAACGCCCTGCAGCCCTCTGCCCTGAAGATATGGATGGATAAATAAATAGCAAAGCTGTGGTCAGGTTGTTCAGAGGGGGCCAGAAGTCAAGTGTGGGAGTTGAGAAGAGCACAGATGGGAAGAAGGCAAGGGGAATGTGTGGGAGTCATCCATTCCTTTGTTTAGTGCATAAATAAGTTCGCATTTTCACTCTGTAATTAACACAAACTATGGAGATTTCCAAGGGGAGCTTTTGATCCCTAAAAACTTCTTGAAAATCTCATTTTTTGAGCAATTTTATTGTTTTAGTCCAAAAGGACACTTTAATTCCACCTGTGGCTCTTTATTTCCTTTTAAGCAAAATACATGTTTTTGTTACCAGAATTTTACACCTGTAGTGAGCAATGTTTAAGATGTTCATAACTAACCATAAGAATATAAATATTCATGCTTTCTCTTCTTTTGGGTGTGGAATGGTGACCTAAGCAGTGCCGCTCCTCAGCTGAGCCCCGGGTGCTCAGATCTGTCGGCAATAGTGGAGAGCCCGAATGTTACGGCGTTACTTCTGCACAGTGAGTTAGATGCATGGGAGGGCAGGAGGCCAGGTGTGCCGGGCGGGAGCTGCTCACAGCTCATCTCTGCTGCCTCCGAGTACTTGAGGAAATGCAACACCCTCTGCTCGTCCTGCCTCTCCCCCAGATGTCACTGTTGGTCCACACGAGGAGGATTGGCTCTACCTTCTCTGGTGGACCTGTGCGTGTGGCACGGATACGGACCTTAGGGCACTCAGTTTATTAATATATTGGTCAATATCAGGTGAATTCTGCAGAAATACTATGGTCTATTTTGTTATACGCTTGAAATAACGCTCTCTTATCATATAACTCTCTTCTTATCATTAACATGTTACTTTTCACTCATAAATGCTTCCACTGTCCATCTGTCCCAGTTCCCCTCAGGAGCAGCTGAGGGCTGTGGTGACCCCTCAGTACTGTGGGTGTCCCCTGCTTAAACCTCGCCTTCCACCCTAATGGAATAATTACAGAATGGCAGGCTCTTATCCAATTACTCCGACGTTTTACTGTTCTTTGCCGTTAAGTGGATTGAGCTCATTGTAAAGAGATTAGCCGTGGAGCAGGGCTGAGCGCAGCGGAGCACGGCGTCTGTCTGTGCCGGCTGTGGGGATGGCGGCCCTGTGCTGGTGGCTCCTTGCAGGAGTAACACGTGGTGTAGGGAGCGTGTCGGTGCTCGGAGCATGGCACGTTCTCAGGACAGATTTCTGTAGTAAATAATTCAGCAGTGGAAAAGAGCAGGGTGTGTCTAATTGTTTTTTCTCTTCACAACTGCTGCCTGTTGCCGTCTGCATGGCCACCACAGTTAACGTCCATTTTAACAGGATGTCCTCATCTTTCAGCATTTGCAATGTTCAAATTCTTTTTGCATATGCTGGTTGGTGCGATGCTGTCTTCTCTCTGAAAGATGGTTCTGAGAAATATTAGACTGATCAGTCATTAGTTTGGGTTTCATTACCTCACAGCAGGTTTGGCACGTCTATCGTGCAGCCCTTCACTTGCATTTTTTTTTAACTGTGTAGTTCGGCTGGTCTCTTTCCTGCCCTCTTGTATTCTAAGTTAAGTCAATGGAATCTTTGCTACAGAATTAAATAAGGACAAAATGGAGCTTTGCAAATGTTGCTCTCTTGGATTTTCCTACCCCTTCCTAAAATGGTTTTCTTCCTTAAAAAAAAAATAAATTACAAATGTGTTCATTTTAAGCATGACTATTTCCCAATCAATGTCAGCGTAATCATCTGAAGCCATGTTTAGTGACCGTAATTATAGTATCTTTTTTCATGTTTGGGGTTATTTACTCTAAAACATTAAATCTAATTTGTTTTAGTTCTGGCTAAGATTTACCATTGTGTAGGAAATACTGGATGATTTTAACTACATTAATTATTTCAGTATCTTATGAAGAATTACCCTTTGTAAAAGAAAGGCAAACAGCTGCACAAGAGACTTCACCATTGGTATCAGAGCTGGGTTTCCCAGCCTCTAGCACTCCTGCCAAAACCTGTGCTCTAAGTGGATTTATTTCAAAGCACTGTTACCTGAGGTCTGGCTGATGAAAAAACGTTGTCTTACAGGCTTCCTTGGATTTGATTCATTAAAACAAATTGTATGCTTTGTTTTGTATGAGATTTAGACATTTCCTAATCTTCCTTCAATGCATATGATCTTCTGGGAAATATTCTAAGTAGATTTTAACAGAGACACAATGCTTATATGGTCTCTGTGTATTTGTTTGCTAAAATGAAGGTATTCCTGTCATATTTTAAATAGGAAGCTTATCCTGTTAAGAAGATCTGGGGTATGCATTTCAGTTTTCCTATTTCTGCAATGGAGCCACGATTCAAACTGAATAACACACAACTTTTGTTCTCTCAATGGGGCTTAGTCAGTCAAATTTCGGAATTTGTAAAACTTACTGAGAAACTGTAGCTCCTGCTTGTGATTTAATTAAGCAAGCTTGTTTTCTGACCAAAGCCCATCAGCTGATAATGTGCTGGTAAATAATATGTTTATTTTTTGTATCAGATGAACTTCTGAAGCAATGAAAGTTTGTTTTCTTTTAACTTCACTAATAGAATGTACACAGGAAATAAGAAGTGTAGGAAGCTTTCCTAGAAAGTCCTCCTAGATTCAGCACCTGATATTCCTTGAAAGTGACAGGTACTTCATGCAAAACAACCTTGAAGTAAAGTAAGTTTTGCCAAATTCTTCCCCACGGTGCCAACCAACGATCAGCTGTAGTCTTTCCAAGCAGTTTACACTTCACCCTTCAGTAACTTTTTTCTTCCATTTCTCCCTACCTTTTCTCTGCCATCATCTTGTGACATTATGGGTCCTGTCTTCCCCATTTCCTAATTATGTCCATGAAACTTGATCATTATATGAGTAATTGGAGTTCTGATACAGGCTTACAGCATGCATTACAATGTAATATGAAATGTAGACACTTCTGCTCTAAGTGGAAGTGACAGATCAGAGCTTACAAATTGCATTCATTCACTTAAGAACCGCCTGGGACCTCTAAATTGATCACATGTGTTGTATGGATTATGTAATATTAATTAGGGCAGTATCCAATAGTGCAGCTGTGGTCCTTTTGATGGTTCTATTAAATCTCTGTTTTCAGGGGGTTGTAATTCAGTTTTGCAAGGCTTTTATTTCAAGGGAGGAAAACTTGGAGCATAATTCTTCATTCAGTGAAACCGAGAGGGTTAGCACAGGTATATTTAGATTTGAATGGATCAAAGAAAAACAGTGTTCGGGAGGTCTCTGAACTTTCAGGTACTTTTGCACCTATCCTCAATTTTTATGTGTTTACAATGAACATTCTTCATCTGAAATCTGGATATCTTGTGGTTTTATTACAAACACTGATGTATTTTACTGCTCTGCTACTATAGCATTATCTTCTAGCATATACTGCCAATAACCTTGTTTTTCTTGAAGTATGATGACAATTGTTATGGTATTTATGACATATATGTGTAACATACAGTATTTGCGATCAATTTACGTGACCATTATTAAGAAAGAACTAAAAATGTGTGGGTGGAGCACTGTTTGTCTAGACAATATAGAAAGTTAAAAACAAGTTGAGAGTAAGGCCAGATCTCATTCCTCTGCTCAGTCGTCTTAGCTTCAACTTCCAGCTGTATTGATTTGATGACACAATATTTTTATGAGGATGTGAAGATGCTGCAGTTACTTTCTGTAATGTGTTTAGTTGTTCCTGGGTTGGATGCTTATACTGATCTATTTTTGATGGTAATGTTTTGAAGTTAATTAGATTTACTCACAAACTTTGCTCTAAAAGTTAATTTCCACTAAAACTCAGAGGCAGCATTCTGGGGCTGATTTAATTGGCAAGATGAGCACTCTGTCTGCTGATTTCACGCCGTTCTCACGTCTTTCTCACACAAAGTAATACTGAGTAGTCATAAAACAAAGACATTACAGGGCTGTATTAATGTCCCACAGATTATATTAAGAATTTAAAAATGACATGAGAGCTCTGTGGACTAGTGAGCCCAACTGGGTGTTGGTGATTTCGTCCGCACTGTGACAAATCCTAGAAATTCATGGATATGACCTTTTTGCCTTCATATATAATTTTCAATTTGGAGCTACAACAGAGTGCATCAGGCAGGCTGCTTCTGGCATTCCCAGGATGCTGGAGTACTGAGACTCGTCAGTATTGTCTTGCAGCATGATTGATTTGTGCTGTTTTCCCCAAAGACACTCTGTAAACCTTATTATGTAAGGCCTGCCTAAATGCAATTTATATATTAAGAGCTGTCCTATTTTAGTACATAGTTAGAAAAACTCATCATTAAGGAGCTTCTTGGGATTCCTTTTATATATTTTTGTCAAAGGTGTTAAGATTCATGTTGAAATTACATGCTGTGAGTGCTGTGTCACTGCTTGTGTAATGTTTCAAAGGAACACCAGCCCCTATCTCTTATTTGTCCTTTTCTGATTTTATTCAGTGTTATGTTTGCTCTGAAGCTCACAACCTGTTACAAAGCAGCTGTTTTCCTTCTTGCTGTTCCAGTTCTTTCAGCCCTAAACAGCAGCAGTGCAGGGCCCAAACCCATGTGCACGTGACATTTCTTTCCTGAGTAGCACTTATTTCCTCAAAGACACGATGCCTTTTAAGCCCACAAAAGCACTGCAAAGCAACGTTCAAGACTAGATGTATTGATCTTTCTGTATTGGAATAAAAATAAGGTTTTGGGTTTTTTTTCCTTGTGTGTGACCTTTGGTTCCATTACATACAATATCATGAATAATAAGATTTAATCTCTTTTGGTTTTAAAAATACACAAGAACTCTTTGGACTGATCACTAGGGTGGGAAAAAGGTAAGAGCTTTCCACTGACATCACCAAACTTTCATCACATTCAAAGATGCTTGGTGGCAGGATACCTGAGGTGATATGTATGTTATTGGTTAGTCATCAAATCTCTTGATGGCAGCAACATAAAAAATATGCATTATGGACACACATGCCTTTTTAGGGGATCTTTGTTATTTGAGAACTGTATCTGTGCATTGATGTACGCATTTCTCTTGACAATCTTTGCAGTAGATCTAGAAAACTAATTTTATTTTAATCTTTTTTTGGAATGTGGCCTATTATTGCATTAGAAGGAGCTTCTTGATTGTGAACTGTGAATCATGTAAGTGTTATAAAAGTTAATTGCTAGTAGAATGAGGTTTTACCATCTTTTAGTCTTCATATGTGGCCTCATTTATTTTGACTTAGTTTTCTTTTATATACAAACAAACACCACCTTTGGCTTTTAGAAAATAATTTAGAAAAAAATCCTTTGAAAATCCTTAAAATAATCATTATAAATTTTGCAGCAATGTTCTTGGCCGTAGGAAAGCATTCCTTCTGCGTGGGAATGCCAAATATACCCTTAACTTACTTAAGAGGGTTTTCCAGGGATATTTTTGGTTGAGGATTTACCTAAAGCAGTTTATTTAATACAGTCACTACATCTCACTGTTTCTGTAAGCAGCTGTAAGTCTGAATTCTGTTGGTACGTCCTGGATATGAAATGCGATTATTATTGTTTTTAGTCTTCTCTGCTGAAAAACACAGAGTTTTATTATTCCTACAGTAAATTATATAATGCTCTCCCAGTGCTGTCCCAATGCTGTCTGTAACTGTGAGTGGATATCTGATTGCTATGGATTGCAAATCATTTAGAGCAGGATTTTTTCACCTTCCCAGTAGCACACGGCTTTGTGCTTGTGTGAAAGCAGGTGTTGTGGCTGGGCAGCTGCAGGATGGCTGTCACTCCTGCACCACGGCTGGGCTTTGATAAAGGCCTCCTCAGCTCCATCCCACATTGTGGCATTTTCTGGCTTGTGTGAGCAGCACTCTTTGGGATGCTCAGCTAAGGGGCTGTGAGGTGAAGGTCCTGGTTGGGGGGAAACCTGCTTCTTGCTTCTCATGTGGCTTTTGCCCAGCTCGGTGGGACTCAGGAAGGGAGGGGTAGTTGTCGTCAATACTACTGGTACAGAATTTCAGCTGCTATGTATCAGTTAGTTTCCTCTCTACTTTTGGTAACTTCCCATCTTTCTTCCATTCATTTCTTTGGGAAACAGCCCTTTGTAAAGCTGTGAGGTGGACAAAGTGGGTGGTGGCATCTTGCAGTTATCAGTACGTGCTGTGCAGTCTGTGAAAATGTGGAAAATACCTTCTCCAGCAGGAAAGCACTTGTGGACAGGCTGTCTTATCTAATGCAATGACTGACCTCCTTGATTCTTAGTACAATGCGACTGCAGTATTTTGCATTACTTCTGTACGTGCTGTTTGTAGCTTTTCCTTCAACTTTTTTTTTATATTCAGCTTTTCCCTAAATTTTAAAGCAATGAGCATTTAGGCAGGCTGCCTAATTTGTGTGTGTTGCCTCATGAAGCAGTGCCCAGGCCTGCAGCAGGTCACCTGCCTTGCTGCCCAGCCACAGCTGTTGGTGGAGATGGGCACCAGGCTGCTTTCCCAGCAGTCACCCACAGAGGTGATCCAAAGGAAAAATATCCTACCCTGTTCTAAGCTTTACTCTGTTGCTGATTTAGCTGCTGGAGCTAAAGCAGACTTGCCATAAAATCTGGCAGATATGTACATATTTTAATCATCTGAATTAATGGGAGGCTCTTGTATCAAATACACTGCATGGCTGAGTGTTTGTATGTACTGCTGGAAAATCCATCTCTAATGAGATTTCATTGGAAGTTAACAGAGTATAAAGAAATGAAAGAAGAGGGTAATTTAACTACCTACTGTTTATATGAAATCAAGATTTTTTGGAAGAGCAAAGTCATTTAGCTTGAAATGCTGAAATCAGAGAAGTGGCTCAAGTATCCTTTTATTACCAGCAATTTTACTTAATCCTATTTGGTATCTCAACAATTTCATGTTTCATGAAACTTTTCCTTTATTGTTAAACACTGAATCAATGCACTTCATTTTTTTCTACGTAAGGGACTTTTGGGGGTATTACTGAAAGAAGAAAAATACGGATTATGAGGTGTCAATTGATAGTTTACCTGGTTTGTAGAGTCTTACCTTCAGAATCACATACTTAAGAAGAAGCTCTGAAATGCTTTAGAAGACACAAATTTATTTTTCTTAAAATAACAGAGAAAACTTGATAGATCTGGTAAAGGCCAAGTCATCTTTGGGTCAGTTTTATTTTGTATACCAACAGGTTTCTTTCAATATAGAATACTGAATATCTGTACAGTGAAAAAAGCTTCCTTCAAACCTTTGTTAAAATGCATTTCTTAGTAATTAAACCAACAAGTAATACTTACTAACTTTGTCAACTAATGCTAGTTTTTATATTAAATAATACAAAATGTATTCATGTTACAGTAACAGTAGAAATGAATTTTTTCATATTGAAAAGTGGCATCTTTTGCAAGCATAGACATCCTTGTTTATCTAAGCCAAAAAAAATTATTGCCGTCTTCTGATAGAATGAAACCCAGGCATGTTGGCCATTTGGAACTTAGGCCAGAAGTCAATTCTCCGAATCACTTCTTCTGCTTAGTAGCCCAAGAAGAGCACTGCAATAGCACCCCTAAAATGTTTTTCCTTCTAGTGCAGGTGTTAGCGTTAAACACATCAATTAAATTAATGAAGATGAATGGTTTTCAATTTTGAGCAAGGCAAAGAGCACAGAATCTGAACTCTCACTTGTAACTCAAACTGTCCTGTTTAAGGACTGCTAAGTGTACTGCATGGATTCCCCTGAAATAAAGGTGTGTTGCAGTAAGTACTGCTCTGCATATCTTCCACTGCTCTCCTGGGCAGTGGAGACTCCTTTAGGTAACAAATTTTAGTGAAGCTCTGCATATTAATGCGTGTATTACAACTGAAGGAACTTTTTTTTTTTGCTAAAGTGAACATTTGAAAGGGTAGATTTTGTATTTTTAAAAACACGTCCTCTTCTTTTCAGCGATCAAATGTCGCTGGATAAGAGCCCTCTGCAGTGTAGGGGAGAGCAGAAATTTGGGCAGGTGAAAGGTTTATTCTTCGCTTTTCCATCCCTCACCATTCTCGGAAAACTGTGCAAATTGTGACATTAAATTTCTAGAGAATGTCACAAGTAGAGAGGCAATGACAGAAAAGCATGGTGCATTGATGCAAGCATTGAAGATGCTGCAGCATGGTGGTCTCTGGTCTCCTTGCTGCTGCCCAGGTGAGCTGTGCTGTGTGCACCAGGCAGCATGCTGTGCTCAAGGGCCTGAGTGTGTCCACAGCCTGCACACCTTCTGGCTCATGGAGGAGGGAAGCTGGTGGAAAACAAGGGATGTTTGAAAACATGGCACATCTCAAGTTACCAAGTGGTAAAACAGGCAGAGGACAACTGCAGCTCTGGTCCTTTTTTCCTTAGGGTCCTTACAGTGCAGTTGTGTTTTTAAGGCAGATGAGCATAACATAATGATTGTCACTTGGGAAGTGTTTTCACAGATATTATGGAAAATATGCTTTACCATGTTCGGTTTGTGATAACCATCTCAGTGTTGTGTATGATTTAGGCAGCTCCCAGCAGGGATCCTGTCTGCCACGGGCTGTACGCTGCCCAGCAGGTGATGCTTGGTGTGTGTAGAACTGGTCAAAGAGCTGCTGGGACCAGTGCACCCACAAAACATCACTGTATTCATTGCAGCTCCCAGGCAGCCCTGGGCTTGCCCCATATGAGGAGCCCGATCTGCCCTGTATTTCATGGAACCTCTGGATCTGTGTGCTGTGCCCCAGAGCGAATGTAGCTCTGACACCTTGCCAATTTCCCCCTCCTCACCAAGCACAGAAAGCAGAGCCCCTTCTTTATTATAACCAAGCCCTCTCAGAACAGCTTTTGTTCCAGAGTGCAGCATTTCCTCCTGGAGTAGTTTTTGCAAAATCTCCATTATATGAGGCATGAAGAAAAGAAATTAAGAAAAGCGGTAAAGTGACATCAACTACACAAATTGTTGGGCTCTGCATGTTTATTTCTGTCACGTTCAGACTATTGCAAACTCATTTTTAATGGAACAGTAAGCACCTAGCCAACTATGTGCTTACTGTTGAGAGAAAATCGTGCTTTCCGGTTTCTTGTGCTTTCAGGAGTGTGATACATCTGTGCATGTGGCTGTGCTTACAGGGAGTGCCACAGAAACCCCTGTCTTTCTTCTCAAAAGACCACATAACTGCAGCTCTGCGGTGGTGCTGCTTGCACACCGGGCTCATTCCTCTCTGCTGTGGCACTGCATGACTGCAGGGCCTTTCAGGACGGGGGGGATGTGTGTGAGATGAACTATTTTTGCAGTGTCCACCTCACTCTCTGGATTACAGTGGGACTATGCAGACTTAAGATTTTCCATCCTGATGTCATGATTTAAGACTGTACCGAATCAAGAAACAAAAACTGCGTTCAAAGGGATATTAAATGAATTTAGTATATGGAAGGGATTTTTTTGCCTGGTATTCGCATCTTGTGGGAACAGATCACAGCCAAATCTGTTCCTGGCATCTCAGAGCTGTGTTAGTAGCTGTACATACTTATTTGGAATCCTAAGTGAGATCTTTCAATGTAGACAATTTTTTTTTTTTTATTAATGTGATGAGGGAAAACATTTAAAAAAAATCAGTGCTGGATTTTGAGGAGCCAAGACTGCAAAGTACTTTCCTACACCTGCCAGCACAATGGTGTGCTGTCACTGGTAATACGAAGAGTAATTCCCATGAATGCCATAAAGTTTATTTTAATGTTATTACAATATTTGAACTCCTTAAATGAGTTGTCTAGGAAGGCAAGGCATTATAATTACAATATTTTAATTCTTGCATATCCATACACTGGAGAAATCCCTATTAACAGACAGAGTCTTGTAGTAAATAGCACTGGAGAATTGCAGAGAAAGCAGATGCAATAGCAGGAGTGCCAATGTAATTATATTTTGTTCTTCTGTGCAGTTACTCCTAGGGGAGAAGGAAGTCAGTAATTGAAATGATTAGCTACCAATGTTACTGTGGTATTAGCTGGCACACAGGCAGAACCCAAAGCTTTGTCACTGTATAGTGGAGCTTTCTATATGATTCTCTCAAGGTAGAATTATTTAGAGTGATTAAGGGAAATAAGAGCTTAGCTGCTTATGAGCAATAATAAATATAGAAGAGGTAGCAATAGCAACGATAATTTGAGACACTTGCTGACAATTTGGCTCTCCCTTTATTTCTATGAGGGTATGGTTACAGTCCTTGCTAGTTTTGAACACAACTGTATTATTTCTGTAACTGACAGATTTTATGCAGTCAAGAATAGCCAGGCTTAACCTCTGGGTTGTATTTGCCCTTATTTTTTAATGACCTTGAGTAAATGATTGTCATTTTATGTTCTAGCCAAGGTCCTTGAAATGTTCCTCTCCAGAAAAGAACTCAATATTGCTGTTCTGTTCCCAGAAGATTGCTGGGTACTGTGAGGGTGGAAACCATTTGCTATTACTTAATGAAAAAATGTCCTCCATAAATCACCTCTTCAAGTGGAGCCCACAGTGAAACAGCATGAGTCTTTAGCACTGCCAGCACTCTAATAGACTTATATATCCTGGGTACTCATTATTCGCTGGCTGTTAATTATAGAGTGTGTTTAAGACAGGAAATCTGGTGTGCTTCTTAAGGAAAAAGCAGCATGCCCTATGCTACTCTTAAAAGGGAGAGGGAACCAGCAAAGGAGGGGAAGGAAATGTCTTTTGTATTAATTTAAAGGAATGGACCTTGTACTTCACCTACAGTAAAACACATCTGATGTTTTGATGCATGTAACTGGCTGGGTTTTTATTCTTTCACCCTGAAAATTGATGCTAAGGGGTTTCAAGACTTCTAGAGATGTTATTGCTGGGGTGATTTGGGTGCATCTTACAGAGTTGTTGTTTGTCATTATGGTAACAAGTCCCTCAGGGTACGTATTTGAAGGATTTCCCTGGAGGAAGAAAGCTGGAGCTTTAAGATCTTTGTGCAGCTCCCTGCTTATTAGATCAGTTAATCTAATTAAGTGGTTTACTCTCACTTCATGCGGGCATACATCAGAAGTAATTCATCTTGAAAGTCAGCTGTATGAAATCACTGCACTGGTGGTGGGAGAGGAAGGCAGAACTCAGTGCCTGTGAGACCACCAGCTGCTGCCCTGTGCCAGGAGCCCACTTTTGTGTGCATGTCTTTGGGTAAAGCATGTAGCAGCTTCACAGCAAGCATTGGCAGCCCAGGTATGGCATTACCATACCTATGGGAGTAAAAGAAATAGGTGTAACAAAAGAGATTTATCTTGATTGGTTTCCTAGCTAATAATCTACATTTGTCAAAATGTGAGATGGAGAAGGAGCATTCCTTTCTTCACTAAAAACCTTTTTGTAACTTAATTTCTAATAATATATGCACAAATTGTCCAGTGAATCTTGACTCAATTTAATTCAGTATGTTATTGGCTGCTCTGAGCTATCATTAAGCTTGGAAGATTATGTTTGAAGACTAGCTTCATTCTGCTGGAGTAATCTTTGCATCCTGTCTGATGAATGTTTTGCCTTGCAGCAGAAAGGAGCTGGTGAGAAACTGAGGGCACTGTCTCTATGGACAGATATGTGTACTTTCATACAAAATGAGGGCTGTACCTGGTCAAATTGTTGCACTACACCCGGGAAACATTTGCAAAAGTAGGGGTTATGACTTGAGTGCTGAGGCAGTGTAGTAAGTTCTTCTATGGCTTATTGCATGTGATCTATAAGATCTGGTCCCTGATTACTGTGACACCTGCACAAGACATGGACTTAATGGAGAGTTGAGGAAGTAGCCACAGTAGTGCTGAAGGGCTTTGGAGCCTCTGAAACAGGAGGAGAGGCTGAGGGAGGTGGAACTGCTTGGCCTGGAGATGAGAAACCAGGGAGTGGGGGAGGAGTGTAATTCTTCGTTTTGTTCAAATAACCAGTGGGAGAGAGTAAAGGCGACAAAGCTGGGCCCTTCTTAGTAGTGCTGAGTGAAAGGACAAGGGGCACAAATTGAAGTATAGAAGATGGAGCTATTTGGAAACTTCACAAGCTATTCTTGCTGATCTTACTTTAAGAAGGAAGTAGTACTGAATGATCTCCAGAAGGCTTTTCAAACTTGACTGTTTGGAAAATTTCGTCTTGCACTTCTATTTTTAGACAGAAAAATGCGTTGAAATCATGTTCTGGCTTAATGCTATAGTAGCACAGTGCTAGTCAGAGTTCATTCATATCTTCTACCTTGAGAGCTTGTTTTTCTATGGAGTCCTCCTCCAATGTTTGCATTGCATATGGCCTTGATCAAGAGTGGGCAAGCTTGGCATGTCTCAAAACAAGTCATGAAGAATGAGGCAAATTTATGAAGGTCTGAATTGCTATAAATCAAATTGAAAATTCTGGCAGAAGACTCCTAATGCTGAGGATGACAGTAGGGCTGTGTTGAGTATGCTATTAATTCATACCTCTACATTTGTTATTTCAATTAGAGTTATCCAGACCTATGCCTTTGCAATGATCTTTCGTATGATTAAGAGAATTGCTCTGCAACATGCATCACCAGGGTTGCTGCAGGACATCATTATGCTGTGCAAGGAGGGCTGCCTAAACCTGTGAACTCTGGCAGTGCCCTCAGCACATCAGTTAGAGGCAGGAGGTGGTGACAGCCTGGCTGTTGTGTGGCCATAGCTGTACGGGTCAGGGGCCACCTGTGTTTGGAAAGTTCTGTCTAATTGTTTGCAATCCATAATTGTCTCGTAAAGCAATCCTTCTTGTGGTGTTTGTGAAGGGACTGTTATTTACAGTCCGGTTTCCTGAAGGCATGCTGAAGATAAGGAGGCCTGAAAATCAGATGGCATAGGGTGCAACAAAGAATAAAGTCTCCTTTCTACTGAGCTTAGAATATAGCAAGGAGAGGCCAAGTCAGGACTTGAAAACACTGCGGGGAGAGATGGTGGAGCAGCCCTGCTGGGTGTACATGCTGGCGTACCCCGACCGCTGTGCTCTGCTTCCATCGCAGCAGCTGCCGAGGAGCTGCATACCGTCATGGACTGGGTATGTTATGAAGTTGAAGTGTTTCAACAATAACAGTTTGGTTTTCAACATATTTTTTGTCTACAGGAATAACGTTTATAAAAGCATCTACACAGATAGCAAGTATGGTTCATCTTCTTCTGCTGTCTTTCCAAGGAAAAGCTGAGAGGTGGCACTGCAGCGCGGGCTGCGGGCAGTGAAATCCTTGGCGATCGCCACAAGGAGGCCCAGGGTCCTTCCTTTTCCTGCGGGTTGGCTTCTGCCATGGCTCTCAGATGAGGAGCGGGTACACCTGGTGTGGCATGTGAGAGCTCCCTGCAAGCACTACCTGCAGGATGCAAGCCACTTTTCTTGTCAGCACTGTCCTGACTAGATGTGTATTGAACATCAGCTCAAGTCCAGCAGACGTAAATACTGATCCTTCTCTCAAAATTTTCCTTAGAACAAGAACATATTGAAAGACCTTTTTTTTTTTTTTTTCCCCCTCTGAAGCAGAGATTAGGAAAAAAACCTTTTTCTTTTTCCATAAATTCTTCCTGAAACGTGCTTGAAGCACTGGAAATATTAGTAGGCTTGTGATAAATCGGCCACAAGCTGCAGATGCAGTAATCTGTGTGCCTTTCTAAAATAACTCTTAAGAGGAACTTTTATGTCCTTATTTCTTAGCTGGTGTGGTTGTCAGAAGAGCTTTGTACAGTGGCATATATCACCCTTTTATTTAATTAAACACATCTCTAAGAAGAGATTGTAAAAATGTAGCTAGAGGTATTTTATAGAGTTTGAACTTGGGGTCGTTTTGTTCTATCCATCTCTTCTGCTCTCAGTAGCTTCTTCACATTCCCTGTGAGCAAAGGGTACTAGGGCAAAGGATGCTGGCATCAGTAAAGATCAGGATTTTTTGCAAGGCAGCAGTTTCTATTTCAGAGCATTTCTTTGCAATGTGACTTCTACATAATATTCTGGTTTTCTGGACTTCTACAGTTCTGGTTTCAGCCTTTATATTTCTTGAATTACCTTTTAAACGTGTTTTCTATTCTGTCCTTTAATAGTGAAGAGGAAGATGAGTGAAGGGCTCAGTTCCTAAGTTACCTTTCAGGCAGAGCTGAGGACAGTAGTTTCAGTACAAGGCAATATTAAAGTAGATAGGCATAACGGGTTTTAGTGGAAGGAGCATACACAAGGAGATATGTGAGAAAATGTATTAAATGGACTTGTGTCAGGATTCATTTGTTATATTTACTGGGGATTTGTCTGCTTGCTACACAAGCACTGTGTATTACTGTATTGAATTTAAATAACATCTACTCCTGGGGAAGATATTTCTTCCTTTTGTGTGCTGCAATTTATTTTTTATTATCTTCCAACTAATATCAAAACCCAAAATGAAATAACTCATTATCAGTGTAGTGGTACTGCCAATGAAGAAGGTATTGCAGTGCAGTGACTTCTGAATTGTATATTAGTTATCTGGCTGCCTCCATTGGAGAAAACCAAATAGTGTTCTATTGTAGGATTGTTGACTGACATTTGTGGGTTGGATTTAATAGGGATGAAAAGAGTTGCTCCACTGGAATTTTCAAATGAATCATCTAAACTATCTATACTGTTCTTTCATGTAGGACACAGCTGTTTATGTTGCTAAGTTATGTAATCTTCAGTAGAGAAACTTCATACAGACCTTGCTTTAGCCTTTCAAACAATTCTTGCAAAAGATACCAAATGGTTATTGCTGAGGTGTGAGCTGTGTGTTGGCCCCAAGATACTTGTAGATTTGCTTAAACACAGGAAAGAAGGTTTTTTCAAACTGCATTGGCTTGTTTTGACTTCATAGGGCTTTTATAGTTCTAAGACTGTGAGATCAGCTGCTTGCTGGAAAAGAAGCCTCAATCTGACATATGCTTGAGCTGATTTCTGAGTTTGCAAATTACAGAACATATTTTAAAAGCATTTTGGGTGGAGTTGTACAGTACATATAAGCCAAAAATGATATACATTTTTCAACTGCGGACATCTTTCCAACCCATATTATTTTAGTTACTTAGTATTATAAAATTATAAAATGCAGAAAAGGAAGAAGCTTTATGTTAGTGGTGTGATCTATCCTGCTGCTGAGCATTTCATTCTAAGTGTTGGTTTGTGTGATGGTATTGACGGTTCTGTTTTGTTTTGCACCCCAGCAAAACTGAATAAAACCCATACTGGATCATCCCCAGCTCGTAGTATCAGTGTAACTCTCAGCAGAGACACTCTTCTGTGAGGAAAACGAAGCACAGCTGTGTGTTCAATGTTTCAGTTGGTTTACATTGCCCCTCACAATGTATACAGTGCACATTGTTTCACTGGCTCACTCTTCCATTTTCCCTCAGGTATGTGGCCACTTCTTACCAATCTGTATGAAAAGAGATTGAAAATACAAAGAATTTCCAATAGCACAAACTGAAAAGTAGTGAGATCTCCTCAACCACAGTACTTTTGTTGATGACGGCTTCTCTTGCATGGGGCTAATAGTGCACATCACAGTACTTCTATCATTCTGTGGTTCGTTTAGCTTCTGTTAGCAACACTGTTGGACTCCTACATTGCTTTTGTCTTGGTGTAATAAATAAATAAACAAAATGTTCATTAAACTGCATTAGCATCTGTAATGAGCCCGAGCATCCCTTTTCTGCTCTTCTTTTGCCTGTAATCAAGAACTCTCTGTAGGCCAGTTGGATATGAGCATTAAGCACACAGCAAAGCAGTTAAATGCAGAATTTTGTTCTAAGAAATGGTACGATAACATTTTCATTAATCTTGTCATTCATTGGGATCCTTCGGCAGAAACAGGATCCCTTGTGTTGGGATGTTTACTCCTATGCCAATTTATTTAAAGACACTGCTTCCATGAGAAAGTAAAGTATTTTTGACTTCGTAGGCTAAAATGCATAGATATGATAAAGGCAGCAGCATATCAGTTCTCATGTTTGGAGTCTCTCTGTGACTCGAATATTGAACTATTTTATGTATTTTAACATATCTTAATTTTTCTTTCCTGTCATCACCTGATTTCATGTGAAAATTTCGTCATGTGGTTGTCTTTCTCTTAATTCATTAGATTTGGCATGGCTGTTTATTGTATCAGCTTGGCATCTGGCTAATCTAGCTCACTTGAAGAAAACAATATGCTTGTGCAAGCTCCAATAAAATTAACCCTTATCGTCGAAACAAACCTCTACCAATACAGTATGGCTGGAGTTCTTGCTCTGTAAAAATTATTCGGCCAACTGAAAACATGCATTTCTCTGATCTTTTTTTTTTTAATCTTTTCCCATCTAGAGGGTGAAATAACACCATTTTCAAAACATCTTTAAAAGCAGTATTTTTACATTCTATTGTTGGAAGAAGTTTCCCTCTTACACTGAAGGAAAGGGGAAAAAAAGCAGTGAAGAGAACTTTGCAGATCTGCAGTATGAATAAAGCAGCTTCAGTATTCTGTTTGGGGAAGCCGTAAATCCCTCTGCTATAACTTACAGTTCTAGGGGAAGTTATAAATCCTTATGCAATTGCTGACACTCTGAGCGTAACCCAAACAGGTCAGGCTTCTGAATATAATGTAGAGGAAAGTAATATGATCATGAAGAAATGCATTATACAGAATTGTTTATCACAGTGATCAAAAGCCAGGAGCACAAATGTAACAGACCTTGGGATAAACAAGTATAAGGAGTAAAGATAATGACTACAAAAAGGCTATTTGGTTTGCTTGTAGCTTCCACCAGAAGGGCTGCAATTTGACAGGTGAGCAATGAGGTATAACTCCAGGCTGTGTATGTCCTCTGGATTATCACACTGTGTTGTGCTCTCTGCTTGCAGATTGCTATTTGGCTTTCAGTTGAGCAAAAAGAACTATGCCAGTAGTTTTCTATGGTGGTAGCACAGAAAGTACTGCATGTGTAACCTGGTGCCCTCTCTATGAATGCCTTAAGCAATGTGTCAGCCTACAGCTGGGCTGACTGACCAGTCAGAAATGCAGGTAGTACTGAGATTTTTTTCCCTCCATCTATTTCTAGGACTTGCCTTCTTTTCTTTTTGTAATCCAGTCTTTTTCCTCATCTAGTCTTCTGGCATTGGTAAAGTTTCTCTTCCTAATTTGTTCTTGAGCTGGCAGTGTCAGCTGTAGTGGCTTCGTGCTCCATCAGAGGATCCATTCAGTGCTATCCCACTCCTCTGCTTCCCTTCTCCGGAGCTGAGAGTTTATTAATAAAAGGTATCTTTTTTTTTGAAGGGAAAATCACTCTTGTTAATTGCCTTTGATAGCTACTTAATATGATGTAGTTTCTGTTTGTCACAAAAATTTCTTCTCATACTGCTTTTTTCTAGGGTAGAAAGCACATAATTCTGTAGTCCTGTAGCCCTGTTCAGTTCTTCCTCCTTCCCTGCCTTACAGAAAATCATTTCTTCTCTACAGTAACAGGAAGTTCTGAAATATTTAAGAGAACGGTTCATTTCGTATGTCATCAAAACCAGTGCTTGCAAGGACCCTGAGTTGAGTTCCTGTGCTGGAGCACAGGATGCGCTGCTCACTGCTGATGCCCCAAGTCTGTCCAGTGCAGCAGCTGAGCAGAAATGTTAGGTAAATTTTTGTTGTTGCTTTGTTTCCTTTTACTTTCTCTGTCCATATGTCTGCCTTCTATCTCTCTGAATTCAAATGTTATTTATTCCGTTTGAGGAGAACTGTGCGGTTCTTAATGACTTACAGCTGTTCTGTGTGAAGAGGGAGAGACATGCAAACTAAACTTACAGAATATATATTCATTAATATCAAAATGCCAAAGAGTGTTACAGTGCTGTTATAATACCTCTGCTCCCACCAGAGTCTTAATGCATACACATGATAGAAGACCAACACGTGGGAGTACCGTGACCATGGGGGAGAGAAAATGAATACTGATAAAACATGTTACAGACTATGAGTAGCACACAGGAAATTTATAATCTTAGTGGGTACGCTTAATTGAGGCAGATTAAAATCTAAATCCATAGAGCTGATAATATCTTTATCTTGAAAAGTCCACTGGGTTTCTGACACTCCTAGTTTCACCAGAAACCAACATGAAAGACATTGGGCAGCATGTCTTCAATACATTTTATTTAGAATAGATGTCTATGACTGGTCATTGACCTTGAGATTCCATTAGCAGTAATGAAGGGCAGTCAGTAGTGCTTTTGCTGAGTGTAGTAAATGATGCATATACGCAGATGAGCACAGACCCACTGCTCCATGCTGTGTTGGGATCTGCCATGGCACTGCTACTGCTTTGTAGTTCCAGTAAGATGAGAGGAAGGAGTGACACTACCAGCAGTGGGACTGCTTTGGAAAGTTTTTCAGTTTACAGGTGTTGGATTCCTACTTCCCTTCTTCCTTCCTCTCACCTTGTCACCTCTCATTGGTACAGTGCAAGCCAAAATTTGTAATTCTCCACAGTGAAGAGGACAAAACCTGTTTGTCTATTCACATAAGGAATTTAGTTGACTACTGTCATAAGGAGACATTATCAAGAAATAAAATACAATAAAACATTTAAACTCCAGTTAATAAAAAGATTTCAGACTGGTTCCAGGTGACATTTAGTGTCGCTAGAAGTGTGTTGATTCAGGATTCGTCTTCTCCAAGCTCAAATTTTCTATCTAGAGAGCTGGAATTTATGCAAGGGCAGTAAGTGGGAATAAGGAGCTTGTGACAAAACTCATATGAGAAAAAGAATCATAAAGGCATGGAGGCAGGGAAGGGCAACCAGAGAGGAACATAGAGATACTGTCTGACTGATGGGATTTAGGAGAGCTGGAGCCCACGCTGGAATAAAGACGTGGAAGAAGACTCTTACTGGTTCAGAAGCTGCAAAAAGTACACTGGGAAAAATGTGCACATGCTACTAAACAGGTGGTAAAAATATTAGTAAAAAAACCTCAACACTAAGATTTCATTGAGCCTTGGATGGAGATTTCAAAGATTGTTTTGGATAAATGCTATTTTTTAATGTAAATTCAGCTGAAAAACAATCATTTGCATGAAAGAAAGGAAGCATGATTTTGAAAATGAGGCTCAACTTCCTTTGCCATTAAATCAAGCTGACCCCATCATCCCCACAGGTGTGGGATGAGGCAGGCTGGCTATAAGGCAGCTCCTGGGGGGGCCGCTTGCCTCAGCCTTCTTTCATGGAAAGAGCCCAATCTGCAGATGGGATTTTCTGCTTATCCCTAGGTGTTGTTGAAGGAAGGATGTCAGTAACACCCAGATGTGTCTGTCTGGTATTTGGCAGTTTCTTTTAATAATTCTCTCAAAAACAATTGACAAGTTGAATTTTAAGTTGCTTGGAATATACTGCATATTGACTAAGACTGTGCTTACACAACTGCCTCCGTTTTGAATGCTGAAAGTTCCCATTGTAAGTAGGAAATAAAAATTGCTGTCCACATTCTAGACGTGCCATGCAGGTTCTGGTAGAATGGGCGCCCTTAAAACATTGCTACTCTTTCTGACACAGGTGGGAAAGGCTTTAACAACTCATGTCATACATGGAGAAAATCTCTGGCACATGCTGTGACCGGACCCACGGTGGAGGTGGAGCTTATTTGTGCAATCTCCTCTTCCATCTTACATTTGTAAGAATTAAATCATCCCCTTATCCGATAGACATTGACTGTAAGCATCCTTGGCTCATTCAGATTATCTGATTTGTCTAAAAAGGACATATTTGGTATTGTTATGCATTAAAGCTATTTTCTTGGTTATAGGCAATATTTTTAATGTTTTCTTTCAGCCTAGAGAACCACAGTTAGAATGAAATAATAATAGACTGCTATATGCCAACATTTCATATATTAGAGGCTTTGCCTTCTGTATAATAACACACTTAGCTTTGAAGAAACATCCTTATTTTAAATGTAAATACATTCACAACAACGAGATACATATTCTTTATTTTCCCTTGCTAAGTACATTTTTATTAATAATGTGGCATTTGAACTAGAATATACATCTTCATTTTGTGAATCTGAAAGTAATAATTAAAGCTGCAATTCTGTTTTATTTGAAGAACGGTTTTTTGTTGTTGTTTTTGTTTTCAGAGTGCGTGGTAAGCCCAATTTTAAAGTAAATTTACTTTGGCCTTTGGATATAAAATTAAAACATTCCTTTCCAAGCTCTTAATTTAGAGTTTACTGCAGCAGAGTTGTTGAGAGACATGAGATTGGGGTACTGGGAAGGCAGCGAGATCTGGGGAAGCAGCTTGCAAACTGAGTATCATTTTCTGTTTCTAGATCTGTTTTAATAGCAACAGATCAGTATTTTTTAATCAATTGCTGATGCTTGCAATTACAAGTGAGAGCATTGTGACGTGTTTGACAGACTGGAACAGATTCTTCTCCAAAGTTCTTTAGATGCTTCTGCAGCAAGTGACAATAGTGGATTTCAGTGTTACGACAAAACTGCGTTTCCTGCAACTTGTCATTAGTGGATGACATTTCCTTTCTGATATTGGCATCAAGTATTATGAAATCTAAGTAATTGAGTTTCACAGTGAGGTCATGTCCACCATTTAAATTGCCCATAAAAGCTATGCCTTTTTTCTTTCTTTTCTTTCTTTCTTTTTTTTTTTTAAATAAAAGAAAAAAGAAAAATCCAGAGCAACTTCTCTAGTAATGGGAAAATGTGCTCATTAGGGCATTCCAGCTTTGATTCTGTAGTTTCTGTGAGTTGGAGTCAGTTACCCAAATCTTGGGTCTCATTAGCGCTGAGGTTAAAAAAGAAACATCAACAAACAACAGCAACAACAAAAAACAACAAGCAAACCCACTCTCTCAAATGACTGTGTATAATCAGTCAAACATTGAAATGCTCTAATGTGACTTTCTTATTAGGGATGACTGATGGCTGATGGTTTGGTTCTGCATAAGGTCTTTTGATTAGATGGTCTGCTTTGTTTTGAAAACATGTACCTCTTTATGCATCCTTTTCCAAGAAGAACACGGTGTATCTGATAAGAAATGAGGTAGCTGGCTTAGGCTCAATGCTGTGAAGAGAAATGAATTTTACTCTTCCATAACCAGTCAAATCCCCTCCATTATTATGTACATGTGGAACACTTCACTAATTATCAGGGGTTTTCAACTTCACTTTGTAGTACTTCCTAACTTGAAACCAATGCTGATTTTTAGACTTGGTGAATGGAAAACATGGGAAATAAATACCTGTTTAAAAGTTACGTGAAACGCATTGCTTTTTATATTCTGTTTCACTATTTCCTCAGTTCTAGCTTTCCCTAGGAATCAGTGCAGATGAAAAGAAAAGAAAGGACTTCTGAATATTGAATCTGCATGGTCTGAGTTTGGGAAGCAGCGTTTGAAGTGATATATTAGGGATCCAATTCAAGCATTACATTAACAAAATATATCTATATTTACCTTTCTAAAACATGAATTGTATTATATAAAAATGGTATGAAAGAAAGTTTTGCCTTTTTTTTTGACTTGCCCCAAACCTCCAGCAACAGGATAGCTCACCAACTCTGGTGCTTTTGGCACATGTAATGGCAAATGATGAATTTTGGTCATTTGTTAAGTTTTGCATTCAGCTGGGCAAGTAGATTATCAGAAAGTTTCTCTTCATCAATAGAGAAAGCGAAGTCACCTTAAAGTAAACAGCAGCATATGGCATTTCTAATACTGCACTCTGACTTCTGGTGAGGTGTAGAACAATGTGGGCTTGTACACCTTCATATAATACAGTAATGAAGAGAGTGCTTATAGAGATGTTGCAACAGATCACTGACAGGGCGTCAGCTTTTTTCTGTTGTAATGTGTCTTCCGGTCTTGTTCAACAACTTCATCAATGACCTTGATGAGGGGATAGTGGCCACCCTCAGCAAGTTTGCTGATGATATGAAGTTGGGAGGATTGGCTGACATGCCTGAAGGCCGTGCTGCCATTCAGCAAGACCTGGACAGGCTGGAGAGCTGGGCAGAAAAAAACCAGATGAGGTTTAACAAAAGCAAGTGTAGAGTCTTGCATCTGGGGAGGAATAATTCCATGCACCGGTACAGGTTGGGGGATGAGCTGCTGGAGGGGAGCTCTGCGGAAAGGGACCTGGGTGTCCTGGTGGATGACAGGTTGGCCATGAGCCAGCAGTGTGCCCTTGTGGCCAAAAAGGCCAATGGCATCCTGGGGTGCATTAAAAAGAGCGTGGCCAGCAGGTCAAAGGAGGTGATCCTCCCCCTCTACTCTGCCCTGCTAAAGCCTCATCTGGAGCACTGCGTCCAGTTCTGGGCTCCCCAGTACAAAAAAGACAGGGATCTCTTGGAAAGAGTCCAGCGGAGGGCCACAAAGATGGTGAAGGGCCTGGAGCATCTCTCCTATGAGGAAAGGTTGAGTGAGCTGGGTCTGTTTAGCCTTGAGAAGACTGAGAGGGGACCTGATCCAGGTCTATAAATATCTAAGGTGTGGGGGGCAGAATGGCGAGGCCGGACTCTTTTCAGTGGTGAGTGGAGACAGGACAAGGGGAAACGGCTGGAAACTGCAGCATAGGAAGTTCCGCACAAATGTGCGCAAGAACTTCTTTACAGTGAGGTGACGGAGCACTGGAACAGGCTGCCCAGGGAGGTGGTGGAGTCTCCTTCTCTGGAGATGTTCAAGACCTGCCTGGATGCCGACCTGCTGTAGGGAACCTGCTTTGGCAGGGGGGTTGGACTCGATGATCTCTGGAGGTCCCTTCCAACATCTACAGTTCTGTGATTCTGTGTTGCTTAGGCCACCAGCTGACTGCAGTGGGTTATTTTTTCCTGAAATATAATCTATTAGATAGAAAGTTAGAAATTAATAAGGAATTAATATAGCATATCTTTAGCTGTGCCTGTTGACTACTGCAGTAAAGGTATAAGAAGCTGCAATGAAATGGTTTGCTTGGGTGTTTAGGTTGTAACAGAACAATCTAACTGGAATAATGTAATTTTAACAGAAAACAAATGGTTGTTGATCAACTGCATAAAGAAAACAGCAGGTACCCTAACTAAGAAATGAAATAAGCAATTATTTAGTATCTCACTTAAATAATGGTACTGTGATATGTCATAAACATTACTGTAAAGACAGAAAATCCTGCTTGCGTTAGCCAACTGAAAATCAGTTTACAATGTTTGAGGGCTGTTCTAAAAGTAATGCCCCCTATTTTATCCTGTTGGCCCACAACAGTACAGGCAGATGCTGGTGGGATGGCAGCAGAGGCTGAACCTTCCCACCAATACTCCATTACGTTGTGTTGCTGTGTGACAGATGGCAGCGGAGGGGCAGGCTGATACAAATGTGTCTGACATGGAAGTGCAGATGAAGCACAGGGGTGGAACTGAATTCCTCCCTGCAGAAAAATTGGCACCTGTGGACATTCATGGATGCTTGCTGAACATTTGTGGAGACCAAACAGTGGAGATGAGCACGGTGAGGGCTGAGGGGTGCATTTCAGCAGTGGTGACAGCAACAGTGGGTCAGCTTTGCTGGTTTATGGGCACAGCATGCAGGCTCTTGTTCATTGCTGGTGAAATTGCAGAGCTAATGACGGTGACTGTTGATAAAATAGTGCTTTGTAGCAGAGAATTTGCTTTACCAAATAGTGTTGTTGTACTCTTTGTATCTTTTGTTGTTTCCATGGAAATAAATAGGAGGCATTACTTTCAGAGCAGCCTGTAAATATTTGTAAGAATAGTGGAGTGAGCTAGGATAAGGCTTGTACAGATTAGTTCTTCCTTGACATTTTAGCCATCATTCTTATTATTTTTTTAACCTAAAAAATTGATTTATATCAAGGAGTTTATCCTTCACTGTCACAGAAGATACTGCTGTGGAATTCAGCTAAAGAAATTGATTTAATGGTTTGACAAAGGAGAAAAATTAGATTGACATTACAGAGAGACATTTAATAAGGGTAAGAAATAAAGTCAAAGCAGTTGTAATGCATGTCTCTTACTGTTGTTCAAGTGAATCATTTAAAATACTATTGGTAGCTTTGGAGTGAGGAAGGACTGAGGAAGCTGGCTTTAAGGAGAGTGATGGTTAACAGAAAAATAGGGCTGCTACATTTCTTTTTTCTGAATGAATGCTCTCAAATGGTACTTGATTTTTAATTGCAATTCAGTATGGGCTTCTGCAAAACCAAGTGTTGGCAAAAGCTGCCAACAGGAGTGTAACATACAGAAACCTGAAACCAGAATTATTCAAAGACTTAAGCTAGTCATAATTTTTTATTTAAAATAAAAAAAAAAAAGCAAGAAATGCTGGTACTTTACTTAGATTTTTGTATGTGTGCCTTCTCCAACCCCCCCTCCCCCACCCTCCCCCAGTGCTTTTTTGCTATCTTCAGTATTTCTGTATCTGTTACCAGGCAATGATAGGAACACACATCAACAGAACTTTCTCATTAGTCTGCTCTTAGCAAAGGAAGTGGCTTTTTGTGTTGCCTGGTCACCTTGCAGCCCTGCTGGAGCAGTCTGCTAGCAATTACTGGCATTTTTGTAGCACTTTTCACTTGGAAATACACATGCACTTTTACACGGGAGTTGGGTACACCTCACGATAAAGGTATGTGCCCCTTGCCATATACCAGAGAACTGAATCACTGGGACGTATGATGACTTTGCCAAGGTTGCAAAAGGGCATTTAGGACAGAGCCAATAATTATGCCAGGAATTGCAGCATCCCATAATTTCTTTATTCCCTAGTTGAAAGTTGTCCATCTTTCTAACTGCAGAAGACGTTTGCTTTGGTTATATCTTTTTCTAAGGTCGTGTTGTATATTTTTGTACTTCTGAGCTGGAAACCTGCAGATTGGAGCTCAATGCTCTAGGGCTTGCAATACAGTGGTTGTTTCTGATCAACATTACTTACATTTCCTTTTAATTAGGAAACCAGAGAGGCCACTGAGACCTGAGGAGGCAGCTTGCACATTGAATATAGTTTTCTTTTTGGAGATATGTTATAAAAGCAGTGAGTTAGAATTTTGTTTAAAACGTTTAATATATATTTTATTGGTACCTGCAATTGCAAGTTAGAGCTCTGTGAAGAGTTAAAGGACTGGAACAGATTCTTCTCCAAAATAAATTTTCTGATGTTTCAGCACTTCAGGTATGGTCCAGATTTTAGCAAGTTGTGTTTGGTCAGAGATGTCCCATGCAAAATTAAAAGAAGTCCAGGGTAAGAGCAGAAGTCACTGCTATTTGCAGGGTAGGATCCATGCACCACCAGGCATTCTGCTGCCATTCAGTAAAGAAGTCTTTACAGTAACTACATGCCTGGATAGAAATGTTTTATTTCTTTCAAACTCAGAGGATAAGAATAATAGTGAGCCTGAAAGGGGAAAAAGATGTACAGTCATTTAGGTTGAAGTGCTTCTTAATTCAAGTGGTGTGCTACTTAGAGAATTTGATAAGAAGGATTAGAACTGGAAAAGGAAGACATTTTTAAAAGCAAAGCTATTACAGGGTTCATTACTTTATTTATATGTTCTCCAAAATCACATGAATGAAGAAAAAAAATGAGAGAAAAAAATACTGGCTTCAGTTCAGAATGTCAATTACTACTTTTTTAATCCTCTTTTCACAATTTATTTGACATCTTGAACAGTAGCCAAAAAAGCTATTATAACTATAAAACGTATTCATTGGTATAAATCTCATTAAGTTGAGCAATTTAATTAAGGTATTGACATGCTTAATTGATACGTGCAAGGAGAGACCATTTTCATATCTAATTTCCATACGCTTTCTGCTTTTAAAAAAACCAGCTCCGTAAAAATGTTATAGATTCAGCTAAGCCCTGTCATCCCAGAGGAGCACTTGCTACCATTTACCTTGATTTAGAGCCAACTACTCTTCTAAGTGGAGCTCCATTAAATGGATCTGATGTATGCCTGACTCAAACATGCGTCAGCTTCTCTTATGATCAATAGTGGAATATTTATATTAATAAAGCACCAAGTTAATTAAATAAAATAGTCTTCTGGGTAAACTTAAGATACTAGGGGATGGGCAGAGAATCAATATATTCTGCCATTTGAACATTAACTATGTGCTCTGAAATTTTATGTTATCTCGCCAAAGATGATTGCGGTATGGAAGTCTCAGCTACACAGAAACTCCCAATGCATCCTCTGCAGGATTTGTGCACCGAGTTAGTGACAAAAAGGGGAAAAAATATTAATTCACTATTAATAGATTATTCAATTAGCTTGGAAGTTGTTCTGAGTGAAACTGCCCATCCCTGGAGGTTTTCAAGATGAGGATGGGGTCTCGGGCAGCCTGATCCTAGTGGGTGGCAGGGGGGTGGAAATGGGTGATCTTCAAGGTCCCTTCCATCCCAAGCCATTCCATGATGCTATGAAACTGTTAGCCCCGATTTAGCAGGAGCAATGAGGCAAAACAGTCAGCCTTGGTGCAGAGGTGGGCAGCTGCATGTGCTCTTGCCCATGCACTGTGCCAGCTCTGGGCACATTCCTTGTGCTTCTCGAGGTCAGTTTGAAGATAACGAGTTAAATGTGAGGGAGTTAGACTATATACCCTACATATTTCTTTGGGCCTTCCTTCTTATTTTTGCCAACCTAACTGAGCCAAACTGACAGGCAGTTGCTGCTGAGCAGGAGCTGGTTTCTGAATGCCTTGTGAACATAACACGGGCTCGGCATCTGAATGGGGGATGTCAGAGGGAGGCCAGTCTGTGAGTGTTCTATGAGAGATGCTATCTGTGCTGTGAACTGAGCAAAATCCTGATGCAGACCCTAATGCAGGGAGGTAGCACGTGGATTAAAGTGCAGAAGTTACTGCAGCAATCTGTAAGAGTAGTTCTGGTAGAGTGCAACAGGGCACTGGAGTTTTACTGTGATGATTTCTCACTTGGTTAAAATATTTCTAATTACCAGACACAGTGGAAAAGCTGAAGGAATAGTCTCTTCTCTATTTTAATGAATTCTATGCTCCACTACTCATGTTACAGATGAAAATTCTAATTATTTAATTCGATATAAAACTATGCTTATGCTATATTACTGTTTTTGGTAAAGTACTGGTAATACATTCCATCCATTTACTCTGTTTTGTCTTTCTTTATTCATATCATTCTTTTGTTATATGATTTAGAAAGACTGAATAAAGAGTCCAAGCTAGAAACAATATTGAAACCATGTGTACTATAGTTGTACATAATCCATATCATAATCATATAAGCTTAACAGGGTGGGATAGGTTCAGCTGGAAATCTCCTTTCTGGGTTAGACATAGTTCCTCAGTGTTTAGGCTTTTCTTTCCAGAAATAAACTGCTTTCAGAAAAGGCGATTGCATCTGATGTGGAGTAAAACCAAAGCAAACCCAACCTGTGTGTATGGAACTACAGTGAAGAAATTGATGTGTGTCTTGACTGACTTCTAGATTCTGCCTCTTGATTGTTGTTCTTATGTCTGTGCATCTGGAAGTAATGATGTGAGGAAATGGTACTAGAATGTAAACTTTCCAAGCTGTAAAATTGAGTTAAATTTGTTATTTGATAAGATACAACTATTTGCATCATATGTAAAACTTTCCAGTTTTATAGTATCAAATGCAAGATTTAAGGAGAAATCATAAATTATTTAAAACATGCAAGAAGGTGTAGTGTAGAACAACTATTATACAAGATAGTATCTGTCCTTGTTCAGTGTTCAATTTCAGAGCTTCTTGTGCAGTCGGTTTGCTTCTGAGTTGTTAATTGATTCTTTTTCCCACTTTGGTGGTGTGCATTGATCTTATTCAAAATAATAATTGTAGATGCCCATTTCTTGGCCAGAAAGTTGGTCATATCCATGAAACAAGAAATGGAAAATAAAAGTAAAAATAGGAAAATTTTAAAAATGCCATGCTCTATCATTATCGCATGCGCTGTTCACCTTACAGTGATGATTTGAATGCAGTACACCATCTGAAGCCGCAAATACAGTTTTCCACTGCCTAGGCAGTGCAAGTTCTCTATCTGGTCATTTGTATGTGGCTTGTTCCAAAAGTGGCATTGAATTTTCAAGGTAAAGCATGCATCTTTACCATCAATAGTGCTCCTGCCAATCACTGTGTTCTTGGCGTTATGTATTCATGACACCTGAGGGCCACTTGTTTTTTAAAAGCTTGTTGAAGTAGTTGAACAGCTGGGTCATAAATTGAAGAAACGTTAGAATAATTACAAGACATGTTGCCACACGGTTTCTTTCAAAGACTCAAACAACTGCAGTGGACTTGAGAGGAAGTCATCATGCTTCCCAGCAGCAATGAAGTCAAATCACTCTGGAATTTTACATCCTTTGATTTGAGAGTGCTTCAGAGCTAAACAAACAATGTGCAGACTTTTTGTTGCTTCCCTTTGGAGTCTGTCGTGCAAGGAGCCCTTCTCCCTCTTTCCAGCCTGCTATCAGCTTTTCTTAAATTTAATTTAATTTTCTGAGCTGACATTGTTGATCTGGAATTCAGTAACATGCTTGGCAGTGACTCAGAGGAAAGCCAAGTTCATTTTTGGAAGTGGCTTTATGCAAATCAACTCTCTTGATCAGTGAAGCGAGGCATTTGCTGATGAATCAGAGTAGTGCCCTTGTTCCTTGTCTTCTTCAGGGATAAAGCTCCCAACATACCACAAGAATCTTTATGGGTTAATCTTAAACACAGGGAAATGCCCACATCTCCCTATGAGTATTTTCTGTGTTTTGGAGTCACACGATGAATCTGTTTTCAAAGGAAGATCTGAGACTTTTTACTTCGGTAAATAGTGATAGGACAAGGGGAAATGGTTTTAAGCTTAATGAGGAAAGTTTTATATTGGATGTCAGGGGGAAGTTCTTTACAGAGAGTAGTGAGGTCCTGGCACAGGCTGCCAAGAGATGTTATGGATGCCCCATCCCTGAAGGTGTTCAAGACCAGGCTGAATGGGCCACTGGGCAACCTGGTCTAGTATGAGATATGGAATGGCTTGGGGTTCCTTCCAACCCAAGCCATTCTATGATTCTATGATTTCAGAGTGCAGGGTTCAATTGGACTCGCAGAACTCACTTCTTAACTTATACAGACTTGCTTGTAAGTGGCAGTGAAGTTTTAGGGAGACTGTTACATCTTGTGAATTCTCCTGGTTTTAACCTTCTCTTCGGTAATGCCTCAGATCTGTGGTAGGTGGTCTGCCAGAACACTGAAGTAACAAAGCACTCCATCAGATGGGTGTCGCGATTACAAATTCAGTTTATTTTGGAGAACTTTATTCTTCTACGCGTGTTTGTAAGCTGAAAAGTTAATTGGGCTTAGTGCTACGTCACATTAACTAGCGTGCTCATTCTACTAGCAAACTTAGATTTTATTTTCTGTATATACAAAATCTGTCTTCTGTTTAGATTACTTTTTTTAAAACCTGGCAGTATTGAATGATAAAATTTCTGTACATGACAGGGGGCTCCTGAAGGTGCTTTGGCTCTTCAGCCTTTCAAAAAAGAAGTGATTTGGTTATGCTTCAGTGAATCGTTTCTTTTATGTATGTATAAAGTAGCAGAATGAGGTTTGGAAATATCATGCAGCTGTGATGGTCAGGGCAGATCTGCTCGGAAATAATTGAATAGCTTGTGGGTATGAGGAGCCTACTGTAAAAGGGAGATGCGAGGATTGCTTAAACAGGTGTGTCTTACATGAATATCCCCAGTAGAGTTAACCGCTTTATGGTATTACATCTTGGTCTAATAAATCTAAATATCATATCCACATAGGAAAATGAATTAAGGATACAAATCAGTCTGAAGCGTATCTTCTTACATCTGCAGTGTTTCATGGTGGCTTTCGGGGATTAAACTATTCATAGAAGGAAAGATATATAAATGTGGAGTCATGGAGTCACAATAGAAGCTAAAATATTGTGAAAGAAGGGACAAGATGTGTAAAACTGTTTTCTCCATTGTTTAGGGCTTCTGTAGCTGTTAATGGAGTACAGACTGCTGAGTATCTCTGCAGTAAATGTTACTGGCCCAGTATTATAATTTAATTTTGAAAACTATTACAGCTAGAGCATTAGCATACCCCTCTTACACAGGTATGCTTTTTACCACAGAATTATAATGTTGTGATAACCAGGACTTAGCTATACCAGAACGTTGCTTTTTCTCACTGCAGTGCATTCAAATAATTTGCAATTCACTTCTACCTCACCAGAGTGAATGAAATATCACTGTAGTTGGTTTTACTGTCTATAGACGGTTTAATTTTTATTATTTTTATAGACAAAGAAATGCTTGTGTTGATTATGCAAACAAATTAAATAGTTGGCCTCTTTCTGGAGAAGTTTGTAACAAATACAGCCTACACCTTCACACCTGCAATTGCTGCCTGCTCCTATGCAAATAATCTGTTTCCGTAGCTGAGGTTTGGGTTCTCAGCCTGGATTAAATTACTATTATCAGAGTGATTTTTATTCTGCTGTGTGATGTTTAGGTGCACCAGAACGTAAGTGGTCAGCAAGGGATATCAATAAAGAGTGAAAAATTACTCATTTATAGAAACGCTCAATTAACAAAGGTGGGATTAGGTCAAAGGAGATCATTTGAGAGCAAGCCTTCCACCAAATCTTGATCGCTTATTCCCTGTTGGCACACTTTACTAGCTCATGCTTTATTCTTTATGATTGCGTATATTTATCTGCTGAAAGTAAAGGCTCCCCTTTTTTTTATTTACCATTTCCAGTAAATTGCAAATAACTTTTGCTAAGCAATCATACTGTGCTTAAACAAGGGCAAAGGTCTGGGCTGTGGAGATCAGAAGAGGGTCATACTGCCTACTGGTTTTTGTTTTTTATTTGCAAATACATGGGATTTCTTTCCTGCAACTGATGTCAGCACTTTGCTCCCAACTGTTGGAGGTGTACAAGACCACTTTGGTGTCTCTGTGCTTGAATCTCATTAGGGTAGAGCAAAGCCTACCCTACCTTGGTAGTGCCTTGAATGAATAAATGTGGTTCTGGATAAAGCCACAGTTAAAAGGGTTTATCTATCAAAACAGATTCCTCTTAAGTACACTGTTAAAACTGTGTGTGCTGTTTCTCTGCTGAGAGTCCAATCTTACCATGTGTGTAAAGACTTAAGGTATAAATTGTAAAACAGGATACTGATTGTATTTGACTTTCAAGTATTTTTCCTGTCTCTTCACACCCCAACGCAGAGCATCTTGCTCTAGTCCCATGCTGTCTCCAGGAACAATTGGCCAATCTGTATAAAGAAAGGATTTATTTTCTTGATACTGCTTAATAAAGCACTGAAGACCTGCATTAAATGCTGCTAATAAAGAAGCATTACTGTCATTTATTAGAAGCTCTGTTGTGTTTCTTGAGGAGCGCATCTCATCCTCATATGCTTCCTCTGAGTCCAGTTGCTTGTCAATCCCCACTCCTGGGAATAATCAAAATAGAACATAAAGATATTGAGGTACAATCTGATTTTTGTGCATACATTCTGAAAGACACAATAAGTGTTGCTTTCTAAAAGAAAAAATCTAATGTGTCTCAAGGCGATGGGCTTTAAAAGAAGAACCTCCGGTATACTGTCTGATCAGCATTTGGTCAGTATTTAGGAAATGGCAAGAGGGAGGAAAGATTTGTCCTTAAATGAGCACTGATACATAGATTATTGTTCATTTAGAATTATATGAAAATAGTTGCTAAGGGGGATTCTGGTGGATGTAATTTTCTGGTTTTGTTTTGGGTACAATGACAGCTGAATGTAGCACTGGGTCTCATTTAGATAATCTGAGGGCTTTTGTTTGGTTGAAGGGATTGCATTTTTTTCATCTTCCCACAGAGAGTACACAAATGTGCGTTCTCTGTCGTCTTAAGCATGTAGAAAAATTTCACAGTGTGCTGAGCAACTCTTGTAACTGCAGCAGGACAGAAGTCATGAACCTATCAAAGAAGAATAGTTTTAACAGATGGCTTTAAATTTGGTTTTGGAGGAGGAGGAGGATTATGCTAAAATGATTATCTACTGTTGAGATCTTTTCCTTCCTCAATCACTCAGCTAGCACCCTTCCTCTGCATTAGGATAGCCTATACCCATGTCCTTGTCTTCACATACTCTGTGTCCATCTTGGCCATCTCTGGTGTAGTTGGGCTCCAGGAGGCTTTGGGTGCCCAGTGAAGTACAGAGGTGTAGAGCTGCCTTCTGTCCCCTCACAGTACAACCCCACCAACAAGGAAATTGCAGTGCTTGTCTTCTGGCATCTTGGCAATAGTGTGGGGCTCTGTGGAAGTACTGAAGACTGGTATGGTTGGAATTTTGCACCTCAGTTCCCTCCCTTTGTAACAAACCAAACCAGACCAGAAAGATCTTCTCAGCAGCTTCCCAGGGTATGAAGTGCTATTCAGCTGTACCATTCAGTGAAAACACACTCACCTGGAATTGCTTAACCTACAAAACATCTGTATGACCTGCTCTCATTTCACAGAACTTGGATGTTGTCAACATCCACACTTTTACTGCAGTAGTAGCAGCAAGATATTTTTTCCCTTCAGAAAACAAGCAGGAATGTCAAGTTTCAGCCGAGTAATGCTGTGCAATGCTGTTATTCTTAAGCTCTGCCCTTGTAGGCCATTGGCAGCAGTGCATGTAAATTTTGCCTTTTGTACAGAGAGTGATAACTGCTGCTTTATGATAGGGAAACACCATCTTTTACACTGAACACAGGAGAGAAATCCTTGCCTCACAGTGTGCATAAGGCCCCTCCTGAGCAGAGGTGCTGATGTGAGCGCTGGCCTTGCCACAGCTTGTTCTTGTTACTGGGGTGATTTGGTCAATGCTTTTCCCACCTGGAAGATGATAAATATCTTAAGTACGTCATGCGTATTTACAGGGCTCAAAGATATTGAATTGTCCTCAGCAATGGACTCAGTTATTGTTAATTCAGCTACAGGATAGGAAAAACACTAATATGCTTTGCAAATACTAGGGCAATTGCTAATAGATAGGAAGAGTAGTTAGCTGTTGGAAGTATCAGACAGTATCTTAACCATTAAAAAACAGGCACACTTTTGGCAGAGTAGGATTAAAAACGTTTTCTTTACTGTAAATGGAACAACAGTTTAATATGATACAAGGGTACATACATATACATGATCACTCTCCTGACTCCATCTTCTTAACAACAGCAGTCTTTGCAAATAGATGCATATTAAAAAGAAGAAAGATCCACATCCATTTCCACTGCTTCCTGACACTAAGTGGCTGGAGCTGTGTGGGAGGATGTGACCAGATGAGCTGCAGCATCTTTGAGCTGCTCTGAGCTGCTCACATCTTTGAAGGAACATTTTATTAATGGACAAGAAGAATCTGTAGCAATTGGAAGAGAATCTATGCTACAGTCTTTCTGATCCTGGTTGTGCTGTGCTTTAGGCTGAGCAGTTGGCTTGAGGCATTGCCAGTTGCTGTGAGTTGTAATAGAAACTTTGGGAGACAACAAAACACCCTTGGGAATGGCAAAACAAAAAGTCTCTGCCCATATTAATATTCTGTGCTGGCTTTGCTATAATTCAGTTAACTTTTTTTCCCCCTGTGGGTTTCGTCTTTCTCTTCACGTGTTGTTTCATTCTGTCCCTTAGTAAGCACTGGTCCCTTTGCCCTCCCTTGTTGCCCTCTGGAACTTATCTTCCTTCCAGCTTTTGCTGTATGAAAAAGCCAACTTGCTTATCCTTTATTAGGTGATACTTGAAGAGATACCTCTTTCCTCTCGATTATTCTATCACTCCCTACTCCGGAATTGTTCAATTCAGTTAAATGCTGTAGTTTAGAGTTTGTGTTTAACATACTGTTCAAATTAAAACTACTCCAAAGAGACAAATTGCAGTGACCATTTTGTGTTAGAGCACGCCTTTCTGCAGAGCAGTTCTGTCTTCAGTCTGGTTGTAAAGACGTTGGCTTGAGGAATAGTTACTAACCTTTAACAGTGCACAGAGTTTCAAGAACACCTACTTTATTTAATTTTGATAAATGCGTAAGACTAAAATGCTTTTAACTCAGAAATCCTGTTTGGTAAAAGACTGCAAGCAAGTTACAAGCACGGCTTAAGTAATGCTCATTTTTCTGAGCTGTGCATGTTGTGACTGGAGTGAACCTTGGGTCTGTATGTTTTAGCACTGGCAGTAGCTGGCACTCACAGTCAGCACTCATACCTTTCCGTTGTTTGCTATACAAAATAAAGCTAACTAATGCAAACTCTGCTGTGTGAGGCAGAGGTTGCAGGAAGCAGTTGGTTGCTGTGCTCTCAGGCGGTGTGCAGTGGAATCAATCAGAGTTTGTCGTGTGGCTGTGCTTTGTGTGAGCTCCCTGGCGGATTCCTAAGACACCACTGAACTGGGGATGGGCTGAAAGCCACCTGGAGGAACCATGGCAGTTAGACCAGCTTTTCCTTTATTTGTTAGTTGAATATTGGGTCTGTGTGCTAATGGTTAACTCTGTGAGGTTTCTGCTTTATTCTGGGATCAGCAGACAATAGTGTGTGCTGGGAAAGGTGCGAGCTGGGCTGTGGCTGTGAGCCATTTGCCTTTGATGACTGTGTTTTACATCTTCAGCTCTTCAGCCATTCTAGGCAAGTCTGCAATGGGTTTTTATTGGGTAACACCAAACAATGATTTGTTCTTTAGCCCGTTTGAGCAGGAGATATAAGAAAATGGTGTTCAAGCTCAATAAATACCTCTCAGACAAGCTGCTTTTCAGGCAGTTCTTCATTTAAAAATAATCTTTTTGAACTTCAGAATCTGTACACCAAAAAAGATCTGGAAAATAACTGGTAAATATTCAAAGGATCTTTTTATTTTTTCTTTTGTTCCTTTCTTGAAAAGAGGGACAACCTAAGCATAGTGCTTTCAGCCTGTATGTTCATATGCTGCACTTAATTCCCAGTTCCACTGTAACTTTGTGAGCAGTACTAATGTAGGTATTTGAGCGTTTTAGATCTGTAGTTCAAGTGAAGACTCTGTGTTCCAATTAAGTGGCTTATGTTCCGTCACTGGCAAATTAAAAAAAAGTGCATTTTATTGCTGTATTAGCTGATGTTTCACCTAGGATGCAGCAGGCAGCATTAAAGCAGGAAGCTCAAACCCAGCATTGTAGTGGAGTACAGAGGCACTTAGAAAATGTCCACGGTTTTGGTTTTTTCCTTCCCAACCCTTCTATCAGCGAAGCTCTTGCAATTTCCATTTGAAGATTAGCAAAACAACATTATACTTGCAGAGGGAGTTAATCTATGTCCAAAGCATTTTAGTCAAAATAGAAACTAAAATATCTATTGACTTCTGAGCTGTGCAGTGTGGGCATGTCAGCAGCAGCTGCTCCATTTTGTTGGCTCCCAACAAAATGCAAACTTCAAGACCTAATGTCTCTGGCTCTGCTTCCCCACCTCTGAAATGTGTCCTTTCCCTGGGGCCACCCCCACACACTGCAGGCTCTGGGAGCTGCTGGTTGCAGGTCCGACATCCTCCCCAGCTGCAGTGCTCCCCAGCAGCCCCAGCAGGCAGGAGTCTGTGCCAGGGACGGGGATGTGCCCATGGGACTGCAACACTGGAGCCACGGGCTGGCTCTAGAACCTCCTTCAGGTGTCCCTGTTGTAGCTCCAGGATGGTATCAGTGCCCAAGGAGAGATTCTGATGAACTTCAAGGACAAGTTTCTTTCCCCAGCATCCTTCTTTCTGAGGGCTGTGCACACTCAGACACGCCTTTAGCTGAGGACAGTGTCTTCACTAAACAGCTTTCCTTTCCTGCCCTTGATTGCCTGCATGTGATCCACAAGGCGCTGGGCTTGCTGCTGTCTGTATGAGGGGAAGCTCTGTGAGCAGCAGTGAGCATGAGGTGCTGCCGGCATATGGCACATTTTGCTTTGTCCCTACATCAAGTGCTTCCCTTCAATGCTCACTAATCTTGCTTACTAAAACAAGGATTTTGGGAATGTGTGTTTCTCTAAAGCTGGATTTGTTTCACTGATTTCCTCCTCAAGGCTCCATTCATTACGCATAGGGGCATTGAACTTGTCTTCTGTTATGGATATACAGAGTTTAAAACCTTTCCCTAATAGGAAATACGTTGGTAATCATCATTTATTTATTTTTCTTCAGACTCATTGTTTATTTCTTCTTGCATATCACAATTCTTTTCTGTCTGTTTGTGTAATGTTTTGTTTTGATTTGCTTTGGCGTTTTTGGCCTCACGCGAGTTTATCTGGTCTTCTGCAGCTTCTATTAATAACTAATATTTATTTTACATACCGTCAGGGACAGCTTCCCGTTATGTCTATTAGCAGGAACAGGGATTGCAGAGCTGGAGCTCTAAAACAACCACAGAGGACAAGCAGCTCCTGCTGGCTCCTGGCACACTTTGGGATGGGCATGGGCTGAGCCTGCCCAGGGCCTGCTTGCGTTTTGCTTACAAAAGTTTGGCACATTGTTAGGAAGAGGTAAATTCTTCCCCTGTCCATCTCAAAAAGCCACAGTCATACTTGTGAGAGGGCAGCTATGGAAAATGAGGCATGCAGTTGTGAATTTCATCCGTGCTGCATCACCAGTACCCTGCAGGCTGTCCCTATTCCAGACTGCTACATTTATTTATGAAATCAGTGCACGGGCCTGGAGACATAGAGAGGGAGTGTTGTTAGCTAAAGAGTGCCTAAATGGGAAATAAAATTAATACAATTTATGAGGAGGCTGTCATAGAACATGGATAAATTTCTTCCAGTCTCCTATTTTTGCCTTCCTGCGGGGGAGATCCAAGCATAGAGAGAAAGCAGAAAGCAATAATATAAATTATCCTTTTTGGATAATGATAATATTAGAAAAAATATGTTTTTTATTTATCTTTAAACCTGGTTTGAAGTAATGCATGGTAAAATACTGGACAAGTGTAACTTGAGTTGTTGGTGGGTTTGATGCATATTTCATTTAAACTTGCAATTCTGCTTTTTCAAGCCCTTTCTGTTGCAGTTAATATGCTTTTTTGCCCCCATATCTTGCTAATTTCTGCCCCCCTAGGCAATTTTGTCACACTTTTACCATTGGCTAGAGCCTGCTGTGCCTCACTGTCACACCGAAATGATTCCCTGCCCTCAAATCTGTCTTCAGTGTAAGACTGCCTTTCTACAGGTCTGAAATGCACTTGCTTTCCACTCTTGTGCTTGCAGGTTGCCTGATCGTTTCTCTGAGTAGAAGATCTGTCTTTAAAGAACTAATATTTTGTTGCTGGCAGAAAAAGAGGGGAGGTGAAGGAAGGGTCACGGTGTGGATCAGTGTTAAACAAATTGTGAAGGTCACAAAGAATTTTAATCTGGTTTGAAAAAGAGACTTGTATCCAGCAGCACCTTTTTGTTTGTGATAGTCTGAATGAACAATTGTGGCTACTTTGAGAATTTGGTGTAGACTGCATGACTGGTATAAATTGAATTAGTCTCATGACAAGGACATAGTCCCCTTTTTCTCTCTCTGCCTGATGGAAAACAGAAGAAAGCCCTGCATGACACATCTTGACCTGCAGTGTCAATGTGGGCTTTTGTGACAGGCAGTGATTTCTGGCCTTTCATTTGATAAAGGCAATTTGGTGGAGACTGGAAAGGAGGCTTGCTGCAACACAAAACGTGCTCACAGAAAAGTATCTGGTGGATGGTACGGATGAGTGCCTTTCTGTCCTAGCAACAACCAGAAAGGCAGACTTTTCCTTCCTAAAATGGGGTAAAGCCTTGGTTTGTTTAACAAAGTGGCAGTCACACCAAATGACATACACCATAATGTCCTGTCCTGTGCTATCACTGTTGTTGGTCCTTTCCTCCAGCCATTCCTGTGCCCACCATTTCTGCCTTTGCTTGTTTCTTCCATTTTTCTCTCCTCATCTTCTGCCTTCCTTTTGTCTCCCTACATTTAACGCTTCCCCCAGTTTTGCCCCCTGAACTGAACCAAAATCTTCCCTCCTATCCCAGGCTGATGGTGCACCAGCAGAGTGCTCCTCTTCCTTAGCATGACAGCATCCCAACTTTCCAATTCCATGTCTCTTTCCTCCCTATTCCCAGTGCCTGCTCTTCTCCCCCCATTGTGGCTGATAGGGGTTTGCATGATTGAAAAATTCTCTTGAAACACTTACAGTGTGTTAAAGAGAAAAGCAACTGCCTGCAGCTTATGTAACAGCACTGGCACTGCAGTGCTCCACCTGTCCTCACAATGCAGATGTCATGATTTAACCTGGACCATGTCATAGCATTTGAAGTACTATGAAGTCATTCTGAATTGCTAATTTTTTAATTTTCAAATAATTTTAAATGGTTTTTAAAACAAGCTCAAAATTTGTTATTCCCACTAATGCACAGTACAGCACATTGTGTTTGTTTGTTTGTTTGTTGTGTTGTATCAATCTTTTTTTTTTCCATAAACTTGCAAAACAATTGAAGGGAATAATTGCCACATTTTTCCTGAATATTAATTTAAAAGCAGAGGCTATAATCTGAGCACAGATAAGCCAATGCTGTTGTAGCAGTTAACAGAATCACAATGAGGAACATTTCTATTTACGCTATAAGGCTGCAGTGTTGAGGTATGATATTGAGGTATGAGATTTAGCTGTAGAAACTCTGCCACTGAATCATGGAGTTGTGCACATCATGCACATCTGAGTGATATTTTCTGAACGTTTGCTCTCTCAAACTCTGGTAGTTCTGGTTGGAGAGTTATTTCAGCTCATGCCACAGACCTCTAAGAAGACAAAGGGAAGTGTTACAGTGTAACAGACCCAGAAACATCTCCTTTTCCAAGCAAGCTTTGTTCCATTATGTCATGTAGATTTGAGAAGTACATTCCCTTTGTTAACAAAAATGCTTTTTCTTTTTCTTTTCCCTTATTCAGAGACCTCAGTGAAAACCAGATAAAAGGAATCCCTAGAAAGGCCTTTCGAGGAATCATTGATGTGAAGAACTTGTAAGTAACAACTTAATTAGTATTTGTGGTGCAGAAGTTCTCCCTCGTTACCTCTGGCTGTTGCTGTTTGTTTGAGCACACCATGGTCAGCGTGTGCTATGCAGAGGGCCCTGCTGTGTGCTCCTGCATGCTGCTTTGCCCCACACAGAGTGTACAAAACACCCAGGGAAGTTCTGAGCAAAGAAAGTAGAGCACTTAAAGGCTTTTTCTTCTCCCTGAAGTATTCTGCTGCAAAATCTGGTGAAATCATGGTCCCAACATTGAAGAAGATATGCATAGGAAATGATATGATAGAATTTGGGAGCAAAATCAAATTATTTCACTTAGCTGAAATTTCTCGTGCTATCACTCTGTTACTAGGAAGCAAATATGGCACACAGACACAGGAGCTGAGCACATATTTCCAGAGATGAGAAGACATAGGAGAAGTTAGCTGTTCTTCCTTTGACAGTCAGTATTGAAAACAAAAATAATTTTTAAAAGCAATTACAGGATGAACAGTGGGTTTTACTGTTGGCGCTAACAAATCTTGTTTGCCTTAACTTGGCATAGTTATATAAATGTGTAAACAAAGACTTTCAATTGTATGATTCCAAGTTACTTGTATGTTACATATCAGAAATGCATTTAGGTGCACACCTGCACACACACACAAGTGCATCATTAGAGTCAACACACAGTAAATTGAAAAAGGAAATAACAGGCAGCATGTTGGCAGAAACCCAGGGTTTCCTGAGAAAACAGAGCCACTCTCAGAGCCATTTCAGGGCCATCAGTATTGGTAGTGTTACCACAGCTCACTGTCCAGCTGAAGTCTGAGCCCCCACCATGTTAAATGCAGTAAGCACAGGGTAAATAGTGTGATTTTTTTTAATTATTTTTTTTTTTTAGTTTACATAGTATAAAAATCTGCTGGAAATATAAAAGAAAACACTTCTAATGAACATTACTGTGACATACTTATGCTTTGTCTTCATTTCTTTGCCCAATTAACCTCTTAAATGCCTAGATGATTTTTTTTTCTTTGGGCAGCACAGAAACCATTAAGGGCAGTGGATGTGAATCAGAGCATCACCTGGATGATCTTTTAGGTCTTTTCCAACCTTGGTGATTCTATGATTCTATGATTCTATCTGCATTCAAGGGCAAAGTGCAGTTCTGGCACTTCATCCGGTAATGATTATATCACATCATGGGGATAGTGGAAAGGAGACTGTAATACAAAAGAAAAGCTGCACATTACCTCCCCCAGACCAGAAAAAATAGGCACAGGAGCAATGTTGTGAGACACTCCAGCTCCCTCTGAGCTCTGTGCAAGGTTCCTAATGTATGTTGGTTGGCACAAGGACAGTGTGAGGATTTTTACGTCATGTAACTAACAGCTGTTTCTGCAGGTATTGGGCTGTCAGGCTTATGATTCTTCAGTGTTTGTTCCTTGTCTCTGTGCAGAAGGGAGTTTTGCTACCCAGGCAGAGTGGCTTTTTTCCTGAAACTCGTCAAGAGAAATCATATTGTAAGAAGTAGGCTAAATTCATCTAAGCCTTGGCTTTAGTGTTCCTCCTCAGTGGGTGAACATCAGAGGACCTATGTGAATGGATCTGGTTTTTAAAGTACAGTGAAAGAGGAGAGAAAACATTGGAAAATATTGTTTATAGGGGGAAGAAGCGTGTGGATTTTAGACAGAAGCATGGCACTTACGTTAGCATGAACTTTACTTACTCTGCGTAAGGGAACAATAGATAGTGTTTTGTTTCAGAAAGTCTAGCTTTCCCAGCCATAATTCACTGTTAGTTCTGTAGCTTCATTTAAAATAGCAAAGTTCACATTCAGAGTTGATTTACTCCTCTCTGGTGAGATGTCAGAAAAATCACAGGTGTTCTTTGATTTACACACCCAGCCTCAGCACAGAAGGAATCAGGGTCTCACCTTTCCATGAGCTGATATCAAGGGATGGCTGGCTGCAGTACTTAGAGGCACTCTATAAATGTCAGGATCTAAAGCTTTAATAAAAATTGTGATTGTCACGTTAGGCAGTATCTATTATTTTGCTGTAAGAGACACGGAATCAGACTTGCTTTCTTGTAGTCACACTTTCCATCTTTCAGGAATACAGATGTTATCATGGTTGGGAGCTGCTTCTGGAGGTCATTTTGTTCAACCTCCAGCTCAGCAGAGCTCAGTGCTCTAATGAATGGATCTGCTCATCGGATCCCCAGTCCTGTTTGTTACAATGGGAAGCAGACTTCTCCACAGCTTCACTAAGATCTGTACTCACTTTTCTCAGTGATTAACATATGAATGTTGTGTCCAGGATGGTTCACTAGATGACTGTTGCTTCCAGCCATATGAGTTGCCTATGAGTAGCTGAGAAGAATGTGAGAAAATCTTGAGCCAACTCACTCCTGGAAACGCGTTACTGTTTCTGCAGCAGTAACTGTGCGGCTGTGATGCAAGCTGAACCAAGTTAATATTTAAAGCTGTAAGCAGAAAGGTTCAACGTGCCAATTCCCATTCTCCATCTCAGTTTGGCAGCCAAAATGCTCCCTTTGGAGCTGCAGGAATGATCGTACCAATGAGCGTGACTGCTTGAGCACCTGGTGGGAGAGAGCAGGCCTCTGTCCCTCAGTGCCACTCAGCTGCTCCAGCACCTGCACCGGGAGCCTCTCTGACACAGATGCTCTGATGTGATAGCAGCAGGCTTGGCTGTTTTCTCTGGTTATCACTTTGCAGATTTATTGCTCTGTCTCAGAGTTCCTTCAGCCTTTGAGGCATGTTTTTGAGGGATCTTGGAGACTTAGACATGAGAAGCAGTCAGTCACATGTTCTTTCACACTGCCCTTTCCAATCAATCTTTAAAACTCATGTAGGAAAAGATTGGCTCTGAATTGTCTCTGTTCTCATGGCTTAATATTTAACGTGGTCTCAAGTTCTTCCAGATTCTTTGAAAATAAAAAAGTGCCAACATTATACAGAAACAATACCTCTGTAGATACTGCAGTGAGAACACAGCAATTGATGGACCATTAAAGTATCCCAATTAAGACTGCTTTTAAGCGCAGTTTGGAAAGTTTCCACTCACAGACAGTTGCAGAGAAATTGTTATGGGAGCCTGAGGCAGGGCACGAAGTCCCTTTGGATATTGGCTCTGAAATACACAGTGCAGGGGCTCCCTGTAAATTGAGTGAGTGCTATCTGCAAGCCCAGCAAGAGCTGCCCTGTCTCAGCGTGGCCATTGCAACAGGCAGCACAGACAGCAGGTGTTTCCACCTGGAGCATATTGGTGTAAAAACACTGACTGAACAAATGCCAAGTAAATGCTGCTGCATGTGCTGGAGAATGAAAGTGAGATGGCGAGGTTCCTCTAGCAGCAGCACTGCAGGACTGGTACAGTACAATACGGTTTGGCCATTAAAAAATAAAATCTAAGATGATAAGAAATATAAAATGAAATGTTGGAGAAGGCAGTGTGTCAGGATATTTTTCACCATGCATTTCATTTTAAATGGTAAAAGGTTTTCATCTCATTCTCTTAGCGGTATAGAGAGCCCAGAAGTAGTCTTACTAAGGTCTATGCTAAAGAAGAGCTTTTTTGTGTCACAGAGGGCAGTGTTTTGCACAAGACAAAGCAGCTCCTGGTGAAGTGATGTTAAAATTCCCAAGAGGGCCATGTTTAGTTGTGTGAACTATTTTCATATGAAGTGTTTTCTGCTGTTTAACTATGAAATGCCAAGGAAGAATCTGCACACAGCAAGAATAAGTTAGCAAGTCTTTTTCTAATTAAAACATAGAAGTAATTATGTGGCGTTTAGCAAGTCTCAGGAACACACAATGTCCATTACAACAGTCCATTTATATGGGAATTTGGAGAGAATTGACACTTTGAAAGTATTGTAGAATCGATGCATAAATTGTGCTCACTGTTCTGATAAAGAACTGAAGGAGCAAGGGCAGGAGAGGGCCAGGCTGCAGAGCACACCTGTGTTCAATTTCTGTTAGCTATTACCTAGAGAGCAGGAAATGTTTCTTGCAGGACTCTAGCCCTGAGTAAGCACACTTATTTCTAGAATTAAAGCATGTGGATCTGGGTCTTGTTGAGCTTTGGGCTAACGCAGCACTATCAGCTGCAGCCTTCCGTCACAAAAATATATTAAGCCACTGCCTGAGTTTCTGCATGTATCATATCTTGGCATCCAGACGAGCATTTCTCTGCTGAGGCATTCTTGCATTCCCGCAATAGGAAGAGGAGGTGGCTCAGACAGAGGTTCCCAGCAGCAGTGCCTGTGTTGCCAGGTGTTGCCAGTACCTACAGGCCGCGTGCTCCTGCTTCTCCCTGCTCTGTGCTCTTGTTGGGCTGTGAGCTGTGTGGGGTCACAAAGCACATGATTCCTGCAGAAATGGTGATACTGGGACTTGGTACTGCCCCGTAAGAAATGTGCAGGGCAGATCTAGCAGATCCTAACAAGTCGCTGCCCTTTTGTTATCTGCTGACAGAAGTTTTTCCTCTGTTTGCAGCACTGCAGTAGGGAAAATCAATAGATTTCCCCTCAAGCAGAGAACTGTCTGAATCTGAAGCAGCAGCAGACCCACTGCGTGCTTTCCAAAGCCTTTGCTCCTGTGCCACTCATTCCCATCCTGCACCTTTCAGGCTAAAGGAAAAGCCACTTCTGTAAACAGGGAGAGTGCAGAGGGATATCCTGGACAGACAGAGTGTGTTTACTTGCAGTCAGTGGCTGTGTCTGTGCAGCCCCCATGTGCCGCATCAGGGAGCTGCTGCAGGGCCAGGTAGGGCAGCTCAAACTGTGCTGTGTAAGGTGCCCTTCTGCATGTCAGCATCTCCCTGCAAGCAAGACTGCAAACCTGAAAGGAAAGCCAGTGTACACATATGCTGTAGGGGAGAATGCCTGCAGCTGAGTGCAGGGGAGCTGGGGCCACCCTCACCCACCAACTGAGTCATGCACTTCTTTGAGGAGGAGCTGCTGTCATTTCTTGTTCTTGATTCAATAGAATTCCCATCTTCTGTCTTTTTCCTTTTTTAGGCTTTTACTAAAAGGCAGAATTTTGTAGCAGTGGGATGCAGAAAAGCACAAGCTGACAGGTTCATCTATCATGTTAATATGGGCTTCTTGCATGTGTCTAAATATTTCACAGTTGTACATTGCATAATAGTTCATGTTACTGGGCCTGGAAGCTGCTTTCCTTCTACCCTGGGATCGCTTGAGAAATTGTGGATAATCTGCTTCATAACCCTAAAGGTTCCATTTGAGGACAAAATTCAGCATTTAGTATTTCTAAAATACGCAGATATATGTCAGCACATATGTAGCATTGACCATCTCTGTACGTCTATTTATTTTCCAAGTACTTACATTACCTATGCAACATAAAAATTGGAGCCATATGAGTACTGTAAAATACTATTGTGACTATTGCTAAATGGCTTTTCTTGGAAGATGCCCTCAATTCTGCCTGCACCTGCTATTACCATTGATCCATGTGACTTTTACAGAAATTAAACATCTAGATTGCACATTCAGGTTTTGGAAAAAGCTGAATTTGCTCTTTATGTTGAGAGGTATTTTGCATTCACTTACACAAACCAAAAATGTTCTACTGCAACCCCGCACTGCAGATCATATTTCTCATATTCGCTAGTCAGCTATAGGATAGAAATAATTAAATATACCTGTCAAATTAGTTAAAATAATGAATAAGCCTAAGGAAATGATGATCGATGTGTGTAGCCATTTCCCTAGTAGAAAGAAAGTGATGGTGAATTATTTGCTGTATGTAAATACACAAGATATATCAATGAAATGTGACACTAGAAGCTTAACCTGCTTTGGACTGGGTTCCCAAAGGAAGCCATTGTCCTGAGCCCTCCAAAATTCCTGGCTCTGCTTTCAAGACATTTGTGTAGAGTCTCAGTTTTACTGTTGCTGTTTGCAATAAAGCAGAATTAAAAGAGGGAGATAAAAAGTTGGCAATATTTCCCACTTGTTTGGTGTAAAATCTGCAATGAGTTCTACTGCAGTCTGTGCTTAACCTCAGTCAAAGCAGTGAATGGCAGGAGGAGAATCAACTATTGATGTTGGATTGCTTATGTGTCGTTGGACGGGCTGAGCAGCAGGCGTTGGTACCTGATGATGTGCCTGATGATGTGAAGGGGGCACAGGATATTTTTAAAACCCATACATAAATATTTTTTTCTCTTTTGGAACAAATTTCAGGTTGCTTTGATCTCAGTGGGTATTTTTGAGTGTTTTCAGAGCTGGCATAACAGTTCGGAGGTATTGAAGCACCATCAGCAATTTGGAAGTACTTGTCAGAGTCAGAGTCAGACCCCTTGCACTCTATAGAGGGTGAAAAGATCGCATTACCTTAACCAGAATAATTTGTAAACAATTTTAGTCCTCCTTATTTGTAAATTCACACTGTGCTCAATGTATTCCAGCAATGTCCTCCTTTCTGTCTCCTGTAATTGGTATTCATTGTGATAGTGACTGTAATGAATTCAGGCGGTATCGCTGCGGCCATCGCCTTCGCTTTCCTAGAAGTTCCATTGTGATGCAATATTATTATAACATTAAAATAACACGTTACCAACTTTCCACTTTCTATGGAAAAACATCACCTACAGCGTAAGTTAATTTTATGAATAGATTAGATTGAGCCTTTGCCATCTGTTCTACCCCTTATAATGAATGCAAAATGCATATATTTCACAATTATCTCATTTAAAAGATATGATTGATTGAAATGCACGCGCATGTTCGCTCCACAATGCAGCATGCACTTAAGGTGAGATATGCAAAACCAACCAAGCAGAGATTCTGAGTCGGGATGCTTTGTGCTCACGATGTTATCTCTGCTCAGTCCCATGCACAGGGCCATCCTCAGGCAGGCCTTGTGTCCCAGGGCTGTGAGCATCTTTGCAGGGACTGACCCCGGCTGCTAGCACAGTTTTGCTTGGGGAGCCGCTGCTCGCTGTACTGCCTGAGGGCAGCTTGACACACAGGGCTTTCCTGTCTTCTAGCTTATTCCATTCTGAATCACTAACCTTTAAAATCTACCTACCCTGATCCTTCTAAATAAGTTCTCTTGTCCTATGTTATAGTAAAACTTGGAGGCAAAAAGTGAAGAGAATCTGAATGCTGTGCAGCCTGACTTGTGGCAGGCAGGAGATGGAGGGAGGAAGTGCACTGCTGTGTCAGTCCCCAGCTGAAGCTGCCGTACTGCCCGCCCTGTCCCATTTACATCAGAGACATCAAAGCTGCTTCTGAAGAGTGCCTTCTAAATAGCTGTGCTTTCTACCAGATTATTGCGATGGCCAAGCAGTATTATTTTTTCCAAGTGCCATTACGATCTTGGCACGTTTGCTAGCATCTCTTTTCACACTGTAAGGGCTCATCATTCTTCAGAATTGCCTCCTGGGGAGAAGTTTTGTGGGGTTTTTGCACTGTTCGCTGGTACGAAGAGGTGCTGGTTTGGCAGTAGTCTTGGACCTAGTGTGTTATTTCACTTGTGAGAGACCATTTCTGTGCAGGCTCTGCAGCAGTGCTTGGTCATCTCTCCATGTGTTGAGCTGCAGGGGCCAGTCCCGCACTGCAGGACACTCCTTAGAGCAGGGCTGCCCAGGGGAATGCTGTGCTTTCCATGCTCCTGAAGAATTTGAGATGGTCCCAAGTGCACAAAGGCGCAATGGCAGAAATGTCTGCAGAGCAATAAGCTGCAAGCTCTGCAACACTCCTGATCAACACTGGAAAACTCCAGATCCATTTCATGAAGTATTTAAACGTATGTTGCGTTTGGTAGTGTGATCAGACCAAGCTTGCATTTTTAAAACACATTTTAGGTTATATAATCCCTTTCCCATGTCTCTAGCTAATAAATAAAACACCAGGTGGGCGCACGAGCACAGAATGATCTGAAATCTGTTGAATGCGCTAAACTACCATTTGTACCTCACTTGAGATTGATTTCACAGATTGGAAAACACACCAGTGATGTTTTGTAAATGAAAACACCTGCATTAGGTGGGCTGGCTGTCGGCTCTGTTCTGCTGTGCCATTGCAGTTCAGGTGTCTTTGTTCTGTGGATGCCCGCAGTTGTGATTTGAGCAGCCATGAGGGATCTGTCACCAACAACTCCTGAAAGCCAAAGCGTCGCTCCCAAGAAACAAATTTCCACACTCTAAAGGTTGCTTCCCCTTAGTAAAATGCCAGATAAATAAAAGCTGAAATACCTCCTAAGTGTGCTCTAGTGATAAAACAGAAGTACATAAGCCTATGGTACATCACAGCCTAGGAAATGGCATTTAATTGATGGCATTTAACATGATGATATTTAATATTTTTCAAAAATGAATATTTTGATGATAATCAGAGCTGAGCACCTCCAATACAGCTGTATGTTATTTCGATTCACTCTACTTTTGTGTGCAGCATTTTCACTGTAACAGACATCAATTTTAGGCAAAGCGCAGATGTTTAATTATTCCTTATCAGCTTCAGACAAGCATAAATAGCAATCTTATTTTTTATTTTTGAGAAATGTGTTTTAAACATCATTTGAAGGCTGCACCTTTCCTTCTTCATATGGTAAAATCCTAATGCTGCCCACAGGACAGACAAGCGTACCATACAGACCTAAGCGGAGCAGAATCTACTTCCGATTCAGTTCTGGTCATTCCGATGCTTTGTGTTCTGCACTGCATTGCCTTCTCCTGCAGCGGTTGGTCTCGCAGTGCTGCAGGTGGCTCAGCAGCAGCAGGGTTCCATGTGGCAGCCACCAGCAAAGCTGTGCCCACGGCCCAGCAGTGGGATCGAGCTCCTTGCTGCTGGATGAGGAGCTCAGGCTCAGCCCTGAGCCAGAGTGAGGTCTGTGATCAGGGCTGGGGTCAGCCACCAAGAGCCGATGTGGCTGTGGATGCTTGCAGGGATGAAGCACACTTTGCTGAGCACTGCACGCCGTTTTCTGGACTTGTTGTTCTTCATCCTAATAAGCATAGATACATTTTTGACGCAGCACCCGTGCTGCAGTGCTGCTTTCTGATGGAGAATAATGGATAGCAGATTTGGCCCTTTTTTGTTTTAATGCTCTTGTAGAAGTCTCTTTGACAGAAATCAACTCCAGAAAATACCACGATTTAAAAGCGGGCTATGTGGTATTCTTACTGTCCTTTTGATATAAAACTTGATTAAAATGGCTTGTGACATCAGTTGAAAAAGGATGAAAATCAAATTTTCTTTATTTTGTACTTGTTTAGGCTAGCCTACACCTACAGTTTATCTTTGGGTAATTTATGCTGTCTTTGTGCCATTTCTTAATTCTGAATGCATTTGTTGAAAATTTCCTGTAGCATTCATCTATGATTGTCAAAGGAGCTTTTATTCTGAAAAAAAAAAAAAAGTGCTGGTTTTAATTATAATCCTAAATAGCTTCATAACCACTGTGAACTCTGAATTTACATCATTTTTATGATAGCCGCACCACTCCAGGTTTATTGATTTTGTCATCTGCTTCATTACATTTAATGCAAACCTTTTGTGTTGAGTTATTCTGGTGCAGTGCTGGGCACAGCGGGGTCAGAGCGTGTCGTCTCTAAGCCAAAGCAGCACAGCAACAGCATTGCAGGGCAGCACCCGTGAATAAATGGGGGCTCTGAATACCATCCACCACCAGAATAAAGTTTGCATTCTCCTCTTGACCCTTCCAGTCAGACGGAAGGTGAAGCCACAATCTGAGTCTTCCCCTCTCCACCCAGCACAAGTTTTGGTGCAGGGAGGGCAGGGCTGCTGCTGCAGGAGCCCTCCTGTGCAGGACAAGGAGCGCCGGGCTGCTGCTTGCAGTTGGTGGGAGAGGCAATGGTTTGGGTTTTGAGACAGAGATGCTGCACGTGTCCCTGCTCTGAAGCTGTTTTACCATTTCGTTGGGATTAAGTTTTGATTTTTCATCTTGTAAACAGGCAAAAGTACTCACGGATTTATTGTACCTTTCCGGGTGAATAAAACTCCCTTAATTCTTAAAGCTCCCGCATTACTTTTCTGGATAATACAGATGTTATTTTAAATTGTGTAAATTTCAGTGATGAAAACCTGATGCAAACTAGTCGATGAATTCTTGTTTTCCCCAGGAGGGTTTGACTTAGGTTCAAAAATTAATTCCAGTAATTGATCAGGGAAATAGAGGCCCCGCTCCTCCTTGGCCATGGAATGAGATGCATGCTCCCCCTACCCCAGCATGGCTGCTGCTGTGCCGCAGTCACAGCTTCCCCCACTGCAGCCCCTGTGTGCAAGCAGGCTAGGGCTGCAAACAACAGCAGTGCCTGTGCAATTTCTTGCCTTATAGGAAGCGCAGAAGGGAATGCTTATGCTTCTCGTTTAGTCTGGTACGCGGCTTCACCGTTCACGTAGTGCACTTGGGTGGATCCATGAGATAAAGGGGCCTTAGGAAAACAAAGCCATCTGCAGTTCAGTTCAGTCTGAGATTGTTGTGCCTTGAAAGGAAAACGTTTTTGGAGGAAAACAAAACTTCAACTGTAACGGCATAATTTTATTTTACAGACTTTTAATTTATTTTTTTTTGGGGGGGGGGGGGTGAACATATGTTTACCGTGTTTATACAGCAGGTATTGATACATGGGTGTGTGCAGCTGAGATTGTGTAAATCACATTGAATCATAGAATCGTTTGAGTTGGAAGAGTCCTTTAAAGGTCATCCAGTCCAATGCCCTGCAGTGAACAAGGACCCCTACGGTAGATCAGGTTGCTCATGCATGGATATTGTGGAGATCCAGTGGAGGATTCTTCTTTTATTTTATTCTTTAAAAAGCTTTTGTGCTTGGGATCTGCAGTGTTTTCAATATGTCTAATGTAAAATAGGGATCTAGCTTGAACGAAGCATAGAAGGAATCCTCAGACGCTCAAATGGGTTTGGAGGTTAATAGAAATAATGTAATGTTGATTGTCTAGGTTTACATCTGATATTAGCCTTAATGAAATACCTCTGAGGTAGGTAACAATAAAAATTATTTTATTTAAGATCAGATGGAAGAAAGTAGGCTAGCAGCACTGGGAACGGCCCTGAGATGATGGTCCCATTTGCACAGCTGATTTTTGCCACAGAATGCCATTCTCCTCTACTATTTTTTCCTAACAAAAGCCCGTGGGATCTAATTTTGCTTTTGTTTATCCTTTGCTAGTTCCACAAATGTCAGAGGAACAAATGAGAGAATTCTGTCTTCATATGGAAGTAAACTCCACTCCAGTTCTCCGTACTCTTTGGAGTTATTTTTTCAATTGGTTTCCAACAGCAGAGCTGTAACTCTGAGGTAATGTGCACACAGCTCTTGTTCATTAGTTTCACACCTGGAGTTCTTCCTTTCTTTTGTTTTACCAGAGGAAGTGAGGATCTCAGACCTCCTTTGGAAGGAACATGAGACGTTCAACAGTGATCGGGATTATTTCACTGTATAATTCCATCTCAATATCCTGTCTGTCAAAAGGTGCTTATAAGGCAGCCACGATACAATCAGACCAGAATACAAAATGATTCTTTTCCCTAGAAAAAGAAGTCATAAATTAACTCTCATTTAAGCAGATAACTTAACGTGCTCCCGTAGAGCTCTGGCGTGGTGCATGAGGGCTGTACATGCAGAGGGTTTGTGCTCAGTCCTGCAGCATTCCTGCAGCATTCCCAAGCCCAGTCCACTTCTCAGTGCAGCCAACCCTGCCATTTTTTGTGCATATTAAAAACAGTTTCATGTGACATGTTGTAGTAAAAGGATCCTTCAGCCGTGAGAGGCAGTATTAGAAAGAGGTTGAGTTCTTTCTGCTTTTATGGCCCCTTCGTAGCCCCATACACAAGTTTTACCTTTGCTTTCCTTTGCATTTTATTTATATACTTCAGCTCAGCTCCTGTGCAGCATCAGCTGTGTTCCATCCTGCCTTTAAAGCCAGGCTTGGCTGGAAGGTGGCTGCTGCAAGGTTTTGTGGGTTGCTTCGGTTGGTTCCCTGAAACCCGGGGCTCGCATTTGGCTGAGCAGTTTTGGTGGTGGGGTATATTGGGGGGGGGAGGGATGCTGCTTGCTTTTAGCTCTCAGCGTTGTGCTGCAGGCTGCTGGGAGCCGTGACTCTTCCAGTCCTCATGCAGCAGCTGGTGGGCGTCACTAGGGGTTACTGAGGGGCCTGCAGCAGGCTGTCACAAGTGGGTGTGCAGCACTCAGGAGTGACTGAGAAGGATGGGAGAGGTGCAGTGGAGCCAGGGTTGTGCAGGTACCCTCTTTACCTACTTATAGAAGATGCGTTGCTTTGATTGTGAGGGACAAAGCTTGGTCTTCTCTGTTTTGTGTAAGTGCTTTCACATTTCAAAGTGAATTAGATGCTTGAGATTTCTTTAAGGGGTCAGTTAAGGCAATGGTATGCTCATTTCATCCCGAACTGCTGTCTGATCTTACTTAAGAGTGAAAGCTGTCTTGCACAAGATTTCTTTCTTGTTGCTGCAGTCCTGGCAGAGGAAGCAGCTGTCTGCTATGAACAGATTTATGGATTACAATCAGGAGGAAAAAAAAAACAACACAAACCATGCCACTCAGCACAAATGTTTCAAAGTTTGAATGGATCAAGTTTACTTTTAGGTCTCTGTTCATGACTTCAGTTTTGTTGGCTTTGTAGAATCATTATTCAGAGGCTACCAAGTAAATGTGAGTGAACAGCTTAGACATGCAGCCATTTATTTTTAAGAAATCACAATGTCTAATGTGACCTGGAGGTTGATGTGATTACTTTTTAAAATGAAATATTTTTCTTTAAAAGAAGCACACAACAACTAGCCTATGTTCAGACAAAAAGGCTGAAGTCTGTAACTTCTAGGGAAATTTTTAAAAAGCTGTAAAAATGAGTTTGATGTGCTGACTATCTTTTCAATGATAAACCATCACCTTTTAAAATTTGAATGAAGGATGGTTATTTTATTATTCTGACTTTGCTGGTTTTAATTGAATAGCTTTCACATTTCTGCTCGTGCATTCGTAGTTAAATGCTGACTTTAAAGTCAACTTACCAGAGCGTCCTGCAAGGTGGAATTAAGCCCTCTGGAGGTGACCTGTTGTCTCATTTTGGCAGCATGTGTTGTATTGCAGACTGTGGGTGTCCCTTCGTACCAGATTTCTAAACTGTGGAGTTTTAGATCCAGGGTTAAGCTATTTGTTGCCCAGCAGTTCATTTCTCCTGGCTAACAGGGATCCAGCAGGAAATCTAGGAGCAAGGCTTCTTTACCTGGCTACTTTTCCATTCTATCCAAGAACCAAGTGTGCAGGATGATATCAGGTATCAGTAGGGTTTTTGAGGGTATTTTTACTTTCAAGCACTGCAATTCAGTAAAAAGTCAGTGCTGTTAGACATATTTTTACCTATGTATTTATCAGTTTGGTATGCAACAATAGTAACATTATCAATAATTGTCCATTGCAATAAGTGACATTCAGCAGTTCCGATAGAAACTTACCCCGTTCTCTCCTTTGGGTTGGTATTTTACATGTCCTGAGGCTGGGGAAGCACATTTTAATTTAGAAATGATGTAGGTAAGTGGAAGTGGAAGCGGTGCACTCAGTTCCTGAAATTTTATAAAACCTCATTGTGCTGCTGACAGCTGTGCGTCTGCAGGGAGAATGAATAAATGTATTAAAGAGTGAGGCTCTCCAGTACTACAGCGATCACATAAATGCCAAAAATAGATGAATACCATTTGCTTTAGTGAATTAAATAAATAGTCCTATGGTTTCTTGCAGAAGGAAAGAAACACTCCCTAGTGAATATGTGGAAGGCTTGTCACATATGCTCTGTGCCCTGCTCCTGCAGGATGTATAGTAGTGCCACGCTGCTTTGGTTAAACATTACTGTGGAAGTTAAAGATCTGCTCACAAAAACTGAACGTAGTGCTCCAAACATACTGGATGCTTATGGTTTGTATGGATGTTCAAATAGGAACATTTATTAAAGTGCTTGTAAACATAAATCTGCAGGATGGATTGTTGTCCTTACCCTGGGTGATACACATTTCTCAGATGACATAAATTTGGCTGGCTTGGAAACGATAAAACAAAATGGCTTTTTGTGTCAACTATGATACAGTTTGCGGTGTATTTCCATAGCACTTTGCTAAGTATTTCAAAATTGATGTGATTGCTGGGTCCCACGATGAGTAAGAGCAACATTATTTTTGGGTCCCATTTAATACATCAGGTCATTTATTTGCTTTCTTTTCTTAACATCTTTTCCAGGTTTCCTTTTGATTGGCTTTTCTTTAACATTCTTCCTGTCTAGAAGCTGGTTGCTTTTCTTAACCTTTATTGTTCTGTACATGCCCTGTTAACCAGGCTTTTGTTTGTTGTGCTGCTGGGATGGTGTTGCACAGATGTTCCAGATTTGATGAGTTTGGGCCAAGCAGTGGGTAGCAGCGGAGGGCACACCTCACCAAGGCATACTTTGTGTGACACCTTCTTTACATGTGTCATGAGATGATTAATCTCAGCCTGGATCGGTACTGGAAAAAGATGGATAGATCTTTAGATTCATATGTCACCGCCCAGTGAATGTTGCATTTTTGTGAGTGGACTCCGGCACTGCTGATAATGAGTCAGGTGGGCCTGGTCAGGCTCTGGATGCAGACAGAAATGAGGTCTCCTCCCCTGTGGACCTCACTGTGAAGCAGACAGGACATGGCAACACACATATCTGAAATAAGAGCTTTTGAGTTTGGAGAGCAGAGTCCAGCAGTTACAGCTGAATGTGTACAGTGTTACAGCCCAGAGCAGCCTCCAGTCAAATGTTCTTCGTCCTTCAGTTGCTCATAGCTTACCCCCTTCACAGAAAAAAATTCTTAATGTTTTGGGGTCTGTGTGACAAGAGCCTCCTGCACTCCTCTGCTATCTTGTGGGTAAGGAGGAGCACAGCCTCTCCAGGTCCTGGAGCCTCTTCCTCAGTCACTGCTTTTTGGAGACGGAACATCTCTGGCTCAGGAATGCTGGCTTTTTTGTATTGTTGTGTTTGCATACAATGCTCACTTTCTAACACAGCAAAGGAGCAAGTTCAGTGCTTGCTTGCACCTTTATCAGCATACCCAGGGTAACAGACCTGAATATGAATTCCAGTGGGAATTTCACTGAGCACTCATTGCCTTGAGTAGAGAGCATGAAGTTGATGTAAATGCCTTTAAAGCTCAGAAGCTTCAGGATAAATTCTAATGTGTTTTCTACATTTAGCACCATCTCACCTAAACTTGCCCATATGCTGATTTAGCATTGATTGCAAGTCAGCTACGAGTCTGACTTGTAAAGTACATCACTAAGAACTAACAGTTAGGAAGGAAGACACTTAAAGCCAGAGGATCAGGAAGTTGTGTGTGCAGTGAAGCAACTGCTACACAACAAATCTCAAATATTTTTATAGTACCCATTGCTGTTTTATACCAGTAAGAAAGCAACGGACCTAAGAGCAGAGTTGCATATGCACATGGGTCTTCTTCCTCTATTTCAGCAGGCCTGAGAATCACAGAGTAAGGTGTAATCAGAGTGAGCAGTCAGAATTTGGAGCTCCCTTTGGACCTCAGCCATTTAGGAGCACTTGCAAGTAAAACCCATAACCTCTGACTTTGCTAATGCCCAGACAAGTGGGCAGCGAGCAAAAGAACACTGAAGCTAAGCCAAGTGGTTCCCTGTCTTAATGTAATCAAAAGCTCTTACTTTTCTTTGAGTATTTTTAGTGGCCTACAACATAGAATAATTTTCATGCCTCAAAGACAGAGTTGCTGTTGTCTGATCAGTGTGAGCAACGACTGTGTCTGATGGAGGCATAAAAAACTTAAATACAAACAAAAATGGAAGCAGAGCACCCCCATACCCTCATCACCTGAAGTGCAGTTTATCCCAAAATCAAAGCCCTCACAAAGATAAAACAGCCTGCCTTTTGTAGCCCCATAGGAAGCTTGGGAGCCTGTACAATGCAGGATCAGGACTGGAAGGCCCTACCTGAGTCATTTAAGACTGATGCAGCATCTTGAAATATGTGGTATTGGTAAACTGTGATCAAGTGGTTGTGGGTTAGTTATTACTCTAGTACTTCCTGCATGTTGAGATATTGAGTTCAATTATGACAAAATACAGTAATAAATAATAAAACACCCAAAACTCAAGATGGGGCACCTAGATGCTCACATTTGTTCTTCCCTCTCTGGAAACAGCTGGCTACTTTTTGTCTTTGAAGGCACGGGGATCAACCAGTATCTCTTACCAAAATGTTCTGTAACAGCAGTCCAGAGGATTTGCTATAAAAGATCTGATTGACAAATTTGTTGGTGTGTTATGCTGAGATTCCACAGTTCATAAACGCAATAACATTTCCCTGTTTGGATATTCATCCTCTAGGTCTTTATACTCGTTTCACATTTAAAATTAAGCTATCAAATCACAAGAATTTCTGCTGCTTTGCCCAAATTTTCCAACCGTGGAACAAGGTCGACACTGTTGTGTCTCTACTCACATCTCCCTGTTCTGACATTACTTATTGCTGATTTTTGTCGTAAGATCTAGAAGACATCTCAAGATGTTGTATGACTGAAGGTGATAGAATTAATCTAATGTAATATGTGTTATTAGAGGGGACAGATGTCTGGAGATCAAATGTCAAGATTCCTTTGTGCTCTGTCATTTTCCTAACCACATATAAGAGGTGCTTCTGGTGTCTGGGCCTTGAGTGAGTTTACCTTCTCCTAATTGCTAAGGTCTATTGCATTTGCTCTCTGCCACAGCCGCTATCTCATCATGTAATTTTCATGTTTGCTAAAAACATCTAAGCCTCTTAAAGGCACGAGAGCCCTAGTTTTCCTCTCAAAACTGCATTTAGTAAATTATTGATAACAAGGATGTGTAAACAAGCAAACAGCAGATTCGACATGATTTCCAGAAAGCACCTTGTTGTAACACCTCGCTTTGCTGCATCCCACTTACATGGGCACCCCTCCCTGCACTGGGACGGAGGTGTGCAGCCAGGAGCCCTCGGTGCATCCCTGTGCCCAGAGCATCCTTTGTGCCGTGGGGAAGAGCCCATGGAGCCAGAGCCCTCCTTGCTGCTCTGCTCTCCAGAGTTCCTGCAGTTCTCTGGCCTGCTGGAGAAACAGCCTCAGACAGCTTTGTCTGTCTGACAGCTGATATTATATTGAGGATTGAAGCATCCCATGTCTTTCATTTTTAGAAGTTTTGGTTCTGTAATGGATTTGTTGCTATATGGAACATGCATAGAGTCTGTTTCAAAGAAAATAGAACCCAGCACAGTGGCGTGCTGCTGTATCTATGTGCTGTAACAGCAGCCTGTGGAGGCTTGTTTGTGCTTCTGCAAAACGAGCAGACTAACGCACCACTAGTTCCATAGCAGTGCCATGATGTCCGTGGCCCTATGCAAACACTGGTCCCGTGTATAATCCCTGTCTCAGCATGCCTCAGGGTCATCAGGCCTGCCCCAGGGTGCTGCCATCCTCGAGAAGGATGTGGACGGCCTGCATCCCCCTTGGGCACACGGATGAAAGAGGGGCCCATGGTTCAGCAGTGACGGCCCCAGGAGGTGAGGGAGCTCCTGGCCATGCTGCGGGCTGAGGCAGCTGCAGAGGGACCCTGCTCCAGGCACAGCAGTCGGGGTGCTGACCTCCTCACCTCCTCTGCCCCACGCTCTTACATTATACATTTCTACTAATTACTGAAATTAAATTTCTCTAGGTATTTTTTTCTCTGTTAAGTGCCTTAGTTCCAGATTTTCCACAGTTTCATAATAACATTCTAATGAGGTGGTTTCCTTTTAATATTCCTAATACAATTGTAAGGTGAATGATTGGTAACATTTTGGAGTTACAGCTTTTCTTTGTGTGCGGTACTCCATACTTGTCAACTGAAAGCAAGAATAAAAAAAGATGTAAGTAACTGCAAACCTTATTTACTGCAGTAAATAACTTTCATATTCTCTAACACCCATTTTATCTTCCTCATTTCTTCCCCTTCTCCCCTTTGGGGCTGTGGCAGAGCAGAACAACAGATGGTTATCAGTCAGGAGTAACTAGGGAAACACGGAACCTGCCCCAATTGCTATGGAGACAGCCATTTGTGTGCTGGGTATGCACCATTTGTTGCATGAGCAACCAGAGGGAGGGGTTTTTTAATAGAAAAAAAATTGTTCTACAGCCCCCAATACTGAGAGGAAACCTTGGTTTGTGTGCACTTATCCTGGTGGGAAGAGGCAGGGCTCTACCTGTTTGTTCGTCACCTGGGTTTGCATTAAGCTAATACTGGTTTTGGACAGCAACATTTTGAATTGTGAACTGACGTAATTAACTTAGAGCAAATACCTGTTCTTCTGCACAGCCTGCAGAGCAAATATTCATAAGCAGTTCTTCCTCCCATCAGCCCTTCCTCCCTCCTTGACCAGCTCCACAACACAGGTGCGTGGGAGGGCTGACACCCAGAGCCGTTCCTGTGCCCGATGCTGCCATGCACATGGCTTGTGCCTGTGCAGTGCTTCAGCCAGAGCTGTTGGCACAACCAGAGCACTGCAGCTCTGTCCTCTGTGTTCTGCACCACCAATTTACTCCACTTGAGAATTATGTTAACATTGAACTTAACGTAGCAATTCTTTTATTTTTCTAATGCAAGTAAGCTTTTATAAAATTATTCTAGTAATGCTTCAGTGAAGAGTACAAATTATAAATGAAAAATGCACTAGAAGTGGCTTTCAAATAACTTTATGCCAATTTAATTCAAATTCAATATTAGTTCAGAGTAGCATCTGTTACCATTTGTAGTGCTTCATTATCAGCTGAAGGAGCAGTCCTCTAGTTTGGTATGGGAGAAATTTTACCTACATTTATCAGGTCACTTGTTTCAATTTTTGGCATTCTCAGGTATTCATGTAAGGAATACCTTGAATACTGGGCACTAAACGTCATAGAGCACCCTTCTAATTCTTACATTTTATTGAATACTACCAATTAGGTAGTATAACTATATATAGCTAGGGTACAACTTCTACAGTGTTTGCATAGACTGGGCAGTTTTTATTAGAAAAGAAATGGAAAAACTGAGGGGAAAATGCTGTCCAAACTGAGGCTCCATTGGAGACTTAATTAACAAAATCCAATTCTTTTCCAACTCCAATTCTGTATGTTGCAGTGGATTTACATTCTGCTGAAGTGGCTATTGAAAAATCATCCGTTTTAAATATGTTTTCAGGGTGGTATGTTTAACATGGATACTCCTGGATAAATGTGCAATATAGTATTTTACTAACTGGGAAATGCTGAAGCTCAGATCTAGAACAGCAGGTATGTAGAACAGTCGTAATCTCCCATCTGTGACAAAGAACTTTCTGAAATACACAAGTAGTCTACAGCACTTCTTTGTATGGTAAACATCTCAAATATGATAAACAAAAGCACCTGAAAGGTATTCATCACACTGCGGGTTAAAGTGGGCTTTTATTTAAAAGTTAACTAGATTCTGGAGAAAACATACAAAGAAGTTATATTAATTAAGTTACTGTCACGATGTAATTAAAAACAAGATGAGCGCTTGATCTCTGCAGTGCATCAGAAAGAAAACAACTAACCAGCCAACAAAAAGTAACCCAAGCTGAAATGAAGTACAAAACACTGATCTCACCTCTCACTGTTGGGATGTTCAGTGTTTTTGAAGGATGTCTCCAGGTATCAGATTATGGCAAACTGCTGAAAAAACACCATGTTAGGTTGGTTACCTGGTGTTACGTGAGTAACAGCTGCTAGGTACACATCTGTGTGGACTTCTAGTGGGAAATGTTGGTGAAAGGTGGATGGTTGGACTGGATGATCTTACAGGTCTTTTCCAGCCGTAGTGATGCTATGATTCTACAATTTTTAAGCATTAACTGACTTTCAATGTTAGTAAAAGATGAGATAATTTCAGTTTGGGATGTTTTTACTGCATTAATTCAAATCTTTAATATTTTATTGCAGTTTGGATTGTGTGTTGTTGTTTTTTAAATTCAGTACCAGGATAAAAATTACTGTATCTTCGTTGTTGACTTTTCTCTCTCAAAGGCATTTGAAAACTAAATGCTCTTATTGTTGGGAGCAAAAATTCTAAATCTTCCTATTTAAAGGATTGTTTCAATTGGCAAAAATAATATCAGCATTGTAAAACCCTGTTCCTTCCAAATGTTATTTGAAATGTAACTCTTCAATATGAGAGATAACATTCAAATCTAAATGGCTAAGCCAGAGTGTTACACAGGGAAATGGTATTTTATCAGTTAGAGCAGAGGCTTACCTAAACCACAGAGCATCTTCTGAAAGAAATGGGTGCAATGTTACTTTCCATTTCATGGAGAGGTGATGTTTCATTTTTAGCTTTAAATCTTTTTTCTCCTCTGGAATATGAATTTTAAGCATAGATAATGATTTATTGCATGTAATTTAGTCATGTGGTTATCATAATTTTTAATAGATACAGAGATGAGCTTTGTAGTCATGAAGCTGGATACACATGGCATTATTATGGCATCTCTACCAGATGAAAGGAGCCTTTTTCTCTAGACCATTTTATACATTCCAGCATTATTTGCAAGCATTTGCATCACATGTCATGTAAACCCCACGTGCCCTCTAAATGTTTTGCTTCCTATGTGTTTGCTCCACTCTGGGGGGTTTCCCAGCATTGTTCTTTGTAGCTGTTGCACTGCCTGCTGCCCATTTGCCCCTGCTGGGCTCAGGCTGGGGAGCTGTGTGTGTGTGCTGGCCTGCCAGGATCCCAGCACTGGGCTTCATGTGTGAGAGGTTCAGCACGAGCACCCAGACACGTGATTTCACCCAGAAAAATGTTACAGATCCATCTAACCCAGCAAAAACTTGGAAGCACAAAGTTTGGCCATGTTTTCTTGTTCATCCCCTGCCTTGCAGCTCTAACAATGGCTTCCTACCAAGCCGTCCCAGCCGTGCTGTCTGGCTGTCTCTCACAGCTCCGTCTTTGTGTCTTCATTCATTGCACGCACTCTTCTAACACTTTTTGAACATGAGAACAGGTGTTTCCTTCAGAGGTAGTTGAATGACTTGGTAGTTATAGATAGAGCCTGAGATGAGAGCTGGATTCCTGCAAAAGGCAGGAAGTGAGCAAAGGTACAGAACTTAACCTTGTCCAATGAAAAATGGTGACTAAAATCTGAGCTAGTTTCATCTGGCTTCTCTTTTTGGCCACCGCATTACACCACTGCATACATGACAAATACTGAAGAGACAAAATTATTCTATAGAGAGTAAGAGCTCTGACAAATGGAAGTAATGTTTAAATCTGAATAAATGCTTCTGCTGGCTGAGACCATTTTTTCAATGTCTATGAGACCAGAGAGCTGACCCAGTCTCTGTAATGTGGTGCTTGGGAGGGGTGAGTGCCCATGCAGAAGGCAGCAATGAGGAAACAGGAGTGGTGTTGCACATGCCTCAAGGAAATGCACGTCCAGCTGCTCTTGAATGCTGAATTTCACATTTTTCTGAAGTTGAATTTCTACAAACTCTGCATATCATCGGTTCTTCTCAGTGGATGTTGAACACTCTGCTCTGGGCATTGAAGAGCACAGCAAACCCAGCTTGAGTATGCAGTCTGGCTGCTGGCCCATGTCATGTGCATTTTATTCTGCCTTCATGGATATACAAGGATATGCTGAACACCCAGCTTTGGCTTTCTGTAGGGCTGTACGTGAGGTTTTTCCCAAACTTTGAACTAACATGTTGTCTTGGTAGGAAGCCATTGTTCAGATTCTGAACCCTAAAATCTACAGTCTCTGCTCAGCCTCTCACAGGCTGCTATGTGCATGCAAAGAAACTGAATTTCTACCTTTACGAACAGACAAATGCATTAGGAGGTAAAGGGTCTTAAACAGAGACATGCTTAATTTCAAGACAACTAATATCTTTAATCCTTTCCTTCCGGGAAGAAATTCTCATGCTTAAAGTTAAGCACAGAACTGAGTGCTTGGTCGTAGTGGGTGTCAGGAGTCAGGTGCCCTGCTGCTCACAGGGAGCATTACACACATGCGTGCCTCCCAGAGACATAGATTTAATTCATGGTGTAGAAGAACCAGGCTGCATTGAGTATCAAGTGACATCTATAATGAGTATTTTCCTAATTTACTGAGCATCCTGCTACGTTCAGGTATTCTGCTGTATCTAGAGGTTTCCCTTACAGTAGTCCTGTGGATTATTTACATAGGCTAAACTTCATTGTTAGCATTAGCGTGACTGGGCCTATAGAAACGTGATTAAGGTTATTGTGCTTTTTCAACAAAAATCAATCTATGAGAGGAGCATTTTTTAGGAAAGCAATGCACAGCGTATGAAGCTTTTTAATAGAAGGCCCTGTGAGTAGCATGCTGGGTTTATTTGCTTGTTTTAGTGTATCTGGCAGAAAAATCAATATTACAGTGTAACTCAAATAAAAATAGGCAATATATAATACTTCTTGTAGAAAGAAAGAGAGAGGTGGTTCTCAAATTGCTCCTGCTTTCTCTTCATCTTTCTAGCATGTGCCAGCTTTATGCTTAATAAAGTATGCTTAATAAAGCCAACTGAAGTGTAAAGTACTTAGTCATGCAACCAGAGTTATATTTAACTCATCCTAAGTTTATTCCTCCTGAAATCCACCATTCTTTCCATCTGAGCAAAAAAATGCTAACGACCCACTCAATTAAACAGCGATCTTGGAAGAAGTCACTCAGCAGCCACTTGGTTATCTCAGCAGTTGGATGCACCTTGGTTGTCACCTTGGTGGGGTGGTGGGAGAGGCAGAGAGAACATAAATAAATATGTATGTAATTACATAAATATATATTTAAAAAATGCATGAACTGTCATGCTACAGAATCCTTTCTGGATGATTTACATCCTGGTGTATGTTGGTATAGGAGATACTGCTGGAAGTTTTGCCAAATTCAGCATGTTCTCCAAAGATACGAGAGCGATGAGAAACCTTAGCTGCCTTTATGCTTGCTATACCTTTTAGCAGACCTTGTGTGATACTTCATGCACTGAAATCATAAAAATCCCGATGTTCATTGGGACCAGACCAAGGGCAACTTCCCTTTGGTCTTCACCTGGACACACCTGGGTCACTCAGTGTCAGTGGAGCAAACAGAGCCAAGAGTTTGCTCCGGTTTTTGTCTGAGGTGCAGGCATTGTGCTTCCACATGAGTAGGTACACAGGTGTATTTCTGTAGGTGTAACATTCAAGTGATCAGATGTCTGAAAATGTAAGCGCTAAATTTTAGATTACCACTTACAACTGTAATTTTCTAACAAGAGAGGCAGATGTACCTGTACCGCTGCATCCCCACCTATTGTAATGCATGTGCACGTGCAGGGAAACAAATGGGAGAAGCCCGCACTCCAGATATTAAATGAGACATTAGGAAGCAGCGTGGTGCTGTGAGTGTCCGTGCGCGGATGCTCCGTGTCGCGGCCGCGCTCCCTGATGCGGTTAGGCAGGCTTTGCATTCGCTCAGACATCTTTCAATAGAATGGGCTACCAGATGGGACCGGTAACAATGCGCGGAGGCATCGAACCACCACAGACATTTGGTGCTTAGAATAATAAAAAGACTATAAAATTAGATTAGTTGAGTCTAATTTGGAACTGGTGTATTCCCTGTTCGCTCTCACAGCTCTCGGGCAGATAAAGCGGAGAGATTTAGTACTGTCAGGACAGAGGACTCCAACTTCCAGTAAAAGAAGAAAAGGCATTGTGGGAGGTCACGGAGGGCAGCCCGGTGACCTCCAATGATTTACAGGCCTTTAGCTTAATGAAATTGTTTCACTGACATGACGGTAAAAGCTCATAATGGATTGGATGCCCTAATGTAATGAAATTACTCCCTTCTGCCTTTAAAAAAAAAAAAAAAAAAAAAAAGGCGCAATTAATATTTACTGAGACCTGCCAGGCTCCGGCGCAGCGTGCAGCGCTGGCACAGCCACAGAGCCCCGCACCGCCTCGGGGACACCCGGCCCCGCTCCGGGCGGCTCTGCCCTCCCTCACCCTCTCCCTTCCTCTCCGCAGGCAGCTGGACAACAACCAGATCAGCTGCATCGAGGATGGAGCTTTCCGCGCCCTGCGCGACTTGGAGATCCTGTGAGTTGGGGCTGTGCGGGGCGCCGGGGGGGGAAGGGGGGGGGCTGTTAGTGCTGCAGTGCTGGGGGAGCGGGCTGGAGCGGCCGCAGCGCGGGGAGCGGAGCGGCACCGCAACGGGCGGCACCGCGGCACCGCGCCGGCGGTCGGAGCGCTCCGCGGCGGCCCGGGGGACGCGGGGCCGGGGCCGGGAGGGGGGGACGGGTTCGCGTGGAGCGGTGTCTGACAGCCGACATGGACAAATAGCTGCTGAAAGGGGTCGGTGTGCGGAGGGAGGATGGCGGGGGCTCGGTTGGGTCGCTCGGTGCTGGCGTCGGCTTCTGGGGAGGACCCTGCTCCGAGGGCTGAAATACAGGCACGCCGAGCTCGGGGCTGCCGCAAACTTTACACGTTGACTGCTAAAGCTGAGAACAGAAAAGGAAAAAACAAAAAGGAAAAAACAAAAAAGATTTGACAATGAAATCCGCCTCTGTCAGAGAAAAAGCATGAGATTTATAGCGCTGTTGTCATGCGAAACCCTGCGTTACCAGAGCTCTGTACCGATCAGGTAACTTGCTCGTTGTTAACAGGTACTTGTTCACATAGAGACCTCTTCTGCAGTACAGTTTGAGCACAGGAATGGATAAAGGCTTTTCTGAAAGTTAATGCTGCAAAGCTGAAAGTGTTAATGCCAGAGAGCGCCCAGTCCTGAGGCACAAGGGATGGGAGCTGGGGCAGGGGGACAGGAGCACTCCTCTGGTCAGACCCTTCCATCAGAGTGATGCTGGTGCTGCCCCAGAGCCGAACGGCCTGTGCCTAATGCTGTGGGGAAGGCTGCTCAGACTGCTGCCAGCACTGCCCTTAAGTGGGACGAGATAGCAGGGGGTTTAAGGTGTGTGCCTCGCACAGACCTGGCACCTGCAGGCACCAGGGCCGGCACAGTGCCCGTGGCTGCTGTGTACCAGCAGCACTAAGGCCATAGCGATGGCACTGTGCAGTGCACCAAAGCTCTCTGGAATGTCTGTGGGATAATAAAGGGAATTCTGCCCCATGGGCTCTGGCCGCCATGGATAGAGGCTCACAGAATAACTTCTGCTTTCAGTGCCAGCAGATGTGGGTTCATTTGCTGCTGTGCTGGGGAGCTGTGTCCGTGCCTGTCTGCCATAACAGCCCCAGTGCCTGTGGTCCTGCTCTCCCAGGCTGGGACATCTTTATCAGTCAGAGACTGTCTGGTGCTCATATCAAGATAACAGGAGGACCTGAGGAGTATCGTTCAAATTCTATATTACAGCCCTTTTAAAGGAAAAGCAGTGAGTTAAAAGCAATGAATAAAGCTTTACCTGCCTATGTCATAGAATGAAAGGAAGAAAAAAAATCTGCTCATTTGTTTGTTTGTTGTGATGGACTGCTTTTCCATACCCACGAAGGGCTAATCAGTCCTCCACTAACAGCAGCCTGTGCTAGAACTCTACTACAACCGGCTGGGTGGTACTTGGAACCTTTATTTGTACTACACCAAGTTCTGTAGGCTTTGAAATAATTGCTGGGAACACATTCCTTCTCCCTGGGATGTCAAGTTAGTTTATTTACTCCTCTGTTTGCAATTGGCTACTTCTATACCATATACTTGTGTGTGGGAGAAGAGAAGGCTTTCTGTCTACTGTATAAAATACATCATCGTCAGATCTTGAATGCATCTTTAATTTTCAGCACACACATACTGCTACAGGAAAAATCAATCTCATTCTAAATAAGATGAGAAAATAGATTGATAGTATCTAGTTATTTTTCTCAGTCACAAAATTTGAGTAGAATACTTCAAACTTAATTTGAAGTGTTGTCTTTTTTTTCCCAAGGCATTTAAATCTCTAGCAAAAGACATTTGCCTAATGCACTAGAGGATATCACATCTTCAGTTGTAAAACAGACATAAATGCTAAAAAATTAGAGCAATTTGAGCCATCCAAGAATATCATCAAGCGAAACCAAAAGGCATCAAGATAACATTTCAGAGAAGAGCTTGCCACTGTATTTTATGGAGAAATATTTTGACTCATAATGCAATACGTAGAAAATATCATTCTGGCACAAAAAAAAAAAAAAAGAAAAATTATCTGTCTGAGCAGTTTGCAAGGGCACCCAATTATTTACTTCTTTATCTTCCTGAAATCATGTGACCTTTATGATATCAAACACATTTCTGCACCTTTTCTCTGCATTCCTGCCTGTCTGCAGAATTCTGCAATTCTGTAGATTACCTGGGGAAGAGCTAAAATGCATCGTGTTACCCAGAAAATACATTAACACCTTGAAGAGCACTTTGGTTTCCAGTTTAAACTTCTCACTCAACTTGAATTCCTCAGAAAACATGACTGTAAGGATCTTAGTGATTTGGTAAATGTAGCAACAGAAGGAAATTGCATTTTTCCTTTAAAATAGAGAGCGCTCTGTGGTCCATTTTATTTATTTCCACTTCTCAAGCAAGCAGTCTTCACTTGCAGCTTCTATTGTATTTTTTCCTGTGTTCTAAGTTCCTATATCAACAAATAGTACTGAGGCAGAGATTCAGAAATTCGTGACTAATTTCAGTACTTTAAACAGGGCATTGAGCTGTGACTTCACTTGAATGCTGGGTCAGGGCCAGGTACTGGCACCCCACGCTAGCACTGTTCTGATCACATCTCTGTGAGCTTCAGTGTTTCAGAGGTCCCAAAAGGTGTCTCTGATCCTGGGGTCTGACCTATGTAGCCCATAACACACACGCTAAGTGTTATTGGTGACTGAGTTGGGGAGTAAAAAGCTGCGAAAATGTTGCAATGAAATGCTTTGTGCTTTCTGCGGTTGGCTTTGCCTCTGCAGCAAGGTGAAGATGATGTCTGAGAAATGGCGCTCAACCGACACGCCGACTTCAACGTTTCTTCATAGTTGTGGATAGGGGCTGGTTTTATTCCTTTTTGCATCATATCTTCTGTGTAGCTCCCCAAAAGGTTTTGTTTCCAATATGTTGACAAGTAGGGATTTCTCCTGTTGACATCCCTCCTTTTCCTCCTTACAGTAATAGGGTTAAACATACTTCACTGGGTTTGTTCTCACATTCACACAGAAAAGAAGGTGCGTGCAGCCAACAAACAGCTACAACATGTAGAAGGAGGGACACAAGTTATTAATTAACATAATAGCCTGCAGAAAAGTTGAAGAAAATTGGTGTGAAACTTTCAGAAATTGAAGTGTTGGTTTTAGAAGACTTTCTGCTGAGTTCAGTTCTTAGTTGTGTCCTGTGGCAATATCTGCAATAACAGCGTTGTTGAGAAATGTTTGTTGGTGTACCTGTAAGCAAGTTCAGATTATTTTTTTTAAAGAATAATTGCCCAGTGTTCCTTATGGGATGTGGCAGTGAGATATATCCTTTATTTGTTTCTCTGTATCTTCATATCCAAATGTTCAGTGTTACCATGCATAAAAGATAAAATTCTTCCAGAACTCAGAACTTCCCCTTCAGTCCTATTGGATTTGTGGATAAAAGGAAGTAATTTCTGGGTGGTTCAGAAAGCCCAGTCAAACTGAATGAGCCATTAAGACTGAGCAAATGGCCATGCTATCATTAGGCTGGAAGTGCTGAGCAATACATGGTTATTAGGATCCATTTCTCAGTAAGATACAGAGCTCAATTTAGCAAAAAACCACAAAAAACAAAAACCACCAACTTTTAATTTATTTCTTGTTGTTTGTCCTCACTGGAATGGCTTGAAAACAGTGTGGTGACACAGTAGTAGTGCTATGTGAGCAGGATAGAAGGAATTATGAGTCATTGTTGACAATTTACCTGGAGTGTTTTCCTGGTTTTGTACTGTAAAAGCTGTTGTTTTTCCTGCTTTATGATGACTGCTAAAAAGGACTCGAGTCTGAACATGCTTTTTCATTGCAGTTCTTCAGCAAAAAAAAAAAAAAATCACAAACCAAAAAATATTACTAGAGCAAGAGCTAATCTGAAGAGGATTGATGACACAGTTTTATTAAAGAAGACAAATGAGTTCTTGCTGGACGGAGCTAGTACAGAGGAACTTGGAGTTTTACTTGTTGTCAGTCGCAATGTTTTGGGTCTTTTATGTCTTCCATAGTCTGAAAAATCACTTTCCCAAAATTTCACTTGCTTTTTGAAGTGAATGGGCCTTTAAGAGACCATAGCAACAAACCGTGCTTGTAGGAATCCATCAGTCAACTCTGGGCAGTGCAGTGGGAAGAATCGTGATGATTCACCTACAGGTAAAACTGAAGAAGTTTGGATGCAGTCATCCAAATGTCAGCAACAGTTTGAAACCGCGCCTTAAATTCCAAGTGAGCCCTAAATATTTGATCTTAAAAATAAATGAATAAATAGTTGTAATGAAAACACCTCACCTTCCATCTCTGAGATCGTGAAATAAAGACAATCAGAGTCTTAGAAATTACAGTTGCTATATCAGCCCTTGTGAACATCCTTTCCCCCAAGCCGCGCTGTGTGGGACGCGTGTGATCCATATAGAACTCCATCCTAGCAAGCGCCTTACAGTGCTGTCATGCTGTTATTGTCTCTCCCATGCTTTCCTGTGACAAAGAATTGTGTTTTGTAAAAACTTTAGTCATCACTGAAATTTCAGATAAAACTGCCATGGATGTGTATGCTTATAATACATGCTGCTTTTCAGAACTTTAATAAAATTGAATCGTTATTTTGTGTTTCAGACAGGATTTAACTGTTTCCTCTTGTTGTCTTCTGCGTGCTGAACTCAGTTATAGGATCAGTTTTACTTAGTCTTGAAATGCTATTCTGGGCATGTCTTAACTAGGTAGAAGATCTTTATTTGCTTTCCCAACATGGAGAGTCAGGGAGCTGAAGTCATGACATAACTCTAAATATATGAGATGTCACTGCTTAATGAAAGCCTGAAAATGCCACACAAAGGTGATTTCCTTCTATTTTCCTGGAAATTATGATTTGTTGAAGCAATCAGGATCAAATCTGAGCTCTGTAAATGGTGTTCCTATAGCTGATACTGAAATACCTGAATATAATAATGAAAATAGGAATTTAAATGAAATGTTGTGCATAGCTGTTTCATTCATTCGTAGCTGAGTAGAGTAAAATTAGAATGATTAGATTGAGTGTTTTTTTTTGTTGGTTTTTTTTTTTTAACCTAAGGATATATGTTAGCTTAAATGTATATAAATTAATACAACAAATTAAAAATCTTTACTTTTTTCATCAGTCAGCATGTACACATAACGTGGGTGATAAAAACCAAACTGAAATAATTATTGGCTACATGTGAGTAATTGAATTGTCTGCCCAGTGGTAGAAATCCCCAAAACACAGAACAGAGCTTGGATTTCCTAAGAGTATCCCCAGTTTCCTGTGTGCAGGTTATACCACAGGAGGTCACATTATGTCAGAGGAAGAATAAAAGTCATTCTGGCAATCGAGAAAGGGTTCACCCAGAGTACAGAGGTATCAGTGGACAAAGGCTAATTTCCAATTTTCTTTACTCCATTCTTCATTCAACTGTCCAGTGTTCTGTACCCTTCCCATTCTTCTTGGCTCCTGTGTCGCTGTAGATGTTTGTAGGAATGAGAAAGGTTCCTGATGTACTTAGCTGTTATTTTCGGTTTTCTGTTACACAAATAAGTTGAAGATTAGCTACAGAAAGGCCTTTTTCTGGAGAACTTTCGGAAAGTACCGCACCCAGCAGACCCTGAAGAAATGAGATAAATAGTTAACATGGGTAGATGTGGAAAGATGGGGTGCTTACACAGTTGCTGGATAAGAAATGTTTGTATTTGCTGATCTATTTCAGTGGGAGATCTGGCATCATTGCTCAAGATATGGAAATGAAATCTGAGATAACCTCTGTTCTACAGCACATTACAAACTGTGAGGTTGGAAGCACAGCATAGTGAACAGAACACTATCCAGATGGCACCATGGTGACAGGCTTTATATCAAAGACCAGCTGAGATAAAATAAGAGCGGGCAATCAAGGGCCTCTGAAAATCACTGATGCCTGTTACAGATGTAACTCTCTCTTTATGGGGGGAATATATTTGCATAAATTCATTGATCTATGATTTTGCTAATCCTGCAGTATGTGCTGGGCATGCCCCGGCAAATTGATGAACATTTCTGTCAGACCTCACTGTGGATGCTATACTATATTACATATTTAGAAAAGTGATGTTTCCCTCCTGGAGCATATGTAGTATTCGAATGCTGTGCTCATTCTCCCTTCCTGCTCCCATTAGGTTGGAGTTGTTCTTTTTTTTTTTTCTTTGAGAATAGCCTGGAGCCCTGCAGACTGCAGAACTTATCAAGATAAGAGCAGTGCCAGGTTAGAATTATTAGATTCATGAATCACTGACCAATATGCTTTTTGAGAAAGCCCAGGTTTACAGCTTGCCTTGAGTAAGTCCTTTATTGGTGCTGCAGTCACTGATCTGAGAGACGCCAAAGTCAAAACTCCAGGAGACACAGGGATTTCTGGCAAACCTTTCCTCCATGGTATTAATTGATTCATTTGCATGCTCTGCTCATTTTGTGACCTGCCCTGCCTCCCCTTTGACTAATACAGTTCCTTTGTCAGTAATATAAAAGATGTAGAACAAGCATTTTGACTGCTGAAAGTCAAATGAATGTGAACGACTTAATCCCGAAGACACTCAACTGTGTATTTAATGCAGATAGGCAGCCAAACACCTTATCCAGAAGCTGAGCAGAAGACTGTGATGGAAACAAAGCTCCTTGCAGATAAAATTGAGCTGATAATGGAGTTGCGAAGGGAAGTAACAAGTTCCAGAGAGATGACTAGGCACTTTATGCCATAACTTGCAATTTGTTCTTTGTATGGCCCCCCAAAGAAGCTGGATGGCTGTACTATGGTAGCTGTGTCCTGCTGGCATTAATAAGGCATTTTGGTGGGGAGAGGAAACTGAATGCCTGTGTGGCACAGCCTTTGGCACACCAACACCAAAGGCTCCAGGGTGTCCCCAGCCCTTCCAAGACACTGAGCCCAAAGCTGGTGGTGAATGAAGGAACTGCTGCTGATCTGGGATCAGTCAACACAGTAACAATTTTTTAAAAAATTAGTAACATGCAGAGATGGTCTTCTTTTGTTCTGTATGCAGTTAAAGGTGTGGTTTATGATCTATATGGGGATGAATGGTTTGCTTCTTTCAGAGGCTACATTTGCCTCTTGTGCTGGTAGAACAAAGAGAGGCTCTGAGCTCTGTCAGTCTTTATACAGGAGAGGGCTCAAAAACCCGGTTTCTCTGGAAATGGAGAGTGCAGTTTTGACGAGAGCTCTGTGTACCGAATTGTTAGCATGCCGTGTTGTCTGATGTGTAACCTTGAAATGCAGTTGCTGGGACCAGGGTAGTATGTGTTATTTATTATTAGCGTTTTCCAGTGTTTTTAGTTTGGACAGTAATATTGTATCTGTAGAAAACTGGAATTCAAAACAGTGATATGTAGATGTCTGGCTTGGAAATAAGATAGGTAATTACGTTAGCATCTAAAAAGTACATACATAGAAATTTCTCCTAAAATCAAGTAGTGCATTTTTTTCTTGCCATTCATAAGGTTATGCATAAAATACAGTTACATATTGTGAATGTGCAACACGCACAGGTTGAAAAGAACATACATGTTTTAATTAGACTTGGTTATTGTAATTATATAAATGGAGAATAATTTTCAAAACTTGAAAGGTCTATATAATTTAGACTTTTTTGTGTACCATATACAGTTCTGCTTAACAAACAAGAAAGTTTAAGAGCTGCATAAAGAATAAAAGTGTGAAATGATTTAAAAGTAATTTGGAGTCAAATAATCCCAATTTCTATGTTATTTGTGTTATCATAAATGAAGCAATTTTATGCTAAGCGATTTGATGCTTCTGAAGTTGCATTGCATTTATTGGGTTTCTGTTCTGGGGTGGGCGATCTGGGGATGTTTCAGTACATAGGCATGATGCTGGCCACGCTGAGGCCATCTGCAGTGCCTTAGTAGCAAGATGTTTTTGAACACTGTAAGAGTGCCCAGGGATCTTTTGTTGTGATGTAGCATGTTGCTTTTGAGTAGTTCTGAGATACCTCAGAAATGAGTGTGGTCACTTAAAGGGTCAAGTGAGGTGACCCCGTAAAGCCACAGAGGGAAATAAGGAACACTAGTGCCTTTTAAAAATGGCACGCATCGCTTCACGGTGGTGGCCGGTGCGGGCTGTCAGTGGTTTGAATGGCAGACAGCAGCTGGCTGTGGAGGATTGGTTGTTGGCCATGAGGAAGAGATACAGGAGCACACACCGAACAAGGTGTTTGATCACCAATTTGGTCATTCAGGTTTGCTGTTGCGTCTTTTGCCACCACGATCGTAGGTAGCGTGTGTCACCAAAGTGCTGTGTTGGTGGTGCAGGGAGAAAGGAGGGTGGGGAGGCAGCTCTCGCGCGTGGCTTCCAGCCTTGGACTTGCTCCCGTGATGGCGGAACTGCCGCATTGCAGCAGCCCCGCGCCTGAAGGCCGCCCGCAGCCTGCTGCTGCGAGGGGCTGCGGCTGGGCGGGCTCTGGGAGGGGGGGCCCACGAGCACCCCCCGGCTGCTGACTGGCTCCTTGGGCAATTCCAGCCATGTCTTAAAAGGCTTGGGTCTCCCCGTCCGCGGCTAGGGCGTCAGAAACGCGGCGAGGAGCCTCAGCTGATACTTAGGCTGAAGTAGTTAGGGCAGACCATCCGCAATGGTCTTTTATTTGGTATGGGTACAGATATTCCAGGGAAACACTCATATATGGGGAGCAGTTGACTCCTTTTATTTAGCTGATGTAGAATGCGCTTGTAGAATGTTCCCGAACTGGCCACAAGCGCTTTGAATTTTTTTCGTGTCTGTTTTATTTTGCACTTTTTCACTCAATGGACTGAACACCATTGTCACACTGTGAGTATCTGATATTCAAATGGTTATGGTTTCTTACCTTGATTGTGTATGCATGCATGGATATAAGCAGGTATTGTTGCTCCTCGTGGGCAGGTGGTGTTTGGGAGAAGTTTAAAAGTTTGAAAGGTAGATGTTTTTAAACATATTGATGTTTTCTTGTGCAACCGACAGAAATGCTGTCTAATGTTTTATTAAAAGAAAAACTTGATGTTTAATTCCTGATGGAAAGCAGATCCCTTTGCAGCTTCAGCAAGAGATGTGTTATTGCCCTTGTCTAGGAACTACGTGTTGGCTTTGTTCTCTCAAAACCTTTCTTTTCTCTATAAAAGGTAATTTTTGGTGAACAATTGTTCATGCATGTTGGTCTGAGTCCACAGAATGTGTATATCACACATTCCCTATTTCATTCACCAGGATTTATATTAGACTATATGTTAATCCTAACTTTCACCATGTATGAGTTGCAGTTAGGGGCACTGCATACTGCTAGCATCTAAAATTATTCTGCTGATGCGTATCTGCCTCTCTCCCATTTTGGGGTGGGGATTCTGGTAGCAGAGATGTAAGTGCCTTCTTTGAAATATTTGCTTCTTTTCCTTCCTCTGATGGCTGTTGGAGGAGGAGATGGGCTGTGCAGCCCCTCGCAGCCCTTTGTCGTGTTATCGGTGCTGTTACGGGTTTCCTCATGCTGCCCTCGCAGTGCTACTGGCTGTGGGGTGGAGATGGTGGGTTCAGGAACCAGGGGCAGCTCTGGCAAGGTGTTAGGGGTGTCAAGTCCATGCAGGACCTGTAGTCAGCCATTACAGGGCCACAGAAACACAAGGTTCTGGCAGCCCATGCCCCATGGATGCCAGGCGCCTGCTTTCTAAGAGGCTCTTGTAAAGTCTTTTGCATTGACACCAAACTGCTGCCAGTGCCATTTCTACTCATTGCTATACGTGTACCTCCTGAGCACATGCAGCACACTGAGGGTCCCTCCCTCAGTCCTAGTGGCCAGCATGGGACTTGCAGGGAGCCGCAGTGCCGCATTGCGGCAGTTCACCAGGTGGCACCAGGCTGGCACAGCGGGAATCCCACAGATAGGATGTTGTCACGTGGCCCCTTTCACTGGATTCACAAGTCTTTTTTTTGTCACTTTCTCTACATATGAGCAGAAAACCATTGTAGGTCCATTGCTTGAACTGTCTTTTCTGTTTCTGTGTATGTTTGCTATAGTAGGGAAGCGTATCCACTTCAGTTAAAACACAGGAATGATACTGTTTTTTTCTGATCCAAATTTGATCCATTTTGTAAGAATTTCTTTCAGTGGAGGTCCTGTAAGGAAACCACAGCACTTAGCTGACTCAGTGCTGAAACCTTCTACCTTGATAGCAATCTCCATCATCAAATGCCTTCAGCCTGAGCAAATGGCAAAAGTTACTTGCTTCTTTCAAATTGTAGAGTTGGATAGTGCTAGTTTGAATTAGCCGATGTGTATAAAGCTGCTCTAGCATCGGAAAGGACTAACCAGAAGCAACTGATCCAGGAGGAAGCTAGAAATTTGTTTTATTTTGCTGAAGTACAGATGCATTAAACTCTGTCTTGATTCTTTTTCATCATTTCCATAAATATGCACCAGTAGGCTTGCAAACTTCCATATGCATAGAGAACCAATCCAGTTTCCATTGATTTTGGCACAGGATCTATAAAATGCAGTATCTGACAAGCATGCGGTTGTGCAACACTAAGATCCATATTTAATAAGAGATCTCTGTATAGCCTAAAAAAAGTATCCATTTAAACACTAATTTCTATTACAGGTATATATTTCTGTTATTATTTTAATTATACTAATTCGTCAAGCAATGGATTTTCAAATGAATCTAGGTGCTAAAATCAATTTGATATTGAATGCAGTTATATGTTTGATCCCTGTAGCTCTGATGAAAATCTGTCTAGCAGACTAAGTGGACTGCAAGAACTAGATTCAGAACCTGCTAAAATCAGCACTCATTCAGTGGTCGTTGATCACAGAATCATAGAATGACCTGGGTTGAAAAGGACCTCAAAGAACATCTAGTTTCAACCCCCTGCCATGGGCAGAGTTGCCAACCACCAGACCAGGCTGCCCAGAGCCACATCCAGCCTGGATCTGCATATTGTGATATTTGGACTTGTTTCCCATGTATCAGTTGTGTAAATCAAAACCACCCTGATGTTGTAGAGCATTTATTCACTGTTTGCGGAAAACTGTAGAGGTAGCTGTGGCTTAGAGCCACTGTCATCATTCCCAGTACGATGCAATGAAAAATGTGTAGGCTTTGGGCAAACACTTGAGCAAATTTTCTGATTCAAAAATAAGTAAAGGCAGTATTTCTTGTGTCATTTTTTACTCTAGAAAAACAGCCCATTGGAGAATGCTCAATGTAGTTTCAGCTTGTGTTCTTTTGTCTTTGTTTGTTTTGATATTTTTACAAGAAAAAAATCCATTCAGGCTGTACTGAATCTGTATTTCCAGCATAGAATTCAAAGGTGTTGCAAAAGATTGAAAAGCTGATTGAAATTACTGTGAAAATCTTCTTCAACCCTCACTTGAGAATGGGAATTAGAAGGAATTGGGATGCAAGTGGTACCTGCATTTTGTACAACTAATAGAGATGATTTGATAATGTGGAAAAGTGGATATGTCCTTCTCTTCATAGAAATAGAAACCTTATTTGAGAGGAAGTGAGAAGATGTCTCTTGTAAGACCTTGTGAGTGACAGTTCTTATCTTGACATCTAGCCAAGTCCACAGCCAAATGAACTGTCTCCCCGCATTGTATGTGTAACCTTTCTTATATTTTAATTTACCTTATCTTGGTTTATCTCAGCTTATTTTACTTTATTCTATTCTATTATTTTATGGTCCACTTCATCTTGTTTTAGCATACTTTATTTGGGTATTGGTGTTTTGCTCCCACTTGTGTACGCATGACAGTGCAATCTTGGATTGTACAGACACATACGATTTGCTTCTTTTTTACCCATTTACACTGACTCCCAGTCCCAGCTTCCTTGCACAGGATGTTTGCCCAACCACTTGTTCAGCTGCAGCCCTTATCCTCTGCTCTCAGCCCTGGCTCCTGGCATCACCAGCTCCAGAGGCTCCAACCAGGCCATAGCATTGTCTCCAGGGAGAGCTAGAACACTGACAGTACACTTCAGTTAACATGACCTAATGCTATTGCTGTAGATGAACATGGTTAGTTTCTTGCAGGGTGACTAAATGCTAAACCATTGCAGGACAGATGGAAGTTCAGTGCTTGGGGATGTAACAGAGCATTTCATAAAAAAAACTCAGTTTGCCCAAAGTCTGATGTTTTTAAAAGTAATCTCACTCTTTCAAGGGAAAAAAAAAAGGAAAGAAAAGAAAATCAATGTGCCACAAACATCTGGTCTTTTTAATAAGCTTAAATAGCTAAAATCTGAAAGATACATGCACATGAAAATCAGCCATAGAATGGGAAGAGTCACAGTACTGTAGCAATAAAAGTTGCTGGCAGTTTTGTCTGTACTTCCATGCAAAGCTCATTTATTTTATTTTTTTCATGCATTTCCAAAAAGAACATTTTCTTTTCTCAGTATCCTCAAACTAGTCATGTTTCTGATGTCAGCTTCCCAAGTTAATGACGCTGGAGCCTCTCATGTTGCTGTGATGAGAACATTTGAGAGCACACTGGTGAAAGATTAATACTAGAACAGAAACCACTGATTGGCAAATAGTTATTTTTATTTATTTCTGTGGATCTTGTATGTCACCTGGAGACTATTTAGAAGATTATTTTCCTGGGCTAACATTGTGTTTAAAAATAGCACTTGTATAGTGCCAACTCATTTTAGAGTTGGGTACAAATATTGAGACAAAATCCCAGCTGTTACTGCTTTTGCTGCTAATTTGAGGTGTCAGATCAGAGCTCTACTGCTGTATGTCAGTGAATAAGGCCCCTTGTGAGATCATTATGTTTTCTAACAGTTCAGAGTAATGGATTAATCAGTGCAGCATCAGTTGCTTTCATTATATGCTCACACGGTAGTTGTGGGCTTTAATTTAAACAGACTGTGGGGAGATCAGAGGACTGAGTCAAAGAGGGGCCCAGGGCTCAGCAGACTGACGGATCCAGTGGAGCTTTGCCTCGTGCCTAGCAAGAGCAAATCCTGGATGCTCGGTGCTGAGGGATCAAGTGCCAAAGCCATTTTGCTTTTTCATCAGAGGCCATAAGAAGTAGTAAATATTTAATTTAATGCAAATTCCTCCTGACCTGAAAAATAGCTCTTTAGAACTTTTGAAAATATAGCTCCTTACTCTCTACAGTCTCTGAGTTAATTACAAACATTAATCAAGTCTTAGTTTTGTTACTAAAAATGACTTAGATTCAGTTTTTGGAATTGGTACGCTGCCCACGCTGTTAGTTTTACTAAACGGTGTTTCAAGGCTGTCAGGACTCTGAAGTTGTCACCATGTCCCAACCCAAAGCAGGGGCACCCAGTTCATGCTGTTCCAGCACTCTGCTCCTCCACCAAGCTCAGAAATTGTCATAGAATCATAAAATCTTGTTGGAAGGGACCTTCAAAGGTCATCCAGTACAACTTCCTGCAATGAACAGGGCATCTGCATCCCATCAGGTGCTCAGAGTCTCGTCCAGCCTGACCTTGAATGTCTCCAGGTATGGGACATCCACAACCTCTCTGGGCAGCCTGTGGCAATGCCTCACCACCATTGCTGTAAAAATTTCTTCCTTACATCCAATCTACATCTCCCCTCCTTTATCCTGAAACCATTTCCCATTGTCCTGTCACAGACCCCACTAAAGGGTCTTCTGTCCCCTTCCTTCATACAGCCCCTCTACATACTGACAGGCTGCTACCAGGTCACCTCGTAGCCTTCTCTTCTCTTCTCCAGGCTGCACAGCCCTGGCTCTCAGCCTGTCCTTGTACGAGAACAATCCCTTGAATTGTTCTTGTGCCCCTCCTCTGGATGCACTCCAGCAGGTCAATGTTTCTCCTGTACTGAGCGCTCCTCATCCAGATGCAGTGCTCCAGGTGAGGCCTCACAGTGCAGAGCAGAGGGACCGATCCCCTCCCTCACCCTGCTGGCTACACTGTGTTTATGCAGCCCAGGATACAGTTGGCTTTCTGGGCTTTGAGGGCACAGAGCTGGCTTACGTCCAGCTCACCATCCACCTGTGCCCCAAGTCCTTTTCGGCAGGGCTGTGCTCTATCTTTACATCCCCCACCTTGTACTGATAGCAGGGGTTGCCTCAACCCAGGTGCCAGACTAGGCTTTGTTGAACCTCATGAGGTTCCCTGGGCCCACTGCTCAGCTTGTCTAGGTTCTCTGGATGGCATCCTGTCCCTCGTGTTTGTCAGCTGCACAACAGTAAGAGGCAATGCAACACACCACACAACTTGGTGTCATCTGCAGACTTGTTGAGGGCGTCCTGCTGTCACAACCTGTCACAGCACTGCTGTTTCCTTTGCATCTTCACTGGCATTCTGGGGTGAGCTGCTCAATCTTTCTTTTTTGCATCAGTTCACCCACTACTGAACAGAAATGACATTATCATGAAAACTATTTACATGAGAGGTTTAATTATGCCTGGAGATGCCTTGGTTAAATCTTAATAAATTTTCCAGTCTCATTTACTGGATGTATAGTTGCACTGGGGATAGGAAGCCTGTAAAGCATGACAGTTATGGGAGAAGTAGTACTTGTGGAGTATGACAGTAATTCACTCTTGGGAATGTTGTAAGCCTGCAGATACGCCATTTGTAGCTATCCGTTGCATGCACATAGATAATAATCTTACATTAGGCCCAATTACATGGTGTTATGGACACACAACACACGGATTACATACACAGGCAACGAGCACACAGTGATAAAGCCGTGGTGTAATTGAAGGAGACAGAAGGAAACGTTAGACTTGTTAGCTACCAGCACTGCACTGCCTGACGCGGCTGCTCCCACCCAGCCTGCCTGCCTTGCTTGTCTGCTCCAGGCTCACAGCCCACATCTCACAGGCTCACTTTCACAATAAGGGTTTATCTCACAGCGAGGTAGCTCAGCACCTTATTCTTTCTGCAGCGCGTTGTTGTTTGCTTAGCACAAAGCCCACAGCTACGCCAAAGAGCGCGCTGCCAAACGAGGGCTGTTGTTTGCAGGATTCCTGCTATCAAATGATGTGTTTTAGAAACCTGTAAAGAATCTCTGTCTCCTAAGGGTAGAAGTTGGAAAACAAAAACACAGTAAACAATCTGGCTCCTTCTCAGATCTTTTTCCTTTTACCTATCACATTACTTGGCAGTGTATAGCACAGTGCTAGATGTGATTGTATGCATATTGGTTTGAGTGACTTTACATTTTCTTTCTCTGCTGGATATGAGCATCTGTGGGCCTGATTATTTCTTGCTGGCTGAGAATTTTGGAAATGCTGCAAACTGTGACCCAGCAGAATCCTGGTGTGTATCAAAAACCTGAATGGTACACAACAACGTCTGGTAACTGTGGAAGGTGCTTGTTAAGGCGTGGACAAAAGTGTTAATCAAAAATTTAATCTACCATATAATTTCTCAATTTGATTAGCTGCTTGTGCTAATCAGCTGCTGAAATGGAATATGAGAGCAAATCAGTCTCTGTTGGAGTCAAAAACCACAGGATGTCTTCAGTTGTGACCTAATAGAACAGGTTTGCCCCATCCCTTTAGTTTGAATTCAGACTGCAAACAGGAAGCATCATTGTAGGTGTTGTACCGATGCTCACAGGTATGCTTTGGGCTTAGGGAAACTGATATTTGTATAACAATTTTTACCTTTCGTAAGTGACAAAATAGGACAACGTAGCTTTTTTAGGTTGAGATGCATCAATGCATCAGGTGCTGTTACTGTCATCAGTGTTATGTGCTTGAAAAAAGAAACCAACTCTTCTACACGTTTTCCACTTGAAATGTGACTGGAGAATGTTAATGTGCATTCTACTTACTGAAGTACTAATTGAAGAAATGAAATAGTTAACATTTCAGATAATTCTGTTATGTTATCTAACATTTTTCTGACATCATTGCCAGAAGATGCTTCTCTAGTATTTAACTGGAACAGAGTGGGAGATGTACTGTAATGAAAGTATTATTATTCCAGATGAATAAGTCAGCAGTCATTCTGATATTCATTATATGCTCTTAATTATATCACTAATTGAATTTCAAGTAAGAGAAACAAAATCTCTGTGTACTCTGTAATTTAAAGAACTGAGCATGTGTAACTGTTGGTCTGACAGCCGGGGATTTCTCTCTGAATTACTCTAAGGGATGCTTGCAGTTCCTGAGGAGTTTAAATAAGATACTTGTATAATTAGTGGGATTCAAAATGTAAATCCTTTCTTTTTCTTTCTTTTTTTTTTTCCTCCCCAAACTATCTTTTTTTTTCTCTTATTTAGAACACCTGTATTCCTATTCAAGAGTGGAGAGAGGAGTAAAAACTCATCATAGGACCATAGAATCCCTAGAGTTAGAAGGGACCCTTAAAGGTCATCTAGTCCAACTCCCCTGCAGTGAACAGGGACAGTGTACCAATGTTATTTAAAAACAAACAAAAGCAGCAATCCACACATGAGAGACATTTCTGTGAGTTGATGATTTTGATTTAATTACACTTAGTGTAGAATTAATGACTCTTTGTCAGTGAACTGCAGTGGTGTATGTGAATTTGGAGCAAGGCAGAAGACAACAGAACTGCAGCTGCATGCTGTTAAATTTGAACAAGGAGTTTGTGAAAGGAGACAGGTAATTGTTATCAAGTCATGGTGGAATTGAAAACTGAACATTCTTTCCTTTACAAAAACCAGATTAGTCAGGGCTATAAATCAGCTTTGTTCTTCAGATGGAAGAACGCAGCACTGTGCGTGCTTCTATCCAGTTTGGGCTACTGGCAGAGAAGTGAGTTAGGAAAGGAGCTCCTCTGGGGTTGTAAATTGAAATCAGTGGGACTATGACAGTACGTATTGCTGGAGGATGTACCACCTCAGAGGCTGCTGATCTCATGTTATGCGTCTTCCAAGTAGTCCTTGGAGGACCCTTAGGACTGCTGCAGTCTGCTTCTGCTTAGCTGGCATGATCTGACAAGGATCACGGCTCAAGGTGGGAAGTTTGCTGGCATAAATAATATTTTATATAACCTCAGTTTCCTGATTCAGCATTTTGGATGCAAATAGTTTACAGGGAGAGGACTTCTAAATAACAGGACAGTACAAGGGACAAGAGTATTTGGGCTGTGGAAGAGGAGGAAGGCACAAGGCTGGGGAGAACCCAGCAGCATACAAGTTTCGGAGGAAGTTTAGGAGGAAGTTTTTCACTCAAAGGGTGATGAAGCACTGGAACAGGTTGCCCAAGGAGGCTGTGGATGCCCCATCCCTGGAGGCATTCAAGGCCAGGCTGGATGTGGCTCTGGGCAACTGGTCTGCTGGTTGGTGACCCTGCACATAGCAGGGGGTTGAAACAAGATGATCTTTGAGGTCCTTTTCAACCCAGGCCATTCTATGATTCTATATTTCTATGATTCCCCAAACAACACTGAAGGACTCGAGAGATTCTGGTAGTTTTCTTTTTCATATAGCTTCCTGATGTTTGTGCATCTTTTCTGATAGAATTGAATCTTAGTGGCATAGAAATGAGAGCGGGGCCCTGAAGCTGCTAGCAAATGAGTAGAACAGAATTTATTTTTCCTTTCACATTAAACATGCTGCTCTAGTGTGTGCTTTCCCATCAGGATGCAATTAAAATCGTTACTGGGAAGGCTTCATGTGCATGACAGAAAGCTTTGCAAAATGCCTCTGGAGCACTCCTCTCCCTGATATGTCCCTGTTCAGAAGCCAAAGAGTTCTCCCTGTGCTGGGGCAGTGCCTGCTGTGCAACCAGCAGCACGTTACATTCCTTCAGCTGCAGCTCAGCTGCAGTGCCGGCAGTTCACTGTCAATTAGTGCCCTTTGCAGCGTTTGGCCTTTTTGTCCTGAAATAATTGCTGTTATCATTGGTGCTTTATTGCCTTCATTATATTTAACATTTAAATATCAATGAAATAATATATTAATAAGTCATCTGTGCAGTAGTTATCTGTTAGATTTATCCTTGAAATTTTTGTTAAAGGAGTATATAAATTCAGCATGGACATAGGATTCTTAGAAGGAGGGTTATGTATTTGTTGATGAATTATGGGATCCCTTTGCATGCTGGGGGCAAAGACTAAGCCTCCTTCATCTAATATTTTGCAAGCAGAAATGCTGTATGTGATTAAAATAATGCTTTGTCTATTAAGCAGAAATATTTTAAGAAAATTAAAGATATATCTGAATCATCATACCATGGTAAAGGCGCTGACCTTTCCACACGCAGATGAAGAATTGAGCTGGGAGACAGGGATATGTTCTGTGCCCTTGGCAGGGCAGAGCTCCCTGCCACATCGTGTTCTGCCTGAATCCAGCCTGCATCCTGAAATCACTGCGAAGTCTTTGAATTCCTATGGCTTCCACGAATCCTGTAGTGCCACATGTGACCTACTGGAACATCAGCTATGTGTGTGTGATTTAATTTTTGTAAGCCGACTTTACACACTGCTGTTGTTTGTCGGTGCATACCTGAAATCTTCCGACCAAGTGCATAGCTCAATTTTATATATCAGGCAGCTGAGGCAGGGGGTGAATTACACGTTTATGTTTGCAGAAAATACTGGTTCAATTAAAAATTCCATTTGTGAGTCCCATTTGAACTTTCAGACATGGATGTGATACAAATGGCAAATAAATATGTTGGGGGTTGGGTGTGCTGTACACATGAATGTATCCTTGTTCACGTGCAGAAGTTCTGTTGTACGTGCTTGTTTTGGCTGACTGTCCGCAAAAAGCATTCATCCTGCATCATTAGCCAAACTAAGTAATCAAGTAATAGCGAAGGTAGTGTGATATAATCTAATTTAACTTTAATCTGCTAATGTTGTAGATGACGGTTTTGCCAAGGGATTTCTGGGCAGAATTGTGAAATGTTTTTAGCTTGGCACATGACCAAGAAGGCTAGCTGAGTTCTGAAAACCTTTTCAAGAGCTTTTGGCTAAACTGAGTAAATGCATATTGTCAGAACAGCAGAACAGTTCAGGGAAGGGTAGGCGGCGTGGTGCTTCAGCAGGTCTTCCTTCACCTCATGCACAGACAGACCAAGCACTGCCTCCAAGCCCAGAGGTGCTGCAGAGCACTGGGCCGTTCCCACAGGGCAGGGCCGGCTGCGTGCCGCCACACGGTGGGGACACGCGTTCATCTGGGCAGCTGCAGCAGCACAGGGGATGGGGCCTGCTGACATCTCTCATGGCAGAGGGACTCTGTGTTTGCACATTTGAAGCCCCGAGCATGGCAATTATGCCTTGTTGGAGTGCTTTCCATTTCCTGTGCCATCTTGATCAACTTTATAGCTTCTAATTTGCTAAAGAGTCATTGATATAATTAGGAGCTATGTAAATGGGAGCAGCACACACAGCTGATGATAATGTAGTCAGTTCATTTTTCATAAGAAGCATTAAGGGGGTCCCTACCAGCAGCTCAAGATCATTTTCTCTTCTAGCTCTTTCTCTTTAAGCTCTGCCTTGATAGAGGAGCAGAAATCCTTACACGCCTGGGTCACGGCATGCTTTATTACAGTCCCTCCTGCTTCCCACATATTTTTTTCATAAGGAAACCAAAGAGATGTACCCATCCGCCCGTGTGTTTTCAGAAAGTCCATTTGAGCTGTCTGGCTGGGTGAGCCAGCTACATTAACAAGCTGTGCAAGGCAGCAGCTCTCATTTTGAGTAAGAGCACTTCAAGTCCAAAGCTTTCATTTTGTGGCACACAAATTTGACGTGTCTCCAATCAGCTAGCCCCAGATTTTCCAGCATGGTAGCAGCTTAAAAAGTCTGGGTCTGTTTTCAGAGTAGGTAGAAACTCATTTCCTGTACTTCCTAGTGCTTGGATGTGGTAAATGGTATCCCTCATCCATTTTTATAGTTGTTATTTGCTCTAAAAATATCTTTCTTGACATGTCACAAATTGTCTGAGGCTCTGGTCATCACTGCTTACTGCTGGTGCCCAGCAGATTTGTTGTATGAGTTGAAGCAGCTTGTTCCTGTGAATAGCGTGTTGATGCAGAGATGTAAATAATTGATCAATCTGTGATTCAATTGTATTTTCTTTTTTTTTCCCCAACAGTACTCTCAACAACAACAACATCACCCGCATTCCTGTTACCAGTTTCAATCACATGCCAAAGATCAGGACTCTGTGAGTAATATCTTTGAGTATAATAATAATGGGCTAAGCCAGCACTTGGAATATTTGTCATCATGTGAGGGCCAGGGCCAGGCCTCAACCTGCAATGTGGCCCCATGCAGCCTGGCCAGAAAATCAATTTTTCTACAGATGATCTTCATTCCGTTGGAAAAGCTCTGATTGGATTAACTGGAAGAAAATAGAAAGACTATAAAATCAGACTCTGTGCATTTCTGGAATTTAGCCATAGCATTTTCTTGAGATAAACTAATCCTTTAGGAAACACACAGCTTCAGAATAAAAGCTTAAAGGAAGTCATTTTTTTTGACCTCCAAAATCTGAAACCAAACAAGATGCATTTACTCTTAAAAGTAAAGAAAAGGTAATAATAACTAGCCTGAATTATTTTCATGCAGCTAAAAAATAAAATGAGGCAGGGGTACCATGTATGTGTATGTAAAGTCATGAGAGGAAAATTAACTGAATTGAAGGAAATGCCTCTCACTCGTGTCACTCTGTGAAGGATAGCTTCATTTACATTTACTTTCACAGAAATTAATGTAAGTATTTAAATGAGAACTACATTGTTTTTTATTTTAGAAGAGAGTGGATAAAGCAGATAAAGGTAGGGTTAAGGTTCTTGTGCTTTTGCCTGTTCTCCTTCAACCACGGTGGTCCAGCAAATTTGCTTGGCTTCTTCAGATCAATCAGTCTTGTCTGTTACCAGAGCTCAATGTGTTCTGCCATTTTCCTTTTAGTTTAATTTCGGAGATGGCTTTGTATATAGCTCCCTGGAGGCTTACACTGACTAATCCTTCTCTGCTGTAATTAAGGGAAGAAGGAAAAAAAAAAAATAGAGAAAAAAAATAAAAAAGGAAGGAAGTCATAAATAGGATTTATAAAGGGAAGCTTTTATATTGAATTCTGAGAGCCACATTTTATAGAACATGAATGCTGACCCGCTCTAAAAGGATTTGCTGGAAATTTAATTTGGGGTCTGTGGCTAAAAGGGCACCTTTACAAACTTGCATTTGTATTCATTCACCTTATGTTCTGTGAAGGTAGTTTCATCAATATTGAGTGGCATGTTTTAGTCTCCGAAGAACTGCCAAAAAACACGCAGTGTCCTTTCCAGGAGTACAGTGTAGGGATTAAAAAACCAGCATAGGTAGGTGGAAATACAATAAAATACTTTAATTTTCTGTATTTCCTTCCGTCTCAGCAGAGTCAGAGAAAAGTCATCAAAGTAGCAATTAATGTAATACAAGCAAAGGAGTCAAATAGCACTTCCTAATTTCTTCTGCTTCTTCCTATTTAATTTTTTTCTCTGTCTCTGAATCATCACTTCTCACAAATAATATTTTATTAATCATTGACAAAGCAAGTTTGCATAGCTATGTAATACTTTCTCAACATCTTCTGTTCAGATTTTAGGCTAATACTGTTTAGATTTAACCAAGTTGTGTTCAAATGGATATTAACAAAGCTAATGTGGATCTGAGCAGGCGTAAAACTGATCAGTTTTGGTTCACCAATGAAAAATATTTATACAAAGATTTTTGGGGGAGGGGAAGTGAGAACTGTAGTATTTTCTCACTTTCCTGGGCCTTATTTCACTTAGTAACTTGTTTCTCCCACATTAATACACAGCCTCAAGGAACAGTTTCCATGAAATGAAATACCTATCTGAAGCACAACGGCTGAACAACATCTACTGTTTAATCTCTTGGTTGTGGATGCAAATTCAGGTCAAATGGATCATTACAGCTCTACGCTTTCCTTAAATGAAATCCACTTTTCTGCCTTCTCAGAAAGCTTCACATTTAGACATACTTTTAGAAGATCTTATAGGGAACCCTAGTCTGAGTGTCCCTCAAGCAGGGACAAGCCCTCTCTAGCTAAGGCCCAGCATGGTGCAGATGGTGTTTTCCCTCTATATCTCCTTTTACGTGTTATGGGATCCATTAAAGGATGTTTGGGGCTGCCTGTGCCACAGCTGCTTTTGCTGTGGTGGTTTTGTGGACAAACAGCTTTTTTGTCATAGCACTCAAAACAATCTGCTCATTTAAGAGCAGAGCAGAAAAAACAGAGAGCATATGCAACTTGAACGTGAACTCCTAGGAGAAAAAGAAATAATAATAATAATAAAAAACTAGTAAGGTTTGAAGCACTTGAAGAATTCTTCAAGAGAATCAACTCTCCTGTGCAACCTTTTTCATTGTCTTGTCTTTCCTTCTGCTAAGTTTCATTGATCTTTTAACCTTGATTGGAAGTGACAGGAATTAGTTTTTATTGATCTGCTTTCCTTTGCTTGAAACAGCTATATTAAAGCATGTCCCTCATACTTATTTGCTTAATGGTAAATATCCCATTATCTCTGCACTTTGACTGCTGAGGTAGGGAATCGTGTAATTTATTTATTTTTTCATTATTTTTATTAAAGAATAAACTGAAATTGTCCTGAATCGCTTCATTGCTTTTCATGCTTGCAGAGAATCAGTGTATCAAACTACTTGTGGCTATTAATACTTAATTAATTATTGATATTTTAACTATTAATTATCAAAAAACATTCCCTCTGCTGATGCCCTCCCAGAGGAGCTGCTGAGGGGGTGACAGTTCACACCATTAACACTGGGAAACCCAAAAACTAATTATGCACGTTTAATGAGAAGAAAAATAGAACAAACCTTACCAGCTCACTGATTTGGGAAGATGCCCATTTTGTGAAAAGCAAATGTAATATTCCCTCCTGCCTGTCATATCCAGGATGCAGAAAATGGGCCAGACTCCACCTCCTGAAGGAGGGTCATTCACACCATCACAGCTGACTGCCATGGCCATGGGAAGGGACAACACTCTGAGCGTGTAAATGCATTGCTTTCTTTAGCAGTTAGAGCAGCATTGCTGTATGTAGGATAATTTCTGACTGGATGTTATTTGCTTCCCTTTCTTTGTGAATGCATTTGTTTGCTTTCGACCGATACAAAGTGTTCCAGACAGATTAATAACAATACCTTTTATTAGAAATCTAACTTACTGCAGTGTTGTTAAATAGCTTCGTGATCTCTAAAAAAAAACAATGTTTTGTAGCCATCCTTCTAAAACAACTACACTTCACAGCTCTCCCAGGAGGTGCTTTCCATCTCCACAGAGCAAACTCAGTCCCAGGTCTGCACCCTCCAGTTGTGGGTGCCCACCCCAGCATACAGACTGGGACCCACATCAGAGCTGGCAGCAGGAAGGGCTCACAGACAGACAGACACCTTCTCTGCTGGATAGACAAGGCTAAATCCAGCAACACCAATTGGGGTTGTCTTTTTTGTGTGTAATGCCTGTGATATCAGTGAATAATGCTTTGTCTAACCATTTCTGACAGATCTGTTTTATCGTTTCAGCTTTGCTATAATACTGCAAATAAACGAGTCATTACAAAGGATGAAATAATTAACATCTTGGGCCATTGTTTTGATCTGAACTTTGGTAGCTATTAAGATATTTACAAATTCACTCTCTGAATGCATCATAATGTGGCAGACTTTTTTTTTTCCCAGTGTGGTCATGCTTCTGGAAGTGTTCAGTGCCAGGCATGAGGTGTGCAGAAGGGAGCATGGCCGAGGGCCCTTCTTCATCACGAGCCCTGTCTGGAATCTAAATACTTGTCTTAAATTGCCAGAGTAAAAGTTCACCATTGGTGAACTCATACAGGCAACACGGGAACAGGAAAGGGATCAATAGACTCTGCAGATCTTTGATTTGGTTTTGTTTAATTACTATTTCTCATTTATTTAAAAAGGAGAGAGGAGGGAAGAATTACCTATCATCAGTTTTTTCAGCCTGGTCCTCTCGTTTGTAAAAGGCGTTCTTTAAATTCACTCGGTTCCATGTCATTCATGCAGTTACTTCTGAAATGAAGTCATAGGCAAAATGATTACTTGGAGGCCTCTAAAGTTCAGTATCTTCTTTTCTCCAGAGTGGTTGTGATTACACAGCTATGAAAAACAGTTGAATTTTTATGTAGATGTTTCTGTGTGTGTTATGGCAGAGTAGACAGCTGAGACCTGGCTGAGCTGGAGCCAGTAACCTTCACTGATGCCTGTTACACTGCGGAGAAGAGGCAGGAAGCATCGTACTTGTTTGCTGTGCTTTGTGCCTTCTGTTATAACACCGCTGGTAACTCTGGGCGCTTCCCTGTGTTGTAGGCGGCTGCATTCCAACTTCCTGCACTGCGACTGCCACCTGGCCTGGCTGTCCGACTGGCTGCGGCAGCGACGCACCATCGGGCAGTTCACCTTCTGCCTGGCGCCGGTCAGCCTGCGGGGCTTCCTTGTGGCCGAGGTGCAGAAAAAGGACTTCGTCTGCTCTGGTAACGATACCGCTTTGTTTCTCTATCAGCAGATGACTTTGTATTGATACTAGCATAAAAAGAGGGAATGGAAAATGATTGCCTTGTATCTGAATGCCGCTCTGTAGCGCTGCTGTTTTTATCATAGCTAAACTGTGTAATAATAGATCAAGTTGTTGTTTTTCTCAGCTTTATGTGAATTATTGGATTTCAGTTAATAATTCAGTTCTCAAATTATTATTTTTTTCCTTCAGTATTGGCAATGATATCAACCAAAGTTATCAGCTAAGTGGAGATAATTTGGCGTTTCTCAGGGGAAGAGCTGTACAGCTGACTGGAATATAAAGGAAAGGAAATAGAAAATGCTAATCTGAATCTGTTGATAAATGATTGGATTATGGAATGGCAGGGGCAGATTTTATCTCAGGGACTGAAGGAGGATTCTTCAGGAGCCAAAGCATTTCACTGTCTACAAGTTTCCTTGTATATAAATGAAGCTGATGGCCAACTTGCAAATTATGTGTCTATATATTAGGCCCATTCATAAAGCCTCCAAATCTGCACTTGGCTTTTGTGATAGAAATGCGTCTTACACAAGAAAAAAAAAATGTAGAAAAATTGAAAAAAGAAACCTTTAGATTCGACTGAAAAGTTCTGGCAGAGGAAAGACTTAAGAGCATGTATGCTGTGAAAAAGAAGGGAAGATTCAGACACAATTTTGGAGATAATTTGGCAGACAAAATGGTAAAATTTGCAGGTCTACAGCCTGGTGTGTTAGACTGCGGTGTTACAAGATGCACAGAAGCATACACCACTTGTATGTTATCCAGACCTACTGGTGGTGACAGCAGTTAGGCTAGCCAAACACGCTGTGGGCCTAAGAGGTAAGCCAAACACACGAGAGCAGTATAAAACAGGGAAGGAAGAGGTACAGTTATGGTCACTTCTTTCATTAGAAATTTCAGTTGGGAATACTGAGCTGATCAGACAGGAAGCAAGCATGGAGGTGTAGCAGGTCAGCACTCAGCAGCTGTATTAGTGCCAAGCCTGTATGTGTCTGAAGAGGATAGGTCCCTCCTAATGCATATTTTAAATTAAAGGCCTGTAAATCAGCCAAACAAAATAAATTAAAGGAACATAGCATACAGTAAGCTTTAGCATAATAAGCCACAGGGCCCCTGAACTCATCTTAGATCTTTGAGTTGAAGAAGACGGTTTGATTGTAGGAAAGTTGCACTGTACTTAAATGTACCATACCTGACATTACAGTAAAACACCTACCAATATATTTTGGTACCTGCCTTGACTTGTGTACTGGTTAGATATGTTTGTAAACATGAAAGTCTTTTCAAAGAGAGTAAATACAAGAACTGCGTAACAGGTGTCTCAAGGATTTGTTTTGCTATTTTGTACTTGTTTTTGCTTATTTGTCAGTTGCCATCTGTGAGTCCACGCCATAAAGCATCTCTTGATGCGTGCCTTCACTCTTTTGTGTGTAAGTTCATTTACATGCAACAATGAGAAAAATGGTTCTACTTTGAGAAGAGATGTTTGATCCCAAGCTTGACAATATCATAGCTGGTAAACTGATGTCCAGCCCTGGAGGTTGCAGGAAATATTGTGGGCACATGGAAAATGAAGTTGTGCACCAATAATTTTTGTGGCATGATTTTTAGGAGGGCTGAGCTTCTTCTGTGCAGTTCAGGAGATCTGAAAATGCCCACAATATCTGAAAAACAAAGAAACAAAATACATCAAAAGCTTAGCAAAAAGAAAAACCTAGAGATCTGACAATCTTGGCAGAGAAAGGATAAAAATAAGGGGATAATTGATTGAGCTATTAGCAGAATCTCATTTTACCAAAGATGTAACTAGAGCATGTCTGTCTTACAAAATGAAGTTTCAGATGGAGGGTGAGTTCAGTTATTTGGATTTATGATTTAGTGATCTGAAAGAAAATTGGTTTAAATCAGGAGAGGAGATAATAATTGCTGAACGTGAAATCTAACATGGACAGAACTCATCAAAATGGAGTTTTCTGTGCAGCCTTTTACTTCCAAAAGAAAAAAAGGTTATTTAACAGCTGCATGTTGGACCAAGAATGTAAGAGAGAACTCTCAAAATTGTCCTGCTTTTCATTAAAGCATAAATTAATAAAAATTAAAGAAACTTCCAGTGGGGCTGTTCGTACACTGTATGCCTTAGCCTTCATCTGGGAAATCACACATCCTGGTAAAGCAGTACATTTGAAGAGCTTGTTTTAGTGCAAGATTTAGCAGAGAACTCAGTATCTGCTGCTTTCACAAAAAAGCCTACATGTTTAAAGAGATTATAAATCTTCTCTGCTCCTTATTACAGGTCTTACTGCTGATTTTACAGCTTCATTTATTCCTGTTTGACTATGAAGTCACACTAGAACAGGAGGTGAATGGTGGACTGAACTTGTCCCTCTGCAAAGGAACTTTATACAGTTTAAGATTATATGAATCACTGTAACTACCCTCTAGCTGGCAGTGAAAGCTTCTTTGCATCATACTTACAAAGTGCTGAAATACAGTGTACTGAACTACTTTGTTTTAATACATGCTCAGAATTTCAAGTACTTGTATTTTTATGGCAGTGGGAATACGTTACAGAAGAAGAAAAATCTCAACTTTTCCTCCACTATAAAATGAGCTTTATCAGAGTACTCCCGTTCAGAGCTTGTACTGCTGCATATTTCAGAGTAGAAAGAGGAGAATAAGATAATGTAGGAAAGGTAGAATAGTAACCCTGTTCAACAGCTCCTGGCTGTTCGTTGAATCCTGTGCAAAAATACTTTTTTCTTAAATCCTTTCATGACACACACTGCTTCTGAAACAAATTTTGAATGCTTCAAAGCAAGGAATAATGTAAAGTGGAAAAGAAGAGGTGAAACACTGACAGAGATGTATTATACCCAGAACCCAAATTTCTTGTTTCCTTCTGGATACAGTGCTGTCTGTCCTGTACAGTCAGGTTTATTAGCATTGCGTTCAAGGTCTGTCAACATAACACTGCTGAAATCAGAGATATTTGCTGATATATGAAAACTGTGTAAACTGCAGCTAATTTTTTTCAAAAAATACTGGTCGGCTATAATGTAAATTATAAAAATATTAATTCAAATGGCACTTGCAGGCAAGTGGTGAGTAGTAGAAAAGCTATTCCAGACCTCACTTGTTCGTGCCCATGAGCATTTGACTGAGAACTGTAGGTTAATGTGTAGGATTAAATAATGTGCAGTTGCCTGGAGAAAGGTTTGCAAATATGTCTAAATGGATTTGTGTTTCTGAGGAAGCAGGGGAAGGGTCATTAACAGAACCAAGCAGGGTTGGGGCTGGCTGGCCTCTCAGCACTGGGGAGAGCACCGCGTACTTCTGGCAGAGTCCTCTGGCTGGCTCTTCAGCAAGCTGTCTCCTCTTTGTACCAGAACCTCTCCTCCAGAGCCACCCTGACAGAGCAGCCTGCCTGCATCTGGGCCTTAAATGCAAAATTAAGAAATAAGGTGCTACTGATGGTGTGACTTCATGAACCCTCTACTTCAGTTTGCAAAACTTTACAGATGTGCTAATGTGAGTGAGAAAACACTACATGACCTGACATAACTTTTTGTTATGTCTCCAAAGAAATCTTCAAGCATGCTCTTGCCCCATGCAGCCGCTTTGATTCAAAGAACTCTGAGAAGTGTGTGGTTCTGTAGCTCCTAAAAAAAAAAGCCAAAATGTTGTGGAAGGGGCTAACCTGGCACCAGAGTGAGACTGTCTAGCTGATGAGCTGCAAATAGGAGATGATGTATCTCCACTCTCTCTCTTCACTACAATCTTGCAATTCACTTCCATGTTGCTGTGACAAGAGAGAGGGGAGCAAGGATTTGATGACAGTTGAAATACTACCTGCACTGTGATGCCTGGGAACTTTTTATATTCCCTTAACTCTCAGAGAAGCATCTGTGTGTGTGCTGCCATATCCTCAGTAAAACTCAGAGCCTTCCAGTTTTTGCTTGGATCAAACCACGTTTCCTTGCCATGTTTCATGGCCTCTTTCTTTGCTCTTTCTCTCTGTCTATTTGTCCTTCTCTGCTCCCTCTCTCCCAAGCTCCCTTAGGATAATGTTTTTATTTGATTTTGCTCTCTCGTGAGCTGTATTGTCGCTCCTTGATTTTTCTTCTACCTGCTCTACTTGACGCTGAAATTAATCTACATCTTGATCAGTTATGTCAGGTCATGTAGTGTTTTCTCACTCACATTAGCACATCTGTAAAGCTTTGCAAACTGAAGTAGAGGGTTCATGAAGTCACACTATCAGTAGCACCTTATTTCTTAATTTTGCATTAAATCAGTGAAAGTTCACTAAGAGTTGCATCAGACTGAAGCTGAGGCAAGTAAGTAATGAAGAACCAAATGTACAATGATTTTTGTCTAAATAAACTGATACTGAATTTAAGAAAATACTGGATAGATCCAAATCTTGGTTGAAGATCTAGTTTCTGTATTATACTCTGAAACTGCAGCTGAGATACAGAATAATGAAAATATGCTAGCTTCCTGTTGCTTCATGCAGACGGGAAGCTGGAAGGAGGAAGCAGATTTATTTGTTTAGGTGAGGTCAAATGGTCTTAAAATATAGCTGTTACTGTCTGGCCCAGAACACAAAACTCAATGGTCTGTCTTTCTCCATCTTACTCTTAATAACTTCATAGCATATTGTTGAGGGGAAAACCAACAATGAGTAACTAATAAAATATCACTCCTCAAGCTTAGTGTCTTAATGAGAACATTCAGAAGATGCCAAAGGAAAAGTGTGTGGAGAGGGGAACTCCTCCCCATCTGTTCCTATTTGAAAAAGCTGCACAATGGTATATCTGCATAATTAGCAGTGGGTCTGTTTCTTTCAGCATGGGATGTAGAGGTACTGCCAGCATGGAAGACTGGTGCTTCCTGGAAACTAAAAAGCAGGGAGGAATGTTTCCTAGTGATTCAAGCTGTGCCAGCGCAGGGCAGCAGTTACTGCTCCTGAGGGAACAGGGCGATTTCTCCCCATGCAGCATACCCCAGATCTTGCAGAGTAGGGTTGCTAATGGCCCTTAGGCTTAGTGGTCACAAGAAGCTGAACAAGGTAGGAAGAGGAGGCCTTTTTCTGCGTGTCAATTCTCATCTTTTGCCTTGTGGACATCCTGATTGTACAGCTGTTTTATTGCTTTTAGATGTGATCTGAAGCATTTTGTTTGGTTTTCACCTCTTTCCCATAGAGTGAGTTGTGTTAGATAAATATCATCTTTTTTTCTCACTGTTGTTTTAGGTTTTTTATGACCAACAGAAATACAGTAACTGCTCTTTACAATGGGGTCTCTGCAGAACTTTCAGTACCGTATGACTTCTAAAGCCTTTTGGGAAAAAAAAAAAAAACAACAAAGCAAAAGCTTTGAATATTCTTAGAAACTTTTTGTGGAACTCTGATTGAATTTTTATCTCCTGTTATAATTTGGCAGCACAAACTAACATTAGATCTAGTCTAAAGAAACATTTCAATACCATGCATTCATTAGCTGCTCTAGAAGTGAGAACCTGCAGGAGGTTTGCCGAGATACTCATCACTGTTTACCTGAGTTTGTTGTCTGATTACACCGAGTTCCCCATTACCAACTTAAATTTACTGTAGCATTAGCATTTACATGAGTTTATACTCTAAGAATCTACTTGCATTGCTTCATGAGCAAGATGCCACATATGGTGTTATTGCTGCAAATCTGAGGGTAAAATTCATATTTATTCGGGCACTTAATATATCTTTGAAGACCAAAGCTTAAAATTGGCTTTAAATTACAATGAATTTAGTTTTACAGTCACACAATTATGTCTGTACCTTTTTAGTATGACTACCTCTGTTCTGGAATTCTCCTTCCCCAGAGCAGTATGCGTAGTTCTTAAATGCTTGTTTAAAACTGGCAGATTCAGGTATAGTTATTCATCCACTTGGCTTTTGAGCTGTTGCTCTAACAATAATAATGTGATTAGGTTTCATGTTTATGTCGAGAAATACTGGCTTGCTTTATTAGTAGTGCAGTAACGCTGTTTTGGTATTCAGTGGGAGTGCACCATGATGCTGAGTGCTGAGTTGGGTGGATACCATGAGCTGTGGCACAGGTCACAGCAGCAGAAGGGTGCTGGGGAGCCCTACAGAAACCTATCTGTACAAACCCAGAGAACCAAATACATGCCAGCAGCTTTCCTCAGGGCGTGATAGTCAGAAAGGCAAGTTCTGGCTGCTGTTAGCAAAGTAGGTCTATGTTGCCAGGATGGAGAAAGATATTCAAAGAACAGAAGAACAGCTTTGTCACAGTTTTGCAATGACTTCAAATGTCTCACAGATTCTGTCGCAGTTTTACTAATCCTTCAGAAGAACAAATTACCCATTAGACTTTGGTTGTTGCAGGTGAACTTGCTTCTTTGGTCCACTGTATTTCATTTCATTTAGAAATACTGCATGCAATTTGGGGGTTATCATCGTTAATGAAATAATTGCAAATAGTGTTTTTAGGGTACAACACTGTGATGTGAGGTCTATTTTCAGAGGTCTCACTTTATCAGGGCATCTCAAAACGTTCAAAATAGGACTTGTGTAGAATAAAATAGGCTTTGCTTATTACAACACGCCTTCCTTTCACTTCCTTTGGGTATTTTCTTCTTTATTATTCAATATTTATTTGTAAACCAATTAGTACTGAGTGTGCCTACAGAAGAGTTACATTCTCTTGCCATGAATTTTTAACAGATAAACTTACTGTTTGGGAATATTCAACAAAACAGTGAACTTGAATCAGATAATGAATATTCATAACAAGCAATTTTCTGCAGACAGTGAAGTTGGTGGTATTAACATTGTCAGTTGAGGCCTAAGTCACTAATCATAAATTCTTAATGCTGTGCTCAGTGAAAATCTGTTGAACTAAGGATGAAAATATTTTCATAAACCATTTACTGTGCATTCCTACAGAATAAACATACAGTTTTTTCCTCCATTATGGGGTATTTGCCATTGTTAAAGAAGGAGAAAATTGGAGATAGTTGTGATTGTCTTTCTCACATCTCTCTGCAGGACTGTGCATGTTCAATTGTATTTGAATGCTGGGTTATAAGCACCATTTAAAGCAATACATCTGTTTTAGGTATCTTTTTGAGGTTTTGTTAGTGAAGCCCATTAAAAGCTCATGTAGTAGTGATTGATTTCAGATGTCCCAGTATTGTAATAAGCTATTTAATTACACCACAAAAGGTCATAACATACCCACAGATCTGCAATACTTGTACTGTTTTGTTTATTGATCAATAGTTTCATGTCTGCCATACTTAAAAGGATTTAAAGTCACCACAGACTTCTAACCATTAAATCCTGTCAGATTTTCTTGAAATCCATCAATACTTTTTTACTAATAACTAGAATTTTTCTGATAGAAGAGAGCTGCTGCAAAGGCATTGGATAGGTGAGGAGGTAATAAAGCATACTACTTAGCGTGCCGTAAATGGGTGTCAGTGCAAATGAGATTTAGTTTATTTAGTCATTGCAAAATTTATTTTAAATCCTAGTGACATTTAAACTCCTCATTTCTACTCCATAATCATACTGTGCTAATTGTAATATCAGTCTGTTTGCTGCTCTTAAAAGGCTAGAGGCCAATGAGACACTTATTTGAAAAGAGCACTTAATTCCTCCATAAACGGCAGAGTTCTGAGCCTCTCCCCATCTCTGCTCTCTCTCTAACCTGAAGTATAAAACTGTAACGTAAAGCATTGCAGGCTGATGAAATGCCAAATATCAACTACCCTACTCATGGAGACTGCCATCCATTATATCAAGCACAAAAAGCATAGTAATTTTTGTTGGTGGGGTTCCTATTCTAGCTTCCATATTCTGATTGGGTAACTTTTATATAACAACATGTATAATTGTGTTGATGATTTTTAAGAATTAGAGAAAAATATAGCTAAGATGCTGAATTAGTGCTTGTGTGAAACTGAGAAACAAAAATCTGAAATGATAAGGTGACAGCAAGACCTTTGGGAAGGAGATGGCATAAATGCAGCTGATTTGTCCATTGCTGTTTCCACCACAGCTGTGAAGAACACAAACAGGAATCCTGAAATACTTAGGATTTTCCCAGGTCTTTTCTTTCCAGGAAGTATTGGCAGCAAAAAGAAAATGCATTTTTAGATTTCAGATATTCTTCTTATTACATTGGGGTCCTCAATACGTCATTATTCTCATTCTCTAGTAGCTATGGAATTCAAATCCAAATTTTGATTTTCTGAACTTCAAACTCCATAGCCTACATAGACTTGTTTTTCACCATCTCTCTACGCGTATGCAAACATTAAACTAATTAAACTCTCTGAGATTTTTTGGTGCTTTAATTCTATAGATCTACTGTGTAGCTAAGCCAAGATCCTAATTTAATGGAATCAGCTAAATAAAATACTAAATACTGTTTACAACATTATTAAAGAGACCTTTTCTTTATCAGCTTCATGATTTTGTAAAAGCTGATGTAACAGGTGCTAGATCCCTGCTCAGTGTGCATCCATAATATGTATTTTGCCCTTTGCAAAAGGAAAACGTTAAGAAAACCATTGGATGCTACGAATTGACAGTTTGTTCATAAAGACTTTTTATTCTGCTGAAATGTTCAGAAGTCTACAATGTAGATGTATTTTTGCTTGTGAAGGAGGAATTTCACTGACAGTACAGGGTTGCATTCAGTATGGATCAAAGTATTTTTACATTGAGCATAAAATGTCAGTGAGCAGTGACAGGAGCACTGGATATTTTCGGGCTCTCCAAGAATTCAGGTTTATAATAAGAAATTAAGTTTATAAAAACAGTCATTTTTCCATGCTTTTTAAAGTAAAGTTTAAATAGATAAATAAATAAAAGGAATCACTCATTATATGTGGGAAATAGAGCCACATAAACACAGCCTTCCTTCACTTTTTGCTTCACTTTTTTCAGCAGAAGTTAGATCCTGTAACATTATACATCTCCAGTGCTATTTTACCATCCAATTTCAGTTCCACATGCACTAGGAATAAACTTGTTATATGGCTTTCTGTCTTTCTTTTGGCTCAGTGTATCTCTATGGCTAACTAATTGGTGGCTTTGCTTTTGGTTTGGTTTGGTTTTACACAGTAGCCCAAGATCAGAATTTTGTTCACAACGCAGTTCCTCTTTCCTAGTGGAAAAGCAGAAGTAAATGCTCCAAATGCAGGATAAATTAAAGGACTCCCAATGGCTTCAGTCAGCGATGTGTCAGGTCCTTCTTTGGAGAGGATGTGGAAGGTGCAGCAGCCAGCACAAATAGCTTAGCTTATCACCTTTCCATTCAAACATTGTCTGGAAAGTTCTGAGATACTGTAATGGGACGTTCATTAGCGCCTTGTCACTGATGCTACTTGTTTTCTGTGTAAGGAAGATTGGTTTTTCTGTTGTTTTGTCATGCTTTTCAGAGCATCTAATATAATAACCTCCTTTCAAAGTGTTCCATTAGTACACAGCGCTCGGCAGTACCGTGGTGCACAAAATGTGGAGGTGATGAGCTGAGCTCCACTGAGTCTTGTACTAGATACTGATTTAAATACAGCAGAGTTGGGAACAGTCTCTTAAAACTCCAACTGGCAGTAATTCAGGGTTTTCTTGACATTGTGCCCTGATGAAAAGGGAGTTTATTAAAGCTTCTGTAACCCGCAGCAGTATGTTGTAGTGGTATAACTGCAAAATGCCTTTTCCTCTTTACTAATCTCTTCAGCAAGCATAGCCATTGTGTGTGATAGAAGTTGTGTAGAAGACTTGACCTTGCTGCCAATTTTCCTTTCGCCTTCTGGAGAGCGAGGGTTGTTCTGAAGTGTTCCTTCCCACTCTGAGCATTTCTCCCAGTCTGGAAAGGCTTGATGTGTTTTGTTTGCACTTTTCATTGTTCCTTTTGTTTTGGACATCACACCGCAGTGTAGACAGACAAAGAAAACAAGTAAAAATTGTGTGGTGAGGTTGTAAAAGCAGACCTATGTGGGGATAGCAGAGGCTGGTGTGCATTCTGAAATGCTATAATCCACTTCTGGAAGCATTCACAGTTAAAATCTTACAGAAACCTTGGACATGGTGAAAGGCAGAGCTGGCAGTGCTTTTGGTGATATGCAGCAGAGCTCCATTAATTTTTGAAGGAATTCTATTAATTCACAATGATGATATGTCTGCCCTGCATTTTTATGGCCAGAAGACAGGCCCAGTAGAGCTGCTTGTCTTGTCTGCTCTACATGTATGTTTTTAACTAGTGAAGCTTAGGGATTTTTTTTATTCAAGTAGCTAGAACTTGAGCACTGTATTACACACATGCTCACATATTTGGACTGTGTTAAGACAGTGTCTATTAACATTTTGGAACTGAAACTTGTCAGTGTTCAGGTTGTCTGATAAAAAATATGAAGTTGATTCCTTGAGCATATGCACTAGAATTTAGATTTTAATTACACTACTGAATTATTTTTATACTCTGTTTTTGCCCAACTGGTTCTGCAGGGTGAAGCTGTTCTAGAATTCAAACCATCTGTGTGTTGAGATAAAGGCTGTTGCTTGTAAACTGCTTATCTGTAGCTGTCAGAAAAGTTGGAAAGTGGATTGTGAGTGCAGCAGGGTATTTTAGCAAAGAGAAGGCATCATCTCATGATGAAAGCTCCACAATCTCATGGAGGATGAATGTGACTCCTGCCCATACCACAGATGTCCTCTGACATTCATTTTTTTTAAGATGGTCACTACCATTGAAAATCCAATTTTTAGACTCCTGAACTAGAGTTCTGAGGGCTGGTTTGCCAAACAAGAGTCACTCACAGCTCTGATTAGCATCAGAAAAAAGGTATATTTAAAACATACAGTGCTTTGAAACTTAACTTTTTTTTTGCTGTCCTGACTGTAAGTCCACTGATGATACATTAAAAAGAAATTTCAAACACAGTACCACAATTCTGCAACATTTCTTACAAAATTGAAATCACAGAATGCCTTAGCTGGAAAGGACCTTAAAGCTCATCTAGTTCCAACCCATTGCTGTGGGCAGGGTTGCTACCCCCTAGGCCAGGCTGCCTGGGGCTTCTTGCTCTTCCAGGAACACACATTGGGACCAGCTTTGCTTCTGGTATTGTCACAAGCAGCATTTCAGAAAACGGTAGATAGTCTGCCAGCAGCATCTGAGCCAGCAGTGTTGTAAGATCTTGTTCTTCCCCAGGTGCAAAAAGCCTTCTAGCTGCCACTCTTCAAAAGCAGTTCTTACATATTATGTTTTCCAAATATCTTGGCTACTTATCAGATGTTATTCAGATTTTGACAAATACATGCATATGTACATTTGCTTTACAATGAGTTGACTTTGCTGTGCACAATTAAGGGGTAAACCAGAGGGTATTTAGGCATAAATCAACAGAGTTTGTAAGAACGTTGCAATGTGTATGCGTACATGAAATATTTTAATTGACATAATAATATACCCTGCAGTTACATTTTATGAAAGTGTCCGTCATGTGCCTTTTCCAAGACAAACCCCAGGCACTGCATGGAGCTTGCCATGTTTTCACATTATTTGTGATACCACGGTTAGGGTGATTATAATCTACATAATCTAGGAAAGTACCAGTTTTCCTGATTTCTCATAGCATTTTGTCACATCTCATCACCACAAGCATTTGTATTCAGTCCTCTCTGGTCACAGCTCAAAAAGATACTTGAGGTTTCTTTTGTTATATGCAGCTTGGAAGTGTAACTTACCATAATTACATCAGCAACTGTTTCATCTTGATAAAATTAATTAGTGTGGCAAAAGCTTCTTCTTTGTGTGTGTGTATATTAAAATTTAAAAAATTTTAGATGTAAGAATCATAAACACAAAAAAATTGGTATTATTGCTACAGTTTTAAAAATGTTATTGACAATTAAACTTGAATCTAATGAACTGATCAGAATGTATATAGAACAATATCCTCGTGCTAAACATTTGCTTTCCAGTTTCTTATCTTTCCAAGAAATTATTAGATTGAGCAGGGATATGAAGTGTAGAACTTATGTTTTGTAATTCTCTGTGTGTTTCCATTATCTGTGTTGTCTTATCTTGAGAAAACTAGCTTTCTATGTCTAGTCTTTGATCCGTAACAGCTCACATCATTTCAAAAACAAAAGTAATTGTTGATGACATTCTTCTCTCACTATGTAAAAGTTGGTGTAGTGGAAACTTCTAGGCAGAGACAACTTTTGGAGATGCTCCTTGATCTTCAGGCTTATTTTCTAAATCTTTGAATAAATTAATTTGGTTGATTGTAGAGGGAACCAAAGAATTGTCTGGGAAGAAAAACAGATTGAATAGAGACCAAGGAAGAAGAACACAGCAACCTTTGATATATTTTCTCGATAGTTAATTTATAGCACATTATATTCACTGAATCCAAATACATCATTACTTAATATGATAGAAGGATCTGGAAAACTTGGAGGCTGATGTAGTTTATTGTGAAAATCTCAGGCAGTCATTTTTCAAAACTAGCATGTAATGATTTCGTTATGTCACAGGTTCCCAGTCTGAACCACCATCATGCAGTGCCAGTTCCATCACTTGCCCATCTGCCTGCACCTGCAGCAACAATGTGGTGGACTGTCGAGGAAGGGGCTTAACAGAAATTCCAGCTAACCTACCGGAGGACATTTGGGAAATGTAAGTGCCAGTGCAGTGCATCATTCTTTGTCATTTCTCTCCATTTTTAATCCTTGTTATGTGAAAGAAAGTCATGTGTTTTGAAAACTGTGTTCTGAGTAGATAACTGATTATGGTACTTGTCCTCTTTGCCTACACTCTTTTGATTAAGGGCTCAAACCATTCATTGATATATATTAAGATTCTGCTTGAAGTTCCCTACCTCGCAAGAAGGTGAAGTTCCTGTCACATTATGTGAAGACTGTTTACATCTCACAAGTCTGGGATTACAGTTGTATACTCATGAAAAACACAGTCCCTTTTTGTTTTCGTCCAGTCAGATTGTTTTATCTTTTGTTGGTGGATTCCCCAAGAAGTGGAGGGATTTCATGTCAATTTGACAGGTTGCATTTGTAAAGAGGTGAGATATGACATCAGAACAGATTGTCCCTCCAATTTCTGGTATGCCACATTTCATTACTCCCAATTCTTTTAACATTTTTCTTAATTGTGTGTTGAAAGATCAAATGCAGACTTGTTTCTTTTTACCACTTTTAAGATTTGTAATCATCTATTTTTGTGTCCGTAGCTTCTGCCATGATCCTGAAATACTATTAGAGAAAACTAAATTGCTTTTGTTTAGTCTGTAAGGAATGCAGATCAATTCTTTTCCTGTTTAGGAGGTTGTAGTGCAGTGATTACCAATATCCAACCAGCTTTTACAGACTACATAGTATGGATTTAAATATTTTTATTGTCAGTAGGCAGCTTTTAATTGCTGTAGAAAAAGTGCTGCATTGCAAAATTCAGTGGAATGAAGGATAAATTGGTGAGGCTACACATAAGCAATTCCATTGTTATGACTGCCAGGAATGTAGGGGTTATGGCCAGTGAAGGCAATGTGCTACATGGCTTGTTGATGATCTGCTCTACAGTACTGTTCCTCTGACTTCATCAGTTGCTTTTATTATTTTTCTCCTCAAAATTGTTTGGATTATTATCTCAGCATAACAATTAGAAGTGGCTTACTATGCTTGATTATTTCCTATTGGGGTATAAAATATTAGCACAGTGAATGCAGAAAATAAACATCTTAAAATTACCATTGTTGAGCATGTATGTAGAGTCCTTAAAACATTTACAGGAAGTATAAACCCATGCACAAGCTGTTCTGAATGCCTGTTTAGTTGCCTCCTGACAAAATTCAGAACGTATTTGTTGTGCTGGTGTCTGCTTACATTGTTGCATATAAAATGTACGTGTAATACTTGATTTTCTATCTATGGAAGTTAGCTTAAAAATATCCTAAAAATATGAATTTTGTTCAGTGTGCTAAGAAAAGTCAGAGTTTAATCTTTGTATGGGAACTGCTGAGTCACGGCCTGAACCTCTGATTGATCACCTGAGGTGAGCCATGAGTCAGCCAGAGGAGCACAGGTGAAGGCAATTCACCTGTGCTGCCGGAAGGGGTGGAGCCAGGCTCCAACCCTCCTGGACCTATTTAAGAGCTGGCTGCCAGTGGGGAAGGATCTCTTCTGGAGATCCTCCTCATTGGTATCTTCTAGTGAGCTCAACCCAAGGGTAAGCTCTTCTACTTATTCTCTTTTGTGATCCTTGTTTGCTTTGCCTTACTGTTTTGATTATATTGCAATTATAACATCTTGATATCTATTGATTATACACAATTGTATTGTGATTATAACATCTTGGTTATACAATCTTGTTTTCAATTCTGTCAGATAGGGGACAAGCAAGTTTGCAGGAGTGACTGGAACAGTTTTTTATAATAGGCAGAAAAGAGACTGGTTTCAGACTTGCTCCCGAATTAGGGTTGGGTTTAGAGAATTGTAAAATGTTACTTGGTAATGTTAACAATGTTAGCAGAAATCAAATCAGCTTTGTGGCCCTATGCTGAAGTCACATGGACAGCAGTATCTGCAGGAAGACTGAAACTGGTGTGCTCCAACACTTCCCTGCAGCAGTGCAGTTAGAGTCAGAGAGCAAGTGAAAATGTTGGTCCCTAGCTTGGTCACAGTAGCACTGAATATTCACATCCTGTCTCCTTTCTAGTATCTCTAGCACCTATGACTTCTGAAAGTGATTTAGGAGGGCAGAAAGTGGAGGAAAACTTGGAGATCCTTTAAGGTAGATGATGAGATAGCTAGTCAAGATGCAGGTAACATTTTGAGAAACTTTCGTGACCTGCAGGTTATAAAACTTCTAGCTCCATAAAACACTGCCTGAAGCTCGTTAGTGACTTACATGTCAGACTTCTTGCGTTTTAGGCCATGCTTGTTTCAGTCTTTGCCTACTGAGAATCCTTTTAGATCACGTTAATCCTGCATACATCCTTTACAAATTCATTGTCATTTCCGGTGGGTGTAGTTCTGCAGAAGGAATATTGGTGAATAGTATGTTCAGAGTGTAATGTGAGCTAACCCTCATGTAAACCTTATTGCTGACTTTATAATGCAGTCAATGCTGAGAAGTTTACTTTTTTAATGAAATATATCTTAAGAAATTCAAGTAGTTCTATCAGAATGAGTGACATCAGTGACATTGCCATTGGCACGTACCATTCTTTTTCTTTTGGTAGAGCAGTTTTTTTGTCAAAGTATTGGTAAGAAAGAATAATCTAAAATCCAAGGGCAAACCATTACACATTCTCACATCTAGTTTAAGTAAAGGATATTCTCACAGAACAAAATGTTTCTAGAAGGATGGAAGATTGCTGCCGCAGTGTTTTCTCAGAAAAATCCTGGCGTAAATTCCTTTGACCAAGAAAACCATTCTGTTTTATGAGAAGTTTATTGTACTGCTCAGAAATTCAGTTTGGCTGAGTCTACTCTACACTTATTCAATAAAAATCCATCCAAAGGTCAGGCTCCAGCTATACATGGAATAATGACTGTCTTTTGATTTGATACAATAGGCAGAATAATGTTCTCTTGCTGTAATGCAGCTATGGAACCAAACAAATTCTCCCTATGTGCAGCAGCCCACATCTCTCAGCACAGAGAGTTGTGAGGTTATGTGTTGGCTGGTATTTTTTTTTCCCTTTGGGGTTGTTCCCTATTGTTGGAGATAAGTCACACCCTTTGCATAAAAGGCAGCTGTAGTGGTGCTGCCTGAACACTTATTTCTGTACCCTGTTACCCTGTGGGCTGATTCTGATTATCTTATAGAGATCTGTCTCTTACTAGAGATGAAATTCCTCTTTTGGAATACGTGGTATGAACAAACTACTTTGCTGGGTTACTAATGCACACACCACATTTCAAAATTCCTATGGGATATTACTTGAGGTGGTGTATTTTTCATTTATCTGTTCTACCTAGCATTGTAAATACACATTCCACATTAAAAAACCCCAAACATTTCCTCTGTAGACTGTAGTCTATTCAGAATATTTATATGTTAGTATTAAAATGCTGTGCTTACTCCTCCACCTGGGGCATTTCCAAGTTCCTTTGCTTATTAGTTACATTCAATTACAGCTTTCTACTTGTATTTCCTCTTAACTTCATCTTTCTTCATAAGCCAAACTGTGCCAGATAAGAACCCTTGACTGAGTTCCTGCAGAACTGAAACACACAGCTGTTACTGTAACCAGATCATTAAAGATGAAGAACATTTTACTCTATGTTTCAGTATTAATTAAGGGTCTTTTACTCTGCCTTCTTCCTCCTTTCTTTTTTCATTAATAATAGAAAGGCAGAGCATTTCTAGCAAAGCTTCCAAAAAGTCTTACGTTTGCTTTTGTTGATAAAAAGCTATCACAAAAGAGACACTTCCCTTGTCACAGGACATAAAACAGATAACATATAATACTCATTTTCCCTTGCTTCTGACCTCTGCCACATGTGACTTGGAAGTTTGTTGTGTTGCTGTATTATACTTTTCCTTTTGGTGCGTTATCCTGAAGGCCCTCGTTACAAGCGTGTTCATTAGTAAATAAAGGAATTTAGGAAAGCTAGAAAGCTGTGTGCTGGGCTTACTTCTTCATCATTTCATAAAATAGATAGCTAGAATGTACGAAATGCTGTTCCTTTTCTGTAAAGTTATTTGTTTAGTTAGGAGCTGACAGCAGCAGCCAAATTAACCGAGGAAAAATGAAGAAGAAAACTCAAGAAACTAAAGCTAAGGATTAGACAAAGGATGTTGTGTGATGTAAAAGATTCCCTTTTTACAAAGTGATTCCCTTCCGTATTTCAGAGAACAGATGACCACTGTATGTTATAGAGAAACTGAAGAGAATAGCCATGGAGCAGTTCTGCATGAATGCTCTGATGAAAGCAAAAATCATTAAGCACCTGGAAATTTACTAAAAGAGAAATACCAAAACAAATATGCCTTCATGCTTTGCTGGTAAATGAGTGATGTGGTCACATCATGACATTGGCGTGGTATATGCAATAAAAGGAGAAGTTTACATGTGTCTAGGAAGGGTAAGAGAAAATGATTGTAAGATAAAAGGGAGAGATAGCATAATGGCTTGAAAACGTGCAAAATGGACTCAGCCTTGGAGAGGAGGGCTGACCTAGGGACTGGGGAGGAGATGAAGTCTCCAGACAATCCATTTTCTGATCAGACTTGATCTTATCAGGCACTGCTGTTCTGAAGGACCTTCTGAGGATGTAAGAGGAGGATCTGATTAATCGCCAAGGATTGCAGTGTGTGTTGGGACAGAGACTTGAGAGAATAAAGATGGGCTTTGCTCTGTATCGAAATTGTTGGGGTAAGGAAGGCTGAACAAGAAACAGCAAACGTGATGATGACCGGAAACAAAGTCAATTGTGACAGACTGATAGAAGAGTCTGAGAAAGTGAGGAATGTCTGGGGATAAAGCCTGTAGTTGCCAGTAGTGATCCTGGGGCACAGCTCACCGAGTGGGCTTTGGGGATGTGGCAGGTAGGCTGGGATGGCAGGGTGACAGACAGACAGGGCCAGACAGGCTGCCAGGCCACGACAGAGGTGAAGCTGGAGCCAGTGCAGTTCACAGAGATGGAAACACTGCCTTCCTGATGTGTCACCATGAGCATTTGCAACCCAACAACAGCTAAACAACATGGCCAATAACTATTTTAACTGTTGTTATTTCTTCCAGTTAAATACTAATTCAGAGGTGTTGACTCTGTACTTGTCCTGCTCATGATTCCTTTTGCTGGAACTGATTATGGCATCTTTTGATTTTGAGTTCAGTAAATAAAGAAAGACATGAAAATACTTAAGGATTCAGGTTGAAGCAGTAAAGAAAATTTTATATATATGTGTTTGTATGGAATCTGGTGCAAAAACAGGAAAATTCTAAAATGAGGGCATTGGAGGAGATCATGTTCAGATTGGGTTGTATCTCCTTTTGCCTGTGGGTTTATTGATTGATTCTGAGCAAGTGAGTTGCACAGACTTCCATGGGTGGTCATTAATGATGTAATCTTCCTTTTCTGGCTGGCTCAACTGAGATATTCAGAAGCACTTGAGGACTCACAGCTGCAGTAAAAGTCAGTAGGACTGCTTTGGGCATGCAGTGTTGCTCTACACTTATTACTCTGTAAAGCCAAGTCCCCATGGTCTGCAGACTGCAGTCTACAAACACATGAATCTAGATACACTTAATGACATATCTGGTGAGATGGTAACCACAGCTTCTAGTCTGGCTTCTGAGCAGAGAGTCAGAGAGTGAAACAGGCTGGCAGTGCTGCTACCAGTAGCTAGCTAAGGCTTAAGGTCAGTTTTGAGTCACTTCTCTTTATTGATTTATTTTATCATTCTCTCTGTTGAAAGCTGATAGTTGAATTGATGACTAAGGGTTTCTAGGCATGAATAGTACTTGAATTTGGTACAATTTCTACACTTAAGAAAAATGCTGGAATTTTATTGTTAAAAAAAGATCTAATGCTGTTATTTTTTTGCATCATTCTGTCAAAATGAAGACAAGCCTACATTTCTTCAAGAAAATCACTTTGAAACGAAATGTTGTACTTATTCCATCTTTAATCAATGCATTTCTGACAAATTTAATATTCTGAGAATTGCTGTCATGGGAGTAACACTGTGTTGGGAATCCTGAAGTATGGACATACTTTCTCAGCTTCAAGAAGACAAAAGTTTTTTGCATTTCTCAAGAATATAAGTGTGTGGACACCACACATTTGAGAGTAGAGGGACGACAGTTATGAATTTAACGTTATTCTCCCTCCTAAAAGAAACTTATACTGATTTTCCCAGGCTTCCGGTAAATGCTGGAGCTGAAGCCAGCACAGTATTTTTGAACACCGTAATAAATGTTCCATAATTGCCTCTGGTGGCAAGTTCTCTGGGTAGGGAATCAGGTTGGCTCCTGTAGTTGAATCATGTAATATGATTTTCATTCACTGCTGTAAATTGGCTCTGGACAGTTTCACATGTCAAATTTGACTACTGTTTAGTGGGTTTCACAAGGCAAACTGTATTATTGGCTCCTCACATTCAACATCAAAATGAGATTTCTACTGTCAATCCAGAAACAGGTAGATGACCTTCTACTGAATGATGGCAAGACCCAAAAATAAGGATGAAATAATAAAATATTTTAGGATGACCGTCAGCAGAAAAAAAATATAAAATTATGGGAAATGTCAAGAAGGTGCTTTGTTTGCTGAGGTAGCTGAAGAAAAATAGTTTATAATACAGGCAGTAACTGCAAGGAGTTTCTGCTTTAAGACCAAGGCAGGATTTATCTCTTACATGTTTGTCTGTGTAAGTAACTAGTGTCATCCCTAAGCAAGATAAGGTGTTTTTGTTTTGATAAATCTAGACTGCATACACCAATAGTGATTTTCATTCTTTTGGTCGCATGATTTTTACCATGTTCTCTCTTTTTACAATTGAGAAATTTACACTTTAAAAAAAATTAATAAAAAAGAAGTTAAGTGCAGGTGAAATTTACTGAGGCAAGCTGTGCAGGAGTTACTGTTCTTACAGGGCTGTAGGTTTGGATCTGTTGGCTTTTTTTGTTGGTCACTTTCTGCTCCAGAGACATCACTTCAGCAGGGACGTGTATTTAGCCTTGTTAACAAGAAATGAATGGTAAGGCCAGAAAGGGCAACGAGTAGTGGTACCACATAATCAAATTTGTTAACTGAATATCTTTCAGAAAAGGGTAGGAGATTCAGATCGACAAAACTCCCTAACAGAAATGTATTTCAAAACCTTTTGCCAAGTCTGGTTTGTTGAAAACCACTGCTTCTTGTTTACATTTGTGAAATGTAGCAGTAGGCCAAGTATTGATTGTTAGTATGCATTGAAGAGACAGTGCATCTCCCATGTATAGACTTGAAGCTTCAGATTAGAAAAAAAAAAAACAACAAAAGAACAAAACGAAACCAAAGCAACAACAACAAAAACCAGCCACAACAAAACACGCTCAGCAGAGATCTGAGCCTGCATTCTTGAAAAGTAGCTGAGAGAACCTCACCCTCATGTAGCATCCTCCAGGCCAGTCTCCTTGGAGCTCTCTGAACTGAATGCAGAAGGTCTCAGCTGGAACCGTGGGGGGCCACAACAATCTGAAAGTGAGACCAAAGTTTCTGCTGTTGTTACCACGCCAAAGGATCTTGGAAACCCAAACCTGCAGGAAGACACACCTGCTGGTTGAATGAAGCACACAGCTTGGCTGTGTTTCTTTAGAGGTGGCTGATTGTCTGCGGACGAAGGACGTATTCTGTCCCATGGTCCTCACAGCCATCTGTAGGCCGATCCCAGAGAGAATCTTCCTGCAAATACAGATCCGAAGTCTGTGGGAGCCATGGAAGTGTGCTGAGAAGGGAAGTGATCTCCATCTAATGCTAGCTAGGTTCTTCTAAGGTACAGCAGTGATCCTAAATATCAAATGATGGGAAGTAGCAAAAGAAGAGTGAGAGGATATTTTGTATTTTACCCCTAGAACAGCTTGCATTTAGCCTATTAGCATCCTCACTGATTGTACCTACTGCTGATGGCTTGCAATTGAAATCGCTGCTTTTACCCCTGGGCACAGCCTGCAAAAAGGTCTCACAGATGTGGACTGCGGGCTGAGCAAGCTGAGGCACCGACATCGTGTTTGGTGGGTGCTGCACCCCCTCTGAAGATGGAGCAGGGAAAGGCAATCAGTGGGACTGGCAGGAGAAAGTAATACTGCAGTATGATGAGAAAAGCCAAAAATACCACCAGGGAAGATGGAGTATTGCAGTGGTAGACAGAGAAGCCTTGAGGTCTGGCAGTATCTTACTGCATACTGTGTTTGTATAGATAAAAACATTGGTATCATGTCAAAAACTGTTTTGCAAAATAGCCAACTACAGTTTTATCTGATATATCCCTGTCTGTCTGTACAGCACTTGGCACAAAATTAAAATACCACAACAGAGCCAGTGGGTTTCCAGTCTGACCACCATTATAAATTCACTTCTTACGCTGGGACCTGGGTCAGCTTAACCAAATTAACTGTAGTATGTCAGAAAATCCAGTATCGCTAGCATTACTTTTAGATGAACACCATGGTATGGGGGAACACATCAAAAGAAGTGGTTTCATTCTGGCGGATGCCTTTTGGTTAGTGGAGTTGACTATGTAACTTCCTAGCTAGATTTATTTTGAAATGCCACTTCATTCTTGGTGAGATTTTGTCCACTGAGAATTTGCCCTTAGATGAATGCCTGAGAAGCATGAGGAACTTGACTGCTGGATCCTGAAAATCAACACCAAACATCAGTATAAGAAGTATATTATTCTTCAAGGGGAACTCTGCTTGTCACCTTGTATTAATATAGGTGGACAGTTCACTGGCTCTCACTTCTCTAATTCCTAACACAGAGAGGCAGGCTCAATGAGAGAGCTTTTCATAATAGACATTAATTTTGTTTGGAAGTCGTTCAGGCACTGTGATGAAAGGTAGAATTATAAAAGTCTTGGAGAACTGTGTGTGTTTATAGTGGCAATCTTTGGCTAAGGTAGAGACTAAAGATTTTAGCTATCTTAGTTAAAACAAAAAGCAAGCACTGAGGTATTCTTGTTAGTGTAGATCTATAAACTTTGTAAAGCAACAGAACTGCAGGATTTTTGCCTCATGCTTTGCAGAGAAGTGCCCTGTGCAATGCTGCGGTGTAAAGAGCAGGGACTGTGTGACGTCTGCTTCTCACTGCAGAGTAAGCTGCAAGTGCTGACAGTGTGAATGCAGGACAAGGTTCCTCCCTACCCCGTGAAGGTGTCCCCTATGCAGTGCTGTCTTTGGGTGAATCCATCAGTGCAGCTGCCTGCTGTGGGTGGAGGAAGAAAGGGGTCAGGACAGCATTTGGCTCTAGCCCGTAGTTGCTGTAAGACAACCAGATTTTAAGTATAATCTATTCCTATTAAATACTGAAAATAAATTTGTGAACTTTTCCTCATTGAAGACTAAAATGCATGATAAGATATGCAAGTCCAGAATGTGAGATAAATGGCAAATAATAGTGCAAGCAGCTTTTGTGATCCAGTTGTTCTCTCCCCTTGGCAAGGACAAGCATGCTGTCTGTTGTTCAAGAAGTTTCATCCTCCTTAATACAAAGCATTGGGTGAACATGTGGGTTTATTTCTCCCAGATAGCCTCGACCGGCTCTTGAAAATCCCCTTATAGGGCAGGAGGGAAGAAAGCATTTTGCCCTTCCCAAGAACCTTCACAGAGGCTGTGCATCCTGCCAGAGACCAGCTCTGACAGTCACTGCTGCACACTAATCCAATCTCATGCTGTCTCTCTCCTGGAGATCACTTTCAGTTCTCAGCTGCCTGGGTGATGTGAGCCCCGGTGAGCCCCACAGCACGGCTGGCAGCGTGATGCAGGGAGCAGCCCGGCTCATTCACTCGCTTGCTGTCTCCCAGCAGGGAGCTCATGGCTGCTGGATTCAGAGGGACGTTTCTGACACATCTCAGGCAAGAGCTCGATGGCACTGTTAATAGAGCATGGCTGTCTCATTTGTAGGCTCTATTCATCTGACAGCTGAGAATTATCGGTACTGATGCTTCACTCCCTCTCTCTTTTTCTCTAAGCTAGTGATTTGTCTATGTTATGGGTAGGCAAGCTTGACAAAACATTACACATTAGCAGCTGAGACGGTGTTTGAAATGGGAAAATTGCTAGCAAACTGCTCCATTAGAGACCAAGTAACAAATTCTTTCTTTCCTTCATTGAAAGAGAGATAGTTAAGGTCCAAATTAATACAACTGTCTCCCCCACTCTGCAGGGGAAATCATTCTTCAAGACAAATGGCTTCGTCACCCCTGGGAGCTGAGCTGGCTCTGCAAGGCTGCCTTAGGGAGAGCTTTTAACCTTTGTGTTTTGCCATCCTGGGTGTGAGCAGTACAGGCGCCAGCTGAGGAGGTGATGAAAAGATTTGCACCTCAGTGAACTCTGAGATGGATTAGCATGGGAATTTGAGTGCTTATTCTTTGCTCTGGGATCATTTGTCATATCTAACCGCATAGTTTCCTATTTTTTTGTGTTTTTTTTTCCCCGATGTTTACTTTTTGCTCTTATTGCTGCAAAGTTATTCAGAAAGAGTGAGAAGAAGGAAGACTTTATCCTGTCTAGCATCGTGTTGTTACAAGAAAAATGTATCTGAATCCATTGGATCCTCATACTCTCCAATCTCTGATAACATATTAGAGAGGGGAAAGGAAATTGTTCTTGTCCTTTGATGTTGTTGTCGAAGGCAATAAAATAAAGCTTCAAGAGGCAGACAGCACTGCTGCATGTCAGGAGGGGGGAGATATGCTTCAGTTCATCCAAATGATGCAGCTGGCAGCAGGCGACAGGCACAGTGAAATGGGTAACTGAAAGGAGGAACAAAAGCCCCTGAGAGGTTTGAACATGGCCAATTTATTTTATCAGCCTTGTGAATTCAACTTGTGTAGCCTTTTAAATGGATCTTATTATGAAATACCAGAGGAAAATTGAGCAAAATTTTATTGAGTTGTAAGAAATCTTTAATGTGGCAGACAATAGTTCAAATGATCAAAGTTTACTCTTTTAGGATTTCATCTCATGTACAGAGTTCTCAAATGTATTGTAAAACTAATTTATAGAGTATTTCAGTGATGCACAAAATAAATCATCTCGTTCCTTTGCACTAGTGCAGGTTGTTTTATAGTGTGTCAGTGCTTCCCGGGATGCATGGACAGACCATGAAAGAAACAGTTTTCTGAGGCTGTGTTTGGGTATAGCAGCTTCTAGTTCAGCTGCATTTTGTTCCCAGGTTGGAATCACTCGAGAACAAGGGCTGGTGAGAGAGGTTCAGCCTGCCATACCACTTGTTGCTTCTGTGTGAGCATCTGCAAACTGCAGGCACAGTGCACCAAGCAGAAACACCATGTGTAGCCTTTAGTCCTTCTTTGACAAAGAGCTTCGTACAGTAGGAACAGGTGAGGTGTTAAGGTGGCAGTGCAGCAGCAGATGACAGCAGCCTTGTTCCTCTCTTGGCCACTGCTGCAAATGTTCTAGGAAAGGGCAGTGCAGGTTGTGCTGTGGAGCAGCCCTTTCGTATTCCTCTCTGCCTTCTCCAGAAATTGGTCGTATCACTCAAAGTCTGCGCTACTCCAGTTTTGGGTTTTTTTTGCACTCTGTGGGGTTATTTTGTGTGGATTTACACTTCCGAGTGACTGAAATGTCCTTGGAATTTGAAGCAGTTATAAAACCAGGCCGTATTTCCCTCCTGGTGGTGTGTTTGGATCGCACCATAAGGACAGCTCTGTGCCTGTGTGCCATTCCCATCCGTACAGCAAGGAGCTGGGCAAGCGGGCCCTGCTTTGTTCCTAGAAGTGTCTGCTTAGAAACATTTGGGCGGAGTTATGGAGCTGGCAAGCTGACAAAAAGCCTTTATGGGAAGAGTGTACCGCTAATTCTGGTGACAAACACCCAACAATAGCAGTGTGCTGAGCGTGCAGCAATCTGCATGCACTGCGGGCTGGCCGGGAACGATGCCCGTTATATTTAGAGCAAGGGAGGGAAATCTCAGATGCTAATTCAAATCACAAAACAAGGAGGAGAACTAACTCCGATTGCAGCCTTTAAAATAGACTACTACAGAAATGAAAAGGTCTGTGCAAATTGGCTGTGCAAATATCTCAATGTTTATGGCTTAAATAGCTTCTCAAAGCGTAACCGAGCTGGCAAAATACTGTGTTTTCAAGGGAATTTTTTGCCTGTTGAAAGCACAGATCAACAGAAGGATATGCTGTGCGGTAGAGGGTTGATGGGCTGTATTCCTTTTCTCTGCCCCCTTCCATAGTCCTTAAAAACCTTCGTTCAGTTCTGCCTGTAGCTCATTTTACCTCTGTTCCTGGTCTTTAATTTTTTCCTCCCTTCTGCACTGCTGCAGCAACCCTAAATAACTCCAGTGGCTCCTTCCTTCACTCCACTGTCTTCATATTTCAATTCTTAAGCATTTCCAACCACAGATTTCTGCTATTGTAACTCTTTCTTTATATCACATTTTTGAAGAGAAAAAAAGCAACAGCAACACAACTTTTGAATAATAAGATCTAGGTAAAATCAAAGCATGCTTTCTATTCCTGCTGCATTTGCATGATTTTAACTGCCACGGACATCTGAATTTGTTGTAAGGGGGGGTCTTGTTTTACATTTGTAATTGAGATGCATATTTAGGGTTCATGTGAGGAGAACACAGTCCTTCTTACAGGTATTTGGGGATCTTGCTTCTGAGAAGGCACAGAAATGAATCACATTAATGGTTACTGCATGCAGTATCTTAATGCTGCTCACTTTTTGTTATTGGTACAAGCATTTATGCTACTTTATAAAGAATGTTTCTTTCAAAACAGAGCTCAGAAATGAAAACAGCAGCATATTCACTTAGTCTGGACCATACTTTATAACAATTTCGATATTTGTTAGTGAAAATTGAAGCATGGAGTCCTTTCTCCTCTGTTTTAAATAGATTTCCCCTCCCCCAAAGATAAGGAAAAAAGTTAAACATCTGAATTTATATTGCAGTGGTTTCCACACTGTTCTGCAGTAGTATTATTAATGCAAGTGTTGGATACGGGGCGGAACTTTGGCGTGTTCCCACAGATTGTTGCTCCTGAGTCACTCAGCTGGTATTATTAATCTGCTCATTAAGCTGTCACAAAATAGCATCGCTTTCGGTTTGGTTACCTGCTATTTGCAGTGAGGGAAAGCGTCTGTATTTTCTACCTTAATTTTGACTAAGCAGTCATACAGTATACCTAGGATTTTTTAAAGTAATCCCTTGTGCTTTAAAGAAGCAATTTCTACAGCTTTTTTTTTGTTTGTTTAAATACAAACTTAATGTAATCAACGAGATGAATTTCTTTTCTAAGCATTTTTTTTTCAGCATTTTTTCCACTTAGAACTTTCAAAAGAAAATCTATTTCATGTATAAACCTCTATGAAATAATTGTGTATTTGTGCAAAACAAACAAACAAAAACCCAACAGTTTTAATGTTTACTGTTATTCCACTCCTGTAATTGTGTATATAACATGCATATTTCTTTGTTTGTTTTCAGCCGTTTGGAACAAAACCTCATCAAAATCATTCCCCCTGGAGCTTTTACCCAGTACAAGAAACTTAAGAGAATGTAAGTCCTAATAATAAGGCCAAAATGCAAGAGCAATTTTGAATCTTCTAGCTTCACGTTTTGCAGTGTTATTTTAGAAACATATTGGCAATTTCTATGTTGAAATCACTGGGGATTGCACAAATCATCTCTTCATAGTGTGTGCAACAACAGGATTAGATTTAGGATGACTACCAGTGCATGAAATCCTTTATAATGCTTAAATTCCCTTTCAAAGTATGTGAGCTAATTAGTTAGTCTGTTCAAACGAATCTGCTTACTCAGAAAAGGTATTAAATTCTGTATTTTTCTCTTACTCATTCTGGTTTTTGTTCACAGCACTCCGTTGTGTTGACCCCTGTTACAGCAGGAGTAAATGTTCCTGCAGAGTAGTTAGGAATATTTATATTGCATTCAATTGCTTGATTACAGGAAAACAAGCCTAGTGGAGCTCACTTTCTCAATTTCTCAATCACTGGTGAATGCACAGGCAATTCCTTCCTGATTAGCTCTTGTGTTGTCTCTGTGGATTTAACAATAAATTTTACAAAGTTTGATTTGTAGCAGCAATGCATACAAGCCGGTCGGTCCCCTGGTTTGTCTTGCTTTATGAGAGACGTTGTGACAGCAGAACTGTGATTCAGACAATGATGAAAAATGTTACTCCTGCCTCGCCATCCTATGGATGTTGATGGGTACCACTGGACCAGAAGTTGTCCAGACTTTGTATTCAGTGCTAAGACTGCTTAAAAATGCTACCTCTTACAGCTGTTGTTTTCTACTGTGTACAGTGCTTTCTGGAATTAAGAAACTGTCAGCTGACTTGACAAAATGCTACTGAATCATCAAAATGCTAATGCTTTTGGAATCTGAAATGTGCTGTACCATTGGATTTGAGAGTGAAATTACTGTTTGCTGGTCCAGAGTTATCAAGTTGCTAAAGCTGAAGAGCTGTAAATATGGATCTTAATATTTAACTGGTCAAATCATCAATCTTGCAGAGTCTCTGTTCTAATGTCTCACTTTCAATATAGCTGTATGTATTTTTAAAGAAGTACTGTATTAGATAGCGAGATAGTAATTTCATTGAAAAATGACAGATCCCTTTCAGTGACCTAACTTGTAACTTTTTCATGATTAAAGGCACTGGTTGAGTTCTTTCTGAGGTATAACTAATTTTAGATTTTGGCAGTGTTTTACTATCCTTTCATTTTTCATGATTGAGAATTGATATGAGACTTAACAAAAAAAAAGTTCTGTAACTTGACTAACTCCTCCAACCCAGTGTGGCAGTTATTAGGTGAAATGATTAATATTAGAATTTCAGAGCAGAATTCCATTAGCAAGTTGTGTTAACAGCTTTCTGGAGTATTACTGGCATCATCACTGGGATCTGAACTCACATAATGAGTTATCCTTCCAAATGATCTGTGTCAAAGCTTAATTAACATGTGGCTGTTTCGTGGAAGACCTAGGGATAGTTAGGCTGCAGAATGTCCCATCATGAACATGATGATTTGAAATTTGGTTATCAACCTGTCTCCTTATTAAAGTTTTTTGTTTTTTTTTTTTTGCTACTGGACAGTGAGGCTTTAGACCAGCAGTTATTGTTACATGAAGTTTAAAACAATTTGTCCAATGATTTGAAGAGATAATTGGCATTATCTTTAACATAAGGTATATTAAGATATATCTTGTCAAGAAATTATCTCTTAAAAGACAAGTATTATCCATTCTTTCCCATAAAGGTAATACCAAGACATTCCTAATAGCACTGAAGTCTCCATTCTTGCATGGTCACACTGTCATTTCAGTGTGTGGTGTAACACATGAAGATTATTCATTTTGTTAATTGATGCCCTATCCTGGGTACAAATGAAGAACTTTGTTATTCTTCTTACTATAGATATTACAAATAATATTTTCATAGAACTCAAGGGATAATATTAGCACAATATCATGAATCATATTATTTTGTTCTACTCCTTCTGGTGGGCACATATGGTGGAATGCTAAGGATACAGACTGCTCATTTGCAGTGCTCTCAGTATTTTGATTTACTATTTCCTGCAAGATGATGCTATTTCCTTTTCTTAAATAATTAGATGAGTGGTACTGCTTTTTAGGTAGGAACCACTTTAATCTTTAAATGACTTAATATCAGTAGGTTGGGATGATACCAGAAGATGTATGTAGATTAGTTCAACTTTGTATTTGCATCTAGCTAAATTCAGTTACTTAGAATGTCTCTTCAAGAGCTTCCAGTGTGACAGAGTGCTTGGTTTTTGGCAAAAGAGCTTAAAATGCTTTGTGTGACCTGGAATTCCCCTAATTACCCACATTTTGTCAAACAGTAGATTATGTTAAGCTAAATGTAACTGCTTCAGAAGGCAGACTAGACACTTGTAGGATTCAAATGTGCAGTTGAATTATACAATCCAGAATGATGGTTCCCCTGATTTTGAGGAGAATATTACAAATCATTGCTTGCTCTTCAATCACTCAGGGGCTTTAGAAGAGTATGGAAGGGCTTGAACGAGGTACATCCCATTTGTTTCAAGGAAAAGCAGTGATATCTTCACCCATACATGCCTTTTTAAATATATTTATGTATTAACAGTTGTGCTAATATCATTCTTTAATAATTTCCTTGCATTTTGTATTTGCTTTTCTGAGGTTTCTAGTACAAGTTTGTAGCATAATGCTGAGTTAAGTGCATATCAACACTCTGAAAGATGTGGATGTACCTCTTTAGCTCTAGTGCTTGTAATGGCATTTCATGTTTTCAAATTCATTTTACTACATCTGAGCAGCAAACACATTGAGATTTGACATTCTTCTCAGTAGCTCTGTGATGTTGATACTTTTTTGAAGCAGCTTTTAAAAACTAAACCACACATGACATGGGTTTTTACTGAGTACTCTTGTCAGATGAGAATAGCCCAGTTTCAGTGTTAGAGATTTTCAGGTTATCTCTAATAATGCTGGTCAACAAAGAGAATGTTTGTTCACTAATAGTTTTGCATTTGGCTGCATCTAAAAATAGATGTTTTGTTTCTAAACCTTTCACAGCAAAGACATTTAAGCCAATGTCTTTGCCATGCAGTCAAATGTTATATATACTGTGACTCACAGGTGCACTTTATTCCCTACTGCAAAGTCATCAGCAGTTTATGTATCCAACTGGTAACTGGGCACTGCCACCCACTGCCACCCTCCAAGGTGTGTTAAGCAGCCCTTTGAAAGCAGACAGTCTCTACTGTGCTGTCAGAGCTGCAGGGAAATGCGTGTGTGGTGACTAATGTATTCCCTGCCTGGGTGGAATCCTGATAAGTTTATTATATTTCCAGCCAAAGAGCCACAGTTCCACTGAGTGATTCAGCAATACCCTAAACTATGGAAATGAGCCCTATGAGACCTAAATTGACTTAATAGGTTAGAGAAACCCTTATCTCTTTGTCTTGATGTAAATCAAGCACAAAATAAGATGATTTTGTCGGACAGCAGCAGACCAAAGGAAGAGAGCAAAAATGCAATGACATAATTGAATCCCTTTGTCTCAGTCAAATCAGAAGGAGATGGAGCCTCCTCTTCCAACAGCAGTAGATCCTGGCTCTAATGGAAAGGAAATAATGTGTCTAATTATCTTCTAATGCTGATTGTAGTGCATCTGCATGAAGTGGTAAGTTTCATCACTCAGCATGGCATTTATGCACGTTCAGGCACCATTCATTACATGCTCATTAGCATCTGGACATGGGGAGAGAGAAAGGATGGAAATGCTGAAATGTAGCAAGTCAATAAAATAGTGCCGAAATACTTGTTTCCAGTACTTGATTCCCCTTTTCAGATTCTCTGTTCAGCAAGCTGATTTCATTCCCTTGTAGCAAATCCTATTGTGATCCCCAATAAACAGCACAAATTCATACCAGACTTGTGCTTGTGAATTATAAGACAAAAAGCAGCAAGCACTAGAGATTTTAAAAAAGACAGAAAACTAAATATACCTCTTTTCACTGTCACAAACTTGGCTTCTGTGAGTTGAGCCAAGAAACAAGAAACCTTCACTGAATGCTGTCTTTGTAGGCAGAATGCTGTGACAGAAAACACTGGTAGGTTGCGTAACAGTTATTCGTTGACCCAAAGAACTAAAGAAAATCCTGCTTTATGCAGCTAGATTTGAAAACAGTTCATTAAAATTGTATCCAACAGAATTTATACCTCATGGCATGTGTAGAATAGAAAGCATATTTATTTTCTGATTCCTGACTTTCAAATAGTGTTTATTGAGGATCTATCCAGGGTTGTTAGCATCTGCCCTGGCAGAAGTTAGAGTAGAGATGTATAGGCTGAAAGGCTGCATTACTCCAGCTTCAGCCATCATTTAAATTATTTGATACTGCTGATAAAAGTTGATATGAACTATCAGTGAATGCAACAAAGCGGCTGAAAGTTATGCCCTTAGCTAAGCACCAGGTTGAACTGATTGACAGCGCGATTGGCTTGCAGTGACAGCCATGGTAAGGCTCCCATATCTGAGCATCTGTAAATTTGGCACCACATATGAAGAAAGGGTATTGCAGCCTATAATTGACTGATATATACATGGTTGGTTGTGATTAAGATTGAAGGTTGGTTGGTTTTTTTTTTTCAATCAAGGAACACGCTTTCCCTAGCAAATGACAGCATTGTATAACTGAATTCCACACACAGCATAGCTGAAGTATTGGAGAAATCTCACTGAGGTTCCCAAATGGGTTCTGCACCAGTAGAGTGTAAGGCTTTAGAGGTCTGTGATTTCCATTCAGATACTCAAATCTTTTCCCTTCCATCTGAAAACTCGGTGCAGATCTGCCATTGCTGTGTCAATCCTCTTCTTACCTACTGCACCAGATGAAGGTCCTAGCAGAATTTTACGCTACTTGTTTTCTCCAGGCCATTAGAAAACAAGCATAACTGGTACAAAGCTAAACTGTGACACTGTCACCTCCTCTGGGATCAGGAGGAGGGGGTAGTCTGTTTCCCATTCCTTCTCCCATAAGTAGCAAACTGAGTTTGGTGCAGGAAAAGTCCTACATCGCAAGAATTTTGTCACCTTACGAATTACCAATATTGGTAGGGGTACACCGAGACTAACCCTTAGTGTAATTTCCTAGGTTTTAGATGGGAATTTATTTTAACTACACTACATTTCTCATATTTATAAGGATGCTCATCTCTACACCCCAATTACCACAAAGTTTTTTTCTGTAGCCAAATCCTGTCTTGCTGCTTCAGAAGCCATTCCCCAGTGCCTGCACCACGCAGACAACATTAATCCCACCTTCTTCATTACTGTGTGTCCTGACAGCACTTTCTAATTACTTCAGAACATTTCCTCACTTTATCTATGATTTCACTTAAAATCCAAATATGGTCTGCTTACTATTATTAAGTTACCCTTCCAAGCCAATGTTTAAACATACAGACCATCTTAGAGCTTTAGCATAGGCTGCCCCTCGTGCTTGAGGGACGCCTTGCACAGTCACAGTGCCACATCTACTATTAAAAGTTCTTAAGATGTTTTATAAACTGTTAATATTCAGTGGGCCATTGTGCTGTTGTTACTGTTAAAAGCTTCTCATAAAATTCTTTGTTTCAATGCCCATAACCTGATAGGCCTTACCTACAGGAGAGTTGCAGTGTGTTGAAGTTTCAGCCTGTCGTACAGCTGATGGTTTTTGTTCATTGCTGGAATTTTCCTGTCTGTGTCCCTGCATTCTGTAATTCCTCTGAGGTACTATCATGTTTTAGTTGCATTTCTGTATCAAGCATCTTCTTCCAAAACATTACAATTATGTAAATATTCAAGCTAAAATATTTTCATCCCATTCCATTTTACAAATATTCTTTTAATCTTTCCTTCTTTTTACAGAGACATCAGCAAGAATCAGATATCTGACATTGCACCAGATGCCTTCAAAGGCTTGAAATCTCTCATTTCATTGTAAGTAGAAAATAGAACTGAAGTAGTATTTGTGGAGAGTATGTATGTAAGAGAAACGATAATGTGCTGTCTGGGAGAAGTTGTGTTTCTGTGTGCAAGTGCCAGCTTGCATGAAGCATCTAATCTTTTGTAAATGAAAAATTGATCACAAAGGATAGGAGGTCATGAAGGCTAGAAAAAGAAATGGTTTACACATCTCTAAGAAGTGTATTTATTTATAAAATATAGTTGGACACCTCCAAAGTTATATACTTGTTCACTTCTTCAAAGCCCATGCATTACTTCATCTGCTGTACATGTGTACCTGCAGGCTAATCCATACCCTCACCTCATCATGGCACACAAAAGCCATCATAGCTTAAATGTTTTTGATGGTATCAATCAGGGTAGATCAGGGGCCGATGCTTCCTTACCAAAGTTCTGTGTTGTACAAAACTGAGGTCTGAGCTTTTGTGGGGTTTTTTTCTGTGTTTTATTTTTGTTGTAGTTTCTTCAAACTAGCTAGGGAAGAACCTGAGCTCTTAGCAAAAACTTCACATTTCTTAGCTATAATTACTACATTATTAAGCTGGAAAGGGACTAAAATACTACTTTAATCAGAAACTAAGATGAAGGTAGGATTCTTGACAAGCACTCATTTCTGTTTATAGAACACAGAAACTGCTTGTAAGACCAAGCTGATTTCAAAGTATTTTGACCTAGCTATTCACCTCACTGCTAAAACAATGGAACTTTTTGTTGGTAAAAGAGAGCTTAAAAAAGTTCAGAAGCTGCACTAGGAGAATGAACTGGAATGGAGTATTGGAAAGAGACCTGAGTTGAGACAAGAGAATAAGCTCAACTGTGCCAATATTTACTTGCATTAAAGACAGTTTAGAAACATTTAACTCATTAATATTCATGTCCTATAGCTTCATTTTTAAGGCTGTAGTTTATTCCCAAAAGCTGCCATAGTTCTATCCTCTGAATGCTCTATAATTCTAACAACCTATAAAACTTGTTTTCTAGATCTAATATTAGAAGGCTATTCAGTACTAAATTTGTGTTGCAAGGAAATTTTGAGGCAGAATGCAGAAGGATGGGTGTTTCATTGTGCCCTGAATCCAGCTGGGAAAATGCCAGAAATATATATTAAGTGTTGCTAGCCTTTGTTGAATAGTTAGAGCACTGTTATTCAACCTACTGTGGAAATGGCCAAATCCCTCAGTGCTGTCTGGAAATGATTCACTAAGAGAATGATATTTACTGAACACTACAGTTTTGGCATCACGTGATACTGCTGATGCTGCAGTGCTTCAGCTTTCTGGGCTTGGCAAAGCTGGCTCGAGTAAACTAGGCAGGCAGGAGGCTTCCACTGGGGCTGACTTCCCAACTCAGAAATGTTTCAGATTTAGCTACAAATACTTCAGATACCCCCCCAGGAGTGGGAGGAGTGACAGGAGTGGGACAGAACACATTGGATTCAAGAGAGATGAAGTGAGAATATAAACAGGGCAGGAAGTTCTAGTGGTACGACTTGCACAAAGATGCAGGTGAAGTGATTCTGTATTCTCTGACCAGTCACCCAAAACTGTGTTTTCAGTAAATCAGGCCAAACTGGCTTAAGTATGTTTATATCCAAGTGGATGGAATAGATTTTATGCTTGCCACTGGTTTTGCTTTCTTTTGAAAGGCTTTGCTCTTGCTGTTCATTGCAAGGAGGTCTTACAGATGCTTTGCCTGTGGCTGACAGGCAAGAGATAGTTTAGTTCCCTTCTCTTTCACACAGACCTCTGCCAGGTTCTTCTCTCCTGGTCACTGTTCTCGTTGTTCTCAGATTACTGCTCTGCTGATGTGCAGTATCTGGCTTTTCTGTCTTAGCCCTTCTCCAAACAGGAGGATGTAGTTTTATTTTCATCTGACCTCTAATACAGCCACCAGTTCAGTTCTGTCAACCACAAGAAGACAAGTGCAAGAGCAGATGACTTCTTTGAAGTGCCAGCCCTCCCAGTGAAAATGCCAAAGGGGAAAGAACAGGGATGTAGAAATGAAGTAAGACAGTTTGCTAACTAGTGTTTTCTCTTTTAAATGGCTGGTTTTGTGCCTGAGGCCCCACTAACCTGACTCAGCTGCATGCCCTAAAGGAACACTGCTCTGCATACAATGCTGCCGCTCAGCTGAGAGAAACTTTTTTATTTTTTGTGTATAGAAGCCAGCTGTGATTGGTGGCATACATTTTAATGAGACACCGTTGAGGTTTAACCCATGCACAAAGCAGCTGGACTTTTCAGTTTGCTGAGTTAATGCAGTAGTAAAGGAGTGGGAAGTATGAAAGTGCAAATGAAAATAATCAACTTTGTTTCCATTAAAAATGAAGTAGTGCTGTACTTCCCAAAATCCATGCTTTTTTTTTTTTTAGCTCCTCCCTTAGCTTCCAGATTGCATGCAATTGCATTACTCCCTAGGGGTCCAAGAGAGTGAAAGTGCTCATCTGGAAGACAGCCAACATTGTTAGCCTAGCTGGCTAGTGGAGGCCTGTGTGTAGTGAGTTGCTGCTCTACTTTCTTCTGAAGTTAACCTGGGTTAGTAATTGTTTCTAAGAGTACTCTGCCTACCTAGGTAGAGATGGAAGAAAAAAACGTGCATTATAGTTTTAAAACACAGGAATGTTTCTTACATTATTAGAAGTGATTTCCTCTAAAAATACATGTAACTTAAATCTTTTAGAACTGCTTAGTGACCCACATTCTAGCAGATCGTAAGTTTTTCTTTTAAATCCATGTATTTTTTCTATCAGGAAATCCATCAGGGGGAGTCAAGCAGGTCACAAAAAGTTAACATTCCGAAAAAGCCATTTCTACCCTGGATTTTCTCTGCACTTAGCTAAAGAAAGGCAAACTTGCTCTCATAAGGATTCAGGGCCTCTTCATTTCATGCACAAAGGACAAAAAATTATTTTCTCCCCATCCATTTTTCTGTAGGGTTTTGTTCCCTTATATGTACAACAGCTCTGTCATATAAGGATTTTCTGTTCCATTTTTCTTATCAGAAATATGTAGGGATGTAGATTTATTAATTTCTTCTCTAAGAACATCTTCAGTTCTTCCCAGAGTTCTGTTGCTTTTCCTTCTCCCTGCTGTGTCACATGCAGGCTGGGCTCTGTCACTAACTGGTCACCTGTGAGTTCATTCTGCACATTCGATTCTATTACAGTTTCTGAAGTTCTCTTTCAGTATTTAGGCACTGCAGCTGGGGTCCCTAGCATATTTTTGGTAGGGACTAAACTTTAATCCTCTTTCTGAACAAAATGAAAAACAGAAGAAGGCCAAAACTCCAATGAAGTCTAGTTTGGGCAGAACAGGCCTGTGGAGTGCTGGCTATTGAGGACGGAGGGTGTTACAGGCCAAGATATGGAAAAAAGTGTCTGTAGTTTTAAAAAAGCCACTGTGGGATTTGGGCAGAAAAAGTTATATTGCATGACTTCTGTGGTAGCTGTTAGACAAGTATCCTGTTTGTACCAACGTCTGCGCTCCTGAAAAACTGAAAGTGTTTTTGTGTCTCAAAGAGAAGATATGAGGATACGCTGAAGGCTGTAAAGAAGGCTGAAAGCTGTAGCAATACTGTGGTGTTTGGGACCCCATGAAGTATCCCCAAGAAAAAAATAAGCAGTTAGAAAGAGTACACAGCAGGGATGTGAGTGAACAGTGGTAATGTAGCCTCAGCTTTTGTGTTCTGGGACACGTGTTCTTGTTATCTAATACTCCTTTCCACAGAAACGTGGAAGCAAATAGTACACTTGCACTGAGAAGCACAGCAGAATTGGTCAATTGCAAAAGACTGCAATATCTTAATTGTAAGCAAAAGTTTGAGAAATGCTCTATTTGTAATGTCTTGCATTTACAAGTTACATAGGCTGAATTCCATTCTGCTGGAGTTGAAGTGGTTAATAACTCAGTGCAGAACATGGAGCTGGGTTATGAATAGTTTCATGTTTCAAGATTGCTGCATGGACTTTCTGAAGTAAATTAATTTTTCATTTAATCAAATCAAAATCAGTTTGTAATATTGGCAAGAGAATTGTTTCAGCATTTGTTTATTGTTAATAGTGTCAGAGATAAATGTTATTCTCAGGTCAGTAAACTTCCCACAAGAGTACATTTGGAAGGCTGTATCGAAACTATCAGGACAGTTTTTTTAAGCTGTGAATGAATACATTTCAGACTTATGCAGAGAGTGAGTTCCTCTGCTTTCATTCATGAACTGAATTAAGCCTGTAAACAGTTGAAAAGCTTAGAGGAGCCTAGGCACAAAGATGAGGGACCGCTTAGGCTGTGGCACAGCAGCCCCGTTCTGACCATCATCTCCCGGCTGATGTATGCCATGTCATTCCCAGTGATTTGAAATCTGCAGTAAAGCACTGTCTATTGCACTAACTGCCAAACTTACTTTAAGGTAACAAATTGCTTTGGATAGCTTTACTGTGATTTATTTAGCCTAACTTGTTATGAAGACGAATGAAATAGTGCCGGGAAAAAAAAGTCACGTCTAAGTTTCTATCAGATATTAGGAATTTATTGCTGGTTTTACCTCTATCAATTCCTTCTCTTTTGAAAACTTGAATTCTTACTGAGCCTGTGCCATTGTATGCAGCTTGGGAAATATAATTCTTCCTAGCAAGAATTGTTTTCACAATCTGAAGGAAAGTTAAAAGCATTTTGAGGACTGAAAAAGACATTGCATAAAGTGAAAATCTGACACTTCAGTAAGAATGTCTGAGCCAAGCCAAAATAAAGGAACAGTTAGCTGGAAACCAGATGGCCTAGAATGAGGGATTCTGTCTCAGGCTCTCATACCCCAAAGCAGCTCCAACTCAAATCCCAGGGAAAAATCTCAGGATTCTGGGATCTGACTTACCAAGTAGCTATGTTGCAACTGCGCTTGCAAGTAAGATATGCCAAAGAACTGTAAAATAAGGACAATAAGGACAACACAGCAATTTCTGTTTCAGGCACTTCGAAGTAGGTATGGTAAACTTCAGTGCATGTGAAAGGCAGCGTGTTTGTAGAGTCAGCAAATTCCTTAATTTTGAAATTGTCCAGGAGGTCAGAATGTCTCGAGACTGTGAACAATCACTGGAGCTTTCACATTTCCAGTGCTGCTGAAGGGCTCTGCCATGCCAGATACTTTCTCACTAAGATGACACACTTGTTGCTAGGCATGAGATAGTGCTCCCAGTGCATCATCCTTTGTCTGATGCTTCCCAGACTTTTAGATGAAGTTATGCAGTGACTGCTTAATCTTTTAGATTAGAGCATCAGCTGGATTAACCTGCAAAATTTGAAGTTTAGTTGTAACCAGTAATTGTTTATTTGGTAATTAATAGTATCTTGGAATAGATACACTTTATATGGCATATAAAAGTGGAATAACATTATCAGGCTGAAAAATTATAATGACTTGTTATGACTTTATATATTTATGTCATTTCCTACTGCAGATTTGTGATAACTCTATAAGGGGGAATGGGTGAGGTTTTGTAAAATGCAGTAGGGGTTGCACTTAGCTTCTGAGGAAACACTCATCTGCCATCACAATTTCCCAACAAATCTTAATCTCCTCTCTTTTTCTCTGGTATAAAAAATTAACTCTCTGTCCAGCTGCAGCTGAAATTGTTGTGGAGGAGCTCTCAGGGATGATAAACTCCCACAGATTCTATCCAAGTAGGCAGCTGAGGGAGGAAAAGTATTTGTGTGATGCTGGGGAAAAGCAGGGCATGTTTGGGCACTACAGATTGCACATGGGAACTCAAGCATCATAACTAACTTTACACACAGAACTGCACGTTTTAATTTAATGAGGGATAAAATAAAGGTTTATAAGTCATTCCTTTTTCCAGTTCTTTTAGTTGAAAGCAACTAGTTGAGTCAGGAAAAAAAAAAAATAATTGTCCTATTTTTAGAGCACTTCTTGTAAAAAGCTGAATATACCTGGATTTTCAGCAAACACTCCCTCTTCAGCTAAACAGGGGGTGCTTCTGGGCATCTGCAGTGCAGCCAGAGGCTGTGCATTGCGTGCAGTGTCCTTGCCACTGCTAGGAAGGTTGATGGCGGCCTCAAAACTGCTGCAGGTTGTTTGCCAATCCGCCAGGTGCTTCTGAAGAATAGCAGCTTGTGGTTCTTGGCCACGCTGGAAGCATTTAGCTGTGAACTGACAAACTGATGCTCTTCATGCTGCTGAGAATCTGGCCCCTCCTGGCTCAGCTGCACCTATGCCATAGCAGGAACCTGCTGATGGTAGAAGAGCCACAAAAACTGGGAAATGTTTGCTTGAATTAAAAATACCATGAACAATCCCTTATTCTAGGCATTCTGGGATGAGCTGTACCTGTGTGTGGAAAACACAAGAATAATCCCTATGCATTGGCAAGCCTAGCATTTTGACACATCTTTGTGACTGTTTTCTTCCTTCATGCTGGTTTCCATCATTGTAATGGAGGCTGTCATGCGTAGTGAGAAAAGGAAAAAAGGAACCATAATAAAAACTGGTCTCTTCATTTATTTTGGCTTATTTTATATTTATATTTATATATATAATATCCTTATTTTATACTTTCAAAATAAGCATTGTGAATAGAGAATCAGAGTATATCAGGCTTATTATACTGAAGTGTACATCTTCTCCACCTGACAGTAGATGGCATTTATCAGACCTGTGGCTCATTTGGTTTCCCACGAAAGTTGAGGAGCACAGAACAAACATTTTAGTAATTATTTTAACATTCTAATAAATTTCACTTTGATTCAATGAATTGTCTGCTGGTAGCAGTTAGTAAGCTGTTTTTCTGGTATGTATTAATGTTATTAGTTAATTAAACATATTTTTGGTTTAAATTTCTGATGCTAGGGAATAGAATATGTTTCTACACCAGACTTGTACAATAGCTGGTAAACCTATGTGTCCTGCAAAATATAATGAAAATACAAGAGGGATGCAAGTGAAGATGCATAACACTGTAGGCAGAGGTCTAAAATTTGTAGTCTACTAAAATTTAGTGAAAGAATTGGAGATGTAAATGAAGTTTACTGGCTGGCGAGTTCCTAACTATATGGCCTTTTCCTTATTTCCCATGTTGTTTTGTTTGAAGTTCTGTTGTGTTTTTTTTTCTCTCCTTCTCTACCTCCACCCTTCCCAATGCCACTGTCCAAAAGCACTGCAGAGTTTTTCTGTGAGGTGAGCAGACAGGGCAGAGAGGGCAGTGCAGGCTCTAATGGGATGCCCACAGACTGGCCATTCTTTTCGGTAGGGGGGTACTATTCAGGGTGCTGCAGGTGATACATCCAGAACAAAAGCATCTTGAATCAAGAACCTGACAGTTATTCGTATCCGTGGGTATGTTTTCCTATCGTAGAAAAAAACAAGAGCTCTGAGGAGAGCGAAAGTTTCTGTGTTTTCTGTTAGAGTGAATGGAAATAAGTAACTCAAGAACTGAAATGCAAGGTCTGTGCATCTCCTCTGTAGGACCGTTTGACTGCAGCTCTGGCACAGCAGGCAGACAATGGCATTAGCTAATTTGGCTCTGTGTATTGCTGAACATGAATATGAATTTGAGACAAGTGCCTGAGCTCTCATACTGACTTTTGTTTAGCTGTTAATTTGTTCGAATGCTAATCTGCCACAAGCACATAAGCCCAATTACGTTTGAAAATTCTTATTTTCCTTTCATGGCTTCTAAAAGTGAAGCTTTGTTTTGTTTTAGAGACGATTTTAATGAGCTTTATTTTCTTCAAAATAACAAAGAAGCTGTATAAACACATGCAAGGTTTCAAATTCAGTGGAACACAGCATTGTGACCACCTGACTTTTAAATAAGTAAATGAAAAATTACTTTAACCAGAGTCATTCTGTGGTGTTTGTACTTAGTAGTACCACAACTAACAACTGTACTAGCTGCAAATACTCTAGACCTTTATTTCACGTCTTTACTGCTTCTGCAGCCAAAATAACCCTTAGTCTGGAATGGATATTTTTTTTTCCTTTTGTCCACATACATCTGTAAGGCTTGGCTTCTGAACTCTTTCCTGTATTCTACAGTATTATGTATTGCTATTATGCATTGCTGATCAGCATTGGTTATCCTGCTGCTTCACAAAGATAAGATGATAATCTCGCTTCAGAAAGTTTAGATGATAATGTTCATCTAAACTTTGTATATAGACGAAGCACTTGCTAAAAAAAATACTGTTCACTAGATTCTGTAGACATTAAGCTCATATTTTGACTGTAAAAAATCTATTTGCAAATGAAATTAGGGAAGAAATAGGAAAAAAAAAATAGTGGGCATTCATTGCTCACCAAAAATTCACTGTATCAGTACATTAAAAGCCAGCTTCTTGATTCTGCAGTATATGAATAGAAATTACTGGATTAGATGATCTTAGAGGTTATCTCCAACCTTAATGATTCCATGATTTGTTCAGAGAAAATGCAATGCTGTGATCATTAATTCCTTGAGTGGAAGTTCAGTTCCTTCTAAACTACAAAAGTCATGAAAAATGAAGTTTCAAGTTCAGAATTTCATATCTGAGTTGTATTATTTTATTTATATTCATTTTATTTAGGCTCAGAAGTGATCTAGGAATTCTCCAACTCAGAGTCGATATTGTTCCAGTGACCGATGAACAGTAAATTGAAGTGGCCATACTCTGGGCAGGCTGGAGAGTAATGTAAATGGCCTGTCGTGCAAAGTGTTTGTTTTTCAGTGTGTTCAACACACCATAATATTTTAAGTGTTGAAAGTCAGAGTAATCCAGGATTTGAGCCAGCGTCCGAGCCTCACGTAGCTGTTTGATTCATTGCTTGCGTGTTGCTGCACATTAAAAAGTTTGGGAATGAACCGTTGCAGTGACACGAGCAGCACAGCTTGGCATGAACCGGTTTGTAACCATTTATTGCATCCAGTGCAGAGCCCGCAAATAACATAAATCTTGTTTTCCTCAATTTGATGCCTACTAAAATGGTCAAGGGGTAACATTCAGAGGGAGCCTGGAGCTCTTCCCTGTTCCTGTGGCTCTTATGAACTCGTTACTCACCTTCTCGGCTGGGCAAATTTTATCAACTTACAAAAATTTCTTGAGAAAGTGCTTTAAGAGGTTTGAAGTCCTGTTTTATGATTTTGTTCTGATCCCTGTGTAGGGTATGGTATTGTAATGGTGGTTTTGTGTGTGGGTTTTTTTAGTTCTGATGATATGCCTTCAGTTTTTCAATAAAAAAGGGAATATTTTTATTATTGAAATGAATCATAAATATGAGAGCATATATTTATGGTTGAAAAAATGAAGGCTTATACAGTGCCTTTTACTTGTGTGTTTAATCTTCATTGTTGGTTTTTTTTTGTACCTAAACTGTACCTAAATTACTTCAGCGTTTCCAAAATATATGACTATTCCCAGTTCAGACTTTTCCTTTATTTATTATTTTTGTATATATTAGCCAGTTGAAACTGTAATAGCAGCTGGTGAAGCTGTAACATTTTATCCACTGATGCCTGTGTCACATTTCTTGGCAATTATTATATCTGGAGAGGGTCAATTATGTGAAGTTTTATCTGCAACTAGCTTCTGCTTTTAAATTCACTATCTCTGAGCAGAATTCTAGGTCTTTGATTCCTGCAATGTGCTTTTCAATGGTTAAAATACTTAAAAAGGATGAAAAAAACCTTGACAGAATGAAAAATATTTTAGATACACTTTCTGGATAATGTCCAGTTTCTACATTAGAAATGCTTTCCAACACCAGACGAAGCCTGAATCACAACGACTCATTGGATACCGTGTGCTCTCTGAAAAGAAAATGAGATCAGTAGTTAAATGAAATGCCCACAGATCCTGGGCATGGTACACAAGATCAATAAAGATGATAATGCAGAGATGTGGGAGGACACTAAACTGGTCTGTTATTTAAGATTTATTTTGCCTTCCCGTATCTTTCAGAGTGCTCTATGGAAACAAGATCACAGAGATTCCCCAGGGCCTTTTTGATGATCTTGTGTCTCTGCAGCTGCTGTAAGTATGATCTTTTCCTCTTCTTTATTTTACAGACTAACTAGATTTACTGATTTTTCAGCTTTAACATTAATATAATCACCTTTTCCATTGAAAAGTCACTGGGACGTGCTAGTCTGTTGTTTCTGTCGGGCAAAAGGGAGGCAAGGATTGAAAAAAGAAAGGTAATATGCCAACAGTTTTATAGCACAGTGCAAGTCACAGATTATAACAGACATAGAAGATTTAAGTGTGAGGAGGAAATGAGAGCCTCAGCAAAGTCCAAGAAAGGAAATTTGGTCAGTGGCTGATGTGAGGGCGGAGGTGCCATCTGATTGTTTTTACGCTTTTAGCATTTGTGGTTGAGTGTCTAGATCCTTCAGGACTACTGTGTTGCAAGTACCTGCACATGCAAGCAAAATTGCATATGAAAGACCTTATTGTTATCAGCCATGCTCAGTATTTTATTCTTATTGCACCAAGTGCGGCTTACTTGTAAGAGAAATCATTTCAGACTCGATTGTATATTCAAGTATTTTATGCTGTGTGTGATTTAATACATTGTCATAATCAGGGGTATAACGTGTACTCGTCAGTATTTATTAATGTGGCATAAAGAATTTCCTAAGCCAAATGTGAAATTCCGAATTGCACGCACTCATCTCCATCATCACACTGGAATCCATAACTCTTTCAGAGAGGGGAGTCAGCTGCTATTGCAGCCAGTCAGTAGAGGGAGCAGATGTGAAGTGAGTTTAACTTCCATGCATTCCTAATATCATCATGGATGATGCTCTCAGAGAAGGTGATATATAAAACTAAGTGATTCTGGCTTATAACACATGTACCCCCACCACCCTCCAATATTAAATGGCATAAAATATAAAATAAAAAACCATAGCATTTATTATATATGTTAATTCTTTCTGCCTTTACTAGAAATGAAAATCTGAACTTTCACGATTACCCTTTAATGTCTGCCATTCTGACTGTGGTCTTTGATGCTGCTATATGCTATATGAAAATAAGCATAGACTTAGTTTATAAATTCATGAGCAAAGCCAAAGAGCTAAAATGTAAAAACTATTTAAATTTTTCTATTTCTTAAGCAGAGGATTATTCTGATGTGTCATTGAGTCATAAGATTTTATTTGCAGACATGGGCCACCTTGTTCTAGAGAAAGACGAGCAAAAGCACACGTGGTTTGGTTACGACAAACCCTTGAGCTGCAGTGGTGGCAAGCTGTCCATCTTCTGTAGACAGCCAATGATTTTGTCTTGGCCCTTTACGCATACTTTTTCTGGCCTCTCCTTTCTTCTTTCCTGGCCCATATCTCACCAGTCTGTTGCTACTGCAGTGCCCTCATGATCAGCCTCTGCACTAGAAGCAAGACTGCATATCTGGGAGGGACATAGTTTAACAGGCATGAGAACAGTAAGCATGGAAGTGACTTGGTGCGTGTTGGTATGTCTGGCATGTTTGTTGCTGTTAGACTTGCGTTGTGTTCGGTACAGTGGGGATGCTGCAGGCAGAAGGAAAGCTAAAAATTTATTCACTGTTTTGAGCTCTGAGAAGGAAACCATTAAAAAAAATTAATTCTGATATAACTCTTCTGGTTTCCCCCCATCCAAAAGTATGTTGTCATTGCAAGTTTGAAGCGATACACAATTTCTCTTTCTAACCTAGGATGCTGTATAGATGAAATTTCTTGCAGTAGAAAGATCACCCATCTCATAACTCACGTTTTGAATAAAGCATTATGCACCTTTCATGCTTTATACTACAGTCACTGTGTGCATGTAGTGCTGGGCTCCAAGGAGTTGCATATCTAAGCCCAGATGCAGCAATTATCCCGTGTGCATTAATGCAGATTACGCCTTTTTTGAAAGAGACAAAACCTATATGCCAGACAACAGGGAACACCGCTTTAATCATTTAACTGTTAGTAGGTAAGCCTTGAGAAGCTGCTTTCTTCATGAAATTCTCAGAGTACTCTGTGGCTCTGGAGGCTCTAGGGGACTTCTGAAAGTATTTGTCTGTGAAGGAGCAGTTGGCGAGGAGAACATTGAGTGCTCATGGACGCTTTTCTGATCATGACCTTGAAACAACTATTATGGCATATTGCTTGTAGTATTTTAATGGACACTTAAACAGCATTTGCTGGTTTTAGACTTGCTGCTGAACAGTTGGAAAAGTGCTCCATGGTTAGATCTAATTTAGCATTCAGTGGTCTCTAGATTGGATTTCTTCCTATTAGTCTGGGGACATGTGGGTAAGAAGGCTCTGATTAAAGTTTCCTGATAGCTGGTATAATTTCCTCAGCACAAGCTGGAACATTTTTTAAAATACAGTGATCTTATGGTAAGGAAGTCCATGCTCAGTAAATGGCAGTGGCAGTAGGTCCTGTGCAAAAGTGTTCAGATTTTAATTAGAAGGAAACAAATGACATGGAATTGCAGAGCAGATAATATTGTAATTTACTGTTTTGGATAAGACCTATCAGTGTTTCTCAGAAATGTCACTGTCCTGTTTAAGTGTACTGTCACTCTGTAGGCCCAAATTGTTCCACTTTGTTGAGGCAGAATTGTTTTGTGCAAGTACCCTACACCTTCAGGTAGTGCCACTGATGTCAGGAACACTACAGCTGGGTAGAGTAATACTCGGCTCAGCATGACAGCATCTTAAGCTGTCCCATTTGTCTTTGGTATATGGGAAATGAGGAATTTGGAACAAGTTCTAGATGACCCAGATAACATGAGAATTCTGTATTTCTGTCACACAAAACAGAGTAAGTGAATAACATATTTAGCAGGAAAGTAACCAGGCAAAGCAAGATGGTTTTTAGTTCTTATTATTTTTTAATTTTACTCCTATTGGGTCAATTTAAATGCTGTTTCTGAAGTATTCATTATTAGCTATCTTATTTAAATAGTATTCTCCTGTAAATAATCACACAATCGGATTTGTTAAATTACTCATTTCACAAATCTTATATTTTCCTGAATATGCAACCTCAACCACCACAGCAGCAAAGGTTATTGTACAAGTTCAACTGTGTATCTGTATTGTGGAACTGAATCTTTTCCTGGACGGTGTCATTTTCCTTACCCTGTTTGAGTTTCCAGGAGGGAGGATTCTAGGAAGCTGCTGCATCATGACCCTCATACTTTTCATACATTCTTTTCAGCAATCTGGATCAAGTGCCTTCTGAGAATTTTAGGTCAGTTTGGATTTGAGAGACCTATTCTTTTTTCCAGAAGTGGGCACAGCTGCAATCTGATTTTTTAATATTTTTTTTCATAGTAAACTGCATCTTTCATTTTGTTGAGGTAGTGATCATTCCAAGCTGTGGAGCAGCACGTGCTCAGTTACCGTTGTTTGTGTAACTGGCACTTGAATGTCAGACGAGTAGAAAGGATTTCAGCTTAAGGTGGAAGTTTTCAAGTAAATGCTAGCTGTTGGCAATTTGAATGCCTGTCCAGGAGGCCTTAAACTAATCTCAGTCTGTCTGGAAACTGGAATACATTTGAATGTCCTTCTCACCTGTCTTTCAACTGTCCTGGAATGTGGACAGGCTCTTTCATGAGCCCTTGTGCTTGCCAAGCTGTCTGCCAGTCACTGCACAGGGGGCACAACAAAACGCTGTGCAGCTCTTTCTTTTTCAGCAACCCTGTGACAGATAAACCTGACAGTTGCTCCGCTTGCTCCCAAATGAGTGAACGTGCAGAGACAGACAGCAGTGAAACAGAGTCAAGTGGCTCAAGGCAGTGAGCCATGGATAATGGGCATCAAGTTTATTAACCACTATTTTTCATACCTAAATAATATTTCCTTTCTGCAACCATATTAAAAGAAACATTCTGGAGGTCTTTTTATTAGTAATACATGTTATGCAACAGAGCACTCTGCTTCCTGGAACCAAAAGTTGTAAAATCTCTCCTGTTTCAAGAGATTATATAGCAAAATAAGAGGATGAAATCTCATTTTTCAAACTGTCCAGTATCAGTTTTCAGTGAATCCTTTTCTCTTGAGAAAATTCAATTTGCATTCTCACTAGTCATACAAGTGCTCAGGTGTCCTGATGGTACATCTCGTGCCTGAGATCCCCATGGGTTGCTGGGCAAGCTTTGCAAGCAAGAGGGAATCCCTTGCTGATTTTGTTTTAATGTTACTTCAAGTAGATGTACTCCTGGTGCATATACACATTGAAAGCAGAGGTTTGTGGTGATGCCTAGAGTTTGACATGTTAATTGATAAAATAACTTCAAAAGCGATGAAAGATTAGTCTTCCAGATCCCATCATCTGACCTGGATTAGAACTGGGACTAGATCTCATCTTGACAAGTCTGACTGACCTTTATTGAAAGTAGTTTTGTATGAAGAGGGCAGCTGTGTGTGTGCTGTTAGAATCTGCCACCATCAGTCCTCCCAGACCTCAACCAGTCAGATTTTCTTTATTTTCCTTCTTAGTGTACTTTTCATGCTGTTTCTCCTTGGATAAGTTGCACAATATTTGGTACTGTCTTAGTTTTTGCAGTTGCTTGGAAATTAGCTCCATGGTAAATTTGCCAAGTCTGAAGTACTTGTATTGAAGTGTAATTATAAAGTGAATCCCAGTACTTAGGAGCTTAAAATAGGATCTACAGTCTACCAAATATTTATTGCACGCTTTTGGAGCTTGTTAAAAGCTCAAAGAAAATCCAGTTAAGCACAAACCCATACAAAATGTTTAAAAAAAAATACTCTAAAGAATGTACATCAATTATAATATTTTGTATTGTATACATTACACTGATATAAACAAAAGTATCATTAAACAGTGATGCAAACACCACATGAATGCCAGAATAAAGATTTGACCGTTTTCCAAGTTTCTTTCTCCTCATAGCAATCTCCTGTGTTGTTTAACAAAGGATGTTTAAAATCTTCTTGTTCTGTGGCGCTAATCATTTTTCTCATGGAGAAGAGAGAACAGGAATGAAATGAGAACTACTGACTAGGTAGAGGTAGGGGGAAGCATTTTCACAGTGGCAAGCCAAGCAGCGGAACAGGTTACCCAGAGAAGTTGTGCAGCCTCTGTCCCTGAAGGTTTTTAAGACCATGCTGAGTAGAGCTGTGAGCAAACAGGCCTGAATTCACAGCTCACCCTGCTTTAGGCAGTCTAACAGGACAGGAAACCTCTTGAGCTTCCTGCCATCATGAATTATCCTGTGAGCCGAGACAGGAATTATGAAGCAAGTGTCTGCTAAAGGCCTCTACATTGACTGCTTTTAGTGAGGTTCCGACAAGATGACCTCCTGAGGTCTATCACTACCTATGTAGTTTCTGGATTTTGTGACTCTAAATTCTTAGCAAAATGACATAGGGACTTCTCCTTGATTACTCAGAATATCACTAGCTAACAACAGAGCCTTCATCCTTCTACTCCAGGAGAGAATACTCCCTGCACAGACCTGTGTAATAGCTTTAGAATTGTTTTCAAGCCTTTTGCCTCAAGCTTTTTTTTCTTTAGATTTCTGCATTTAGGCTGCCATTGTGATAATATTGCTAAACTCAATAACTGCAGTTAAAGTGAGGGAGGAGCATCTGCTAGACACAGAAATAAAATTACAGTCGAGCACTAATGAAAGACTGCAGCAGCATCTGCCTTTCCTGTGTCAGTTCTGTAATCTGTCTGCATGCAGCTTCCCAAAACAACCGCTACTTTGTACGTCAGTGTGTAATTTATTAGCTCTTCTGACGCCAGTCCTCCAAGCTGGCTTCACCTGACAGAAGCTCTCCTAGTTATTATTGCACAAGAAACTAGCTCCCTGGTAGTGCAGGAAGCTGAGAAAATGTTTTTATTCCCCTGTGCATCTGAATTATCATGTGGATATCTGCAGGCATAAATTGGACAGTATTGAATTTGAATAGCCTGAGCCCAGATGCTGTGGTACCATGTGCTGTAAAATTCTCCAGGTACACGAGTACCACAGGACTGCTTTATGGATGTTGCAGTCTTTTGGGTGAGGAATGAAATGAGGTCTTTAAAATCTCTCCAAAGTGGGACTGTCAGACTTGCTTTTTGACTCGTTATCAGCTCGTGACTTCTCCATTTTAATTTACTTTGAATAAATTTGTCATCACCAACATCCATTTTCCTGAACATGAAGAAACACTTGAAGCTGGTTCAAGCAAGCATGATGATGAGTTCACACTGGGTATTATCAATTGAAGTGCTGACAGACTCTTTGGTGGTCAGTCATCACATTAGAAAATGTAAATTTTAGTGGATGTCGAAGTATCGTTATGCAGAGAGGCATTCAGATGGCTGTTTTACACTCCAGGCCATTCAGAAACTCTCCTGGAACCTAACAGAATTATTTTGCCAATAAGTAAGCAGGGACACACAGCTCTGTCATTAAGCACAGCTTGTCGGTGACTGCTGGGTTGGCTGTGTGGCTCTTTATATGACTCCATAGTTAGGATCACCGAATGGCTTGGGTCAGAGAGAACTTTAAGGATTACCTTATTCCAGCTCTTAAACCCCCACTTGTAGGTGCTTCTGCTGTTGTCCTGTAGTGGATGGCTTTCCATTCCCTACAGTTTTCAAGACAAAACACTGAAAAAGCCATGCTGAAGAAATATTTTGACAGGTCTGTTGTATTGTAACAAAATAGTGTAGCAGGTCTAAGGAGTGCTTTTTGTCAAGCTCCCTTCCTTTGCTACCATACAGTGCTTTGAATGTAGGTGCAGCTTTTGACTAGTGATATTCTATAAAAGGCAAGTGTATTGAATTTGTATTCTGCTCTTACTTGTGCAAATAACTTCAGCACTCTTCTCCTGTGCATTTTAAATTTGTCTTTTCTGGTGAGTTCTCTTTTCCCCAGTGGAGTCTGGCCTGTGGGATGTGCCAGACAGTTCATGGGATTCATTTGCCTCGTGTTGTCATCATTGCTAAAACACAAAGCTGGTGAAAGGAAAGAGAAGAAGTTTTCTAGTGGTTCGGTGCTGCATTTGTCCCACCCTTTCCTGTGTGCTGGTTACTGCACCTAGGATGATTTCTGGTCCATTGTACAGCAACAGAAACCAACCTGCAGTCCCCAGCGTGTTAGCGTTGCTAGGCTGCTGTTTCAGTTTCTAGTTGCGTAGTTATTTGTTGATAGTTTGATTACGTGACTTCGCCGAGCTGAAAATACAAACGTTGTTAAGGGTGAAAGCCAAATCAACATCCCCATTTGCACTTAAAAAACAATTTCTTCCATCATTTTGATTTTGGAGTTCAAAATGTTATTTAAATGTTAATCACTTGAAACTGTGCTTGGGCATATAATTCAATTATGGGACCATCTTAATTATGCAGATGGCGCTTACGAGCATCTGATCCAATTACCGTGCCAATTCAGTACGCGTTCATTCAGAGGGCTTAGCTGAGACACGTTGTTATTTCAGCGTGTGGACAAATTCCCTCTTTCAGGAAACAGGATCACAGAATGGTGATACTGCACTGCTCTGCTCGCTGCCTTCAATGGTGCGTAACCACAACGGCTTTCACCTCCCTCCTCTATTCTGTGGTGGTCCTGGACTTGCAAGAGAGTTTCTTTGTATTTATTAAAGATCCAGAGGGATGAAAATTGAGAGTTAATGATCTCTCATTCCTCAAGGTAGCATGCAGTTTTATTGCTACTTGACTTCGTAACTTTTTTTATTTTTAGTGGTGCACCACATCTGGAAGCTGTCTGTAAACCTCATCTGATCAAGCTGATTAAAAAAAAAAACAAAAACAAAAAAACAGGAAAATTAGTAAAATTTACCTTCACAGTAAATTGGTGCAACACAAATACCATGCAATTATTGCAAAAATAAGACTCAACATTTAATCTTTCCTCTTATTTTGGTGCAAGTCCAATGAAAACAAACGCGTAGTCTGTTTTACAACATAGTTCAGTGTTTAGGCAGGTCAGCATTCCTGCTTGCTACAGTATGTTTTCTCATTCACCTTTGTGGTTGTTGTTTTTTTCTTTAATCTTGTCATTGTAACTGTGGGATCAGCCTCATATATCTAATTAATAATTAGAGGCCTCTGAGGGCTGTGACATTTAAGAAGGAATCAATAAAAAGTTAGAATAATACCCATAGAGGATATTTTAAAATAATTGAGTGTTTCGAAGACATAAACCTGAATGCTTATGGCCAAAAGTCGTCCTCTAACTCACAGTAAGGAGGAGGAGAAAAAAAAAAAGGAGTGATTTATTCTGCTTTCTCCTAGTTTTTCACTTTTGTTTCCCTTTCTCACTGATTCTGGTCAGAAATTGGACATTAATCCATGTTATGATCCACCCAGTGTGGCCACATCTGGATTACCATTAAGTGCACCATCTGCCTCTTTAGACTTACGTACTGCACATATATTGTGTAGTTGAGAGATGGAATAGGTGTTGTCACCTTGGAAAAGCTTTGTAGTACCTGAATTCCCACTTCTAAACAGTCTGCAGAAGCACTTTCCTGTTACAAATTACTTTCTCTGATGCTTAAAGCAGAGTGTGTGCCTCTGTCTATGTGACTGTGCATAGGATCAGTTTTGCTCATTTTGGTATTTGGTTTATGCAGGAATGTCACTGATTATATCGCCATGAATCCAGTCACTGAAAATTTATGCTAGGAAAACTTGTCACACTGTAAATTCTAATTCCCAGTGTTGGGTTTGTTCATGTTTTGTTGAAAGACAGAATGAACTTGAATCCTGGGTTGGACTGCAGTTGCAGCTCAGCTTTGCTCTGAGGAGTTAGTAAGTGAGATCAGCGATGACCAGGCTTGCTCTGCACAAGAGTGAGCAGCACCAACACAGCAAAATGCTGCTGTGTGCACTTCTTGAGCATTACAAACAGCCATGGTGGTTGTTCGCATATATAGAAACAACATCAGCTCAGTTTTAAATTCTCTTATTACTGAGATAATTGTTATTGTTGCTTTATGCTTTGATAAAAGTACGGCTTGCAATGTAAGCTATTACTATCATAATAGAAGAAGATAGCATAAAATAAAACAAAATACATCGTAGCTTCCAGTTTTCTTCTTGTACAACTAAATACCATGCCTGTTGTGGAGCAACCAGTCTAAGTTAATGTGCATTACCTAAAAACAATGTGGGACCAGTACCCGGAGACAGGGAGTAGATGGGGATTTGTAGCATTAAGTGTATGTCTGGGGCTGTTGTTCAAAGCTCAGTGGCTGGTTGTGCCTTGCAATGACTCATTAACATGTTATTTATATAAAAGATAATGTTCAAGCATAAAAGAGAAATGCATAATGCATGAGAACTGAGATGGAATGAAGATTGCTTTGGTTTAGACATATGAATGGCTATAAGAATCAAGTTGTAAGGGATGACGTTGATGTTGGAGCAACGCCTCAGAAGTCTGATGCATTACACTCTAATCCTAATGTGGAAATTACAGTTATTTCTGATGGAGTCAATGGAAGTTTGGATTAGGTGTCACATAATTAACAGTCACAGAAATGCAGGCAGTAGAGGGGTCATACTAATGCTGGTTATAAAGACTTCAAATTATTTTAGCTATTCGTCCTTGCAAAATACAACATCTTTATCTGTTGTTGCCTTTTTTGGGACCTTCTCTTATCTTACATCAAAATTCTTTCTCAAAGACTTATTGAGAAGAAAATTCAGGTGAATTATTATTGACTGCTCTGTTGGCTAGAGGTGAGTTCTGCTCTGACATCTCATTCCGAAGCACTACACTGCTGTTCTCCTTGAGAAAAGTAGTCTGGGCAAATGTGTCCATCTTCTGCATATTACTATTACTGAAGACTGTCAGTAGAGTAATATGGCTCTGCCAAAACTTTGGTGGGAGCACTGAGGTGTATGAGTGTTCCAAAAGTTTCAGCAATGGAAAGGTATGCTGCTGTGGAGAGGAAACACTTCCTGAAGTTATACTTTGGAGCAGAAGAAAGCATACTTTACTTGCCCAGTGGGTTGCCCTGTTGTGTGAGTGCTGTGTACGGTTTTGTGAGAACTGAAGCTCCTTGTGCTTAGAGGTGTGTTTAAGACAACAAATTTGCTTGCTGAGGAATGGAAAACATATTTTCCTTTCTACCTATAAATACACTTGTCTTCTCATTTGGTATTACGGTCACAGTATTAAACCCTTCAGACTCATCTACAAAGTAGCAAGAACTGTGATGAACACAGCTGGATTTATGCTATCCACTGTCTGCAGTGCACCATTTTTTCTGACAGTCGTTGAAAAATGTGGATTTGGGCTTCTGTAAGAACAGGTCCTTTCATGTCTATTTTCCATTTAAGTGTGAAATATCACATAGATAGATGACAGTGGTGATTGTTTGTCTCAGAAGGAGATCCAGCTTGTTGCTGGGGTTGTATATACTGTATGGTAGCCAGGACTCTGGCTGGGTAACATAAGAGTACTTGTACAAGCATTGTCCAAGATTTTCTGCCCGAACTGATTAATTCTACAAACAGGTTGCTGTGTAAATGTGCAATCTCATAAATAAATAAAAGGATCTCAAAACATCTTTGTGCTGCTTTTCCAAAGCTGCACAAAAATCTGACATAACTGGAATGCAGTCTTTTCAGAGAACTGTGGGACAGTGGAATTGGGAAGGAACCTCAGGCCAATCAAACTTAGAACCTTTGCTCTAAGCCAGGTCGGCTCACTGAGTCAGAGCAGGCTGCTCATATTGAAAACTTCCACTGATGGAGGCTGCACTTCTCTGGTTAATCTGTCGCACTTCTTGACTGTCCTTATGCATGAAATGAGTTGCCTTTCTGTTAGCTTTAGTCCAGACCCTATGTTTCTCTCCTTTTGTCTCTGAGAAGAATCACATTTTCTGTTCTTCCATGATCAGATTAACCCTGCACTGCTTATCACAAGTTGTCAACCTTCAGAAATTTCAGTTCGACTTAAGACAGCTGCTGGCTACAAGAAAATTGAAAAAAGGGCTCTTCTCAGTGAGGGCTTTGTGTGTGTGTGTGCGTGGAGAAGCAAGGGGGGAAGTGTTTGCCATTTCTGCGTATATTAAGCTGGAGGCTTCTTTAAATATTTGTTTGGAATTTTGAGTACTAATGTTGCCAGTGTTTTTTTTTCACCTTTGCAAAGTTGCAGGCAAATGATGATGTTTAAATGTGGTTTTGGTGACCGTGTTAATATCTTTTAGATTTAACCCCAAAGTTCACTCTATCTTTATTTGATTATTCTAAGATTAGTGAATTATAAATCTTTCCTCTCTTTCCAGGCTTCTCAATGCCAATAAGATCAACTGCCTGAGGGTAAACACGTTCCAAGGTCTGCATAATCTCAAACTGCTATCTCTTTATGACAACAAATTGCAGACCATCAGCAAGGGGCTTTTTGCACCTCTCCGATCGATTCAAACTCTGTGAGTATGCAAGCGTATTGGAAATGACAGCTCTCCCCTTTTCCCCAAAGATGTCACCTGTCTTTACAAAGGCTCTGCATCTGACACTAAGATAATTTGGAAGAGACATTGAGGTAGTAGCCCCTCCTTTTCTGGCAGAAACAAAAGGAACAGGCAAAAGAGAACAGTTGCGTGAATTCAGCACAGATACCCATCGACACAGCCTGCCCTTAGTAATCTAAATGTCTACGTGCGTAAAGATACTGAATTCATTCATTCATGCTGTTTGGTGGAAGATAATACACAAATTTGACTCTGCACAATATATGAACAGCAGATTCTGTTAAAATCCTTGCCTACCAGTTTTTAGTGAGCTACTGAGTTGGTACTGAGTTCTCTCTTCACTGGGACTGAGTTCTTCTACTCATAAATCCTGAAACTATATTTCAGCTGACATCCCATTTCAGGGGAAATTATGATTGTATTATTTAATACATTAAGAAAATCCCCTAAACATTTTCTGAGACTCTTTGAATTGGAGTCATTAGGAGAAGAGCATTTGGAAGCAAAATTGGAAGCAAATAAATAGAAATGGCTGGATAACTTTATGGAGGGTTTTGTACTTCATCAGAACTGAATTGCCAGCCTGATGTAAATGAAAAACAAGAAACAAACCCCTCACAAACAGTATTGTGTATGGCTGTTTAGATATGTTAATTCCTGTATAGGTATAAATCTGGTTCTGTGTCTGTATATGCAGACAGAAAAGTAGGAGGGCTGCTCCGAAAGTAATGCCTCCTATTTTATGACATTGGCCAACAACATCAGAATGTTGGCGTCAGGTGGTGGTAGGGCTGAACCTTCCTGCCAGTATTTCTTACATTCTGTTGCCATGTGACAGATGTCAGAGAAAATGGTATCTGACATGGAAGTGTGTCTAAAGCAAAGGTGTAGAATTGAATGCAGAAAAAAATGGCATCCACTTATGTTCATTGATTCTTGCTGCATGCTTATGGAGACCAAACAGCGGATGTAGCTCAGGTAGGAGTGAGTGGTGCATTTCAGCAGTGGCGACAGTAACGGTGGATCACCTCCACTGATGCAGATTTTGACAAGTTCAGCATGCATGCTCTTGTTCATCACTGGTCAAAATGCAGAGCTAATGGTAGTGACTCTGTTGAAAAATAGTGCTTTGTAGCTGAGAATTTGCTCTGTCAAATGGTGTTATTATGCTCTTTATAGCCGCTGCTGTTTCCATGGAAATAAATAGGAGGCATTAATTTTGGTGTGACCTACGTGTTTGTACAGATGATAAAAATACACTAGCAACAACAGACCACAGTTATGTCCTCACAAGAACTTTATACCTCTGTCCAAACCCACCTTTAAACATTTCTCTTTTAGCTTTTGCAGTTATCAGAAAGCCTTGTCCTGCTCCCCTGGAAATTAGAGGATGGGTGCAAGTTCATTTAACTGACATCAGAATCAAGCTCTGAGTAAAACCTGACAGATTCCCAGTGTACTGTTTAACTTCATAAAGCAAAAAAAAGTAATAACAGCAACAGATAAATGCTTTTTTCTCCAAGGAAATTTTGAGGATTTCTATTAACAAAGTATAACTGTCCAATTAAAGTGTGATATACTGCGTATTCCTGTGGGAAATGTGCAAATTTTGGTGAAGGACAGAGCCAAGTCTTACTTTTTATAAATAATCCAGGCAAAACCAGGCAGAAATACATGTAAGGAGAATTCTATTAGGCACAGTGATCATATGCAAGTATCAATTTCACTCTTATTTACTCACCTTTTGATCCTTAGAAAACTGAGCTTGCCAATGAAATTTATTTTAAAGCAGAGTGCACACTGATCTCTCAGCTCAGGTGCATTTAGATGGGTGCATTTCCCTCTCAGTTGATCACATCAGGCTTTCAGGTGAAAACACCGCACGTTGTACACAGTCAGTCTGTGTCCTTTAAAGCAGGCTTTACTATATTAATTTTTGTTTCCTCCATGAACAAACTTACAACAGACTTAATAAGCTACAAAACGTGATAGCTCGCAGAGTTCTGCCATTCATGTGAAGCTCTGTGGTTTCCTCCAGGCCCAGGTTTTTGGGAGCTTATTCAATTACTCTTCAGGTTTGCATTTGCGAAAAACAGTGATGGAGTACAGTGTCACAGGTCACTTCTGATTAAACATCCCATCCTTCTCTCAGACATTTAGCTCAGAATCCATTTGTGTGCGACTGCCATTTGAAGTGGCTGGCTGATTACCTGCAGGATAATCCGATAGAAACCAGCGGCGCTCGATGCAGCAATCCGCGTCGCCTTGCCAACAAACGAATCAGCCAGATCAAGAGCAAGAAGTTCCGCTGCTCAGGTAATTCATTTATCCAGGCTGTACTGCACTTTCAATTCAGAAATAAGCAGGTCCAGAGAGCCCGCTAATCGAATCTGCAGGGCAGCATTTGCTATAATGGATATTATGGAGCATCTTTTAAAATTAAATTTGGAAAATTCAGTTAGTTCTTCAGAAAGCCAATTACCTTATGGATTTATAAGAGAAAAAGAAAAAAAGAAAGAAAAAAAAGGGAGCCTATAGCTGCCTTAAAACAAAAGGAAAAAGAGAAAAGTTGTGATATTTAATTTATTTAATTTTAGAAGAATTTCTAAGTTATAAAATCGAGGAAATCTCAAAGTTATAAATCTGAGGAAAACAAAGTTTTATAGGAATGTCATATTTCAAAGGGGTAAAAATGTCAATTGACATATTTTAGAGGGGTAGAACCAGTATAGAATTTCATTTTGTATTCAGGTGGAACTCTTAATGACCCTAATCACAGCTCAGCTTAAGCTCTCTCTGAAAGGCTGAGAGCAGCATGGGTGAGGGTTTTACTCAACTGGCAGCAGGCTCCTGTGGCCTGGGATGTGGGTGAGCAGGATTTAGGGGATGGTGTTGATTCGTAAACTGTCATAAATTTTTGATATCCACAAGTATCTTGCATGAATTCACATAAAGCTCATCAAAGTTTGTAAGATTTCTGTCTCTATTAAGTTTTATATCGTGGCTTTTATCAGTTTGTGCAGAGATATTTTTTTTTCTTGTGAGCCAGATGAAAAACTGTTTCCACTTGAAAATAACCTCCAAAGTAACATAAACACCTTTTACTCAATCCTGTCTGGTTTTTATTTATGGTCCAGCTATCAGTGAAAGGACATTTATTGCCTTATACAGCACAACTGAGCAGACTGCTTTTTCATGTATTTTTTTTCTACTGGTTGGTTTGTATATATATTATGTTATTGCATTTCTTGTATACTGTAAAGACAAGCAGGTTTCATTGGGGGAATCTATTAGTGTGTACTGAGAAGAAAAATGACTGTTATTGATGGAGTAACTTGCGGTGTTTTCTACAAAAATTACTGTGATTTTTGTCTTTTCCCTATGAAAAAAAACAAAACCAAACCAACAGCCATGATTAATCGTGTTCCTGGTGCTAAAAGATTGATGACTCTAGATGGGGATGCAGCATGAAACCAAATGGCAGCAGCCCAAAACAAGCTATTGTGCTTTGGGTATCTGCAAGCAATATGCTGAGCTAAGCCTTCTTTTTATGGGGAAAATAAAATAAAGATAACTTCATCTGCAGTCAGATTGTCTTGGGCATGCTTGTTAAAGTCTTCAATCATTTGTGGCTTAAGCCACGAAATTTATAACTAGAATTGAAATTATAACATACTTTCATTGAGGTTTTTGGGTGTCTATTATAGTAACAAGTTAATTAGTCAGTAATGTTTATCTTTAAACAAACTTGAAATAAAAATGCATAAATATAATTCAGAAAAAAAGTAATCTGCAGAAACAAATCGGTATAAATCTGTACCCAATTTGCCATGGTTACCTTCTTCTGCCTTTATTAATAGAGAAATTTACGTTACGTATGTGCATGCATGCCTCTAACAATGGTGCAGTCTATTGGATAAGGCAAACACCATCTGATATCATTTATGAAAGGTCATAGCTGAGAAGAGCAACAATGCAGAACACCATACCTGGTGATGTTGAGAATAATATTTTGTGAGAGTTCTTATCTTGGGAGTCCTTTCCTTAAGGCATTAGTCTGTTTTTTCCCTTGCTCTCCAGTTCTGTAAGTATATGAAAACCACATGGAAGAGGCATAAACCTGACTTATGAAGGAGGAGGGCAGGGATTGTACAGCTTCAGAACAAAGATTTCAACTGGATGAAAGCTAATTCTATTGAAAAGCTCAATAGAGGAGCTATCCTTGCTTGTAGAGTTTCCAGATGGCGTTGAGATACACTGAACCTGACTCACTGCTCACATGGGGTGGGGAAACATCTCATGATTAAGAAGAATCTTAGTTTGTAAATCAATCCAGAGAACAGACATCCTTGGCACCTCTTCTGCTCATGTTGTCCCTTTGAATCACGGCTGTTTCAGATGTTGCATGCAGCAGGAATTTTCCATGTTTTCATTTTGAGGAATATGTGACCCAGGATTTAACACAGCACGTCTCTGTGCAGAAAAGTCCACGAGGCATGAATCTTCATCATTCAGACAGCCTGTTGAGCAGTGCTTTCTGTTACCCAGGAATGATCCCCCACAATCCCACTGAGATGGCAATGCTTAGTAACTTGTCAGTGACCTCGACGGATGTGGGATTTCCCCATTGGTTTTACATCTTTTGCTCAGTGTTTAGGAAAAGAGTTTTTATATTAAATCTTTTTGTAAATGTTCATCTCTTTGCTTAGAGGTTTCTTGTTTCAGGGTCCAATATTTTCATGCAATTTAATATGATTAATTAATGTTAGTAGCCAGAAGTTGGTCTTGCAGGGGAAAAACCATTGAATATGTGAGTTAGTTAAGGAAGCAGTGTGAGGGGTGTTAACTTGGACTAGTCTTTGGCCTAGGAGAGGTTGATGAGGATGCACAGAAATTGCCAGTGTGACCATCATGCCCATAAGTTACATCCGTGTGAAAAGGTAAAGACATACCAAGAAAATAAGGCCAAGAGTACGCATTCAGCAGTGTGGATGGGCTAAACAGAATGGTATTTAATTAATTATGTGTAGCTGTGAGGACAAAACTATGCAGCACAGCAAAGAAGAAAAGAAAAATCTAGCAAACTTAGTTCTGCATATTGTTTCTTTCATGTTTTATTCCAACTTCCCACCATCCTTTAGATAGTCTTTAGCAAGAAGAACATGCTTTCTTCTTTAATTTATCAAGGCAGTTCTTCCAGATGCTGTTTCCTTTCTGAACATGACTCATGCTTTTACCGATAACGATGAAGCAACATCTGCAAAGGTTATGAGTAGCCATAGGAAGCAGATTCTGTGCAACAGGTAGGTAATGTACATAATTCCTTTTAAAATGAGAATTGGAAGCATTATAGCATGAAATGAAGTAACAGCAGGAAAAGGGGCATGTTTTTGCCCAAGGCTGTGAGACTGGCAAAGCTGTTGGATATACTCTCTGAAATGTTTAAGCCTCGAATTGCAATAGATACTATTTCTTGTGTTTTTCTGCCTTCAATCAAATGTGATGCACCAAAATAGTAATAAACCTCCCTCTTGTTTAACTGTCTCCCCACAGTTATAGTATTTGAGACTAAAAAATGGGGTTGGTTTTGTTTGTTTGTTTGTTTGTTTTTTGCAAGAGGAGCTGGAGAAATGAATGGTAATAAACTCTGTCTTCCGTTTTGAAGATGGAGATACTGTCGTTTTTCAATGGCAGCGGTAAAATTCTTACGATCATTTTTGTTTTGACTGTATCTGCCCACTGTGACTTAAAGATCCAAGGGGATTTTCTTGTTTTGGGTCACTGAAGGCTTCCATTTTTAGTAAGAACAGGAGAAAAGAACAACAACATCTTCTGACCAGTAGAATTGGGCTAAGTTTTCTGCACAGCAGTTTTGTGGCTGGGCTAAAGCCACCTAAGCGCTGGGCTTTAGGTGGAAGGGAAATGAATCTATGAGCAGATTGTGTTGTCTCTGTGGTAGCTTATTGTCACTTCAAGAGCTGGCAGGATTCTTGATTGCTATGTGACACTGTATGAAATAGATTTTGCAGAGGGCTGCTCAACTATTCAGTTGTGTATCTTTTGTTCCCTTCAACATATTTGTGTTTTTCAGTGTATTGTGTATTTAAAAAGTGATGGAAGTTTTACCTGCTGTCCAAGCATAGACCATTTTTTATAAAGATCAGATTGTACACATGCCTATGAGCATCACATCACCAAAGTTTTTTTAGCAATAGAAATCTTAGAAACAAGGTTCCTGTTAGAAGTACTAAGAATTAAACTGTCTTCTTGCTCCCTCTTGAATTAGGGCATAGCTCGTATTTAAATGTTCTGGATAGTTCTAGACAGTGCTGTGCAAGTCAAAAGCACCTGGAGTAATAGAAGGAGGCCAACAAACCATCTGCCAGCACAGTTCTCTCCTTTTTGGATGCTGCCTCTTTTTAACCTGAGCCCGATCAAAGTCAGCCTCTGCTGTCCTTACAAATCTAGAGCTTTCACATTTAGGGCCGGTGTTGTATCTCTTGTGGTATCCATTGTTACTGGACAGCAGTACAGCAGAGGATGTATTGCTCTTTGTTCACTCATGATTTTCAAAGGTATTTGGTAAACTCTCTTGCTAGGAATTGCAGCTTTCCCTCTAGTTCCTTATGTGTCTTTTCCAGTCTCTGTATTTATACATATTGATACCTCCTGTTTTACCTGTCTACACTGGAGCAGAATTCCTACACTTGTCATCACCTGAAATGTCATCCTCTTTTTTTCTGCATTGTTTCAGCCTTAGAAGAGTAGAACTGCAGTGGACATAGTTTTCCCAGCCAGGAGAAAACAGGCTGCACATCAGGGCTTTCTGCCCAGGGTCATGTTTCCTGCCCCTTGTTCCCTCTAGGTTCTTCAGTTCTCTGCTGTTACGATATGTCAACGTTTAAGCTCTTGGAGCTCTCAAAACAAAATGGTGCAGTGTATTGTTGCTCCTCAACTAGTGTTAAGAAGTCAAGAAAAGCAAGTGAATTCCATCCAGCTCTTACATAAATAATTTATCTGATTGAAACACTCCCTTGTCCCATAATTTACAAATCATTCTAATGACAGCTTTGCAAATTCCTTCCGTTTTTAGTAAGCAAATAGTCATTTACTGACTATGTAGGCGTATCGCTGTCCTTAGCATTTTCTGTTTGATGAAAAGCACTGATATGCACCTGCTCATCTGCTTTGCTGCAGTGCTGCAGTGACGCATGCTCAGGGAATCACAATTTGGCCTGTCCCCAGCACTCTGCTCTCCAGCAGCTCCTGCCTGAGTGGGCACTGAACTCTGATGGCTCGGGGGTCTGTCCGTGCTGGAGCTGAAGTGGTGGGCACTGGCAATCCTGCACAAGATGCACAGGACTACTGAGGCCAAGCTCCGACACTTTTCCTCACTTGGGCTTTGGCTTGAGCACAAGTGGGAGGAATTTGAATCACTTCTGATCTGGACAACTGGAAAATTAACAGCACTCAGATTTTACTTTTTTACTTTTTTTTTTTAAATTCAGTTAAAGTATGCTGTGTGATTTGGTTTTCTGGTTGCTTTTTTTTTGGGGGGGGAAGGGGGGGGGGGGGGAGCGGGGAAGAGAGTCCTGCAGTTAATTTGTTTTCTAAAAAGGCAAAAAGACTCGGCAAAATCATCTTCAGAGTCTCAATATGGCAAAGCTGAGGATATGTTGTGCATAAGGATAATTGTGTCTAATTGGAATGCTGTTTAACAGCGACAAATCACCTGCAGATTAAATCTTGTTTTTAATTCATACTTATGAGCATGAAGTCTTCACTGTTCTCTGTGACTGAGTATATTTGAGCTTTGTTTTGCATGACATTTTTATGAAGCAAAAGTCACTGGGATCCCAATGTGCCTGCTATGTATAGAGCTAGGAGAAGGAATGGCAAGGCACAGATGCATCCTCATCTCTTGGGCATGCAATAATGCAACTGTTCTAAATTCTCCATGTGTGGAATGCAGAGCAATAGGGATTCCTCATTTGAGATCTGAATTGTCTTCTGCTGATGCCTTCCCTAGCTATGACAGAAGCTGAGTGGTTACAGCTTGTGCCCTTCTTCCCCTTACAAGTGGTGCCTTCTGGTGGGTTTGGTTAGCAGGAGATGGGGCCAAAATCACATTGCTGTTGGCGTGTATTGAGATTAAGATGAGAGACACTCATCAGAGATGCTAAATTTAGCACTTTTTTGTGCATGTAACTTGAATATGAATACTTGAACATGAAGTCACTTGAATATGATAAAATAATTGGGGAGACATTGGCATGAGGAGACCCAGTCTGCTGCAACCATTGCTAGAATGTTTGAGCTTTCAAATGGACAATAAATTTGCCTCTGCCTGTTTGGAGACTACAGCAGTGTCCTGAAGAAGTATAACATTGTGGGACAGTTAGACATTGGGAATTTCTTTTTGAAATATTATTTACTGTACCTAAGACAAAGTAGCATGCTTCCCTGATTGCTACTCCATTTGCCAAAAAAAAGAAAGAATGAAAAAGAAGAAAAGCTCTGTTCCTGCATATTTTTTGCAGTAGTCTTCAACGTGCTGAGAGGCCAAAATATACTTGTGGAGAATTTCACTTCTCATGTCTTTTGGGGACGTAAATTAGGATTTTGGCAGACCACTCCTGGTGTGCTGGTACCTCTAGCTCATTGCTATTGCTGATGAGCTTGCTGATGAATTTACTTGAAGAATGCCAGAATTGCTGCATTATTGAACAGGTGTAGGAATAAGGATATGAAACTCTGAGCCTTTCTTGGCTAGAGACATACAGAATTACTAGCAGAAATGCCAGTCATATGACTAATTGCTAAATATATGGGGTCAGGCTTCCAGTGTTATGGATGCTTTGAACAAATCATAGAAGCAAGTTAATAATAATGTCCATTGTGCCCTTCTGCATGGGTAACAAAAGAAAATTGATAATCCAACTTTTGCGTCATTTAGGGCTGTGTCTAATTTGGCAGCTTGTGGGAAGGTTTATCTTTAGGTTTCCCCAAAAAGCTGCTAGTTTGACTTTCAATGCTGTTAAGGAAACAAACCCACACATAAGGTGGCTGAGTTAACACTGTACATAGTTTCTGAAGTTTGCAAGTGTTTGTGTGTTGTTGTTCTCTGCAGTAATGCTGGTTCACAGCAAAACGTACAAACTGAAGCAGAGCCCCTTGCTCTATTATCTGTCATCTCTGCCCAAGTACTCCCATTGTTCTCTCTGTAGGCAGTGAATAATCTGCTTGATGCTGACTTTGTGCTTTGGGCAGCACAAAGCCCTTACTCAGGAAAGTGACGTTTTATGTTTTTAAGTCTCAAGTATTGACCTTCATTGAAGACCATCAAAATGTTCTGAGCAGTTGCAGAGGACAGGCACTTGCTCTCATTCATGAAGCCTGCAAGAACATTTGGGATGTGACTTTCAAAAGCACTCATCACTGGCATAGCTCTGCAGACATTAAGTCAATGGGAGTTTTATTTCAGAGGGAGCAGTCAAGCCAAAATGGAATGCCCTACTTTATGTGTTAAAGCTGCAGGAGTGAGTTACAACAAAGCTGTTCAAAATAATCAGGGGTGTAGAAAACACAACTTTTATGCCAAGAAGCAGAACAAAATACTCCTGTTTGCCTTAATATTTCTTCAGTGGCTTACGTGTGCTACCTTGTCTGCCATGTTACAAAGTACAGACAAAAAAAGCAAGGCAAAGCAGTGGTGATTACAGGTCATCAGCATGAAGGGCCGCTGGGAGCTGAGAGTGGCTCACAGGGAGCTTAGAGAAGGTTGGCTGCCGTTCACAATCAGAGGTTCACAATCAGCTCAGAGTCTGCTCTTTTAGATACAAACTGTGGTACTTCTAAGGTTGGATTTATATAAATGGGGAGAACTGAAATGGAATTTGCACTGGGAGACGCACCATGAGCGTGTAAGTAGCTAATAAAGAGCAGCACAGCTCAGTCCTTCACATGTGGTGGGAGATGCACATCGTTCCTGGAGAGAGCTATTAGCAGTGCTTTGGTAGCAGTTTCTGTCATACTAGTTCTGTCTCTGAATTTGCCCGGGCTCTGTTCTTGTACACTAACCCCAATTGTGCTCCAGGGTGTTCTGCAGTTGTAGCATAAAGGATGACCTCTTGTATCCAGCACCTTTTTGCATGGGCGGAGTGGAGAGCAGCTCTCAGTGAACCTTCAGCTTGTGCTTCTCCATGCTGCTTCCTCTCAACGCTCTTCTCTCTTTGGCGCTGCCTAACTCTGACTCTGGCTGTCCATGGGGTTTTCCTTTGTGCTTGATCTAACCATGTGGTAGAACAATACAAATTGAACATGGTTCTGTCAAGCACCATGGAAGGCTGCATACTCCCTGCCGCATGGCATGCTGGGATACTTCTGCTGTTTTCAGAACCATCAAAAGGTGAGAGATTCCCCTTTTCTCACAGGAAAAGTCAAAAAGGTGATGTGTGTTGCTTAACCAGACTCCAGGCACCTGGGGACTGCTGGGGGAACCATGGTGACGTTGGGTCTGACTTTCCAAAGGGCTTGCATGCTGAATAACCGTTTCCAAGTAATTAATCTGTTTAGTTGCTCTTAGAAGGAGAAAGTGAGGCATCCTGTTGGTGAATAAGATTCAAGGGTGGCTCCAGTCATACTTACAGAGATGAAAACTCTTTTTTGTCTACTTACCTTATGAATAATGTAAACTGCATCTCTCTATCTGAGCTGTCCTGTGAGTCCTTCTGCTTGAGGGACTTTTTGATTGCCGTGTTGTGTAATGAGATGTCTGATGCTTAATGTAACCTTGGACCTGATTTGAGCAGTCTTACTGTGCTGGCATTTCATTACGAAGAAGTATGCTGCAGAAGAACTTTAACCTACAGGAGACTCTGCAAAGCATTATATCTTATCATGAAATGACACGGGTCATGTGGCCTGTATGGAAGCAGTTATCCAATGATCACATAGCTCAGAGCTGAATCAACATACTCTAATGAGCCCTTTTGGATCAGCCAGCATAGGTAAGACCTTTAATGTACTTCTTCCTAACTTTCCTCCCAGAGGTTATTACACATATTTCATAAAGTACTTTGAGGGCCTCGTGCAGAAGTTTTCTTGTATGGAAATGCTGTGTAATCCCACAGAGCTGCTGCATACCTGTTGTGGAGCATCAGAACGAGGACATATGTGATTTTTAGATTTTCTGTGTAATTACAGATAAGAATTAATGCTTTGGATGGGAAATGATATAAAACAATGTACATCCTGTGTTTTTTTTTTCCTCTGAAAATGTAAGAAAGTTGTGATCAAGTGGTTAAGTAAAGAAGTGAATGTCAGGATTCCTGGGGTTTCCGCCAAGTGTTAGATCCGTGATGTCCGTGATCTTATTTTTGCCAAATTTCAGACAGTTGGATCTATGTTTTATAGAAGGAAAATATCAGGTCAGTCATCATGCCTTGAATAAAAATAGCTTGATTTTTTCCAGAGCGCATCATTCAGCACTCCTTTTGAGTCTTTTTGGAATTGCTTATTTTTAAAAACTGAAATCAGGTTTTCTAAGCAATTGCTTACAAGAGCAGAAAAAGCTCTTTATCTGTGCTGCTTAATTTTTCTGTGTGAGTAGTAGAGAGGCCCCTGAAATATGTGAGTGCTTGGAAATGCAGTGTTTCTTTATCATGGTACTGCTGTTCTGTAAAATGGCATTTGGTGTTGCTCACTGATGCTGCATGAATTACAATGCACTGATACCTGGTAGCAATGTCACGTAGATTGTGAAATGAAAATGTTATCAGTGTCACTAGCAATTCAGATAAATAGCATTACCCTCAATAAAATACATGCCTTGCTCTTGCCTTGGCTCCTCATAATACTGATATTAAAGTTACTTCTTCCTTTTGGAAATTACTGAAAACTCCTGGTCATGTTTTACATTCAGCCAGGCTTCGCAGTGTTCTCATCTACACTGCACGTGTGCTTTCACATGTAATAAAATGACCAAATGGCAGCTCTGGAATAGTAAAATAAAGTCAAGTGTGTGCTCTGTGCACATCCTGCGTCTCTTTTCCATGGCTTTCCATGGGTGATTTTAGGAAAAGCTCTGCATGCATGGGTTGTTGATCGTGCTTCCTGATTCCTGTCATATCCACTCAGAGCCCTGTAGCAATGCAGCAATAAAGATAGCAATGGGTGTATGTACCTAACTAGTTCTGCAAGCAGATGGCTCCATTTCGTATTAGTATCCCAGATGGGAATATCTTAATAGAGCAGCCACCTGTCAAAGTGACCTCAAGGCTCAGGTCAAACAGTAAATTTTGTTTAGCTGTTGGCAGATGATTCCTGCTTTCTCACGGCCTAATGGGTGACTAAGTACTTGCTGAGCGTATTTGTGCCATTGAGAACTTCTGACTGTGCCTACCTGGGTAATTCGTATTCAAACCTTAATTTTATAAAATATTTTTATAAAGTTAAATAAAATGCAACAAGGAAGGAAGGAAGGTATGAAGGTCCCTTCCTCTCCTACTGAGTTGAGAGGGCTTTCGCCTGCTGTGTGGAGGCAGTGCACTGATGGCCGCATGACAACAGCTTCCCATGGCTGCTGCAGGCTGGAAAGTTATACATCATCAGGAGCGTCAGTATGATAAGCCAAAATGAGGTAAATATCCTTTATTGACTCTGCCAAAAAGCTTCAATGAAAGAAAAAAAAAACGAAAACCATCACCCTCTTTTCTCCTTCACAAAACGTCCTGCTTACTTTCTCCTCCTTCTCTGTTTTCCTTAGGAATATTAATCCTGTATCTGTAAGACAAAAATGTATACTTAATAAAATCTTACCCTGTGTAACCTCATGATGGTTGTGATTATTCATTCAAAGAATGCTTATATAATGCAAGTTAGAATTGCTTCTTCAGGGGTTAATTTGAGGAATTCCAAGACACTTTGTGATGACTGAAAAATTCTGTTTTGTTTTTTTTCAATGTGTACTATAACTGTAGCAGTTTTAATAAACTGATCCTTGTAGCTGTTCATAGTTGGCATTGTTTTGAGGAATCATAAGCAACCATAAGTACTGCTTTATAAGCCTAAGAAAATACAGCTGTTTATGGAATCAAGAAATTGTACATTTGTCACTTGACATTTTATCCAGACTGCCAAGCCTGCAATTTTTAGGATGGGAAATCAGATGTGCTTCTTTTTTTTTTCCCTTTCCCCTTCCTACCCCCCAAAAAAAGCATTTTAAATTATGGCTGTAAGAAGAAATGTTAAGTATGTTAGAAATACTTCAAAATGCCCAGTGCTCCTCATATTTTAAGTGCTGTGCCATCAGGCTATAAAACAGTAGTCAAGTCTCACTACAGATGTATAATTTACAAGAACCATGATGACCTGCAGGTGATTACCACCACAAAGGTGGTAGTGTACAAAGCTGCATGTTTAATGTTTGTCATAATCTAGCTTTTACAAAACCAAACCCAAGTGTATCAATGGAATCAAAATGTTAGATTGCTTGCGGAACTGCTTGCTTTCAGTGCATCACCCAATGCAAGTAATGTGTAACAGAAGTTAAAATGGTAGAAATTGTAGGTGATTCCTTTTTCCTTCTGAAAAAAATAAATAGTGTCCATTGATGAAATGAGTACTGGTGTAATGATCAGTCTGGAAGAGGGAAGCAGGTAAAGAATGTTGTCAAGTCTCTAAAACAAAATTTCAGTTGAAGTTTCCACTGCTGTTTTATGGTTCATTGCAAAATCTGAACATGCTCAAATCATTCCTGAGAAAGCGTTGAAATTGGCTTTTAGGACTCTGCAAAAGTTAAAACTATTTCTTGGTAGTTATGATTGCTGGATATTACACAGAATTCCTGAGACAATTCTGGAGTTTCCGTTGTGAAATATGAAGTGAGTGGGCAGGTATTGCATGGCGGGGTCTGTCTTGGCAACGCTTTGATTGCACACACATTTATTAATGCTGCTGGTTCCATGAAACACAGAGATCAAGTTTCAAACCTGCTGTTATTAAAAGAGAAAAACCAAATCAGAAAAGGACAGATTAGTTCACTGAGCCTAATTGGAAAAGCATTTCATTAGAATGGGTCAAAAAACCTAGTCAGAGAGGTCTGGCAATCATGGTATAACGGCACATGAGGGAGTGCTTCTCACTAAATATGGTCTACCCGTTTCTTAATTAAAATGAAAATGATTTAAAGTGCTATTACTTTCTTCTACTGTTTGTTTAATGCAGTTAATAAAGGTGTCTAATTGTCGGAAATTGTTGACATGGTACTCTTACACAGGGTTGGTCTCTAAGATAGCTTTAAGAGCTGAGGTTTGAAAATTTGGGGTTTTTTAATGACTTCATTAGAAAATTTTTGTCATTTGCATGCATCAAAATAACTCCTGCCTTCATGTGATTCCTCTTCCTATCTGCTGGAATAAGTGCAAAATCTGAAAAAATAACTTTGCTGGAGCTTCCTTGAAGCAGACCTCTCGGCTATCTACAGATGTAAAAAAAGTGCCTTAACAGGTATGCTGGTTAGGTAGGCAAGGAATTAATTTGTCAAGGGAAGAATGAAAAAACAGAGGCTACTCTGGGAGAGTCATTTCAAAAATTGTTGAAAAAACTTTTTGCAAGTATTAAAATTGAGTGCAGAAGCTTGTAGCTGACAAGAGGCAGTGTTGAAAACCAGTTCCATAAGTCTCTGATTGCTGCAGATATCAGGAGCTGTTTGCTGGAATGTATTTTCCCTTTATTGCAGGGTCAGAGGATTACAGAAGTAAATTCACTGGGAAGTGTTTCATGGATCTTGTCTGTCCTGAGAAGTGTCGCTGTGAGGGAACAGTTGTGGACTGCTCCAACCAAAAGCTCACCCGCTTACCCAGCCACCTTCCTGAATATACCACTGATCTGTAAGTGCTGCCTCTCCAAGATGTGCTCAGTCAGGCATGTTGGTTTTCCTAGATTTTAAAGGCTGTATAAGGGCTCTGCAAATCAAGGCACCTTGCCATGTGAAACTGGGTAGGTTAATTTTGTTCTGGAGGAGCACCACATCTTTCTTACTTCCTTAGCTCTCACGCTAAATACAGGCATGAGGAAGGAGCCATGGCCCTGCGCATCAGCTCCTTCTCCATGTCTTCTTGACATACTGCTTTGTCACGTGGCTCACACGAGCCATTTTCATGGTTCCTCTTCCTTTGACACCTTGTCAAATGTAATTGTCTTTTTCAAACATAATTGTCTTTTTTTGACCTTACAAAGCAGTATGTGAACTGTTGTTCCGAAGCTAAGATAGAAGAATATAGGAAAGAGATGTCCAGAAACACAGAGAAGTCTCTGTGTATAAAAACTGAACTCCATCAGAGAAAGGATTCGCATCCCAAGCCTGCCAGGATGGCGGCTTTTGCATTATTTTTGAAGATCAATGGAATTTTATGGGAAATGAATTGGTATCAAATTGCTTCTACTGAAGTGGACTAGATCTTCAACTGCACATCTCTTTTATAGGATGAATGAGGGAGATTTAGACATGCAAACAAAGCCTTGTGATGGTGAAGGTTAATAATATGTTACTGTGTGCACTGAAAGAAGGCATTCTTACACTGTCCTTTGGCATCACACTCTTAAAGGCATCCTGAGCTTTTATATCTTTTTACGCTCCGGGAGTCTGAGACACATGGCAGATAGTATCTTATTTGCAAAGGTCATAATTCTCTCTTTGTGACAGTCCTGTATGTCACAGAGATATATCTAAAGAGATCTGTGAAGCATTAAATGTCTTTTTGTTCTTTTCCCTTCAGGCGTTTGAATGACAATGATATTTCTGTTCTGGAAGCTATTGGACTCTTCAAGAAATTGCCCAACCTCAGAAAAATGTAAGTTCAAGTTATTTGCTTGTTAGAATTTGTGTTGTCTTGAACTTCAAGGAAGGAGGAAGGATTGAAGTTTTTTGGTTTGCTACTGTCGTAGCAGAATTTGTTGGTTTTAATGTAAATTTAAGGAAACAGAATGAGTTAACTCTTAGATTAACTCTTGGACAGGCCCAGTTAAACTATGGAGAGTAGTTTAGTAGTTGGTTTAATAAGCAGAAACTGGAGTTTCTTGAGGAGACAAAAGTCAGAATCAGCTGTTACCTGCTGTTTGTTCCCTAAGCATAAATTTTGCCATGGCAATTGAGGTTGCAGTCTCCTGTCACTTATTATATAGAAATAGATTTTATTTAGTGGAAATGAAATTGTGGAATGTTGTGTGTGCTTATCACATGCCTCCTTTTTCAGTGATACCATCAATCTGCTCTTCTGCATGAGTGTATGAATGTCACTGAGTATATTTCTCTGTCTGTCTGTAGTATTTAAGTCTTCCAGTGCCATCCTGTTCCAGAGAAGGACTCGTTCTGTAAAAGCCAGCCAGACTTGTTACAAGCTGTAAAATATTCACTGCAAGCTTCATTTCTCCTCAAGAATGCAATAGCTTTGGGGTTCTCCTCCTAAACTATACTTTAAAATCCTATGCACACCAACAGCCTGTTATATTCTAGGGAAAACTCCTCTCAGAACAAGCCGTTAGTATGTTACAACAGAAAAATAAAAGAACCAAGCAGAGCTTTTGCAGTTGGGCTGCAATCTGGTGGTTGTGTTTGTGGTAATTTGGTGATGAACACCACAGTGAAATGTTAAAATTAACCTGGAAGGTATGGCAGGATGAATGGTTCTGTGAAGTCTGAGTAGCACCCAGCTTGTTCTGTGTTGAAGTAAGAAGATCAACAGAAATAATATTATTCTAAACTTTAGCCATAAGCTCAGTGAAATCTGACTGAAAAGTGAACTGTGTGAACAATCTCACCTTGAGAGCTTCCTAAATCTGTTCATTTCCTATTCATAGCAACACATAAAGGAAACCTTGGCTTTCTGAAATTTTCTTTTGACCTCTTCCCTAAAATAAATGTCTGGAAATCGGATTAAAATTTATCACTATGGTAAATCAGGGAGTCCCTAAGGAAATAACAGCCCTCTATAGTGACCAGGTTGACTACAGAATTGTAGAATGTAGAATGGCTGGAAGGTGTTGGAAGGGACCTTAAAGCATTTCCAGTTCCAACCCCCTGCCATGGGCAGGGCCACCTCCCACCAGATCAGATCAATTCTGTCCCAGATCTTGAGCACCTCCACAGATGGGGCATCCACAGTTCCTCTGCACAGCATGTTCCAGGGTCTCTGAGTAAGGAATTTCCCCTTAACATCTAATCTAAATCTCCCTTCTTTTCCCCCTTTGCCTTATCACTATCAGACTGTGTTCTTTGGATCCTGCCAGAGGCCATAGGTACCTTGGGAAATACTCAGGACTCCTTTTCCACTGTCTTTCAGTATTTCAAGAACAGGTCCTGAGAGAAGTGTAGCACTGTGAGACCATGGGGTTTTTCTATAACGGGGGTTTGCTGTAAAGCCTGTCAGAATTTTTCTCATAGAAAAAAAAAAGTTCCTTGTCAAGTGCTGCAGTCATCATCTAGGAAACATTATTTTAGTGCTGGGAAGGACAGACTGAAGCTCTCTTGAGTTGCAGAGCAGGCAAAAGTTCCACTGCTTTTATTTTTCAAGATTTGTATCAGCAGTTGATTATTTTTTCTGGTAATTCTAGACTGCAAAGTATGTAATTTCTCATGTCTGTTATTCTAGTGGGTAAAGCCGTAGGGATGATACATTGACTCAGAAGAGTAATTGCTGTCATCTACCAACTTTCTGTTGCGTTCTGATAAGTGAAACTTTAATTTGGGAAAACAAATAAAGAAATTTGTAATTGACAGTACTTCAAGTGGTATTATAGGGCTCTATCTTCTTTACCCACTGTAAATCTTTTCTCTTGCAACTTTGTTATACTATTTAATCTTGGATTTCCAAATCTCTTGCATGGGAAGAGTACATGTAATTGGGCTTTTCTGCAACTGCTAGCGTATTTTTGGATGATTTTATGTTGTTGAAATGAGGAGGCATTATTTACTTTAATGAATGAAGTTGCTTCTCTACAGAGGTCCCTTGCCAGCAAAGAAAATTGAGATGGTTTGGCTGGTGTAAAGGTGCCAGTATTTGCATGCTTTGCCTTGAGCTTATGATCATCCATTAAAATTGCACCCATTTTTAGGAAACATGACTAAATATCTTTTAGATGGTAAAAAAATAACTAGTGAAACATTTAACTACAAATGTAGGTCAGTCTGCAGTCTGTGAGTTGAAAGTCAAAAGTCTTTAAAAAACTCATGCTCCTTTCCCACCACAAACATTTATTTAGTTATACATTTATTTCTGTACAAATGAGCATCATGGTGTGAACTGAACTATGAAAGGGATCATTGGGAGCAATTATTTATGTCAGTATTCAGAAGAGATGCTGAGCTATAAACGTTTCCATTGTAGAAATAGCTGAGCCCCTAAATTAAATGCATATGTCAGAGTATCCATCCCTGACTTGTTTTTAACTCACATTAAGTCTTTGTGTAAGTGTTAGCACGAAGTACAAAACCTCTGGAAAGCAAAACCAGCATTTAAGTATTCTATACACTTCTATATCATTTTTTGCTGATTGCTGGCATGCTCCTTTCTGGTCACAGAATGCACAGAATGCACAGAGGTGATGGACCACATGCTGGGCCCAGTGTCTGACAGTATTTCAGCAGACATAAACCAGCATACTCAAGTTTCCCACTTGAAACATATCTCCAAGACTCAACATTTCTAAATTAAGTGATGACTTCTGAAAGGAGCAAGACCCACATTATTCGTGTCTGAGGCCAGGCTGTCCTGTTGCCATGTCTTCTGTCAACTTTTATCCCAACAAGATTGCCTGTTCTTCTGAGCATTGTAGCCCAGGTGCTAAGCTGATACTTTGTCATTTGTTTTATATCACCTGGAATTGGATTTTGAAACTATTACTCATGCTGTGTGTAGTGGGATCATTTCTGGAATAAGATACTGTTCAGTATTAGCAATAGTGTTGGAATTTGGCATCTTCTTGGGAACAAGAGTGTATTTTTTACTTTCTCTTTTTTATTGTAGACAGTGAAACAAAAATAGTGCTGCCTGTCAAAAGCCTAAACAAATAGGATTACTCACTACAGCCTGTACAGGACTTCATAAGGGCGTGCTTGAAGGACTGAGGCCCAAGGTTTTCATGTGCTGTGGCCTTTTACATGAGTGTTTTAAATAATTAAAAGCCATTTATTTTTATGCATTTCTAAGGGCATTTTATCATTCAGAAGCTCTCTATTCACTGGGTTTTTCACAAACATGAAATATTCAGAAGATTCACTTTTCATTCCATCAGGACTTCATTTGACTTTCTAGACTGAAGTTCTCCAGTGTTGATCTACAACAAACATCTTGAGGCTGCAGAGGCAGAGTAAATATTTAGAAAACAATGTTGTGTATTGCAGTAGGTGTGAACGGAGAGTTAAATGATACTCATTTCATTCTAAAAGATGGTATTAAATTTAAATGCCTAAGAGCTCATGAGTGCGCATGTTAAAATTTGTATCAGATGCATTCAGTCACACAGTTTTTTACATTTATACCAGTGGTCAGTTTAAAATAAAGACTGTGGTTTGCTAAATAAACATGTTTCAATATGATGATCCCTATTTCAGTGGTAGTAATACTGTTTCTGCTGAGCACCCAGTCCCAAGCAGAATCTGTAAATTCAAGGATGTTAATCTGTGTTAAAAAACCCTGTTTATAGCAGGTCTGAGACACTTACCGTCAATGAGATGAGGTATTAGAGCTGGTAATTCCATGGATTTAAATACTCTTGATAATCTGATCTGTATTTTTAATAAGTGGAGTGAAGAGAGCTATTTGTAAGTACATTAAATACACTTCTGAGCTGCTCTATCCTCTCCTTGCTGACTGCATGCTTTACTAGATAACCACTGAAAAGCATGTAACTGTCCTTCTCCTTTCCAGTGTGATGATACGTGTTTTGAATGAAACACTAATCCTCTTCTTTTTGTGACTGGTTGTCTCTTTCCAGAAATCTGAGCAATAATAAGATCAAGGAGATTCGAGAAGGCACGTTTGATGGAGCTTCAGGAGTTCAGGAGCTGATTCTGACAGAGAATCAACTGGAATCAGTGCATGGACGAATGTTTAGGGGCCTTACGGGGCTGAAGACATTGTGAGTGCAAACACCTGTCTTTCTCTTTTCCTCTGTATCTTGAGTGGGAACACTCAAATTCAGCAATGCTTGCTAAAATCTGTTACTAGAAAACAAGCTCGAACGCAGTGTCTTGTTTCAGTGTGATGAACCTGCAGTAAATAGCTGAGTAAAGTCCTGAGTAGGTGAGAGATTGATGTACTTTCTGTAGAAGAAAACGGATTTTCAAAAGTTTCAGGAGCAACTTGATGGTGAACCTGCCAAATTTAGGTGCTTTTAATCACTTAATACTTACACTATTTCCTATAGAAACAAGGTGTGTGGGAATTACCTGCTTGGCAGGGGGTTGGACTCGATGATCTCTGGAGGTCCCTTCCAACCCCTACAATTCTGTGATTCTGTGAATGTATTTGTTAGCTATTAGTTCATCTACCCACAACCCCCTCCATCCAATTGGAATTGTTGGTCTGTGTAAACCAAACCTCAGAGGAGAGGAGGAACCTAAGGGATTTTTAATATCCTATAAGCTACATGAAATCAGCAGGAGCCAAAGAAAAAAGTCTTGAATTATTGCCACCACCAAAAGCTGGTGTAGCTAAGCAGTTTAAGGTGGTCCTAACCAAATTATTGTAGGTCCTGCTGGCAGAAGGTAGCTGCCCCGCTCACTTTGCACCAGGAATAGCTGGCCATGAGCACACACGTGGCTTTGAGATGTCCAGATAGCCCCAAGTGCTATAAAACATACCTGCAGCTGTACTATTAACATGGTTGCGGTTGGGGACAGTGCATATGAGGCACAGAGCACAAATGCATAAGAAATCAGTTTGGTGTTACTTTTGCTCTTAGAACAACTTTGCAATTTACTTCTTATAAGTATTGCTTATACATAAACTCATAGTAAGTAGCATTCATTTACTTTCAAGTTAAAAAATATATTGGAAGAAGGCTCAAAGACAGGATTTCAAGATGGCATCCTATCAACTCCTTTTCCCTATCCTGAGAAGCAGTCAGGCCTCTGGTGACCGCAGAGACTCATGCCAAACGATGAGTATGATCTGCATGTGAAAAATACCCACTTCTGCACAGTCTCCCTGCTGTGGAAAGAAATCACTTGATGAGGTGGCTGCTGTCATTATGAAGACTCTAGGAATCAAAATGAAATTTAAAATCTGCAATGTATTCATCATTAGCAGCAAATGCATCTTATGTTGCACAATATCATCGCACGATTCCTTCAGTACAAGTATGAAAAAAATATCCAGGCTTCACTTGGAGGACTTTGGCCTGTAATGACAAATAGGGATCTTTTCTTCTGTTATTCCTTAACATTATTTTCCTGTGGTTACAGCCATCTGTTCTTTAATGTAAGCATTTTACTAAGGGAATTTAAAATATTGTTCATAGATACTAAATTAATTTTCGTAATGTAAAGCAGTCTGTAGCCATACTCCAAAAGAGTAGTCAGCATTTTTTAAATAAAAAGATACTTAATATTCAGGTCCTGCTGACCTGACCTACATTTCTCCCTAGCTGATAAAGCAGTCTAAATACACACAGCATGAAATGAGGATCTGTAAGTATAAGTTTTCATTCAGGAAGGGCACACAGTGCATGGTATACCATGGTATGAAAGCAAAGGTTTAAGCTTGAGGGACGTATATGTCTATCCATTGATTAACTTGTTCTGAACACTAAAGTTAAGACCTTTTATGAAGAGGCCACGCTGGACAGAGTTGTAGTCCAGTTCTTGAAAGACTTTTTCCTAAAATGTAACAGATCACCATGAAATATATATTGTAATCCAACCACCTTTCAGAACTACTGTCTGATACTTCACGTACAGAACTGAAAAAATGTTTCCTACTGCTTCAATATATGAATTTCCTGAAGTGACCAAAGCCACTGAAGGTCTTATTTTTTGTGTTTACACTCACCTTTTGGAGCCTGTGACCTGGCTTTCAAGCACCTTAGTACTCCATGTACAAGGTGTGAGTTCTGTGTCTGGGATTTTTCTGAAGGCTTCATTCCTGTTGCAGCACAGAAACTACTGAGACTGTGGTGGCTGTGATGATTATTGTATGCAGAGAAGAGTAATGCTAAAGCAGTGCAGTATCCAGGTCTTACGCACTGAGTGTTTGTGATTACACTGTGATTTCTTTGCTATATTTAATCTCTCTTTGGTGTTTCTGAAAAGTCTACTGTTCTAATACCTAAATGCCCAACTTGCAGGAGATTGCAGGCCAGACTTCTGACAGAGTCTGAATTTTCGTTGTTCACTGCAAGAATGTGATACCATAGAATGAACAGTCCTCAGTTCAGAGCATCAATCTACTGGAAGAGCAGCATGAGCTGCATGTATTCTGTATATTTCTGATTGTGTGCTTTAATTACTAAATAATTTTTCACCTAAGTAGAGATATTACAATGGTGATGTTTACAGATCCAGCTATTGAGTGGCATGAATTGTAACAAATACTCATAAGCCTTTTTTTGCTATGGAGAGAAACAAGACACTACAGTCTTTCAAATTAATTAGAAATTATCGTGGAGTTCATTGTTACCATAACAACTCAGAGAAAGATATCTTCTGATACACAGCATTGATTCATCTGATACAAACACAGAGCAAAAAATAAAACAATTATGGAATGGTTACTGTTACCTGTCCTGTCAGTGATACTAACAAGATTTCAGAGCTTGCTTTACATCTGGAAATGTTTCTTAAGCTATCCCTTCATTTCTGCTAAGGACTCTCTTTCCTTCCATGCTTTTGCATTGTGGATTACATCCACGATAGAAGCCATGCAGTTAGTGTTACTGTCACACATTTCTGACAGCCTTTCTCAATGCATCTCTGAAATACATCTTGCTCTCAGACACTTAGTAAATCAAGAGACTTGAGAGTATTTAATTCAAGTTTACCACTAGTGATAACGTTAATTCCAAACTAATTTCACAGGTCAATTTTCCATCAGTTCCTAATGTTATGTAGAGGAAATGCATTTTAAATTCAGGAGGCAACATTTACATGAGTTTAGCCCTCCTCTGGCTGTTTAGTCCTACAGCAGTCAATAAAAATGGAGCCTAGTGATTGCCAAACCATCTGTTGATGCCCTAGAAACTGAACATCCTAGCTTGAAACTGTACCCACTCCCAATATTTCTTAAGTTCTTTCTTAAATCTTTTCAGGATGCTGAGGAGCAACTCTATCAGCTGCATAAACAATGACACCTTTGCTGGACTGAGCTCGGTGAGGCTTCTTTCTCTGTACGACAATCACATCAGCACCATCACACCTGGAGCCTTCAGCACATTAGTCTCTTTGTCTACAATGTAAGTTATCTTAAAATGTGAACGTTGTGGTGTTTTTGTTCCATACTTTCTTTATAAGGAGACAGCATTTGAGTTTCAAAATCAAGTGTCTTATTCCTATTTGGAAAACCTCATTTAAAGAAAGAAAACCCTATCCTGAAATCACAGGTTTGAAACCATCAGGGTATCATTCATAAAGCCATCAGAACTGTTGCCAATTTGATGTTGCCAATTTCAGGCAGAATGACTGCATGTTTTGCCATGTTAGTGCAGTGCACCGGAGGGTTCATGTAAAGCAGCTTCTTCAGATTCAGAGCTGCGTAGCTTATCTTACACTTGAGCTCCCCAAATCTTCATTAGTTTCAGTGGAGTAATTTTGTAACGGCAGCCTTCTTGGATTTCAGTCGAATAAGATAAATATCAGAAAAAAACAAGTAGCTAATGCGTAGATTTTCAGAAGAGCCTAATAAGACAAAATACTCCAGCCCTACTGAATGTGAATTTGAAATTTCTAATCTAAGCTTTTCTGATAATTGTCTTATATTTCTGTATGGGAACTGCTGAGTCACGGCCTGAACCTCTGATTGATCACCTGAGGTGAGCCATGAGTCAGCCAGAGGAGCACAGGTGAAGGCAATTCACCTGTGCTGCCGGAAGGGGTGGAGCCAGGTTCCACCCCTCCTGGACCTATTTAAGAGCTGGCTACCAGAGGGGAAGGATCTCTTCTGGAGATCCCCTCTTTTGGTATCTTCTAGTGAGCTCAACCCAAGGGTAAGCTCTTCTACTTATTCTCTTTTGTGATCCTTGTTTGCTTTGCCTTACTCTTTTGATTATATTGCAATTATAACATCTTGATATCTATTGATTATACACAATTGTATTGTGATTATAACATCTTGGTTATACAATTTCTCAGTACTTCTTTGAAGCAGTTCCATTGCTGTTAAAATATTCTTCTGTACTTCTTACAATGTGTCCATTTTAATAAAGTACAGATTGATAAATATGGAGAGAAAGTCTGCTCTTTGTTTCCAGCTGTGAATGTGGACCCTGATGTTGCTGTAAGTGGAAGTTGTCTGATTAATTCACTTCACACTGCCCTGAAAATAGACCCTAATTGTCCAATAAAAACAAACTATTGGAGCTATTGCATTTCAGGTTTTGAACCTAGATTTTGTTTTCATTTATTTTCTGTAGCCCCAAAAGCCCCCTTGAAGCTGGAGAACAAAGAAATAAAGACAACCAGATTATTTTTATTGACTGTTTTCAAGTCACGGGTCAAATTTAGTGGTAGTTACTGAAAGCTTGTTCTCTCAGTGCTGCAAGCAGTGCCTGCCTGCTTATTGCACGATTGCTTCTGTATTTCCTTCATAGCTGTAACTCTGAATCAGTCTGTAAAGTCCCTGCCTTGTTTGCATGGATGTGTCTTTGTCGTATTTTGTTAGAAGATGCCCAGTTTCCTTTTTTCAGCTGCAGATGACAAATGTTAGAATTTATAGCAAGAGAAGCTAAAGCTGCTCGTAATAAGACTGCATTGCTTTGGCCCTGGCTGAGTATCATGTTGGTCATGGCAAGTTTCTACTGGTGTCTTGAAGAAAAGTTTTGTTCATTTTTACATTCTGTACATTTTTAGGTGATCCATGAACAGTACAGGCAGGAGGAGGTTTGCTTTTGACTTCTTGTGACACTGGGACATAACAGGGCATAATGATCTTTCACAAATAAATCCGAAATGCAAATGTGTTCATTTCCTAGAAGCACTCTATTGTAGGTAGTTACGTGAGATGACAACACTGTTGAAGATGTATACTATAACTGCTTTCCCCATTCAGCCCACACTTGCGAGTTAATTAGGATTTGCAATGACTCAACTCTGTATCTGCCAGTGGGAGCCAGAACCTACAAAATTTAACGTTTCTTTCCTTTTTTTATCTTGGTGTATTTACAGCTCTTAAAAAAATATTGCTCCTTTTATTATTGCTTCACTGATACTATCAAAACATGGACAGCTCTGAAAATAATGTGCTAATGGTTTTCAGTAGTGGAGAAGCATCAATTTTGTAAATTACTGAGGAAAAGAATAGCAGTTCTTATTAATTGTTACTAGTCAAAATATGTATTTAGCATCCTAATTGGAAGTGCACCTGCACTTTTGTATACGTGGTATTCGGTCATGTCTTTCAGTCCTTATAGTGTCAATTGGGCATGTTTGTAAGCAGAACTGCCTCTTCATGACTTAAGCATGCAACTGTTCTCTCATAAACTTCACTTGAATCCCAAGATGTATTCAGCCTAATTTCAACAATATCCAGACGCGTTTCAGCATGTTTTTCTAGCAAGTCACCAGAATTCATGTAAAGGGTTAATATTCTATCCTTTGCAATTTTTAACAGAGACGCTTGTAGTAGGATATGAATATTTCATTTCTCAAGACTTCTATTCACCCTTGATTTTGAAAATATGTTTGTGTCCTTGAGGAAGCACTTATGAATTTAATGTTAGCAAGACATCTTTGCTAAAAGCGTGATTGCTTTGCTTCTGTTACAGTGGTTAAATATTGCATGTGGGAATTCTGATTACTAATTATGAATTTTTAAAACAATTTTCCCAATGTTTGTGATAAGTTCACTTGAACAGCCAGATTCCAAGATAAAATTATGAAAAGAATTGGCTGTCCTGGACTTTCAGTTGCTTTTCAAGTCACGTAGGGGATCTCTTGTCCAATGTGACACTTCAGAGATCCTTAATCTCACAGTTTTGCCTTGGAAAGAGTATATATGTGCTCACGTCACCTTGATATTAAACAAAGAAGAAAGAGGCTGGTCTTCAGTTGGACAGAGGATGAAATTCAAGTGCCACTAAAGTGGCAGTAGAACACATGTGATTGTGACAAGATAAATCTTTAACATTTTTCCCTGTATTTATTTAACTTTCAGAACAACAGATTTATTTCTCCACTCATTTAATATGTTGCTTGGTTGCTAGGAAAAGTATAATCCAAATGTAAGCCAAGGATTTAATATTTTTAGTGATATGTTAACCTGTGTTTGCCAAGAAAAAAGGTGAGGGTTTGTGGATAGTTGCTGCTGCTCGGCTAATGGGCAGTAACACATGAAGTTAAAGAAACTTCTATAAAATGAGCATAATTACTATTCTGATGGGAGTGATCTGTAGGCTGACCATATGAATGTTTCTGCAAGTTTTTCCTTACTTTCTGAGCTGCATGTTTTCTAGTAACCTGATTACATATACCTGCTGCTTGTTTCCAATTGTGGGTGACTTCATTGTAAGGATTTGTGTCATGGAAGTTGTTCTGTGAATATGATCTCACTCATTTCCATCAGTGAAACAAATGATGTTTGAAGCAATGGTTCACTTAGGTTTGGAGGTCTAAACTCTTGGTTTAAACACACTTCATGCCAAAGTATGTCTGTATGGAAAGTACATGAGGTGCCCTGCATATGGACCCAATATGGATTAAAAAAAAAAAAAAACAAAAGGGAGAATAATTCAGAAAGAAAGTAACCAAAATTAGATGGATGTTTTTATTTCTGCATGTTCCAACTGAAAGCTTCTTCATAACCTGTTTGTTTTTTCATCTTTATACATCACATTAGCCTTGCCACCAAATCCTAGTCAGTATGTAGTAGGTTGAGCATTCTTATTATCAAGCATTCAACTGAGTACTGTAGTCCCTGTTTCTCCTCTACAACACGTACAACAGTCTCTGCTGGCTCCCCATGTAATTACAGATGCAGAGCTCCTGGCTGCTGCAGTGATTGTAGTGTGCAGTGACTGGAGTGTGCTTTTGTGACACGGAGAGCAGCTGTAACTCACGTTTTGCTGATGTCATGTTGACCTAGGACCTACATCAGTTAGGAATTTGTTTGGATTTGTTTTCTTGTTGCTGCACCTTAGCTGTGCCAGATGTTTTCACCTTCAGCACTATTGCATTGCAAAGGATTTGCTTGGTTGAAAACCTAATGTGATCTTGGCTTCACATTTAAGTTTCCAAAAGTATGTTGCAAGTGAAGATTTCCAAGACCTTCAGCTACTGCACCTGTATTTGAAGTGTGTGTTTCTTTAGGAAACATTTTTTGTTTTAAGATATGATGTGCTATGGAGGAATTTCATGATCTATTTTTCTGTTCTGTTGAAATGAGAAGCCTTGGACACACGTATGATGTGAGAATTCCTTCAGCATTAGTTTGGACACTGCATTTTCCATACGTGAGGCTCTGACGGTTCATTTTTCTTCAGTATGGAGTCCTAAACTCAGGCTATTGATTCTCTCTGTATTTGTGCAGAAAAAGAGTCAGCCTTCTCTTTTACCAGGACTGTCAGCCTCTTGCCTTCATTTTAAATTTAATTCTGAAACCCACACAAATAATATATACGAGTTTTGGTACAGAAAAAAAAAAATTCCAGGATTCTCAACTCTAATTCTAACTAGCTTAGAAAAATCCTTGTTCAAAATAAGTGTCACCTTACAGTCCTTTCAAGAAACACAGGCTATTAAGAAAAGCATGTGAATGATTGCTTCTCTGTACCAATATCTATGTTACAGGTGTCCCACTGAGAAATGGCTGTGACATCTATGCTTTTGTGGCCTGACAAGAGAATGGATAGAGCTTTCTTTTTTCAAACACTGCTAAAACAAGCTGTGCTATAGATCCCTTCCTCTTAGAGAGGCTGTCAGTGTGTTTCTTTGTGTCCTGCACACCGTAGTGCTGTAGCAAAGCTGAAGCTGTTTTGGAAGGATATTCTGGAGTGGTTGCAATTTGATGCAGACCTCGTGAAGTCCAGAAAGCAGTAAATCATGTGTTTTTCAGATAGTACTGAGCATAGAAGGGAAATTTCATAAGGAGTGGCCCAAGCTGACAGCGCTGCTTAATATACATCTGTGTGTATATACGTATGTGCATGCAGGCAACCTTTATGCAGCTATTTCTGTAAGCAACCCAAAAGAAGCTCCCACCCCACTGCACATGTGAGACAGTACTGTAGGTGTATGCTAAGCTTTTGTGTGGCATCAGCTGAAGTCACCCCTCTGAAGATCGTGCATATATGTGCCACTGTGTGAATTGAGTTTAGGCTTGAGTGTGGGCTATAGCTTGAGCTTAAATACACTTGTGAGTAAAGCCCTGTTGGTGATGCAAGTGCATCTAAATAATAGATACAGCAGTAAGTACTTTGGTTTATAAACATATATTTATATGCATATATATTTTATTACAACCCTAATTCCTATCAAAACTGCATAGCATGTGCTCTGTCTGTAGAACAGAACAGGATCTCACAGAAACAGATGGCAGGAAAGAGTCTGGACATGGAACCTGTCTTTTTTCACTATTTATTTAAGTATTTCTGTATGTTCTTTTTTTGATGCAATTATGTCTTTTTCCGTTTCAGCAATTTGCTGGCTAACTCCTTTAATTGTAACTGTCATTTGGCCTGGCTGGGAAAGTGGCTGAGGAAGAAGAGAATTGTCAGTGGAAATCCACGCTGCTTGAAACCCTTTTTCTTGAAGGATATTCCAATCCAAGATGTAGATACCCAGGATTTCACCTGTGAGGGTAAGAAAGTCCAGTCCAATTTGGTGTCTGTGGTAATGTTGATCCTGCGTCAGCACCTCCCTGCCTATCAGGCAATAATCCATGGTGAACATTTCTGTTTAATGATAATGAAGACAGCCTTCTGCAGCTGAAGATCACTGTTCCCTATCAGTTTACTTTCATTCTTGTTGTCCACATTCTGCATTTCCACTACCCTCACTTAAAGAACAATTTCATGAAAGACAAATGCTCTGATCTGTATAATCTCAATATAACCCTAGCTCTTCCTCCCACTTCCTTATTCATGCACGTAGTTAAAATTCTTTGAAGCCTGTGGGAGTGATCTTTGATTGGAATTTATTCTGTATTTGGGGAACTGCTTGGTTTAACCGTTAGCAAATGAATGCAGGGAAATAATAAAAAAAAATGCAGATGGTCCTTTAAAGACTCAGTGATGCTTAGTGCCTTGCTATGTCCATATGTTACAAATGAAAAAAGAAATTCCTTAGATGTCATTATTCTTCAGGTAGTTCTTACGATCAAGCAGAATTTAAGGAAAATAAGAAAAACTGACAGACGAAAACACTGCTAACTAACTTGTAGGCTGTAGTTGCTTTAAGGCTCAGATGTGTTGGTACTCATACCTCTAAAGAGACTTTGAGAGTAATATGAGTTTCCTACTTGGAGCTGAAATGAACTTCTGCCCTAGTCAGGCAACCTGGCAGCAGGCCCAAACGCTTTGGACTCAGAGCACAAGGGAACCAAGTTTAGTCTTTAAGGAATAATTAGCTTTTAGTTAGGAAAGTAAAAATCCTGGTCAATGAAATGACATTCCACACTTCAGAGCTTTCTCCATTGCACAGGCAGTGAAACAGCTGTGGTGAATGAAAGGTACATGGTGGCAGGATGTGAAAAACAGAATTCAGGGGAAAATGGAATATGCTGAATATGCAGAAAATACATTTTCTGCAGGTTTCCAAAAGGCTTTGAATTTTGTTTCCATCTGCAAAGCTCAACTAGAGAGGGAAAAAAAGAAAAAAAGAATCCCTGTTCTTTTGTAAACTAGTCATGCTTCTCCATCCCACTGAATACAAATGACTCCCTGCCCGTACATTTATGGGTAATTTTGTTATCTTGTAGCAGGAGTTCCACTCCTATTCTTTAATCTCAATGCTCATGGGTACATCCAGCAGGGAGAAGGAAGAAACAGATCAGTCTCAATTAGTCCTTGCATCAGTTTTCAACAACTGAAGGCACGTAATGACAGCTGACTGTGCTCTGGATCGCAGCCCTGTGTCTCGGCACTGGTCCACTCAGGCTGCCTGTGCTCTCAAACAGTTGTGTGGTTCCCCTCACTGTCATCTACAGAATGTGCCACTAAGTGTTTTCTTCCATATACATCGTGATACTGTATTATGCATTTGCTTCATGTTTTGTAAAGCCTGTTGTTTTTGGGGAAAATCCATGCCTGAGTGTTCTTAACTTCAAAGACTTGGTTTGTTCTGCAGAACCTATTGTTCTTCCATTATGGGATTTAATCTGTTTATGGAACTTTGAATCCATTTTTGGAAAATGTAGATATTTTTATGTGTGCACAGATGGGCAGCCAGCAGTTGGAAGTATGCTGCTCAGTTTGTTGTTTGCCTGGTTGTTCCTGTCAAAAGCAATGAGATTTTCAATTCAAATGATAAATGAAGTGCCAGGCTGATGTTAGAAAATAAGAAATTAACGTCTAAAAATTGAATTTATAGAAAAGTCTTCCTTGAACAGAGTAGATCGTGAATGTCATCTGTCTAGATGATTTTGAGGATAACATGTTATCCATTTCACCATGTCCATCCTGGGGACAGGGGAAAGATTTAGGATTCACATAACTGATTTTACAGTATTTGAAAGATTACAGAGAAGTAGATACTGCTTGGGAGAAAATATATATATAATATATTTATTTAAAAATGCGGCCATTCCATTTTTCAACTGTTGCTCTTGTTGCCTGAAGAACTTGTATGTTGATCCATAGAGCAACTTCAAAGTTCTGTGATGGTCAGCCTGGATTCAGGGATGTTCCTCACTGCTCCTTGTAAGAATCTGCTGTCAAAGTGCTGCGTTGAAAGCTGATTTCCCTTCTGAGCATCCCATTTCTCCTCTGCAGGTAACGATGAAAGCAGCTGCTTGCTTTCTCCTCCTTGTCCTTCCCAGTGTACCTGCATGGACTCGGTGGTACGCTGCAGCAACAAAGGGCTGCGAGTAATGCCCAAAGGAATTCCCAAAGATGTGACTGAGCTGTAAGTTACATTTCACGTGGCTCCTTTCATGAGAAGTTCGTGACATTACATTGTGGGGAAGCTTTGTGGGTCCTTTGGGGCTTTTACCTTTGACTTCAGTGACAGAGTGGCTGGTATTTTGTGTTGTGGTGCTTTCTGTACATTTTAACTGTTGTTATTTTTATATTTATTTGTCCCTTGACCAACTGCATTGCTGTACAATGGGAACAGAGCTTATCTGTCCTTGCACTCATTAGTTCTTTGTTGGGAACAAGTGCACATATTAGTATCAAATGATTCCGTAGTGCTTCTGAGCTGCCTGAACTCACGATAGGCATTTTGAAAGGACGATGAAAATGTATTCCTGACTTACGCAGCTGTGAGCTAATTATCCTCTAAGGAGACAGAAAGGAGGAAAAAAATCTGCCATGTGATGGAAACAAACAATGAGTTTTCTCCAAGCCTCATGAAATGTCTAAAATAACTGATAATTAGATTACATGGTAAAGTAAACAAATCCTAGTTGAGAACTATCTTTCTAGGCTTCTTTTCAACTACTCCTTACTATTATACTGGATTTTGATTCTTTCCAAAGAAAGAAAATACCTTGGTGGCACTGCTTTGCTTAAACAGTTGGCAGTGGAAATACAGAGCTTTTCTCCTATAGATTCTTATTCAAATCTATCCCAGGTGAATTGTTCCTGAAGCTTTTTACAAGCTCATCAATATTTCTGTATGAATGTAGTTGGCTGAGTTAGTTGTTGTGTTCACTGAATTTTGTAATGGATGAAAATCATTTCTGCTTTACCCCATTCAGTAATGTGGCAACTGATGAGTGAAATACACATCCTTTTACTTCCTTTGCAGTTGAAGGGGGTTGTCTGTTTTTAGCTATGTTGTAGTCAAATACAGGGCCTTGTTACTTTAATGGGGAGTGGACTGAGAGTGTGTGTGGGAATTAAAAATAACGTTGATATTTTGTACAGATTAATACATCTATGGGAACACTGGGTATGTTTGAAGTGATTTGAATCCAAAGCCAAGTCCAGGCCTGTGTATTACTTTATATATTGTCATCCATGATAAAGAGTCTATACAGTTTCTACTCTTTTCTTGTTCAGATCTTGTTCTTGTTCAAATATGACTTGCCAAGAATAAGATAGCACAGATTTTGCTTTGATTTCCACTGCCATTCTGAGGAATTTTTATCCTTAAATTTTGCATATCGGGTTTTACTGATACTATCCGATACACTGACAACATAATTTTCACAAAAAGAGTGAAGCTAATCTCACATTTTTGAAAACTGCTACATTTCTGAAGCTATTTCTTTGGCAATTGAGGCAGTAGCCTGGAATTGAGCAGTTTGAGTTCATAGAGGCTTACATGACTGTCTTCTTCAGTAGGAGCCTCATGGCTATGCAAGCTTCTAGTTCTGTTTTCTGCTTTCAATCCAGAAATGTGTCAGCAGAACACAGTCAGCCATGGACAGGCTGGCTCAGAATTGTTCATGTTCTGCAAATACAATCTTGAATCTGTCCCAACTGTCTCCCAGTTCAATCCTGATCACTTTTCTCTCAACCAACTCCTTATAAGTATCTATGCCAAAAAATGAGCTGCAGTTACTGAAGCAAAAAAATTTGTGAAAACAGTGAAAAGAACAAAATTTACAAAATGAAATAAAATCAGTCTTACTTGCCTTTCTTCTGCTTCCAGATTAGCATGCTAACCATAATCTAGAAGACAATGTATCAAGTTAATAGCGTGTAGTTTTTACTGTGCTCTATTTGAGAACTGTCATAATTGCTGTGGCAATCAACATCTCCTGTGGGACTCCACCTCTTGCCTCACTTTGAGGACCACAGCTGTTTGGCAGACTGAACCCAATAACTGTCTGAACGCAGTGGTTAGTTTTGTTCAGTCAGTTTACACTCCTCACACCAAAATGCCCTCCTTCCCACAGCGCAGTCCCAGATCCCTTCAGCTGTGTCTAGAGGCTGAAGTATGTTGCCAAAGATTGTCACAGACACTAGGAACTGCCCAGCACATGAGTTACCTGCTGCATCAGACATGATTTCACATGGCCAGGGAGAGCCATCACTCTCTCCAGGGCAAGGATGCCTTCGCCTTTCCCAACCAGTGCAGCAGTCAGAGCTGCTCTGGGAGAGAAAAAACCTTCTCCATGTTACCTCAGCTCATTCTGCCTTTCTCCGCTTCTGCCATTCTCCCCTTCTGCACTGTCAGGCCAGCAACCTGCAGGCAGTGCATGGGCCCATGCCTCCACCATAGCACAAAGCCACTAAGGACAGAGGTTGTGCCAAGGAAGGGACGCGGCATGAAGAGCCTCCTGTCCTCAAAGCCCGCAGCTCCCTTGTGGGTGGCCTGAAAGGTGATGGGATACAGGGGAGCTTTTCAGTGGGACTTTTATGAATGTGCCAGTCTGGCGTTTATAAACTTCAATCTCTTACAAGGCACATTAGCTACAGTGTTTTCTATTAGCCTGCAGTATGTTTTTATACAACATGATTAAAAAAAGAAAACACTGCCATGTATCTGGATAAACCAATCTGCTGAGGGTGAATACAACTTTCTCATGAAATCTTTTAAATTCTTTTAGAGGTCTTAAAATAACCTTGAAGCAGGAATTCTTTCCTTGTGTAAAACAGACATTAAATACCAGTGTGAAAAGATGTACGTAACTCTGACATGGGCAAGCAGGGAAAAGGTTATTTAACCTTTGCTGGGTTTCGTTTCACTGTGCTCAGCTGAAATGTTTGTGATATGGTGTACTGGAGATTTGGGCTCACCCCTTCCAGCTTCGTCCTGATTCTCTGTTCTGAATGTGGGCATCGACAGCAAATGGGAAATCTATTATCTCCCTCCTGTTTAAAGCTGGAGTGGCAGGAGATGTACCTGTGCTTGGTTTGCAGTCCCTTGGGAGCAGGGATTGCCTTGGCAGAGGATGCTTCCACACAGAACAGAGCTGGGGAGACCACAGAGGCTCCTGCCTTCTAAATGGATGACAGTACAAGAAATCTGTATTTCCCAGAGCTTCTTTCCCAGAACTCATCATCATGGGGTGTTCAGCTTCCTAGGAATAGGGAAATACCGTATTGTTTCTTCCAGATTCCTTTCATAAATACATATGCACATACTGCCTGCATTTTTTTCCTACTGTTTAGTTGCTCTGAAGAGAAGCCTTCATTCTTTGACCACGGCCACTTTTCTTGTCCAGCAGTTCAACACGTGTTTATGCAGTGAGCTCGTTTGGAACAACCTCACTCCTGCTTTGTGTTCTAGGCTTTCTTCTCTTTTTCTCTCTTTTTTTTAAAGTCTGTTTGAACTAAGTTTCCCATGCTCTTTTTCCATCTACATATTACTTCAGTGTGTGAGTGCTGGTCTTTTTTTCTGATAAACTCATGTTCTATTTCTAGTACAGTCTTATCTGACAAGATCCTATTCCTTTTATAGACCTACAGGAAGTAACAGTTTGCACTGAGGGAAAAAGCTGAAGGCAGTCATGTGGACAGTGTCATCTCTAGACCCAGTGTTGTCATGGCACTGTGCTATATGAGAGCAGTGATGGGATTGTCAGACATCAACCATACATCACTGCTCGTGATTTATATTAATACATACTAATCTTTGCACTTGCTTTGGATGTTTCTCTCCTTACAAACTTCTCTCGTGCTTATGTTTTTTCCTCGACATGCTTTGTTTCTTTGCCTGCAAGCCTGGTCAGTTCCTTTTTGCATTGCACTTTTCAGCAGAGGCTGAGTGGTGAGGAATCCATCCAACAGCCTTTCAACTCTTCCTTATTTGCCTCTGGGCTGCTGCCTGTTCCAGCAAAGCAAAGCTTTGAGGGAATGGATAGGTCTACAGAAGAATATTCTAGCTGCAGTTCAAATCTAGAACTAAAATCTGCAGCCATCTGTTTAGAACAGTTAAATAGATCAGCAGTCTCAAATGATATTTTGCATGAGTGAAGTTGGAGTGCATGTCAGAAAGGTGATTTTAGCATTAAGAGAATAAAGTTAAGTGTAACTTCAGGGCCTTCACTTATATCACAAACACGGTCACATTTCTGTGTGTCAACCATGTGGGTGGTGGTCTGACATATCAGTGCAGCAAAATCCAGAATCCAATTTTCCAAGCCTTTCTTAAATGTAAGATCCAGACTCGTACCTGAATCAGTGCTTGAATTGCCTTTCTTCTCAGGAAACTGTAACTGAAACTCTTAAAATCCATGTTTTGCAGATGTGTGGTATCCTCACATATTTCATCTTTCACATCAGTTCTATTCAAGGCCACCTTTTTCAGGAAATAAAACTTGCATCAAAATGTTAGCATACTGCATTCTGCATTAAAAGTTTTCAACTATAACTTTTAGAGCTGCATAAAATTGTCAAATCTCTCTCTCTCTCTTTTTTTTTTAATCTAACAATCTGTATTTGGATTAATATAACAATCTGTAATCGGAATATTCAAAGAAATTAAAGAAAAGGCTTTGTGCTGTGTCAGTTACTGCCTGATAATTGATTCCTCTCTCCAGTTTCTCCTTGTAGCACAGATTGCTGCTGTGAGCTCAGCTTTATGGCTCAATGGTCATTTCAGTAGAAAAAATGTCCAGGTAATTCAGATGGTTACATGATGCTTTTGTCATCTTTTATGCATAGCTCTAAATGTTTAATACACGAAGTCAGTGCTTGTGGAAGGTGCTGGGTGAGCCCCTGGAGGCTGTGAGCACTGGGCTCCAGGACCTGGTGTAGGTGGGGCAGGGGCGAGCAATGCTTGGCTGTACCCACAGCACCAGCCCTCCGGGTGCTAAACCTCCTAAAGGTTTCTGCCTTTAGTGCTCCTGTGAGTTTTTAGGAATCTTTTCTGACACATGGTTGGTGTTGTTCTGTAAGAACATGAGCACATGTTTTGTGGAGTTTTTTCCTATTTTGACTCTGGTAGTTACCTGTTGGCTACAGGTTGTTATTCAGACTGCAGGATTCCCAGCAGCATTCATGGGATAAAAAACAATTTCCAATCTGATACATTAAAGTGCAGACTTTAGAGACTTTAGGAAGCAAAGGAGGTTGTTCTGAATACTAGACAGCATGTCTGCATTAAGGCACTGACACCCACTCTTGACTCTGTCTCTCTGTATTAATAACTTGACTCTGCGTGTTAAAATTAGACATAATTTTTTTCATTCATGCCAGAATTTCTTTGCACACCAGATGTCATGTACATCATCTTACTTTGGCTAAGCATTAGAAACAATTAGAAATTACAACCTTTCCTCTACATTATCCCGTTGCTTTGTTGGATGTGTTTTTTGTAACTTCCTCCATATTTAGATGTACCCGCAGAGAGTCTTATTACTGGGCTTTGCCCCTACACTCTCAGGAATAATTCTGTTATTCACTAGATCCAGTTCCAGCCCTCTTGCTGTCCCTGTAGATCACCTTTAGCCAAGCCAAGGGCAGAGCTGTCGGTCCGTATCTGCTCCTTGTTCTGATGGGGCCTTGCTTGTTGAGGATGGCAGTTCATCTGCTGCCATTGTGCTCTTCAAATACTGCGGCTCAGACCTTCCTGGCTCTTGGCATCTTCTTTTGTCTGTAAGGCTCTGGTTATTTCAAATCCATTACACTTAAGTACTTTCAAAATGAATGCCCGTTGCTTAGAAAATATTGCCTTCCTTTGTATAATGTAGCATAAGGTTTAATAGTGGGGAATTGATCTTCTGCATGCATGAGAAGTGTATGGTCAGTAATTTTTCAGTATACAGTTGTGTTCAGAAATTATACCATCAGTGTAAGTACTGCAGCTGTTTGCAAGCACATTTATGTAACCATCAGATTGTCTGCAGTACAAATCCAGTGCTGTTCAAAGCAGATCTTCTGTAGGAGTTTAACTGCAGGAGCCAGCCTGTCTGTGTTAGTTGAAGGAGTGAAGCACTGGATTAAAATGCACACCATCAAGTTTTGATTCCACAAAAAAGGAAAACAGTCAAAAAAAATAAAAAATAAAAAATAAAACAGCTTTTAACGCACCATTTAATATTGGGATCAACAACAGAATATCCTGAAAATCTGTTTCTGAAGATTTCAATGCATTGCAAGAGTTGAGTCTTCTTCCCTAAATGAAAATCATATATTGCCTCCAAATATACAATGCATGACCTGCTTTTGATTTCCTTTGGAAATCCTTTGGATTGTACGTGTGGAATAAACACTGGAGACTTGACTTAACCTCATACACGACTACAGGATTTACAGACATTGTAGGATAAATGGGAAGGCACGGACTCTCAGCAGCAGCCCCGTGCATCTATAGCAGACCACAACTGGGGAAATGAGACACCATTTGCCCTGCTAAATAGTAACATATGTGGTTAAACTCTGAGGATCTTCTGTGTAACAATTTATGGTGTGAATTTACACTACACCAAGCCACTTGATTTTCAAAATATTTTTTATCAAATTCAGTCAAAATTAGCAATGACTTTACACTTGCTGATTATGAATATCCATGGAAAGCGTGAATGTGGCATAACTAATCCACATTGTGGTTTGGGGTAACCTGCGGCAGCAGAACGGCCCTCTCTGCTTTGCAAGGGTGAACTGTTTGCTATAACAGCGGCACTCAATGCTTGTGATCTTTGTGAATGCTCAACAGGTTTTCATTAAGGAAGGATTTTGCTTTGGGTTAAAAATTCAAAAGCCCGTAGTCCAGTTTGTCCAGCGGGGTCTGGGTCAGCTCCACAACGTGCTTCAATGTAACTATGCCTGTATGGGACTCTGTGCACAGACAAAACAGAAAACCACAAGGCTGGGGACAGGAGAAAAGTGAGCTTTCCTCTTTACCCATTTCAGAGTGAGGATTTTCCCTTTTATGCTAGCAGGCTCCAGCATGCAGCAACTTGCAAGAAATTCTGCCTGGATAGCCCAGTTAAAAAGAGAGCTCAGGCAGCAAAAATGATGACAGGTCATTATATCAAAATTAAAGGGGAAAAATAAAACGTGACAGTTGCAAAATGTGTTATGTAAAAAATTCTGTTAGTGTTTATAGATTTTATTTTTAAACGATGTCAAATAAAAATAAAACTTGTGGGAAACATTTCTTGGATTTCGTTTACATAAATATCTCTGTGTTGTTGCAGTTGGTGTAGGGAGGGAACATGCAGCACAGCAGTGATCTGTTCTTATTGTTGTTTACTCCAGTAAATGCAGAATAAGGAGGTCTGCTGCCAAAGACAAGGACATGGCGTGTGCGGGATGCACGTTCTTGCCGTGGGTGCTGGCTTATGCTCTGAGCAGGGAGTGCTCTGCTGTCTATGGGCTCCATTTCCTGACCAGGTGTGGTAACATTTCAAAGTGTACCACAGCAGTGGCAGCGGTCTGCCTGCCTCAGGAATAACGCCCTGATGTGTTCTGAGAGGAAACTGTTGGATGCTCAGTCCCCACCTGTGCATTCCTCCCACACGGCACTTTTGAGAAGGCCGATTTGCGGCCTGGTGGTCGTGGCCTCGGGCAGCTTTGTGAAGGGCAGTGCTGTGGCACGTTTCTGTTGAAGTCTCATTACTTTGATAAGTACCAAAGATGCCCAGAGTAATAAACGTGGCATCAAAGTCACAGATATTTATGTTGACAGAGGAACAAGTGAAACTTTGTGCTACACAGAGACCTGGAAGCACAGCTCTTCCTGTTGGTGCGAGGGATGTTCAGGCACACGACAACTTTCCCCAGGTTCAGTCAGCACTCTGTTCTCAACGATCTTATTAAAGCTAACTCTCTGTAAAGGGCACAACCCACACAATCCTTCTCCCCTTACTTCTTCATTTGCTGTCCTAGGAAGACCAAGTGATCGTTTCCCTTTGCTGTGGGCCATGTATCTTTTATTTGCTTCCAAGTTTTGAACAAAACCATCAGTAAGCTACCATCATGTTTTGCATATGGGATAATTCACTTACAAAGGAAAAGTTCTTACAGTTTCAAAGCAGTGAATCCAAGACAATTTCCTTAGCAACTGACTTTAATTTGTATTTTCTTCATTCATGATGCAGTCTGGGTGACCAGACTTGTTTTTAACATGTTTATGTAACTGTCAAATGCGACTTTTTTTTTTCCAGATACCTGGAAGGAAACCACCTGACTGCTGTGCCAAAAGGACTCTCTGCCTTCAGGCACCTGACACTGATGTAAGTACGTGGTTTCAATGTCAAGAAACATAGATGACTCGTTCTGCACTGTTTTGTAGATGGAACATGTGAAATTAGTGTCTGGGGGAAAAAAAAAAAAAAACACAAAAAACACAAAAAACACAAACCTTCTGTAAATTGAATTGGGAAGGAATTTAGCTGTAGCAACTGCTGCCAGTGAACGTTCCTAAAGAGTGGAGAAAGAGCAAAATGAAATGACCAAGGGCACCATGGACCCTTCCCCTGCAGGAGCTTCCAGCATCTGCTACAGGATAAACCTCTGTGAATGTGCTGCTGTACCACGTGTCAGATTTATCTGTGCAAAGCAGTAAAGGTCATTAACAGAGGAGACAGCATTAATTTGTTCTAGTTGACGCAGTATTTATAATGCTAAGGTAATGAAAATTTACATAGCTGTTTTTACTATGAATACTCGTACAGATCGAGGCACAGCTAGAGTTCACTGAGTAAACTGTTCCCTGAAGCACACTGGAGCAAAATTTCTTAGCTGAAATATTTATCAGCTATTTATCAGCTGAAAAATCAGAATTTTTTTTCAATCACCTGTAGGTACTCAAGTCAAATGGGCAGAACAATAACAGGCATATATATATATATAAAATATAAAATATATATATAGGGAGTAGATATATATACACTGTACTTATATATACATATATATTATATTTTATATAATATATATTATATAAAATATTTTATTTGGGAATATCTCCACTTTTATTTTTCACAGGAGAGCAACAAGAAAATAAAATGTTCTATTTGAGCCTGAATGGCTATTTTGAAATGAACAATGCAATACCTTTTGTTTCTCGCTGAAGCAATGCAAACTCCTATCCCATCTTTTATTTACTCAATTTATTCCAAAGTGAGAATTCTTTTCACACAGGGTCGTTCTAGTAGCTGTCAGTGTTAAGAGCATATGGAAGTGGTATGTCTGTAATAAATTGAAAAGCAAACTGGTACAGCAGATATTCACCCATTCTTGTATCACCTATTAATTTGTCCTTCTTCTCTGAAAATTTTGCTTTTGTTTTTTTTTTGTTGTTGTCGTTGATTTTGGAATGCTGTGTGCTAGAAATATGCCTTACTGAAGAGTCCTAGGCTTTTATTGAGAAAATGTTCTGATGTGACTTGCTTTTAGAGCTTAGTCCAAGTCGGTTAGAAAATATATCATTTGCTAACATTTGACTTCTCCGTTGCCTCAATCATTTTGCTGTGAACATATTAGGTAACCTCCAAAAAAGACATGTATCTCTAAAGTCATACATATGAATGATATTTTCTTTATTCATTCCTTCAGTGATTTGAGCAACAACAGCATAAGTGTATTGGCCAATTATACCTTCAGCAACATGACCCAGTTATCAACACTGTAAGTATCCCAATGTTTTTGAAATTTGAATTGCTTTTCAGATGCTATCCTGGATGTTAAACGGTTAGTATATACCTTGTGACTCAAGCATGTGGCTTTGCATGCTTCTTCATTGTTGAAATAACAGTGGAATGATCAAAGAAAATACAGTGTTGTAACTGCATTCTCTCATTCTCACAGCATCTTGAGCTACAATAGACTTCGGTGCATTCCAGTCCATGCGTTCAATGGGCTCAGGTCTCTTAGAGTGCTGTAAGTATCACTTTTTCAGTGCAGCTGAGTTGCAGCTTATTAGGATGCTGTTGATGGCAGGGAGGTTTTCAATGAGCAGATGGCTTTCACTTGATTCAGTAGTCATAAATATTTTCATGCAATTAGCTTCAATGTACTTGTACTTAGGTGCAATATGTCCAGTAATGACTAGAGCAGGTGAACACTAAACCTTGAAAAGAAGCAGTTCCATTTTTGCAGGATGAATGACTTTTCTCTGATAGGTCAGGGACAAGAACTATCCTGAGAACAGGCCTCCAAGAGGCTGCAGTGAGTCTGTCTCTTCTACTTCAAAAATGCTTGAGTATCTCACAGGAAAGGACTTATCTCTTTGCCTGTGAGAACCAATAATGTTTTAGAGTGTAAATTTACATTAGATGCAAGAGCAAATGCTAGTGGAAGAAGTTTCACCTCATGGTGACAGAAGTGTGGGTGCATTCCAAAATGTACACGTGTGCTTGCTTTCTTTGGAGATCTTTTTCTCCTCTCTTCTTTTCTGATGTAGCTGCATTCAGCAGCTTTTTGTGGATTGAGTGGATTGAGCAATCTGCTTACAGACTCCTCTGAAAGTTATCTTCTTTCCGTGGTCTTCGAGTGTTGGCTGTGGGCCTGTTCCTTACAAAAAGCAGCCCTCCGCTGCTTTTCTTAGGTATCTGCTAGAATAATTCCCACTTCTGTCTTCTTTTTACTGGCGTCCCAATCTGCCTATCAGAAGCTCACCCCAAGTTCACTTTGCTTGGTTCTTTGTGTGGCTCTGTGACACCGTGCGCAGATATTGGGACAAGGTGGAGAAACCACCATCCTCCCCACCGCCCAGCAAAACAAGTGGGTTATCATTACTTGTATGATAACCTGGAAGCAAAAAATTTAAATAGTTCATCTGTGATGAGATTATTTGGAGTGCCAGAGGGGAAAGATTTGAACACTACATGGCCTGCAGGAGTTGAGTAGTATGTCCCAAGAGCTTTGAAACTTCATATTCATGTTTTCTTTTTTTAAGTTAGGTTTCATTTGCATACAGAAGCTTCTGTGAATTTAAAGAGCAACGGCTGCTGTACATTGAATCCCAAAGTGTGGAATCAAGCTGTTAAGATGGGAGGTACCACAGCTGGAGAAGATGTAGGGCAGTGCCCAGCAGGGCTCTGATACTGTGGTATAAGTGGTAAAATACATATCTAGGTCTCAGAGAGAGACAGATATAGGTTACCAGCTTTCATTGTTAAAAGTCAAGAAATAGACGTGATTTGGATTTGTTATTTTAAGTTTGGCTTGGAACTCTGATTTGTACTACTGCAATAGGATGGTCACATTTGAGCTGTTACATGAATCCTGAAATTCAGCCACATATGAATATATTCGGTTTCGTGGCCAAATAAATTATTCCATATGGAGCTATCTTCTGGCTTGCTTCTTACATGCAAGCTAGCTTGATTAAAGCTAGCTTGGGATTCTCTACAACAAATTGGAGTGTAGATATACCCTGTCTCACTCTTTCCGATAGCTACAGTTTATCTTTTCACTTCCACTCTTGCAGACCACATATGGACAGAAACAAAGGGCATTATTTTGAGTATCAGCTGTAATCTTTTGGCTTTCTTAAGTGATCTGCTAATCAAATTGCAAAATATCTTCCTTCTCCAAGGCAAAAGCCCTGCTTGTCTTGCACAGAGCAGCGTGAGTGAAATGAAGCCTGAATGGGAATCTCTGAATGCTCATTGCATTTGGAAGCCTCCAGATTGATTTGATTTATTATGGCTCACAAAATTCTGGTATCAGCTACAACTTTTGCCACATGTCATCTACATTGTTATTAAAAATCGATTCTCCAGAGGGAAAATGGGCTTCCGAGTGATAGAGTGCAATCTGTTACTGTCAGTTATTTATTATCCATATTCTCAAAAGAATGTAAAAGAGAAAACATCAGCAATACAATTTTCACATTTTAATTATTTTTTTTTTAATAAAAAGGACATAGATATCTGAGTCCCTTTGGCAGTGCTTGCCTTTGAAAGTTAACATGACCTTCTCATACAGACTTCAGTGTCTTCCAAATTCCTCATGTTTTCTTTACTTTTTGACTCTCTGTACTAAGTAAAATAAATACATATTTGAAAATCAGACTAATCATAGAGGTATGATGAAACTGATCTCTGAATGATATCAGGTTCTGTCCTCTGTCTCTTACACTTTTCTGCACAAGTCCAGTTGAGAAAAGGGCAAAGTCAAAATGTTTATGTTTAAGCCTGAGTATATATCAGTGTTTACATAATCACATCTTCAGTCTTTGCCTGGCTGATCCATAATAGCAGCCAGAGTGTGCTGAGGAGCAATTTCAACATTTACAATTTTATAATGTTTTTTTTTTTAAAAGGAAAAGTTTATATCAGAGTTTTTTTCCACCAAAACTATTGCAATGAAAATTTGTGACTTTCTTCTCCAAAACTAAAGAAGCTTAATATTAGTAGGTTTTAAAAGCTGAGAGATTGAAACAAGGGAATTATAAATGTTAGAATTTTCTGGTTGCACTGATTGTTTTTAATGTTTGACATTGTTGTAACTTGCAATATTTTGTCCCTGTTTAATTAGGAGGGAAAGTCCAAAAATAGAACTACTTTATCAGATCATGAAACAATTTTCCATGTTGTATTCATGGAAAAATTTCTAAATGAGCTACAAAATATTCTGCTAAAATGAGATGTTCCAGTTTTACTGAAAAATGATGAATTGTTTACTGCAGTTCAAGAGCACACATTTATTTAGAAAAGTGCTGTAGTTCAGAGCTCACACAAACACAGTAATACATGTGATGAGAAAGCTGCTGCACGTACTCTTCAAACAAAACCTTGGAACCAATTTTTGCAATATACTTCTGTGTTGGATGTTGCACTGAATTGACCTAAGAGAAATAACAGTTGCCTTTGTTGTTGTTTGGGTTTTTGTGCATCACAGAATGACTGTTTGTAGCTATTCTGCAAGTTCAGCCAAGCTTTTAGCCAAATTACTGTCTTTACCGAGTAGATTGTTCTTTACTAAAAAAGTATGTCTACAGTTACCTAATGTTACCAGACAACAGGTTGGGAGTAGGGCTGGGGGACAGCTGGGGTTTTGTTATTGCTGTTGTGTGTTATTTTTAAAGAACAAGGAACAAACAAACCAAAACAGAAATCCATAGAGATATGCTTAGTTGATTCCTTTATCTTAGGGCTCAGAAATAAATTAGATTACACAAAGAAGGAAGTTTTTGTTTGAGGAATTTGGGTATTCTGTTATTGTGTTCTGAAAGGAGACCACCATCACCTTACATTCACACTCTTATATTTACTGATGTTTAGACAAGGAGATAACTGGAAGTTGTGCCTGTGGGGGTGAATGCATGCATGCTTGTGCTTTAACTTTCCAAATGTTTGGGATTTTAATCAAGCTTTCGCTCAGGTATAAAAATGTTTGTGTCATTGATCCAACTGGAAAAAAAAGTCATTGTTCTGCTGAATTCTCCTGTCACTGTTTTGTACTGAGGTTCTTATAGCTTTTTAGCTGTAATTTATCATTTCAGTTTGGCTGTATAGGTGGAGGTATTGCTGACATCATTTTTTCATTAAAATGCTGTCAGTGGCATCCATGCAGCATACCTCAGTGTTTGAGGTATGTAGTTTTTTTACTTTCTTGTAGATAAATGACTTTGTCATCCTTAAGCTTCTCTTGGAAAAGGATTCCAAGACATTTTGTTTAGGAAGGCAAATACACGCATTCACAGAATAAAGACAACTGGTATGATGTGAAGAGAAACTGAAGTTCTGCTCTCTGTTCAGAGGGCACTTGCACATCTTTAAGTATAAAACATCAGAACATAAGTTCATTATAAGATTCTTATTTAAATCAAGGAGGATGCATTGTTCTGATAATTTCTTGACCAGGCCCGATCTTTCATCCTCGTGCCAACATAAGTATATCAGAGCTGTTTGGGTATGGCTTTGCCATTGTTCATTCCGCTCAGAATTGGAGAGTGTGCTTTATCTGGAGTTCCTGTGTGGAACTTCACATCCTTCCTGTTCCTGTTTGGATGAATTACTTGGAGATCTATCCTTAATTACACACACCAAGCATTATTAATGATAGGCAAGCTGGATCTGCTTAGCAGACATTCAGGATGATGGAAAGGGAAGCTTTTGGTATTCTCATGTCAAGAGCTGTAAGAAACATCCCAGCAGGACAACTGTGCTGCAGCTTTTGCTGTTTCATGCCCTGAACAATTTTGCATTAGAATAAGAAATAGAAACTGCAGCTGCAGTGAGCTGCTGGGAAATGTGATCATAGTAGTATTGTTTGTGTCACATAGCTCACAGCCTCCATAGCAGGGCCCAGGCTTCCAGAATGCAGGGTAAGGGGCATCATCACCTGGGGAGCGTGGCCTTCCTCACTGTGTGCGTGTTGGTGGAAGGCAGCATGGCAAGGTTACATTCATAAAAGTTCTAAAGCATAAATCACATAGATCCTGATGAGGTTCATAGTGGTGTTAGGGTGCAGAAAGGAGAAAAGGATGCAAGAAGAGATGCTTTTATTTTCATCTGGGTTATTGTGTATTGCCATGGGCCCAGATATTTGGCTTTTTCACCATTTCAAGCATCTTTACCGTCAAAAAATTCAAGATCACCAGGCAAACTTGAGAACTTGAGGGAAATTTCTGCTCCAAACCTGACACACATCAGATTTCTGTGTTCTGCCCTCTTCTGCCACATCTAGATCATATACGGTACTGGTACGTGCTGGGAAAGAGGATGTAAAGCATGCTTTTGGTTGGAGTTTGCTATCAGTGATGCAGGTTGGGGGAGAATTGTAAAAAAGCAAAAAATATTAAAATATTGATTTTCCTTTGCAACTTCTCTGCCAACTTTTGTTTGAGAAAAGGCAATTGAGATCCAGTGACACTGACTCCGTATGAGCTCTTTCTATTACTGTGTGAAGTATTAAGCTTCCAGGCAGTGACATAGGAAATAGAAAAGTTACCTAAATGTTACTGTAGGCTTTGTTTTGCCTGATAATTATCTAGTAAGGCAGAGGATGAGCAGTTAAACAGTTGTTTCTATTTATGTGAAAGATGAAATTTTACATGATCTTCTCTAGTGCACTTTCTAGACAGTTATTGTACAACTGTCACCTCCAGCATCCGCTCCCCTCCTGCTGTCTATCATAACCATCTATTCATGCTTGCCTGTGTAACATGCATAAATGTATTTCTTAGAAAAGAGAGTGTCTGCTGAAATTGTCCTGGGAGCAGCGGAGAACATTTTCACAAAGATCCTGAAAGCCTTGATAAGAAAATATTTGTTTATTTAGAATTAAGGGAGCCCTAAAATAACTAATTTCAAGTATTTTCACTGGTAACATAAATTTATTTGTCAAGCAGATTTTTAAAATACCACACAAAAAAGGCATTTCCAACTATAAAAATGGAAAACTCGAATGTGAAAGTGCAGATGTATTCGCCCTCATGGATCCTTGCTCTCTCCTAGGGTTTCTCTGAAGTCAGTATTTAATTTAACTCTTGCATTTCTTATTTTCCCTCTTCTGTTTTCTTTGTGTTTCCAGCTAATGGGATTCTATAAAAGAATTACAGGTCTGTATGGGAGGGTCTGCTTGTCATCAATACACTTTTAATAGCATAGTGTATCACCTTTTTAATTTAAAACATTAGTCACCAACAGTTCTGATCTTGTCATTGTTTTAAATGTCAACATCTAGTAGCAGCATGGAAGCTTGTGAGTCGTGAAGCTTGTAAAAACTCACAAGGAAGGAAAATTAAGTATCATTCTTAAGCACGAATTCCCTCACTTCTGAGGAGCAGACCTGACTGTGGTTTGATACCTTCCTGCTTTTCCACTCTTCTAGGACGCTCCATGGGAATGATATTTCCAGTGTTCCTGAAGGTTCCTTCAATGACCTGGTGTCCCTGTCTCATCTGTAAGTACTTCTGTGTTCTTTAGTTTCAGACTTATAAAACGCTACCATTATTACAAATCTGTGATTGTATGACTGTTCTGTTCCTCCTGCGTACTTTCCGTATGCTGCTCTGGATATTCACAGAGCAAATGTTCAAAGGAAATAAAATAAATAGAGGAACCTGTTGTTATTAGTTACCAAAATATTTTCTTAAGAAAAGCCAAATGAGCAAATGTGACAATTTCCTCTTCAGTGGACTTTCAGGTTTTCTTTCAGCATTGTCTAAGAGAAATGCAGAGTGTGTTATGGTCTGAGACGGAGACAGGAAACCTCCCACAAAGAGCAAATATTCAGCAAATGTGAATACAGTGCTTAACAAGTGTCATATGTTTTGCATACTGAAATGTATACGAATTTGATGAATCACTACCTCAGACTAATATTCAATCATAGGGAAATGGGTCAAATTACAGTATTAATACTCGTAATTTGTATAAAATAATTAAAAGTCATTAAAAGTTTCAGGTATTTCAAGAGATGATTTGGATTAGTGGAGTTCCAGGATCTTTTTAATCACAACTCAATTGATGAAAGACCTGTAAAAGACAAACAGCTGTAATAGCTATGAGACAAACCTGGAGTTTCACGGTCAGTGCCAAAATAGCAAACAGAAAATGTTTGCTGAGATAATGTGTGATATTACACAGGATACCTGTGCGTGTGTACACTGAACATAGTTTTGTATCTGTTTCTTAAACTTTAAACATTCCTTCCAGAAAACTTACTGAACACAACAGCACTGTTATCCAGAAATTGTGCAAAACACAAATATTTACAGGATAGCAAATTTGTCCTTGGGCTGTGATTTCCGTGCAAGGCTTTCTATCTCAGTCTTTTTATAGACAAAGAAGAATAAACATATCTCAGATTGGTACAGACAGAAATAATATATGAGCAATTTAGGGAATTTCAGCTGAAACTGAGAAATAAATTCCTTGTTTCAAACTTAGACCTTGGTGTCTAAGTCAAAGAAAATACTCATCTTGCATAAAATGTATTCCATTCTCATGTTCCCAGCATAGTAAAGTCATTTTCTGTGTTGTTTTGGAGTGAAAGTCTGACAGAGCCGAAGCCCTGAATCACCTTTCGGAATGCAGTGACACCTTCCATACAGGGAGTCTGGCTTCTGAGGGTATTTTTAGAATGTATGAGATAAACATATCGTGCCCCATTTGTTTGGACTTTCCTCAGGGTTCACTTTAAATGAAGTGCAGACACAATTTTCCTGGGTAAACCATTCACCTTGGGGAACGATAAAAACCTTTTTGGTCCAATACAGTTACTGCAGTCTGTCTGTTTAGATGTATGTGCTGCCAGAAATGTAAAACACACAAAACACAAATGAACAGTAATAAACAGGATCCATAAAATAAATAAGACCTGTCTGGGGTGTATTTTTGCACAGCTGAACAATTTAATTTTACAGGACAGTTGTGCTCTCCGGTTTCTTAAAGAGGATGCGGTGTGATGATCTGAAACTTTCAGCAACCGCAAGGATCTTGCTAGATGTTAGGCTTTTCACAAGCCAGAAAAGGCTGTGCTTATTCTAAGTCTTAAGGATTTGCAAATAAATTGCAAATAAATTGTTTTTGAGTTCTCCTGATACCTAGATCTTTGAGTAGAAAGCATATGCTTGGAATAATTTTTAGATGGTATAAGAAGCTGCCACTCATCAAACTTGTAACTCCAGGAGAACAAAACATGACGTTAAATGTAGCTGTATGGATGTGGGTAGGACAGGTATAAAGGAAGCTGACTACCAGGGTACCGAGCTGGATATTATTCTAGAAGAGACAGAAGTATTGGTTTAATCGGTCTTTTGTAGAAGATTTTAAATGGTTTGCAATTGGAAAAACAAAACTGACATCTAGATACTTTAATCACTTTTTCCAGTGCTGTTTAAAGCTTAGATGATAACCTGAATTTCCTTTATGTTGTAAATATATTATCTGATTGTAGCTGTTATGACAAACTGTAACCTAAACCTCACTAAAAACAGAGAAGAGTTTATATGTGATATTACCATAAACTGTTCTGTTTGAATTTACAACTTTATTTAGTTGAATCACATAATTAATTGTCTATTTAAGCCATGACTCTGCTGATTTGTTTAGTCCAGGGTAATGATAAAAATGTTTAAGTACTAGTGAAGAATCATGTACATTAGTATCTAAAAAGAACTCAAAATCTGCTGGAGCAAAACTGGGAACTTCTCAGTTAGGTCAGTTCCCACATACGCTGTCCTCTCATCTCTGTCCATTTGGTGATATACACAGCTCCATAACCAGTTCGATTTGCCAAATACTCCCATGCTCCAGGGATTTCACAGAGAAACTCTTCTTAATTGTGTACAGCAGATCTTTTTCTCAAACATGTTACTGCTAAACAGCTCAGATTCCTGATTCTGTTGAATCATCTTGCCTTTACTCATTAGCTGTGTCAGTTATCAAGAAATTAAATCAAATGAAATAAGCAGTCCTCCCATAGCACTCTGTATCTTTGCGTTATCTTAGTTAGTTGTACATAAAATAATAGAATGACTTAGTAGGGAGGGACCATAAAGACCATCTACATCCAGCTCCAACCCCTTGCTGTTGCCACCCAAAATATCAAGTTGCCCAGGGCCCCGTCCAGCCTGGCCCAATTGCCCCCTGGGATCTGGCACCCATAGCTTCTGTGGGCAGCCTGTGCCAATGCCTCACCGCTCTCTGAGTGTAAAATTCCCCCCTTAGCATCTAATCTAAATCTCCACTCTCTTATTCTAAAGCCAGTTTTCCTTGTCCTGTCACTATCAGATTCATGTAAAATGTTGGTCTCCCTCCTGCCTTATAAGCTCCCCTCAAGTACTGGCAGGCCACAGTGAGGTCTCCCTGGAGCCTTCTCTTCTCCAAGCTAAACAAGCCCTTCAACCTTTCTTTGTAAGAGAGGCATCTCCTGTCCGCGGATTTTAATTGAATTTATTGTAAGTTCAAAAAAGTTGGCTGAACAGAAATATTTGCACCATGTTTTGAAAATACTGCTGGAGATATTTTATTACAGCACAAGATACTTTTACCTTCTTCAGATAGTGTGGTAGAATGGGCAGAGAAATAGAGTGCATATGTCAGAGCACATGAATGAGAACACAATAATTTACAACAGATCTGAGGTATGGGAAAAAAATTATCAGAAAGATATGTGCAATCATTTCTGTAGTTGTACAGTAATGTTATTGATAATCGGTTCTAGTGACTGTAGGGCAACTTTATTTCCAGTGTACTTTATGAAGATTAATTAACACAGGTAACTGGGCTTCAATTATCCTCCCACTGCTGTTTTTCACATTGCGCTTGCTGAATGATGAAGTTAATTTCTAGGTCCAAATTTCGCTGCTGTATTTTGTTTGACCTTGGACAGGCAAGCCGGTTGATTACAGTTACAGGGTCAAAAAGTCAAATGAGTAGTTTTTTTTCCCATAGTAAGCAATAGAATCACAGAAGGAATGGATAGATATTTTTTAATACTGTGCTTTAGTACACATTTAATTTTGATGAATGAGCCCTAGACAGAGTTTGAACCTATGAACCCTCATTGTGAATCTGTCTAGGGCACAGTGGGTTCATTAGTCACTCCAATAGAAATGTATCAACAAACTTACTGAGGTTTTTATCGTAATATCCTGTCTGATATTTTTATTTGAAGGAAGATCATGTTTAAAATACCGTATTAAATATTGTTTTTAACATATGTAAAGTCTAAAATGCAATTTGAATTATTGGTTTCTTAAGTATCTTTCCCATGTGCTGATCTGTAACTATTTAGGTAATTATTTTCCTATTGCAGTTCAGTTGTTGCACAGTTAAAGCCTTTCAGCAAAATAAATGCAGTCTTCCAGCATACATTTCTTCACACGTCCAGAAATTGATAGTTTCTAGACTGAGACAGACTCATTGCTTAAAATGACACTTGAGAAAGAATAGTCTAAATGAGTCAAGACAGCACCTAAATCTAAGGTAAAAAGGGTTTTGTGTTTTTATTTTTTTTTCTTTTGAATGGATCTCCATTCATAATGGAAAAGTTTTGTGAATTATAATGGCGCTATTTGAACCCATCTGCTTCAACCATGCGACGTCACTCAAGAGATGCAGATATGTTTTCAAAGCCATAAACAAGCTTCACAGACACCAGGTTGCAGTTTTGAAAATAGGGGTATCCTCTGTGTGCATAACTCATCCAGTGAGCCATCAGATCCAAACTAAATAACGCAGTTCACTGGCTCATGAAGGCCAAAGAGTAAAATAAAAGAAACCAACCTGTAAAACCCTGTGGATGTAATATATGTCTCTCAACATTTCTCAAGCACAAGTTTGTGAAAAAGTGATTTATTGTTTGAAAAGGTGATCTGTTGTTAAGCAGTTATACAACCTCCTTAACTAACGATGGAAAGAAAGAAGAGGAGGAGGAATACTGGGGGAGATAATTCTGGGAGACTTTCTGAATATTCAGAAGATTTATTTCACACATTTTGAAATAAAGCATTCTGGTACAAATGTACTTCATTGAGATAAGGGATGTTATCTTTAATTGCAAACCCAAATAACTGCTGTTTGTTTGTTTTTTTACTACTAGGGCTCTAGGTACCAACCCTTTACACTGTGACTGCAACCTCCGCTGGCTTTCTGAGTGGGTGAAGGCAGGGTACAAAGAGCCAGGAATAGCCCGCTGCAGCGGGCCAGAAGCCATGGTGGACAGGCTGCTGCTCACAACACCAACTCACCACTTCCAGTGCAAAGGTAGGCACAAACAAACTGTTGTTTCCTATTGCTTTTCCTAGTACACAACTCTTTATTTTTATACTCTTGCAAGCTGCTTGGCATTAAAGTGAGGAGGTGCTTGGCTTTCGTTTACTGAAGCATCAGACTGCATTCAAGTGGTGTTTTGAAGTGTTCTTCCACAGAGCTCAGTTAACTGCACCACAGGAAAGAAAAACAGCAAACCTCCAAAAAGTTAGTATTGCTGCTGTTGGCACCAGATTATGTAGGAGCAAATTAGCATAGAGGATATTGTGAGTTAGTTAAACAAATAAACTTATTTGCCTTCTACCTACCACAGACAACTTCGGTAAAATAGGAGACATTTTAAAATAGAGACTTCTCTAGTTTTTACGTACATACATTTGAAAACTGAGAATTCAGATTGTTGTACTAAAGCAGATATTTACCCAAATAATATTTTTATTTGAAGATACACAAACAACTTTATGTCCTCACCAGCTCTGTATCAGAAACTGTATATTATGGAAAATCTTTAATGTCTGAATTTAGTGTACTTTCAGGAGAGCGCGGAGGTGCAGCTGTTAGCAATTAGATGTAGTCATGGACAGGATTACTGTGCATTAGGGAGCAGTCAGTAAAAGATAAGGAGCACATTTTCTTGTGAAGAAAGTAAATAGTATATTGTTGAATATAGGGTAGGTAAGACTCATATTCTTATTGTAAAAGGAGCTTTGGAGGTTTGCAGAGGTTGCCACCAAGTATATGAATATCAGAGAATCACAGAGTATGCTGAGTTGGAAGGGGCACACATTGCCCATCAAATGCAGCCTCTGCCTCCACACAGGACCTCTCAAATCCAGCAGTAGCTCGGGGCCATGCCTACCGCCATGGGAGCTGTGCCGTGTCCACCGTCCTCTGGGCAGAGCCTTTCCCTCACCCCCAAACACCCCTCCCCTGACAGCCCCAGCCGTTCCTGAGCCCTGTCGCTGTCACACAGAGCAGAGCTCAGCGCTGCCCTCCGCTCCCCATGAGGAGCCGCCGCCGCCATGAAGGCTGCCCTCAGCCTGCTCTGCTCTAGGCTGAGCAAACCCAACGCTCTTGGCCACTCCTCACACACCGTGCCCACAGACCCTTCCACATCCTTGCAGCCCTCTTTGGGCCACTCTATAACTTTACATCCTTGTGTTGTGGCACTCAGACTGCACTCAGTGCTCGAGGTGAGGGCACTCCAGCACAGTGCAGAGCAGGAAGGCATTTTCTTACTGTCCCACAGGCCGTCAGTCCAGTGTGTATTGTCAACATTGATTAATACTGATTACTTCAGAGGGAAGTTGAAGTATCCTCATAATGGATGATGCTGGAACAAACCAAGTCATAGTCAAAGAAACTTCAGAATCTGCATATCCACTAGTGGGTTTGGATCACTGGTTGCCAAGCCTGAGGTCAATTTTATGGCCTGTTAGATGTATTTTTAATAACTGTAATCTTATAATTTAATTACTTTGAAATGTCTTTCTCAAAATTACCAGAACTCTTGACTACAATCATCATAACTGCAGACTTTATAGTGGTCCCTAAAATGTGAAATGCAATTACTCCCTAAATGGTAAAAATACCAAATAATGTACTTGTTCACACTAAGTCAAATGAAGAAAATGATTGTGTGAAACAAGTTTAATGCAAGAGGAGAAGGCCAATGCATTTTTCATTTTGAAAATGTCATGTATCAGTAATTAGATTCACTTTCTCTCTAAACAAAACACGCAGAAGATAAGTGAGTCCATGATTCTGACTGTTAAAACAGCTGTATCATTTTTATATAAATATTAGTTAGGTCCTCCAGAAAACTGTTGGGCTTTCTACTGGCCTAGCTGTCTCCATTGCTGGCTTTATCTCAATATGAAAGGAGAAAAAAAAGTTGTTTCAGATGCAGTCTTTGTACAGGCAGATGTTGTTGATGGTCTGACTGAGTTTCAGTATACTCCAAGAAGCTCCACGCCCTAGTAAAATTCACCCTTTTTCAACGCAATGCATGTATTTTGAAAAGCAATGCACGATTTTGTAATCTGATGGTAACTGAACCTATTTCCCATGTGCACATTTAATATTGTACTCCTCATGCTGTTCCACTGGGACATGAGTGATGTTCATTAGTGGTAAAGTGACAAAATTTATTACAGTGTGAAGCACACACTTACTCTTAGCCTGGAGACATTTACCCTGCACCCCGTGACAGGGATGGTACATCCTCAGTTCATGCTGCAGCTGCATGGTCTCTCAGCTACAGATGCTGAGCTGTAGCTGTGGCACAAGCTTGTGGCAGCAGAATGACACTATCTGTGGGATAACACGGATTGTCCAATAGTATGTCCATACTTCTGACTATGTAGATTCAGTCCTTTCCCCAGCATTGGTCAGGGGGGGCTCAGTGGTGGCTGAAATGTCACTCACCTCAAAAGTGCCTGGGTCATTGCTGCAGGTGTCATCCCACACTGAGCACAGGACCTCGATATGCTTGTACAAAGGTTGTGCACAGATATCCTCTGTGGCTTCCAGTAGCTTTTAAATCTGTACATATACACATATAAGTAGTTTAGCAAATTCTTGTTAAAATCACGTTTTTAGTATGTGACTGAGCAGAAGGTTACGTCTCAGCAGAGCCAAGAAAATAAAAGCACGTCATGTGGAAGTCATGCAAACCCATCTCTGTTTTTTATTAAATTGCCCTCTTAGTGATGCAGTAGAGGAAAGGAATGTGCTAGACTGAGGGCATTTTGCTGTATGAATTTATAAACCAAATCCCCAAGGGCAAACTAATGAACTACTTAAGTGCTAGGAACTAACAGTGTTCTCATTAACTCCTATATTGATTAGCTTTGATCTGTGCCATAGGAATAACTGGAAAATGTATGTTTGTGTATTATAAAATAAATAAATAATGAGTTCTGGCTCAATAACCTCCAAATCGAGTTGAAGACCAACATTGCTGTCTCTCCTGAACACCCTGCGCAGCCACCTGCGCGCATTCTGGGAGGAGCCGAAGGGTAGCAGCTCACATTTGTTGCACTTCGCCAACAGTGTCAGAAATCCAAATGCTATTTCCTCTTCCTGTTCTAACTCCAAGTTAAAAATGCATGACATTTAGTTAGACATAAAACAACCCAAAGGTAGAAGAGGAAGACAACAAACTTTTTTTTTTTTCATTTTTTGGATTTGTTACTTCTTGTTTATTTTTATATTATGATGCATTTTGCTCTGCAATTAACTGTGCTTTTATTAGCCATGTTGACCCTGCCATCATTATGAGATCAGGATATAGCCTTTATACAGCAGGCACTTTTCAGCTGAGGCTCCTTGGTACTTATTTCTCTGATTTTCTTAACCCCGTGTAGGTGCCATGCTGGTATTCAAAGTGAATAATGTGGGTTTGCATCTCACAGAGGACAGCCCAAAGCAAATTCCTGACTGAAAGGGAGATCTTTTCATCTTTGATCTTTGTAGCTCTCTACAGCTCTACCTGCTCTCTAATGTCAGATGTAAGCTTATATTCTCCACTTTGAGGATGCATCACAACTTCCTCCTGCTTATCTCTTATCATTCAGTAACAGAAGGCCTGTGTCCACTCTGAATCACATGGGATTAATTTTAAGAGATTTTAAAATGTATTACCTTAAAAATGAGATAAAGTTATGTTAGGTCCTTTACTGTCAAATATAATTGAAGCCCCTTTGAAGTGCTCAGCTTTATTTTTTATGTGTAAAAGCTGTTAACTCATTAATATTTGAAATTTAGCCACTAAAAAATCACCATTTTCTTAACCATAAACTTAGCAGTCTGAATTAACTTTCTGTAAGATATCAACAACAAAGTATTTGTTGATTTAGTATTCCAAATTATTTGATATTGTTTTGGTCTGTGTTCAGCTTCCTGCTTGTGCACAAGTATCACCAATCTCTTAAAAAGTATGGCTTATTACGAGTTTAAAAAATGGACATGCATATTTACCTGCATGCATTTACAGATTTGTGTGTTTAACATTGTTGCACTTTGCCAAGGTGTCTGAATGTTGGTGATCTTTCTTCCGGTTGGAACAGGAGGAAAATAAGTTTTAAACTCTATTAAAAGTAAGGATGGTAGAAGACTTTGCACCTAAACAGTCCCATAAGCTTCTAACTGAATCTTTCTTACGCATGTTTTTCATTTCTACTGTTGCATCTGCACTTTCATTCTTGTTACCAGCCATAGAAATGACATGTTATAGTTCCCTAGGGATTGCTGTTGCAGAATTTCCAGCACTAAGAGAAGGAAGAATTGCTGAAAGCCATATATATATAATCCCATTCTCTGGAGATTTCCAGTGTGTTTTTTCAGAGCTGATGTTTCCATGTGCAGGAGAATATAAGCAATGTTGAAAGTTACCCAGCTCTTGATTTAAGTACTTAAAATCTTCATAATCCCTGAGAATCCCTCATGCTGTTGTGTAACGTTGCACCCATAGCATGTGCATGTGTACCAATACAGGGTGAATGCTACATTAGGGAAAAATGTGAGCATGCAAAGTATTAATTCTGTAATCCAGTTCTCTCTTCATACACTGTATTTTGCCCTTCCAGAGCCAGCAGATATCAGTGTTGTGTCCAAGTGTAACCCCTGCCTCTCCAATCCATGTAAGAACAACGGGACATGCAGCAACGATCCAGTGGAGTTTTATCAGTGCACCTGCCCTTTTGGCTTCAAGGTATGACTACAAGTGAACTACATGAAAAGCAATAAAGTATTCTTCATCCCTTCTGCTTTCTAATTGTTGGACCATGAGAAGTCAATTGTACAGACAGCTTAGTTCAACGGATGCCTTATTCAAACAGATTGTGTGTGACCTTTCAACTGTTCTCCAGATTTTTATCCTGTGTAATGGGAAAGGCATTTCTTTCTCCTTGTGCCATGACTGTACAGATGTACCATGACCAATATGCTCTAGCTGACCTTGCTTTGCGCATGACTAGATGATCTCCAGGGGTTCCTTCCAACCTTGGGCATTCTCTGTGATGTAGATATCTATACGAAATGGCCAGTTGATTTTATCTTCCTTTTCTTTATTTGCGAACACCAAGATAGCTGTTTCATAGGCTGCCATGCTAAAGGGCATGCAGTTCAGATAAGAATCGAGGACAGTTTCATCCACAATAACAGGGTGGGCTACTTGCTAGCTTGCATCCATCTCACACAGATTGATTAGCAGTAAAGTGGTAATTGATCAGAGATGTTGCTACAAGCTCAACTGTCTCTGACTTCTGAGTACTGTGTGTAGAGTGATCTGAAAATGTAGAATTCTGTAGGTGGAATTCTTAGACGTACTGTTGTGAGTGTGCAGTGTCTGTTTCTAGATAACAGATACAAAAATTGGAAAACGACATCACTGAGTAATGCCATTCCTTCAGTAGTGATATATAAATCCCTTTGTTAACACTGCACCATGACAGCTTAAGGCTACCAAAAATTTTTTTCAGAATTGATTACTCTGGAAACCTAGCTCAATAGTAAGAAGCTGAGGGATTAAATGTAAGTAATAAACAAGGCATATGATTGTTCACAGGCTCTAGATGGGATGTTATGGGCAGAGAAGTAGTTGCATCTTGTAAACTGTGATTTTATTTACCTTATTGGATATTTCTTACAGAGTCTTGGTTAGTTAAAGCAGATGTTCATAAAACAGAGTAATGAGAACTATAGAACAGAAAGGTCATAACCAGACATATATAAGGAAAGCAGGCACAGATACCTTGGCGGACATTCCAAGTAGGATTTGGGAATTAGTTGGAGCTGATGATATCACCATTTCCCTTCTGTATCTACTCAAGGTACATTGCTGATCATAGACTCATTGTGGTGAATCCCTGAAACACTGGATGAGAGAAGATGTAAAGCTCATTGCTTTTTCATTCTAATGCCCCCATGTCTAGTACTCAAGAAAATACAAATTCTCTTAAAATGAAAAATCTATTGATAATTTCCTCTCCTTAAAAATCCTTCTACCTATTGGCGTGTCAACCTGAAGTTTTTCCAGGACATTAAAAGACCACATTGTCAAACATTCATTTATCTAAAACTAACTAGTCAGTAACAATTGATTTGTCTTTATGATGGGGAAGCTGTGTCTGTTTAATCTCCGGAGGTTAACAGATTAATGGTCACTCTAATCTGATGTTTAACATGAACTAGGTTAAATTCCTCATATGCGGCTAAGCGACTCCTAGGATAACTTCAAAAGTAAGTTTTCTAAACTATCAGGAAAATACATAAATCTTTGTTTATCTCTTACTCTGTAATGCACACATGCTGGAAGAGATGCTAGGGTTATTCAGAGTACAATTGTGTTGGTTAGGAGAATATCTTTCCTTTGCCCTTATTTTATCTGTTTTATATATTCCTGTATTAGCAAATCCACTAGTATACATGCATTTATATTAATAGAAGACATGTTTATAAAGGAAGGATTTATTGGCAAAGAATAATCAAGAATAATCCTCTAGTTTTATTAGTAGTAATTTTCTAATGTACATTAGACCTCAGTACATCATTTTACTTAGAAAGGTTTTGATAAACTCTTGAACTCGGTTTAAACATCTCATAGGGCATCCAACTTTTCTCCTCTCTCATGCACTTTCTTAGGTGACGTGCAGTGTGTGAATGCAAAACCCAAAACCACTTGTGTGTTTGTAAGCACCAGGTTATCATCCAAGCATGGCATGGAGCAAACAGACCCAGGCATGGCACTTAGCATAGAGTTTAAAAATAGAGACTGGATAACAGCATGGGGAGAATCAGGGGAAATTTAATAAGCAGAAATGAACTCTTTGTCTTTACCACAGGTTTTTGAGTAAAAATGAAATCTGACAGGTCCAAATGCAAACCATATGAAAGGAGCACTCTATCTACCACGCAGTTCTCCACCAGAGATTCATGCTAATTCAATAACAATACCTTGCTTCCTTCTCACCAGCCAGCAGCAAACAACTCTCTCCATCTGGAAGCCATTTCCCAAACCTTGATAAATTGCCCTAAATCTGCCCTCTCAGCATTTGTTTTTCCTTGTTTGATGTAGACTTTTAAAAAATCCTGTGTGGAGGAGTTTATATCAATAATGTGAAAAACCCACCTTTTTTTTTCTTTTTTCCAAATGTAAACTCATTCAAATAAGATAAAGGCTTTAAATGTTCTCTGGGAAGGGATAGATAGCTACAGACTGTTCTCTGGGGTTCCTATCCTCATACAAGCCTTCAGAAAAAAACAGTTGGCCAGCTAGCAGTAAGCAGCTCGAGCAATCAGATACCAAACGAGTGCTTGATGGGGTCAGGAACTTCAGCCATTTACTGGGATAGCAAATTGGACAGTGCAATTTTTTTTACTATTACACCGAGGATGGTCTGATCTCTTACTTTTCATGAGCACAAAAATGTTTTTCCTACTGAATGCATACTTTATGGGGCTTGTAGCACTGTGTAATGCTGCCTGTGATAGGTGTGAGTGAACGTCAAAGGGAGGTAACTGATGAGGAGCTGAGAGGCCAGTGGCCAGGTGGTTCCATCTGATGAGGACAGAAGGAAACGTCTGCTTTCTTAGGAATGGGGCTGGCTATAGATAAGCCATGGTTGAACAGTGTTTTTTGCAGTTCTCCTTTGGGGACAGAGCCCCAGAGCTAGTAGGAGAGTGCCACATGAGGTGAGTGTGGGCTGTGCCACCTGGAGCCCCAGGGTGCTCTGGCAGGAAACGTCTGTTTGTGTTACCAAACCTGTGTTTTCAGATTAAACGCAGGTGTAGGTGTAATTATCCAGTGTTGTGTTGTTTGCTTTTTATTTTTCTCTCCATAGCATTCTTTGAATGATTATTTAAATAATGTGTGTGGTTTAGATTGTGTAGTATGATTACAGGTGGAGAAGTGAAGCTTACTTTTGCTTTGAATTCTGCTGGCCATCTGCACCATGAATGTATGTGTGCAGCTGGTGAATAGATAGCAGTACTGTGCTAATTCATTATCCTACAGCATGTAGTTTTTCTGTAACTTCACTGATATTGTCAAGTATATGCATGTCAGAATTCAACAGAGTAATCAAACCTGCAATCAATAAGCCATTGAGAAAGGATTTACTTGAATAGCTATAGTAAAACCTAAGGTGAGCAAAACAAATGTAGTGCTTTGCCACTGTACTCAGGAAATACTCTTTGGGTTTGTTGTTTTGTTGTTTTGTTTTGTTTTTTTAAACTATTATTTTGGTGGAGAGGCTGGTTTTTATGTTTTTCACACTTATTTTCTTAAAACGTTGGTAACAACAAATGAAGGAAAGATGTTTCCATTCTTCAAGATGGAATTATTTGTAGAAATGGGGAATGAGCGTTAAAAATACATCTGTGTTTTATCTGAAATGAAAAAACTTTGTCAACGTGGAACATGCCATGAATTGCCTGCCCAGGCATTGCCACAGCCTCTTTGGTTACTCAGATAAATGGGAGCCTGAGCTGCTGGGATGCAAAGATTTTTGTCATCTCTGGGTTCTGGTATTGCTGACAGCTGTCTGAAATGGAAAGTGAGGAGACGTAAAATCAGTATTTCACATGGTCCACACTTTGGGCAACAGATGCTGGTGTGTCTGTGGTAGAGCTGATGTAAATTTCACCCAGCTCTCTTCCTTGGTGAGTTCAGCCAGTGTCCTGGCTTCTCAGGCAGCACTGCAGTATCCTGAGGGTTCAACCAATTTCTCCAGTCATCCAGAGTGACAGATACAATTGGAAAAATTCTGGGTAAAGCTCTTGGGCTTTGGAGAGACAACATGCTTTGCAGCCAGACTCTTGTGGTGGGAGGCATTACAGCGAAGCCAGAATGATAGTGAGGAAGCTGGCTCCAAACTTCTGCTAGGAATTTGGCTCTTCTTCCCTCCAACCCTCCGCGCCAAGATTTTGTCCCTGAAAACAGGGTTAGAAATTGAGAATCTCAGAGCAGAAGAGTGTCTGTGGGATATGTGAGATTTGTGTCTGTCACATGTTGTACGCAGATAAGACTGAGGTGCCAGCAGACAGATGTAGCCAGGCAGAAGCTCTGACTGCTCAGCACAGGGCTGATAGGTGGATAACATCATTGCAGACCTCTCATATTATTAGCATGGGCTCAGTGCTGCTCTGGCCATGTCATTCTCTCTTGAGGGTGCACATGTCCTGCATTTGCTTGGAGTGTGGGCAAGCAAAGTTTGCTGTACTTGTTCTTCACCCTGTTGATGTTATGTGAATAACCTCTTGGAGACCAAGGATAATGATTGTTTTAGTAATAACATAGAATGGGTTTTAAAATGTAGATATCATATGTTATTTCATGTCCGGCTGTTCTGGGAAGCTCTTACACCACAAGGCTGAGGCAGTGCAAGTTTTTTCCAGCGGGCCAGTTTCTCAGTAATGCTGATTTGGTTGGGGTTTTATGAAACTAACTGAGTGGAGGGTTTGGCTACTGATGCATGCCAGCTGTGTGAGAGTCCATGTCAGCCCTTGTTTGTTAGGCTTGGAAATGTATCTTCTTGCTTTTGTTTCTTCGGAGCTATTGTCATATAACTCCCCATATACATAATTCAGTGCACAGATTAAAAGCCACGAGTTGCAATTGCATATGAAAGGAAAATTGGAAGGAACTCATAAACCAGCCTGCCCTCATCCATGTGGGATGGGAGAGCAAACATCTTTGCTTTCATGTATTGCTCTCCTGGCTTTCTTATTTCCCAATGTCAGGGCTGGGAGGACAGACGTAGGAATGTAAGCTCAGTGCCAAGTTTTCATATGAAGAAATCGACATGGCACAATACTGTTTTTGTGAGCTGATTCTGCAGTGAACTCTCATTGTGATAATTTTGCCGGGAGCGTGTGTTTGTGTGATCTGAGGTATTCTGCTTTTTATTTGTTTGTTCAAACCATATTTAAAATACTTCCTAACGAATGTTGAAGAAGCATTTTTCACTCTTAGTAAAATAATGCAGGAAGCCCTTGGGGATGTGAGGCAATGGGTGGCCATGTAAAATGAGTAGACCTGTATTTATGTATGAATTTTCAGGGCAAGGACCAGTGTCAGCAGTGGGTGGCTGTAATCTCATCTAATGCTCCCTGGGGGTATGGGGGAAAAAACAGAAGAAATAGCAGTATTTTCCTGTGTGCTTCCTCCTTAAAACTTGCTGTGCATCAGACTTGTGTTTCTTTCTGTTTGCCCTTGCTATTTTAGTAGGTTTAAAGAGAATGGAGATATGCAGATATGCATCCAGAAGAGCATAAAAATGAAAGGCTTAAGGAGGGATTACTGCCTGGCTGAAGGCGGCGAGGCATGCTTACACCCACCACAAACCCCGTAAAAAATGTAATAATGCATTCTGGCATGCCCTAATGAGGGCTCTTAATAATAAAGCCAACTCTAAAGAAGTATTTCCATTTGTGTTAGGGCAGCAAGAAAGCAGATGTTGAGCAGCTTCAGGCATTTCCTTTGCTTATTCAGGAGAAGGAGCTAAGCAGTGAAGTTAAGCTGAATTGTAAGCCATACCCACCAGTGGGCATCATCATTTTCATTCCCTTGGCAGTGAGGACTATTCCTCCCACTTTGTTTTTACTATTGCTTTTTTGATGTAGTACAAAATATCATGAGAGACCATGCTTTCAGTTAATCTTTTCCCAGGGTACAGAACTTTTTATTGGCTTTTAGGCTAGATTTTAGGCTCTTCTTATGTTTGCCTGGTCCTGTTACACTAAATAACAGTTTTTCCTTCTCTGTGGCCTGTCATCCAGGTGATTACTGGTTCCTATAACTTTGCTTAATCAAGGTCTCTTTAACCAGCTCTTGATCTTCAGCATCCCGCAATTTTTCCACATAATTGAATCAGTTGAAGTAGTTGGTCACAGCTGAAAATCCTTATTGTTGGATTTCCCTGTGATTGTCTGCCACCTGTCATCCTTTAGGCTTTCTTGAGGTTGGCCATAGTAAGGATGTGCCCTTTGGGTTTCTTTTGTTTCCAGAGAACATGAACAGAGGTTGCCCTGCCAGACTGCTTGCCCTTTGGGAATGATGGGATTGGTGAAATTCCTGTAAGCAGGCAAAGATGAAAAGAAAACTTTCTTTATAATGTAAGAGTAAACTCTTTCTTGTTAATTGAAATGATATAAATACCAGACTAGCTAGAGAATGATTTCTGTGTAGGGGTAAGTGTGCTGCTGCTGCTAAAGTCAGCACAGAGCTGTGTGCTCTTGGTTCCTTCCAGCAAGTGCAGGGCAGCAATTATCCCTGCAGCCTGGGAGTTCCTTCCCTGAGCTTCTGAGAGCCTCTGGAGTATGTGCTAGACATGATACTGCTCATTTCCATGGTGTGCGTGTTTGATTTCTTTAGTTATCTGAGAAAAAATTGTTTGCATATTTGTTTGCGTTAGAAAACGTTTTTTCTCTGTTAGCATTAGTTCAGTCCACTGTCATAATTTGATTTATGGTTTGGTTTATTCCAGACAGGGTTGCTGGTACTTGTGGATGGGCATTCCTTGTAGGGGAAGCCTTACACAGCTTTCACAAGCAAAACAGATTACAGAAATGAAAGGTCTTATACTGAAATACCACTACAGAATTGTCCCACACCAAAATGCTGCATCCTGGAAAGACAGGAGAAATCTTTGCTGGTGTTTCACTATGTGACTGTGGCTCTTCAATCATCTTTCTTTATTTCAGAAATTTACTGAGTGGTTTGGGGAGGTATTTTAATCACATAGGCCCTTCCTCACTGTAGGTTTCCTTGAGTTTCTGCATGTGATGTGCTCCTCATCTCTCAGACATGTTCTGTATTCGGTTTCTTAAAAGTTAAGCACAGGTCCGTTGCCTTGAGTAATAAGTTTAAAATACAATTACTGCATTTTCTTTAATTCCCTATTTCTTATTAATATGGACTGTGTTTTCTATACAAATGTTTTTATAGCTCTATATCCAGTGTTCATGTTCACTGGCTTTTGATAGCCTGAGAAGAAGGATTTTACTGTCACTGCAGTGTTGTAAAATAAATAGGCCTTTTGGTTTTCTAAGGGTACTGAAAACATTGTTCTCTTTCATACGCATGCACAAATTTTCAGTGTTGATCATTCTCTTCTTCGTGTTCACACAGTGATCTGCATCAGACAGAGCTGATCTATCAACCTTGGAAGCTCTGGAGCACCTGCTCCATCCAGTTTTATACCTCTGGACTAAGTTCAGATATGTGCTATGTGAATCAGCTCTGTGATAGATTGATGACACATCTTTTGTCATTGATTGAAAACCCAAAAGACCATTGAAACCCAAATGTCGACGTTAGGAGAGATTTAGAAGGACAATCAGAATTTACATCAAAATTTGCAAAGTAAACCTCAGATGTCCACTGAGAATGAGCATTGGTAATTTTCGGAGAAGAGCCAGAGCTTTTAGAAAATAATATGATGAATCCTTGCACTTTGACAGGCATACTCTCAATTACTAGCTACTGAGGTAATGGGAAGTGTATTATATTCTGGAGGATCATAAATCTTACTGATTTAAATAAAATGAGGCTTAAGAGAGCAGAGTTCGCCTAATTTGCTATAAATTGACAATTGTGATTTATTAACAAGGACAAGGAAGTCACTAAGAAGTGCTGTTGCCATGCCCAATTGTTTAATCAGGTGCCAGATGAAGCTAGACTGGCAAAGATGATAACTATACAGTGCTGAGGATGATGGGATATAAGTAACCATTATCTGTATATTTGCTTCAGATATTAATGCTGGGAAAGTTTTCAGAGGCAGTTAAATCAGCCAAATGGTGGGGGATGCAGCAACAAAAGTAATATCAGTATCTCTTCTATTATTTAACTTCAGTATAATGTAGCAAATGCTGTTTTTCACAATGCTTGCAGACAGTGTTTGGATTTGTCATGTTTCTGTGTCAATGTGTAAGATTAGCTGTACAGAAACAGTAATGAATTTAGGAAAAAAATAATTGTGTAAATAAATTCAAACTCATTTTAATTTTTTTTTTTTTTCAAGATCAGAAATGGGTAAAATGTATTAATTTTTCAAGTTAAATTGATTGACTTGTAAACAGCAAATGCAAGAAGGGGCATTTTTATTACCCTATTGTGACAGAAGAATACAGAGAAATAGTAAATTCATAACCACGGTGAGTATGCTAAGCTAGAGGCATCTGCGGGGTGGATGTCTGTAGCAAGGTCTGCATTCAGAAAGGAGAGTCATAACCTCTTTGCAAACAACAGATGATCAAAATCTTTCTACTTCCACCTGGCAATCTAAGAGCAGTCTGATCCAAAATTACTGTGATATTACCCGTGTTTTGCCAAATAATTTGTATATGTGCCTAAGCAGATGGACCTAACATACACCCTGCCAGCTCTTGTAGCTGCTTGACCTTGCCAATGAGCGTCATCTGCATCTTTTCCAGATTGAGGCTTAGCCATTACATTCACAGCCAGGGAGAGCATAAATAAGGAAACAGTACCACCTGGATCAGTTGAAGAACTTCAGACTACTGTATGCAGATTATCACCGTGTAATGTCTACATATATCTTTATTTTAGTGAAATCAATTAGGAATCAGTTTCAAATGGTTTCATTGCTAAAATGGCAATAGTGTGAATCCCAGTGCTGAGTCCTTCCTAAGATACAGTTAAAGATGCCACTAGATAAAGACTGTAGCATGAGTTTGTACCTTATTATGTAGCTGAATGCCATAACTTCAAGAGAGCCTTTTATTTCAATTCTCACTTTCTTAAGCATGAAAGAAGCAAAATTCAAGTCAAAAAGCTATTCTAGATTTTAAACTGAATTTTTTTGGTGTCTGTGTCTCCTACTGTTTCTGAGTGTTCTCCCCTCTCTCCTCTCATTGCGTTTCACCTCGTTCTTTTATACAAAGCACCAGGAATCAAGCCTTGCTTACATACCACACTTAGCCCCTCGTTCTGCTATTAGACCTGTGTAGGTCTGAATGTCTGAACAAGTCCCACTGACCTATGCAGATGTCATTTCAATACTCAAACGGTCAATGTAAGTAATTAAAGTTTAAACTTTTCAGGCTCTGTTAAGGCAGAACAAAGCTATGTATGTGGCTGTGTCCATTCTTTTTCACAATATTCACAATATTAAGAGGTTAACATTTTGAAGCGAGGAGATTCTTCAAGTTTAAATAGCGTTTCTGAATGCACACTCATAGAAGATGCTGTACATCTCAGTTTACCTTCTGTGAATTTTCCTTTTAAGCCCCTCATGAGGCACATTTATGTTATCTTTTCCCTTCAGTTAATGAGTACTTGTTAGCTTTTGTCCAGGACACCAATTGGACACGTGTATTAATGTTTGGATGACAGAGTTGGGTAGGAATGTAAGGGATTAGGTTTGGCATAGAGTATCTTTGTAGCTGGTCATTTTTTATTATTTCTTTCCCTAAAACTTTTAGCTGTACCTTGAGCATGGTACTTCAGTTGTTTGTGAAAATGTCCTGCTGCTTCGTTTGGAGTCTCTATTAGCTATTTGGTCTTAGTCTAGCACTTTTACTCAACACGTGAATGCTGCCATCCGCTCTCTGCTTATACCATCTAAATAACACTCTACACTGTTAACAACTTAAATGAATTCCAGTATTTTTTCTTCTACAGTTCTTTTTCCAGCATACTTTAAAACATCAAAACCATTGAACAAGGCTGTCATTACCTGCAAAGAGGTGTCCCTGTGCTCAGATGGCTGCAGCCAGGTAGCCTTGTGTCCACTTGTGGGTGTCTCCTTCCTGGACTGCATCATGTTTGTAGTGCAGCCAGCAGCAAGAGCCTTCAGTTCCGGGGAGCTTCTGCCCCACACCTTTGGCACGCTGTGCTGCTGCCTCTGCTCTGTGCTGGCTGCTGTTAGAAGGGGTGAAGGATCACTCTGGAGTGGGCAGAGCTCAGGTCTGAATGAAGATTTCAGCCTGCACAAAGCTGTCAGCCATGAAAATTAATTTTAAAGAAGTCATTGCACCTGACTGAAATGGTATCAAGGTGCTTTTTGATTATGTTATCCTTTGTTCTTTCTGCTGAGGTCCCAATTAGCTTTTGCTGCTACTTCTTTGGTGTTTTGCTGATCATGATGTAACGTTTTCCAGTACTGGGTACTTGTAAAGGTCAGAATTTGGCACAGCAGCAGCGAGCAACAGCTTGTACAGACACTGGTGCCCAGTATGGCTAATTGCTGCTGAGTATGAAAGAGCTGACACTTTTCAAGCATGGTGGATAGTCTGTGCTCATGCACTGAAAATGCAGAGTTGGAGAAGCTCAGCTACAGCCTGAACCAGCTGAAGTACTTTAGAATTTAGAAGTCAGCTGGAATTGGAACATCTGTGTCTCTGTTCAGTGGCAGAAATCTTGTGTTTCACCACGCAGTGCTTTCCTTTTTTATGAAAAATGAAGGGAATTCTATTAAGTGTTTTGGATCTGATGCTTTCCTATCAGATTAGATAAAAATTTATCACAGCTTAAGAAGCTAATTTCTAGAGAGAAATAAAATACTGCACCCAGAGGGACCTTCATCCTCTTGCTGTGGATTGCTGAGGCAGTCATGTTTTCTTTCTTGTCCTTGAAACACAGGCTGTGCCTATACTTCTGGTTCAGGCTTTATTAAAAGGCTCTTCAGCCTTGAAGCAAACATACAATATTCTCATTTGTAAGAACACTTCTTTCTAGGGAATGTATTTCAAAGTGTTTTTTCCACTGCAGAAATAAATTAATGTAAGTGATGTTTGACAGTGATTCCACTTTTCCAGGAAGAATGGCCTTTGTGTAAGTTGAGACTAGGGAACTGCATTATTCCTTTGAAAGATGTTTCTAAAATATCTTTGGGCTCTCATGAGTAGTGACAGTCTCATGCAGAAACAGAATGGCCTTGCTGTGCTATAGATTTATTGGTACCAATTTTTTCTGCAGATTCTCTGCTTTTGGAATCCTTTGGTTATCATAATCTCCAGTGTTAGAGAAATTGCAGTTGTTTTGTGGGCTCTCAAAGTGCTACTGATAAAATCAACTGAGGGAAGAAGATCCTCAGTGAAGGATTAGGTGGCATTTGCTCATTTATTAGCGTGAGTAAACTGACTCAGAGACTCTTAATTTTCCGAAAGCCAGATAGCAAGTTAGTGTTGTAATTAAGTCTGATTCAGCAACACATTCTGTTTGGTTTCTGTGATGCTTGAGGCCAATAATTCAGCCAAGTTCAGCAAAGAAATGAGAGCCTAGTCCAAGTCATCACAAATTTCATGTGTCAGTGAGAGACTGAAAATGTCTTGCTCTCATTTTAACATTTATTACATTTTTACAAGAATATTCAAGATAATCTGAAAAAATACCACAGAAATGATGGGAACTGTTTTATACAGTGTTCAACTGCGTTATTAACCTTCAGAAAAAAATGAATGCTGTGATTTGCTTTACTTCTTGCTTCGTTTATCTGCAAAGGATTTAATATCTTAATGGTGGAGGGCTCATATGAAACAGAAGTGGCTGATGTTAATGAAGTATCGTAAACTGATCCGTTCTTCAGGGATGCAGTCTGACAAATACAAAAGGTTGCATCTTCCAGCTCCGTGAGGATGGCTCAGTGAAGTTAGCACACACAGATGGACGGACACAGGCGCTGGTGCAGCGGGGCAGCAGCAGATCAGGGCTAATGCTGCGTGGCTCATGGCTGCCAAGTGCTGTGGGCCGGATGGTGCCAAAATAAAACCTGCGTGAGCTTCCCTTGACACTTCCCAAATCTTCCCTGAGACATTGGGGGGCTCAGGATTTCAAATGGAGAAGCACAGGCTGCTTGGCAAATGCAGTCCAAATGAAGCAGAACCTTCTTCTGCAAGGTATTTGCGTGCAGCCTGCACGGCTGCAGTTGGGGAATGAACTTGCAGTGAGGCAGGGGATTAGCCAGGTACTTCTGTTGTTGTTCGGAAGTGTTTCTCTTCTGATTTAACCAGGCAAAAGGATGTCCCTGTTTCTTTGTATTTACACAAATTTTAAAATGCAAAGCTTATCTCTCTGGGGAGTGCTGGGAGGAAGTGGTGGTTGACACAGAAAATACAGTTTCTTCTACCATTTCTGTAACAAAGCCCCTCTGTGCTGTTGGACAAAGGTATAATTACTGTGTATTGCATTTTTTCTCACAGTGAGTGGCAGTATGTCCTGCCCAACAGAATACTAAAGATTTCAGTAGTATCTGGGGAGCTGAACTGCATGCGACATGGGGAGCCTGGCACTGTATGTGGACAGACCTGAGCAAATGAACTCTACAGAGCAGTTCACGGTTCACACTTAGTGGCTGTTATGGTTTTGTTGTTTTTATGGGGCTTAATGAGGCTGTACCAATTTCAAAATGAGCGCTCCAGAGACAAGATGGCTGCTATAATAATACTGAACAGAAAGCATGCACGGAGCATGAGCTGTCACAGAACCAGCACAGTCCCTGTCCCAGCAGTTTGTCACCCCCAGACTGGACACGTCATTGGAAACAGGGGCACCTATCAAGAGCTGAGCAAGAATTCCATGTGGTCACTGCATAGTGTAAGAGAGAAGTGGCCAGTTATGACCTATTAGTATGATTTGACCAGCCTACTTGGTCTTAGCTCGAAGGGGTGAGCAAGAATTCCCAAACTGATGCTCAGCCATAGACAAACGGATCAAATTTATCCTACTGTGGTTTTCATGAGAGCTATTCCCTTAAAATACAGTAAGTCAAGCAGTCTTCACTCTGGAGGTTTTGAAACAAAGCTAGGGAACCTTTTCTTATTCAGAATGGAATAAGCCTTTCAAGTAGCTTTGTCATAACATGAGAAATGCCAGTCTGGTCTGTGGTGTGCTTACCATAGCTCGCTCTCTGCCTGTAGTGCAGGCAGCAGCGTGTTTTGATTTCTATGGAAAGGACACAAGCTTGGTCAGCACTTCTTTCCAATTACCCCACTACTCACCATCGTCCAACTGGGGATGCCGATGTCCGCTGACTGCCTTCCATATCTATTTTGGATCTGTTGTCTATGGATTTGTCTAATGGCTTTCATACTATCTCACTTTACAGTCTTGTGTTTACAAAATTCCCAGAAGCTCATAGTCTGGCAAACTTCTTTTTTTTTTTAATCTGTAGTAAGCTTATCTTTTAATATCAGTCATTGTTCCTCTTCTGCTGTGGAGCGTACTGAGAGAGTAACAAATTCTGCATTTACCAGTTCTGTTATGCTGTAAACCTCAGTCATAGCATTCTCGTCAGCTTTTTTTCTTCAGACTAAGTCCTGTTCTTTGTTGTATATTCTCCTATATATCCACCTTTTTAAACATTTTTATACTCCTTTTCTGTGCCTTTTCTAACCCCACTGTATCCATCCTGAGGCAAGCTAATCACTGTTAGATATCTGTCAAGTACAGCTTTAGGCTTGTCTATTTGTAATATGGATATATAGCAAGTGAGAGCAGTGAAGCCTCAAAGATGAAAACTGTACTCACAGTTGATGGTCTCAGGTGCAGGTATATGGCTGAAGCATTGACACGTTCCATTTCCACAACACAGCAATCTTACAAAAATTGAGACTACAGAAATAATTATTTTAGTGCTCCCTCCTGCTGTACATCATACCAGATATTCAAAGTCAGGGAACTGTTGGAAGCTGTTGCAAAGGCAGTGGAGAAAGGAGTGGCTTTTGATTAGTGTTGTGAGCAAGGATGGTCGGCAGTGGTAGTGTGGTGTTTGGTACTGATAAGTGAAGGCTACAGCTGTTATGAATTGGTGTCCTGGGCTGACATCTGCCCTCTGTGTGGATTTCCAGATAGATATACCATTGTTATTCTTCTGAAGTACAGTATATATAGTGGTTCCTAAATCAAAGCCAAAAACCCCAGCAAAACTGACTGAATGAGTGTGTCTCCTTTGATATTTTTCTCATTTTGATTGCAATCATTTATCAGCTTTCCAGTAGATGAGCTGGCAGAGGGCAACTGCTAATGGGATCTTCGATAGAAAAAGCAGAGATCTCTTGAACTTCTTGTGATTGCACAGATCCCTTGAGTGCTGTCAGACTTTCAGGTGTCTCTATTCTACCCTACTGTGACAGTAAATGAAAGGAAAGAACAACCTCTTTGATGTACTTGGCAATTTTACAAATAGCTTTTTCTAATCAGTAGAATATAATGATCAGATAAATATGTCTAGGCTTTGAAAAGCCAAATAAAAAGTCAATTGGCAGCAGTGGATATTGTCCAAGCTGGTGAAGTTCAGTTGGAAATAATGTATTTTTTAGGGCGAGTTTTAAGAAGAGGCTGATTCAATGCTAATATCTCAAACAGGGTTCAGTGTGTTCTGTAGATAAACTCAGCTCTCAGAATAAAAATGGATTTCCCTCTTTTAGTTTTGACAATGTGTAGTAATGAGTATGGTGTACAGTTACAGTTTTTAACTGAGCACTTGGTAAATGAGGGTTGATTACGTGGTCTTGTGCTGACTGTGTGTGGGCTTCTGCTTACCTTTGGCCATGATTCAGTCCTTTCAGTGTAACTAATGTTGGGGATTAAAATGGGCTGGAGTAATGATAAAACCAGCTGTTTGCTTAAAATAATAAAATGAAAGAGTTAACCAGTATCTTGACACTTAAATGACACCAAGATACCCTCTAGTCCCATTGGTTGGAAGAAGTGCCCTGCCCAGATCCTCATTTTAGTGATACATGTATCTGCCCATCAGTAAAGAACACATCTGAAGTTCTCCTTTAAGTGGTGCCGCACATAGAGTAAGGGAGCAAAAGGTTGTGATTCAGATGACATGCATTTTACTAACCTTTTTTTCTTTTAAATTTTCTCAAATAGGGTCGGGACTGCAGTGTGCCCATTAATTCTTGCATTCAAAATCCATGTCAGAATGGAGGGACCTGCCACCTCACCGAGGCAAATAAAGATGGATTCAGGTAGTAACACAAAGTTCATTTAAAGCAAGATGATAAAATAGTTGTGTTTCTACACTACATTAATGAAGTATAATGAGTACTTTGTAAAAGCTGCTGCATGTGACAGTTCTATCTGCCAGGCCAAAAATTTAATCTGGTTTCATTGGTGACACACTGTTTCCTCTGAAACAGATCTCCTTATTGTCTCATAATGGGTTATACTCTAAGAGCTATTTTGAGCAGTCTGCCTGATCTGTATTGTGTTATCTGTATGCTAATTTTCCTCAGGGCATATCAAACTCATGCATACCCCTTTTTCTATTTGTAAAATAAGCATCTGTTGCTTGACAACCAGATGCAAAATGTTTTCATACTGCATCTTGTAGACAAACAGGCTTTAAAGAAACAATTAAAAAACATGAAGAGATTGCTACATCTTGTTGGGCATAATGCCTGCAAGACAGTAGCCTTTATAGCTGGACATCATGGGTTTCAGTTTTCCCCTATAAGAAAAATGTAGCTTAGATTGGGAGACTCCAAGAGAAACCCAGACATTTTTCATGCAGTTAATGGGAGATTTGTGCACCCTGAAGTCCTGTTTTACCGCTATGAAATTACAGATTTCAGGTTTTGGCCACTAGTTGTCATTGAAGTTGCTAGAAACTGTCTTGCAAAAAGCCATTTTTCAAATCTTCATTGATTTCCTCCTCAATATTTATACTATTTCTTGCTCAAAATATGTGCAAAATTACACCATGATGTTTCAACAGAATATATGAAAGTCTCATCTCTAAATGCATATATTCATTACTCGTGCTGCTGCTGTGTCTTCTCCTGTGCACTGCTTCCTCTTCATGACAGCTGGAGTGAGACACAGTAATACAAGGTTTATAAATGGGGTAAGCAGGAGTCACACCAGTGATTTTATTTATTTATTTATTTATTTTTAGTTCCAGTTTGCTTTCAGCTGTAATTATGACTGTTCCAGATGAGGTTAACCAAGTTTGTTAACCAAGTCAGCAAACCCATATCCTCTTATCTCAGAAAATAGACGGAACCAGGTGAAAGACTGAGTGACTGAAAGGGCATAGGGGGATCTGGAAATGTGCCATCCAGCCCCCAGCTAAAGGCTCAACAAATTTTATGTTTCCAGCAAAGCACTGTGGCTTCTTTTTGATTTCCTAAATCCCTTGGATGGGAACGAGGCACAGAAGAGCTCCCGTCTTGCCCTGTAGGTGGGATCAAGGCAACCCTCTTTGAGCAGCTATGTCAAAACTGTGAGCAGAGCAGCACATCCTCTGGATACAGATGCATGCGTAGAGTTGTGTTGGTGCATGGTGGTGAGACAAGGAGATTCTGCAGTCCATAGCACAGAAATGGTCACCTCTAGTTTTGGGAAAACCTCTATCCTGTTCTGGTAATCTAATATCCTTCTTTTTGATTCTGATGCTAGCAGCCCCAGCAGGATTTGGAGTACAGATTCAGTTTCTGTTCAGAGGAATAATGGTCTGTTGGTCTTCAGTTCAGGTTCCCTTTGGGTCACCCTCCTGTAATAGCGGTTAGACAATTTTCAGCAGATCGTGCTATTGCGAAGTTGCATCATATTATGTCACTCAGTACTCATTTTGCAAAATTTTATCTGATAGTAAAAATGTGCCAGTAAAGCATTTGATAGTATCTGTAACACTGGAGCAAAAAACTTCAGTTTGTGTTTTGGTTCAGATTTTTGTCTAGCTTTGTTTCGTGCTATGGTAGAAAGTAAAAAGAATGCTTTGATTGACCCAAAATGAAAGCTGCTTCTGATTTTTTCTCATTAAGTTTCCATTTTCAGGGTCTTTGCTTCTGTTCCAGAAAGACGTAGGTTTCAAGGTTCTTGGGAAACAGCAGGAGTGGTTGTGTTGCTTGACATTTGGGGCTTTGTAGGGAAGATTTCTGCTTTTATAGTTATTTATATAGTTTCAGTTGGTCTAATAAAAGACCTATAAAACCGTATCTTGTCAAAATCTTGCTTCATAAAATTGAATATTCAGCTTATGCACTGCTGTAGTTCCGCACCATGTTTGTAATGCAGTCAGCCCGCTAAAGCATCCTTGGCCTCATGCTGCTCTGAAGAGCAGAGTGTGGGGCTTGGGCATGTCTTAGAGAAGGTGTGAAGTGGGGATGAAACAGTGAAGGGGGAAAAAAAAAGAAGCATTTTGAGATATATATTTCTTTTCTTTTTTTGTCGGGAAGTCTCTTCTCCAGTGGATGGCAGCAGCTGGAGTTACATGCATATAAATTGTGTTCATCAAGATGGGAAAATGTTGCCTTAGATTATAGGCTGTGAGGAAGTGGATGTCAAAAACATTTTCATGAGAGGCCTTCTTGGATTTTTCTGTTGTGTGGCCTGTAAAAGAAATTATATATTCTGTATATTCTCTTCCCTAGGGAAATACATTCATACACAAGCTCTGCTGCCAAACTTGTCAAATCTTTACTCTTTTAAAAAGGAAACTTAAGCCAAAACTCCCTGCCTATGAAATGCCAAGCAGTTTAACTCTCAAGTTTCTGTAGTTTTAGACAAGAAAATTACCTTTTAAATAGTGCAGAGGTGGTGATGCTCACCAGGCAAAGACAGGAAATTCGATGTTACGACTGAGATTCCAGCCCGACTCGCCCGCTGTGTCCAGGACCTGCCAGGGTTCCAGCAGCAGGGCACTGGGTCACTGCGACTGCTGCAGGAGTGGGTTCTGCTGGGACAACCAAAGAGCACAGGTTCAACTGCAGTTCTTCAGTCTTTCTTGGCACTTTGTATTCTTGCACTCTTTAAAATCTGCAATATTTTCTTTCTAATATTTTTCTTTTAAGATAGGGTCTTTTTCTGCATTAAAGATTAATTAAGAGGCACTGTGTGACTCAGGGGATTAGAAACATGAAGTTCTTCCGCTCTTTACATTGCTCATTCTAATCTAATCTATGTCTGCTGTGACAAAAGGTTGCCAAAAAAAGGTGCTTATTTGAGACCGATAAAACAAGATGGTCAATCAGACATGTCACGCTCATTTGGCATGCCTAAAACTGGGACTTTGATGTAGGAGGCAGAGCTGTCAGCTCTGCCTTGGAGTTAGCTGCAGGCAGCCAGCTTATCTTTGCTTGCCTACGGTGTTGGGAAACAGCCTCTGCAGTATATTTTAACTTTTCTCCACGTATAAAGATCTCCATTGTACAGAGCATTTTCTTTAGTGTTTTCCCCGGACTTTAAGTTCCTTCATAAATGTAAAACCCTGGAACAGATTAACTGCCCAGTGGTAATTCTACCTAGTTCAAGAACTGTTGTGCTTCCAGGCTACTCTGTTGGCATGCAGATGTAGGTGGCTTCTTTAGTAAGAAGCTATAATATTTTTGGAAGAATTTACCATTGGTATTTAAAAGTTTTTTGGTTTTTGTGTGTGTGTGTTTTTAAGCATGATACACTGTGTGTATGCCTCTTTTAATAAACAGATTCATGACAGTTTGGAAAAAAAATTGAATAGAATGAACTTAAGAAATTGTCAATGTACTGCAGCTCCAAAAGTTTAGTCCCCAAAGAGTTGTCATTAATTGATGTGTTGTATTTCACCTTCAAGAGAATAATTATGATGTGAGATTTTATTTATTTTTTTTGTTTTTAGGGGAGCACAACACTAAAACAGAATCCCTAAACTGGAAGGGAATTGGATCTTTATGAGGTTAGATCACAGCATCTTAGGAAATGGTTCTTTCTTCCATAGCTCCATTGTTTCCAGGGTCCAAATGAAAAGCTGTCTCACAGTGCCTCACTATTTAGTCAGCACACAGTTTTCATCATTGTCTCTGGAATTAATTTTCTCTCTCGGTCAGCTGGAACTTGAGTTTGATGACCTCCCAGTCACTCTGCAAGCTTCATTTTTCTTCTAAGCTTTTTCTGGGAAAATACATACAAACAGTCCCAAACTGCAACTCTTTCAACATATGGTTCAATCCAGGTCCCAAACTGTGTGTTTTATCATTTAATTTCAGTCCTCATATTTGGCACATTTGAATGCAAATCAAAATAAAGAATCGTACGTAAGCAATAATGTAAGGACTCTCTATAATACATCGGGACCAGTAGCCAAATGTCATCAATTATGCTGACATCTCCTTCAGTATGGAATGTGTCCTAATACTAAGCAATTGTATGTTAACAGTTCCATATGCATTATTACTAATGGTAACTATTGAGTTGAATCATTCCTGTGATAGTATTTAATAATGTCATTTTTAATTGCATACATGCAAGCTATCCCAGTCCTTTTGTGGAAAGAAAATGGTGTTATATTCACATAAAAATAACCAGCACAAAACCACTCTTGTTGCTTTCCTTTAAATGGAGAGAAAAATTTGTGCTCCCAAACCAAGACCTTGGATGCCAAGTTGCAGCCTGGAGCATATTTTTATGGCTGAGTTACAGGCCCCTGAAAAGGGGGTGTTGTAATCAAAAAGCGTGACAAGATGAATGTGCCTCTGTAATTAATTAGATGTCTTTACCCCTTCCCCTACACTCTTGCTGCCACAAAAGATGGTGTGCCAGCTGTTCGTTCTTATCTGCCTCCTGTAGTCCTCAGCATCATTGTGGGGTCAGCAAGGAGATATTTTATTAGCAATAGTGAGAGATTAGAAAAGAAAATATTTCTTTGCTTCTTGCATCCTGAATTGGATTGATGTGAGCATTCTGGGTTTGGTTATTCATGGTGAGGAGTTTCTAACTCTCATGACCTGTGAGTGGTCACCACAGGACCAAAGGAGGATAACTGTTGGCATGTGACCTATGTGCCTGTCCTCTTCCCCTCTAAGAGGTCTTACTGTTGTGGTTGCTCAAGGCATGTTCCCTACCCTTTTTACTTCCTCTTTGTTATTCCCCATGTTTCTGAGGTTGCCCAGAATGTAGCCTCATCCTCAGGGTCCAGCCTGCCATCTGCCAAATGAGAAGTGCAGCACTTTGTATCATATCTACCCAGGAGTCTGTGCACTCTTCTGGGTGTGTGGCACACATGAGGAAGAGAAGCAGATGTAATACTGAGAACAACCAGCTCAATAGTGGTACAGGTTCCCTTCACAGATTCTGAAGGCCTCCTATTTGTCCTGGGCATTCCCCAGCTCAACTCTGTGCAGCTCACACAGGATAACTGCCCCATGTCCTCTTATCCATCCGAGCTGAAAAAGTACCCTGCAGTTGTCTCTGCGCTGGAAACTCTCCTGGTTTCAGGAAGCAGTGGCTGGCATTAGTGTGACTGCTCTGGTGTTTTCTGTTTTTCATCCTCCTCAATCAGCAGTGTTTAACATTTGTTCAATGCCTTTTCTGCCACCAGAACTTGCATGTGAGAGGAAATGAACATCTGAGTGTGTAGTTTGGATTAGGACTTGAAGCAACCCTTCCATTCTGCATACATGCTTTCTGTGACTAGTGAACAGCAATACTGACATTTCAAATATCACTGCTAGCTTCCTAGAAGCTACTGAAATGGTTGCAGCATTTAACACATGCTTTTAGACCCACTTTTAGGAAACTGTGGCCATTATCTCTTCATCGCTTACAGTTTAAAATACAAAGGTTCTCTTAGCAACCATAACTTTTAGATGTGGGGAGGAAACTGAGACTGAAAAAAAAATTCTTCAAGCATTTAGTTTCTTACACTCACTCTAGGGACCATGCAACACGGTTTTGTGAGATAAAATATTTAATGCAATTATTCCTCAATAGTGTCCACATCCTCACAGAAGCATTACTAGCTCTGCCATTGTTTGTCTGTGTTTAACTTTAGTTAAATCATCTAGGCATCAGCAGTTCTTCTGCAAATAGATGTTGGAGGAGCTGTGGAAGTACTGAAACCTTATTGCACTCATAAAAGCAGCCATTCCCAAACATTTCTTTTTTGGATAAATGACAAAGTGGTAATGAGAAGAAAATGTTCATGTCTGTAAATTCAGTTCAAGATGTTCTCCTTTAAAGAAGGAAAACCATCTTAAAGCTGACAAGTTGCCCTATGATCATATGGTCCTCAATAAGCAAGTATCCACATACTCACAAAGCCATTAGCAGAGAAGCCAAGGAGCTGAATCCTGTGAAGAGTGTTCACTCTCCTGCCTTGGAGCCGCTTCCTTCAGTTCTACGGTTATCAACAAAGAAAGCAATGGGAAACACAACAAAGGCCATATACTGCTGATGCTTTTATGTCTCATGTAAATAATTATATGACCCCATGAACCATGAGATTTCATCCTTCACCAAACACATAGGGTTAAAATGTTATGTGCTTCACAGCAGAAGTGAGTTTGGCTTTAGTAACTCTCTTGTATGTATTTTAATTTCATTTTCTTTCCCACAACCTCCTGCCCCTTCAGATCCATGCTAACTTGTATTAATTTTTGTCTTTCTCCCAAGCTGTTCTTGCGCCCTCGGCTATGAGGGGGAGAGGTGTGAAATAAACCCAGATGACTGCGAAGATAATGACTGTGAGAATAACTCTACATGTGTGGATGGGATCAACAACTATGTCTGTCTCTGTCCTCCTAATTACACAGGTAAGAAAGGTCCACAATTAAAGAACAAGAATACATGAGGAGTCTCTGCAGTGCTGAAGGGGAAGGGTCTAATCGCGTGTTTACTTTGTCATAAATGCATAATTAACAAAAAAAAATTAGTCCCATTTCTAAGCTCCCTGTATGTCTTACTGATGAATGACTGGAAAGGTATCAGTTCTACCAATATTCAACACAAACACAAACACTCTTCTGAGTCAAATTGCTGATTCTTCATTGGAAAATACACTCAAAAATGCTGAAATTTTAAGTGTCCATGAAATGTTTATTTCTTCACATGCATTCACTACATTTCAAAAATATTCCCAGTACTGAACTGAATCTGATACACATCTGATATAAATCTTGAAAAACTAAAATGGCTCCAGTTTAAATTATGGTTGTTTTTTGGGCATAGCTTTCACTGGAGATCTCGAAGGCATATATTAAATAAGTTAAGCCTGATAATTTGCTGTTTAATTTCATTATCTCCGTTTCACAAGCGAAGAAGCAAAGACTAAGAAACTGCAGGTTCAGTTGTATTTTTAAGAGTGCATCTATGGCAGTTAGCCCAGCACAGCAGATGTGCAGTCACTTGCTAAGCCCACAGTGACAGAAGTTGGTAACTGAGTTAGAAATGGAATGACTATTTCCAGTGCCCAGGTTGTATTTCAGAGAAGTTCCTTCCTAAAACTTCTGTAAGGCCAGAAACCTTCCTAACTGCAATCTAAAAATGTTTTTTTCTCAAATCGTTACTGGAGTATACTACTGACTCATTCAAACTGTTAGCACAACCTCCACAGCATGGAGCAGTGAGGAAACACCTGCAATAGTTCCTACTTCCATCCTTTGAAATGGGCTTATTACCTTCTAAGCATGGAGAAGTAATGAAGGGCTTCTTGTACACAGGAATATATTGCATGTCAAGGGATTTAATGAGGATCAAGCTTGAGTGTCTGGGTGAGGTGGAGTAGGGGAAAGCTTCTAGAATTTCGAACTTAAAATACTTTTGTGGCTGATACAAAGGAGGCCCATGTAAATCTTTAGCTGAGAAAAGCCTTATGACTTGAATGTACATTTATTGGAGTTCTAAAATGATTTTTCTGCCAAAAACTGGAAAGCTTCAACTTAGCAGAGTAAAGAGTTTTGCCTGTAAGCATGTTGAGCCAATTGTGCTTGCTTGTGCACTATTTATGTGAGCTATTCTTGGGTGGTTTCAAACAAAATTCTATACAGGGCGGCAGAGCCTTTATATTTACAAGAGGAAATGTATTTGCCAAGCCAAGAAAAGATATATCTAGTAAGGAACTAAATCCACTATATATGTAAATGCCATTTCCTTTTCACAGGCTTATTGCAGATTATTTTGGTTATTGAAGAGAAGAAAAGCAGGAAAGAACTAGATTGGGATTTCTTCTTAAATAGGAATCTGGCTACAGGCCAGAGAATTCACATGATACTTAAGAATCAGTTTTGAAATGTTTTGAGTCAACTTCCATCTTATTTTTTTTTACCTGCATACTGTCTGTGCTTGTTTGGGGGAATTTGTCAAATACTTGTGTGTTGTAACACTGCATGCTAGATCCCAGCCTTGCATGTAGTATGTGCACAATTGTATGTACCCACAGTAATGATTTGCTGTTAGAGTACAGGCAGTAGCTTTGGCTGCAGTTGAAACAGACTTAGTGAAGAAGAGCAGAAAATATTTCTGGAAAAATATGATATAGATAGTGAAATGAAGAAAGGCTACAAAAATGGGAGGGTAGCTTAAGTTTGAAATCTGATGAGTTTACATGTTTCTTTTAAAAAGGGAGAGTTTAGTGAACTGTGAATTGCCAATTAAGAATTGCCTTAGCCTGCTTTACCTCCTTTTTGGAGACGGATATTCCATCCAGCCTGACCAGTCACCTGGAAGGACTCACTGCAGTGCAGCTGGCTGGGCTGAAATATCCTCTGAGATGTGCCTGGCCCTGTCTGAGCAGAAAAGCATAAAGTAGCTGCAAGAACTCAAACCGTCAGCCAAACAAATGTTACATACATGCCAAGTGAATTTGAGCCATGATTTTGAGGGTTCCATAAGAATTGAATCCAAACACAAGAAACTGAACATCATTTGAAGTTGCTTGATTGAATGAACAGCAGCTAAGGAAACTTCATGGAAGTAAACAGGCAAGTTGTGAAGAAGCACTTTAAGAAGGAGGGTGTGCATGACCTGTAAAGAGAAGGATCCATAAGCATAGAGTTTGGCTGGAGTCTCCTATGAGATTCGGGGCATCTCTGTGAATATTCTCCTCAAATAAACCATGGTGTAGTGATACAAGACCTGAAGATAGTAAGGTAGTACCTTTAAAATGAAAATGATCATAATAAATAAATAGGTGCTGACAACTTTAATATTGTGTTTGAATACACTGAGAATGGTGAATGCTAACATTTCAAGATCGAGTGTGGTTTCTCTGGGGGGTCAGGAACTTATTGCTGCTCTCATAACTGCATTCAGCTCTCTGCGTCCCTCTCGGGTGCTGACTCTGCTAATCATTCAGTTAGCAAACTGTATGTGCTTCAGAGCTGCCAAGTGTATGGATTCTATATGTATGTATGTGAACAAAGAAAGAAAGATGGGAGATACTTTCAAAGGCAAAAGTAGCTCTTGTGCGAAGTAGTTTGGGGTATAATGGACTCACAGTGCCATGCTTTGCCAACAGGGGCAGTGATACCCATAGGTAGGGTGAAACCAGTAGGACAGAAAAATACAGGCAAGTATCTCTTTTTGCTGGGACCAACTATTCAATAGGGACAAGCTGAGAGATGAGAAGGAGGATTAGAAATGATGCTTAAGAACCATTGGGAGGTTAAGAATAGGTCTTCAAGTTCTCAAGAAAAGTCATATTTATCTTGAGTAGGCAGAGCAAGACTTTTCATACTTTACTAATGCCTATGTTGAAAACAGAAATTTCTGTAAAAGGTTGAATGGCTGGATTTGGTAGCTGAACAAATCCAGACCACATGGTTTTATCCAAGAAATGCTGATTCTAGGTACAACATGGATTTCTCACCAGATTAGTTTAATACAAATTAAGAATAATCTGAATTATACTGGAGTTCAGACAAGGTGTTTCTGTTGTGATAATCTGTGATGTTTTCAGTAGCCTTCAGGCTGGTTGCTGTAGATGCTCAGCATCTATTTCAGATTCAGTTTCTTCTTTTCAGATTCTTATTTCAGATTTTTCTTTTCTTGACTGTACAGAGAGGCAACGTCTTAATCCCTCATCACTCTTTTGTCTTGGGTGCTATAATACTTCTAAGACTGAATCATACTGCAGTAAATATTGGAGAATAAATGCATTTTGTAACGTAAAGAAGTTCCTCCAGAGTACCTGGAGGAAGAAGATCCAAGAGCACGTGTGTTGTTCTCTAAGAACTATTTTGCGATCTCCCCTGATTTCTTTGATTAATGTGTAAATCTTAATAGTTAATCTTATGTTCCTATGTGAAAAAGAAATTAAAAATGCATGTGTTGGAGATGTTGGCTATTGACAGGTAGACAATATCCATGGTTTGGTTTTTTCCATACCTCAGTATTTTTGTGCTTTATCTTCTGTCTTTCAAGTTTGACTTGTAGCCTTTTTAGGAAAAAATATCCCAAATACTGGTGCATACGTTTTTATTTCGTTGGTTTTAATAATGAAAGCCAGAAATCTTTCTTCAATTAATAGTTTTTTGCAGTGTTTTCCTTTAAAATCCTTTGACAATTTTTTCCCCACACAAAGTAGGTTGCAGATAAAAAAAAAAAAAAACCAACCGATTTGGTAAGTGACTGCTGAAGGAAGGAATTTCCCACACTCCAGCCCTATTTCACTTTCATTTAATTTTTTTTTTTAAGTGCAATAACCTTCTTCCTTGTTTTTTTCCATCTAATCATTAATACAACGTGCAAATACAAATGGATTGTATGAAATAGGAAAGCGTAAGTTAAAGAGAACAAAATAGAGAAAGTAGGCAGATAGCTGATTGCCATGTAAAGAAAGAATCTATGGCAGAAAAGGAGACTTGATTCTCCTTAATCAAACCTTTGCTTGAACAAGTTTTCCTCCCTGTTCTTCAGCATTTTCCATGTTTGTTGTGTGCATTTATATAACTGAACCAACTCACACTGCATAGCAGAGTACTGACTGCCTTTGCCTCCATTTGATAGATTCTTTTTTCTTTGCCCAACTTCTTACTTTATTTCTGAAGCTAAATTAAAAACATGTATTTCCTCTGGGATAATCATAGCCCTAGTCTAGCCAGCTCTACAGCTTGAGCACTTTATCAGCTGTTTTACAACCTGGTTTGACCATTTGATGGGCTTACAGTTTTGTAGTCTTTCCTCTCCAAAAATGAAAATATATAGGAATATTAGAAGAGGAAGCTATGAATTAGTAACCCCAATCTTTTCTTTTTTGAGTTTTTCTAATATTTGTCCAATTCCTTCATCCTACTGTTCTCTTAAATCTTCATCATTCTCTCGATCTCTTAACTTCCTTATCTTTGTCTGAATCTATAGCTTTACCATGCCCTATCTCTAGCTAATATCAACACAATCTCCCTAGCTTTTTGTTTTAGCAGTGTAGACAGAATTGATACCATTTTTTTCCTTTCCATTCCCATTTTCTTTTCTTTTTCATCTCAGACAATCTTGAGAGACTTCACTGATCTGTTTGTAGCTACAGATCAAACGTACAGTTTTATACCTCCAAAAAAAAAATCCTTCCTTTACTCTCATTATTGTCTGTGCTCTCACTTGAAGAAGTATTCCAACCTACATGAAGGACTGTCTATACCAAACATATAATGTGTACTTTGAGTTAGTTTATGCTTGACTTGCTACTTCATTTAGTCTTATTTGTGATTGCTGTGACTTCTGCTTCCTCCAGTCTGCCTGAAGCAGAAATAAGTAGGTCTCATGCAATAAATAAATCAATAAATATATCCATTTTTGCTAAGAATCCTAAAAAGCCTCAGCTAATGGCTTCACCTCTTTGTTCTGAGACCTAACAAAAAATAAAAAATCAGCAGCTTCTTATACTGAGAATGGATTGGGTTTTTTTTTCCTGAAATCCACAGCATCCCATGGAGGGGATGAAAAAAGCAAGTTTTAAAATAGTTTGTTTCCCTGGGAAAAAAATGCAAGTAGTTTGTATCACAGGGAAAAAAAAAACTCAAAAGCAAAGCTAGAAACTATTTCTGGATTTATGTGTTTGGAAGACAAGACTAAGATGTATTTTACCTTAGGGGACCTTGCGGTGTGCTGTGGTAGATGGTATCTGAGATTTTTGCAGTTATGCTACTTTTAGACAGAACACTATTTGCTGTTAGTGATTATGGTCTCTTTTTCTGGCGTATCTGATTGTGGTCATGTTGCACAGCCAAAGCCGAACACTTAGTCAAGCCAAATGACTCTGAAAGAAAGAAGTTCTGTGGGTGACTTGTGGCTGACGCTCATTGCTGGAGCTCTCCAGCTTGTTCCCCTTAGCTTAGCAATGTGAGGCTGATTGGAAACAATCCTTGAGATGGGCATCAGTGGAAGCTGAACTGTGCTAAAGTGAAACCTTGTGCTGTAGGTTGGTTTTGTCCCTTGCATGTTTTTAAGTACGCGTTGGACGTAGGAGCAGGAAGTGTTTAGATAGCATGGTTCAGCCTTGTGGTTCTGCGGGGACCTAGAATGTCTGATAAATACTTGAACAAGCATCTAACAATTGGTCTCTTAAAATTTTGGAACTTTAGCCATATTTCCTTGAGACAAACAAAATTATGGTCAAAGTTTGGTGCATTTTTTTCAGTCTTGAAGGAATTCTGCCTTACATGGAAGTTTCTCAGCTGTAGTTACTTGGCAGCTGTAAAGTGTGTTTGTTTTCTGTGCAAAAAAATGAAAGAGCGCCTACGTTTCCCAGACGTATAACCATAAAGGAGAAGACCTGCAAGATCTGCAAGTTCTCCCTCCTTGGAGATACTCAAAATCCATCTGGACATTGTCCTGAATAGGTGGCCCCATGTGAGCAAGGGGTTGGAGCAGATAAATCTAGAGGTCCCTTTCAGCCTCAGCTACTCTGTGTCCTAGCTCTGTTCAAAAGCATACACCTACTTCAAGTGTTGCCTTCTTAAAAGAGAACCATGCCATTGTTATCAGACTGAACCCCTTGTACTGTGACTGAAGAGTACAGAGCAGTGCTGCAGCCTTTGCAATTGCTCTTTTGTCACACTGGAGCTCTCAACTCCGGGATTTCTGCTGGTCATATTCCCTTTTGTAAAATGTCATATTTCATATTTTAGGATGTAGATACACTGGAAGATTTCTTTGTTCATCAGGACCTTTGTATATCTCTTAAGAAAATGTAATTTCAGCTTCCCGTATATTCAGTTATCCATATACTTAGCTACTGCTGTCTTAAGGGATTGATGCAGTGATTACCCACAAATGGGAGTCATGATTCATGAAATCCAATTTGTGAAGAAATACAAAAAAGGATTAGAAGTTAACCATGAGCCTACAACTGACCTGCTTTCCTGCAGCTGGCAGGTGGTCGGGGCATTCAGCACTCCAGTGCTGAGAAGGCGGCCATGTTAGCATTGCCAGTAGAAAATAAGGAAGTCTTTCTGCATGTAAAGTATTTTTCAAAGATCTCTGCATTTCAAAATCTATTTTGAAGGATCATCTTCGTCATCATCTTCTTTCATCATCTTCATCTTTTTGTAAGCCTTTTAGAGTTTGGATTAGAACTTTCAGGAAAAAAAGTGTGACTTCAGCATCTCTGTAACTTAACACTGATTAGTTAGAGGAGGACTTGATTAACTGGAGAAAGCATTGTTAGTTCTCTAGTCAGGCCTTGCTATTTAATCAGGTATTGCCTTGTTTTATCTTGAGAGGCAATTGCTCCTCAGTTCTGAACCACAAGCCATTTTCTTGGGACATTGAATGTTGAGGCTAACTTGTAGCTACTGTTTAACAGGCCAAAACTTCATATGTGAACACTCGGAAATGAGTTTTCAAAGCATTAGCACAGAATAAAAAGCATAAATTTGCTGTTAGTTTTTTGCCAGCTAAGTATTTTGGGCAGCATTCATCAAGCCAGAGCAAGCTCCATTCATTATCCATACAGAGAATTCTGTTACAGTGGTGGATTCCAGGTAATTTATTTTGTTTAACACAGTATTGGTGTTTAACATGGCAGCTGAGTGCATTTGCTACTGCTGGATTTTGACAGCATTTCTCTTTTCCTCATTGCAAGTTTAAAGAGTTTGGAAGTAAAAAATCCAATTTTTATTTTCTAAGATGAGCCTCAAATCTTTTTCATCAAGTATCAACATCATTCCCAACTTAGTTATTTTCTTGGCAGTGTCTCTTCTAGTTTATTGGAGGGACATCCTGTGTCTGGTCCACCCAACCATTTTTAGGTTCTCTGTTCTCCTGAAATTTCCACTTGGCACTGACTTCTTTTTAATAACTAAAAAGAGAGAAAGGGAATAGAAAAATGCAAAAAAACATTTCTTCCGATATAAGTTATTAGATATCAAATGAGTAATCTCTTATGAGAATAACAGTTCAGTGTTTTTTATTGCCAGTAAAGGGAAGAGTTCTATTTCGATTCACCTGGCAAAGTTCAGAAACTTGCAACATACTATTTAACCACTCAAATACAAATCATTTCGCTGCGCAAGCTGGAAAAGTTTGCTGTGCGGATAAAGGCCAGGTTTTCTCCATCATTCTTTCACTGCAAGTTCCTTCCTTTTCTCAAGAAATATTGTGAAATGCTCAACAGTATTTTTGCTTTTAGTCCTCCAGGCCCACCGTAAGGTTTTCTCAAATGATAGTGAGAATGTTTTCTACGTTGCTTTACCAGTTATTTCTTGAGTATCAAGAATGACAGAACAAAGGATAATCCAGCTGATGTGGGAAACAAAAGAAAATCATAGAACTCATCAGTTGCAAATTGGTGGATTAGATGCTCTTTTCAGAACTGTAGTTTTACTTAGATACTACCACCCTCCAAATCTCTCTTTTAGTCATTAAGGAGAATAGTGTAACTTGGATCCTAGTTTTAAAAGTCTGGTGTGGCATGAAATGAATAACTCTCTTGACATCTCAGAATGGAAAAAAAAAGAAAAGAAAAGAAAAAAAAAGGAAAGATGATTATTAAACTGTGTGTTAAAGTCTTCTTTATTGCTCTGTTGTTGCCTTGGCTTCATTCTGAGACATGTGGAAGAAAAAGAAAAGCCTAAGCATGTTTCTTGGCAGTTCTTCATAAGCAGTAAGCCCTGTGAAAAGTGAATATGGAAAGCCCCATGAAATTCAGGATTTCACTGAAAAAATAAGAACAGGGAAATGCTGCATGAGATAATAAATGTTTTGTTGTGGCTTTTTAAAAAGTAGTGAGCAGTGCTGGTGAAGGATAGATGGGAAGTGGTTTCAAAGGGGCAACGTACCTTTTCTATTATACGAGGGGGTCATTTTTTTTCATTCTTTTAAAGCCCGGAGTGACAGCAATAGGAGATCCACCTGCCACTGCTCTGCTTGTCAGTACAATTTGGTTCTAATCTGAAAGTTGCATGTTGGTGGCAGATCACACTACTTTCTTCATCCGTTCCGATTGGAGGTCTGATTTGAGGATACAGAGAACAGAGGAAGATGGAAAGATTTACCACATTTAGGAAAGGATTATACTGAACTTTCTGATGTTTTAGCATTGTCAAATACCTCCCACAAATAGAATGAATGCTGCTAGAATTTTGCCTGTGATTATTGTCCAGTTCACTTTCAGATTCACATAGCTATCCAGTGAGGAACTTGGACTAGACCTTTAATTTTTTCACAGAGGAGCAGTTGTGTGTCACACCAACAAAGGGAGTGGGTGAGATTTTTCCTCTGATGCTGGCATTGAAGTGGCTAGTGAATAGTGCACTCTCAGGTCTGATGGCAGATCTTTCGGCCCAGTTATTTTCTGAGCAAGTGAAGTAGAAGAACGTTTTTGTGCAGCTGGTGCCTTGGATTTTGCTTTCAGAAAGTGCTTTATTTCCTTGGCATGTTTTTTGCAACATGTAGTGAACTTTGTTGGAGTCTGAAATAATGTATCTAGAATTCTCTTCCTGAGATGATGCTGCTCTAGTTGCAAGGCATTCCCAAGTGAACTCCTTAATGAGTGATAGATGGGAAAAATAACAGGAAGAGTTCTTAAACTTTCCAAGTTTTGCATGAACACTGATAAATTTTTTGGATGAGGTATTTGGTACCAAGCCTGGAATTCTCCTAAATTGTGATAGTGGAGCCTTCAGAATGACACAGTGAGTCATAATATTTGACATTTGGGGAGATTTTTACTGGATCTCTAAGCGCTTGTCAAGACTGTTGAGAAGAATACTTTAAGAAGAATTATTATTTCCTTTGAGAGTTTATGAAACAGTTCTTTTTTTTTTTTTAAAAAAAGCCCATTTCCTCTTCTTCAAAGCAAAAAGAGAAATAGAAATGTGAAAAGTCTGTACTGAAGATTTTCAGCAAAAGAATGGTTGAAGGCATCTGTCCACACTGTGTTCAGTTAATAAATGGTCTTCAGAAAATATTTGCTGCTTTAGATCATTGCATTCTTTTGATGTCACCAGCCAGTTACGCTTTATTCATGTTTATTTTCGCATAAGATTTGCAGTGCACTGCTAAGGGACATGAGATACACCAAGAAGACAAACTGGCAATTCTCCAGACATTGCAGCAAGTTCTGACCAGCTCGTGTTCATGTCTGCCCAAAGGCAGAGGCTGTCACTTTGGCTCTTAATATCTGGGAGAGCTTGTGGGCTGTGAGTTCTGGGATTGCTAAGTAAACAGACCTATCTCCAGTCCTTCTGCCTCAAAAATGTGTTAATGACTGTCCTCCATGGAGGCGGCCTTCCTATCGGTAAGAACTGAACATCCCCAGTTGCTTTTGAGGAGTAACAAAGTACAGTGGCAAACCTCAAGTCCAGGGAATGAACTGTTTCCCTGGTTCCCAGGGTCTCGATCTTATTGGCACATCCCTTCCCTGAGCTGGATGCATTGATGACATTTGCTCAAGTTTTGTCCACAACTGTTAAAAGGCTTGATAGCATTTAATAAGCGGTGGTTTCTTGGGATTCCCTGGCTCCAAATGGAATGGAAAGTTTGTACAAATAACAAACTCTGCCTACTGAGGATTGCCATGTTGTACTTTTCCAGTGTTGCCCAACCCAACCCTCTAAAAGGCATGAGGATACATACGGCATATGAATGCTGTGGTTACACTGGTAGTCACCTCTTCTGCCTTCAGGGCTTGCATTCCTGCAACCCTTGTTCATTTTTGCTTGACAACTCTCAAAAGCAGATACATGTTCCTTGTTTTAATTTAAATTAATTTAATTTAAATTAAAATTTTTGAGTCATCTTTGCAAATTTCATTGTTCTTCCATTCTCATATGAAGAGTCAAATGAAGTCTTGTGTACCAGCATTGTAGTGTTGTAGTGTATGGAGGCTGGATATGTGGGAGAAATAGCTTGAAGTGGGGGAGCTGAGGGTGTTAACAGCTTAACTCGTATCTGCCACTACCAGAGTCCTTCTCAAAACTGTACTCCCAGTTATCCCTGCCAGATCACAAGACTGATAAAAGGTGGTTCTGATTTGCATTTTCCTTCTGAATTTTTATATATGTGGTTCTCTTGGGTTGTATTTTCATGTATTTCTCTGTAGCCACTACATTTAGAAATGCAATTATTATTGAAAATGGAGATCATTCTAAGACAGGCAGACCTGCAGCTTCATGACAGTACTGCTGAAGCGTTGCCAGCTCACCAGGGCCAAACATGGTATCTTTTTTCCCACACTATCCACATGACCTGTTGCTTGTACGATAACATGTATCATGTATAGGCACACAAAATATGCATAACCCTTGAAACCCTGCAGATGTGGTCTTCTGATAGAGCTGCATGGGGGACTTTGGGACTGTATTTTTAAGGGTTTCCGTGTTGAGAGTACCTGACCTTTGCTTCTCCTGAAAGGCTTTGGGAGATGGGGGGCATGTTTCTGTTGGTGTCTTGGGAAGCCAAACATTTCTGTAGTCTTTGGCTGGATCTCAAATCCTGGGATACTGAAGTGTGACCGAATAATTTAGGACTGAGAGAAGGGGGTGTTTAAATAAACTATCTGTTTTTGAGCATTCTATTAATTACTAACATTTAAACAAATCCAGGGAGGTGCCTGGCGTGTAACACAATACCTAGAAACAGCTGAGCTGAGCTTACATGTTGGTTTTTTTTCTAAAAAGACATCATCTCCTGTGAGCACAATAGAGCTAGTGCTTTTCGTATAAATAGTGAATGTTTCATAATTACGTGCAGTCGTAAAGCTGGTTCCTATTATTGAGAGTCACAGAGGTTTGGGGGAGGGTTTGTGAGTTGTCTTTCTTTTCCAGAATGATGTCTCATCAGCCTCTTTGGCAGAGTAGTGACTGCGGCTTGCATGCTTTGGTGTGAAAATGTCACAGTCTAATGAGTAACTTCGTTCTTGTGTCACTTTCTTTCTTTGATGCAAGAGGTCAAGAACTGACCATTCAATCATTAGCCTGTCTCCAAGTGGGGCTTTCATGTCAGTGCTTTTTATACCAATCTTTCAGATTTGTATGATATAATCAGTACAGTCATTGTAGGTCAAAAGAACCCAGTTTAATGAAGTCTCATAGGATCTCACATGCAGTGTTGTCACTCCCTGCTGAACAACTGAGTGTCTCCATTTAGGGAGATCTGCCATCACTGAACATCATGATTGAAGCTCTTCAGGATTGTCCAAATTGTGTTACAGCTTTATTGCTTTTCTTTTGCTGTAGGTGAACTGTGTGATGAGGTGATTAACCACTGCATTCCTGAGCTAAATCCATGCCAACATGAGTCCAAATGTGTTCCACTTGACAAAGGATCCAGGTGAGCATGTGTACACATTGGTCAGCACACACTGGGTAGATCTGTTGGCTTTGAGTATTGGGAATGATACTGACTGCCCTTCACTGTAAATGACGGTGAAACCCTGGCCATTTGTGGTTTGGGCTGTTTCGAGAGGCACATGTTAGCAGCATTCGTCACTGGAGAGAGGATTTCAGAACAATTTAGCAAATAGCTAGACTTTTCAGATGTCTGACTCTGTATGGAAAGCTTGTGGAGGAAAGATTTTTGAATCAAAGCAGTAAGAAAAGAGAACAAATTCAAGAGGTCTTGGTGCAGCTGTGAGCTGTGTTCTGCACTTTTCTCTAAGGCTGTTTTCACAGCCACAGTGCTGTCCTAGAGACTCGCCATTTCCCTCTGGGAGGGAAGGCTGGAGTTTTGGCAAGGGACGCCTTCACCTAGCACACCTTGTATGTCCGGGGAGGGGCAGTAGTGCTAACCTGGTTGGTAACCTGCAGCTTTGGTCAGACTAAGCCCTGTGAAGCAGCAGGTCAGAATAACGGACACTAAGACGGACACAGAGCATTTCAGAATAGGTAAAAGAAAGTGAAAAAAAAAATTCAGTGGTGCTGTCTGAAGATTAGCTGAATCTGTGCTAGACAGTCAGTCTGTAAAGCTCGAGCCTTGCTTTCAGATGAAAATTATCTAGATAGAAATGGTTCCAACTCTCAAGGAAGATGGAACTGTCAAATGATTAGCACAGCTCCCGAAATGATACACAGACTGGAAGAGCTGTTGTGTGCTGATATACAGATAGTCCGTAGCATTTTTTCTTCCATATCTAGAATGCAGAATAGCTAAAGCACGTTAAGGGTAAAGGCTTTTAACTCAGATTTCCTTCAATCACTGGATATATGTAAGGATGGAAATAATTGTGGTCCTGAATGGTCTACCCTTATTGGAAGTATTTTTGTACTTGCCACTCAAATGCTTTGAGGAAATAAGATACTTCTGCTTGTTTGCTCGCTAAAGAAGTGTCCTTCACAGCAGGGCCCTTAACTTTTGAGAGAAGCCTAAATAATCATGCTCATAAGTATTTTCTACTACTGTTCTTGTGTTTTTCTTCCCACTATTGTTGAGTTATTCTTCCTACTGTTCAGGGAATGCTAAACAAAATTTCTTTGCTTGTTTGGTCCCATTTTGCTTTCTCACAAGCCAGACTTGAAAAGCAAGGGAGCCTTTCCAGCCTTGCAAGCAGATTTATCCCAGTGTTGCTTTTTTTTTTGCATGCCTTAGTTGCACCAAACCATTCAGAAATAGCTGAGAACACTCAGCAGCTGTTGCAGCAATATGTGGCTGCTGTTGGGTCTCATTCAAAACAACAAGCTCTGTTCCTGTGCTGTCACTGATTCCTTGAGCAGTTTGATCCCCTGACCCATGATGTGCAGTATATTTAGTTTGTAATGGGGCAGTGTGAAAGTGCATGCAGAATGAGTCAGGCTCATGCGTCAGTCCTGTGCTCTGCTGACAGGGCAGGAAGGTTAATGGTGGGTTCAGCTTTTCCCTGAGCATCCAGTGGGCAGTCTGTGCCCTGGGCATGCAGTGGCACACACCAGTGAAGGATGTCAGAGCAGCAGAGACTCCAGGCTGCCTCTCCTCTGTTCAGTTCTAGTCAGCCTGCAAGTCTACAGAGGGAGGAAAAGATGATAAAGAGAGAAAAAATAGGAAGCCAAGTTATATATTCATATGGGGAGGAAAATTCCATTGTGGCCTTGCAATAGAAGCTATGAATCACCACTTTAATACAATAGACATTGAGAGCATGCAGATGCAAATCCCCCTGGATAGGCCAACATTTTGAACACCACAAGACATGTTTTTAGGCTCTCGGATACTGGGAATGTTTCCATCACTGCAAGGCTGTAGCAGAAAACAGGTTTTCAGTTGTTCTGATGTCGGATGGTCACTGAGAAATGAGATAAATGCTCTAATCATGTAGATTGCCCTCTTAGCAGGACTTCAGCATAAACATTTATTTGCCTTCATCTTTACTGCACCACACTTTTACTGATACACAGACACTTGCTAGTGCTGTGTGGGAGAGGGGTGGCACCAAGTTGCCATCGTTCTCTGAGGACAAGACGTGGAGTTCCTAGAAGGATGCTAGGTGAGGTGCTCAACGGCTGCTTCTCATTGCCAGGTGCCATGCATGCATTTTTGGTAGCTTCAGCCCAGATAGCGCCCTAAGAGCTCAGAGATGATGGACCCAAAAGAGATTCCGTGTTTCTAAAGGGAAAGCCAAGCTTGGAAGCAAACTGCACTATTCCAGTGTGTTCAGCTGCACAGAACTCTTTGCTTTTTAAGCTAAGATTGTAGGTGGATTTCCTCACTTCCAGCCTTCACGTATTTACTGTGCTGTTACCAGAGAGGAGGAGGAGCTTTCTGTATACAGCTGAAAAAAATAAAATAAAATAAAAAATTTAACACAATGAAAAGACTTCAAAAAAATAACTTCAAGAAAAGAACATGTTATTCCATTCACTATAGTGATGTTGGAGCATGGTATAAATATACTTTATTTTTGTAAAGCTTGGAATTATTACCTGACAGCTTAAAATGCTGATTTAATGCAGCCCTGCAGAGAAAAGTGGTGGTTCTGTCATTACTGAGATAGCCAATACACATCGTAAAATTGATGCATGGCAGCCCTGAATAAGGCACTGCACATCGTTCATTATTACATCACTTTATATTAGGACTGCAGGGATCAATAAAAAGCAACAGGATTAAATGCTGCCAATTCACCCCCTTCCACCCAGTTTTTTGATTGACATTCTTTTCTTGCAGGTGTGACTGAAGTTGCCAAAAAGTGCTGCACACTTCTTATACTTTGGGGAAATCACACTTTTTACTTTTTCCTCTGTACTGTCATCTCCTTTATGTTAATCACAGTATTCCCTGAGCCACCAAGGTGCAAAAAGGCGATTCAGACAAACAGAGCTGGAACATCAACCATCCTGTGTCTGCAGAGGGTTATGGTGGCCTTTCCCAGAGGAAGGATGGAAAAGGAAATCCTGTGCATCTACATAGCTTTACCCCTCTATAGCCCATGGGTTAAGAGGCTTTGCGTTCTTTTGTCCATTTTTAGCCAGTCATTGTGAACAAAATGGAGTCTGGGGGCCCAATTCTTCTCAGTGCAGGAGCTGTGGCAGCTGCTCATCAGTCACTGCCCCACACAGAGATAACTCACTGCCTTGCCTGGAGGAGCTGGGGAGTGGCTGGCAGCCAGAACACACCACTCAGAACCAACTTCCATCCAATGACTGTTGCCTGGAAAGGGGAAGTATCTTCTTTCTTGACAGCTCCCAGGTGCCCAGTTCCTCTGAGGAGGTTTCTCACAAGGAGCTTCCACCTGTACCCACCCTGCCAGGCTGCCAGCAGGCAGGAGGAGCAGAAGGGCAGCAGAATAGATCAGTGGCACAGTGGTATCTCTGCTGGTGACACCTCCGTTGACTTTATGATTTATGTGAGCTCTTCCAGCTTACATTGACAAGCTCACAGATCTAAACAACGGGCTCTGGCAAGAGCACAGACCTCCTTTTTATTGCTGAAGTGCAGCTCTTCCCTTGTTTTGGTTTAAGTGATATGCCTTTTGTTTTCCAGATGTGCAGAAGAATCCAGCTGGGGGTAGTGAAATGTGCTTTGTGAACTAAAATGTGTTCATGACTAAACATTGTCTACACCATAGACTCAAAAAGAGGCTTTTCAGCTATCCCAAAAAAGTCTGTTCCAACTCAGAGACTTTGGGATGCATTTCCTATTGTCAGGTTGTAAATATCCGCGAGGCTTATAGCAGAAATAGTGACATGACCTTCATATAACAAACCTGATCTAAAAGGTAATGCTTTTGAGAATGGCATTGCCCCACAAGGGGCAGGTGTGTGCCTGGTCTGAGTGTCCCCATTGTAAAGAAGACACTTCAGAGGTAACTTTCACCAGCGGAAGCAACATTTACATCCATGCAGATGGATGATGGAGAGGTGGAGAGTTCACAACTGATGGTCTTTTTGTTTGCATTTGCTGGGTTTTATGGTTTGCTTGCAGATTGCTTCCATTTGGGAGATGGAAGCTTAGTGTACTCTATGTAGTTGCACAGAGTCAATCTCAAGCAGCAGCATGGAAACAGGCAAAATTGTTTTGCACTCACATCGTCGGAGACATCAGAGCAACTGCCCTTGCAGAATATAGAGTCTATAAAGTTAGGGGAATTGTTGTCATCTTTAACACCATAGGGAGACCACTATCCCATCACCCTTCTCCACAGACTTGGCTGAGAAAAAAAACAGAAGTATGGTATTGCTTTGCTTGGCTGGAACATAAGCAGATTGCAGAACCTCAAATGCAGACAGATGGGAGGCACCTGAGCGTTTCTGATGGCAGGAATTGTGCTTGATGCTTCCAGGAATAATAGCTAACACCTTTCTGTCTCAAATCAGATTGGTGCTCTGTTGCCTATGTGTGCTGCTGTTGTGAATGTTGAAACAAGCTATTAACGGCAATCTTCTTGTATTGCAGATGCGAGTGCTTGCCTGGTTACAGTGGCAAACACTGTGAAATAGATGATGATGACTGTGTGGGCCATAAGTGTCGCCATGGAGCTGTCTGCGTAGATGCAGTCAATGGCTACACCTGCATCTGTCCTCAGGGCTTCAGGTACGTGAGAGGCACCTCCTCCTCCACACTATTTGTCTTTTGTACATGGTATTGAGGCATTTTCTTTAATTGCCTTCATTCTCAGAGCTAATCAGCCTCTACATTTGGTATTGATGTGTCATTCCTATGGGAATAGATAGCCTGGTGCTTTCTGTCTTGTAGCTGAAATAGATCTTAAAGAGTTAACTGAATAGCTAGCATTTGCTTTTCAAACAGCAGTCTGCCTTTTGTGCAGTGCTGTGTCAATTTGCCTGCCTGCCTGCCCCAGCCTTTCCTGGTAAAGCAGTAGGTAATGCAATCACATAAATGATATGGAGATAAGTTTTGCACATGTGAGAGAGAGCAAAGGATAATAAAATTATACATATGAACCCTCAGACCAGGCTGGAAGAAAATAAGATTCTGAAGATGTTGTGCCAGTATCTCTGTGCCTGCTGGAGGACAGGCTCACTACGATTTGGGCTGTAAATTTCCAGTCTCTGACAGCTGCCAATAAATCTGACTCCTGGAAATCTCACTGTCTGTCAAAGATAAGTGTGCTGCTCCAAATGGATTCACTAATCATTGCCTGAGGCTGGATACTGGTTTCCTTCCAGCTAAACTTTTCCTGTGTTTGAAATACACACACGAGACAAAGAGGAATACCTGAAAAGATCAGTCTTGACAAAGTCGAAATTACGTGAACACTTATAAATCCTTTATTCTGCCTTGTATCTGCAACTGTCCTCGTTCTTCTTGCTTTCATCCTCTCTGGGTTTTTTTTTCCCTTGTTAACAAACATTTTTATTGAAAAGTAGACAGACTTTTCTGAATAGGTACTGATATATAACATGCTGTCAACCCATGGTTACATAGAATCAGACTTATTATTTATAGGAAACCAAAAAGTTCATATCTTTTGCGTCCGCTTTGATGGCCCTGGGGATCTTGCAAGTTGGTGACTGGCGAGGATAACAAAAGGATAACAGTAGAATTGTAAATGTTCAGTGTTATCTAATTGTTCAGAGAGCTGAAAAATGTGATTGCTAAACTGTATCAGGAGTCAAGGGTAGCTCACTCCTGTGGTCAGATAGCAGTGACTGGGAGACCTCTGCTGCAGGTGCCCTGGCATGCCAGCTCTAGGTGGTGATAAATAAGAGCTGTTTGAATTTTTGGGGGGTAAGACAGTATCACAATGTTTGATAGAGGTGTGTTAAGTCAGGACGCAGTTGAGCTGAACAGTAGGGATAGGTGGGAGTCTGGTCTGGGTCATTCTTGCATCCCAGGTGGCTCTTCTGCCAGCTTGGGTTGGCTGTTCTCACAGCAGGGACTTCAGAGGAAGGATCTGGAGCAAGCCAACTCTATCACATGAGGAGTTTCCATTCCACTGAAGTACTTCAAGAAGCAGCAATATCTTTCTCCACAAAGCTTCTAAACTCTTCTACTAGCTTACACAGTGCTTCATAGCCCAGGGTAAGACTTGTGCAAGAAAGGTAAACTCCACTGCCTTACAACTGCAGAGCCAGGAATGACTTGAGGTGCCGTGTTTGCTTTCCTTTTGTGACATCCCTCCATGGCATCTCTTAATTTCCTGTGCAAGACACAGGGGAGTTGAGGGTGTTTTATGAAGAAAGCATCAGTGGGCAGTAACAGAAGCTGTCTGTCAAGGCAGAGGATGAGCTGAAACCCCTAGAGTTTCCATGCAGAACAGTTCCTGCTCTTGTTTGATTTCATGTTTAAAATTCTGCTAGCAAAATATGATCTGCTCATTATTCTTCCCATGACTCTGGCCTTTCGTGCTTTGAAGGCCTGCTGCTCTGAAAGGGTTTCTGATGTGTTTTTTCTTTCAAGATTGCAATTGGAAAGCTGGTGATTGACAGAGTTCAGACTTTGGATGGCATAGGGTTATAGACTTGGCTGTTCACAATGTGCCTGAGGTGCTGTGCTGTGCAGCAAGGAGATAACTTTGCAACGCCACAAGTGTTGGTGAGGAGAGAACACAGGAGGATGATCTGCAGAAGGGAACTAGGAGACCCATGGTTATGATGAATAAAGTTAGTTGGCTAAACTTCAAGAGTCATTTCCCAGCAGTGAGCTTACAGAGTGACCTCCTCCCAGTTATCTGGAGCTTATGCTATTGTCGTAAATGCATAGAGCTCTAGCGATTTTATAGTTGTTGCTATGCTGTACATCAAAGCCACTTGCAGATGGTTAAAAACTTAACATCATCGTACAGCTGGACAAATGGCACTCTCTGGTAATCCTTAGCAGTGGAGCGCTCATATGCACAGTTACCTCCAATTACAGCCCCAAAAGCAGGAGCACCAACATGCACACACCTGCTTTTCCATTTTGGCATTTGCTATTCACTGTTCGTTTGCAGCTATGCCCCATACCTTATCACTCAGCAGCCTTTTGCAATTATATAATACATTTTCTTCCTGCAAAGTTTTCTGTTTCCTGTACAATTTGTTTACCTCCCTTAGATGAAAACGTTCAAGAATTTGTGAACCCACTGAATAAAAGCTGACTTATCAAAGCTTGCCTCTAGCAATCGGCCTCACAGTAGCGCTGTCCTGATAAATGTTGAGGTGGTTGGAAATCACATGCTAATGCTGCTGAGCTTGATACAGAGAACTGATCCTCCATTGTGTAAATGCTCCTGAGTTCCCCACTGGGACAGTTTGCTGCAAGAAACTCAACTGTGATTATTTAAATAAAAGAGATGGTACCAGGCAGGGGGGAGCTGGCCAAGCTGTGCCAGCAAAACGGTGCTCCACATTCCTCTGTTACAGAAATAAGTCATATTAATGATTTATAAAACTATTTTTAATATTTAAAATAGAAAAGGCCTCGACAGACACTTGTTCACTTGTTGCAAATGTAATGTCTGGATCCCAGCAGCAGGACAGCCACACTTGTGGAGCCACCCGCTGAAAGGGTTTCAGGGCAAGGAAAGGCTGCAGAAGAGCTGTATGGGAAGTCTGGGAAATCTTTCAGAGCAGCACCGAGCACAGACACACTGGCTTCTTGCAACATTTGCTTTCTGTTAGCGGGGACTGTTGCGGGCTGCATGTATTTTTCATTATTATTATTTTTAACTTCCATGAAATCACAGTTATAAACACTGTCTTTCCTTCTGCTTTCTAGTTGTTTCTCACAGACAAAACAAAGTGATTGGTGTTAGGCAGAGCAAACCTAATGGGCTGGCTTAGCAGGGCTCCTTTCAGCTAGTCGTCTGTAGAACAAATTACACTTGACATCAGGTCAGTGGTGGCAATCATCTGTGGGGTCAGCCCTTGTTTGTTCCCATTGTCAGACCTCTGACATGTTGGCCATCTCATTGCAAAGCTCCGTGCTGGGGAGGGAGATCACGACTTAATGAAACCAGGCTTCAGGCAGGGAAGTGCTCCACTCAGCCCACCTGTGTGCCTGGCTGGCAGTGTGGATGGAGCACTGATGCTCTGAGCACTATGATCATCAGCTCTCACTGGGTCTGGCTGCCAGGCTGGTAGGCAACCACTGTTGTAACTAGCTTAAGTTGGCAGGAATTGCTTTCTGCCTATCTGTCTTCCCCTGAAGTTGTTGCTGTTTTTTCATGTTCCCTTATTTTCTTGGAAAGGGGGATCCAAGCCACATCTTGGTGGGTCGTGCCACACCCTGCAGCACAGTGCTGCCCTCCAGGAGCAGGAGGCCTGTGGGGCTCTGCCAGGCTGCAGCAGCAGCACACCATAAGGAAGGGAACGTCTCTTAGTCTGTGGCTAGTTCGTAGTTCAGGTGTGTTCAGAAAGTAATGTTCCCAAGAACAAATTTGCTTTGAGAATCATATCAGATGAAGCAAAGAGAACCATTTCTCACATGCAGTTATTCTCCCAAACCATATTGCCTTTCCTGTTCCCATTTCCACTGCTCCCTACAGCATGCTGAACTCTGTACTAACCCCTATACCTCTCCAAATACTCCTTGGAGCAAAGAGAATGGGATTTATTGATTGCCAACAGTCTTGCCTGCCAAATTACCCTTCTGAGATAAGTTGTCTAGATTAATAGATTGGCTTGCCTCTATGCAAGAATATGCTTTCCTGATAGAGGATATTTACTGCTGTCTGTGATTTGGTGTTGTGTTTAGTTTTTTCCCCCCAGTTCTTTGCTGAAAGCATTAGCAGTTTGTGACTGAGCCCACTCACAGCTCCAAGCATCACCCAAGCAGGGGATAGGCAGAGCAACTGCACTGCTTTTGGTGCAGTTCAGAGTTTATTCCATCTGTATTTCATTGTGTGTTTCTCCTTCTTGTGTATGATACAAAGAGAGTTACTCAGAGGCAGACCAGAGGGCAGCATGGGTTGTGAGAATAGGGGCCAGGAGAGGGTTGGATGCCATGCCAACAGTTCTTTGGATAGGGCCATAGTACTCTGCAAAACTTACATCAGAGGATATGAAAAGGAAAGCCAATTCTTTCTGTTTCAGAAGCAGCAGGTCCCTATGGCTGAGCAAGATTGCTGTTTTATTTGCTGTTCTTGCACATCTAGTATTGGTACTATGTACTGTGGGATTATGGTTTAGGTTTCTGTTCTAAGATTGCCTAGAAATTCACCAAGCTTCAACATCTCACCTGCTTTACTGGAGAGAAGTGAGGTTTTTGGCACCTTCTGCTTTGTTTTTCTAGGAGTGCTATTATTCCACAAAGTGCTCCTTTGAATGGCAGGAAATTCCTAGTGGGACAAGTGGGATTTCAGTGCTCCAAGACTGAGCTGAGGGGTTATTCACTGCAAGAATGTGTCTGCCACAATCCTCTCCTGGAAAGTTGCCTGTCCCAGTACTAAGGAGCGTGGAGAGCCGGAGCCCGCAGCCACCCCGCGCCGCTCCCCAGCACCGCCTGACGCGCTCTCCCTGCTCCCCAGGCAGCGATTTTTCATCATTTTGTTGTCTGCACGTTTTCAAGCAGTCACAGAATTCAATGCGAAGATTTTATGTTCTCTCAACAATACAAAATGGATTTGTTGGGTTTGGAAGGTGCCTTGTAAGGAGAAATGTCGGGGTGCCCCCTATGAGTGCAGGGTGTGTGTGCTGCCAGCCTGGCCCCACTGCTGGGCCTGCAGGCTGTACTAGGCAGAGGTTCCCCATTGCTATTTGCAGTTCAGTGTGACGCATGATATCACTGTGAAAGATGTCTGCAGCTTTTTACATTTTTTCCCTTTTCCCCATTCCTCCTAGGCTGATGTCAGTATTTAACTGCAGTTGAGTCATTCCACTCTATTGTAGAAAGCAAATAACCTGTGAAGTGCGCAGGCTGGGGACTGAGCCAGTGCTGCTCCTGGGAGCCTTGGAGCTCAGAAGCTACTATATGTGGGTTTGGCTTGTATCGTAATGAGACAGCCTCTTGTATCATTAAGACCAAACCATAGCACTTTCCTCCAGGTCTGAATTCATCTTGTGTTCACAAGTTCTCAGACTGGGCACTTGGCTTTCCTGCCTCCAACTCTGGGAGGTCCTTTCCTTTTCATTTTTCTGGTCTGCGATGTAGCCAACCACAAACTCAGCTAGAATAAAGTTAATAATCCCACTGCTGTCAGAAACAGCCATTGCAGGGAAACTGCCCAGAGAACAGCACAGTATCGGTGCCTCTGAGAATTTTTAGCCATTGCCCATCTGTTGATTTTGTGCTCTCTGGTACACAGTAAAGCAAGTGAGGAGAGTGTACGAGATGCTACAAATAGAGGATTTCCCTTTTGTGCCACTTACAACACCAGCAATAGATTCAAGTCACAAAGCCTAAGACAGAGATTTTTGGCTGAGGAGTGCTGGGCTGAGCTCAGGTTTGGGTTTAAATGGCTCTGTTTTTGTGGGAACATCTGCACGGCACAGTGTGGTATGGAAGCTATTTGAGGCAGACTGCTGTACCTTGCAGAGCTAGATAACCAGTGCAAAGTGCAGAACGAATTGTTTTCAGTATTTGAATTGGCTCATACAAACCCAGCATGGGGGTTTCTGTACAGCGTGATGCTGTACAGCTCTCACACAGTAAAGCTGGCACATGGTAGCTGAATCTTGGAGTCATTATACCACAATAGTATTGTAGCGTCAGCATCTGAAAACGTTTTCTTCCATACAAAAATTGGGGATAAACGAGGCTGCTTTTCCTTCACTTAACTTTCTACAGTGGACTTTTCTGTGAAACTCCTCCGCCGATGGTTCTGCTCCAGACAAGCCCATGTGATAACTACGAGTGCCAGAATGGCGCCCAGTGCATCGTCGCGCACCAGGAGCCCGTCTGCCACTGTCTTGCTGGCTTTGCTGGGCAGAAGTGTGAGAAGCTCATCACGGTGAACTTTGTTGGAAAGGATTCCTATGTGGAATTGCCATCAGCCAAAATTCGCCCCCAGGCAAACATTTCCCTCCAGGTATGTCATGCAGAGTATCTGTTGCTGGTTTCTGAGAAATAGCATATCTACATCTACAAAGCGCAACAGCTGAAGGCTGCTCTGTTCCCTCCTGACTCAAAATCTCCCATTTGAATGCAGCAGGACTTTCTAATAACTTGAGCTGACCTTCTTCATATTCATAGATAGAATGTGATCTTGCTGAAATTCATTGCAATTGAAGGTGATTTTCTAAAATACCAGTTTATTGGGAAATACATTTATTCGGGTGCCACCAAAAATACAGCTACAGTCCATCAGCAGGGTTCACATATATTGCAGCTTTCACTGGAAAACTCTTGCTCATTTGAGACAGGGGAGCCTTCCAACATGTTTGTGTATGAACATGTCACCAAGTCCTTTTCTGTGTTTCATGGTTCTTGCTTTCATTGTTCCTCATATATATGCTCTATTAAATCACATTTGAATTGCATATATTATTTAGTTGCAATTTTTAATATAGGTTTATTGTTTCCATTTTAATCCTTCTCAAGAAACCTCACCTGGTTATTAATGTTATGCAGGTAGCAACAGACAAGGACAATGGCATCTTGTTATACAAAGGAGACAATGATCCTTTGGCTCTGGAGTTGTACCAAGGACATGTGAGACTCATCTATGACACACTAAATTCTCCACCTACCACAGTATACAGGTAAGAATCTAAGCTTTTCCAAGACAATTTATTTCTGAAGAAAAGATGGAAAGGCAGGATTTTTCTAAAAAGCAAGCATGAAAGAAGAATCCTTTATTTTACATCACTGCATCTCTTTACTGTATGCAAATAGACATGAAAATCAGAATAAAGCCTTAGTTGGAGGCTGCATGGTTAAAAATGGTCATTTGTAGGTAATGCCGATGGTATCATGTCCGATGGCAAATGCAGAAAATTGCTGTGATTTCTCATTTACTGTATGGATTTAGTATCTGATGAATGTTTTCCTTGAAACAGTTGCAAGTAGTCTCTTTCTCTGACATTGATATTGAGCATTGGCTTTCCGTACTGGGACAGAACAGTAACTATGCAAGGGCAGGATGAGAGCATTTCAAAAGAGGAGGAGAAGAGCTGAATTCCTCTACAAGGAAATGTTTTTAGTAGATCTCTTAACTGTATCAGTAGTAACAATGCAAACCATGAGAGAACACAAGTTACATAGCTAGATTATAGAGCATTTCCCTCTCAGAGGCCATTTAGGTTCACTCCAATTCCTTTGCAGTGTGCATGCAGAAGAGGTGGATTTCTTATCCTGCCTCTCTCTCTAGAGAAGACCATTCTGTTAAAGTGAGTGTATGGATGGCATTAAGACTGACTGTGATTTACCCTGTTCTTCTACTGAAAAGTTTTCTCAGCCCTCGATAAAGCTTCAGTCCACTCAACATGGTAGCTGTGCAGTTTTCTTTAAGGAGAGCAGTGATATATTTAAGAAAACAAGACAATTCTTTATAATAACAAGTTGGATAATCCCAGTGCAGGAATGTCATCAGAAAGAACAATGGCTTGTCCACTGTAGGAATGAAGAAAGTGGTTTCTTAGTGACTTTGACTGGCTGGACAGGTATGAGAAATCTCCCTGTGTGTGGCTGCTAATCCTAATTGATTTCATGTTAGAGCAAAGCCAAAGTTGTTAAACAGTTTTACACCACTAATTAGAACACAGAAAAGCTTATTGTGTGTGGGCAGCACATGAGGTGACAGACCAGCATGGATGCTTGCTTTCTGTTGTCACGGGCAGAATGTTGAGGTGACAAGAGCTGTTGCCACCATCAACAACGCCTTACAGATCTGCTGCCTTGTGGTGAAGCTCCCAGAGATGGCAAGTGGCAGTGTCCTCATTATTACTGTGCCCTTCTTATTGATCAAGGAGGAGGTCTCCATTCAGACTGACACCTCATTAACATAAGATTAATGGCCTGTTCGCTGCATTTTGTACTGTGTGATCTGTTGAGATGGGAAAGTAGCTGCTTAATACGATGCCCTTTCTGAAATGTCACTCTAATCTTTTATTAGTTGAAGGAGTGGAGCAAAATGGGATTAGCATGGAGCTTGATGGGAAAAGATTAGGTCGACTGAGAAAAACTACAACCAAAGAATGTCAAGAAGGGCCTCTAAATAGATTAAGAGACTTGTTTTCCTTAAGGACTGAGGAAGCAGGAGGAAAGCTGCTTCTCCCTTGGGACTTAAGGGTAGAAGATATGAATGGATCTGGTTTGACCTCCCTGTATATCCTGTTTGACTTTTACTAAGGGCATAAGCTGTGTTTGACTACAGCTTGGCCCCAGAATGGAAAGTCCTATATTTCTTTTAGCAGCTTGGACAATGGGCAGTCATTTCCATTATGGCAATGATGGCATTAGCCATCATTTCTAAATTGAGTTTCACTAATTCCTTCTGGATGTTTTAGAGGCTATATCTGGTAGTGGCTTTCATGAGTTTATCTGTACGTTCAATTGCAGTGAACTGAAATTAATATCTGATTGTCTGGTGCAGTTCATCTAAACCTTTGGAACCGAGCAACTCTTCTCGGCAACTTTCACATTTACTCTTTTTTTTTTCTTTTGTTCATTAAAAATAAGATTACTAGGTGAATCAGAAACTTTTACATCTCAGTCTCGCCACTGGTAAAACTGTTTGCCTTCTCTATTACCTGCACCTGGCTCTCTTGTTTAGATGCCATATCTAAATCTCATCCTCAGCAAAAGTGGACTGATTGTCTTTGAAGTTTGCTGAAAGACGAAGATTAGATTCATTTTCTCAGGCAATATCAAAAGCTGCTGTTCTCCAAAGGGGTCCACTCACCAGAAGAGATAAACAGTGCAACAAGGCTGTTGCTTGCCTCAGAAGCACGTGCCAGAAGAGTTAAAATACTGCCTGGTGGGAACTGTGCCAATTAACAGCTGCAGGAAATCTCTTACTGACCTGGACCAGTGCTGTAACTGAGCTGTTTTACTGATTAGTTCAGGTACTCCTGTGATGGGATATGGGAAGACACTGGCAAGCCACATTATCTGTAATTCTACATCAGGGTTTCTACTATGAGATTTATTAATAGTACTTAAGAATGGTAAAATTAGCAAAGTACTTGGCTAATTCACATGATATCATGTAGGGATGAGATTAAAACCTGCTACCAGATGGGTTTAGAAGCTAGCAGCAAGAATGGCATGTGCAGTGGCAGTTTTCAGTAGGACTTGGTGAGGTGTGCTGGAAGGGTGACGGGCACAGTAGGACATAGCCATGGTGCAGTTCAGCACGGTGTGCTCTGAACTTAACCTGCTGTAATATATTCTGCAGTTGGCCTCCCTTTCCAAATTATTCTGAGAAAATGTTTGAGGACAGGGATGTGGCACAATGGTATATGGCATGCCAAGAAGCAATTGATGTTACCTGCTTGGTGAGGACAGGCTCCCTCTGGCTTTTGGAGCAGGCTGGTTCCTGTGTCTTAGTTGCTCTTTTGAGCAGATTTAAGTAGAAGTACAGGACGAAGTTAATCTGGAAAAGCCCAAGGTTAATTTGCTCCATGTTGAGATTTACTTTACATATATTATTCATGTTACGCTTGAATGGAAAGGTTACAGTTGACATTGGACTTCTAGCGCAGCAGTATGGCAAAAAGTTGAAAGAGACCTTCACATTCCCTCTACTCCAAGTGCCTGACCTCTTGAGGGCTAACCAAATGTTACAGCACCTTAGTGAGAGCTGTCCAAGGCTTCTTGAACACTGACAGGCGTGGGAGATCAACTGCTTCACAAGGAAGCCTGCTCCAGTGTTGAACCACGTTTGTGTAAGAAGATTCATTATATCCAGTCTGAACGTCTCCTGGCACAACTCTGTGCCATCCCTGTGCATCCTATCAGCAGCAGTCATTCTTTCATTCCAGTCAGAATAAAGGTCAGTAAATGTCCAATGGGAAGGTTTACCTAAAAATACATTCTCATTTATCAAGTCAGAAAGAAATACAAGTTCATGCATGACTATGCAGTGATTGAAAGTGCCCTTTTAAAAGGAAACCTGACTGCTTTGTTACAGGAATTCCTCACTTGCAGGCTGTGTAATAAAGGCTTCCTAAAGCTTGTAGCAAACACGTTATAGAAGATCCATTTTTAAAGTAGGATTTCTACTTCTTATTTATTTTATTCTGCTTAATCACTCACTTTATATATAATGAATTAACAAAAACCATGCAATTTTGTACTTTTAGTTTTCAGTCATTGATATTAGTGTCTATCAGCTTTCTTTTTCAGTCTCTTTTGCTACAACTGTTCCTTGAACCAAAAATAAAACCTTGCCTGCACTGTTTCTTTCCACTTTAGGTTTTATGCTATCACACTATCACATTGATTTGAATGCTAAATTGATCCTTCCTAATAGAAATGGGAAATAGAAATTTGACAGAAACTACCAAATCCCTGCAGAGTTCCCAGATTGCTATGTTGCATACAGACTGTTGTAACTGCTAAAGGGAGAGATGCAAATATCTTTGGTGTAAAATCATGTTTTCATGCAGGCTTCCTGACAGCAGTAAAAAAGGAAGCAATCAGGAAAACACCAGAATTAATTGTGTTTGTCTTTCTGCAGAGCCTACGCCCAAATTACATCACATTTCTCTATAAAAGTATCCTTACAGTCTGTTTTCAAAAATTCTGTATCACTAGAAATATTTCTAACAGATTGTATCATGCTGTTCTCATGGTCTGGCTAATTCCTACATAGCATAGATGGATGTTCTTGTGGTTAGAGCACAAAGTCTGAAGTCAGGGGAGTTTACTGTATCATACATGATGACTGTGGGATGACAAATTAAATCTGTTTCTTCGTGCACAGAAAGTACAGAAATGAGCAGAAGAAAGGAAGTGTTTCAGAAATGGGCTGTGTGTCCCCAGGGGACGAGATTCTGTCTCCACCAGGCTGTGGCTGAGCTTCCTAGCCCAGTGTCTGCCACCTGCCCATCCTTTTCCACATCAGCCTCTGCAGGCAGCAGCTCGCTGCCCTGTGGCAGGTCCATGACCACACCACCCCAAAGAACCGAATTGGGATTCTGACTCAATGATTTTGGCCCCGTATTCAGATTTCATAGGCTTCTCCTCCGCTCTGCTGGTGCTGAGGTTGAACAATTACCTCAGTGATGGAAGAGCTTCCACATCGACCAAAGAAGGGGGAGATGGGATTTTTCTGTAATCACCTCTCCTTAGCTGCAGTCACTTATCTGAAAAGAAGCCTTGGAGGCTATGGCATTAATACACTGCTTTCTGGGGAGGAATGTGCTGGAGGAGTGAAAGCATTAATTCTTCTTTGAATCATTATTAGAGTTTGTCAAACCCTTTTTTTTTTAACCAAAACTCTCTGCAGAGCTCACTGTATGATGGTCCTTTTCCTCCTAATACCTTCACAATCTATGTGCTATGCCTGTCCCTCATGGGATTGCTTTTTGGTATTTCTGGATGGTCTCTAAATAGTCTGTTTTTCAGAGATCTCTATGAAGCATTACTGAGCTCTTAATAATTACAGACATTTGCAATTCATTTTGTTCTTTCTATCACACACCTTATTTTTCTCATGTGCTCCTTAGGGAATTTTCATCAAATATAACGAACGAGACCAGCATTAACCTCAGACCTGCACAGCAAACGCTGTAAAATTTGAATGTAATATACATTTTGCATGAGCCAAGGCGAAGGACAGATGAATTCTTTTTTGCCTTTATAAAGGATTCTGGTGTATCTGAGCAGGACAAAAAAGACAAGTGTTTTTCTTAGTGCATTTCTATAGTTTTCCGTGTTTTTTTTTTGTAGCAGGACAAAGGAAATGTAAGGCCAAGATCTTTAAATATCATCCAACTTTCATCATTTGGTTCAGAATCAAATATTTGCTTTCATGAAATTCAGAAACTTTCTTCTGCTGAAATGAAGCTTAAAAAGAGGAAAGTTTTCTCCTCCAGGCTGCCTGGTGGCTTAGCAGGCAAATCTTACTGAACTGAATTAATTTTTTTTCTTTCTAAAATCTCAGCTATCTCTTGAAAGAATGATAGGATTTCTCTCTCTCCTCCTGTCTGCCTCCTTCTCTTCATCCTAATACCATGGGACAGTTGGACTGGATGACCTTGTAGGTCTTTTCCAACCCTGATGATTCCATGACTGTAGTACCCAGGCACACTGTGCTGCAGACCCACAGTTTAATTTCTAAACCATACACATAAGGTGGGTTTGGTGTGGGATGTTTTCACAGCACCAGCACTGCTGCACTGCCAGAACTGTGGCTAAAGCAGTGGCATGCTTGTTCGTGTCTTCCCTTCAGCACTCCATGTTGAACTTTGGCAAAATTAAGCCCATTTGTGAAGGCAAGAAACACAGTAGGCGCTCTTATGCCACTGAGGGTTTCGTGCCATTTGAAGTTGTTATTTAAATTAACCTGTATTGCAGCTATTGGAAGTGAAAGGTGGATATGTTGTTGGGGTTTTTTTTTGCTCAGCAGCCTTTTAGAATGGGCTGTGCAAAACAGGACCGCAGTGCACACATGAATATGTGAGTTTGCCATTATAATGCTGATTTCTTTCAGCATATAATAATAAAAATATAACAAAGTCAGCAAGATGTCGGAATTAATCCCAGGAAGAGATGAGAGGTGACGGGATAAGGGTGGTTCAGAACTAAACAAAAAGTGGGAGAAGTCTGAAAGGAATCAACATGTTAAAACAGCCTCTTGTTAGAGTTAACTCTGCAGCACACTGCCCTCATGCAGCTCCTCAGTGCTCCTTCCTGTCATGGACACTTCAGAGGATTAGGCCCAAAAATGGGAAGCAAATCCCTCATAGTTCTGACATTTCACTCAGCAGCTGAGCTCACTGATCACTCTTCCTAAGTATTTTTAAGAGCATCAAGGAGGGAGGAGTTTGCTCCTGGAAGCTCTACAAGGAGCTCAGCACCTTGGAAGTACTTGTAGGTTTTTGTACTGGAGCACTCCTGGCTTTATGTGAAGATGAATAGTGATGCCCAAAATTGTTTTCTAAAGTGACTTGACTGACTAAAATCAATAGCATAGTTTATCACCAAAAGAAAATTTGCTGCTGCAAATGTGGAAACCCACATTATAAATAAAGGTTTTCTGCATTTGTTAAAGTAAATAGCTGGCCTGACTTCAGTCAGTTCAGTTCAACCCTTAAAACTACCCAGCCAAACTAAAAGTAATTATGAAATGAGAACTACTTCTTGCACTCTCTGTGATGACTTGATTCAGTCAGTGGCATGTCTGTAACATGATTCATCTAGAGAGAGCATCAGTGAAACCCTAATGATGCTCTTGGCAACTCCTGAGCTCCTGTAAACCAGTGATGGTGTTGGTCCACCTGAGCACTCACCGTGGTTTCTCCATGTTGGGAACCTGCTCTGTTTCCAGCAAGTAGCTTGGAGAAAAGCATGCAAAGGTATTTACAGAATATGCTGAGCTGGAAGGGACCAACATTGCCCATCAAGTGCAGCAGCTGACTGCACACAGGACTGCCAAACCTGATGTTGGAGAGTGCAGTCCCAGTGTTCCTGAGCTGCAGCAGCTTGGGGCCGTGCCCACTGCCCTCCCCTGACAGCCCCAGCCGTTCCCTGGGCCCTGTTGCTGTCACACAGAGCAGAGCTCAGCACTGCCCTCCGCTCCCTGACCCTTCAGCATCTTCGCAGCCCTCCTTGGGCCTCTCTCTGATAGCTTTACATCCTTGTGTTGTGGCACTCAGTCCTGCTCGAGGTGAGGACACTCCAGCACAGTGCAGAGCAGGAAGGCATTTTCTCCGTCAGTCTGGTGTATTGCCAGCATTGATTAATACTGATTACTTCAGAGGAAAGTTGCAGTATCCTCATAGCGGACGATGCTGGAACAAACCAAGTCGTACTCAAAGAAACTTCAGAATCTGCATATCCACTAGTGGCTGCTTCTGTCTTGAATTGTGAGGGTTTTGCCTCACAGCAAAAAATGTAGCAAGCTAATATAACAAGTTTGTTTCATTCTGCCCATAAATTTTGTGTAAACATGATGAGTAACACAAAGTGTATGTGTGTGCCATGTGTGATAGCTGTGTATGCTGGTTATTCCAAGCACCAGGCTCTGGATTCAATACACTGTCTCTGCTGGAAGACGTGCATGCAGAACTGGCACTAAGGATGGTCACGGAGGTGCAGCACAGTTCTGTGCACAATTATTTCAGTGCTTCTTCCCAGTATAGAAATGTGGGGCCCAGCTTTGCCAGCATGCGCCAGTGCTGCTAGAAAAGGAAAGCAAAGCAGCTGCCATTCTAGGTGTCAGATAGCAATGGATTTTGTTTATTGTAGTGGAAGATGTGCACAGCTGTAGGTATGATGCCATAGATGGGATGGAGACAATTTCATTTCCTGACTGTTGTCAGGTTTCTGAATAGCCAGTTTTTTTCATAGGGCTTAGCCTTGGATTTCAGATTTAAAAACTGATTCTCAGTCATTCAAATTGGAAACACTTTTACTTGTATTCTGTAGTGGCCCTGGACCTTGATTGCTAAATGGCAGATACTTTGATATTTTCCAGAGCTGAAAAGAGGATAGATGGTGTAAAGTGTCCTGTCAGACAAAATGACTTTGTGAAGATGTTTGATGGGTTTCCTCATTGGAAACAGACCCGTGATAACCAGTAGAATGTCAGAGCTGCTGTCAGTAGCCTGTGGCCCTGGCACTCCGGAGAAGCACCAGCACCTGTTTGGTGCCAAGGTCCAGGTCCAGGCAGCAGGCAGGGCTGCCACAGCCACATGTGGGGGGTGGCTCTTGCCAAAGGAGATGGTGCTGGGTGCTGGGACTGGCCCTGTTGCTCTTTTTTAAGGGTAAATGATTTAATGAGTCCCAGTGGCATTGCAAAACCTATATGTAATCATTTTTACACTCTGTGCTTACTGGGCTTGTTATTTTACATGAGGCATGTTAACAGAACAGAGAAACAGTAGCTCGTTGCACTGCAGTGCACTGTGTGCCATCATGCACAAACTGTTGTGGTGGAGCCGGATGGGAAGGCATTAGCACTGTGACCCCCAGTCAGGGGGGCCTCAGACTTGCAGAGTTCATTCAAGCTATTTCTATTGCTCTTAACGCTTACGTTTAATTAACTCTCAGCTGGCAGAATGAGGCATTCAGCTCTGCAGCGACATTGTGATCCTGCAGGAGACTGGTGCAGGATTCAGCCCCTCTGCCCACGTCAGGAACATGGTGAGAATTTACTGCAAACAGGGAGTGCTTACACTGGCCATGAATCTGCCCCTTTAATGAATAGTCTACAAAAAGGGGTCAGGATTGCGTTAATTGCATGTTGCAGGAGTATAAAAAAGGTCCTTGCCTTTCCCTTAGAAGGTCTGTAATACAATAGCTTTCACTGCTGGCAGGGGTGCTGCAGGAGTGGAATTATGACTGGAAATTAGATATGCATAGCCTGGCCAAATGATCATTAAGGGAGATATGGTAATCAGCTGCCAGTGTTTAAGGGCTGTAAACACCAGGAGGAGAAAGATGGCTTTTTTGGGTGGTCTGCAGGGTTAGAAGTAAGAGAAAAGGTATAAAGCCAAGCACATGAGCATGGAGGTAGCAAGGAAAAATCTTAACCATTGAGTGCTCTCAGTTTAGGAGACCTGACACCCGAATCATGTAGGTTGAACATAACAAAAGGGAGTGTATTTTAAGCTGGAAGTGAGCTTGAGTGCTTTAATACATATTTTTCACCTCTTATTTCCCCGGTCTTGTGTTTCATTAGCATTTTTCGTGCTTTCTTCTCAACATGTGGTTTTTATTTGGCTTCCGGAGATGATAGTGCTTGAAGGGATGTGTTATTGTAAAAGTAGCACAAGCACTACTCAATTATGGTTTTGCCATTGTTGCCATGGAGTTTAAATCTGTTTTAAGCTGGGGACTGATTATAACAGGAACCAAGGGCAGGAGGTAGCGGTAGCTTGGAAAGGTGAAAGCCTATCACCACTGGCATGTGAAGTCATCCCAGCACGGGAGTTTCACAGCTCCCAAATTGTGTCTCCATGTATTTCCCTGCAGCTCTACCTGTTTCCTGATTTTAGTGCCTGTTCTCCCCACGTGCTGAGTGCTCATTGAGCTCTTTTGGACAGATATTTCTGGCTATTCCCTTCTACTTTGGATTTTTCAAAGACTGCCCAAGTTCAGTGTTTCCTGTGGCCTTCTCTCCCCAGTCACTTACCATTTTCTTGTTTGCTTTGTTCTGTGCTTCAGATGAGGCATGTCCCCATTAAGACTGAGGTCAAGAAAATCTGGAGACTGTAGCTAATGAATTGATGTTCTCATTTGCATAATTGATGGTTACGCATTTCCTTGGTGACATAGTTTGCTGTGATACTTAGAGCTATTTTTGTTTTGACTTCTCTGCCCTGCTGCTTCTGCTGCGTGCACTAAAGGTACATTACATGTCAGAGAAAAGAATGAACCCCAAAGCCCAAGCTTTACAAGTTGAACGCTTTAATCCTTTAATGCATTTCTGTTCACAGGCATATTTACAGTGGCTCGGTTGTAAACCTCTTGTGTATTAGAGCAGGGGGAGTCGTGTTTATAACATCTGTGCGTGCTTGGGGGCTGGAGGAGAGGAGAAAGCAAACAGGAGAGAAAGAAGAGAAATATATAAAAGATGAGAGTAAGAATCGGGTCTTATATACATTCCCTGAGTATTTCTATTTAATACAGCTTTTTCCCTTCGCTTCCTCGTGTTCTGAAGTCTGAGCCCTGGTGGAGGCCATGGCCCTGTCTGTGTGTGCCATCCGGTTCAGTGCATGCAGCCCATCTTGCTGGGGTCACCGCACTGTGAGGTGCTGATGGCTCTTAGCGAGCCCTGCAAGTGGGGAGCTGCAGCCCTGAGCTCCCACTGGGCGCAGCCACCCAGACAGCACAAACTAAAAGCCGTATCCGGGGGTCATTTAAAATCTGATTTTCTCCTGTGTGCTCTTTCCCACTGGCTCTGGGACCCTTAGAGAAAGTAACAGTGCAGTTCTGGAAGGTAAACAGCGACAAACGCTCCGAGCGGCGCCGCGAGGCCGCCGGGCCCGAGCCGTCACCGGGCAGCGCGAGGCCGCGCGCGTTCCGCGGGGCTGCGGCGCCCCCTCGTGGCGCCCTTGCGAGGCCGCGTTGGCTGCGATCCCCGACCCCGAGGCAGCGCTTCCACACCGCGGGCCGTTGCTGAAGGATGAGCGCTGCACGGCCACCCGAGCCCCGATGATATTCGGTCAAGATTTGAAGGAGAGCCTTGCAGAGAGCTGGGACGGGCAGAAGCCTCCGGTAAAAGAGCCGAGCGCTGCGAGTTTGTGCTGCGAGCAGCGTGTGGGGCTCTGCTCTGCGCCTGTGGCTTTCCGCCCTTCATGTGCAGCCAAGCCACTGTCTCCGGCGGTCCCAGACGACTAAGCGGGGCTCTGAGCTGAAGTCAGAATCGAGCAGCACTCAGCCATGTGTGCCCACGTGTACCCAGAGGTGGGGACAAGCTCCGTCCCAGCGAGCTTGCTGCCTGCACGTGCTGAGAGGCACAGCTCCACATAGGCAGCCGCTGCTGCTGCCAGGACACACAGCCGTTTGTTGGCCTCTTGTCGGGGCTCTCTGCACAATCTGGGGGAAGCACTCGCTGTGGAGGAGTGGTTGATAAATGCCTGTGAAATCCTGGCCCGGGGAACAGGCAGCGCTGCCAGATGTGATAGCACTGTCCTCTGACAAATGGCCACAGCGTGGCCCTGCTCAGATAGCGGCACGGCTCTGTGTGATGGCCCCACACACCCATCCTGCCAGGACACGGTCCGTCCTGCAGCCATCCATCCCAGCTGGAACATGCTGTCCTGCAGCCATCCATACGTCTGGAGCTCGACTGTCACAGCCCAGCTTTGGGCTGTTCTGCTTCTCATTGGCACTGCTGCATAAAGTAACAGTTGTTATTGTGCTGCCATGTATCCAGCACCTTTCAGCTGCACTGAAAGTCCCAGTGCTTCATACACATGAATTAAGTATTGCGACACAGCAGTGAGGCGTGCAGGGAGTTATTACACAGCTGTTCCTTGTAACATGGCAGATATTTGCCACATTCTTAGCAGAATTCAGGAATAGCAAGCTCAGACCAACTGGTGTCAGTCCATAGAGCAGTGCTAGAGGGCTGGAGGTGTGTTCTGCAGGGTACGCAGCCTGTGGCAGTACATCCCATGTATGTCCTTGGCACTTACCTCTACCCATGTCACTGCTTCCTTACATCTGTATACAGCACAGGACCCTAAGGATGGACAGCAGCATGTCAATAGGTTGGGAGGCAGATAGATCTACAAGGTGATTCCTCTTTAGAGGTGGGTCACTCCTGAGTGTTCTGTTCCACTTCACTGATGGTAAAGAAAATATGGCAAAGGAGCTCTGAGACCTGCACATCTGCACTGCAGGTTTGCAGAATACCTGAAAGGAATCTGACCTGTGAACTTAAAACGCTGAGGGAGGACGCTGAGCATATAGGCCATTGGAATGAGCAAAACCCGTTCTTTGAACTTACTGTTTTTATTTTAATATGGTATATCCCACTTATGGAGCAAACTCAAATCTGGATTGTCAGCAAAGCAGTGTTGGATGTCTGAGTCCCACTTAGGAGGCATTCAGGCAAGGGTCTCACAGGCCAGGCTTAGGGAGGGTTGGCACCACAGTGTGTGAGGGCAGTTTATTTCAGTTGAAGGATAGTTTGGCTCTGTAAGGAAATCATGGTTTCTGAAGCCCCTGCTGTCTCTTGCCCTGAACTGCAGTCCCTTGCTGTATCTGCAAAGTAATTTGAGTTTAAACTAACACAGAAGAATAACTGGTCTTGCAGCGGAGCACCAAGCAGCGTGACAGAGGGGCAGCAAGCTATGACTAGAAAATGGGAACTTTTCATTAGCTTTGCCACCAAAGCCAGTGTACCATGGGGCTACACTTCTGCTATTATGTCCTGAGAATTACAGTTGCAATAGTTACTGTCTTGGCTTTGTGGGACGGTAAGGAGGGTTAATGGGTACACTACAAGTGGAACATGTGTAAGCACAAGTTTTTAATCAATTTCATGGGTGGACACAACCCTCAGATGCAGCATTCCTCTCCAGTGTTACACAGATATAGATACTCTGCCTTCTCACATCAGCAAAGTTTAGAATTTGTACCTCAGTGGCTCGTGGTGGAAGAACTGTCGAGGACAATGGCAATAAAGGTAGTTGGAATGGGGGCTGTGCTTTGCAAGGTGTAACAGAAGCGTACACAGATCACTGTTAACACCATCTAATTCTCTCTTTTATTTTTAGTGTGGAAACTGTAAATGATGGGCAGTTTCATAGTGTGGAACTTGTGATGTTGAATCAAACTCTGAACCTGGTGGTGGACAAGGGGACTCCCAAAAGTCTTGGAAAACTCCAGAAACAGTCTTCTGTCAGCCTCAACACACCGCTCTACATTGGAGGTACAGTGAGTTGCTCTGGACCTTGACATGTTAAAAATCTTTTTGTAAAAAAAAAGCAAAGCAGAACAGAGGCTTGTTAAAAATAATAATAATTCTCAGAAGACTCACTGAACTCTCTCAGAAGCAAATTGTATTCCATCCCGTGGAAAGGACTTTCTGGCTGGGGGAAAACAAGAGGTTTTGTCCTTTTCCTCCGCCAGAGGTTGCTTCTCAATTTCATTCTTCATATTTCATTAGCATCCCACTGCATGGTCTGCACGAACCCACATGCCAGACCAGGGAATTAACCTAAGCAGGGCACAAGCAGTCTCTGGTCAGTGGCCATTACTAGAGAGACCAGTTGGTCATTTCTAAAGCTTTCAGAACTTGCTGGCAGTAAGATCTTATGGTGAAGAATATGATGGAAGTATTGCAGGGAGTCACTGCAGAAAAGCAAATCAAACATCAGTGGGTTTATACATACTATAAGTGAACTGTATTTCTGCTGTGAATTGTATAGAGGTTTAAAAGTTGGGGGGAGAAGAAAAGATTATATTCTCCAAACAGTATTAACACACAAGCTGACTAAAAACTTCTTGGCTAACAGTTTTCTCATCGGAAACTGATGCCAGAACAATGTTTGAAAGATTTTAGAACTGATCAAACTTCTGTTAAAAAGTTTTTTCATATTCAGGATGTAATTTCTGGGGCCACATAGAGTGGAAAGCAGATGCTCAGAATCAGAGTATCCCACTGATGAAGTGTCGGGGCATTAGAGACAATGAAGCCTGTGCTCTGCCTGATGGATTTATTTGTGCCAGACCCCCACCAATTCCATTCTGGAATAAACGTTGAAATCTCCCATTTTCTGTGACATAGAGTTGTTGGTTTTTGTTTTTTGTTTTTTGTTTTTTGTTTTTTTTGACAGCCTATTCTAAATACAAAACTCAGCAGAATAAAAACAGACTAAAAAATCTATTCTATAAGCTTTTTCTGATTATGTAAGGCAATAGTAGAAACCACTTGACCATTTGGTGCTGGTTAAGCTTTTTATAAACAATTCCTTTTAATAACCCTTTTCTAAAAGAGCCCTGAATATTGCCTTTGTAAATCAGAAAACTGGCTGATCTTGCTTTTTACAGAGCTGAACTTTTGTAATTGGTTTCTGTTAGGAATGTCACCGGTTATTAAAGAGCACTGTGCATCAAAGATGATCTGCTGTTGAGGCCATCATCATTTCTCTCTCAAATTCAGCTAAAGAGATTCCCACCTTGTTGCAATTTATACACAGGGAAGTGAAGGACTCTATTGGATACCAGAATGCATGGAGCTCAGCAGAGACTTGTATTGCCCAGTGCATTTCTTCTTGAGTCTTTCTAAATCCTCACTCATGTGCCACTTACGTATATCTAGCATTGCCATAAATGCCAACTGCCCTTCCATTTCAGGCTGTTTAATTAAGTCATTAAATTAATCCCAGAACAATTCTTACTGTAACCTTTAAGACAGACCTGAGGCTTCAGGTACCCAGAATCTTGCACATCTCTCCACTTGGTCTAGCAACCTTCCTCCTAAATCATTATTAAACAAAGATGTTGATCTGTTTTCGACTTTAACAGTGGAGTTACCAATAGCAAAATCCAGAGACCTTATACAGTTGAAAATGGAAGCACTTGCCTGTGCAAGTACAACTGAGGCAGATGCTAGTGAGGAGGGCATAACACGATGTCCAAAAAAGCTGTTGGCTCTCTGAGCTTGGGAACTCTTCCAAGGGCTTGAACGACATGAAGGGCACTCACCCCGAAGGTTTGGCTGGCCTCCTGATATGCTGTTCTCTGACTCTAGATTTCTTCTGAGCTAGTTTCTATGGGTTGCACTCCTTAACTTGATGGTTGAATCATGATAACTATCTTGTATCCCAGAGTCGTAGCTACTGGCTGACAAGCAAAAACATTCTCACCTTTCAGAAGGAGAATTGCTATTGAACTGTAGGCAGAAGGAGCATTATCTAAGGACAAAATACATGACCATCCACCAAAGATCTGAGCTTCTTTTCCCCCCTTTTTTAATAATATATTTCCTACGTAAGCTGAACAAGTGATTGTATTTTTGTTCCTTTGCATTTCCAGAATGAGGACAATACAGTTGCGCTGCCTTACAAAGGTGCCATGCACATCACTTCTTTAAAGGTTACAAGGTGCTGAGGCAAAAGAAATGTTAGCTATTATAATTTATATACTATCATTGTAACTGTGAGCAAGCTTTCCCTTTTTCTTTTTTTATCTGAAGGGATCCCGACCTCTACTGGATTATCTTCACTGCGCCAGGGTGCAGATAAGGCACCAAGTGGCTTTCATGGATGTATTCACGATGTTCGCATCAATAACGAGCTACAGGATTTCAAGGATTTACCACAGCAGTCAATAGGAGTCCTTCCTGGCTGTAAATCCTGTAACATCTGCAAGCACGGCATTTGCCGATCCCTGGAAAAAACAAGTGTGGTTTGTGAATGTCACCCAGGCTGGACAGGCCCCCTGTGTGACCAGGAAATTGGAGACCCATGTCTTAACCACAAGTAAGCGTGAATGAATGCTGATGGGAGGGCAAAAGCTTTAAAGCTATTGCATATTTTCGTTTCATCTTGTAAAAGCACATGTGACCATTTTTGGAGGTGCTGGGTTCCCACATAAATTATTGATAGTGCAAGTCGGCGTCCGTGGACTGTTCAATTTTCATGTCTCGTTTTGATGCTGGTCACTCTCCAAATGACCTCGTTCTCCTAGAGGAGCTAATTGTTTATACAGCAGGCTTTACTTTCAGCTATATTTACACATTAAAGTATGAAAACATCTGTTAATGGCTGCACATTGCCTCTGAGGCAGTGAGTGCACACATGTATCCAGAGCAGAGCCAGCCACAAGAGAGAGGTTTGCATTGTAGTGATATGCAGCAGCTCTGGACAGGGAATTCCAGTTAACTCCCTGAAAACCATTATGCAGTCTGTTGTGAACAGTTTTGAATTTCCTAAATAGCTGAATGAAATACTACATTCTGAAACACCCCTTTAAAGTGCAAGTTTGAAGAGTAGCACGGTGTTGCATGCAAAGGCAGTATGACTATAAAGCACTCACATTTCAAAGGCTCAATAATAACCACATCTCCATCAGAAACACTGGATGAATAGCTTACTTATGGCAAGTACACAAGGAAACAGCCCAAGGCAGACCAGCAGACTGCGTGGTTCAGTGCTGTTTCATAGCAGATGGAAGTACTCTGGTTTTAGAAGCTGCTTTGGTTGCACTATCTTTGGAAGGGGCTTTTTAGAACCACATGCTTTTGACAGGTAAATTGACACAGTAAATAATCACTCTGGTCAGTGGGGGCCCAAATATGACTTGCAGAGGTACTGTTTTAAACTTGCTAATTCTGCAAACTAGTACCCTGGAAGGCACTGAGAAGCATCTCACAGATTACAGACTGAAGTGACCCAAATGAGGCTGTTGTGATTGGACAGAGAAAAATGAGGGACTTCCAGATGTTTACATGATGATTTTTTCTCATGTGATCCACAGAGTGTTACACAATAATGAATGTAGACCTTGCTAAGAAAAGTAGCTGTGCATATTTTTAATACTCTCTTACTGCCCCACCTTACCATTAAGTCACTTCTGGAGTTACAAGCCCTTTGTGTCCAGGCCGGCTGACAGATCACTGCTCCCACACTCACAGATTAACCTCAGTGAGGAAATGCAACCGTAATGAACAGGCAGTTGATAACAGCTGATACCCAAGCACACCTTTAGTTAGCGGGGCAGAAAATACTGCTTCACAGCCTGTGACCACCTTTATTATTTTGCATGTCTTGACTGATACTGTTTTACTATTTGTGTTTTCTATTTGCATAGATTAAAAACTAAATGTGTAAGGGTTCAACATAAGCAGGAGACAGTTTTAAAGGACGAAGAAGTAAGAAAAAAGAGCCACTGGTTTATGTCAGTGAGACCTGATAGAATAAAGGCTATGAACCCTGAGCAGTTTTCCCTGAACTGGACGTGTTGCTTTCTTCCCTGCCCGTTCCGAATCTGTCCTCCCAGAAGCAGGCATGGTGCCAGAGAGCTTGCTAAGGATCACCACCCTACCCCTAACCCTAACCCTCAGTTATACCAAAGCTTAAGGCAAATCACATGAGCTGGGGAACTCTTCAGCTAGAACTGCCTGGTTAAGTCTGTGTTAGGCTTTTTCACAGAAATCTTTATTTCTCATAATGTTTTTTATCACCTGATATTATTTGTAGAGTAGTTCTGCTAGGGAAGCCGGGGCATTGACTGTTGGCACTTTGTTCCACACAGCGGTGCTGTCTCGCGTGGGTGCCAAGTATTGGTCCATGCTCATGGAAGAGCCTGATGTTTTTCCAAGAGATCACTTTGGATCACAAATTCCAAGTGTATTCTCTGAACATTATCTACTATTCACTGAAAACTCATAGTTTCTTCAATGTGTTTGACGCCGATCTGCTGTTTCTTAGATTACTGTCGTGGTTTTAAGTATGCAGAAACAGCAAAATCCAAACTTACAAACATTCCTGGGAAGGGGAACTTCAACATCTGAGTACTTTTCTTTCTCCAGGTGTCTGCATGGTAAGTGCATGGCAGCCAATGTTGCTTACACCTGTAAGTGCATGGAAGGCTACACAGGCATGTACTGTGAGAAGAAGAACAATTCCTCGAACCCGTGCAGGATTTTGAAATGCAACCATGGGCAGTGTAAGATTTCTGAGCATGGGGAACCCTACTGTGAATGCGATCCCAATTATAGCGGAGACCACTGTGACAAAGGTATGCTTGGCCACAGGGACCAGGATGTTGGTCTGCTGTGCTTCTGCTTTACATCTTTCTTTTCCCCCTCTCTTCCATGTAATTTGTATTAGAGAGTAAATGGCAAATAATAAGAAAGATAAAGGTAAGTCACCCTCTATGGAGCAACAGAGAAATGAACCACTACAATCTAACATATGGAAAGAGGACATCTGTAGTGCAGGGTTTTGTTCCCTGTCTCCTGAATCCTCAAGGTTTGCTGCTTCCAAGATTCTGTAAGGTTGTTTAAAGTGGACGTTGTTGTGAGGCTTTCCTTGGATAAACAGTGATCAGTCAGTCAGCAGTGCTGGGAAAGGAGGTGTTACACTGCATACCAGGGGCTTTTGTGGAGAGCACAACAAGGGCCTAGATGGCAGGAGGTCCTGTCTGAAGTGGCAGTGAAGATTCCCAGCTCACTCCTGCTGCTGCAGCTGGGCAGGTTTCCTGGAGCATCCCACAGCTTGTGCTGGGATGTGCCTCTTCTGCCCTGACCTGAAAACACTGGAAACTTAGCGATTTCTAATTTCATCCCTTCTGCCTTCAGTCCTTCCTGTACAGAAGGAAGGAGCTGGCTTGTATTATTGTTGTCCCTTTTCTGTGAACTACAGACTTTCCAAATTATACAGATCATATGCAGTCTCACTAAAGTGGATCTGCCTGTGACAAAGTGAGCACCCTAGATGGCCAATGTCACGCAGAGCAGGCTGACCTCTGATCCTGTGAAGCAGACATAGTAAAACTAACTTGCATTTTGCAGGAGTGTTGCAGGATTCAACACCCAACATTCATTAAAGCACTTCCAGCACTGCTGATCAAAGCCATCAGGCCTGCACAGCCTCTGCCTTGTGCCGGATATTGCACATTTGTGTAACACAAGCTCTGTTTTGGTGGCAGGTACAAAGCAGTAAAAGATTACGGTTCTGCTCACGGCATCTGCTTGCCCTGAGTATCACTACATGCACAGGGCTGTCCGCTGATGTGTGGGGAATATCTAGCAAAATGGTTACCACATTGCTTCCTTGACATCTCCGCTGTCTTACCAGAGAATCTCTGCCAAGGGGAGATCATTCGAGAAGTGGTCCGTAAGCAGCAGGGCTACACGACGTGCGTCACCGCCTCCAAAGTGCCCCGCATGGAATGCCGTGGCAGCTGCAGCAGCGGGCAGTGCTGCGTCCCACTGCGGAGCAAAAGGAGGAAATACTTCTTCCAGTGCGTGGATGGCTCCACCTTCACAGAGGAACTGGAGAGACACGTGGAGTGCGGCTGCTCAAAATGCTCATAAGCCATTCTCCAGCCTCTCGCCACTTTAATCGACTCAGAAGTGCTATCAAAATGGGACCTATTTACTTTCAGAGTGAAGAAGAAAAGAATTATTAAGTATATTGTAAAATAAACAAAAAATAGAACTTATTTTTATTATGGAAAGTGACTATTTTCATCTTTTATTATATAAAGTATCACACCACTTTGGGTATATGTATCATATAGTGAGTTATTTTTACCATGAAACTTTTTTTAACAGTTGTAAGAAAAAAAAAATTAAAAAGTTAAAATTTAAAAAAATTATATAAAGAAAACATAGCCTAACAGGAGAAATGTTGGGGTGGGGTGGGGGGGACTTAATATGTATGCACAACAGACAGATGTAAAGGTGTTCCAAGGACCTGCTGCGGAATTGATACGGGCTGAAGAAATCTCCCAGGCTGTGGGCTGGGTCTGGTAGCAAAGCGGATCCCCGCACTGATGACCTGCCTGCCCACAGGCCTGAGCAGCCTCCCCTCGGTCCCCTGCTCTGCCTAACACTGCCGATGCTGCTTTGGTCCTGTGCGGTGGCTCTGCTTGATATTCTTGAACTGGTTCCCTGTAGCACGTAAGCACTGCCGTAGCTTAAGGCTAACTACATTATCTGACTATTGTAATGCTATAATACATTTTTGCTGTGTATGCTGTATTTATCTGTGTTCACAATATATTCTTCAGCAACTGTATCTATAGAGCACAGGCAGCTTTATCCAAAAGAAGGGGACAAAGGGAAAGAAAGTGGGGAAATATATGTTGCTTTGGGAAATTTGGGGGCAAGATGTGAAATAAGTGCTAAGTAATGTCTAATAAATGACATAATAGTTTTGTGTTAATTCCTCAGCTATGTTATTTCCCAGATTTGTGCCTTCTTGCTCCCAGCCTTGAGCCCTTTTTTATATAGGAAATACAAGGAATGCACTGCTACTAAATTTGTCATGCCTTGACATTGTATCATGCAAAGGTCATAACGAGCATGAAAGTGGTGCAGGTGCCAGAATGTACCTGTGGCATAATGGCTTTGACTCTCACTGTCACTTCAGCCATGTGGATGTAAGCTGGTCCGTAGCTGCCTGTTCATCAGCACTGGTACCAAGAAGCTGGCTGCCTTTCCACAGCTTTTTGAATGAGCAGAAGTTGCACTATGCGTTCCTTGTGAGCTTATTCAGCCAATGTTTGTTGATCTTAGCAGCACTCTCTCCTCTGCATAGGGAGAGACATTGATAGCTACATCACATTCCATTTTCACATTTGGTGCAGACTGACCAATCCAGCCAAAGCTTTTCCATCTGCACTATTTTATATATCCTGCACTTGTTTCTCCCAAAGGGCTCCCAGTAACTTTAGCTGCATTCGGAGCAAATGCTGAATAGGAAGCAAAGTCAATGCAGGGATAAATTCTCACTGTGAATGTGGAACAAAAAGTGACTCTTTGGGAGGAAGTTTGATTTTTGGAGGGTTTTTGGCAGGGCTACCTTTCAGGGTCAGTAAGTATGTGCAAAGAGTACCACAAATACCTTGAATTTTCTCTTACTATCAATTTCAAACATCTGTATCTGTAACTGTTCCATTATCAGTGTAATTTCCTTCTTTCCCTGGCATAACAAAGTATTACAGTGCTTTCTTCAATTTCTCTAAGAGAGGTAAAGTCAGAGGTGAGTTCTAGCAGCCAAAAGCCCCTTTTGGGAACACTCAGTGGTCTCACCACAGAGATTTCAGCTCATGGGCTTCTGCAGCTGATCAGTAGGGGAGCTGAATGAAGCAAGTGGGGCTTTTGTTTGAATGAGCCTTTGAAAAGATCCACAAAATGGAATCCTGCCATGAAAAGTACAGATGTTTATTTCTTGCTAAAGAAAAATGATCCTGTAGCCATCACCCAACCAAAAAGCTGCAACGTGCTTAACGCTCTTCTGCTAATGAAATCTTCCCTTAACTGCAGCAGTTCATCCCAATTTCTCTGCTCTACCAGAGCAGCTCAAGTAGAAGGGATATAATCAATAAAATAGCATTCTCTCAAAATAAGTACCAGTATGAGGGGCCTGCAATCATTAAAATACAAAACAATCTCTAGTTAATGTGCCAAAATCTGATTGAAACAGTACAGTTCAAGAGGTATGGGAAAACTAACCCTGCTTGCAAATACCCTGGACTCCTTTCTATTTTGAGAATTGTGTTGGAATCTCAAAGCAGCTGGGGTTTGTGGAGTACAACAGAAATCAGCCAAACCTTCAATCTGCAAGTTTAAAACTTCATGCAGATAACCGCAGACGGCTGCACAAAGATGTGCCTGCACACCACTACCATTAATGTTGCATTCCTGCTTAATGCATGTTAATTTCTGAAGAAGCAGTTGCTGTTATGCCATGCAGAAGCATACAGCCGGGCTGTGGTTACAAGGCTGCTGTGTGCTCCACAAGTTGCAGCCACGAAGCAGCCAAGGCCTGCAGAAACGCTGCCCCTCTTGAACACTAAGCGTGCATGTGTTCGCCTTGTCCCATGAGCAGCAGCACATATGAGAGAGAAGGTAACGTGTACTTGTGGCCTCACACCTGCTTGAGGGTGCTTTAGAGGAATAACCTTGCATGGCAAGGCAAAAGCCATCAATACCTTGTTATTGATCACTCTGGGATTTGTTTAACCAAGGCTTTGCAACAAAGGGACCAGCAACAGCTCAGCTGGCCCTGTTCCCAGCCCTTTTCTATCACGGCATCTCAATGCTAAGTGTTGGGATAAAGAAATACCTATTTTGTAACCAAATGATGCAATTTTTGTATGCTTTTCGGTAGCACTTGCCATTGGATAGTGATGCTTTATGTCAATGATTCTGTGACTTGCTACAGAACTATTTTACGTTAAGAAGAAAATAAAAAGCAGTCAGATCCAGTGCCAAAAAACATGAGGTTAACTGAAGTGTAATTAACTCTGAAAGCTCCTCTGTAACCTGCCTAATGTTACAGTGATTTCAACTACTGTGGGTACAGTGCGGTAGTTTTTACCTCTATAAAGTTTTAATATAAAGTGAAGAAAGATGCTAACCCTTAAAAACTGGCAATGCAGACTGGTGTGAACTGATGTATTTTATTAATAGATTCTCATTGTGATGTAAGTTTAAATAAATCGTTGGGTTATGGAAGATTGTAACATACCTTATGTTGTGATGCAGATTATTTCACTCTCCATTTGAGGTGCTGAGGGATCTGCTGGAGTCTGGGAGTTCAGCAGCAGTGAGGCAGCTCAGAGAAACTGGTGGGGGATGGCGAGTTCCTCTGGGTAGCTGCAGTTAGCTCAAACACTGTCGCAAGTGCTAACATCCTTGGATGTTTTTAGTAGTCTTACACGCACAGATGAATTTAAGCCACATTGTTTTTAAGCATTTTCTTCAATGAAATGCTGGTTTTTAAATTGTTTTTAAAAGGCCTGCAGCGAAGGCACGCTCATTAACTAAGAACAGGATAAAAGAAGAAATATTGGGAACCAAGGGTCGACGAAGGTCTGACTGAAGAAACAGAAACCACTGAGCCAACAGCGGATGACAAGATCTTGTGATACATTCCAATTTGCTGCTACATCTCTGTAGCTATTATGAGTAGTGACCCAGATGTAACAGCACTTCTGGTCATTACATTCCAACCTCAGTATACACTGAAAAGAATCTCCCACTCAGTCCTCAGCCCTCACTTGCCTGAACCCCATTTAATGCTTACATTTTGCTGATTATTCTCCATACTGCAGCACTTTGGGCTGCCTTTGTCAATTCATTAAAAAATTGTGAAATTATTCAGTCAAAAAACAAAAACAAAAATCAAATTAACAAGCATCATTAAGGCTGAACTATGAACTATATCATCATATAATTGTAGCAGATGGTAGCATCTTCACCTGAAGAAAATCTACCTGAGCCTACTAAAAAAAGGCAGCAGGCACTATTCAGAAATACCCAGGTACTGCCTGGTTTGTACAGCAGTTACTTGAGATGACTCATGGCTTTGTGGAGCACAGGTATTTTGCCAAGCATTCACACAACTGTTGCCTAAGACACTTTGTTTATGCTTCTGCTTGTACTGCTACCTTTAGGTATTGCTTTTTATCTATTGCTCTCTGGCAAATAACACAGAGAAACAGTTTATCTATCTCACCTTCTTCTATCTTTGTCTTTTTTCTAATTGTCAGGAACTGGTCAGATTGTGTTCCTGCATTGTTTTCTCTGGGTCCTGTGACTTCTAGTTTCTGTGATATTTAAAGTTAGCTCCCAATTACTTAAGCCTCTGAGGCTTCTACAAAGACAGCTTCATAGTTCAGTGTGCTAGACAGCTGGAATTGGCTTGGTATTGCTAAGCCCTGGGTATTCTTAAGTAATCTCTTTGTTTTAAGGCTCATGAGATGTCAGACTGCATCACTGACTTGCAAGTCCAAGCTAAGCCAGAATGCTTTTCCAGGACGTGCCTTACAGTTTTTGAGTACAACACAAATAAACTTCCAACAGCGTGTCCCATGCCACTGTTTGGGACCCACCACTGAAGCAGGAAGGGTGCCCAGACCTGGTACTGCCAGCCTCTGGTACAGGCCTTCAGATTTCATGGTGCACATCTCTTTTCACTTGGCTAGCCACTACCCAGCTCTTATCCACCCACAGACTCACCTTCACCATGTCTCTGCCCCATGCCAGATGTTGTGACAAATGCATTAATTCTTTTCAAAATGAGTCTTGGAGCCCAGGCAGAGCAGGAATGGCAATTTTCTGTAAAGCTGTTTTTACTGCAGGGCTGGTTACCTGGCTGCTTGCAGTGCACGGCCCGCTTCCTCTGTAGGGGAGGCAATGCAGGGCACTTGTTACCCAGCAGTGCTGTACTCCCAGCTAGCAGGAGCACACACGTTACCTGTTGTCTGTGCATGAAAACCCAGCTTCAGCCCTCAGAGAGCCCTACAGACAGCAAGGAACTCCTCAAGCAGGTAGCGAAGCTGTAAAAGCAGTACGTAGTAGCATGAGGAAGTTTGAACTTACACCATTACACACACGGGGATCCCATAATTTCACAGGCAGAAGGAACAGAAGTTACTGTAAGATTTGCATACCTCTGCATCTTGCTCCTACATGAACTCTTGACCTTTTCCTTTCACTGGGCTCTTCTGATTTCAGAATGAAGTGATCCTCAAGGCAGTCTGTGGATGATGCTGCCTCTTCCTACTGTCTCTGGCTCTTGTCCCCGTGGCCACTCCTTTTCCATAGGAATACTGCTTCACAAATGCTACATCTTTTGTGGGGAAGAACAGTACAGGTCCTACCACAGAGATGGGTGGAAAGGAAGAAAGGGTGTTGAATGAGCCCCACAATGGCTTTTGTGCTCAGGGACCAGCTCAAACCCAGAAAACGGGATGTTACCTTCACAGTGGCCTTCATAGGCCTTCAGCTAACATTCTGCCAGCAGCACTGAACCACTCAGCTGCACCTCAGCCTCCTGCTGTGCTTCTCCTGCAGGGGACAGGGGGTGCAGACCCTGCATGCGGCTCCAGGTTGCTGGGAGCCCATCCCTGCTCCTCCACCCAGTGCCTTCAGCCCTCAGCACTGCCTTGTCTCCAGCACAGACCCTCAGCCTGCCAATCCTAGCACAGCTCAGTGCAGGAATCTCTACAGAGGCAGAAAAAGACAGAATTAAGATACATATTTCATCACACTGGCAAAATATCAGTAGGTGCTAGACGAGGGCAGGGCTCTTTTTCCTTAGCATCACTGTTGGAAACTGTTAGATCTGAAACATGAAAATAAGAAAGAAATACCACAAGGCAGATAACACATGAAATCTGCACTTGGCAAAGCTGAAACCTTGTGGAGTGACAAGTGATTGAACCCATGGTCTGCTGCTGGGAAGGACTGTTAATGACAAGCAAACAACTTAGCCCTGCCTCAGCCAACGCATGCAGAACCAGCTTACAGGAACCAAATACCACACAGTAATTTACGCTGGGACTCCAAAGCATTCTGGATAGCATCATGCTTTCACTTCCTGTGTGATAACAGCATGCACAACTGCCAGTAACTACAAACGAGTTTGAGCTTTCTTAATTATACCCTAATATACATCTCCTCTCTTAAACCACCACGGTTTCTGCTGGGAAAAGCACTCCTTGAATTGCTGGGGAGGTGGAATTCTCTTTCCTTTTCCTTTTCCTTCTCCTTTTCCTTTCCTCTTCCCTTCCTCTTCCTCTTCCTTTTCTCTTCTTTTAATATATGTATTTCACTGTGCCGGAGGTAAATGCCAAAATACAATTTAAGGTGCAAAGACCTACATTACAGTGCTTGTCCAGTCCTAAAACACGACATGATTAACGCTCATTTTGCTACAAAGTCCTCTCACGTGGTTTAATTCCACGCAGACACTACAGCATTTTAGCAGGCAGCAGCTAAATTCATAGCGTATGTAAATGCTCGTGTTTAAAGCTTCAGTTGCAAGTACTATCAGAACAGAAAACCACACCAGAATTCCCCTTCTGCACAAACAGCAGAGCGGAGTTTCCAGAGTTACGCAGGAGTCGGAGGAAGGCTGAGCACAGCTGCGTCAATGCACTGTGCTCCCCCTTGGGAATTAGAGCTCAGCACCGAGCAGCCTTCGGAGCAAGCTCTCCAGATTCAGACGCGATATCGACAGAAGAAATTTACTTTATTTACGAGAAAGAAAAAAAAAAGAACGCTTTCACGACGTTTTTCGGCACGAGACCCAACGGAACACCGGGGCTCCCGCAGCGCGCAGCCCCGCGACCCACAGCCGACCGCCCCCCAAGGCCGCCATCCCGGGACCGCAGCGTTCGAAGCCCCGTCCCGCAGCAGGCGCCGGCGGCGCTCTCCGATTGGCTGCACGGCCGTGGGGTGACGGCGACTGAGGGCGGGCCGCGGCTCCCGGCGTGCGTGGCGCGGCGTGGCGTGGCGTGGCGCGTGGCGCGGCGCGGGGGCGGGGCGGGCCGAGCGCTGCGGCAGCGCGGGGCGGGAGGCGCGGCGCCGCTCGGCCCCATTGTGTGGCGCGGCGGCGGCTGCCCGGGCCCGGCCGCCATCTTGTGCCGGAGGGCTCCGCGCCGCGCCGCCGGGCCGCCGCCGACGCGGCCTCCTCGTGGGGCCGGCCCCGTCGCCCGGAAGCCGATGCCGGCTCGGGGCGAGGCGCCGCGCGGGGCCCGGCTCGGCCGCCGCCGCCGCTCCTGAGTCCGCATCGGAAGAGCGAGGCCCGGCCCCGCCGCGCCGCTTTGCCGCCTCCGCCCCATCGGCAGAGGGGCAGGGCAGCCCGCGCCGCACCGCCCGCAGCCGCGCCATGAAGATCAAGGATGCCAAGAAGCCGTGTAAGGGCTGCGATCCGCGGGGACCGGGCGGTGGTTCGTTTTTCCCTAAGAGCGGCTTTAAAGCTCGCCTTTAAACAGCACCGTCACGCGTTAGGGAGAAACGTCGACTGCTGCGGGCTGGGTGCTGAGGAGGAGCTTCGGTGCCGGTCGGGGCTGCGGGAGCAGCGCGGAGGTCGCGGGGCGAGGATGGGCCGTTCGGTCCGTCGTGTCGTTGCAACGTGTCTGGAGCCCGGGGGCTTTGACTGCAGTCAGTTCGTTAGGCAGTGAACTTCAGAGTCATTGCGCAGATCTCTGCTCTCCTTGGTCGCGGTGCCTGAGGTGCAGCAGGCCTGCAGATGGAGCTTGGGCTCTGTGCTCAAGTGAGCCTGAAAACTGAGTTGGGCTCGTAACAGCCTTTTCGCCAAGTAATCTCTCATCAGACGCTGTGCGGCAGCTAGAGGCTCTAATCAACTGGACTGTTGTTGAGTCGGTATTTTCCTTTTAGAGGAAGCCATCGGAGCCAAATCTGATGCGGGGCAGAGTGGCTAACCATTGCTGAGCAGGAGGCCGTGGGCATGTTGATAGGAGCCTGATAGGAACAGAGCTGAGCAGATTGACTGCCTATCTCTGCTTTCACCTGCACTGATCAGTGCTGGAACCAGAGTGACTCAGTGCTGGATTTGTCCTAGCATAGAGGTGGGCAGGTTGGAGGCATCTGCTGTGTTTCCGTTCCTGATGTTGATTCAGTGCCCAGGCACCTTGTTGTGGTCCTCCCTTAGAAGTCTTCATCTAGCTAATGCTGGTGCTGCTACGTTGTTGTGCTGAGTTTGTGGAATTTGGCTTCTGAGGTGGACTCTCTTGAAAGAGGATGGCCAAGGGCCACTTAAGTTTCCTTTGAAGGTGATGGGAAGTGATAGGCATATTAAAGGAGAGCAGCAGAAGTTCAAATGGGTAAGAACTTCCACTGAGTAGTTGATGTAACCTTAGGAGGAGGTTACAAACTCTCCATCGCTAGAGTGTTCTTGAAGAAAGTAAGAGGTTTTAAAGTGTTGGCTAGACAAAGCTGTAGTTAAGGTTTCAGTTAATATTGCCCAGGCAGAGTTCCTGCTAGCATGAATGAGGCTGGTCGGGGTGACCTCAAAGGTCCTTTTCAACAAGCACTATCACGATCGTTCTTCCAGGGAAGTCCGTATGAGGAAGAATGTCTGGCTCTTGTAAGGCGAACTTCCAAAGGTTACTTGAGGTGCAGGTGATAAATACGAGAGCAAAGCATCCTGCTGAACTGCCTTTGCTTGAGATCTGTCTAGAGAGAAAACGTCCCACAGAAGTGGCCCAAGCATTGTCCTGTTGCGGAAGTTCTCCCTTCCTACCTGGTACAGAAGAGGGAATGGAATCTAGATATCTTGCTTGTAATTCATAATAAACCTTTTTCTGTCATTTATATAATACAAAGCAAAGTTTCTACACTTACAATTGTAACTAGCTGTTTGTAACTTCACTGGCATCTATGAACAGCTCTCTTCATAAGTTGAGCATCTTAATTGTGCCAGTTCTTAAATTATCTGCCAATTAATGTTTTCCTATCAGCTAGAGGAACGTGTTGTGTGAGCAAGAGAAAATAACTTAGAGGATGACTGTGTTGTGCCACTGCTGTCAGTTACAGTACGTAACCTGGTTTTCTCACAAGTGAGCACTGCAGTTTCTATGCCAAAACGTGCCATAATGACAACTTTAGGAATGAAGGTTACATTGATCCTTCATTATCGGAAAAGAAAAATAGTTGAATCTTGTTTGAATGAGTGTGGAGGGTATAGAGTGGTTTGGGGGAGTGTTTATTGAGCGCGTGGCAGCACTTGAATGTGTAAATAGAGTTCCTTGTTGTTCTGTTGTACCTTTGGTCAGAGAAGTACTGATTCTCCATTCCTGTAAGATTTTTTGTTCGTGTCTTCCCTGTTAAAAAGTACAGTGCTGGTTTATTCTTTCACTGTCTCACAAAGCTGATCTGTCCGTTATCTCCGCAGCGTTTCCATGGTTTGGTATGGACATTGGGGGAACCTTGGTGAAACTGGCCTATTTCGAACCTATCGATATCACTGCAGAGGAGGAGCAGGAGGAAGTTGAAAGCCTGAAGAGCATCCGCAAGTATCTGACTTCCAACGTAGCCTACGGATCCACTGGCATTCGGGATGTCCACCTGGAGCTGAAAGACTTAACGATTTTCGGTCGGAGAGGAAACTTGCACTTTATTCGATTTCCAACTCATGATCTGCCTACTTTTATCCAAATGGGAAGGGATAAAAACTTCTCAACGCTGCATACGGTGCTCTGTGCCACGGGAGGCGGCGCTTACAAGTTTGAGGAAGACTTTCGCACAGTAGGTAGCCTGCCTTCCCCTCGTGCTGCTGCAGGAGGCGCTGCTGGTGGCAGGTTGGAAAAGCAGGGTTTGGAAAGATGCAGGGAGTGCTTGGAGATTCTTAACTGTTTATTTTTCAGTCATTAGTGTGGTCATTTAGAAATATGCTGTCTGACTTAAAGGTACAGGTAGCTTTTTGGAGATTGGCCTTTTTCTAATCTGTAGTGGGTTTTTTCTTCTGATGGGATAATGCTTAAACCACTGAGGTTTAGGTTTTCTTTCTTAGTTTGTGATGATAGGAATTTGGTGCTTATAGGTGTGTTTTGATGAAGTTAGTCCAGTGTGCTTTATTATAGATCTGTGACCAAGTGAATATCTCTAAGGCAATCTTTCTCAGCAGCAGAGGGGATGGGATTTTCTTGACGTGTTTTGGCTCTTCTTCCCTTGACAGTCAAAATGGGTTATTTGTTTAGATGCAGTTTCTACCTGAAGGCAGTTGTTCATAGCTGGGGGTCTCATCACTGTATCTGGTACAACACGTCCTGATTTCAGAATAGCTGCAGATCTGTTGTAGTGGAGCAAAACTGCTTCATTATGTCAGACCCCACAAAAATATTTTGTTGGAACAGACCCTGGTCTGCTCAAGAGTGAAGCTTCGCAAGCAGCTACGCTAGGGCAAGAAAAGCTGCATGGAGCTTTGGGAAGAGAGGGGGACTGGCAATGTTGTCATCTGGTACTGGTATTGGTCAATAGCATGCGACCCAGTTGGTTGGCAGCTCCATGATCTGCACCAGGCTGCTGTCTGAAAGTGAACTCATGCAGTTTAGAGATACACCCTCATATCCTACAGAATTTCTCACCTGTTTGGTTTTTTTTTTGTTTGTTTGTTTTAATAATCCTTGTTTTGCTAATAATGATATGATGATGATAGGATGCTGTTTAGGTGTTTATCTTAGCCTTTGATCTGCTGATATTTTACAATAACTCTTTTCCTTCTGAGGTGAGAGCGAGCCCACAAGCACTGGGGAGGTGTGCAGATGTGTGTGTTTCACAGATGACACTTAGTGGGGCCTACAGGGTGTTTGCTGCCTGTGTGGGGTTTTTGTTGTTTTTTTTTTTTAGGTTGGTGAAAAATGCTATGATTTTCTCAGTGGATGAATATCTGAATATCTCAAAAGTTAGCAATTCAAAAGTGTGACTAAAGCAGGTGTTTATACCTCCTGTCTTTAATGTGATCCTGAGACCTACGTTTATAGACTAATTTGTTGATGGGGCTACTCAAGAGTTTTACCTTTTGAGTTCTTCATTGGCATTGTAGTGGACTGGAAGTTTCTGAATTAGCCATCTGAGACAGCTTCTTGAAGCTAGGCAGTCCAAAGATATTCATGAATTGTGGCATATTTGAGTAATGTTTGAACAGATTGACACTGTCTCTTTTATTTTTTTTTTTTTAAACACAGATTGGAAACCTCCAGCTGCACAAACTGGATGAGCTTGACTGCCTTGTCAATGGCTTGCTGTACATAGACTCTGTCAGCTTCAATGGCCAGGCAGAGTGCTATTACTTTGAAAATGCCTCAGAACCCGAGCGATGCCAGAAGATGCCTTTTAACCTGCATGACCCGTATCCATTGCTGGTTGTTAACATTGGTTCAGGAGTCAGTATTTTATCAGTCCATTCCAAAGACAACTATAAGAGAGTAACTGGAACGAGGTAACTTAAATTCCCACGTTGGGGTGATTGCCCTATGGGACAGTGAGTCTTCTGCTTTCAGAGTTTTTCTTCTCTCCCTGGCTCTGTTCTTCCTCCCTGCAGTACTGAAAATGCGTACCTTCAATTTACAGCTGCATTCATTGCAGCCCTTACCTGTATTTCTGTTACTGAGGAGATGTAGCCCATATCTTATCTATTTTTAGCCACTAGAACTGCACCATGAGTGAGTTTTATAGTTTGTCTTAAGTTTTGAATGCTGTTCTCTTGCTCCACAGAAGAATAAATATGTTCATGTGTATTTTACTGGAAGCAGTCAAGGATCAGTCAGTGGCCTGGTGGCTTTTCAGGATGTTTCCTTCTCTGATTTCATTTTCCAGCAGATGTTTTGATAGTTAATGCCTATTTCTTAGCTCTTCTTGTGCAGCTAGCTTCTTGTAAATTTCTTAGGTAATTGCTGAGTAATAACTGTTCATATAATGGACCTTGAACAAAAAGGGAGGCAACTTGATGTCTTGCTTCAAGAGCTTTGTTTTGTTAATCAGACATAGTCTCTGATAAAATAGTATTTAAAAGCAGCTGTTTTTCTTTATTAGTCTAGGTGGAGGAACCTTTCTTGGTTTATGCAGTTTGTTGACAGGCTGTGAAAGTTTTGAAGAAGCTTTGGAAATGGCATCCAAAGGAGACAGCACACATGCTGACAAGCTGGTTCGAGATATTTATGGGGGAGACTATGAAAGATTTGGCTTGCCAGGATGGGCTGTGGCATCCAGGTAAGCAATAGTTCCTTGATCGTTAGTTTTTGGGTCTTAATTTTTTCCCTCTCTTCTTGTAACACTGAAGTGATACAGTTTCAAATACAGGGCTTAAACTATTGATATTAAAGAAAAGTTCTTTTTGTAAAACTTACTGCAATCAAGTTCCATTTGCTCTAAATTGAGGAGAATCATCATAAAAACATTTCTGACTCCGACCTGTCTTAGATCTGGCACAGTAGTAAAACATGTAGCTGTGGAGTCATCTTTTCCTTTTTTTTAATTAATGAGAAGTTATCTATTGCAGGTAGTAGTGAGTATGTTCTTCTGATTTAGAACTCTGCATTTATACAACCTAAATATCGTTCTGTCAGCTGTTTGTTTGGTTCCAGAGGATTCACAAAATAAGCTCATCTCTGCTTTCTTTCTACGTTTAGAAGAGAGGATTGGATAAATACTGTGAGTGAGGAAGCAAGCGAGAGAAGTTGGACTATTCATCAGTCAGACTTAGGCATTGACTTCATTTACAGTGCCTAGGGGTGCAGAATAGTTTTGCAAAAGGATGTGACTACTTCTGGCTGTGTGTGCTTCTTTGTGAAAGTCAGCTGTATAGTAGGATTTGGCTGGGAGTTGTTACTGTAACAGCCCTTTAGTGTGAAGGAGTAAAGACACATGCAGTAGTGTCAGTTGCAGCATTACAAATTACTGTATGTAACAGGGACTTGAAAGACAGCTTCTCGTAAGCAAACATTAAGTGTAAGTTCTGTTGCAGCATAAAAACTACGTTCTGTAATTACTTCAAATGGACACGGATCACTTTGTATTTACTGGGTTTTTTCTTGTTCCAGTTTTGGGAACATGATCTACAAAGAGAAGAGAGAGACTGTTAGTAAAGAAGATCTTGCCAGAGCCATATTGGTCACCATCACCAATAACATTGGGTCCATTGCCCGGATGTGTGCAGTAAATGAGGTAAAACTTCCAATGAAGATCTTTTTTTAATTATAGTTCTATTATTTCCTTTCAGATTAAATGAGTGCCAAAGTGATGCGTCTTTTCAAACCTTTACATATGTTCTCAAATGAAACAAAGAAATTTGTGTAGTAAAGAACTCAGAATTGGTTCATAATACTTTGGCAGTCTCTGTAGAAGGCTTACATGAGTCTTCAAGCCCTGGAGCAGACACTGAGGAGTCTGGAGCAAGCCTGAAAAGAGGCTATAGTGACCCTCACTATCCAGAATGCAGGAGAGAGCAAATCACAGCCGTGCACAGCAGGAGGATGAGAGGATGTGGCCACAGTTTGCAGCAAAGGGAAATCGGATTGGTATTAGCACTGAAACGTGGACTTGGAGACACAACCTTGAGCAACGTGCAGTTAGACCTGCTTTGAGTGGCGACGTAGCCGACGACTTCCAGCAGTTCCTTCCAGCTGAAATTATTCTCTGACAAAAGCTCACAGAACACCTTACTTTTTGTTAAACATTGTTTTTAATTTTTACTAACGTGAGATTTGGAATTGTTTTGACACCTGCCTTCTTTGTGCTTGGTAGAGAGATGGTTTCTTGCCACCTTCAATTTCTCAAAGCTCAGTTTAATACACCTAGTGTAGACCTGTGAAAGAATACTGAATTTAAATATATTTGGTGTGTCTAAACACCAGAGATTTCCTCGCTGATTATCAACAAACTTTAAATGAGGCAAGGTTCAGTAACAGCTTTCTTAGCTAAGTCTGAGAGCAACTGTATTTAGAGCTCTGCTTAGAATCTGTGGAGTGATAGTCTTAGAAATGTCAACAGCCTTCTTAGCTGCTCTGATCATTTTATGTAGGAGATTTGGTTGATGTAGATCAACAAACTGGTATCATGAGCTGATCATATGAAAAGATGAAAATTTGATTCAATTCGTATTTCAGCTATAAGCAGAATTATGTCTGATTAGTTTACCTTAACAGAATGTTCTTGTCTTCACTGTGAACTAATCAGGATAGCAAAAAAATAGTAGCATCTTAGTCTTCTGGCTGTATGTGGAGTTGCCATACTGGTTTTTGTCACAGCCTGGATACGAGTGTTCATCTAACACCCTTAATGCAATTAAGTTTTCCTTGCTTCTCTTTCTCGTATCGTTAAATCAGTGTTTAATGTTGCTGCCACTTAATGTCAGATATATTTCAGTGAATGGGGAAAAGCACGTGTTTTTTACATCCATACATTTAATTTGATTAAAATTCACAGCTCGTTTGCAGTATGTGTGTAAGTCTTAGCTTCATCTTACACTGACGTATATTGTGGTCTGAGGATGAAAAGAACATCTGTCTTGCTGCCTTCGGCTTCTTTACAGTGCTGCCTTGTTGCATATGGATCAAGCAGCATTGTACAGGGCTATGAAGGCACTGAGTCTTCTCTTCCAAATCCAAGTATTTTTGTCATTAAATTTCACTTCTGGTCTGGCTGGTTCTCTGGCTTAGTTACAGAGAATGCTTGCATAATTTGAAACACAGGTGCTACTCTGTAGGTTTAAGAGCTTTAATTCCTCAATGTTCTTTCTCCACAGGTGTTTTAATTGTGGAACGGTTTCTTGCTTGAGATAGTGTTGGTTCATAGCTTCTGTGCTGAGCAGTCTTAATCCTTTGCTGTTTTTCTGTTCTTTTTAGAAAATAAATAGAGTTGTGTTTGTTGGCAATTTTTTACGTGTGAATACTCTGTCAATGAAGCTTCTTGCGTATGCACTGGATTACTGGTCGAAAGGCCAGCTGAAGGCCTTGTTCCTAGAACATGAGGTATGCTGTAGTACATTGGTTGTTTTTCCACTAATTAAAAGTGCATGTATTAAGCAGCTGCACACTTAGTGTGATATCCTGAGACACTTGAGTAAATGTTGAAAATCAGACAGGATTTCTCAGACTGCATTGATTCTATGGGAACAGCTCTTTTAGCCAGGGAAGGAAGTGCTTCAGTCTGTGCAGGCCATGTTCATGCTACAGATTTCTCTGGGGAGGCGCAAGAAATGTAAAGATTTGCACTACAGCCTTTAACTGTTTGTTTGGGTTTTTCGTAGTTTGTTCTCAATTAAACTTGAGCAGTCCTGAAAGTCCTCTTTGTTTTCTATCAAGATTGCTTTCATACCACCACAGATACTTGTTACACTTTTTCTTCTAATGATTCTGCTCTCTATGACTCATCTGCTTTGCAGCACCTTCTGCAGTTAGATCAGTATGTAATGCTGAAAGATCTGAACTGTGTTGGTTAACATACAGGAAGTTGGTGTCAGTCACAGATCTGACAGCTGGGACATACAGCTTCTTGGCAAGGGGTGGCAGTCTTTGTCCTCAGCTTGCTAATCTGCCACAATTAGATTTCTACCCCTTTGGTCAGTTCTCACAACACTTTTGTAGCTTATGGTGAGTCTGACAGTGATCAGGCTTCATGCCAGTATCTGCAGTAATAGCTCAATAATAAAGGTAAAATATTTGTCTCATAAAGCTCTAATGAGAAATATGATGGATAATATACTAAGTAGATGTTCTTTCTGTAGCATTGGCCCACCAGATGCTTTGTTGTTAATGAAATATATATGAATGAAAGAGGATAATGTCATGACTGACCCTGGAATTTGTGTTTGTTTTGAACAGGGCTACTTTGGAGCTGTTGGTGCTCTTCTTGGGCTGCCTAATTTCAGTTGAGATACAAGAGGTCACTACACTGAACTATTTTCCACCTGTATGACACTTATTTTTGGCAATGGGAACTAAATCTGGGGAGGGGAAAAGGAAATAACAGATTTTCTGTAACTTTTTAAATTGAAAAAGTGATGAGCTACTGAATATTGCCATTATAAGGAAGCAGTTTTTTACTCCGTTGGGCATTCAAAAGTGAAATATTTGGGGATATCATTTGTGTTCATTAATTCATGTAGCCAATATTGAACTTTCAGTATGCAATACATCCTTGGAAAACAAGCTTCTGGAAGAAGGAATGCCAACCCTCTAAGTGCTCTGTACTAAAATATTGCCACTTTCCTTCTGAGGCTTTAAGCCTATTTGTTTTGTATATCATTGAACAGAAAATGATTTTTATTGGTTATACTTCAGCATGAGCACAATTTCCCTTCAGTACACAACCTGAGAAACAGTATGGTACTATCAACAAAATGAGGAGTCCATAGGCAATTGTTTCCCACAGTGGCAGTAGTAATTAGGCTGTTTTTATGTGCAATGGAAGCATTATTAATGCTCTGTTTTTCAGTGGGAAGAGTAAAAACAGAAAATCAGCCAAAGCAGCAGAGTAAGCAGTTGATGTTTTAAAGGCTTTGTGAATATACATACCTGCCCTCTTCGCTTAATTAAAGGTTTTCCTGATTTATTTTATTTTCCCTCTGGGATGTGACTTCCAAAAATAATGTTATCTATTCTGGGGGGTTTTCTTGGTGCTTCATAAATTCTGATGCTGTACATCGTAACCTGTATAGACAGCACAGAGCCCGTGAGAGTTAAGTCCTCATAAAGTTGTCTGAAAATGGAACATTACGATTCTGATGCTTTGGCTCATCTATATGGAGGTTTGGGAATTTTTCTCTGCCATCCTGCTGTACTGAAAATCTGATTCCTCTGTAATTTTGTGAGTTAATCAGCCTCTAATTAGACGTTCAATCTGGAAGTTTCCTTGGTTGCTTTTGGATTTGAGAGTCTGTGCTCTGAAAGTTGCAGACAGCATCGGAGGTTGTATTGCAGTACTAGGAGTACAATATGTGGTGCACTCACAGTACGGAACCGTTCATCAGACTGTGGCCTTGGGATAAACTCCATATTCTAGAACTGATCTTTCAATATTTTTCCTGTGTACTTTTCAAATTTACAGTTGTTATTATTGCAATAAGCATAGTCCTGAAGCAGGCGTGAGATCTTGGACTTGAAAGGAGATTATTGTGGACTAAAAAATACTCACATTTATTATATGATTTTATAAGTGCCCGAGGAGCAACCAAAGTAGAACACATTTGTGTTGGGTTTCAGTGTGTTTTTAAAACTGATGATTGCTCAAGTATTCCACAGCATGGCTGCATTGTATTCACAGGCACACCCACCCAGTAGCTTTGACAGCTCAGTGTGAAGTTTTCAGTTGTCCTTCATTTAATTTCAGAGCCCCGTCATAACACTGCGAGGGGTTTTGTTGTTGTTCTTTCTGCGTTGCTTTTAAAAAGGAAACAAACTGTCTTGCTTTAAGAGTGCAGTAATTTAGAGTGGCTGCTTTGTTAAGCCCAATTCCAGTCTCGTTGCTTTTCCTACTGCTCATCTCACATTTCCATTGTGCTTGTTGTGATATTTCAAACTAGATGTTGAAAAATATATGTACTCACAGTTCAACAAATCTAATGCTCTCCAAGCACTTCAGCAAATGGGTGAATATGGCTTTTGTAGTGTCCTGTAAATACTATGCACCATTACTTTTAAGTTCTGATTGAGTATAGAAAGTGACCTCAATTTGGCTGCAGAACTTTAAAAAAAAAAAAGAAAGAAAGAAAGAAAAAATGAATTTTGTGATGTTTTGACAGCCTTCTGAAAATTTATTTTCCTTGCAAAGCAAAGAATTTTAAGGCACACTGCAGATTGATTAAAAACAGTCCTTTTAAACTATTTGATGCTGCTTCACTTCTCATGCTGCTACTGAAGCAGTAATTGGAAGTATCTATTATGTTTAACAAGAAGCACATGTAGGAAGGAGGTGGTTACTTAATGACCATGACCATGGTTAATTTAAACCGTTTGAAACTGCTATGACCTAAAATACATTTTTAAGGTTAATTGGGCAATTACAGAATAAATTAATGGAGTAATTATTGAATAGCAGTAATCTGTAGAAATGACTGTGAGAATGAAGAGGCATGCTCTACCTCTGCTTTCCTTTTCTTTAGCTTGCGAAGAAACAACTGCTTCCTTTTGCTTGTTTTATCAGCACAATTGTTACTTCATTCCTTCAGGTTTTCCAGCCTGGCTGTGAAGCCCAGAGGTGCAGTATTTAAGCCCCATCTTTTGATGTGTCTCATTTTATCTCAACTTAGAACTTGTTACTGGAGTCTCAAAGGTTGACTCTACCACCACCAATATTGCTGGGCTTCGTAAGTAGTTGCAAGATAAGCCTTAAAGTCGTCTTACCTAAATTCTCCTCTGCATTAGCTGAAAAGGCTTGTATCTTTTATACAAATAACTCACGTAACTTGCTTTTCACCAGTCTTTGCTGTTTACTTTCATGCTTGCTGTTTCTCTTCCACAAAGCTAACGGGTTCAAGCTGCTTTAGAGCGAACTGGTTTAATGTACAGCAGTGGAGAATGTCTGGGGTTTTCTCAGGGCTACTTTTCTCAAGTAGAACTGCTTTAAAGGAAGGCTGTCTGATACTTCTAAAGCAAAACATCAAGTCATTTTGAATGTGTAATTGCTTTCAACTCAATCAGCCATGCAAGTGCCTTTTAAGTTGTTTGTATAATGCCAATTTTGATGGTACTACTTAATCCATGTGATTTATTGACCAGTGTTGCTTATCAGATAATTTTATCAGCCATGGAGATGATTCCTTCAATCCAGTGTGGCTAGAGATGCCAGGAAAACTGTGTCAGCTTTTGGGCTGCCCACCTCCATAGCCCTTACCTTGGGGTGGTGCCTTTGCACTTCTGACTCTCTCTAGCTTGACCTTTTTAACCATTCAACGCACAGTTTTATTCTATCTGTATCTCCCTGAAAATGTACTGGTTTTTATCCAGATGAGAAAATATATTAGATTTTTTTTTTTCTGGCCAAAGAAATTTTTGATACAAGACTATCCCAAGTTGATACAGCTGTTAACCTTCTTCACCATTCCAGTTCTACAAAGGGTAACAGCAGTTTGAACAAAAAGAGAACTTTTTCTACAATCCACTTTGAATATGTAATAAAAGTGAGTGAACGTATCTTAGCAGAGGTTGAAGTGTAAGTACTATTTGAATTTTTTTTTTTAATAAAGACTCAAAGTTGACCGTTCAGAGAGAAGCAACATTGGTGTAGGTAGTCTGGTTTGGTCCAGATTTTAAAGGATATTTGGGTGTCTGCCGTACCTTCTGCAGATCTTTGCCTGTCTTTCCTTAGGTGAGCAAGCACCTGTGTGACTATCCTGACACATCTTAGCATACTTCTGTATTTCAGAGTTGAGACAGCAGGATCTCATTCCTTCAATGCCACACTTGCTCCCAGCCTGCATATTAAGAACAAAAGTTCAGTTCTGGCTTCTCATAGTGGAATAAATGTTCCTTCCGTAGTACTGTGACACGTCTGCTTGCATTTGAGTGTATTTGCAAGGTGATTATATTGCCTTTAAAGATTAATTACTAACGCTTTGTCTCTATCCAGTATAGGTCTTCAGGAAATTTCTACTTTCAAGTAAGTTGCAGTAGCTTCTCATTCTTAAACGTTTCAGAATAACAGTGAGGTTTTAACATCTGAAATTAACCAGTATCTTTACTTTCTGGAATAAATCCCTGCTTATTAAAGGTATCTAGATGGTATCTTACACGTTCAGTCTGTACCTTACACTAATGCCTGCATTCATTCAGACCACATTTTAAACATCGCTTTCACAATTCACAATCTGGAAACAGGTTGGCTGTAATTCTGAGGCAACAGTTTGCTTGAGTTCAGAACAGAGCTCAGGATCAGCGTAGTTCTATTTAGCTGGTCAGCTTTTTATCCCAAGTCCATTTGCACATATCCCGAGGTTAGTTCTTTCCCTTGTCAGTGTCTTCCTAGTGCCAGGGATTTCTATATCCTTTTTCTAATTATTATTATATAGGCTTAAAAGACACTGAGTGTGTAATAGAGCTGTTCTTAGGTTAAAAACTTACCAGAAATACTGTGGGTCAGACTGGCAGTGTTTGACCAAGACCTATTGATTACAGTGCAGAGCTAGGAAGACACTTGACACATCTAGTTACTGTTTGATTTTAGTATTTAACACTTAACACAGTGAGAGGGAGAATAGTTCAGATCACTGTAAATAAAATGGACAAATTATTTTAAGTCCTCAGATGTGACCAAGGGAGACAAAAAAAACCCCACCACATTATTGCCCAGCATGGAGGGATAGTTGTCCACTTGCATTCTTTGACTTCTGTTAATATATTCCAAAGTACATTGCCAGTATTCTGCCATTTGAGGTAGACCATTATTAATTCCTTGTATTAAAGTCTGCAAAAGAAGCCTGTTTAGTTACTTCTGTTTACTTCACACGTACAAAATATATTAAACCTTTGTAAAAACTTCACACTTTGTGAAAACATCTCAAAAGATGCTGTAATATAATTGTAATTATTTGTGTGCTAATGCAATTTGTTGGAGCAGTCTAAGTCAGCATAACTGAGTGCCAAGTCCTGCTCTCTTCAGTTACTGAAGTAGATAATTCTCTGAAGTTGGGGCTGTTTGAAATGAGTGAGCAGGATTTGGCCTCCAGGCCTCCTGCCTGGGGAACACAATCATGCTACTTTGCATATTCCTGCTGGTGCTACATCACTTGTTGAAAGAGAAAAATTCTAACCAGAGATGGTGAATAAAGCGTGTGTAGCCTGGTCCTTCTGAGAGACTTGAAACAGACAGGGTTTAGCTTCCCGTGCTGCTTTCTGTAAGGCTCCTGACATTCCGGTTGTGTTACGGTACGGATCATTTTCATTGCAGGATTTCAGTGTTACCTTCAGGCTTCTTTTGTCATTGTAACCTGTTACAAGCAGACAGCACCAACTAGAACAGGATCAGCATTTGTTTTCTGCTAAAACATCTAGAAAATCAGACATTCCTTTTAGCATGTGGGGAAGTTTTTGAAGAAATGCAGAACTACCATTTAAAATGGGATGCATTCATTAGTCTCGTCTGTAAAATAAACTGGAATCTGGTGTATCAATTGCTAATCCATGCTATAAAATACTAGTGTTTCACGATTCCTCTAGCATCAGTTTGAGAGCATTGTAAATACAGACCTTGGAGGAGGTGTGTTAGTTCCAGGCTGTGCAGTACAAACAGTAATTATAAAAGTAGGGAACTAGTATTTTGAGAAATAATAAATCAGCAGCATCTAGAACATGGAAATTAGTGTTTTGATGTTATAGGATATAGAGGGCTTTTGATAATCTGCGCTGCTTTACATTTCTGATGAGTTTTGGCATTTTAACACTTGAGTATTTGATTTTTCCATTGACTTTCCTGTCATACACAGGCCTGCTAATGACCAATTGCTGTCTCCAGGTGTTTGTTTTAGATGCTTAGCAAAATGAGCAGGCAGATTTGTAAAATGCAAACCCCTTGTAGGATGGAAGTTCTCTCAAGAGCCATTTCGTTCAGTTGCCTTATTCTATGACACTGCACTCATGTTATGTCTCCACTTTCTTTCTTGTTTACTGTTCTGACACTGAAGATGTGATAGAGAAATGTGCTACAAATTTTTATTCATAAATTACTGATTAATACCTTTGTGTCACCTGTTAATATAGCTTTGTAAATGATACCTTTATGCCATCTGTAATGCAGCTCTTGTAAATTGTTTAAATTATTTCCTTTTATAGATTCTCATTATTGAATGTACAGATTAGACCCTTTATTATGTCACTGAATAATTTCATTGGGCCCTAAATGTGGCCAAGGCTGTAAACCATCCCATCAAAACTGTAAATAACTCCTTACTGCTTGTTTGCATGAATGAAGTTTGCATTTCATTTACTTTGTCATCAGCCACCTCCTCTGTGATGGGCCTACTTTTTACAGTTCATTTTCCTGGTTTTATTAGCAGTCATTCTGTATGAATGTTGAAACAGTACTTTGTCTTTTCCTAATAAATAACTTGAAATTGTTTGTTGTTTGTTGGTCTTTGTGGGGTTTCTGGGTGGGTTTTTTCTTCCCTTAGCTCCTGGACTTGCTAAGATGGTTGATACCGAGGTCATTACATAACATGTCATGTCGAGGAAAGGGACTGGCATGGTTTTCGTTGCTTCCTCTCCTTTAATAAAAGCATTCACTTTATATTTCTTGAATTCAGTTTGTTTTTAAAAACATTTCATGCCCTAAATAATTTTAGGCTTGCCTTCCAAATGAGCTTGGGAGCACATACTGTTACATGTACTCAAATCACTGAGAATTATATTTTCCTGTTGAATGAAATACACCGTGTCTTTATAAGCTGTCACTTAGTCTCTATTGAAGTTTTCCTTTGTTTATGTTTTAATAAAGCCAAATTACACTGTCTTGAACAGGCAAGAAGTTTTCAGGACTGAAGTTTGTGCCATGAAGCACTTCAGTAATTCATGTGATGGTCCTGGTGGGTCAGGGATTGTCCTTCAGGGTTCATTTTACAAAGCTTTGAGCTCTCCCATCTCCAAGTCCTAGTTTTAAATTGCCAAAGATGAAACTGGAAATGCCACGTTGTATCATATCTCCATGGACTGAAGAACTCAGCACCAAAGCCATGCAGAGAGAAGCTTGTAAGAAATACAGGTTATTCCACAAATTCGTGGTGTGTTGCTTAGCCTGGAGTGCGTTGTGTTTAACGCAGAAACGCGATGTGCTTCTTTGAGTGTAGCACCCTAGGATTTTGTAGAAGCCAGTTGCATTTAGCTGGGATCCTGAACCACGTCCTGGTGCCGCCTGTTGTGAGCTCAGGCCAGGCCTCCAGGTCAGCTCTGTCAGCTGCGTTATTTCCATCTTCTCTACTGGTGAGATGAATAATCTGTTTCTGTGGGAAAAGTGACTTCCTCTTACTCAGCCAGCTGTACGGGATTTTTTTTCTTGGACACAGAAGCATCTTATTTAAGAATCCTTTCACTGTTTGTCTTTTTAGAAGCGTAGATTAAAAATGAAGTTCATCCTGGTGTTGGAGTGAAAGTCCTTTGCTCTAAAGGTGTTTCTATCCATCACTTTGTCAAGTATTCCATGCTACAGTATGAAGCGTCTGGTAGCAGTTGCCTTGTGCACAGCAGTGGGGGGCGTCCCCAGCTCGCAGCCAGGATCCAGCAGAGGGAGCAGGCAGCGTGCAGCCAGCAGGGCTGCTCAGGCAGGTACGGCTGCAGGGCTGCTGCACCACCACTGCTGCACTGTGTCTGCAGGCACAGCTGGGGGACAGCATTTACGCAGCTCTGGAGCGTGTGGCTGAGAGTTCACGTGGCAGTGGTGGCTCTGTTTTAACCTTACGGAGTCTTGAGGGCGATTGCTTTCAGGAAGCTGCAGTGAGTGGCTGGTGGGCCCCAGAAGCTGGCCAGCGAGTGACTGGTGAGAGTGTCTGTTACAGCAAAATCACGAGCTGTTGCAGAAGAAACAGTATGAACTTTCTGTAGGTAAAAATCCCTCTTTCAACTAGTTTGAGTTGATAAGCAGCTCAGTGAAGTGTGAGGCAGATGCCTCTGTGTGCCATGTGCACACTTCACATTCTGCACCCTTTAGGTTCTGACTTGAGCAGTGGTGACTGAGAGAAACTTTTAGCTGTAGTTTACTGCAGCAATCTTCATTGGTTATGTAATTCCAAAGGACACGTATCGCTTTTCTGCCCTAATATAGCTTATGCAATGAGCACTGCCTAAAGGAAGAATTGCAGCCAATTTTTGCATGAACAAACTCAAACGAAAAAGGATCAAAATGACAAACTGCATATTTCAAGCAGATGAACTGTCATCAACTGTCAGGGAAAAAACACCAAGTCAGAGCAAATATTGGTCAGCAGCCTTGAGACTCTGCAAGACCTGTAAGGTAAACGGCCTATGATTAATGTGACATTACGGCAGAGAAAACACTTAAGGGTCACATTTGCAAATTAAATTTTGAGTGTTTTCTATACTGCTAATCACGTCTGGTCTGTCTGGTCAGTCTGTAAATCTTCCTTCCATATTTCGCCAGTTTACCCATAAGTAGACTGTGAGAGATGATGTAAAAGACCTTTCTAAAGTCAAGTGAGAACCTAAGGCAGAGAAGTACTGAGCACTTTGTCTTCCCTGTGATTTCTGTTACTAGAGATCGCAGTTCAACAGAACCCACCCTACTTTGTTTATGAGAGCAGTACATTGAGGTGGGTGTTGTCAGGGTGAATGGATGGCCCTGAGCTTTGGCCAGAGAGCAGTTGTTACCAGAAACTGGCAACAGCAGAGGAATACAATAGTGGAGGCAGCAGGGGAACAGGCATTGCTGGCAAGGGAATGGGAGGAGAGGAGCTGTGCAGTGTGAACTCCTTATGCTAAACTCAGTGGCATTAAACATATGAGAGAGAGGAGTTATCTGGGAACCTGGTTGTAACAAACCTAGTTGCTGTTTGAAAAAAAATGTTTGTGTTACTGACCTGGAACCAGTGCTGGCTGCTAGCAGTAGAATTGATATTATGTGTAGCATTTGGCTTTGTTTTGAGTTTATTGCCTGTTATCAGCATTCCATTACAATCTATTAATTGCAGCCTAGCATTTCACATGGATTTCCCAGCAAGGTCCTGCCTTAGGAAGTGCTTCCCTTGCAGTTCACCTAGCTTGTGAAAGCAGGAAGCGTGGTGCCCAGCAGTTTCTCATTTGGGTAAGTGGATCCTTCTGGGACAACCAATAATAGTCCACTCACGTGCATGTCTGCAGCTTTGCAGGCATTACAAGTAATAGGGCGTCACTTCGGGGTGAGCAGCTGAAGAGTCAGTCAGACCCGAAGGTGTCGGTGCAGCCAAAGAGTGATAGTGCAGCACAGTCCTCCACTCCTCGTTAGTATAGTGGTGAGTATCCCCGCCTGTCACGCGGGAGACCGGGGTTCGATTCCCCGACGGGGAGAGAATGTCGTTTTGCTGCGAGCAGTGTTGCTGCTCTCCATTAAGTTGAGTTACGGACTGGGGTTGGAGCAGCCTTTTCTGGGTCAGAGCATAAAGCAATGCAGCGAAATAGAGCTTGGGTGTAGAAACGCGCCGCCATTGCTGCTCTGAGGGGAAGTGCTGGAGAAAAAAAAAAACACCGGGCACTTCTAGTGAGGGTTCTGAAGAGGTCTGAAACTAGGCTTGTTGGAATAATGCTTGCTGCTTAAACTAGAGTTGTATTTTGAGTCTATTTTTATAGTATCACTCATGATTTCCTTCACATATCTCTCTTGGCTGAAGGAATCCCAGACCGCAGCTCTGCCTGCCCTGTGTGTGTGTGCCCTGTGGACGCAGCAAAGCTCAGCAGAGCCGTGTGCGTGCTGGGTGCTTGTGGCAGCACGGAGCTTCCAGCCCTGCTGCAGTGCTCTGGTACAGCTGCAGCCCTGCTCCAGGTGACACTGGAAATCCCCCTCCCACCTGCAGGCCCCTGCAGCAGAGCAGTGCCAGGCACAGTGCTGCCTTTAGCCGTTCAGCTCAGACCATGTGTTGCAACCCTTTGGCTCTGGGCACTGGGAATGCTGCCAGCTGGTGCTTGAAGGCAAATATTTGCCCTGTCACGTTTCCATCAGGCTGACTGCACAGCCAAATACTGAGTTCAGTACACTCTCACTACTCCATGTTTATTATCATAGACAACTTGTAAATGCTTGAAATAGTGTGAAGATCCCTGTGCTGGCACAGGTACCACCTTGCTGAGTGGCTTCTGCTCCTCTCCTTGTGTGAGGGTTTTATATGTTCCGCAGAGCAAGTATGGCAAAGTAAAATTTCAGATAACTACCCCATATGGCAATTATCCTGTAAAAAGAAATCCTTATCAAAGTCGATAAAAAATTGGTTGCTGAGTAATCTGCAGTCCAGCAGGTGAGGCTTCACCAAACTATTCTAATTCCACTGGTAACAAGAATTTTTTCACAAACATCGTCCAGTGAAGCTTTGTGTGCATAATCAACAAACTGCTTGGGTCTGTGAATGTGGCTGATGCTGGTCAGTCCTTTTTCAGCTGTGCAGCATCCATGCTCAGAAACAAAACCAGATGGGTTTGACTGCTATGTCGGTGGCTTGGTCCTCATGTGTTGCTCCGGAAGCTCTCAGCCCAAGCACATGTAGCACTTCGCCCGTTCCTGCCCCATTCCTGCCCTTTCTGTGACTGCAACATGGGAGCTTGCAGCTCTCCACAGCTTTCTGCTGCTGTCTGCTGTCCTCCTGGGCTGGTGGCAGTGGGCAGCGTGCATTCTCCTGATTGTTTTGGGAATGAGGGATCTGAAACAGGAGATGCAGCACAGAGACCTGCATGGGTGCACATCCCGCAGTGCTGTGTATGCAGCTAAGAGACTTCTACCTCATACTAATCCCATGATCTGTTAATTAATCAATTTAAAGGTGCCAGATGCTTGCTTCCTTGCTCTCCTGCTCCATCTGCCAGAGAGGGAGAAACACATCTTGTTTGGATGTGATATCTGGGTTAGTGTTTACCGCAGGAACCGGATTCAGTTTGTCTTTTAGTGAGAGCTGCAAAATGTGGCTGTCACCACTCTCACGTACTCTGGTAACATCTTATCTCTCTGTCCATCCCTACCAGCAGACACCCTGACACCGCATCCTCTGCAGTCCATGCGTGGTAAAGACTTCAGCAGGCTCATATCTGAGTGGGAGACATGCTCCAGGTCCTGCAGCATTTGGAAACCCCTGCTTGATTTTGCTTGAGCTCTTTTTGCTTCCAGGCTGGCTGCCTGGAGACTTTCATCCCTGAGAGAACTGTGTTTTTTCTCTCACGCTAATAAATACTGTAATGTTAGAAACTCTTTAAGTTTCAAGATCAGCAGCACCACATGAATCCTAATTTCTCACTGTGCCATGCTGTGGGCATATCCTTGTACAGTTCTAAATATTGGTGCTGTATGGAAGCACTTGTACCTTCATGGTTGAAAGAACAGTTTGAAAATGTGGAGTGTGTTCCTGAAGGATGTCCAGGTGTGTGAAAGTATTCTGCAAATACCTCAGCCTTGTTTTGAAGTGAATATCTGAAGCCCCTCTGTAGCCCATAAAGCCCCGGAGTTTCGGGGTGGGTGCTGCAAGGTATCCAACAGCCCTGCTTTAGCTGCAAGAGACGAAGGATCCCAGCCCCTTTGCTGCCTTTGTGTTTCTGTCTTTCAGCACTCTGAGCACAAACAGACAGGTGCTTAACTAAGGCTAAATTGGGAGTAACGTGGATATGGAGACAAATTAATGACTGCTAATTAGAAAGCACTACTCTGATATCTTTTTTATTTTTAATCTGCAATTACAGATGTAGCAAAACTCCCAAGACTTTGTCTCAATGCATATGTCCCAACAGAGGGACAGCCACTTCTGCTATGCCATATGGCATATATTGACAGATAAGCTGCTGCCTTTCACAATGCACTGTTTGCTGAAGATAATTTATAGCGTGCTTCACTTAAAACTGACAGCCTGATTCCAATGAGCATAGAGAACAATCAGATGTTGTAAAAATCTGTGATTCTTTCTCTCAGGTAAAGTATTCAATCTTCAGTTGATCATGGCTGTAAGCAGTGAAATAGAAACAGAGGTGAACAGCCTGTGCCTTTTGGCAAGTCTTCAGAAGAAACAGTGCCCTGTCACTCCCCTTCCCTTCCCTTCCCTTCCCTTCCCTTCCCTTCCCTTCCCTTCCCTTCCCTTCCCTTCCCTTCCCTTCCCTTCCCTTCCCTTCCCTTCCCTTCCCTTCCCTTCCCTTCTTTCTATTTCTAATAGAGCACATATGCTCACACACCCTTAAAACATTTCTGGAAGATAATGCAGAGCAGCAGTATCAAAATACACTGTAACTGAAGTACAGACTCACCCACCCACAGCTCACTTGGATGCAGATGAAATCCAGATGCGCAAACTCTCAAGTTCTCTGCAAGGGAAATGCTAAATGCTATGTGAGAATAGTTGTATCTTGACCTTTAATTCCATGGACACTGTCAGATCGCTTTTGCAGGGACTGCAGTAAGTAGTTGTTGGCTTTTGTTGTTTAGATCTGATTCTTTCACATTCTGGAAAATTTAAGCAGGCCGAAGTTTCCTAAATGCATCTGCTGACAAAGGATGTTTGCTCTATCCCAGAATTGCCTTCTGCTGGAAGCATTTCAGCCCTTGCAGCAGTCCCAGGACAGAGATGTGAATGTGACAAGCTCCTAAGAAAGTAGAGCAGCCCTGCTGCTTTTCTCTAGCTGTAGCTTTATTTTTAGCTTGTATCCTGTTTTAGTTTAGCTCATGTCAGATAGCAGGAAGAACTTCAGTTCCCTTTTGTGCACTGTCTCACTTTTCTTTCTTCCTTTAGTTTTTGTTGTAGTTGTTGTGGCCTTATTACACAGATTTTCTTTTTTACAGCTGTGATAACTTCATGAAATTGCAGTGAATGCTCCAGACTTCCACCCACAGCAACCATGGGTTTTTTGTGGAGCTGCTTTCTGCAGGTGACCTCCATCTGTGTTTTCTCTTCCACTTTTCTCTGCCCATCCCCAGGCTTGGTCTCCCTCAGTCTCTGTGACTCCCCATTCTCTGAACCACATCCTAATTTTCTTTAGAGGAGAAATGTACAGCATCATCTCCAATGGGCCCGATGTAATTCCTGATGGGATACAGAACTGCTGGTTCAGCAGTTCCTAGTGCTGTACCTGGAACATGCTGGCAAGAAATGCTTAGTTCTCATCACGTCATGTCTTTGAAATGAAGCATATGCTTCATGCTTTCTGTTGATCATGATGCTGACTTTGAGTCTCTAATATTCCAAAAAACCATTGGTGTGTGTAGCTTTGTAATAGGCACATTGCTACACCTGGCTGAGAACTACTGCTCTCTGCAGGCATGCGGCATGCGGCAGCCCTGAGGACAGGATGCAAAATGCTCCAGCTCACAGCTTCTGCATGACTGCCATCCCTGCCAGCCACCATGCTGCAGCCCTCCGGGTCCCATCTGCTGAGAGACACTAATGAAGTCATCTTAATCAGGATGCAGGTTTGCAGCACGCGGCTGCAGCATTGGAAACAGGCTTGGAGATCCCTGCCCTGCTCCCAGGCAGACTTGGTGCTTTGTGCTGGAGGAACATGGAGTGTTGCTGTGCTGAGCATTCTCCACAAATACCACAACTTATTCTGTAAGGTACCTGATGTGATAGAGGCTTCCCTCAGCAGTGCCAGCCATGGTTCTGGAGTTTGTCCATAAGGAGCAGGAGCAGTTAGCAGAGAGCTGCACTTTCGAGAAGACTTTATTCCTGTGTCTTCTGCTTCAGATCCAGCCTGCGTTTCTGTTCATAAATTGGGTCTGCAAGGCACCAGGTTTATTTACTTTCCCTTTATAGAGGCAACAAGTACAGCAGTGAATGTGGTGAGCCCTCAGCAATCATGTCAAACCCCCACACGGGATGTCTGCTGGAGGAGTGTGAGGGAAAGGTGCCTTCAAGTTGGTCTGAGGAGCTGCAGTCCTGTGCTGATGGGAATGAGGCACCTGGACTGTAGTTCCCACTAAGGAATTAACATAGGCCTGCTTATGGGAAGCACACTCCTCATGAATGCTGCTGCTTTGTGAGTTGTGCTGGCGGTGCAAAGGGCATTTGCCTGTGGCATATTTGGGGAAGAGCTACAGCATTGTCCACACCAGAACATCCTGGCTGGAACAGAAAATCCCAGAGTTGAGGGAACAGTAAATGGTATCTGCTGGCATTCCAGCATCAATTGTGGTGTGTTCACAGTAATCCAGCACCCACTTGGTGGCCTCTCCCAGCTCTGGTGCTCTTTCTGACTCCCTTCCCTTCCCCAGAAGCCAGCTGCCATGTCACTGCCCGGATGGCTGGACCCAAATGTGCTGCTCTCTGTAAACAGGCTAAAAATATCTCCTGCTGTTCCTGTGAGAGCCCTCAGGCTGGGAAGGAGGCTGGGATCAGGCAGCCTCAGGGGATGGCTCTGAGAGATGGGAGGTGGGAAGCATCCAGAGACAGTGCTGTGTGAGGAACCCGGGGTTTGTCACAGGAGGGCTGGAGCAGCTGGTGGGAAGGAATTGTTCCTCCTGAGGATCAGGAGGTGATGTGTGGAGGACAGCCTGGTGTCCCCCAAAGCCCAGGACAGTGCTCTGCTCAGAACAGGAGAGAGATTTCTCCAGCTGCATTTTTCATCTGAAGGCAATAATTTGGTCCTCCTGCTCTTCTGTTTGCACTGCTGGACAGACTAGTGGAAGGCAATTATGAAGATAAATGTTTTCCACCTCCTTGCAGTGCATTTGTGATTTAAAGAAAGGCTCAGCAGAGGTTACCACAGGCGGTTACAACAGTTTCTGATTGCTGGGCTGATTTCTGGACTGCGCTGTTGCTCTGCTCAGACATTGCTGAATTTATTCAGCCCTACAAGATGACAAGAAAAAAAGGGTCATTTTATAACAATGTAGAAAACTATCGGCAAATCTCCATTCAGGAGATATTTTTGTCAGTCCTACATTTACTTCCTTTGAAGCACCTTAACCAGCTGTGCTCAAGCTGGCATGGCTGGGAAGGACCGAGGACCACATCTGTGTCACAGGGCTGTGGCCAGCATCCTGCAACACTGCCTGCTCTGGGACGTGCCACTGCCCCGTCAGATGGAGCCCTCTGAAGGTTTGTTCCCCTGATTTCTTCCTTCAGGAAGCCTGTGTCAGAAGGAATTAAAAGCTTGTATTTAAGCAAGAAGAAGGGGGGAATACATCTGGAAAATATTTTTCCAGCTCTCTCCAAGGTGTGAGGCAGAGCCCTGGTAATTGCCCCAACCAGCCCCCAGCATGGCCCCAGCACCCCACATCAAATGCATCTGTAGTGCTTTTGGAGGACAGCTAGCAGGACTCCTCAGTGGGAGGAAAGCCAGGCATAAATTAAGGCACAGCACAACAATTCTGGACCTGGAGAATGGCCCACAGTCTCTACTTCTTGCAGGCTGCCAATCAGCTGCCTGTCCTAGAGCAGCAGATTGGGCTGGGGGAAGGAAGAGATGGGAGGGAGCTTGCTGGTGAGACAGAATGCAGGCATCTGATCCCCCAAGCATCAGTTGATGAAAGCTTGGTTTTATTTCTTTTAAAAAGGTAATGTTACTACAGCAGCTCAGTGTTAGTGTTAGGAGCCAAAATCAGTGCTAATGAGGTCCTGCAGGTGTACCCTGATAAGGGCTGATGCAGGACAGCTGGCCATGGTTTGCTGGGCTGCTCCAGGTGCCTGGAAGATAAGATGGAAATGGGAGAGCTAGAAGCTTAAGCAGCTTGTGGGAGAGCAGCGAGTTGGGAAATTGGCTTTGTTTTTTCTCTCCTAGTTTGAAAAATGGCTATGGTTCTTTGGTACCACATTTCTTTAAATTGATTTTTAATGCAAATTATACACAGTTAAGGTTTAACACAGAAAATCTTGAAGGAAAGGGGAATAAGTCCCAAACTGTGGGTAAATACACATGGGGTTAATAACTAATTCAGAGCACTGATGTGCTGCTGGCACCCCCAGGTCTGTCACAGCTGAGAGCCCAAGGAGAACTGTGGGTGGCTGGACAGGCTGCTCCCCAGCACAGCTTCACACCTGCACTTTGGTCCAGTGTGGGGCAGCACCCAAGCAGGTGCATCTGATTGCTTGGTTTTTATTGGAAGGTAAATTCAAACTGTGATCAGCTGCCTGTGCTCCATCCAGAATGAATTTGTAATCCTTACTGTGTGAAGCAGTAGAAGCATTACGTTTAGTGTATTTGTTCCCACTGCCTGTGGTAAGCATACAGCCGAGTACCAGGATGATGCTGTGTGCTGATCTCATTCAGCTGGGCCACTCAGTTAAACGGGGATTTCTCAGTTTTGCAACTCCAGTGTTTCAAGTACTTCTACACGTCATGCCTTTCTGTCCTGCAGCTGATCTAAACGATACATTTCTGTGACTGCACAGTCCCCATTGCTACCGTGGCAGCAGCCAAAGGGGCTGCAAGCGACCGCCGGGGAAAGGAGCCGCATGGCGAAGCCTGCGGGATGCACACAGCTGCAGGGCCGTGACCCAGCTGCGCTCTCCCGGTTCCCAGCCGGGATTCTCCACCCCGCTGGGTGGGATCTCCCCGTTCCCCTTAAAGGGCAGCGGGCGGCAGGGCTCAGCTGCCCCCACGAGTCGTTCGGAGGGACAGATATCGCTGTGCTTGGTGTGACGTGGCTCTCGTCGTTCGTTCCATGGCAGGTAGGAGCAGCCTTTACTTTTTTCCATACTTATTTTGTTTTTTTCCAGTGTTGTTTCAGACAGTAGGGCGTGTTTGGGGGCGGCTTGGTTTGCGCCGGTGTACGTTTAGATAGAAAGAGGAAAACTTTCCAGTGCTAGCAGTGTGGTACCGGTGGGGGAAGCAACCCACGAAACCAATAACCACAAAAAACCTGTAGTTAGAAAGTGCAAAGCGAACATCTGAGAGTCAGCGACCGCCTGGCGCGGGGTGGCCGTGCTGGGCACGCGTCGCCTCCGGGGGGCAGCAGCCGCCCGCCGTCGGGATGCGGGGATGCGGTGCGCCCCGGCTGGGTTTCGAGAGCCGTTGTCCGGAGCCGCTATGGGGGATGAAAGTGTATTCCGTGCCTCTCCGTAGAATAAATCGAGCTGTGTTCGCAGCCTGCTGCGTGTTGAGGTTTTCCAGCCAAGTTTGGAGTCTGTTTGCTTCTCGTCGCCTCGCGTCACTCGGGAGCGGGGAGGTGCTGGGGCCGGGCGGGGCGGCTCGCGGTTGCTTTGGGGTGTGAGTCGCTTTAGGGGGATATCGCTAGTCTTTGGGAATGAGTGCAGTGATGGTGGCAGCTACAGACCGTGAGAATGGCCGCGGTGCTAGGTGTGTGCTGGGAAGGGTCACCGCAGGAATGCTTTGTATTGGAGTGCTGCCCCAGCACAGGACGGCTGCTTGCTTCGTGGGGAAGGAATGCAGCCAGACTATTAAACGTGACCTTCTCCGTGTTACACGTGGTGTTTGGGAGCTGTTCCTCTCAGTGAGCAGCCCACAGCCCGGCCGTGCCCGATGGGGCCTTTCCCTTTGTTGGGCAAAGCCTATTGATTTAATTTCTGCATCGTTGTTCAAGCTAACACCGAGTATGTCACTGGTGGTGGTGCATGAAATTGAACAGCCTCCAGGAGGGCTGAAACACGAGGCTGACAGGGTGATGCAGGCCAGGTGCTGCTGTAGGCAGTGATGGCAGTGAGCTGGGGATGCTACATGCAGCAAATGGCAGAGCCTCAGCGCACCTCACTGCTGTGGCTTGGGGTGTGCTGAGCTGAACGGCTGGTCGGTTTGACAGCAGAGGAGAGCTAACTTTGCACGGTGTTTTGTTGAATGTTCCAGTGGTGGAACGTATGCTTGGTTGGGTCTGGCCTGGCTTATGATGGGCTGTGAAGTCTTCTCCTAAACTTCATGAAGTTATTAAAAGTTGACATATGGGTGGAAGACTATATAGTATGTAGAGTATCCAGTGAGATCTGTTTGCTTAATGAATAAGTGAATTACAGTGTGAAAGTACAAGGGCTGCTCCCTGCCTCACACCAACTCTGCTTCCTCTCCCCCATGACCAACATGCAAGTGTCTTCCCATGCTGTTTCTGTGTGTGCATCGCTTCATGATGAAGGTGCTCTCATGGAGTGTAAAGGTTTTTCAAAAGGATCCATAACTTAAAAACATTCCTAAAAATCCTGTGGATTTCAAAATTCAGAATGAAAACTTGTTTTGAACCTCAATGCCTTCAATGTGTAGCTCCTGCTGTTGTTGTCCCACTGGTGTTGTGGGCTCAGTGTCCCTTATCAGCACAGGGTTCTGTGTGTTCAGGGCTTTAGCTGAACATACTACTAATTACTGAAGCTAGAGAGCTGCTTGAAGCAGCTTTAAGGAGAAACTGCAGGGATCTGCCTTGAGCTGCTTCCCAACTGGTCAGACATTAAATGAAGAACTTGGATAAACCTAAATGACAGCTTGTGACCGATGTGCCAGACACTGTGCTGCAATGCACAGAGGGCATCGCTTCCCCTGAAGCAGACCAGCAGATGGGAGACAGCTGCAAACTACTCACCTCTATTAATTTTCACACCATGAGTCTTTCTGGGCAGTAATATGTTACAATTTTGCTTTGTCAGGGATTGCCTGGTTTTGGCTCTGGGAAATGGTGTAGCCTGTCTGGGTCTTGGAGAAGCATGATTTATGTTTGGTAAGGCTGGGAAGATGATGCTCAGGATGCATGCAGAGAGGAGGCCAAGTGAGCTGCTTTGAACACCAGGGAAAGCAGCAAAATCTTCCCTGGACTGTCCCACCCAAGTTTGCTAAGCCCTAGCAGAGGAGATAGAGGTTGATGCCTCTCAAGGGCTGACGTGGGCCATGTTCTCCTTCCCTGGAAGAAATGCCTCAGATTGTCCAGAGCAATACAGAATGCAGCACCCTTGCACGTGTTGAAGCAGCCCTGAGCCACCAGGGTCCAGAGCTGGTGGCTGGGGTTTGTGGGCTGGGGCTCTGCTGCCAGTGGTGATGGCTGTGGCAGCAAGGTCTCCTCCTGCATAGAGACTGAAGTGACTTGGTAGCGTGGCATTTTCCAGCAGGTTTGCTTATTTGGGATGGTTATGGGACTTGGAAGAGGAAGTCTCTGGGAGTGGAAAAAAAATCATGCAATTCATCTAAACCTAATTTTTTGCAGTTGCCACCAATCTTAAATTCTGCAGTGTGACTAAACTGCTGCAAGGCCCTCCCACTAGCACTTTGTGTGTATATATAGTACATATGTGAAATGTAATTTCTAGGCACATTAGGGCTTCTTAAGGAAAGTGCAGATAACCAGCCTGGTGCTCTGCAGGGAAAGCATGTGAGCATGGAAAACTACAGGTCCTTTCCTTTTGCTCATGTACTTTTCACTCTTGTTCTGTGTCAGCATTTGATTTACTCCAGCAGAAGAGCTGAATCCAGAGCATAGCAAGCAAATTTAGCAAGCAGATCCCTCCTGGCACCTCACATGCTCACGCAGCTCCCTCTGACTTGGCTGGCCAAAACCCCAAAAGGGTTTTGTGCCATGTAAAATTGTACGGGAGAGGAGCTGCCTAATATCTACCAGAAATAAGTATTTGGCCCACTGTCAGACCACGTGAGTCCATGGGCATTCTTCCATAGATTGTGGTGGCTGTGGGGTGGCTCCTCCCTGACCTGGTGCCTGGACCAGCACCATCCCAGAGAAGCAGACCTGCTGGATGATGCCACCCTTCCAAGCATGCAAGCAGTGCCAATGTCAATTGCAAGGTGAGGGATCCACCCCTCAGCGTGTCCTGGAGTCACTGTGGGAGTTGGCACTTGAGTTATGTTCTGGTGCCAGGAGAAGCGAGTACACGATGTTCAGGGAGAAGAGGTCAGCTCTCTTCCTGTTTAGATGTTTTCCAAAAATGCTTGAGCATCTGAGTGGAAAAACGACCGAGGGAACCATTCAAATTAGGAAACAGGAAATACTTCAAAACTGTAGATGCAGTTTTGGCAGCTGAAATGAGAAGTGAGATGTCAGGTAGGGCTGGTGAGTGCCCTGCTGGGCCAGTCTGGTTCTCAGGTTCACAGGTCTGGTTCTCATGCTGCACACAGGCACAGCTTGCCCAGCAGCTGCTGTCAGCCCTGTGCGAGGTCCGAGCCAAGGCACTGGGCATCTTGTGTCAAAGCAGTGACGTTCAGTGCGAGGTTCTTTTCAAGTTCAGAACTTCAGTATTTCCATTAGTGGACAGTGAAAATGATGACACTAAAACCAGAAGTTCTACACAGTATAAGTTAGTAGCAGATTTTCCAGTGCTAGGCTACCAGTGTGATGAAATAAGATGTTCAGGCCAAACGTCAGCTCTGCTCTTGACTCTTCTTCCCTTTCAGCAAATCACTGGGTCTCCTTATGCTTTTTTCTAGCCATACTTTAAGTTGATGTAATGCTACTTTTAAGCCTCTTCAATTACTCCTGCATCCGATTGTATGTAATATGCCCTGAGGGCAGTGCTTCAGGTTTGCCCATTGATTTGCTGTGTGACCATGAGTGCAGTTAACCCTTACTGTTCAAAGGAGTTGTGCTCAGTTATGCTCGTGTTCGTGCTATCCAGATTCCTGCTTTATACTCAACAGCTCAGACTTTCCAGGCAGTTTTTTTATTGTTAAATTTGAGAACAGAATCTAACATGGATGAGATTTGGGTGCCTGAAAGTTCCATTAAATTCACCTCAAGCAAGTTTCAGTAGAACTTAGAGAGTGAAGCAAATTTAGATACTTCTGAAAATGTCACCGTAGTTTCACTTCCAGGGCCTGATGTTACATGGACACCTGAATTTCGAGCCAAATGCCTAATGCTGCTCCAACCTGACTGGTGCTTCACATTAAGTATGCACAAAATTAATGTATGCTAATGCTAGAGGGGAAAAATGCTTGAAAGTGAAAACTATTGTGCATCAGAATGCATTCTTCAAGACTTGCTGTTTTATCTCTACTCTGAACTTAATGACCGCTTCCTCTGAGCTGCTGTGGAGCTGCTGTGGAGCTGCTGTGGAGCTGCTGTGGAGCTGCTGTGGAGCTGCTGTGGAGCTGCTGTGGAGCTGCTGTGGAGCTGCTGTGGAGCTGCTGTGGAGCTGCTGTGGAGCTGCTGTGGAGGGCTGCATTGTGCTGCTTTCCCACAGTTCCCTCTATGTGGGAAAGATGGGGCATTCAGTCAAGGAGTGGTATCAGCTCAAGGTCAGGTCTTCTGAGGGATGAGCAGCCAAAGAAGAGGTGTGGATGGAGCCTGTTATGCCGCTAGGACTGGCCCCTGGTTTTGATAACATTCTTCGTTTCCTCCTGTGTATAATGAACAACTCTGTTCTTCCTTAACTTTGTCGGAAGGTTTCTGTGAAATAACATGGGCAAAAAGTGAACCCATTTTCTGAATATTTTAAGAACTTGCTGCTTAGTTTTGTGTGTTATTTGATGGCAAATACAGCTTAGAAAAGCAGCCAGGATGGGTTTGGCCCTAGAACCATTTTGGGAGCATGCAAATGCAAACAAACCTTTCCTAAAAACATTCTTTGCAACCCCACCCTTGAGGAATGGCCCTCTCTGGCAAGGTGCAAATTTGGTCAGTGCTGAAAGTGGAGTGCTGAACTGTGGCTCTCCTCTGCACTCAGCAGTTAGTTTTATATTACTGAGATCTCCCTGGAGTCGGGGGGTGCTGGGGAACCACGTACTGCACGGGGTGGGCAGGGAGGCAGCATCTGGCCATGCATCCTTGTGACCTGATGAAAAGCAATGGGTGGGGATTGAGAGGCCGGAGCATGGCCTCAGTGGCAGCAGCAGCAGGGTTTGAGCCCTGCCCAGCGATCCTGTCTGCACACATACAGAATACAGAGTACCCATCTCTGAACCAATGTTGCAAAGGATTTAGTTCAGCATCCTTGCACAGCAATTAATACAGCAGAGCTGTGAGCAGATAGTCTGAATGCCTGCAGCAGGAGCGCTGCCACGCAAGTTAGTTCCTGGAATTTGTAAAACATTTCATGCTCCTTGCTTGTGAAACAACATAGAAGTGCGTTGTCCAATTTCTACGAATATCCTAACTTCTATATAGCATGCACTCAAACCACTGGAATAGTCATCTGACTTCAGCAAAGACAAGGGTGGAAATGGAGTTGAATGGTTCTAAAAAGAAAAGCTATCAGACCTCAGCTGTGTTCTGCTTATTTTTTTTCAATTTGCTTCCTTTTCATTGCTTTTTCTATTTACAGAGACATAAATAATGTTAAATTCCAGATCACCCATGGGTCTGAAATCCAGCTGAAACAAGGACTCCTGCCAGTTTTTGCAAACGTGAAAGAAAAATAGCTCATCCGTAGTAAATGCTCCTTCTGACTTATGTTATCCCTTTGCATTTAAGGTCAGCTACCTCTGAGAGGAGGGGGGGGAAAAAAAAGATACAGGATATGCAGAGAGTCAGCTGCAATAACAAGCCAAACCTCTGCATGAAGGTCTTCTCATCAGGATTTTGATTTTCAGACTGTTCACAGCTGCCAGCACATTTCTTTCTTTGGCCTGAATAGCACAAATACTGGGCTATGTAGTGCTGTTCCTTATGCTGGTGTAAATCTAGGTCAGAGCTTAAACCTTGACTTTTGAACATAGACACATTTTATCCCTCAGTGGGATCTCAGTGGGATGGCATGTGGTATAAAATTAATCACAGGTATAAATCTATGCAAGTTGTCTTCCCACTTGTGTGAATTTGACTCATGACCTCAGAGTAGTGCCTTTGGAATTCAGCTTGTGCAACACAGGCAGATTTTGGCTTGGTGCTCTCTGCTGTACCTGTGATAGGGACTGAGAGTGGCTATTCAGTTACAAACAGATCATTCTGAAATTCTTCCAGTTTTTTTTTTCTTAGTAATGTTTCTCTGTCCTGACAGAGAAAATGGCTGCAGGTTTTGTAATCAGTTTATTCTGCTGCTCATGCAGTTGGAAGGGCTGAAGGAGGCATCCTTTTTTGCAGGTATCTTCATCTTTATTTCCTTTCTCCAAGATTGTACGCTCATAGAATCTTAGAACCACAAGGTTGGAAAGGACCTACAAGATCATCTAATCCAATCATCATTGGTCATGATTCAAAGCAGGAGCAGTGAATAATTCAGATGTGGTATGCGTATGCTAGAGATGAAGTATTATCATACAGTGGCCAATTAGAAATGTTATTAATGATTACATAAAGGTGCTGAAATGCAGTTCAAAGAGGACTAGCTGGGTCAGGAGACGGCAGCTGGATTGAGACACTTTTAAGTTCTGTGTCCATTTTCTGCATGTCTGATTCAAACTTTTCTTTCACAGAATCATAGACTGATTGAGGTTAGAAGGGACCTCTGTGTCCTCTGGCCCAGCCCCTCTCCAGTAGTGCCGCCCAGAGCAGATGCACAGGACCACGTCCAGGCAGCTTCTGAAGCTCTTCAAAGGAGGAGAGTCCAGAAGCTTTCTGGGCAACTATGCCAGTTCTCCATTGTCTGCTGAGCACAGAAGTTCTTCCTGATGGTCAGACAGAGCCTCCTCTGTTTCAGTTTTTGCCTATTACATTTTGTCTTGTCATTGGGCACTGAGTCTGTCTCTTTCTTCTTTGCACTCTCCCTTCTAGGTATTTGTGTGTGTTGATGAGATGCCCCTGAGCTTTCCCTGGGCTGGACAGTCTCAGTTCCCTTAGCTTTTTCTCACATGGGAAACGTTGCAGTCCCTTCATCGTCTTAGCAACCTTTTGCTGAAGCATTTCCAGTAGTTCCATGCCCCCGCTGGGGAGTCCACAGAACTGGATATGGTTGGTCCATCATTGAAACTTTACCAAGTTGGTCAAGCATGACTTCTTGGTGATTCCAAGCTAGATTCGAAGTAGACACTTGTGATGATTTTCCCATTGCTTATATGTCTGAAAATGGTTTCCAGGATTAGCTGGTTCATCACCTTCCCTCTCCAATTTGAGGCTGACTGGCCTTTAGTTTTCTGGGTCCTCTTGCCCTTGTGAGGCACTTCTCCCAGTCACAGTGGTCAGCCAGAGGTTGTTGAGTGCCTGCATTGACAACAGCCAGCTCTTCCTGAACCTGTGGACTCATCCGTCAGGGCCCACAGGTAGGGACTGCTCCTTGAGGCCAGTGTGTCTGTGCTCTCTCCTGCTGCTCTTTGGAGAGGGGTTTTGTTTTCTCTAAAGAGTATGCAGCCCTGTGATGCTCACTGCTGTGTTCAGGAGAGGGGGGGGGGGGAAAAATAGCTGAATTCCTCTTGGTTCTTGAAATAAACTTGGAAAAACCTTTGAACTTCCTGTGCTGGAGGAATATGTTTACATGTTATTTTCATTACATTTCTTTTCCTGAGAGTGTGAGAAAGGTGGCAGTGTGGGTACAGGAAGGGGAGCTGGGAAGCAGTGTGTCCATCCCATCTCAAGAACATAAGATGTGCCAGTGTGCAGCCAGGTTATAAATGGTTTCAGGAGTGCAGTTCAGCTTTGATGCATATAATTTTATCATTAGAAAACAAACCCAAGGGGAAAATGGAACTTTACAAAAAATAATCTTTGTTTCAGAGTATTATCAACTGAAAATATAGTTGATTCTACTGGCCTTTACAATTGTTCTTCTTTGAGGTGGTCTGATGCTGACCTTAGAATGTGCCACAAAGTCCGTCTATTCCAAGTAATTATCAGAGGAATTATTGGAAAGGAATTATTTAATGTAATGCATTTGATATAAAGTAGTATGGCAAAAAAAAAAAAAAAAAAAAAAAAAAAACCCCAAAACTTAATTTTCTGTACTGTTACCTCTGCTCACAGTGTTTCAGGACATTGGTGCTTGTACACTTCTAGGTGGATAGCAGGAGCTGATTCTGCAGCAGCTGTTTTCTAAGGCTGCACCATCACACCTCACACTTGGGTATCTGCGGTTAGGATAATCAGAAGAAACAAAGCTTCTCAGAAGAAAAAAGACAGCACGTAAGGAATAACAAAGAGGAGATTAGCTATATGCCTAAATTAAAGCTTATGGCTTGATTAAATGGCCTTAGCTGTCTGCTCTGAGGCTGTAGTGCTAGGAGGTCTCGTGGGTCTCATCACCAGGTACTTGTAATAATGTCACTATTTCCAGGACTCTTAACACAAGCAGCATGGCAGGGGAGGAATTGCTGAGGGTAGCTGACTGAGGATAATGGATAGTAGGATGAAATGGAGAGGAGAAACTTAATTGGAATTAACTAGCTGAGAAAAGCCTCTTGATTTGTCAGACAGTGAAATTGCCTCCCAGGAGCAATGGGATAGTCCCAGCCACGTGGGCATTTAAAGCCAGTCTAATGTGTATGATTCCCTGAGTTAACTGGAGTATCTCAATAATTGGAGCTGACACAAGGATTTATCTCCTTTGATTGACTCGCTTTCAGGGAGGCTCATCTCTTTGTGGTAGGGTGCAGAGCTTTCAGGGCAGCTGTTTGCACTTAAACTGCCAGAAGCTGACAATATGTATCCATTTCAGCTCTTGGAATGCCTTCTTTGAGAAAACACTTAAATCACTGAAATAGACAGTGCTAATCAGTCTGCAGGAAAATGGAGCATCCTTACCTGGGGCTCTGTGCCATAAATCTTCTTGTGGCAATGCTCAGTTATCATACAGCACTAGAAAGCCATTTAGGTGCATTACTGCCAAATGCCCAATCAACCTGAAAAATTGGGCTGATTTTGGCCAAGCCCATAAAAGGAAAAAGTGTTTTGCCAAACGTATAAAAACAAATGGTTGGTATTTTGGCAGAAGATACCATTTGCAATAGAGATATTAATCACACTGAGATGATGGAAGTGATACCCCGTGCTGATTTGCAAGAAGCTGATGTACTGCAGCAGGTTGGCCCTGGAGGGTGAGCTGTGCAAGGAGCTTTTGTGATCAGCTGTGGCCAGCAGCAACCTCTGCTCTCTCACTTTGCCTTCTCAGTTAGCACAGCTCTCCAGATCAATGCCTCCTCCAGTACTCCAGTGCTTTTCACAGTGTGCTGGTTTGTGTATGAGGTTTATGAGATATGCCCAAATCCATCAAGTTGGATAAGGAGGAAAAAGCTATTGCTATCAAAGTTGACATCAGCTTGGAATGTTTGCTGACTGCTGTGCTTCAGGTCACAGCTGGTGGCTGTCTGTTGATGTTTGCAAGGCTGTGGGATGACTGACTCAGCCTGACTTCCCAGCTGAGAGGTACAGCCTCCCAGAAGTTGACTGGCCTGTAAGCATACATTTCCATGGTGAAATTTGCCTTTTTTTTTCCCTTGGAATGTTGTCAGATATTGAAGTATGAGGGTAATACTGCGATTTACTTTTAAAGAGTGAATGGTTTTAAAGGAACTTGCATTTCACTGGGACATCCTGTTTCAAACTACTGTTTTTCCTGTAATGAGAAGGTTGGGTTAAATATATCTGTGCGAGTGCAGGGATAAAAAAAAGTCCAAAATGTGAAGGGAGAACTGAGGAGAAGAGCTGGTGGAAAAATGGAACATACAGAAGTTATTTAAAGATACAAAAAAAAAAAAAGTTAAAAATACCCCGTGAGAATCTTAGGCTTTGGTGGTATCTGTAAAGCTGGTTTTGCTTCCAGCCCACTGTTCCCAGGCTGTTTTTTTCTACACTTGTTCTCTTTCAAAGAGTCCTTGAAGGGTGCTGGCCTGAAGCTGCTCCCTTGTGTCACGATGCAGATAAATTGTCACTTTGCATGTTGTGTGAGAGTGCAAGTAAATAAATAACAGTCTCTTGTTAAATCCAGCTAGCCTGCTTGGCTCTTAGTCATGTCAGCCCTGAATTTCATGTCTGAACGAGACACAGTGCAGAGATGGATTTCCTTTGATATGTTCCTGAGTAACTTGCCATTTAATTTAACTGAGCAGGTCCTTGTTCTCCTGTTCTGGAATGATGGATTGTGAAATACACTCCTCTAAATTAATCCGGGCACTTGACTTCCGTCGGCAGAGTGATCTTTCTCAGCGTTATGCTAAGTATGCTTTTAAAAAGTATGCTGAATATGAATGCTATGTGCTTGGTCGATGATTTAAGCATTTACACTTTCTAGACTTCACAGAAATAACAAATATGGCTTAGCAGCATTTTTTATACCCTTTCAGAAGTGATCATTCAAGTAACTTCAAAGAGACTTAAATGGATTTCTAAGTATGATGATAGAAGTGAGGGCAACTCCCCTCTCATCAGAAAGCCATCAATTGGAAATGTGGCTGAGCAAAGCTTGTAAGACTTCTGATTGCAGGGCTTCCATAGATCATCCAGAAAGCTTTATATTGGAGCTATTAATGGTAAAATATTTAGTGTGGGTGCTGTCACTGCTTATGCTGGCTTGGTGCTGGAAGGGAGCAGTGCCCATTTTTTTTTCCCCTTTTTACTGTTCATTCTTCTTTAAAGACGACGAAAGGTATTTCTGGGAGGAGGAAAGAAGGAGCATAGGAATACTTGAATTCCTAGTATTCCTAGCATAGGAAAAGCGTCTCCTTTATAAGAACAGCAAGATTTGCAGTGAAGTTGAGTAACCGATATTGATGTAAACCAACTCACCAGCTCCTACCAGCCTGGGTGCTCCCTCACTCCAGAGATAAGGACTGTGTCACAGAAGGGGTTTCACAGCATGCCTGGGGGCCAGCTGGAACCCAGCACTCTTGAACATGGGAAAACATGACAAATGCTGCTGTTACTGAACTATGTCACAGTGTTTTCTGGGCAAAGGTAGATGACAGTAAACTTTTGGCAACAGATGAACTGCAGCACGTGCTTGTCCATCAGTTTGTTCTAGGTGGGTTTGCGCCTATGGAGAATGATGCATCGTTTGGCTGAAACCAGGTTCCTGCTTTGATGTTTAGTTTGTATGTGTTAGAATTTGACTGGAATCAGAAGGCCTGATTCCTTTTACTTTGCTACCAGTGGTGGTAGACATAGGGATGGTACCTTCTTTGCAGAACAGGCTGAGAAAGATTTGTGTTGTTCAAAGCATACTAAGTTAGTATTTTGGACAAAGTGAGAATGTGCACATGCTAACATCCTGGTATTGTCAGGATAATGTGTGTTTTTCTTGATCTTTCTAAAGACTTTTACATATGGAATGTAAACTTGCTTCCTTGACTAGGTAGATGAGGAGCCTTCCAAATTTTACTCTGTACCAGCCTCTGACATTTGTAATGCCTCAAGTAAATTTGGTGTGTATTTGGTAACCAGAAGAAATGACACGTATATTTTCTATGATACCAACTTAACCAGCTGTATCTGTCTCATTGCTTAAAAATACACTGAAGAATTGAAGCCCACTTCTTACTTTCTGTCAGCAGTCTCCCAGCACAACACATACTGTTGTGATCTGCCAACTTCACGTCTTGAAACAGAATACACCGCCAACCCATCTAAGGAAAAATTATTTGGTTCAAGAATTGTGTCGTGCCTGGGCACAAATAAGACCTTAACCTCCTGTCATGATTAGGCAGGCACCGAGCTCTAATTCAGTCTTAAGGAAGGACTGAGTAGCAATGAAATCTGAAGGCAGCTAAGGCAAAACATGATCTTTTGATCTGAAATGCTTTTGTTAATGGGTTTTAGTTGTTTGCTAGTTTTAGTATCAATATTTCTTCTCTGAGCATCATCCTTAAATCTGGAATGTGAAATAATGTTCTTTTGAGTTTGGAAGGTCTATAAAGACAAAGTAGTTTAATAACCAAGATGAAAGGCTTTGAAGTCTTCAAGCCTTACAGGCTCATGTTGATTTGTGGTGGAATCTGGACAGTGGATGCATTTTCATACCTGTCAGTTGGTGTGGGCACCTTGTGATAACTGCAGGTGTTATGGAGGATGCAGCCACGTATCTTTAATGTACTTATATGAGATTTAAAATCCAATGTCTTGTCTTGTCTCCACAATGCCATGTGAGATAGCACTGAGGCTCAGGTGGTCACCAGATCTATGCCTGGATCTGGCAATGCTTTGTCAGCCAGAACAGGTACTGCCAGCCCTGCTGGGAGAGGAGCTGGGAAAGGGCCTTGCCAGCCATCCCAGAACCAAAGCTGTGGCTTCAGTACTGGCTTCAGGTTCTTTGTTATCTCCTAAAATGAAAATCACGACTAAACCACAATGAAGGTTTGGTGTCTCAGGCAGTTGCTCTTCAAACATTTAGTGCTCTATGTTGCAAATCCCATGTGAGACAGGCTGAGAGCTAGGATGCTTGCCAAGGGCTTTAAGCTGATACGAGCTGCAGCTACTTCATAAACTGCTTCGGTGCTGCGCCCATTTTGGGCCAACCCAGCTCAAGGAGTTTTGACATTTCTGGATGTCCTCTAACCATGTAATGCTGATAGAAATGTTTAAAAAGTTGTGAGTTATTTGATGCACTGTGTTTAAATAAGCAGTCTTGTAATGCCTGACAGCTGGGTGAGACGAGCGCTCTGGGGAAGAGAGAGAGGTCAGCACGAGTTATGTGCAGAGCTTAAACTCTGACGAGGGACATGTTGGATCCACAGAACAGAGAGCAAAGCCGATGGAGTGCTGGGAGTGCTGTGCTAAAATGTTAGATGTTTAGAATGTTTGAAAAGCTGCAGTGGACTCTGTACTCTTGTTTGAGTAAGCACTTAGTTTGGCACGAAGGGATTAAAACTGGTCACAAGGCATGGCTGAGATACATTAGTGTGTTACAGAGCCTACCACCGCATTTGAATGTAGCTTTATGTTACCTTTATGTTGATTTGAAGCCATCTCCAGACCTGTTGCAGGAAGGAGGTGTGTGATTAGGGCGCCAGTGCCATCGTAGCAATGCTTTTCCACTTCTACAGAATCACTCCAAAGAAAGTTATCTTAACACGATGAGATTCTTGAGCCACTTCTTGACTCTTGTCACAGTCCATATGGTGGCTGCAACTGGAGATCCTCTGTCTGCTTTGTACATTTGGAAAATGGATTGGCAAGTTCTTACTGCCATTCCACAGTTCGCCTTTCACGTTCTGATTGTGGTCTTTTTTTTTTTTCTTTTTTCTCTTCATTTTTTGTGTGCATCAGTTGCTTTATTTGTGTTCTCTTTTAATGTCCTCTTCACATTCCAGTTTCCAAACTGGAAAGCTGAAATGCATCTCTGCTTCTCTGACACCCCAGAGAATATGTGTATATATATATGCACGTGTGTATATATATGTGTGTGTATATAAATATAGATATGTATTAGAAAAAATGCTGTTTTCTAGAAAGTTCTCAAAGACGTCAAGGATGTGTCTGATGATGAGCTTGATCCAGGAAAACAGCAAATAGCATGAATTATATCATAAAATCAGTTTCTGGTCTGCAATGACAGATTTGGCTGGGATTAAGCAGTACTTTTTTTCTTTCTTTCTTGTTGACACATTCTTGGAATAGAATGGCAAACAAACATCAAATACCACTGGAAAAAGTTTCAGCCTATGGTGGGAATGCAGGCTGATCAGTCACTAATGAACAAACATTAGCTGTTCATAGAGACCAGCAAATTTCCTAGCTACAAGGAGGAGCTGCTGGCCACAGGTTATTAATCTGAGCAAAACTGTGGGCTCTCAAATGCTTGCAAATAACAAAGTAAGGGTGTGAATGTGGCCAAACCAAACTGCTGTAGAGAACTCAAGCATTTGCTAAACCTCTTTAGTCTGCATTCTATCAGGATTTCATTCAGCTTTTACTAGATTAATAATTAGTTTCATCAATTACTTATAACTGAAGTTTCTCTACTCCAGTGCTTCTTATTAAGGAGAACCACTGTACCCAGCTCTCCTGTAACAGGATTACAAGTTCTTTGCACCACGTTCCTCCCATTGCTCCCATGCAAAACCCCACTAGTGGTAATAATTGGTAAAAACCAATTCCAAAACACCAATATTTGGGTGTCTGGTTAACTCTGACACTTGCTCAGATGGAAAAGGAGGTCGCTCAGAGTGACCAGATGATGTCATAGATAGTGACCCCCCAGCCTTTGTCCGTGGGGAAAATACTTTTTCAATCAATAGATTTTCTTGGGTTGGGAGCTTTTGGTTTAGTTAGACTTATTAATATAGGAAGTGATCAGATAAAATTAAGTCATCATGTTTGTTAATTTTCTTTTGTGGAACTGACAGTTCTTCCCCACTGCCTCAAATATCCATCTTTTAACTGTTGTCTTAATGTATTACCTGTGTGTTCTGCATTGTATTATGTATTTCCTGCCCATCAGTCTAACCCAAATCATGCAGCTTTTCTATGACCATCTGAAAAAGACAAATCATGAGCTCTTTTTATTAGGAAAGCAAAAGTGAAACTCTCTATCTGTATGTATACTTCCAAAATGGAAGCACTCAATTTTGAGGTGAAAGTTCATCTTGGGGAAAGAGATGCCTGAAACACTCAGCCAGGTTGTACACACCTTCTCAGACTCAGGACACCACACTCATCAGGTGAATGCAACTGCAGTAGTATCAGTGCGTTTCCATCTTCACTGAGATGTTCTGTGCAGCTAGGCACTACTCACTGGAAGAAAGGATTTTGCAACTTGTAGCTATACCAGTTGTTTTCATCCACTCCTTTTCATGGGAAACAGACTTCAAGATGCATGCCATTTTGCAACCCTCTTGCTGTGTTTTCACTTTCCTAGTGCTGGCACTGAGGTGGAACCTACAGCCAAGTTGGAGTTTATTGCTTCTTGCATAGCTGTTTTGTTACGCTCTCAATTGTGGTGTTTGACATCTTGGCCAGAGTCAAAGCTGGCCATGTGAGAGCATCTGGAGGCAGCAGCCTTCATGCCAAAAACTTCAGTATTAAGGCAGTTCTATACCCTTGTGAAGAAATCTTTTAGGTTCTTTATGGCTCCTGTTGTTAAGATATGCAAGCATCTTTCCCTTTGGGAAGTAAAAGAAAGATCCAGGATCTTTGTGTTGCAAAGACAAGAGCTTGGTCTCTTAATGTTCCCTATGCCAAAGGAATCTTCAAAAAGCACGTTTTAACTTGTGAAGGTTGGTGTTTGTTGAAATGAGGTCATGCCTTTAAGTGTATGTGTATATGTATCCACATAGGAAAACGTAACCTGTTCACTGGTGCTGACTGTGGCACCAGGCCCCAAATCCTTATGCATTTATTGTCACATGCTATTGTTATTTTGCACATGTGTTGAGCCCCCCTCTGGGCTTTATACTCTCATCTCCTTGGTAGTGGAAGGTGCGAACTTGACAAAATGGCTCTGATTTTCTTTCCCTATGAGCAATGAAATAGTCAAGAGAACCTTGGAGACCTGAGTGTCTTCATGATATTTTGCCTATACACACCTATTTATTTGGCTGGCAGAAAAAGAAAATAGGTGGAAATTACTTTGTTCCATTACTTTGTCAGCAGCTCAGAAACAAAATGTGGGGTTTCTTGTCCAGCTTCAGATTCCTCAGCCTACTCTAGGGCATTTCTTATTGCAAAAGATTTTTCCATTTCCGTGAGCATCTCTACTTACAGTCGTTCCTCCTTTAGTTGTCATATAATGTTTCTGTATTTGTTACCATCAGGAAAGAGTGGATTTCAGTTGCAATCAAATGTGTCTGTGCAGAGGGAGCTTGTGACTGCCTTCTAGAGACTACTGCATTTCTTTGGGGCCCAGGCCCAGGAAGAATTCTTGTTTTAAATAGAAAATTCTTGCTTATGTATTGCATTCATTCCATCTCCTTTTTTTTTTTTTTTTTTTTCTTTTTTTTTCCCTGCTATATATATTATTTTAGTGTTCTGGAATACAAGAGCCTTAACATCGCACATTGTCCTACAGAGTTTTATAGACACTAGAGTGGCTCATAGTGTTTGAATCATCTTTTGGTCACTGTGGATTACTGCAGCATTCTACCTTATGTCTGTCCTATCTAACTGTAATGCCTAACAGTCCAGAAGCTATCAAATTAGTAGTGATTGAAGTTAACTTCCAGGGAAGTAACATTAAATGTTCTAGTTTTTCTGAGACCAGCCTACACAGAGCTCTTTGCCTTGTTTCACTATCCCTGCACAAATGCTGTTCAGGCTGGAAAGGCTGGTTGTGCCCTTCTATTAGAAATTCATCATTTTATGTGTCTCAGCTTAAAAATCAGAACTAAGGAAAACTTAGTGTTATGCCACAGCATGGGCAAGATGCTTTTTTCACACTACTTCTGTAATACAGGTTTATTGATGTTGGCTGCACTGGAAGCAAGCAATTACCCAAGCTACAGCTCCTCCTAAGTATTTCACATGGAATTTATCTCAGTCCCTGTAAAACACCAGCCATGCAGAATGCTGTACCTGCTGCTGTTGGACAGTGTGCAGGAGCAAAGCATGGAGAAGCACTGGGTCTGGGACTGCAGGGAATTTTATCTCCAATCTGCTTGGAGAATACTGCTCAAGTGTGATTTTAGAAATCCTCTAAAGTCAATGGGAGTTGGACACCTAATTTTGCCGAGTCCTTTGAAAATCACATGGAGCAAACAGTACTTCCTCTAACATGTAGAAGGAATTAAGAGATCAGCGAACGCTGGCAAGCTAGTTAATGTGATCTGCAAAGAAAATGCCTTTAGACTTATCTGGGTCCCAGTGACTGCCAAAGGAGGCTAATGACAAGGATCCGAGCAAAGATCTTAATGGTGGCTTGGGAGCCCCAGTAATCAGCTTGGGAAGCTAATGGCAAGGAGCTGGATAAAGATGCAATTAAACTCACCGCAAAGTCTGGGGATAGATTGCACTTCTCAGCTGTGATAACTGAGGAGTTGGCTGTGATTCCAAAACAACAGCATGACAGTAAAGTAGGAAACAAAGGGCAGATATCTCACTGTTTACATTTCCAGATGTACATATTTATTGTCTGTGTAGAGCCTAAATTACCCTGGCAAAATTCCAAGCAAGGATGCTTTTGCTTTTTCTCTGGTGGGTTAATAAAGTGCAATTAGTCTTTGCTATGTTACCCTGTATGGAGGACTGCTGGCTGTTGAGGAAGCTGAGCAGGGCAATGGTTTGGGACTGCTGGGGAAGGGAGGCAGCCGCACTGGCTGGGCTGGGGAGCAGTCTGCTTTCATCTCCGATAAAACAGGTTTCAAGGAGGGGTGCCTGGGCCTTGTCTTGTCTGTTACTGCTGTAGCAGGATTAACACTGTGTGGAAAAAGTCTTCCCATGTAATCAGAAATTGGGGAAGAGCAGAATTCTTTGGACTTTTTTCCAGTTGCCTTCCAGACTAGGGTAATATGTAGTAATAATAATAATAAAGGCAGAATCAGTCGTCTTACCTGCTCTACCTGTATTTGCATGGCACAGGGAGAAGCAGAAGTGCCTTGAGAACTTGCCTTGTTGAGAAAATCTGTTATTTCTCACAAACAAAGAACTGCAAAAAAGCTGGAAAGTGGGGTGCTGGGGTAACTGACGTCAAGGTGCTGTCAGCAGCAAGAAACCTCTCCTTGGTATGGGTTTGGGGGAGATTGAAATGTCTCTGAAGTAAGACCTGACCACCACTCAAAAATGGAAGACTGCATCGTGATGGGACGAGGGGAAATGATTTCAGATGAGAAGAGGGAGATTTAAATTGGGTATACAGAGGTTGTTCACAGTAAGGGTGGTGAGGCACTGGTAGAGGCTGCTCAGAGGCGTGATGGACTGTTCTTGGAGGCATTCCAGGTCAGGCTGGATGGGGTTCTAAGCAGCCTGACCCAGTGTAGGTATCCCTGTTCATTGCAGGGAGCTGGACTAGGGGACTTTTAACTCTAAGAATTCTTTGATTGTCTCAATGTGGAAGTATTGTACCTACCACAACTTTTATAAATACCCTGGAAAATTAGTTCAAAGATAAGAGAGCAAGTCAGACCCCAGTGTAAAGAAGAGCACATTCATGGCAAGGATTCCTACAGGGCTGGGTGGGCTGGGCAGCCTGGCCCCATGCCTTGCCCTGTGTGTGTCCACCACTGCCCCTTCTTTCTATGGAAGAGGCCACCTCTAGGTGTGAAAATATCATTGTTTTTTCTGTCCTACTCATAGCTGGTGTCATTGCTAGCCACAAAATATTTGTTTACCTCTTCTTCTCATCACAGCTTGGGTTTTGGTTTGCTCTAAAAAGTGTCATCCATCTAGAGTGTTGGGGAGTAGCAAGCAGGGCTGAGCGTGAGACCGCTGAGCTTTATTTCCGTGGTCTGACCCATGTGCAAACCTCAGATTGTTGTGCTGTTATACTGGTCCTTCTCCTGGCTCCTGTCAGCAGGTTTGCTCTCTGTTGTGGTTTTCTCTGTGAGTATAATGGTTGTGCTTTGTCGGTCCCCTGCCTTGGTATTCAGTAAGTGCGGCATTTTGGTAAAGATTGTGATAAATTACAGTGTTGGGTACAATAATAAATGTTAGCATAGCATATATAGGCCATTGAGGAATACGTCAGACTTGGTTCTGCCTTTTAAATGTGCTTTTGTAACATTCATTTGAAAGGAGCCTTTGCCTTTTGGTCCATGTCTGTTCTGACAAGTGCCATAGTATATGAGGATGTTAAAAAGTGTGCAAGCATGGGATTCCTCTCCATCAACAGACCCAAGAGCTGCCAGTCTTTGCCGAGTTAGAGCTTTCTGGCATGCCCTCATGTAAACATGTTTATGTTTTTGAGGCATCTGTTGAGTGTTTCTGTGAAGTTACATTCTGCTCTTGCTCCTGTGGGAATGGTAAAGCATTGGCCATAGGTTTCTATGGATTGTCAGAAAGTGAGCTGTTAATTCTTGACATCTGTTATGCTGAAGTGACTGCCAAGTCGAGTGGGAAGTTGGCAAGGAAATAAATATTGATGGGCCCTAGCAACAGGTACTCCTGAGAACTCTTGTTCTGGGAATGCTCAGGCAGAGTCCACGTTATTAATGTTGTGATAGGATTTAAGGCCTATTTATAGGGTTTGTCTGTGTCTTATCAGCTCAGAGCACACAAATGGTCTTTGCTGTATGAGGGCCCTGGTGCATCTCGAGTACATGCTTACAACTGAACTCTCATGTTTGATGTCTATCCTATGTCAGAACCACCGCTACAGAGATATGTGCGTGTAAATGCGCTGGATGCAGTGAGTTTTTTCTCTTAGTAGTATACTGATGACACGTTCGTATACAAGGCCCTTTGGGAATCCTCTGGATGAAAGAAACTAGCTTGTGTATTCTGTAAAAGCATTACTCGTGAGCCCTGTAAGTGAGCGATGTCATGTTCTCGTTGCAGAACTTGAAGCCAGAGAAGCCTGTGCCTGGCTGCGGGCTGCCGGCTTTCCCCAGTATGCCCAGCTGTTTGAAGGTATGATCCCAAAGAGCAGCTGATACGGAGCTTAAACGGAACTGCTAATATGAATATTCTTTCAGAATCTGGCACTTCTGATGGAGCACCTCCAAATTCTGCAGTATCTTCATGCAAACCTATAGAAAGCGTGCAGCACGGTGCATGTTCTTGCAGGAGTGACACCTTATTGAGGCTGGAGTGGCCTCAGGAGAATTCTGCACTGGACCAGAGCTTTTCTGGTTGAGGTTAGAGTGTGACTTCTGCTTCTGTGATGTTCTGTTGCTTATAATTTTCTTGGTCTCTTCTTTGGAGCATTATTCTTTGGACACGCAGAAAAATTGTCGAAATAGACTTTGATGTATTTAGCCTGTGCTAAACCTGTGGCAAAACTCCCTGCCATTCAAATTTCAGCTCCAACTTCTTTATTTGCAGATATGCAGTTTCCTATTGACATAAGGACTGTGAGGAAAGACCATGAATTTTTAGATGGAGATGCAATCGAATCACTGTTCAGGTAAATGTTACTCCTGGATCATCTTCAACACCTGCAGGTTCCACAAGGTGTTTGTCACTCAGCTGTTCCTGGCTTGATTTATGTCAGAGTATGACAGTGTCACTTATGCTGTGACTGTACTGCGTCATAACTGACTCTGCAGGCTCTAATTAAAATGTTGGATAATAACTCTTTCCAAGGATTTAGTTTCACAGCCTCATTTTTTTTTTTTTATGTTCTTTTAAGAAGTCAGCACAGTGTTCTTTCATTTTCAAAATCTTGAATCAGTTTTTCACAGTGAATCCTTAAAGCTCATTATAAGATTTTTTTTAAAACAAGTGCATCTGATTAAGTACAGTCCTCTTTAGTTTTGAGATGGCAGAACTGGACCTGTGAATGTCACAGGTTAGTGTTGTCAAAGTTAGTGGGCACTGGTTGGGCCAAAACGTATGGAGAACATGTGGCTGTGCACCAGTTGTTGGCACCAATAATGCTGACTCAGTTTAGAAGTTTGCTACTAGTTTGGAGCATGTTGTTTTTTGAGGGGAAAAAAAAAAAAGATTAAATTCAACTCTTTTTCTTCTACCCTAGACGGCTGAACACGTTGAATAAGTGTGCATTGATGGAAGTGGAAATAAACTGTCAGAGGAACCAGGTATGTTTGTGAAATGTGGTTAATGTTCTCAGTAAGAAGGTGATTAACTGTTATATTAAAATACTTTTTTCAAAGGTGTATGAAGGATTGCTTGTTGCCAGGCACTCACTTGGTGTGCGGGCAACATAGCGAACACGGTACCTGGTGCAAATGGTTGGTGTGGCTGAGGTCTCCAAGAGGAGACTTTCTACCTGGAAGTTTTGGTCACTGAAGCATGAAGTGTTTGATTTGTTTGTCTTTGGGTAAAAATACTTGGCCAAATCCTCCGGATTTGCTGCAAAACTGAATTTTTTATCCTGAGATCAAATCTGCCATCTTTTCCTATGGTAAACTTAGCGGGCTTGTCAGCATGCTGGGCTGTGGTTTGTCACCATGTTTTTCAACTAACAGAGCAGACCTCAGGGTAGACCTTTGCTAACTGAATGTTTACATTTCCGTATGTAGGTTTTAGAGGTAGGCAGTTTTGTTTACATTTTTTTAATAATGTAATGTTTTCAAAACTGCCCTTGAAATGTACTTTTCTTCCAAGAGCGACGACTCCGATGATGATGAACCTTGTGCAATAAGTAATAAATGGGCGTATGAGCGGTGCAGCCAGAAGTGGTTTCGCCTTGAGAGCCTAGAAGGTTCTACAGAAGGTGCTGGTGCATCCCTCCCAGGCAGCCCAATGCTGAAGAGCACTGGTAATGAAAACAGAGTCCTTTTGGACCATGGTGACAAACACGATACGTCATCAATTCATAGCACTAGCAGCGGTGACAGTGATGCCGTTAGCTCCCCAAAGTCTTTTGAAGACATGGAAGCCAGCCGGAGTTCTTCCAGTAAAGTTGCTTCACTGGAATCTGCCTTTAATTGCTCACTTCCCCCCAGTTTAAATGCCACCAATGAGAAGAAGCTTTGGGATAAGTCACTGTACAAAAAGAGGAAGAGCCTTCTAAAGAAAATGGAGAAGTTGCATTTAAGGAGCAGCAACTTAAGGAGTGGTCAGTCAAAGGCCAAACCCATCATAAGTGAACCTTTCCTTCTGGAAGGACTTAATGAGGAGAAGATGAAGATGCTTAACTGTGTAAATATCGCTGACCTCCCTGGCATCCGAACAAAGAACAATTCTTCCTGTTCTCCTCCTAGCTGCATAAGAAACAATAAGTTTGAAAACAGAACGGTGAGCACTGCCCGTCCTCTTAAAAAACCAGAAAGCTGCTGTGAAAGAAAGGGGAGGTGTGCTGAGGACTTGGGCAAATGCCTGCTGTGGAGTGATGCATCTCAGGGAAACCTAAACAATGAAGTAGAGTTGCAAACAAACCAGATGTTTCAAGTACCACACGGCCACAAACCTGGCACTTTCCCCAAAGCCCTCATGAAAAGTCCTGTGTCTCCAGGAGATGACTCTCCTGTCAGCTGGAGAACTGGCTGTGGAGGGAGCTGGAGCAGAAGCAAGACCAAGGACTCCAAAGCCCCCAGCAGCCCAATCTCACGCGCAGATAACAGGCTGAGTGTGTATGACAACATGCCTAATGTTGAATTTGATAAGCTGGAAGCAGCAGAAGTTGGAGATGATGACGTTTTTTCAGAACTGAACAGTGTTATAGAAGATGTCAAGGGTCTCAGAAAGCTGGTTGATCAGTGGACAGAGAAGTTCTCAGATGATGGGTATTTGGACTTACCCAGTGACTCAACGTCTCTGTATCCGTCCTCACCTAAAGAAATCTCTCTTGACACAGAGCACTCAGAAGTTAAGAGAGCAGCTGTGCTGTCCTCTGAGGGAGAGGACAGCTGTGAGCTGGGCAAGGAGCTCAGCTCTACAGACCTGGTGTTCATAACAGACCCTACAAAGACCAACAGGTCAGTCATCCTTGGGTTTCTCTAGTAAAACACCCTTCTAGAAGCTTTCCCTGTTGATTCTTTCCACTGAAAACGTAATTGTTATTCCAGAACAAAATATAATTAAGGGAGGCTATTCTGGGAATTAGAGTCTGCACTGGTGGTGCCAAGCACTTCTGGGCTGTAGGCAGCATGAAGTCTACTTACGTCTGCTCTGATCTTGTTGGAAGCAGGGCTCTCATGATCTCAGGTTGGGTAGTTGGAAGCAGTTATTCTCAGGAAGAGTGGTAATGCAGTGACACAGCTGCCCAGGGAGGTTGCGGGCTCATTGTCCTGGAGTTGTTCAAGAGCTGTGGAGATGTGGCACTGAGTGACACGTGAGCACGGTAGGGATGGGCTGGTGCTTAGACAAGATGCTTTTAGAGGTCTTTTCCAACCTTAATGATTTTATGACTCAATCAGTACTTAGATATTTGGAGTCAGACTTACGGCTGGCTTGCTGTGCTTCTTACTGAAATCTTTGGTACAGCCGTAGAGAGTAGCACTTTGTTTGTAAGTGATTAACCACAGGTTGTTTGGGAGGCACGGGTTGTGTTGAGTATTGGGGGTTTCACAGAAGCAAGCAGAAAGCTAAGAGGGACAATGGGAAATTGTCCTTTGGCATGACCAACACTTATCCTGTAGGCACAGGAAGCAATGTGGGTCTGTGGAAGACAGCAGGATCGTGGAAGGCTTTTCCACACAGGCTGACAGTCCATCGGCCACCCAGCTGGCCCGGGCACAGAAGCTGGCACTGCTGAAACTCACTGCTGTCATGGACAGATACTCCCCTTCCAGTAAGCAGGGCTGGAACTGGTAAGTAGTCTGTTGTTAAAGCAAATACTGTTGGAAAGACAGGATTTAAAACAAGCAGGTGAATTTCCTTGTCTGACTAGGTGACATCGTCCACAGTGAAGAATTTCATCCTGCTAAATCAGGGCTGTTTTGCGCTTATTGCGGTGGCTCCAGCATTTCATCTGCTGTAGACAAAACTTCTGTTTCTCACTGGTCCCTGGTTTCAGAGCGCTTTGTATTTTCTCTCTGAATCTTCCCATGTTTGGGGCTGTGACAGAGGTGCTTGGCAGAGACTACAGGACCGGAGGCGAGTGCGGACTGGGCAGAGCTGTGCTGGACAGCTGTTAAGTTACGTGTGCTGGTTTTTGTTTTCAGGACTATACCAAAATCAAAAAAAATAAACACCTCTGACTACAAGGACAAAAATGTCTTTGGGGTCCCCTTGCTGCTGAACGTTCAGCGAACAAACCACCCGCTGCCTATCGGCATCCTGCAGGCACTGGATTATTTAAGAAGCCACTTCCTTGACCAGGTATGGCCTGAGGACATACCACTAAGCAGTCATGGTATGCCTGGGGGGATTAGCCATGCTGCTTCCACTGGTACCAGAATATGTTGGTGTTAAGTCCTGCTACCGTAGGGTTTTAACTATCGAAAGGAAAGGGAGGGAGCAATGATTTTGTGTTGAGGTTTGAGTCCTGATGACTTTGTCTTTAACTTTTTCCTTTTCCCTTGTAGGTTGGCCTGTTCCGCAAATCTGGTGTTAGATCCAGGATCCTGTCCTTAAGAGAAATGAATGAAACCAGGTCGAACAGTGTGTGCTACGAAGGGCAGTCAGCTTTTGATGTGGCAGATATGGTGAAGCAGTATTTCCGAGACCTTCCTGAGCCCATATTTACCAGCAGGCTCTGTGAATCCTTCCTCCACATCTACCAATGTAGGTAACAAAAGCTTTGGCTTTCCAATTCCTTGAGAATCTTGTGCTTCTTTAGCATTTGACTGTATAAAGCTGGACAGACTGGGACTGGTGCTATGATGTTACCTTAGTGTCACACAGTCAGATGAGTCAGGGCCTGACTGAAAAGACAACTTCAGTGCTGTTATTTGGGCTGCAACTAGAGCCAGCTCTCTAAGCCCACTGGCACGACATTGAAGAAAAACTACAAACAGTGCACCAGCATTGTGGAATGTGTATTGCCACGTGGTGGGCAAAAGCTGTACATGTGCTGTGATGGCAGTAGCAGCCTTTATGCTGTGAGCTGGAATGAAAGGGCAATGCATGAACCTATGTTCTCAGTGCCCTGCTTGGCATGCCTTTGGATGCTGCCCTGCAATCATGTGTGATTTCCATTGTTTTCTGTTTCCAGATGTGCCGAAGGACCAGCAACTGCAGGCTGTCCAGGCTGCCATTCTCCTCCTGCCTAAGGAGAACCGGGAAGCCTTGAAAATTCTCCTCTTCTTCCTACGAGATGTGGTCGCGTGTGTTGAGGAAAACCAAATGACCCCAACCAACATTGCTGTCTGTCTCGCCCCATCGCTGTTTCACCTCAACACCCTCAGACGGGACAGTTCCTCCTCCTCCACTCGGTATTTCATCCTGTTGAGCATTGCTGCTTGCAGCAGCATTTTTCTTTGCTAGACCGATGCTTTGTGTAGCTGTCACAGACCAAGTGCTTCTAGGGGGGCTAGTTGGGGTTTGGTGCAGATGTGGGAGCTGCCCTCAGTTCAGGCTCAGCACAGGCAATGTGCCCCTCCTGTCCCACTGCTGGTGAGTGTGTGAGCAAGGCAGCACATCCCTGGCACTCTGGGGCACCTCCTGTTCTGCTGCCTGTGTTACCGTGGGGTGTGCAGGACCTGCAGATCCCTGGCAGCCTGCAGCAGCTGCTGTCACTCGTTCCTCTGGGCGATAAGGGATTGTTTCTGCCAAACAGAGCCACGGGGATCCTGCGCGTTTATCTCCTTAAGTAGAAGTTATGCTATCTGGGTTGCATAACATCTCCTGCTCCTACGTGCGGAGAGGAAGGTGCCCTTGGGCCAAAGCAGGCAAATGGAATCTCAGAGAGCATTCAGCCTTATCTATGCTCCTGAGGCACAGCTGTTTGCTGTGCTCTGTGCCCCTGGGTGTGGACAGACATGTCTCAGGGCACGGAGGCTTTAAGGGTAGCACAGTGCCCAGCAGCACAGCCACTTGTCACCCCATAGGTGACTTAAAAATTGGGGCTGCTCTCAGTGAGGCAGGAGCACAGGGCAGCTACTCCTCCCAGCTGCAGGTGCCTGTGAGCACTTCCTGGCTTCAATTCAACAATCCTCTGAAATACCAGGATCAGAAGGAGAGTCTGAGCTTTCCCTTTGCTGTCACTGTGCAGAAGGGGGTTCCTTTGAACCCTCAGCAGTGCTGTAACCAGGCATTAATGCTGCAGAGCAGGGTTCAGACTTCAAAGCACGGGGCAGGCAAGGCTGCCTTTGAGGTGTGTGGCTGAGGACTTGATCTCCCAATGGATTTTGGAGCCATTTGGCAGGAATGCACATAGATAAGAAGTGGCAGAAACTAGGATTAATTCTGTCATATAGTGAGTATGAAATAAAGAGGGGTCTGTTTTTTGAAATGTGGACCATGTAGTCCTTGCGGATGTTGCAGGGTCTCAGACGAGCACAGCAGCTGAAGGCTGCAGAAAGAGCAGTTGGGTTATGGCTCTCTGTGGCCATGTGTGATGTGATCTGGGAAGCAAAGTGCTGTGCCCTGTCTCTCCTGAGCAGCTGGCCCCGCCTTGGTTGCAGTCAGGGTGGCCCAGCAGGGGTGATGCAGTGATGCTATGTAAGCCTTGCACGGCACTTCTGATCCCACACAGTTTCTTGCTCACTATCTTTTCCTTTCCCATTCACAGATCAAGCCAGAGGAAATGCAGCCTGGGGAAGCCGGACCAGAAGGAGCTGAGCGACAACCTGGCAGCCACGCAGGGCTTGGCCCACATGATAACAGAATGCAACAGGCTCTTCCAGGTAAGGTGCTGGATGTCGCACTGCAAAAGCATTGGCAAGGGTTTGCTGCCTTGGGCTTGGGGCCAGCTTGGTGTTTGTGCAGTTGAGGGCTGCCCCATTCCCACTGGTGCCAGGCCTGACCCTCCCATCTTGAGGGAGCTGGCAAGGGATGACAGTCTGTGCTGGAACCGTGGTTGTAGTGACAGCCATGCCTGTGTCTGGCCCACAGCCCCTCATCTCCCCCCCATTAATTTGCATTTGGATCTTCCCACAGACTGATTTCCCAGCTTGACCTCGGCCCTACCTTGTTATTATGGACTTTGCTAGCACTTACTGGACTGGGACTCACGCTGTCTACTATCACCGATTCTGAGCCTGCTCTGTTGGCTGCTGCCCCACCTCCTGGCTCACTTAGCACTCCTCACCACGGATGTGCCTGATGATCTGCACTTGGGGCTGACCCTGTTTTCCACTGTTGTCTGCCACTCTCTCAGGTACTGGGGGACAGGGTGGCTTCTCCTGCAGCCTTATCACAACTGATTCGCAGCCCCCTTATCCCAGGGAGCCCTTGGTGCATCCCATTATTCAGCTCTGCTCTTCTTTCTTGCACATGGCTCTTAGCAGTATGTAGCTGCCTCCCTCACCCTTCCCCAGTGAGCCCTGAAGCCCACTGCAGGGGTGCGGTGTTCTAAACTCCCTCATGGCTCTCAGCCCCAGCATTGCTGCCTGCCCCAGAGCTACTCTTGGGCCAGCAGCCATCCTGCACCATCCTGCTATGAGTGGTGCACAGCAAGGGGCTGTGACAACATCCTCTGCCCTTCTGGGGGAGGGACCTGGTGCTGGCACTTGAGGACAGCTGAGACAGGGTTGCTCCCCTTCCTGATGGTGACCATGAGGAGTGGCCCTTGTGGAGCTCTACCTGGATGTGGACCTGCTCAGCCAGACTCAAGCCTTCATCACTGGACCACGCCTGACCCTGGCTGCTGTCTCTAGACCAGAACCTACCTGGCTTGGCCTTGACATCAAAAAGCAGCCGGTGCTGGAACTTGTGCTCAGCTGCTAGGCACTGCTCAGGTACTGTGGGATGGCTATGGTGCCCAGCTCTGCCTTCTGAGGCGGGGTGGTTGTGCCATAGGATGGGGGCAGCTGTAGGAGGTGATACAAACAGATGTATCAGCAAGCAGGTAAACCCAGTGTCACAGTCCTTCCAGAGGATGGCAGAGGGGAAATGCCTATCCCTGCTGCCAGCAGTGTTCAAAGTCCCCCGAGTCCTCATGCACCTTTGCTGGCTTATGTTTAATCTCATGCACCTGTGGTCTCCTTTAGCTTTGGGTTTATTGGAAGGTGCAGTAACAGGGAAAGCAGCATGGAGTTCCCATTTTACCAGCTGTGAGGACTCTGCTAGTAGATCTGCCCTAGGCTTGTGCAGCAGTAGAGTGTGGCTGCATGCATACTACTTAGCAGCTGGGCTTTGAAGGCAGGAGGCACTGCTTGTCTGGGTGCTAATACAGGGCCCTTGCAAGGTACAGCAATAAGAATGTGGGATGTCCTTGCAGGTGGTATGCCTCAGTGTTCTCCACTGTCCTGCTGAGTATTGATTCACAGCCCCCTGCTGCTTAAAGGTTTCTCAGAGAGGGGTTGGAGTCAGGGTGCCCTAGCAGGGGTAATGCAGTGATGCCATGTGAGCCTTGCACAGCACCTCTGATCCCACACAGTCTCTTGCTCACTGCCTTTTCCTTCCCCATCCACAGATGATTGAACCAGAGAAGAGTTTGACCTCTTCTGCAGCTACGAGTGTGCAGCCCTATCAGTTCACTAACACCTTCTATGCAGTGAGCACCCTGAGCACCAACCCCGCACTTAGGTGAGGGCTGTGAAAGACACCATCAAACATGGGACGCACCTTGCAGATCCCTTGTATTTCTGATTTCTCAAACTTCAGGATAAAGAGTACAGCCATGGGGATTCGGTTCCTGTGACCAGAAATGCTCTTAGCTGTGCCCACATCATCTGTTGTCTGCCTCTGGACCTGGATACGATCGCCAGCGCTTGTTCTCATGGGAGACTTCAGCTTCCCTGATATATGTTGGAAACATAACACAGCACAGAGGAAGCAGTCCAGGAGGTTTCTAGACTGTGTGGTTATGCAGCTGGTCGGAGAGCCTACCAGGCGCGGTGCCCTGCTGGACTTGGTCTTTGCTGACAGAGAAGAACTGGTGGGAGAAGTGAAGGTTGGGGACCATCTTGGGCAGAGTGACCACAGAATTGTAGAATTCTCCGTTCTTGGAGACGTCAAAAGAGTGACCAGCAAAACTACTTTCTTGAACTTTCAAAGGGTGGGCTTTGATCTGTTCAGGGTGCTTGTAGCACGGGTCCCTTGGGAGTCGCTTCTCAAGGGTAAAGGGGTCCAGGAAGCCTTGGACGCTCCTCAAGATGGAAATCTTAAGGCACAAGAACAGGCTGTCCCCTGAGCGCCGTAAGGTGAGCTGTAGGGGAAGACGACTGGTGTGGATAAGCCGGGAATTACTGTTGAGACTCAGGGAGAATAGGAGTGTCTACGTCCTCTGGCAGAAGGGACAGGCTACTTGGGGAGATTACAAGGGAGTAGCTAAGGTATGCAGGGAGGAGGTTAGGAAGGCAAAAGCCCAACTTGAACTCACATTGGCCACTGCCGTAAAAGACAATAAAAAATCCTTTTGTAAGTATATCAAAGGCAAAAGAAGAACCAAGGATAATTTTCATCCTATACTTGATGCAGCAGGGAATGTGGCCACGGAAGACAAAGAGGAGGCTGATGTCCTCAATGCCTTCTTTACATCTGCCTTTAATAGCCAGACCAGTTATCCTCTGGACATTTTACGCCCTGATCTGGCAGTCTGGGATGCTACTCAGAATATGCCCCCGGCAGTTCAGGTGGAGACAGAGAGCTTCTCCTCCATCTGGACTGTCCCAAGTCCATGGGACCGGATGGGCTGCACCCTTGGGTGCGGAGGGAGCTGGCGGGGGTGATTGCCGAGCTGCTCTCGGCCATCTATCAGCACTGGCTAACTGGAGAGGGCCCAGAGGATTGGAGGCTTGCTGATGTGACTCCCATCTTCAAGAAGGGCTGTAAGGAGGATCTGGGGAACTATATGCCTGTGAGCCTGACCTTGGTACCAGGGAAAGTAATGGAGCAAACCATCTCAGGTGAGATCGCACGGCAGGTGCGCTGTGTCTGGGGGATCAGGCCCAGCCAGGGTTAGTGAAAGGCAGGCTGTGCCTGACCAACCTCATCTCCTTCTATGACTGGCTGACCAGCCTGGTAGATGAGGGAAGGGCTGTTGATGCAGTCTACCTGGGCTTCAGCAAAGCCTTTGACACGGTTTGTCACAGGCTTCTTCTGGGGAAACGGGCTGCCTGGTGTGTGGACTGGACAGGTCCTTTGGGTAAGGAACTGGCTGAGGGCAGTGCCCAGCGGGTCGTGGTGAATGGAGTGAAGTCCAGCTGGCGACCCGTGTCAAGTGGTGTCCCCCAGGGCTCGGCACTGGAGCCCATCTTGTTTAATGTCTTTATTGATGACCTGGGTGGGGGCACTGAGTGCACCCTCAGTAAGTTTGCAGATGACACCAAGCTGGGAGGCGGCATCGATCTGCCTGAGGGTAGAGAGGCCTTTCAGAAGGATTTAGATAAGCTGGATCACGGGGCTGAGATGAATGGGATGAGGTTCCACCATCCCATTCAAGCATCGGGTCCTGCACTTCAGGCACAACAACCTCATGCGGTGCTATAGGCTTGGGGACGAGGGGCTGGATGGTTGTGAAGAAGAAAGGTACCTGGGGGGTGATGGTTGATGCTCAGCTGAACATGAGCTGATAGTGTGCACAGCTGGCCAAGATGGCCAATGGCATCCTGGCGTGCATTAGAAACAGTGGGGCCAGCAGGAGCAGGGAGGTGATCGTCCCTCTGTGCTCAGCGTGGGTGAGGCTGCACCTGGAGTACTGTGTTCAGTTTTGGGCCCCTCACTACAGGAAAGATGTTGAGGCCCTGGAGTGTGTCCAGAGAAGGGCAATGAAACTGGTGAGGGGTCTGGAGCACAAGTCTTACGAGGAGCGGCTGAGGGAGCTGGGATTGTTCAGTCTGGAGAAGAGGAGGCTCAGGGGAAACCTCATTGCATTGCACAACCTCCTGAGGGGAGGCTGTGGTGAGCAGGGGTTTGGCCTCTTCTCCCAGGCAACAAACAGGACCCGAGGAAGTAGCTGCAAGTTGTGAGTGCCAGTGTGTGGTGGTGGAAATAAAGCAGTGATTCTACACCCCGCCATGGGACCAGAAGAGGGAGAAAGCAGCCAACAGCCTTGTCAATAACACCAAGACATTTTTTTTCTGAAAGTGTCTTTATTTTGTCTCCAAACAGCAGGCTGGGAGGCAGATGTTGGCCTCCCAGCCCCCTGGAGGCGTGCTTTGATGGCAGTGGGACGAGGCCTAGCGCCGTCGTCGGGGCCGCCTCTTGCGGGGTGGGGGGGAATCCTGGGGGCTGCTGCGGGCCTTCCTCTTCGTGGCGCGCCGGGGCCCCCCACACGAGCGGTCTCTGCTCGGGATGGAAGGGCCCGCAGCTGCTGCCTGCCCTGGCTCTTCCTGCGGCTCCTCTTCTGTGGTGGCGGTGCCGGGGAGCCCAGGTCCCCCAGTGGAGCCGCCGAGCAGCTCCTCGGTGCCTGAGGCAGGAGGATGCTGATGGGAGGTGCTGACGTTGGGGCTGGCTGCAGGGCCGTCCTCCCGCCCTCGTGCAGCACGGCCGTCCTGCTGGTCCAGCTGGCGGCGGATCAGGGGGCCATACAGGGCTGCGGCGATGCTGATGACCTGCTGCACAAAGGGCACGATGTCGCCGTGGGTGATCACCTGCAGCTCCCGTACCAAGGCCGCCTGGTCGAGCCCGTGCTCGCACAGTAAGTTCACCGTGGTCCACAGTCCCGCTTGCACCTCCCACCAGTTGTCGCCGGACATTACCCGGATCACCTCCTGCAGCCAGAAGAGCAGGGGAGCGAGGTCTTCCCGATGTTGACCAAAAAACGCAGCCCAGACCTCGGCAGGGAAGTTGTGCTCCGGTGGAATGAGCTCCGGCTCTGCAGGCACTGGCTCTGCAGGCACTGACTCTGCAGGCCCCTGCTCGTCCTGCAGGCCATCATCTGAGTGTCCCGTGGGCTGCGGGATGGGACACTCAAGATAATCGTCATCCGCCCTGATGGAGTAGCGGATGGTGATGATTTTGTGCCCACATATGGCACAAGTCGGCTTCCTCTGGGCCCACCAGATGGCACAGCCATAGCAGAGCCAATGCTGGCAGGGGGTCACATGGGTGACATCCTCCCGAGCTTGCCCGCAGACGGGGCAGGTCCAGTTGGATGGCACGTCCATGGTCCCGGGCTCTGCGGTGGGCGGGGGAGAGCTGAGGCTGGGAAGCTGCTCCCCTCACAGATGCTGCAGCAGGCAGAAGGTATTACAAACTGCAAAAGAGAAAGAGAGGCCACGGTCGCTTGCTGCCCCAGGGGCAGTTAGAAGTGATGCCCCCCCCCCCCCGTCCCTCAGCAAGAAACCCTCCCGGTCCCTGTTCTCCACCAGCTGCTGCAGGGGCCACGTCCTGCACCTCTCACCTCTGCTGCTGCAAGTGCACCTTGCAGAGCCCCAGCTGCCTGAGCCAGGCAGGGCTGGGGGAAACGCTGGTGATGCTGTGGGATGGGCAGCAAGAACTGCTGCCAGTAGCCCCACAGCGCAACACAACCGCTTGGTTCAGTGCTCCAAGTCTGGCAGCTACGCTCAGCTGGAGTCCAGGCACGAGTGCGCGCTGGCCTCTGCTGGCACCCAAATGGATACAGCAAGGGCTGTTGAGGTCACAGTTGTCTATCATTGCTGTCACAACCCCTCGGTCGGTGACCTCACAGTCCATCACTGCACGTATTGGGGCACCAGCCTGGGCTTCCCTCACCCTCCGTCATTCCATGATTTTCCTTCATAATGGCAATATACTTGGAAAAACAAAAATTGCACGTGTTTCTTCTGCACATGTAACTTGTAACCAACCTGTCATGAGGTGGTGCCACAAGACGACGTGACAAAGCTAGGCAGGTTCAACATGCAGCAATGGATGCCGCTGCGGTTGGCCTGAGGACCAGCTCCTCAAAGTCCCTGCCTGCCTGCCCTGCGTGGATGATGGACTGCGTGCCTTGCTTGCAGAGCGGGCACTGGGGCCTGCTGCTAGTCCACCGCTGGATGCGGTGGAAACAAACCTGGTGGCAGCATGGCACAGTGTATGCCACGCTGTCCCAGTTCTCCAGGCACAAGGGGCAGTGGGTGCCTAAAGCTGCTTCCACACTTCCACCAGTTGCAGTGGGAATGGAGGAGTGGGAGATGACAATTTGCTCCCCGACCCTGATGCTGGGGCAGCAGGTGTCACACTGCAATAGGACAAGAGACCCCACGGGCACCGACCAACCTGGGGAGGGTTCCTCAAGAAGCATCCCCCCAGCTGCCAGCGTGAGGCATTGCCACGCTGCCTACCTGCACTGCTGCACGCGACTCTGCGCAAAGTCCCGTCTGCCTGCTCCCAGCAGGGTCAGGGTACGGCACAAGTGGCTCTGAGATGGCCGCTGAGAGCTGCGCTAGCAGCACCCAGAGCACGTTCCAGCTCCAAACTCGCCCTGTTGCGCTCCGGTCCTCGCACACACGCTCGGTCCGATGCCAGGCACGAACTGATCGGCTGGGCTGCCGCACCCGCGTTGCAGCAGGGTGGGCTGAGCAGTCACAATCCACCGCACAGCGATGTCACAAAGGATCACTTGGCCCTGTTGCCAGTCCTCACCTTCAATCCGGGTCATCACCACCCGTCCCACAGTGATGCTGTCATCCATGGCTTGGTCATCACAATGAGCCTCACCTGCTGCACGTGTGCCAGCAGCACTCAAGCCCCAGCAGATGTTTCTGGGCCTTCCCCTGCACCTCTGCTTGCTTGCCATCAGTGTTTCACACCAATCACCGGTGCCTGGGACACGTCTTTCCACAGGCCCCATCGGGTTGCTCAGGCCATGGCACGCAGCCCCAGGCATGTACACCAGGAAGGTTTATTCAATAAAAGGTCACACTTCCCTCTGGCTCTTGGCCTAGATGATTGTAGAGGTCTTCTCCAGCCTTAATGGTTCTAAGAGGTTTTTCCAGGCAACAAACAGGACCTGGGGAAAAATCTTTCCTCTCAGAGAGTGATCAGGCACTGCAATGGCTGCCCAGGCAGGTGGTGGAGTCACCATCGCTGGCCGTGTTCAAGAGAAGGCTGGATGAGGAGCTACGAGATGAGGTTTAGTACTTGGGGTAATGAGAAGACAGTTGGACTAGATGATCTTATCGGTCGTTTCCAACCTTGTGATTCTGTGTTCCCTCCAGTTCCCTCCCCTTTCCCCCTCTGGGTGCTGCTCCTCTACAGCGCCTTCCCTTGCCATCAGACACGGACACAGGCAGTCAGTCCTTTTATTGTTACCCCACAGGGAACAAGTTTGTTACACTCTCTCCACCGGCTTAATTCCCAGGATGTCAAAACCCTTGGCCATGATGGTGGCTGTGGCCTCACACAGCAGCAACCTCCACATATTCACCTTCACAATCTGGCCTGCAAAACAACAACAGACCAACATTGAAGCTGGAGCCACTGCTCAGATGAACCACCTCTGCCCTCTCTCTTGGGGCCCATCTGCCCCCAAGCTGCCCCTGGGACGGGCTGCTCACAGTTTTATCTTCCTCCTCTGCCAACCCCTTCAGCCCTCTCCCGTGGACAGCACTTGTTGGACAGCTGAGACAGGGTTGCTCCCCTTCCTGATGGTGACCATGAGGAGTGGCCCCTGTGAAGCTCTACCTGGATGTGGACCTGCTCAGCCAGACTCAAGCCTTCATCACTGGACCACGCCTGACCCTGGCTGCTGTCTCTAGACCAGAACCTACCTGGCTTGGCCTTGACATCAAAAAGCAGCCGGTGCTGGAACTTGTGCTCAGCTGCTAGGCACTGCTCAGGTACTGTGGGATGGCTATGGTGCCCAGCTCTGCCTTCTGAGGCGGGATGGTTGTGCCATAGGATGGGGGCAGCTGTAGGAGGTGATACTCACAAACAGATGTATCAGCAAGCAGGTAAACCAAGGGAGATACCCAGTGTCACAGTCCTTCCAGAGGATGGCAGAGGGGAAATGCCTATCCCTGCTGCCAGCAGTGTTCAAAGTCCCCTGAGTCCTCTTGCACCTTTGCTGGCTTATGTTTAATCTCATGCACCTGTGGTATCCTTTAGCTTTGGGTTTATTGGAAGGTGCAGTAACAGGGAAAGCAGCATGGAGTTCCCATTTTACCAGCTGTGAGGACTCTGCTAGTAGATCTGCCCTAGGCTTGTGCAGCAGTAGAGTGTGGCTGCATGCATACTACTTAGCAGCTGGGCTTTGAAGGCAGGAGGCACTGCTTGTCTGGGTGCTAATACAGGGCCCTTGCAAGGTACAGCAATAAGAATGTGGGATGTCCTTGCAGGTGGTATGCCTCAGTGTTCTCCACTGTCCTGCTGAGTATTGATTCACAGCCCCCTGCTGCTTAAAGGTTTCTCAGAGAGGGGTTGGAGTCAGGGTGCCCTAGCAGGGGTAATGCAGTGATGCCATGTGAGCCTTGCACAGCACCTCTGATCCCACACAGTCTCTTGCTCACTGCCTTTTCCTTCCCCATCCACAGATGATTGAGCCAGAGAAGAGTTTGACCTCTTCTGCAGCTACGAGTGTGCAGCCCTATCAGTTCACTAACACCTTCTATGCAGTGAGCACCCTGAGCACCAACCCCGCACTTAGGTGAGGGCTGTGAAAGACACCATCAAACATGGGACGCACCTTGCAGATCCCTTGTATTTCTGATTTCTCAAACTTCAGGATAAAGAGTACAGCCATGGGGATTCGGTTCCTGTGACCAGAAATGCTCTTAGCTGCGCCCACATCACCTGTTGTCTGCCTCTGGACCTGGATACGATCGCCAGCGCTTGTTCTCATGGGAGACTTCAGCTTCCCTGATATATGTTGGAAACATAACACAGCACAGAGGAAGCAGTCCAGGAGGTTTCTAGACTGTGTGGTTATGCAGCTGGTCGGAGAGCCTACCAGGCGCGGTGCCCTGCTGGACCTGGTCTTTGCTGACAGAGAAGAACTGGTGGGAGAAGTGAAGGTTGGGGACCATCTTGGGCAGAGTGACCACAGAATTGTAGAATTCTCCGTTCTTGGAGACGTCAAAAGAGTGACCAGCAAAACTACTTTCTTGAACTTTCAAAGGGTGGGCTTTGATCTGTTCAGGGTGCTTGTAGTACGGGTCCCTTGGGAGTCGCTTCTCCAGGGTAAAGGGGTCCAGGAAGTCTTGGACGCTCCTCAAGATGGAAATCTTTAGGCACAAGAACAGGCTGTCCCCTGAGCGCCGTAAGGTGAGCTGTAGGGGAAGACGACTGGTGTGGATAAGCCGGGAATTACTGTTGAGACTCAGGGAGAATAGGAGTGTCTACGTCCTCTGGCAGAAGGGACAGGCTACTTGGGGAGATTACAAGGGAGTAGCTAAGGTATGCAGGGAGGAGGTTCGGAAGGCAAAAGCCCAACTTGAGCTCACATTGGCCACTGCCGTAAAAGACAATAAAAAATCCTTTTGTAAGTATATCAAAGGCAAAAGAAGAACCAAGGATAATTTTCATCCTATACTTGATGCAGCAGGGAATGTGGCCACGGAAGACAAAGAGAAGGCTGATGTCCTCAATGCCTTCTTTCCATCTGCCTTTAATAGCCAGACCAGTTACCCTCTGGACATTTTACGCCCTGATCTGGCAGTCTGGGATGCTACTCAGAATATGCCCCCGGCAGTTCAGGTGGAGACAGAGAGCTTCTCCTCCATCTGGACTGTCCCAAGTCCATGGGACCGGATGGGCTGCACCCTTGGGTGCGGAGGGAGCTGGCGGGGGTGATTGCCGAGCTGCTCTCGGCCATCTATCAGCACTGGCTAACTGGAGAGGGCCCAGAGGATTGGAGGCTTGCTGATGTGACTCCCATCTTCAAGAAGGGCTGTAAGGAGGATCTGGGGAACTATATGCCTGTGAGCCTGACCTTGGTACCAGGGAAAGTAATGGAGCAAACCATCTAAGGTGAGATTGCACGGCAGGTGCGCTGTGTCTGGGGGATCAGGCCCAGCCAGGGTTAGTGAAAGGCAGGCCGTGCCTGACCAACCTCATCTCCTTCTATGACTGGCTGACCAGCCTGGTAGATGAGGGAAGGGCTGTTGATGCAGTCTACCTGGGCTTCAGCAAAGCCTTTGACACGGTTTGTCACAGGCTTCTTCTGGGGAAACGGGCTGCCTGGTGTGTGGACTGGACAGGTCCTTTGGGTAAGGAACTGGCTGAGGGCAGTGCCCAGCAGGTCGTGGTGAATGGAGTGAAGTCCAGCTGGCGACCCGTGTCAAGTGGTGTCCCCCAGGGCTCGGCACTGGAGCCCGTCTTGTTTAATGTCTTTATTGATGACCTGGGTGGGGGCACTGAGTGCACCCTCAGTAAGTTTGCAGATGACACCAAGCTGGGAGGTGGCATCGATCTGCCTGAGGGTAGAGAGGCCTTTCAGAGGGATTTAGATAAGCTGGATCACGGGGCTGAGATGAATGGGATGAGGTTCCACCATCCCATTCAAGCATCGGGTCCTACACTTCAGGCACAACAACCTCATGCAGTGCTATAGGCTTGGGGACGAGGGGCTGGATGGTTGTGAAGAAGAAAGGTACCTGGGGGGTGATGGTTGATGCTCAGCTGAACATGAGCTGATAGTGTGCACAGCTGGCCAAGATAGCCAATGGCATCCTGGCGTGCATTAGAAACAGTGGGGCCAGCAGGAGCAGGGAGGTGATCGTCCCTCTGTGCTCAGCGTGGGTGAGGCTGCACCTGGAGTACTGTGTTCAGTTTTGGGCCCCTCACTACAGGAAAGATATTGAGGCCCTGGAGTGTGTCCAGAGAAGGGCAATGAAACTGGTGAGGGGTCTGGAGCACAAGTCTTACGAGGAGCGGCTGAGGGAGCTGGGATTGTTCAGTCTGGAGAAGAGGAGGCTCAGGGGAAACCTCATTGCATTGCACAACCTCCTGAGGGGAGGCTGTGGTGAGCAGGGGTTTGGCCTCTTCTCCCAGGCAACAAACAGGACCCGAGGAAGTAGCTGCAAGTTGTGAGTGCCAGTGTGTGGTGGTGGAAATAAAGCAGTGATTCTACACCCCGCCATGGGACCAGAAGAGGGAGAAAGCAGCCAACAGCCTTGTCAATAACACCAAGACATTTTTTTTCTGAAAGTGTCTTTATTTTGTCTCCAAACAGCAGGCTGGGAGGCAGATGTTGGCCTCCCAGCCCCCTGGAGGCGTGCTTTGATGGCAGTGGGACGAGGCCTAGCGCCGTCGTCGGGGCCGCCTCTTGCGGGGTGGGGGGGAATCCTGGGGGCTGCTGCGGGCCTTCCTCTTCGTGGCGCGCCGGGGCCCCCCACACGAGCGGTCTCTGCTCGGGATGGAAGGGCCCGCAGCTGCTGCCTGCCTTGGCTCTTCCTGTAGCTCCTCTGCTGCGGTGGCGGTGCCGGGGAGCCCAGGTCCCCCAATGGAGCCGCCGAGCAGCTCCTCGGTGCCTGAGGCAGGAGGATGCTGATGGGAGGTGCTGACGTTGGGGCTGGCTGCAGGGCCGTCCTCCCGCCCTCGTGCAGCACGGCCGTCCTGCTGGTCCAGCTGGCGGCGGATCAGGGGGCCATACAGGGCTGCGGCGATGCTGATGACCTGCTGCACAAAGGGCACGATGTCGCAGTGGGTGATCACCTGCAGCTCCCGTACCAAGGCCGCCTGGTCGAGCCCGTGCTCGCACAGTAAGTTCACCGTGGTCCACAGTCCCGCTTGCACCTCCCACCAGTTGTCGCCGGACATTACCCGGATCACCTCCTGCAGCCAGAAGAGCAGGGGAGCGAGGTCTTCCCGATGTTGACCGAAAAACGCAGCCCAGACCTCGGCAGGGAAGTTGTGCTCCGGTGGAATGAGCTCCGGCTCTGCAGGCACTGGCTCTGCAGGCACTGACTCTGCAGGCCCCTGCTCGTCCTGCAGGCCATCATCTGAGTGTCCCGTGGGCTGCGGGATGGGACACTCAAGATAATCGTCATCCGCCCTGATGGAGTAGCGGATGGTGATGATTTTGTGCCCACATATGGCACAAGTCGGCTTCCTCTGGGCCCACCAGATGGCACAGCCATAGCAGAGCCAATGCTGGCAGGGGGTCACATGGGTGACATCCTCCCGAGCTTGCCCGCAGACGGGGCAGGTCCAGTTGGATGGCACGTCCATGGTCCCGGGCTCTGCGGTGGGCGGGGGAGAGCTGAGGCTGGGAAGCTGCTCCCCTCACAGATGCTGCAGCAGGCAGAAGGTATTACAAACTGCAAAAGAGAAAGAGAGGCCACGGTCGCTTGCTGCCCCAGGGGCAGTTAGAAGTGATGCCCCCCCCCCCGGTCCCTCAGCAAGAAACGCTCCCGGTCCCTGTTCTCCACCAGCTGCTGCAGGGGCCACGTCCTGCACCTCTCACCTCTGCTGCTGCAAGTGCACCTTGCAGAGCCCCAGCTGCCTGAGCCAGGCAGGGCTGGGGGAAACGCTGGTGATGCTGTGGGATGGGCAGCAAGAACTGCTGCCAGTAGCCCCACAGCGCAACACAACCGCTTGGTTCAGTGCTCCAAGTCTGGCAGCTATGCTCAGCTGGAGTCCAGGCACGAGTGCGCGCTGGCCTCTGCTGGCACCCAAATGGATACAGCAAGGGCTGTTGAGGTCACAGTTGTCTATCATTGCTGTCACAACCCCTCGGTCGGTGACCTCACAGTCCATCACTGCACGTATTGGGGCACCAGCCTGGGCTTCCCTCACCCTCCGTCATTCCATGATTTTCCTTCATAATGGCAATATACTTGGAAAAACAAAAATTGCACGTGTTTCTTCTGCACATGTAACTTGTAACCAACCTGTCATGAGGTGGTGCCACAAGACGACGTGACAAAGCTAGGCAGGTTCAACATGCAGCAATGGATGCCGCTGCAGTTGGCCTGAGGACCAGCTCCTCAAAGTCCCTGCCTGCCCGCCCTGCGTGGATGATGGACTGCGTGCCTTGCTTGCGGAGCGGGCACTGGGGCCTGCTGCTAGTCCACCGCTGGATGCGGTGGAAACAAACCTGGTGGCAGCATGGCACAGTGTATGCCACGCTGTCCCAGTTCTCCAGGCACAAGGGGCAGTGGGTGCCTAAAGCTGCTTCCACACTTCCACCAGTTGCAGTGGGAATGGAGGAGTGGGAGATGACAATTTGCTCCCCGACACTGATGCTGGGGCAGCAGGTGTCACATTGCAATAGGACAAGAGACCACACGGGCACCGACCAACCTGGGGAGGGTTCCTCAAGAAGCATCCCCCCAGCTGCCAGCGTGAGGCATTGCCACGCTGCCTACCTGCACTGCTGCACGCGACTCTGCGCAAAGTCCCGTCTGCCTGCTCCCAGCAGGGTCAGGGTACGGCACAAGTGGCTCTGAGACGGCCGCTGAGAGCTGCGCTAGCAGCACCCAGAGCACGTTCCAGCTCCAAACTCGCCCTGTTGCGCTCCGGTCCTCGCACACACGCTCGGTCCGATGCCAGGCACGAACTGATCGGCTGGGCTGCCGCACCCGCGTTGCAGCAGGGTGGGCTGAGCAGTCACAATCCACCGCACAGCGATGTCACAAAGGATCACTTGGCCCTGTTGCCAGTCCTCACCTTCAATCCGGGTCATCACCACCCGTCCCACAGTGATGCTGTCATCCATGGCTTGGTCATCACAATGAGCCTCACCTGCTGCACGTGTGCCAGCAGCACTCAAGCCCCAGCAGATGTTTCTGGGCCTTCCCCTGCACCTCTGCTTGCTTGCCATCAGTGTTTCACACCAATCACCGGTGCCTGGGACACGTCTTTCCACAGGCCCCATCGGGTTGCTCAGGCCATGGCACGCAGCCCCAGGCATGTACACCAGGAAGGTTTATTCAATAAAAGGTCACACTTCCCTCTGGCTCTTGGCCTAGATGATTGTAGAGGTCTTCTCCAGCCTTAATGGTTCTAAGAGGTTTTTCCAGGCAACAAACAGGACCTGGGGAAAAATCTTTCCTGTCAGAGAGAGATCAGGCACTGCAATGGCTGCCCAGGCAGGTGGTGGAGTCACCATCGCTGGCCGTGTTCAAGAGAAGGCTGGATGAGGAGCTACGAGATGAGGTTTAGTACTTGGGGTAATGAGAAGACAGTTGGACTAGATGATCTTATCGGTCGTTTCCAAGCTTGTGATTCTGTGTTCCCTCCAGTTCCCTCCCCTTTCCCCCTCTGGGTGCTGCTCCTCTACAGCGCCTTCCCTTGCCATCAGACACGGACACAGGCAGTCAGTCCTTTTATTGTTACCCCACAGGGAACAAGTTTGTTACATTCTCTCCACCGGCTTAATTCCCAGGATGTCAAAACCCTTGGCCATGATGGTGGCTGTGGCCTCACACAGCAGCAACCTCCACATATTCACCTTCACAATCTGGCCTGCAAAACAACAACAGACCAACACTGAAGCTGGAGCCACTGCTCAGATGAACCACCTCTGCCCTCTCTCTTGGGGCCCATCTGCCCCCAAGCTGCCCCTGGGACGGGCTGCTCACAGTTTTATCCTCCTCCTCTGCCAACCCCTTCAGCCCTCTCCCGTGGACAGCACTTGTTGGACAGCTGAGACAGGGTTGCTCCCCTTCCTGATGGTGACCATGAGGAGTGGCCCCTGTGGAGCTCTACCTGGATGTGGACCTGCTCAGCCAGACTCAAGCCTTCATCACTGGACCACGCCTGACCCTGGCTGCTGTCTCTAGACCAGAACCTACCTGGCTTGGCCTTGACATCAAAAAGCAGCCGGTGCTGGAACTTGTGCTCAGCTGCTAGGCACTGCTCAGGTACTGTGGGATGGCTATGGTGCCCAGCTCTGCCTTCTGAGGCGGGATGGTTGTGCCATAGGATGGGGGCAGCTGTAGGAGGTGATACTCACAAACAGATGTATCAGCAAGCAGGTAAACCAAGGGAGATACCCAGAGTCACAGTCCTTCCAGAGGATGGCAGAGGGGAAATGCCTATCCTTGCTGCCAGCAGTGTTCAAAGTCCCCTGAGTCCTCATGCACCTTTGCTGGTTTATGTTTAATCTCATGCACCTGTGGTCTCCTTTAGCTTTGGGTTTATTGGAAGGTGCAGTAACAGGGAAAGCAGCATGGAGTTCTCATTTTACCAGCTGTGAGGACTCTGCTAGTAGATCTGCCCTAGGCTTGTGCAGCAGTAGAGTGTGGCTGCATGCATACTACTTAGCAGCTGGGCTTTGAAGGCAGGAGGCACTGCTTGTCTGGGTGCTAATACAGGGCCCTTGCAAGGTACAGCAATAAGAATGTGGGATGTCCTTGCAGGTGGTATGCCTCAGTGTTCTCCACTGTCCTGCTGAGTATTGATTCACAGCCCCCTGCTGCTTAAAGGTTTCTCAGAGAGGGGTTGGAGTCAGGGTGCCCTAGCAGGGGTAATGCAGTGATGCCATGTGAGCCTTGATCACAGCACCTCTGATCCCACACAGTCTCTGGCTCACTGCCTTTTCCTTCCCCATCCACAGATTGAGCCAGAGAAGAGTTTGACCTCTTCTGCAGCTACAAGTGTGCAGCCCTATCAGTTCACTAACACCTTCTATGCAGTGAGCACCCTGAGCACCAACCCCGCACTTAGGTGAGGGCTGTGAAAGACACCATCAAACATGGGACGCACCTTGCAGATCCCTTGTATTTCTGATTTCTCAAACTTCAGGATAAAGAGTACAGCCATGGGGATTCGGTTCCTGTGACCAGAAATGCTCTTAGCTGCGCCCACATCACCTGTTGTCTGCCTCTGGACCTGGATACGATCGCCAGCGCTTGTTCTCATGGGAGACTTCAGCTTCCCTGATATATGTTGGAAACATAACACAGCACAGAGGAAGCAGTCCAGGAGGTTTCTAGACTGTGTGGTTATGCAGCTGGTCGGAGAGCCTACCAGGCGCGGTGCCCTGCTGGACCTGGTCTTTGCTGACAGAGAAGAACTGGTGGGAGAAGTGAAGGCTGGGGACCATCTTGGGCAGAGTGACCACAGAATTGTAGAATTCTCCGTTCTTGGGGACGTCAAAAGAGTGACCAGCAAAACTACTTTCTTGAACTTTCAAAGGGTGGGCTTTGATCTGCTCAGGGTGCTTGTAGTACGGGTCCCTTGGGAGTCGCTTCTCCAGGGTAAAGGGGTCCAGGAAGCCTTGGACGCTCCTCAAGATGGAAATCTTAAGGCACAAGAACAGGCTGTCCCCTGAGCGCCGTAAGGTGAGCTGTAGGGGAAGACGACTGGTGTGGATAAGCCGGGAATTACTGTTGAGACTCAGGGAGAATAGGAGTGTCTACGTCCTCTGGCAGAAGGGACAGGCTACTTGGGGAGATTACAAGGGAGTAGCTAAGGTATGCAGGGAGGAGGTTAGGAAGGCAAAAGCCCAACTTGAACTCACATTGGCCACTGCCGTAAAAGACAATAAAAAATCCTTTTGTAAGTATATCAAAGGCAAAAGAAGAACCAAGGATAATTTTCATCCTATACTTGATGCAGCAGGGAATGTGGCCACGGAAGACAAAGAGGAGGCTGATGTCCTCAATGCCTTCTTTCCATCTGCCTTTAATAGCCAGACCAGTTACCCTCTGGACATTTTACGCCCTGATCTGGCAGTCTGGGATGCTACTCAGAATATGCCCCCGGCAGTTCAGGTGGAGACAGAGAGCTTCTCCTCCATCTGGACTGTCCCAAGTCCATGGGACCGGATGGGCTGCACCCTTGGGTGCGGAGGGAGCTGGCGGGGGTGATTGCCGAGCTGCTCTCGGCCATCTATCAGCACTAGCTAACTGGAGAGGGCCCAGAGGATTGGAGGCTTGCTGATGTGACTCCCATCTTCAAGAAGGGCTGTAAGGAGGATCTGGGGAACTATATGCCTGTGAGCCTGACCTTGGTACCAGGGAAAGTAATGGAGCAAATCATCTCAGGTGAGATCGCACGGCAGGTGCGCTGTGTCTGGGGGATCAGGCCCAGCCAGGGTTAGTGAAAGGCAGGCCGTGCCTGACCAACCTCATCTCCTTCTATGACTGGCTGACCAGCCTGGTAGATGAGGGAAGGGCTGTTGATGCAGTCTACCTGGGCTTCAGCAAAGCCTTTGACACGGTTTGTCACAGGCTTCTTCTGGGGAAACGGGCTGCCTGGTGTGTGGACTGGACAGGTCCTTTGGGTAAGGAACTGGCTGAGGGCAGTGCCCAGCAGGTCGTGGTGAATGGAGTGAAGTCCAGCTGGCGACCCGTGTCAAGTGGTGTCCCCCAGGGCTCGGCACTGGAGCCCGTCTTGTTTAATGTCTTTATTGATGACCTGGGTGGGGGCACTGAGTGCACCCTCAGTAAGTTTGCAGATGACACCAAGCTGGGAGGTGGCATCGATCTGCCTGAGGGTAGAGAGGCCTTTCAGAGGGATTTAGATAAGCTGGATCACGGGGCTGAGATGAATGGGATGAGGTTCCACCATCCCATTCAAGCATCGGGTCCTGCACTTCAGGCACAACAACCTCATGCGGTGCTATAGGCTTGGGGACGAGGGGCTGGATGGTTGTGAAGAAGAAAGGTACCTGGGGGGTGATGGTTGATGCTCAGCTGAACATGAGCTGATAGTGTGCACAGCTGGCCAAGATAGCCAATGGCATCCTGGCGTGCATTAGAAACAGTGGGGCCAGCAGGAGCAGGGAGGTGATCGTCCCTCTGTGCTCAGCGTGGGTGAGGCTGCACCTGGAGTACTGTGTTCAGTTTTGGGCCCCTCACTACAGGAAAGATGTTGAGGCCCTGGAGTGTGTCCAGAGAAGGGCAATGAAACTGGTGAGGGGTCTGGAGCACAAGTCTTACGAGGAGCGGCTGAGGGAGCTGGGATTGTTCAGTCTGGAGAAGAGGAGGCTCAGGGGAAACCTCATTGCATTGCACAACCTCCTGAGGGGAGGCTGTGGTGAGCAGGGGTTTGGCCTCTTCTCCCAGGCAACAAACAGGACCCGAGGAAGTAGCTGCAAGTTGTGAGTGCCAGTGTGTGGTGGTGGAAATAAAGCAGTGATTCTACACCCCGCCATGGGACCAGAAGAGGGAGAAAGCAGCCAACAGCCTTGTCAATAACACCAAGACATTTTTTTTCTGAAAGTGTCTTTATTTTGTCTCCAAACAGCAGGCTGGGAGGCAGATGTTGGCCTCCCAGCCCCCTGGAGGCGTGCTTTGATGGCAGTGGGACGAGGCCTAGCGCCGTCGTCGGGGCCGCCTCTTGCGGGGTGGGGGGGAATCCTGGGGGCTGCTGCGGGCCTTCCTCTTCGTGGCGCGCCGGGGCCCCCCACACGAGCGGTCTCTGCTCGGGATGGAAGGGCCCGCAGCTGCTGCCTGCCTTGGCTCTTCCTGTAGCTCCTCTGCTGCGGTGGCGGTGCCGGGGAGCCCAGGTCCCCCAATGGAGCCGCCGAGCAGCTCCTCGGTGCCTGAGGCAGGAGGATGCTGATGGGAGGTGCTGACGTTGGGGCTGGCTGCAGGGCCGTCCTCCCGCCCTCGTGCAGCACGGCCGTCCTGCTGGTCCAGCTGGCGGCGGATCAGGGGGCCATACAGGGCTGCGGCGATGCTGATGACCTGCTGCACAAAGGGCACGATGTCGCCGTGGGTGATCACCTGCAGCTCCCGTACCAAGGCCGCCTGGTCGAGCCCGTGCTCGCACAGTAAGTTCACCGTGGTCCACAGTCCCGCTTGCACCTCCCACCAGTTGTCGCCGGACATTACCCGGATCACCTCCTGCAGCCAGAAGAGCAGGGGAGCGAGGTCTTCCCGATGTTGACCGAAAAACGCAGCCCAGACCTCGGCAGGGAAGTTGTGCTCCGGTGGAATGAGCTCCGGCTCTGCAGGCACTGGCTCTGCAAGCACTGACTCTGCAGGCCCCTGCTCGTCCTGCAGGCCATCATCTGAGTGTCCCGTGGGCTGCGGGATGGGACACTCAAGATAATCGTCATCCGCCCTGATGGAGTAGCGGATGGTGATGATTTTGTGCCCACATATGGCACAAGTCGGCTTCCTCTGGGCCCACCAGATGGCACAGCCATAGCAGAGCCGATGCTGGCAGGGGGTCACATGGGTGACATCCTCCCGAGCTTGCCCGCAGACGGGGCAGGTCCAGTTGGATGGCACGTCCATGGTCCCGGGCTCTGCGGTGGGCTGGGGAGAGCTGAGGTTGGGAAGCTGCTCCCCTCGCAGGTGCTGCAGCAGGCAGAAGGTATTACAAACTGCAAAAGAGAAAGAGAGGCCACAGTCGCTTGCTGCCCCAGGGGCAGGCAGCAGTGATGCCTCCCCCCCCCCCCCCCCCGGTCCCTCAGCAAGAAACCCTCCCGGTCCCTGTTCTCCACCAGCTGCTGCAGGGGCCACGTCCTGCACCTCTCACCTCTGCTGCTGCAAGTGCACCTTGCAGAGCCCCAGCTGCCTGAGCCAGGCAGGGCTGGGGGAAACGCTGGTGATGCTGTGGGATGGGCAGCAAGAACTGCTGCCAGTAGCCCCACAGCGCAACACAACCGCTTGGTTCAGTGCTCCAAGTCTGGCAGCTACGCTCAGCTGGAGTCCAGGCACGAGTGCGCGCTGGCCTCTGCTGGCACCCAAATGGATACAGCAAGGGCTGTTGAGGTCACAGTCGTCTCTCGTTGCCGTCACAACCCCTCGGTCGGAGACCTCACAGTCCATCACTGCACGTATTGGGGCACCAGCCTGGGCTTCCCTCACCCTCCGTCATTCCATGATTTTCCTTCATAATGGCAATATACTTGGAAAAACAAAAATTGCACGTGTTTCTTCTGCACATGTAACTTGTAACCAACCTGTCATGAGGTGGTGCCACAAGACGACGTGACAAAGCTAGGCAGGTTCAACATGCAGCAATGGATGCCGCTGCGGTTGGCCTGAGGACCAGCTCCTCAAAGTCCCTGCCTGCCCACCCTGCGTGGATGATGGACTGCGTGCCTTGCTTGCAGAGCGGGCACTGGGGCCTGCTGCTAGTCCACCGCTGGATGCGGTGGAAACAAACCTGGTGGCAGCATGGCACAGTGTATGCCACGCTGTCCCAGTTCTCCAGGCACAAGGGGCAGTGGGTGCCTAAAGCTGCTTCCACACTTCCACCAGTTGCAGTGGGAATGGAGGAGTGGGAGATGACAATTTGCTCCCCGACACTGATGCTGGGGCAGCAGGTGTCACATTGCAATAGGACAAGAGACCACACGGGCACCGACCAACCTGGGGAGGGTTCCTCAAGAAGCATCCCCCCAGCTGCCAGCGTGAGGCATTGCCACGCTGCCTACCTGCACTGCTGCACGCGACTCTGCGCAAAGTCCCGTCTGCCTGCTCCCAGCAGGGTCAGGGTACGGCACAAGTGGCTCTGAGACGGCCGCTGAGAGCTGCGCTAGCAGCACCCAGAGCACGTTCCAGCTCCAAACTCGCCCTGTTGCGCTCCGGTCCTCGCACACACGCTCGGTCCGATGCCAGGCACGAACTGATCGGCTGGGCTGCCGCACCCGCGTTGCAGCAGGGTGGGCTGAGCAGTCACAATCCACCGCACAGCGATGTCACAAAGGATCACTTGGCCCTGTTGCCAGTCCTCCCCTTCACTCCGGGTCATCACCACCCGTCCCACAGTGATGCTGTCATCCATGGCTTGGTCATCACAATGAGCCTCACCTGCTGCACTGTGCCAGCAGCACTCAAGCCCCAGCAGATGTTTCTGGGCCTTCCCCTGCACCTCTGCTTGCTTGCCATCAGTGTTTCACACCAATCACCGGTGCCTGGGACACGTCTTTCCACAGGCCCCATCGGGTTGCTCAGGCCATGGCACGCAGCCCCAGGCATGTACACCAGGAAGGTTTATTCAATAAAAGGTCACACTTCCCTCTGGCTCTTGGCCTAGATGATTGTAGAGGTCTTCTCCAGCCTTAATGGTTCTAAGAGGTTTTTCCAGGCAACAAACAGGACCTGGGGAAAAATCTTTCCTCTCAGAGAGTGATCAGGCACTGCAATGGCTGCCCAGGCAGGTGGTGGAGTCACCATCGCTGGCCGTGTTCAAGAGAAGGCTGGATGAGGAGCTATGAGATGAGGTTTAGTACTTGGGGTAATGAGAAGACAGTTGGACTAGATGATCTTATCGGTCGTTTCCAAGCTTGTGATTCTGTGTTCCCTCCAGTTCCCTCCCCTTTCCCCCTCTGGGTGCTGCTCCTCTACAGCGCCTTCCCTTGCCATCAGACACGGACACAGGCAGTCAGTCCTTTTATTGTTACCCCACAGGGAACAAGTTTGTTACACTCTCTCCACCGGCTTAATTCCCAGGATGTCAAAACCCTTGGCCATGATGGTGGCTGTGGCCTCACACAGCAGCAACCTCCACATATTCACCTTCACAATCTGGCCTGCAAAACAACAACAGACCAACATTGAAGCTGGAGCCACTGCTCAGATGAACCACCTCTGCCCTCTCTCTTGGGGCCCATCTGCCCCCAAGCTGCCCCTGGGACGGGCTGCTCACAGTTTTATCTTCCTCCTCTGCCAACCCCTTCAGCCCTCTCCCGTGGACAGCACTTGTTGGACAGCTGAGACAGGGTTGCTCCCCTTCCTGATGGTGACCATGAGGAGTGGCCCCTGTGAAGCTCTACCTGGATGTGGACCTGCTCAGCCAGACTCAAGCCTTCATCACTGGACCACGCCTGACCCTGGCTGCTGTCTCTAGACCAGAACCTACCTGGCTTGGCCTTGACATCAAAAAGCAGCCGGTGCTGGAACTTGTGCTCAGCTGCTAGGCACTGCTCAGGTACTGTGGGATGGCTATGGTGCCCAGCTCTGCCTTCTGAGGCGGGATGGTTGTGCCATAGGATGGGGGCAGCTGTAGGAGGTGATACTCACAAACAGATGTATCAGCAAGCAGGTAAACCAAGGGAGATACCCAGTGTCACAGTCCTTCCAGAGGATGGCAGAGGGGAAATGCCTATCCCTGCTGCCAGCAGTGTTCAAAGTCCCCTGAGTCCTCTTGCACCTTTGCTGGCTTATGTTTAATCTCATGCACCTGTGGTATCCTTTAGCTTTGGGTTTATTGGAAGGTGCAGTAACAGGGAAAGCAGCATGGAGTTCCCATTTTACCAGCTGTGAGGACTCTGCTAGTAGATCTGCCCTAGGCTTGTGCAGCAGTAGAGTGTGGCTGCATGCATACTACTTAGCAGCTGGGCTTTGAAGGCAGGAGGCACTGCTTGTCTGGGTGCTAATACAGGGCCCTTGCAAGGTACAGCAATAAGAATGTGGGATGTCCTTGCAGGTGGTATGCCTCAGTGTTCTCCACTGTCCTGCTGAGTATTGATTCACAGCCCCCTGCTGCTTAAAGGTTTCTCAGAGAGGGGTTGGAGTCAGGGTGCCCTAGCAGGGGTAATGCAGTGATGCCATGTGAGCCTTGATCACAGCACCTCTGATCCCACACAGTCTCTGGCTCACTGCCTTTTCCTTCCCCATCCACAGATTGAGCCAGAGAAGAGTTTGACCTCTTCTGCAGCTACAAGTGTGCAGCCCTATCAGTTCACTAACACCTTCTATGCAGTGAGCACCCTGAGCACCAACCCCGCACTTAGGTGAGGGCTGTGAAAGACACCATCAAACATGGGACGCACCTTGCAGATCCCTTGTATTTCTGATTTCTCAAACTTCAGGATAAAGAGTACAGCCATGGGGATTCGGTTCCTGTGACCAGAAATGCTCTTAGCTGCGCCCACATCACCTGTTGTCTGCCTCTGGACCTGGATACGATCGCCAGCGCTTGTTCTCATGGGAGACTTCAGCTTCCCTGATATATGTTGGAAACATAACACAGCACAGAGGAAGCAGTCCAGGAGGTTTCTAGACTGTGTGGTTATGCAGCTGGTCGGAGAGCCTACCAGGCGCGGTGCCCTGCTGGACCTGGTCTTTGCTGACAGAGAAGAACTGGTGGGAGAAGTGAAGGCTGGGGACCATCTTGGGCAGAGTGACCACAGAATTGTAGAATTCTCCGTTCTTGGGGACGTCAAAAGAGTGACCAGCAAAACTACTTTCTTGAACTTTCAAAGGGTGGGCTTTGATCTGCTCAGGGTGCTTGTAGTACGGGTCCCTTGGGAGTCGCTTCTCAAGGCTAAAGGGGTCCAGGAAGCCTTGGACGCTCCTCAAGATGGAAATCTTAAGGCACAAGAACAGGCTGTCCCCTGAGCGCCGTAAGGTGAGCTGTAGGGGAAGACGACTGGTGTGGATAAGCCGGGAATTACTGTTGAGACTCAGGGAGAATAGGAGTGTCTACGTCCTCTGGCAGAAGGGACAGGCTACTTGGGGAGATTACAAGGGAGTAGCTAAGGTATGCAGGGAGGAGGTTAGGAAGGCAAAAGCCCAACTTGAACTCACATTGGCCACTGCCGTAAAAGACAATAAAAAATCCTTTTGTAAGTATATCAAAGGCAAAAGAAGAACCAAGGATAATTTTCATCCTATACTTGATGCAGCAGGGAATGTGGCCACGGAAGACAAAGAGGAGGCTGATGTCCTCAATGCCTTCTTTCCATCTGCCTTTAATAGCCAGACCAGTTACCCTCTGGACATTTTACGCCCTGATCTGGCAGTCTGGGATGCTACTCAGAATATGCCCCCGGCAGTTCAGGTGGAGACAGAGAGCTTCTCCTCCATCTGGACTGTCCCAAGTCCATGGGACCGGATGGGCTGCACCCTTGGGTGCGGAGGGAGCTGGCGGGGGTGATTGCCGAGCTGCTCTCGGCCATCTATCAGCACTAGCTAACTGGAGAGGGCCCAGAGGATTGGAGGCTTGCTGATGTGACTCCCATCTTCAAGAAGGGCTGTAAGGAGGATCTGGGGAACTATATGCCTGTGAGCCTGACCTTGGTACCAGGGAAAGTAATGGAGCAAATCATCTCAGGTGAGATCGCACGGCAGGTGCGCTGTGTCTGGGGGATCAGGCCCAGCCAGGGTTAGTGAAAGGCAGGCCGTGCCTGACCAACCTCATCTCCTTCTATGACTGGCTGACCAGCCTGGTAGATGAGGGAAGGGCTGTTGATGCAGTCTACCTGGGCTTCAGCAAAGCCTTTGACACGGTTTGTCACAGGCTTCTTCTGGGGAAACGGGCTGCCTGGTGTGTGGACTGGACAGGTCCTTTGGGTAAGGAACTGGCTGAGGGCAGTGCCCAGCAGGTCGTGGTGAATGGAGTGAAGTCCAGCTGGCGACCCGTGTCAAGTGGTGTCCCCCAGGGCTCGGCACTGGAGCCCGTCTTGTTTAATGTCTTTATTGATGACCTGGGTGGGGGCACTGAGTGCACCCTCAGTAAGTTTGCAGATGACACCAAGCTGGGAGGTGGCATCGATCTGCCTGAGGGTAGAGAGGCCTTTCAGAGGGATTTAGATAAGCTGGATCACGGGGCTGAGATGAATGGGATGAGGTTCCACCATCCCATTCAAGCATCGGGTCCTACACTTCAGGCACAACAACCTCATGCGGTGCTATAGGCTTGGGGACGAGGGGCTGGATGGTTGTGAAGAAGAAAGGTACCTGGGGGGTGATGGTTGATGCTCAGCTGAACATGAGCTGATAGTGTGCACAGCTGGCCAAGATAGCCAATGGCATCCTGGCGTGCATTAGAAACAGTGGGGCCAGCAGGAGCAGGGAGGTGATCGTCCCTCTGTGCTCAGCGTGGGTGAGGCTGCACCTGGAGTACTGTGTTCAGTTTTGGGCCCCTCACTACAGGAAAGATGTTGAGGCCCTGGAGTGTGTCCAGAGAAGGGCAATGAAACTGGTGAGGGGTCTGGAGCACAAGTCTTACGAGGAGCGGCTGAGGGAGCTGGGATTGTTCAGTCTGGAGAAGAGGAGGCTCAGGGGAAACCTCATTGCATTGCACAACCTCCTGAGGGGAGGCTGTGGTGAGCAGGGGTTTGGCCTCTTCTCCCAGGCAACAAACAGGACCCGAGGAAGTAGCTGCAAGTTGTGAGTGCCAGTGTGTGGTGGTGGAAATAAAGCAGTGATTCTACACCCCGCCATGGGACCAGAAGAGGGAGAAAGCAGCCAACAGCCTTGTCAATAACACCAAGACATTTTTTTTCTGAAAGTGTCTTTATTTTGTCTCCAAACAGCAGGCTGGGAGGCAGATGTTGGCCTCCCAGCCCCCTGGAGGCGTGCTTTGATGGCAGTGGGACGAGGCCTAGCGCCGTCGTCGGGGCCGCCTCTTGCGGGGTGGGGGGGAATCCTGGGGGCTGCTGCGGGCCTTCCTCTTCGTGGCGCGCCGGGGCCCCCCACACGAGCGGTCTCTGCTCGGGATGGAAGGGCCCGCAGCTGCTGCCTGCCTTGGCTCTTCCTGTAGCTCCTCTGCTGCGGTGGCGGTGCCGGGGAGCCCAGGTCCCCCAATGGAGCCGCCGAGCAGCTCCTCGGTGCCTGAGGCAGGAGGATGCTGATGGGAGGTGCTGACGTTGGGGCTGGCTGCAGGGCCGTCCTCCCGCCCTCGTGCAGCACGGCCGTCCTGCTGGTCCAGCTGGCGGCGGATCAGGGGGCCATACAGGGCTGCGGCGATGCTGATGACCTGCTGCACAAAGGGCACGATGTCGCCGTGGGTGATCACCTGCAGCTCCCGTACCAAGGCCGCCTGGTCGAGCCCGTGCTCGCACAGTAAGTTCACCGTGGTCCACAGTCCCGCTTGCACCTCCCACCAGTTGTCGCCGGACATTACCCGGATCACCTCCTGCAGCCAGAAGAGCAGGGGAGCGAGGTCTTCCCGATGTTGACCGAAAAACGCAGCCCAGACCTCGGCAGGGAAGTTGTGCTCCGGTGGAATGAGCTCCGGCTCTGCAGGCACTGGCTCTGCAAGCACTGACTCTGCAGGCCCCTGCTCGTCCTGCAGGCCATCATCTGAGTGTCCCGTGGGCTGCGGGATGGGACACTCAAGATAATCGTCATCCGCCCTGATGGAGTAGCGGATGGTGATGATTTTGTGCCCACATATGGCACAAGTCGGCTTCCTCTGGGCCCACCAGATGGCACAGCCATAGCAGAGCCGATGCTGGCAGGGGGTCACATGGGTGACATCCTCCCGAGCTTGCCCGCAGACGGGGCAGGTCCAGTTGGATGGCACGTCCATGGTCCCGGGCTCTGCGGTGGGCTGGGGAGAGCTGAGGTTGGGAAGCTGCTCCCCTCGCAGGTGCTGCAGCAGGCAGAAGGTATTACAAACTGCAAAAGAGAAAGAGAGGCCACAGTCGCTTGCTGCCCCAGGGGCAGGCAGCAGTGATGCCTCCCCCCCCCCCCCCCCCGGTCCCTCAGCAAGAAACCCTCCCGGTCCCTGTTCTCCACCAGCTGCTGCAGGGGCCACGTCCTGCACCTCTCACCTCTGCTGCTGCAAGTGCACCTTGCAGAGCCCCAGCTGCCTGAGCCAGGCAGGGCTGGGGGAAACGCTGGTGATGCTGTGGGATGGGCAGCAAGAACTGCTGCCAGTAGCCCCACAGCGCAACACAACCGCTTGGTTCAGTGCTCCAAGTCTGGCAGCTACGCTCAGCTGGAGTCCAGGCACGAGTGCGCGCTGGCCTCTGCTGGCACCCAAATGGATACAGCAAGGGCTGTTGAGGTCACAGTCGTCTCTCGTTGCCGTCACAACCCCTCGGTCGGAGACCTCACAGTCCATCACTGCACGTATTGGGGCACCAGCCTGGGCTTCCCTCACCCTCCGTCATTCCATGATTTTCCTTCATAATGGCAATATACTTGGAAAAACAAAAATTGCACGTGTTTCTTCTGCACATGTAACTTGTAACCAACCTGTCATGAGGTGGTGCCACAAGACGACGTGACAAAGCTAGGCAGGTTCAACATGCAGCAATGGATGCCGCTGCGGTTGGCCTGAGGACCAGCTCCTCAAAGTCCCTGCCTGCCCACCCTGCGTGGATGATGGACTGCGTGCCTTGCTTGCAGAGCGGGCACTGGGGCCTGCTGCTAGTCCACCGCTGGATGCGGTGGAAACAAACCTGGTGGCAGCATGGCACAGTGTATGCCACGCTGTCCCAGTTCTCCAGGCACAAGGGGCAGTGGGTGCCTAAAGCTGCTTCCACACTTCCACCAGTTGCAGTGGGAATGGAGGAGTGGGAGATGACAATTTGCTCCCCGACACTGATGCTGGGGCAGCAGGTGTCACATTGCAATAGGACAAGAGACCACACGGGCACCGACCAACCTGGGGAGGGTTCCTCAAGAAGCATCCCCCCAGCTCCCAGCGTGAGGCATTGCCACGCTGCCTACCTGCACTGCTGCACGCGACTCTGCGCAAAGTCCCGTCTGCCTGCTCCCAGCAGGGTCAGGGTACGGCACAAGTGGCTCTGAGACGGCCGCTGAGAGCTGCGCTAGCAGCACCCAGAGCACGTTCCAGCTCCAAACTCGCCCTGTTGCGCTCCGGTCCTCGCACACACGCTCGGTCCGATGCCAGGCACGAACTGATCGGCTGGGCTGCCGCACCCGCGTTGCAGCAGGGTGGGCTGAGCAGTCACAATCCACCGCACAGCGATGTCACAAAGGATCACTTGGCCCTGTTGCCAGTCCTCCCCTTCACTCCGGGTCATCACCACCCGTCCCACAGTGATGCTGTCATCCATGGCTTGGTCATCACAATGAGCCTCACCTGCTGCACTGTGCCAGCAGCACTCAAGCCCCAGCAGATGTTTCTGGGCCTTCCCCTGCACCTCTGCTTGCTTGCCATCAGTGTTTCACACCAATCACCGGTGCCTGGGACACGTCTTTCCACAGGCCCCATCGGGTTGCTCAGGCCATGGCACGCAGCCCCAGGCATGTACACCAGGAAGGTTTATTCAATAAAAGGTCACACTTCCCTCTGGCTCTTGGCCTAGATGATTGTAGAGGTCTTCTCCAGCCTTAATGGTTCTAAGAGGTTTTTCCAGGCAACAAACAGGACCTGGGGAAAAATCTTTCCTCTCAGAGAGTGATCAGGCACTGCAATGGCTGCCCAGGCAGGTGGTGGAGTCACCATCGCTGGCCGTGTTCAAGAGAAGGCTGGATGAGGAGCTATGAGATGAGGTTTAGTACTTGGGGTAATGAGAAGACAGTTGGACTAGATGATCTTATCGGTCGTTTCCAAGCTTGTGATTCTGTGTTCCCTCCAGTTCCCTCCCCTTTCCCCCTCTGGGTGCTGCTCCTCTACAGCGCCTTCCCTTGCCATCAGACACGGACACAGGCAGTCAGTCCTTTTATTGTTACCCCACAGGGAACAAGTTTGTTACACTCTCTCCACCGGCTTAATTCCCAGGATGTCAAAACCCTTGGCCATGATGGTGGCTGTGGCCTCACACAGCAGCAACCTCCACATATTCACCTTCACAATCTGGCCTGCAAAACAACAACAGACCAACATTGAAGCTGGAGCCACTGCTCAGATGAACCACCTCTGCCCTCTCTCTTGGGGCCCATCTGCCCCCAAGCTGCCCCTGGGACGGGCTGCTCACAGTTTTATCTTCCTCCTCTGCCAACCCCTTCAGCCCTCTCCCGTGGACAGCACTTGTTGGACAGCTGAGACAGGGTTGCTCCCCTTCCTGATGGTGACCATGAGGAGTGGCCCCTGTGAAGCTCTACCTGGATGTGGACCTGCTCAGCCAGACTCAAGCCTTCATCACTGGACCACGCCTGACCCTGGCTGCTGTCTCTAGACCAGAACCTACCTGGCTTGGCCTTGACATCAAAAAGCAGCCGGTGCTGGAACTTGTGCTCAGCTGCTAGGCACTGCTCAGGTACTGTGGGATGGCTATGGTGCCCAGCTCTGCCTTCTGAGGCGGGATGGTTGTGCCATAGGATGGGGGCAGCTGTAGGAGGTGATACTCACAAACAGATGTATCAGCAAGCAGGTAAACCAAGGGAGATACCCAGTGTCACAGTCCTTCCAGAGGATGGCAGAGGGGAAATGCCTATCCCTGCTGCCAGCAGTGTTCAAAGTCCCCTGAGTCCTCTTGCACCTTTGCTGGCTTATGTTTAATCTCATGCACCTGTGGTATCCTTTAGCTTTGGGTTTATTGGAAGGTGCAGTAACAGGGAAAGCAGCATGGAGTTCCCATTTTACCAGCTGTGAGGACTCTGCTAGTAGATCTGCCCTAGGCTTGTGCAGCAGTAGAGTGTGGCTGCATGCATACTACTTAGCAGCTGGGCTTTGAAGGCAGGAGGCACTGCTTGTCTGGGTGCTAATACAGGGCCCTTGCAAGGTACAGCAATAAGAATGTGGGATGTCCTTGCAGGTGGTATGCCTCAGTGTTCTCCACTGTCCTGCTGAGTATTGATTCACAGCCCCCTGCTGCTTAAAGGTTTCTCAGAGAGGGGTTGGAGTCAGGGTGCCCTAGCAGGGGTAATGCAGTGATGCCATGTGAGCCTTGCACAGCACCTCTGATCCCACACAGTCTCTTGCTCACTGCCTTTTCCTTCCCCATCCACAGATGATTGAGCCAGAGAAGAGTTTGACCTCTTCTGCAGCTACGAGTGTGCAGCCCTATCAGTTCACTAACACCTTCTATGCAGTGAGCACCCTGAGCACCAACCCCGCACTTAGGTGAGGGCTGTGAAAGACACCATCAAACATGGGACGCACCTTGCAGATCCCTTGTATTTCTGATTTCTCAAACTTCAGGATAAAGAGTACAGCCATGGGGATTCGGTTCCTGTGACCAGAAATGCTCTTAGCTGCGCCCACATCACCTGTTGTCTGCCTCTGGACCTGGATACGATCGCCAGCGCTTGTTCTCATGGGAGACTTCAGCTTCCCTGATATATGTTGGAAACATAACACAGCACAGAGGAAGCAGTCCAGGAGGTTTCTAGACTGTGTGGTTATGCAGCTGGTCGGAGAGCCTACCAGGCGCGGTGCCCTGCTGGACCTGGTCTTTGCTGACAGAGAAGAACTGGTGGGAGAAGTGAAGGTTGGGGACCATCTTGGGCAGAGTGACCACAGAATTGTAGAATTCTCCGTTCTTGGAGACGTCAAAAGAGTGACCAGCAAAACTACTTTCTTGAACTTTCAAAGGGTGGGCTTTGATCTGTTCAGGGTGCTTGTAGTACGGGTCCCTTGGGAGTCGCTTCTCCAGGGTAAAGGGGTCCAGGAAGTCTTGGACGCTCCTCAAGATGGAAATCTTTAGGCACAAGAACAGGCTGTCCCCTGAGCGCCGTAAGGTGAGCTGTAGGGGAAGACGACTGGTGTGGATAAGCCGGGAATTACTGTTGAGACTCAGGGAGAATAGGAGTGTCTACGTCCTCTGGCAGAAGGGACAGGCTACTTGGGGAGATTACAAGGGAGTAGCTAAGGTATGCAGGGAGGAGGTTCGGAAGGCAAAAGCCCAACTTGAGCTCACATTGGCCACTGCCGTAAAAGACAATAAAAAATCCTTTTGTAAGTATATCAAAGGCAAAAGAAGAACCAAGGATAATTTTCATCCTATACTTGATGCAGCAGGGAATGTGGCCACGGAAGACAAAGAGAAGGCTGATGTCCTCAATGCCTTCTTTCCATCTGCCTTTAATAGCCAGACCAGTTACCCTCTGGACATTTTACGCCCTGATCTGGCAGTCTGGGATGCTACTCAGAATATGCCCCCGGCAGTTCAGGTGGAGACAGAGAGCTTCTCCTCCATCTGGACTGTCCCAAGTCCATGGGACCGGATGGGCTGCACCCTTGGGTGCGGAGGGAGCTGGCGGGGGTGATTGCCGAGCTGCTCTCGGCCATCTATCAGCACTGGCTAACTGGAGAGGGCCCAGAGGATTGGAGGCTTGCTGATGTGACTCCCATCTTCAAGAAGGGCTGTAAGGAGGATCTGGGGAACTATATGCCTGTGAGCCTGACCTTGGTACCAGGGAAAGTAATGGAGCAAACCATCTAAGGTGAGATTGCACGGCAGGTGCGCTGTGTCTGGGGGATCAGGCCCAGCCAGGGTTAGTGAAAGGCAGGCCGTGCCTGACCAACCTCATCTCCTTCTATGACTGGCTGACCAGCCTGGTAGATGAGGGAAGGGCTGTTGATGCAGTCTACCTGGGCTTCAGCAAAGCCTTTGACACGGTTTGTCACAGGCTTCTTCTGGGGAAACGGGCTGCCTGGTGTGTGGACTGGACAGGTCCTTTGGGTAAGGAACTGGCTGAGGGCAGTGCCCAGCGGGTCGTGGTGAATGGAGTGAAGTCCAGCTGGCGACCCGTGTCAAGTGGTGTCCCCCAGGGCTCGGCACTGGAGCCCATCTTGTTTAATGTCTTTATTGATGACCTGGGTGGGGGCACTGAGTGCACCCTCAGTAAGTTTGCAGATGACACCAAGCTGGGAGGTGGCATCGATCTGCCTGAGGGTAGAGAGGCCTTTCAGAGGGATTTAGATAAGCTGGATCACGGGGCTGAGATGAATGGGATGAGGTTCCACCATCCCATTCAAGCATCGGGTCCTACACTTCAGGCACAACAACCTCATGCAGTGCTATAGGCTTGGGGACGAGGGGCTGGATGGTTGTGAAGAAGAAAGGTACCTGGGGGGTGATGGTTGATGCTCAGCTGAACATGAGCTGATAGTGTGCACAGCTGGCCAAGATAGCCAATGGCATCCTGGCGTGCATTAGAAACAGTGGGGCCAGCAGGAGCAGGGAGGTGATCGTCCCTCTGTGCTCAGCGTGGGTGAGGCTGCACCTGGAGTACTGTGTTCAGTTTTGGGCCCCTCACTACAGGAAAGATATTGAGGCCCTGGAGTGTGTCCAGAGAAGGGCAATGAAACTGGTGAGGGGTCTGGAGCACAAGTCTTACGAGGAGCGGCTGAGGGAGCTGGGATTGTTCAGTCTGGAGAAGAGGAGGCTCAGGGGAAACCTCATTGCATTGCACAACCTCCTGAGGGGAGGCTGTGGTGAGCAGGGGTTTGGCCTCTTCTCCCAGGCAACAAACAGGACCCGAGGAAGTAGCTGCAAGTTGTGAGTGCCAGTGTGTGGTGGTGGAAATAAAGCAGTGATTCTACACCCCGCCATGGGACCAGAAGAGGGAGAAAGCAGCCAACAGCCTTGTCAATAACACCAAGACATTTTTTTTCTGAAAGTGTCTTTATTTTGTCTCCAAACAGCAGGCTGGGAGGCAGATGTTGGCCTCCCAGCCCCCTGGAGGCGTGCTTTGATGGCAGTGGGACGAGGCCTAGCGCCGTCGTCGGGGCCGCCTCTTGCGGGGTGGGGGGGAATCCTGGGGGCTGCTGCGGGCCTTCCTCTTCGTGGCGCGCCGGGGCCCCCCACACGAGCGGTCTCTGCTCGGGATGGAAGGGCCCGCAGCTGCTGCCTGCCTTGGCTCTTCCTGTAGCTCCTCTGCTGCGGTGGCGGTGCCGGGGAGCCCAGGTCCCCCAATGGAGCCGCCGAGCAGCTCCTCGGTGCCTGAGGCAGGAGGATGCTGATGGGAGGTGCTGACGTTGGGGCTGGCTGCAGGGCCGTCCTCCCGCCCTCGTGCAGCACGGCCGTCCTGCTGGTCCAGCTGGCGGCGGATCAGGGGGCCATACAGGGCTGCGGCGATGCTGATGACCTGCTGCACAAAGGGCACGATGTCGCAGTGGGTGATCACCTGCAGCTCCCGTACCAAGGCCGCCTGGTCGAGCCCGTGCTCGCACAGTAAGTTCACCGTGGTCCACAGTCCCGCTTGCACCTCCCACCAGTTGTCGCCGGACATTACCCGGATCACCTCCTGCAGCCAGAAGAGCAGGGGAGCGAGGTCTTCCCGATGTTGACCGAAAAACGCAGCCCAGACCTCGGCAGGGAAGTTGTGCTCCGGTGGAATGAGCTCCGGCTCTGCAGGCACTGGCTCTGCAGGCACTGACTCTGCAGGCCCCTGCTCGTCCTGCAGGCCATCATCTGAGTGTCCCGTGGGCTGCGGGATGGGACACTCAAGATAATCGTCATCCGCCCTGATGGAGTAGCGGATGGTGATGATTTTGTGCCCACATATGGCACAAGTCGGCTTCCTCTGGGCCCACCAGATGGCACAGCCATAGCAGAGCCGATGCTGGCAGGGGGTCACATGGGTGACATCCTCCCGAGCTTGCCCGCAGACGGGGCAGGTCCAGTTGGATGGCACGTCCATGGTCCCGGGCTCTGCGGTGGGCGGGGGAGAGCTGAGGCTGGGAAGCTGCTCCCCTCACAGATGCTGCAGCAGGCAGAAGGTATTACAAACTGCAAAAGAGAAAGAGAGGCCACGGTCGCTTGCTGCCCCAGGGGCAGTTAGAAGTGATGCCCCCCCCCCCCGGTCCCTCAGCAAGAAACGCTCCCGGTCCCTGTTCTCCACCAGCTGCTGCAGGGGCCACGTCCTGCACCTCTCACCTCTGCTGCTGCAAGTGCACCTTGCAGAGCCCCAGCTGCCTGAGCCAGGCAGGGCTGGGGGAAACGCTGGTGATGCTGTGGGATGGGCAGCAAGAACTGCTGCCAGTAGCCCCACAGCGCAACACAACCGCTTGGTTCAGTGCTCCAAGTCTGGCAGCTACGCTCAGCTGGAGTCCAGGCACGAGTGCGCGCTGGCCTCTGCTGGCACCCAAATGGATACAGCAAGGGCTGTTGAGGTCACAGTTGTCTATCATTGCTGTCACAACCCCTCGGTCGGTGACCTCACAGTCCATCACTGCACGTATTGGGGCACCAGCCTGGGCTTCCCTCACCCTCCGTCATTCCATGATTTTCCTTCATAATGGCAATATACTTGGAAAAACAAAAATTGCACGTGTTTCTTCTGCACATGTAACTTGTAACCAACCTGTCATGAGGTGGTGCCACAAGACGACGTGACAAAGCTAGGCAGGTTCAACATGCAGCAATGGATGCCGCTGCAGTTGGCCTGAGGACCAGCTCCTCAAAGTCCCTGCCTGCCCGCCCTGCGTGGATGATGGACTGCGTGCCTTGCTTGCGGAGCGGGCACTGGGGCCTGCTGCTAGTCCACCGCTGGATGCGGTGGAAACAAACCTGGTGGCAGCATGGCACAGTGTATGCCACGCTGTCCCAGTTCTCCAGGCACAAGGGGCAGTGGGTGCCTAAAGCTGCTTCCACACTTCCACCAGTTGCAGTGGGAATGGAGGAGTGGGAGATGACAATTTGCTCCCCGACACTGATGCTGGGGCAGCAGGTGTCACATTGCAATAGGACAAGAGACCACACGGGCACCGACCAACCTGGGGAGGGTTCCTCAAGAAGCATCCCCCCAGCTGCCAGCGTGAGGCATTGCCACGCTGCCTACCTGCACTGCTGCACGCGACTCTGCGCAAAGTCCCGTCTGCCTGCTCCCAGCAGGGTCAGGGTACGGCACAAGTGGCTCTGAGACGGCCGCTGAGAGCTGCGCTAGCAGCACCCAGAGCACGTTCCAGCTCCAAACTCGCCCTGTTGCGCTCCGGTCCTCGCACACACGCTCGGTCCGATGCCAGGCACGAACTGATCGGCTGGGCTGCCGCACCCGCGTTGCAGCAGGGTGGGCTGAGCAGTCACAATCCACCGCACAGCGATGTCACAAAGGATCACTTGGCCCTGTTGCCAGTCCTCACCTTCAATCCGGGTCATCACCACCCGTCCCACAGTGATGCTGTCATCCATGGCTTGGTCATCACAATGAGCCTCACCTGCTGCACGTGTGCCAGCAGCACTCAAGCCCCAGCAGATGTTTCTGGGCCTTCCCCTGCACCTCTGCTTGCTTGCCATCAGTGTTTCACACCAATCACCGGTGCCTGGGACACGTCTTTCCACAGGCCCCATCGGGTTGCTCAGGCCATGGCACGCAGCCCCAGGCACGTACACCAGGAAGGTTTATTCAATATAAGGTCACACTTCCCTCTGGCTCTTGGCCTAGATGATTGTAGAGGTCTTCTCCAGCCTTAATGGTTCTAAGAGGTTTTTCCAGGCAACAAACAGGACCTGGGGAAAAATCTTTCCTGTCAGAGAGAGATCAGGCACTGCAATGGCTGCCCAGGCAGGTGGTGGAGTCACCATCGCTGGCCGTGTTCAAGAGAAGGCTGGATGAGGAGCTACGAGATGAGGTTTAGTACTTGGGGTAATGAGAAGACAGTTGGACTAGATGATCTTATCGGTCGTTTCCAAGCTTGTGATTCTGTGTTCCCTCCAGTTCCCTCCCCTTTCCCCCTCTGGGTGCTGCTCCTCTACAGCGCCTTCCCTTGCCATCAGACACGGACACAGGCAGTCAGTCCTTTTATTGTTACCCCACAGGGAACAAGTTTGTTACATTCTCTCCACCGGCTTAATTCCCAGGATGTCAAAACCCTTGGCCATGATGGTGGCTGTGGCCTCACACAGCAGCAACCTCCACATATTCACCTTCACAATCTGGCCTGCAAAACAACAACAGACCAACACTGAAGCTGGAGCCACTGCTCAGATGAACCACCTCTGCCCTCTCTCTTGGGGCCCATCTGCCCCCAAGCTGCCCCTGGGACGGGCTGCTCACAGTTTTATCCTCCTCCTCTGCCAACCCCTTCAGCCCTCTCCCGTGGACAGCACTTGTTGGACAGCTGAGACAGGGTTGCTCCCCTTCCTGATGGTGACCATGAGGAGTGGCCCCTGTGGAGCTCTACCTGGATGTGGACCTGCTCAGCCAGACTCAAGCCTTCATCACTGGACCACGCCTGACCCTGGCTGCTGTCTCTAGACCAGAACCTACCTGGCTTGGCCTTGACATCAAAAAGCAGCCGGTGCTGGAACTTGTGCTCAGCTGCTAGGCACTGCTCAGGTACTGTGGGATGGCTATGGTGCCCAGCTCTGCCTTCTGAGGCGGGATGGTTGTGCCATAGGATGGGGGCAGCTGTAGGAGGTGATACTCACAAACAGATGTATCAGCAAGCAGGTAAACCAAGGGAGATACCCAGAGTCACAGTCCTTCCAGAGGATGGCAGAGGGGAAATGCCTATCCTTGCTGCCAGCAGTGTTCAAAGTCCCCTGAGTCCTCATGCACCTTTGCTGGTTTATGTTTAATCTCATGCACCTGTGGTCTCCTTTAGCTTTGGGTTTTTTGGAAGGTGCAGTAACAGGGAAAGCAGCATGGAGTTCTCATTTTACCAGCTGTGAGGACTCTGCTAGTAGATCTGCCCTAGGCTTGTGCAGCAGTAGAGTGTGGCTGCATGCATACTACTTAGCAGCTGGGCTTTGAAGGCAGGAGACACTGCTTGTCTGGGTGCTAATACAGGGCCCTTGCAAGGTACAGCAATAAGAATGTGGGATGTCCTTGCAGGTGGTATGCCTCAGTGTTCTCCACTGTCCTGCTGAGTATTGATTCACAGCCCCCTGCTGCTTAAAGGTTTCTCAGAGAGGGGTTGGAGTCAGGGTGCCCTAGCAGGGGTAATGCAGTGATGCCATGTGAGCCTTGATCACAGCACCTCTGATCCCACACAGTCTCTGGCTCACTGCCTTTTCCTTCCCCATCCACAGATTGAGCCAGAGAAGAGTTTGACCTCTTCTGCAGCTACAAGTGTGCAGCCCTATCAGTTCACTAACACCTTCTATGCAGTGAGCACCCTGAGCACCAACCCCGCACTTAGGTGAGGGCTGTGAAAGACACCATCAAACATGGGACGCACCTTGCAGATCCCTTGTATTTCTGATTTCTCAAACTTCAGGATAAAGAGTACAGCCATGGGGATTCGGTTCCTGTGACCAGAAATGCTCTTAGCTGCGCCCACATCACCTGTTGTCTGCCTCTGGACCTGGATACGATCGCCAGCGCTTGTTCTCATGGGAGACTTCAGCTTCCCTGATATATGTTGGAAACATAACACAGCACAGAGGAAGCAGTCCAGGAGGTTTCTAGACTGTGTGGTTATGCAGCTGGTCGGAGAGCCTACCAGGCGCGGTGCCCTGCTGGACCTGGTCTTTGCTGACAGAGAAGAACTGGTGGGAGAAGTGAAGGCTGGGGACCATCTTGGGCAGAGTGACCACAGAATTGTAGAATTCTCCGTTCTTGGAGACGTCAAAAGAGTGACCAGCAAAACTACTTTCTTGAACTTTCAAAGGGTGGGCTTTGATCTGCTCAGGGTGCTTGTAGCACGGGTCCCTTGGGAGTCGCTTCTCAAGGGTAAAGGGGTCCAGGAAGCCTTGGACGCTCCTCAAGATGGAAATCTTAAGGCACAAGAACAGGCTGTCCCCTGAGCGCCGTAAGGTGAGCTGTAGGGGAAGACGACTGGTGTGGATAAGCCGGGAATTACTGTTGAGACTCAGGGAGAATAGGAGTGTCTACGTCCTCTGGCAGAAGGGACAGGCTACTTGGGGAGATTACAAGGGAGTAGCTAAGGTATGCAGGGAGGAGGTTAGGAAGGCAAAAGCCCAACTTGAACTCACATTGGCCACTGCCGTAAAAGACAATAAAAAATCCTTTTGTAAGTATATCAAAGGCAAAAGAAGAACCAAGGATAATTTTCATCCTATACTTGATGCAGCAGGGAATGTGGCCACGGAAGACAAAGAGGAGGCTGATGTCCTCAATGCCTTCTTTACATCTGCCTTTAATAGCCAGACCAGTTATCCTCTGGACATTTTACGCCCTGATCTGGCAGTCTGGGATGCTACTCAGAATATGCCCCCGGCAGTTCAGGTGGAGACAGAGAGCTTCTCCTCCATCTGGACTGTCCCAAGTCCATGGGACCGGATGGGCTGCACCCTTGGGTGCGGAGGGAGCTGGCGGGGGTGATTGCCGAGCTGCTCTCGGCCATCTATCAGCACTAGCTAACTGGAGAGGGCCCAGAGGATTGGAGGCTTGCTGATGTGACTCCCATCTTCAAGAAGGGCTGTAAGGAGGATCTGGGGAACTATATGCCTGTGAGCCTGACCTTGGTACCAGGGAAAGTAATGGAGCAAATCATCTCAGGTGAGATCGCACGGCAGGTGCGCTGTGTCTGGGGGATCAGGCCCAGCCAGGGTTAGTGAAAGGCAGGCCGTGCCTGACCAACCTCATCTCCTTCTATGACTGGCTGACCAGCCTGGTAGATGAGGGAAGGGCTGTTGATGCAGTCTACCTGGGCTTCAGCAAAGCCTTTGACACGGTTTGTCACAGGCTTCTTCTGGGGAAACGGGCTGCCTGGTGTGTGGACTGGACAGGTCCTTTGGGTAAGGAACTGGCTGAGGGCAGTGCCCAGCAGGTCGTGGTGAATGGAGTGAAGTCCAGCTGGCGACCCGTGTCAAGTGGTGTCCCCCAGGGCTCGGCACTGGAGCCCGTCTTGTTTAATGTCTTTATTGATGACCTGGGTGGGGGCACTGAGTGCACCCTCAGTAAGTTTGCAGATGACACCAAGCTGGGAGGTGGCATCGATCTGCCTGAGGGTAGAGAGGCCTTTCAGAGGGATTTAGATAAGCTGGATCACGGGGCTGAGATGAATGGGATGAGGTTCCACCATCCCATTCAAGCATCGGGTCCTGCACTTCAGGCACAACAACCTCATGCGGTGCTATAGGCTTGGGGACGAGGGGCTGGATGGTTGTGAAGAAGAAAGGTACCTGGGGGGTGATGGTTGATGCTCAGCTGAACATGAGCTGATAGTGTGCACAGCTGGCCAAGATAGCCAATGGCATCCTGGCGTGCATTAGAAACAGTGGGGCCAGCAGGAGCAGGGAGGTGATCGTCCCTCTGTGCTCAGCGTGGGTGAGGCTGCACCTGGAGTACTGTGTTCAGTTTTGGGCCCCTCACTACAGGAAAGATGTTGAGGCCCTGGAGTGTGTCCAGAGAAGGGCAATGAAACTGGTGAGGGGTCTGGAGCACAAGTCTTACGAGGAGCGGCTGAGGGAGCTGGGATTGTTCAGTCTGGAGAAGAGGAGGCTCAGGGGAAACCTCATTGCATTGCACAACCTCCTGAGGGGAGGCTGTGGTGAGCAGGGGTTTGGCCTCTTCTCCCAGGCAACAAACAGGACCCGAGGAAGTAGCTGCAAGTTGTGAGTGCCAGTGTGTGGTGGTGGAAATAAAGCAGTGATTCTACACCCCGCCATGGGACCAGAAGAGGGAGAAAGCAGCCAACAGCCTTGTCAATAACACCAAGACATTTTTTTTCTGAAAGTGTCTTTATTTTGTCTCCAAACAGCAGGCTGGGAGGCAGATGTTGGCCTCCCAGCCCCCTGGAGGCGTGCTTTGATGGCAGTGGGACGAGGCCTAGCGCCGTCGTCGGGGCCGCCTCTTGCGGGGTGGGGGGGAATCCTGGGGGCTGCTGCGGGCCTTCCTCTTCGTGGCGCGCCGGGGCCCCCCACACGAGCGGTCTCTGCTCGGGATGGAAGGGCCCGCAGCTGCTGCCTGCCTTGGCTCTTCCTGTAGCTCCTCTGCTGCGGTGGCGGTGCCGGGGAGCCCAGGTCCCCCAATGGAGCCGCCGAGCAGCTCCTCGGTGCCTGAGGCAGGAGGATGCTGATGGGAGGTGCTGACGTTGGGGCTGGCTGCAGGGCCGTCCTCCCGCCCTCGTGCAGCACGGCCGTCCTGCTGGTCCAGCTGGCGGCGGATCAGGGGGCCATACAGGGCTGCGGCGATGCTGATGACCTGCTGCACAAAGGGCACGATGTCGCAGTGGGTGATCACCTGCAGCTCCCGTACCAAGGCCGCCTGGTCGAGCCCGTGCTCGCACAGTAAGTTCACCGTGGTCCACAGTCCCGCTTGCACCTCCCACCAGTTGTCGCCGGACATTACCCGGATCACCTCCTGCAGCCAGAAGAGCAGGGGAGCGAGGTCTTCCCGATGTTGACCAAAAAACGCAGCCCAGACCTCGGCAGGGAAGTTGTGCTCCGGTGGAATGAGCTCCGGCTCTGCAGGCACTGGCTCTGCAAGCACTGACTCTGCAGGCCCCTGCTCGTCCTGCAGGCCATCATCTGAGTGTCCCGTGGGCTGCGGGATGGGACACTCAAGATAATCGTCATCCGCCCTGATGGAGTAGCGGATGGTGATGATTTTGTGCCCACATATGGCACAAGTCGGCTTCCTCTGGGCCCACCAGATGGCACAGCCATAGCAGAGCCGATGCTGGCAGGGGGTCACATGGGTGACATCCTCCCGAGCTTGCCCGCAGACGGGGCAGGTCCAGTTGGATGGCACGTCCATGGTCCCGGGCTCTGCGGTGGGCTGGGGAGAGCTGAGGTTGGGAAGCTGCTCCCCTCGCAGGTGCTGCAGCAGGCAGAAGGTATTACAAACTGCAAAAGAGAAAGAGAGGCCACAGTCGCTTGCTGCCCCAGGGGCAGGCAGCAGTGATGCCTCCCCCCCCCCCCCCCCCCGGTCCCTCAGCAAGAAACCCTCCCGGTCCCTGTTCTCCACCAGCTGCTGCAGGGGCCACGTCCTGCACCTCTCACCTCTGCTGCTGCAAGTGCACCTTGCAGAGCCCCAGCTGCCTGAGCCAGGCAGGGCTGGGGGAAACGCTGGTGATGCTGTGGGATGGGCAGCAAGAACTGCTGCCAGTAGCCCCACAGCGCAACACAACCGCTTGGTTCAGTGCTCCAAGTCTGGCAGCTACGCTCAGCTGGAGTCCAGGCACGAGTGCGCGCTGGCCTCTGCTGGCACCCAAATGGATACAGCAAGGGCTGTTGAGGTCACAGTCGTCTCTCGTTGCCGTCACAACCCCTCGGTCGGAGACCTCACAGTCCATCACTGCACGTATTGGGGCACCAGCCTGGGCTTCCCTCACCCTCCGTCATTCCATGATTTTCCTTCATAATGGCAATATACTTGGAAAAACAAAAATTGCACGTGTTTCTTCTGCACATGTAACTTGTAACCAACCTGTCATGAGGTGGTGCCACAAGACGACGTGACAAAGCTAGGCAGGTTCAACATGCAGCAATGGATGCCGCTGCGGTTGGCCTGAGGACCAGCTCCTCAAAGTCCCTGCCTGCCCACCCTGCGTGGATGATGGACTGCGTGCCTTGCTTGCAGAGCGGGCACTGGGGCCTGCTGCTAGTCCACCGCTGGATGCGGTGGAAACAAACCTGGTGGCAGCATGGCACAGTGTATGCCACGCTGTCCCAGTTCTCCAGGCACAAGGGGCAGTGGGTGCCTAAAGCTGCTTCCACACTTCCACCAGTTGCAGTGGGAATGGAGGAGTGGGAGATGACAATTTGCTCCCCGACACTGATGCTGGGGCAGCAGGTGTCACATTGCAATAGGACAAGAGACCACACGGGCACCGACCAACCTGGGGAGGGTTCCTCAAGAAGCATCCCCCCAGCTGCCAGCGTGAGGCATTGCCACGCTGCCTACCTGCACTGCTGCACGCGACTCTGCGCAAAGTCCCGTCTGCCTGCTCCCAGCAGGGTCAGGGTACGGCACAAGTGGCTCTGAGACGGCCGCTGAGAGCTGCGCTAGCAGCACCCAGAGCACGTTCCAGCTCCAAACTCGCCCTGTTGCGCTCCGGTCCTCGCACACACGCTCGGTCCGATGCCAGGCACGAACTGATCGGCTGGGCTGCCGCACCCGCGTTGCAGCAGGGTGGGCTGAGCAGTCACAATCCACCGCACAGCGATGTCACAAAGGATCACTTGGCCCTGTTGCCAGTCCTCCCCTTCACTCCGGGTCATCACCACCCGTCCCACAGTGATGCTGTCATCCATGGCTTGGTCATCACAATGAGCCTCACCTGCTGCACTGTGCCAGCAGCACTCAAGCCCCAGCAGATGTTTCTGGGCCTTCCCCTGCACCTCTGCTTGCTTGCCATCAGTGTTTCACACCAATCACCGGTGCCTGGGACACGTCTTTCCACAGGCCCCATCGGGTTGCTCAGGCCATGGCACGCAGCCCCAGGCATGTACACCAGGAAGGTTTATTCAATAAAAGGTCACACTTCCCTCTGGCTCTTGGCCTAGATGATTGTAGAGGTCTTCTCCAGCCTTAATGGTTCTAAGAGGTTTTTCCAGGCAACAAACAGGACCTGGGGAAAAATCTTTCCTGTCAGAGAGAGATCAGGCACTGCAATGGCTGCCCAGGCAGGTGGTGGAGTCACCATCGCTGGCCGTGTTCAAGAGAAGGCTGGATGAGGAGCTACGAGATGAGGTTTAGTACTTGGGGTAATGAGAAGACAGTTGGACTAGATGATCTTATCGGTCGTTTCCAAGCTTGTGATTCTGTGTTCCCTCCAGTTCCCTCCCCTTTCCCCCTCTGGGTGCTGCTCCTCTACAGCGCCTTCCCTTGCCATCAGACACGGACACAGGCAGTCAGTCCTTTTATTGTTACCCCACAGGGAACAAGTTTGTTACATTCTCTCCACCGGCTTAATTCCCAGGATGTCAAAACCCTTGGCCATGATGGTGGCTGTGGCCTCACACAGCAGCAGCCTCCACATATTCACCTTCACAATCTGGCCTGCAAAACAACAACAGACCAACATTGAAGCTGGAGCCACTGCTCAGATGAACCACCTCTGCCGCCTCTCTTGGGGCCCATCTGCCCCCAAGCTGCCCCTGGGACGGGCTGCTCACAGTTTTATCCTCCTCCTCTGCCAACCCCTTCAGCCCTCTCCCGTGGACAGCACTTGTTGGACCGCCACCATTAAGGCAACAACCGCCTTCCCCACACAGGGAAAGACCCTGCAGTACACAATGACATGCACAGCACCGCTTGGCCAGCACTCACCAGTCTGCCTGTCCTTCTCAACACAGTAGCAGTTGTCGTAAAACTCAGTGAAGGTGGTGGCCAGCTCATAAAGGTAATCACAGAGGGTATGCAATAACAGATCATCCAGGATCTTCTGCAGAATTTCTGGGAACCTCATGATGCACTTGCCCAGTTTCCACTCCTTCTCATGGTCAAGGACAAGTGCCTCCTCCCTTGCTGCCTTCCGCAGCATCTCCTCATCAATATTGGCGAGACGAGCAATAGCCCTGAAATGATACAGACCACGGTCTGCTTGTCATTACCAACAACTTCCACCATTGCAGAGCAGTACCCTGCTTCAGGTACCACAGGCAAACGTCTCCAATGACGTGGGCATTGGACAATGAGTGATGGAGCTGACTTCTCTTTCCACATACCCCTAAGAGCACTGATTGAACAAAAGCCACTCCTTCCCCACCTCCCTGTGCACTACAGACTCAGAGCTAATTACATGCTTCAAGTGACTCCCTCCACATTCAACTCACCTGATCCGCGTGAAGGCATACAGCAAATAAGCAGCTGTATTTCCTCGGTCATCCAGCATCTTGTCAAAGGAGAACACGTAGTCATTTAGTCTGTTGTGGGAGAGATCTGCATACTTAATGCATCCAAAAGCGACTGACATCTGGGCAGCTTTCAGCTCTTCTGGTGTGAGGACCTATTACAATTTTAAAACGGGTAATGATCAAAAGGAGGAAAGCTACGTTGGCACCACAACGCCCAACAGCTTGCATGACAAGCTCAGGAGTTTTTAACCCATGGCACATGGAAGCAAGTTCCCAACTGCCTTTCCACATAGGGGACTGACACCCCATCCGTGCCTTCAGGCCTGCATGCACACAGTGCATCCTCTGCTGCTGAAGGCCTGCCCCCCCCATAACATCTAACCATCTGCCACCATGCAGGCGGACTTTCACACTGTGCTCCCACTTCTCACAACCTGTGCACACACACTGTGCTCTGAAATGCCCCTGCAGAGCATTTTGGATCAGCCAAACACTCAAAGAGCACCTCTTCGGTACAGCTGCAAGCTGTCAGCATGGCCAAGTGGTTTGTACCTACATTGTATGAGTCCTTGAGAGATCTTCATGTTGTTTCATTTAAAAGGGAGCTTTCAGCAAAGCATGAAGGAGCCATGCTTCCCAATCCCATGCAGCCTGGCTGCATCCATTGTCTCAGCACACATTCAAAATGTCCAAGTTTTACACCCGTGAACAAATCTGTGTGGTTCCCTGGAAATATGAGCTACCTTGTCCCGTTCCTTGTCTTTCAGCTTGTCCATGGCCCGTTTCAGCCCCTCCTCCAGAAGATCCATAAGACGCACTGTATCCCCTGAACGAGTTTTGAACTTCTTCCTGAAAACATACACAGCCAAAATGACCACTTACACATGAGGCAAAACACTCCCAGGAATTTCCACTGCTAACACCTCTGGTACCTTAAAAAAACAAACGATCCCACACATTGCTTTGTACTGAAGAACTGGGCACCAGACAGCCAAACCTAATGAAAGGTGTAGGAATCTAACAATATACATAGGATAGGTGAGAGTGGGGGAACAGGGAAGGCTCCAACAGCCAGAACTGTCCCAGTATCAGGCAGGACACAATACCAGTGCAAGACTCGAATCCAGCAAGGCATCTTTACTTTTGTAACAAGCCCACAGCAAAACCACTCGGTCTGCAGCATTATGTGACTGCAGTACACAACTGGTTTAACTGAAACACAAGACCAACTCTGGAGCACAAGGGCATAACCTGCACACCAGAACACTGGTGTGCTTTTCCCAACTTCTATTCCATCTTCTTCAGGGCACACAGAAAACAAGAATTTCGTGGCCTTTACCACTGCCATCTCCAGTATTTGCATTACCTTCCTCTGCATTTCTACTATCCAATTCACAGCCCTCTCCCCAAATACGAGGCAGCAGAAGCCAGACCTGACTTCAACACTAAGGGCCCTGATATGGCATATCACATACATACTTGTCAATAAACAAGCAAACGTCATCTGCACTCAATCAAACATCCTCTTCAGAGCACGTTCAGAGGAAAAAAGTACAAGTCTAGAGACTTACTTGTCTTCTCCCAACACCACTCCGAATGCAGCGTGAGTGATTCTGGTTACTTTGGGGTCATACCAGCCAATCATCTGCCCAGCTGCAAACACTGTTTGCAAATGCACCGACTGGAAGGAAGAAATACCAACAACCAGTTCTCAACCCACTCTTCTGGACATGGCTTTCTCGTCACTTCCATTGCCTTTACAATGTTGCTTTGACAATGCGAACTTTAAATGTTTTTGGCTCCACTTCCCCTTCAGAAAGTTTAATCTTCCAGAACTTGCTGGGCTTACAACAGCAGCAAACAGCGAACTTACATCAGGGCTCAGATACGGCACTGACAGTCCTGCATTTCCTCAGGTAAGGAGAGATGTAAAGTATACACAGTACATCTCTCTATGAGATTTAGGCTCAGCATATCTCCAGGGGTCACTGTGCTTCTCTCATCACTTCATTCCACGGCTCTTCACAGAGGCCACCAGCCAGCACATCAGATTCACCATTATACCACTAAGGTCAAAAGCCCATACAGCACATGGAAAACCCTACAGAGGAGTTCCATTTAACTCATCGTTGTGCTTGTTATTTATGAGATTTCTGATTATCTGTATCAGCAGAAACAGGAGAGATTGACATACTCACCTGGCCACTGTCGACAACATAGATAAGGATATCACCCTTCTCTTCAAGCAGCCTGTGTCTAAGTGCAGCCAAGTCAGACGTGTCATATGTGTAACCTCCATCTGACTTCACGATTGTCAGCGGGACAGAGAAACCTGGGACAAAGACCACCTTCCGGCCATCATCCACCTGGACAAAGCCTAGAAAAGCAATGCAATACTGCACTGTACATCAAGGGGAGGCTGTGGGACTCGATAGGCAGAAACATCTCGTGTTCTGATGCTATCAGAAAGAGAAGTCCATGCACATGCATTAATAAATACTTAACATCTCAAAACATGAACAAAACCAAACACTAAGCCTAAATGAGAACTCCCTTAACAGCCAAGTCAGATTTTGTGTTGCACTTCCAGAACTCAAGGCCGGGCACAAGAAAGCAGCTCTGTACCACTCTGGCTTTTCCACAAGAGTCTTAGTTGGATTTAAAAACCCACATCATTGGCATCCAGATCTACCTTTGCAGCTGCAAAAATACCATTACAAAGGAAGGCGCAAAAGGCAATGGAAACTACAGAGATGCACAACATATTTATAGGACATAAGACTAGTTAGAGCAACACAGATGGTGAGACTCAAGAAATGCAAAATCTAGATAGAAACACATAAAATTATAAACTCATTACATTCCACTTGGCTTCCTGTGTGTCTCAGAGTCAATGTGAACCAAAAGTGTCACTGCCTTCACAGAGAAAATTTCTCTAATGCAAGTTCACCTATAGTCACAACACTAAGAAAGATAGCTGGTGAAAATAAAATAAACTCCAGAAGTGCCTCGTGCTACTTCCAACAAATACCCCCACAAACTACTTCTGCTGTCAGCAGGAGAGATTCAATCTTTCTGGAGTGATATATGTAATGAGTTCTGCCTGTGCTTCTTTGGGAGGAACTTCCACAAAAGACCCACTCAGAAATTGCTGCTGAGAAAAAGAGCAAAGTGCAGAGAACATGCACCTCTCTGAACATCAGTCCCAAGCCTCGGAGGCTAGGAGCGAAGTTACCTCTCGTGCTGATCTGCACCATTGCTCATTTCAAGACAAAAAGCCTCACCTTTATCTTCAAATTCTTTCACGATGTCTTTCATCATATCTTGGTAGAACGACTCCCCTCTCTCTGTGAGCGTGACGTCCAAGCAGTTGTAGATTTTCTGGAACTCTTCAGGAAGAAAACAAATAGAAAATACTTTCATTAAATCATACAGTGGAAATTTTAGTAGCATACATATTTACTAACAAACACAGCAAATCCCTAAATATGTTTTCTATCTCTTAGTCAAGCTATCAGAGAAGGACTCAGACCAGACCAAGGAGACAAAGGCTTTAGTTGAACTCCCCCGCAGACAGGCCAGTCCTTTGGCTCATAACCTTTTTCTCTAAACTTGTTATAGCATGGTGGCAGTGACCTCATTAAAAAAAACTAGAGGACGGTGAGAAAAACCACACCATCCACGTGCTGAGCTATGGCTGTGAATGGGGCAGTCACCTTTCCGAGACACGTCACAGATCAGCTCCCACGCTTTAATGAAGTCAGGGTCTTTGCTCTGCAGCAGCACCACACATTGGTAGGCTCGTTTCTTAAATTCCTCCTCTGTGTCAAATCTCCTCTTGGATTCCTATGGTAAAACACACTGCATGAAAGAAGCACCTGGTTTTTCCCTCGAAAAAGAGTAGAACATCCACAACACACTCCCAAAGCACGATCATCTCAGACCACAGGTCCTTTAATCATTCCCCACGTGGACAACTCCAGATACTGTAATTAACTCATTATCCGTGGGTAGGTAATTGCAATCATCTATTACCCGAACCTGCTTCTCGGCTGTTGACATAAATATCACAATTGTTTGCTACAAATACCTTGTAAAAAGCTTGGAGATCCCCAATGGGAGGAGAAACAGTTAAGTAATCTGGAAATTTGTCTTGCAGGTGAGCAATGAGCATTCCAAACTGGGTGCCCCAGTCTCCTAAATGGTTTAACCTTGAAGCAATTAAAGAGCACAACAAAAATGATTTCTCAAAGATATGTCTTAAAACACGAACATTTTAAATACATATATATTCTACATGAAAAAACACACAGTAAGAGAAACCAACAGCAGGTAAGCTCTGCCCCTGCTTCAGGGAAATGAAACTGCTGCCAATCTTGACTCCTAACCTCACTACACTTGCTCAGTTTCCTACCTTGCTGCACATCAAGGACTACTTTTTTATGTGCTCATAAAGAAGATCACTGCCGACTAAAGCACAGCGACAGTTACTGTAGAAACATAGCCAAAGAACCTTATCCCACCCAAAAAGCAACTCTCACCTCAACACATCATAACCTGCAAACTCGAAGAGGCGGCACATACTTTCTCCAATGATGGTGGACCGCAGGTGACCAACATGCATCTCCTTCGCAATGTTAGGGGAGGAGAAATCCAGTATCACCTTACAGATGGTACAAAAGGAAAATATGAATAAAGGCAACAGCCATCCCATGTGTTTCACGTGGATTCTGTTGGGTGGGCAGAGGGAGGTATACCCACGCTGCTGGCAGCACATGACAGCAGAGCAGCCCGTGTAGGACCTCAGAGCACGCTTCAACCCAGGTCTCCACTGCAACTGCCCCAGAGGGTCAGGGATCAGTCACAGACCCATCTGGGAACAACATACCATCCCCAGGGAGCCCTGGAACCTCAACATTTGGTATGTGGGCCCCCATGGTCCCCCCCCGTCCTGAAGTCACATAAACGCCACTGTAATGCCCAGCGGACATGGCCACCCATCCAACAAACCACTTTTGGGTGGAAGGGGCAGGACTTGAAAGCAGCCTGTAGCCTGGCACGTGCTTCATCCATGTGGGTGCAAGATGCCCATCTGCTTACTGCCATCCATACCCTTTTCCTTTTGCCAATAGCTGGTGGTTGAACTCCATTCATTAATAAACTGCTCAGCTGCTTTGATACGAAATCCTTCCGCAGATGGACGTTGATAAAACCTTTAGAGGAGAAAATCAGCAATGAGCATAGGAGCTGCTTAACTGCCACTTTTCCTATTTTTCCCCCTTGGATTTCTCTTTCCTCATACTGAGGACAAGAGCCTATAAGGTTATCTTCACTAAACAAAAATTTATTCCAGCAACAGCAGAACAAAGCTGTCACTAGAAGACAGATTCTGTACCCAGATTAAAAGAGCCTGTTTCACCCAGTCATGCCCTTTACTGCAGCAGAGTCTGCTTGACCACCCACAACTCCTTTTAGCACACTATCACTCAGAGCTGAATTCATAAAAACTTCCTTTATTAGAAAAGAAGTAATCTTATCAGAGTTTGCAGAATGCAAAAAGTAGTCCTACTATCTTTTTTTTTTATTTAATTAATGTCCTAAAATGTAGTTCCATCTGCCGTAATTCATGCTTGTAGGACAAGTGTTTTACTTCTAAGAGTTAATTGCCCAAGCGCCCTGCAGGCCTGTGCCACATTATATTCATCTTTACACTTCTGCCCTAAGGAATATGAGCCCTATTTCTTCCTAAGTCACAGGGACAAAACAGATGCAGCAGTTAGTAACTTCCATGCTCCTGCAGTGCCAAAAGGGCAAGGCCTCCCCTTAGCCCTATAAGCAACAGTAGACATGCCAGGTCTTGAATGAGAAGGACATACAATTCTTCAGTAATTTCATATGATTGTGATCCCATACCTGTGCATTGATACTCAAGGTGTAAAACTGGTCCTTTAGGGGTTAGGACCACACCAACCAGTTTAAAACAGAGGTAGATCTGCTGCTGTGGAAACGTAGGGGCTACGAAGCTCACCAAGCAGCAGCTAATTCATCTCATAACATCAACTGTAAATGAGAAGCGAGTCAAACTCAATTCAGCTCCATCCAGTATAAAATCACCCCTTCAGCTTTCTAACATAAAAGACTGTAACGTGAAGTATCTTACCAGGACCAGCAATTTCAACCTTCTCAATGCATTCGTTCACAGGAATATGCTCTGTTATTTTCTCGGCAATCTCTCTCGGACTAACCTTCTGTTCCCTGGTTTTGAGCAGTATCTGAAAAACAAGAAGAGCCAGTGAAATTCAATCCTCCACAGCATTCCACAAAATCAAACAGAAAATGTAGATACTGCTGTGTTAGAAGAGCCCCACGATCCTTTATCCTCATCACGTAGGCACAAACACACCAAGGAAAACAACTCCAGCACCTTTTAAAGATTAGATCAGCTCTTTCCACACAACAGAAGGCTAATTAGACCCAACACATTCAGCACACCCAAAGGCTGGACGTCAGATGAAAATCTTTCAGGCTATTAAGTGCTTTGGCAGATTCTGATTTCCTTAAACTGACTTTAAACTTTAAAAATCGAAACAGCCAGCACGTCCTTTGCATTACTGCCAAACCTTGTTAACCCATTTCACAGGTATCCTCAGCTGTGCCAGGCCTCCTGTCTGAAGAATTTAAAGTTGTCCCTGAGAGAATCACAGAATCATAGAATGGCCAGGGTTGGAAAGGACCTCTAGGATCATCAAGCTCCAACCTCCCTGCAGTAGGCAGCACCTGCCAACCTCCTCATCTAATACCAGCCCAGGCTGCCCAGGGCCCCATCCAACCTGGAATTGAACACCTCCAGGGACGGGGCATCCACAGCCTCTCTGGGCAGCTGTTCCAGCACCTCACCCCTCTCTCTGTAAAGAACTTCCTCCTGACATCCAACCTAAATCTCCTCTCCTTCAACTTAAAACCATTTCCCCTTATCCTGCTATTATCTACCCTTTGAAAGAGTTGCCTCCCCTCCTGTATATAGGCTCCCTTTAGGTACTGGAAGGCTGCAATGAGGTTACCCCATTGTCTTCTCTTTTCCATGGTTTCTGATTTCTGATTACAAGCTACCAAAACAAAGGGCATTCCATTCTTCCTTAGACTCAACCTGAATCAATAAGTAAGTAATAAAAAGCAGAACCCAAGCTACCAAGGACAATCCTAATGCTGCCTGATTTTCCTTAGAGAACATCAGAAAAACTGCTTGTGAGGCAGCTCTCTTTTTCCCTCCAAACTTCCCACAGAGAGAAGCTGCAGTAACATGACTCAGGTTTCTGTTCTAGGTTATTCCACAATTCACCTGTCCCTTCCCCAGACCTCTCACACAGCTTCTTGCAGATCTTAGAAAAACACCCTTCAGGAGGATGCTGTGAGCTCTCCCCTTGCAAAATGCTTCATTCATTCCTATATTAATGCTACATATTTCCTATATTACTGCAACTACTTGTTTCTGATGCACGGTTTTTCGTTCTTAATGTGGCACGTTTGAAAGCATTCCATCACCCCACTCCTACCAAAGCCAAAAAGAACAATTAGATCTTGGTCAATTTAGAATCTAAGCTTGCTACTGCTGCTACATGCTAACTTGCAGTCTGCTGCAACATGTGACTTCTGCTTAGATGTTAGTCTGCAGTTCAGATCTGCCACACCACTGATTACTGCAAGATGGTTATGGCTTTGAATGGGCAAGAAATGCAAACTTCTGCAGGGATCAAATTATGTTACCCAGAGTGCAAACTTCAGGAAGAACAAATGCAAAACCAGACGCTAAGCATGTTCCACCGGATGACAGGCATGTCCTCTGAATCACTCCAGAAACAGCCACAGCACTCCTATTACTCTAAGGAACAGGCAGAGCTCCTTGCTCAAGCCCCTGGCATTAATATGCTAACAAGTTTAAAGGAAAACAATATGCATTTGTGAGGGCTGTTTCCACATCAGCGCCTGGAAGGGAGAGGCTGCTGTCTGGCACGTAGTGGTTGCCCTCAGTCAGATGATTCCTGCTCCTCTTGTGGTGAGCAATGCTCCAGCTCCAAAGGTAACTGCAGCACGGTCAGATCTCCGACCTAACTCACTGCTCTCACAGAAATGACTGCGCTGCATCCACTGGCTCTGCTGCACTGATTACCCTGCGTGTGTCAGTCAGTACTCCCAAGCCCAGTGTGTCGCCATGCCTGCCAAGGAACAAACCCTACAGCCAAGCCCAGCACAAGGAACATTTACTCACCAGTACTGCTGACAACGGGGAACTGGTCGGACACTGAGTTATGTGAACAATGCTGACACTGAGAAGCCAGGACGGCTCAAGAATTCTAACAGCGACTTAATTGGGGTAAAGCAGCGGTCAGAAAAATGGCAAAGCTCTGAAAGTCTGTGTCGGTGCAGTCACCCAGCGCAGCCCTCTGGCTGCAGCCCAGGCACAGTATGCTAGCAGCGTGCTAACAAGACCAAGGGCAGACATGTATTCAGGAGGCTGTTTCTGCCCTGGCACTGCAGCCCCAGAGCCTGCTGCCTGGCACGTATCGGTGCTGCCCAGGACACAGGCACAGGCACTGCAGAGGGCAGCCTGGGACTGCAGAACTTCATGTGTATTTATCTTAACAACAAAAGTCGCTTCTGTTGAGACCGCTCACTGCAAAACCAAGGATCTCCAGTTACGAAGAGTTTCTCTATTCCCCCAAAAGCAGCAAGGCATTGGAAGTGTGGACACTTCCTTCGTCCAAATGAGGCTGCAGCACCTTGTTCCTCACCTCCTCATTTCACTTCACTACAGTCCCTTCCTACTGAGCAATGCCTGAAGTGCCTCTTACTCTGTCTGGGTCCTCTTTGGCCAACACCTTCTACAAACCAGCAGTGCCCTACTTGTCCAAGCAACACTGCTGGTACTTGCCAGGATTAAAAACCCCACTCCTTCCTTGGCACACACACCACAGGTGTTCTGTGAAGTGCAGCCATTGATACAGCTGCCCAAAAACCTCCATACATATCATAACAAAACAAACACTATTTCTAACTTCTGATCCATATTTCAACAGAAAATACAGAAGTAATTAAGAAGTACTTAATCATAAATAAAGGAATACAAATGATTTAAATCCTACAAACTTGCCAGTTACTCTGTGGCAATGTATAACTCAGATATTCTCAACTCATTACAGTCATCTAAAAAGAGACATAAAGATCTGCTCTGTAAAGGTCAATGCTTTCTCGATGCCATTAGATATTCAGTGAATTCTCATCCCAGAGGGCTGAAACAAGCCTTAATCAGGTTCAATACTGCAACTGTCACCAGGCTGTCTACCATTTTGCTTCTAGCAGGCAACATTCCCACTTTTCTTGTCTTTGCAAGATCCCTCAGATTTACCTGTGTTATGCCCATGGCGCTGTTGCACTGATAATCCCCAAATTTGGGCTGCTGGCTCGGTGTCACCACTAGTGGAGGGTTTTCTAACTCTGGGTAGGCAGCCTGAATGGCAGCTCCAAAGATCTCCTGAAGACGGCTGTTGATATTAATCATGCTTTTCACTGTTTTACTTTGTTCCTCTTGAAGGCTCTGGAAAAACAAAACACAGAAAGCTCAATTCACAGCACATATAGAACAGTCACATCCTGCTTTTCTCCTTGGCTGCCTGGCAAAGCATGACTGAAAGATCCGGCTGACATCTCTAGGTACAAGAGCAACATATACAGCACGGAGATCATGAGACTCAAGAGATACATCTCCCTTTGAATATCACAGCACAGACACTTCCCCTGAACGCAGTGCTGCGTTTTATTTCTCACATCAGTCAGTCAGTGATCCTGGTAAAGCAGCTGGGCTGCAGCTCCATGACCATTTGAGGGAGCACAGCGGGGGCTTACAAACCAACATCCTTCATAAAGTCACGGTTTGTTTAAGGAACCAAGAAACATCTGAAGCACAATCAACAGTTAAGACGTTAGAATGCAGAGTCACACACCACTAACTGCAACAAACTGACATCATTTATTTACTTTCTCTTAATGAGACCAGAACCACGTAATGCACCTTAAATTCTCTATTCCCTTACCTTCTGAAGGAAATTCAACCGATACTTCAGTTTCGCGTTTTCGTCTCGCAAGCCTTCCAAACTTGGGGAGACTCCCAAGCACCCAAAGTTCTTCAGATGCTCAATTTCTGCAGTTAGTGACTTAATCTCGTTTTCCTGAAAAGCAAATGAGATGGACACACAGTGGGTCTTGGAGAAGGGGAACAGCAGGTGGGGAGTGCAGGACTTCAGGTGTAGTCCTGCCTTATAAAGGTAACAACTACAAGCAAGTCAAGTAATTCCAACCATCTGCTGTTTCAAGGTGGTTTCTATTCGTGCCAAAAACATGGGTCAGTGAGGTAGTCATCATCTTACTAGGCTCACAACAGAAGCACGAGAAAGACAACAGGTAAGGCTAAGAGAATACATTCTTAAAAAAAGCATTTCCTCCAGCTTTTCCTTTATAATTTAGCAAAGACATCCAATGCTTCGATTCCAAATTCCCTGAAGCCTCCTTCAGGAGTTCAGCCAGTTCCACCACTTCCAAAGCTGGGCCACATTTTCTCTCCCAGAGGATGAACCCACAACCACGGATGCAACCTGAGCTCACGGGGCAGTGTGAGGCTGGCCTGCAGCGTGTGCTCGCTCCCAGCTCACGGCGTGTTTCCTCCCCTACTGCTGCAGTGGCTTCTTCTCTTAAAACTGCCATGGGAGAAATTTCAGGTGGACTTTTACACTCCAAACAAACAAGCTCCAGCTTTCAGCCGTCCTTCAGGTTTGTGTCCTCCACAGCCCAAGAACTCTTTGCAGGAGCAGCACCCACCGCTCCCCTCTCCCCTCCTGACCTCACAGCCCAGGTGTAATCACACAGCCCAGCAGCCCAATGCTGCTGCAGGGAGCAGCCACTTCCTTCTCCCAGCCCCAAGGAACCCAGCTCTCATAAGCTTCTTCCCTGTTGTCCACCTCTCCTGTAACCTGTTCCACAAGGAGAAGTCAGGGTGCTGCTGGAAACACGTGGCAGCTCTAGGAGGCAGCTCCCCATCCTGACCCCTCATCCGACCAGGCTCTGGGCTATCAACATGCTCACAGCAGGAAGCAGCTCAGGCTATTATCACAGACAAATATGCGGCCAAACCTTACAAAAAGAGCTCGTTTGCTTTTTGCTCTTGGAACAGTTGAAACATTTTTTAATTAAGGAAACAAAATCCGGGTCATCCAATCTTCTGGCCCAGTATCTTCACCTGAACAGCAGCTCCCACAGGTGCCGGCATCACTGCAGATGCTCAAAACTTCAGAGCTGGGCCAAAGTGATCTTAAGATTGCTCCATCCGCATAGCAAGCTGGAAAGCTTTTGAAAAGTTTTGAGGTCATTCTTCATTTGCACTTCAGCTTCAATGCTTCCAGCACACCTCTTCTACAGCCCCAAGGTGTCCTCTGCCACGGGAGAACAAGCTGTGCCCTGCAGTGTTAGATGATGCAGAACCAAAGCTATAGCTCAAGCAGACCTGATTCCAACAGCCGGCTGGTCTTCTGTATCTTATTACTTCTCTTTTGAAACCCAAGTCAGACCCTTTTGCTTTCATACACCTTTCCTCCCACTAATCCAAGAGAAAATATGCTTTCCTTATTTAAAAGTTCTCTTACTACCCTGACTTGGTGGTATTTCATACAACTTACAGATCTGCTCGACAAATTTCCAGACTGAACTTCACATTAAAATAGCTTGAGAGATTTCTTCGCATTATTTCATGGCTGTTTCACTGTAAATTTAAGTAAGCTCTATGGCAACAAGCAACTCGGAGCAATGCTGGAGAAGCAAAACAAACAAACTCACCTACACTCAAAAAACCTAGAATGTACTTTAAGAAAAACACAAAGATGAGGTTCTACTCTCAAGGTCATGTTATCTGTTAAGTCCTGCATCCACCAGCTCTCTGGCTGCCTACCCAAGCATTGCTGCTGCCATATAAATTTCCCCTTTTTCGCTCTTCAGCATCTAATGCAGACGACGAATTGATCTCATTCAGAACCACTGAGCAGAAAGACTGAAAATCAGCTGGTGTTACATCATGTCCCAGAACAGAGGGGATGAGAAGGGCTGAGCCAGCAGCACGACCATCATTAAGATCACCTGAGAAAGTCTTTGCACACACACATTACAAACACCCTTAATGACAACCACCTGCAATAAGCCTGCAAATAAATCTAGCAAATCACCTGTGAATGCTGGGTATTGTTAAACAGACACAAATCCTGAAACCGTCCTAAAAAATCGATTACTACATTAAAGCATGGATATCCCTCCTTTCCCACAGTATATTCTGAGGGAGGGAGGGAGAGAACACAACAGCACTACGCCTCTGATCTGCAAAACAAGTAACTGAGGAAAGGAAGGGAAAAGCTGCTGCTCCAGGAATACAACTCTATCCTCTACTCTACCTGCACAGCCCTGGATGCATCACAACTTGTCAGTAAAGGGTCATACCTGATGACCACCTCACAAGAAGCTGCGGGAATTGCATGAAGCCATGCTGACATCTCCAAGGGCTCTTTGGTCAGCTGAGTACTAGCAATCTTCCCCTCACCTGTAAATACAAAAAAACTATAGCTTTTTCAAAAAGACCAAAATAATCCTTGTATTTTCCGTGAGCGTGTAATTCAGGCTCCACTGAACTATCACTGAACTTGTACACACTTCAGTCTTGGGTACACAGTGTTATTCCGCTGCATTAAAAAAATGAGAAAGCAAATGGCTGACAAAGCGCAGCAGCGTTAGGAACAACTCTCTCCCTTTCCCTTCTCGCCACCTGCACGGTTTTATTGCTCCTCCCGCCTGCCTCACCAGCTGCTGAGCCGGCTCAGCATAGTGGCTGAGCACACTGCTTTCTTTGCACACTCGCTCTCTTGAAGAGCTAATGAACCCTGCTGGCCCCCAGGGGTCTCCGGAGTTGGGACAAGGGCTCAGCCCTGAGACGACTTGCCTCTCAGCAGCTACAAAGGAAAACGCAAGGAGCTGCACACGTTCAGCAACCAGATTTATTATCTCAGCGTTTAACGGAAGTGCTTCTCTTATGTTTAAATTGTGAGCTGAAAACGTACCGCAGCTTTGTCTGAGCGCACGCGTATGGCAGGGAAAACTCACAGCTCGGCTGTGCAGCAATCCCTCACGCCCAGGCACGTTCTGGGGCACCGTGAGCAGCACACCTGCAGAAGGATGCGACGTTTTCCTAAAGCTGTCCGTGTACTCTACTGTTAACGCAAGCAGTGCTAACGCTGACTGGACAGCCTTTCATCTTTACATACAGCCCCTGGTAACAGCTGGCTCCATCCTCCTTCCCCACCACAGCGCTCTAGGGCCACCGCTCCCCTGCGGGAACACCCGGGGCTGCCGCCTCGCCTGGGCCAACCGGGATCCTCCGGCCCCGCGCAGAAGCTGCCCCACTCCGCAGCAGCGCTTTGGCTCTGCTCGTTCCCCAGAAGCACGGCCGTGGCAGCACCAAATACTCCGCCCGCTTTCTTCCTTCGAATACGAAGCCCGCCCCATAGCCCGCGGCTGCACGGTTCTTCCCCCCCCTCCACCCGAGGATCTCCGCGCGCCTTCACCACCCCGGAGAAGCGCCCGGCCGAGCCGCGCTAAGCGCTCCACTCCCGCCCCCACCTGCCGCGCCAGCCGGGCCGCCGCCTGCGCCACGCGTGCCTCCATCCTCCCGCTGCCGGAGCGGGCGGAAGCGGAAACGGCAGCGCCAGAGCGGAAGCGGAAACGCCGACGTGAGAGACAGCGCCCCCGAGCGGAGGGGAGGGCACCGCGGATAGGAGCCGCGGCTGGTCGGGGGATGACGTCACACAGCGCCGGTATGCGGGAGACAAGAGCAGGCGAGGAGCCACGGGTGTGCAGAACGGTTGCTTTATTCGAAAACCCCGCACGGAGCCGGGGGCCGCCACCCTCCGCCCGCGGCTTCAACGGGTGCCGCAGTCCCGCAGTGCACCGCGGCCCGTGGGCTCACGCTTCCCGTGCAGCACCTGCGTGCCTCACACGGCCCTCGGGCCTCGCTCACCGCACGCACGGCCGCCCCGCAGACAGGCAGCTGCTGCCGCACCGTTTCTCCAGTGTTGCCGACTGCCGTCAGGCTGCTAAAACGCTGAGCTGTACAAAAGGTTTAAACAGCGTTATTTATGAATAACAGCACCGGATGCTGCTGCTTTTGTTCTTATTTAAAATTCTATTTCCCAAAAATACATTCCTAAATATACAAACTATACAATCTTGTCACTTGAATGCTGGTTTCTGTGATGATATACGTCAACCTGAAGTCCTTAAAACATCCACGCACTGACAGAAGCTCTAACGTAAAAAGGCCTCGGTACCTTCATATACCACATAAATAACTTCAAAACAAACAAACTGCAGTTGTAGAAGTGTCCCGAAAGCAAATACTTTATGGTGATCACACGTCATCCGCAGAGAGTGTTGGAATGTTTATCCTGGGCCGTGTGAAAAATGCCATTTTCTCTCTAGAAGAAGATGATCACTGTTAGTGCAATAGAGGTCCCGCCAGAAATGTGCATCATCAGCATTAACAAGTAACCCACCATCTGCCACTCTGCCACCACCACCAACAGCAGCACACCCTCTCTCGAGCTACACCTTTTACGCACACACCACAGATCCTTGCAGCTAAACCCACAATACTGATCTAATTAAAGAAAAAAAAAAGCCATTTCAGAAAGGATCATTATTGGCACGATGAGTAATGTTACTTAAGGAAGCAAAGGACTGCTTCCGCATTAAAATAATGATTTGCATGTTTGGTGCCAGGCAGGGAATGATTTGGACTATTTCTAGCTGCTTTGCATTCACACGCAGTGCTGCAGTTAATTCTGACTTCCAGATTGGATTTGAAAATTGAATTGGTTTAGCAGAACAGTTCACTACTTGTACAAAAAACAGCTGTATCAGTACAGTAATCATCCACAAAGAAGGCAGTCCTCACCCCCTTTACCAAATGATCCATGATTACCTGAATGACTGCACTTCCAAAGGCTCCTTCCGACTCTGCCCTCGGAGCCGGTGAACATCCTTGGCAGCAGCTCTCATCATTTTATCAGCTTTGAGCTCGCACTTGTGTTCTGTTTTTTCCACCTAAAAAAAACAGAAGAAAGCTGTTTGTGCTTCCGGGAGGAACTGCTCTATTTGAATAAATCTGTAAATACAGCAGTTTCACCTGCAGGTCTGAATGGTTTGAAAACTGCTCACACTGGAAGCAGAAGCCACAGAAGGTAAATCGAAGGCTTGTCAACCACTGTAACCAGGAGAGCTTTTTGCAAGGTCTTCTTCAAGCCCCTCGCTAAGACTTACAGCTATCATCTATGTCTTCTTTGTATCATGATTCTATCATGATTCTTTCAGTTTATGCAAGAACATGGTCATCTATCTTCCAAGCTCTATCCCAGAGGGCTTTTTTTTTTTTTTTTTTTTTAAATCAACTACATGCTGCGTCATCAGAACTCAAAATATTTCTGCCTGATGCCAGAGGTGCTGTGATAAACTAGGAAAGCTGAGAAGCAGCCCTATGTACTAGGGAAAGGAACTTGTAGATGGAGTAAGGTTAAGTGCTAACCACTGCACACTGCACCCTACTGTAGCTTGGGAGGCTGAACTTTACAGAACAGATGGGATTTGTGAGTTTCCATACTTGCACCTGAACTAAGACAGGAAACCCTTGTGCTGCACGGGTTCAGGAGTAACACAATGCTGCAAGGAAGCTAAAGACAAACTCCAACAAGGTTAGGAGAGAACTCAGCTCAGGGGAGTTCATACATCCATGCTAGACATACGCTAACTAGAAATGATCATCATCTTAACCTCATGATTATCATGCACAAGTTTTATTGAGCCATCATTTCTCTTAGGAGAAGTAGATTTACATGCTATCCTCCTAACCTTTGTATTTGCAGGCAGGCAGGCACAGACTGCAGTCTGCAAACAGAATCTGAGAACAGCAACTTCCATCATCAATAGCTTGCTGATGGAATCGTAAGTACAAGCAAGACACGAGTGACCGCAGTGCTAAGGTTTAATTTCCAGGTTGTCTGAAATCCCATTTCTCAAATCACACTTCTCAAATGTTAAACAAAATCCAAAGGCAGGTATTACTTACTCGTTTTTCTACTAGCCTCAGCAGCAGTCGAAATCTCTCATCATCCTTCACCCACTGCGGTAACTCTTTCTCACCCTGACTTTGAGCTTGTTCTAACTGTTCCTTCAGTTCTCTCAGCACAGAGATCTCCTGAACCAGCCGATCATGCCAGGTTTTTGAAGCCTGCAGGTCCAGCTCCAGGTCCAGTGAAGTGCGAATCAGGCGCTCTGTACCAACAGACTTAATTGAAGGCTGAAAAAAAATTTATGGACAAGAGTGAGAACTACCCAGAGCTCACTGAAGACCCAATAATTTCATGAGACTGTTCTTGTTCTTGCAATACCTCTTAGTTAAAAAAAAAAAATCTGTCCTGAGATCTGAAGCTGTATTCGTTTTACCTTCTTTCCCAGCTCATCACAGCACAAGCACTGAATGCTATTACAACAATAAACACAGCAGACAAATTTTTGCTACTCAACTCTACGATGGGAGATATCAGGAACAATCTTTCTAAAATGATTTCTCTAAGCAAACTCTGAAGTTAAACAATCCTGTCACATTCTGGTATTTCAAGTAAATTATCCTTAAGAAAAGTATCTCACATGCAAAGAAGTTTCCGAATGAAAACACTTGGCAACTGATTTGTGTTTACAAAGCATTCTCCCTTTTAAACAGTTTTCGCTCCTTTTCTTACACATCTGTACTAGACAAAAAGCAAGCAGTGATGCTTTTACCCGTTTCACTCTGACGCTTCGTCTCTCCATTGCATTTCGAACAAAGGGGGTTTTTTTGGATAGCGTTGAACTGTCACTATCACTGCGATTCAGCTGAAAAATGGAAGTGAAAAAACATTTTCCATCAAACATACAAGTATGTACTCACGTTAGCAGCAACATCACAGTGTAAGCTGTGATGTAAGCATAACTTTCAGGTTTCGTAAAGACTGCAGTAGACACTGCCCCCCCAAAAGACTGAAACTTCTGAAGTCAAAGGGGAAGAGAAGAAAGCAGTGTCAGGACTCGGTAAAAAACTGAGACTGTGCAAACACTGGTATCATTCTCTCATTAATGAAAAGCAATATGGTATAGATCCAGGGCTGCATTTTCCTTACCCGACACACATACTGACTTTGTGGTCCCGGTGAAAATGTTTTGGAGCGGATGATGGTGCTACCCCTGACAAACTGAGTTTGTGGTGGATTTGCTGCTCTTTTGTCTTTTGGACGAACTACAGCAGAGGATTGTGCGAGGCTCTCTGTGTTTGTCTCTTTATCCACCTGAAAGACAGATACTGCAGTGTAAAATGCCAGCTCGCCATCTTAGCAGTGACATACCAGGGCTGTCTGGCAGCCACCTGAGATAGATCTCTGCTTTCAGCCCAGAGGCATCGCACTAAAAGCCAGATGCTCTTTAGCCCTTTTCATACAGGGTGTTCTGACACTTCACTCTGAACTCAGCAGCTGCTACATTAACTGTATTGCTCCCTAAGGGCTCTGTGTCCATTGATTGCTGTGCAACACAATTGAGTCCAATGAGCTTTGCCTGTTGGATCCAGCACATCAGTGTGAACCAGCAATTTCGCATACAGAAAGTGAGTTACAATTTTGAAGACCACTCTCTTACCTTTTGTGCATCTGCAGCAAATACAGATATAAATAGCTGTACCTACATGCACAGAGAGCAGATCTAGAGCACATTAATTATGCTTGTGAGAATGTAGTAACACTCAAAACCATATAAGGTCAAAGCCACAGCCACATATTAATGAAAACAGTTTCCATGAATAACAAAAGAAGGCGTGAAAATGCTTATTAACCACGGGGAAAAGTGGTCATGCAGTTATTTAATATTTCAGTTAGGTAAGCATTTAAAAATCAATTATGAGCTTTCAAAAACTGCTGCAGCTCTATAACAGCAACCCAGTCAACTAAGCAGCAGCAATTTCTCCCTTTCAACTGAAACCTTAAATAAAACAAGAGCTCCCTTAGCAGGAGATGAACGGAAAGGAGAAAAATGTTGACATCAGACAACAGAAAATATTCTAATAAAAACAATGATTTTTTTGAGTTTCTAGAAGTCAGAAAATCTTTTGTTAAAAAGAAGAAAAAAGCACAGCTAATAAAATACACAGCCTTATGTGCAATATCACAGGATAGACAATACTGGTTCAGCATAAAGGACTTTGGGGTAGAATTACACTTCACTCTTCACAGGAAGCATCTGGTGCAGACCATTCACACTAGCAATGCCTTGTGGTTGTGTAAGTAAATCAGGTTGCTGCCCAGTGAAATACGAAAATGATTATTTTCAATGCCAATCCGTGAGAGTTTTTGGTAGGAGAAAGTCTGCACAATCAAGCTAACCACACAAACTCATACCTGCTGAAAGTCAGTTTCCCAGTGTAATTTGAGTTTTGGCCATAAACAGAATAAAAATCAAGCACAGGTACCTCTTTACTGCAGAGGGCTGCGTCTTCAGTGTTCATAACCAGTTCTCAATCATTGCCTCACCATGGCTTTTTTTCCCTGAGGGTTTATTCCTTTTCACATTTAAAACTAGAGTGAAGTATGAACACTGCACATGTAAGCACTTAAGAGAAAAGCAAAGGAAGATTTCATCCTCAAGTCTTCGGATGGTGCAATCAAACGGGGGCTGCTCAGAACGCTGCATTAAACAACAGGAAGTTTAACTCAAGCTTTACCTTTACTGCCATTTCCACGTGAGGATGGGAATTCAGACTTTCTTCTGTTTCCCACAGCAATTTTCCAGCACAGAATTCTTCCTCTTCTTCTGCTTCATTTTCACTGATCTCATCCAGTTCTTCCTGCTCAGCAACCTCTTCATCTTGCCTGTTAAGAAGAGCTTCTGTTATTGAACTGGCCTGTTTTGTACAACATTCAGGTGTCCCAGAAGGGGGTTACTTCCCGTAAGCTGCTGAACAGAAACTCATCCCTACAGCAGTCAGTTGCACCTGTTGCCAGTGGTTCTGTAGCAACTGAGATTACACACACTGAAGTTTTATACACAAGAGAATAAGGAAAACTATAGTGAAGCTGCAGTAGAAGACCACTGCAACCAGAACCTTGCATTCACACTGATCTTGCTATAAATGGAGAAAGTTCAGGGTTCAGCCATGTAGTCTGAGCTTAAGATGAGTCCATTTCTCGGGACGCAACTAATCTTAGTTTAAGAAGTGATATTGGAGAAAATGGAAACACTTTTTTAAACATCCTTTTCAGCTCACTTGAACTCTGCTGGCTTCTCAATCAAGTCAATTGGGCTGGCTTGCATTTTTATTTCAAAAGTAAGGCTCCATTAATAGAATTTGAAGCTGAACAGTGTAAGCAACCACCAAAACTAATACTGAAGCAAAACCATCCACCATGCAGCGGAGCTTTCGGAGGTTCACAGTACATTCTACCAAAGAATGAACACGGTGCTATCATAACTATCTCTAAGCTTTAAGCTTTGTTCTAATTTCCCAAGCACTATCTCCATAACAGAAGAAATACAAAATTCACGGCAAGATGGAAGCAGGTTTCCACAGATTGGTATCACCTACTTTTTTTTCTCTGCACGTCAATTTTCAGTCTTGAATCCCCAAATGCTCTGATAATCCCATGATAACGAGACAGTAGAATGCTACCTACCAGCCCTCTCCACTAGTTAAAGTGGTTCTGCTTTCCTCCAGTTTCTTCTCCACAGCTTCCAGTTCAACAGCCGTCTGCTCTAAGAGTGCTGATACAGAGTCCTGAGGAGAGCAAGAGGCTTCTTTTAAAGGTAGCACTCCGACAGCAACACACCCAACCTTTTGGTCAGAACAGCCCTGCCAGCTGTGTAGCAGGAGAAAGTTGTGATCTCTACATCCACACTGCTCAAGCAGCTCAATACATGTCAGCATACAGTCAAAACCACTAAGTATACCTGGTCCAGCTTTTGCCAGTTTTGCTATCTGCACAGCATGTGTGCAACTGCCAGACTGAGCATATTACGTTCATGCTGCATGCCGTGCACACAGAAAGGGTAACTGTGTATTCTCACTTGCCCAGCAAGTTTATTGCAGCAAGGTAATCTGTCTAGTGAGAAGAAAGGCAAAAGCTGACACACTGCTTACATCAGACTGCACACCATAGTCCTCATGCTCCACAAGGTGCAGATTTCAGTAAGCAGCTAGCCTGGGACAAGGGCATATCTGTAATCACTCTACTATTTTGCTGCATTTAGTAACATTCTAAACATAAATACGACAGACTTTGTTTCTTGTCTGTTGTAAAAGTCCTTTCTTCAGCCACCCCAAAAGTACTATTGAGAGGGTTTGTAAGATATTTCTTTGATTTAAGGAGTTCTTACTGTTTTATCAGTGCTGGATATTTCAGAATAAACGTTTCCTTGCTTATTTTTTCTGTTTTGCTTCTGCAGATACTTAGAACTCAGGAGGTTATACCAACGGGTTGATCTCTCTCCAGATCTACAGATTTCAGCAAGGCTAATTTGTGCTCCACCCTATTTAGAGGGAAAAATAGTTTTAGTAAAATACTGAAATGCATTAGTACTATATACCAGTAAGAAGAAAGCAAAAAGTCAGGACTGCCCGAGTTTGGCAAGTTCACCTGAAAGAAAACTTGCCCTGTTTATCCCCATCATTTCAACAGCATGTGAGGAATTGCATTAGTAATGTTTTATGCTTAATTATTTTAACATTGGTTAAGACTTCCAATCCAGATATCAAGTGCCTTACTACAGGTCCTGTGTACAAGTACTAACAGTCTTGCTGCAGCTGGGATAACTTACAGCCACAGCTTCAAAATAAAAAGGAACAGGAGAAGACTCCTTTCAAGAGACCTGCAAGGCTGACAAAAAATATCACTCTTTCAGACTGTGATGTTATAGTTCTTTGTATTCCGTTCTTCACCTGCCTTCCCTTTTTCCCACCTCATATTTAATTAACAAATCTACAACCAAAATAAAGCTGTTCTGCAATTACTTTAATTGGCGTCTGAGCAGACTCCATTTCACTAGCACAGTTCAGCAGACTGCACACTGAGCACACGTCATGCGATTAATGTGGTCCCATCAGGAGCTCAGGTACAGTAAGACATTACATGCTGCCAGACAGGAAACCTCTATTTGGAAAACAGGTCTTTTCCTGACCCCGGATTTGCTTTGCAAAGCAGGTGAAGGAAGAAATGCAGAACCATCATAAAACATGCACTTCCTTGCACCATAGAAGACGCTACAAAACACTTGCAGGAGAAAAAAGAGTTCTGTAACTTAACTTGCTTATATCCCAGTTCGACACACTCTACTTGTGTTCTAGAGTACATTACTCCAGAAGCAGTGGCATTTAAATCAAGTTATCCAGTTAGCACTGAACAAAAGGCTGGTCTAACAAGAAGGGGCTACGTGCCTAGGGAATCACAAGCACTCAGAACAGCGGTTATGTGATTTTTAATAGTGAAGCTCAGGGTTATAAAAAACAAGACTCTGAGAAGTTGCCACAATTCAAAGTTTAAAAGTTTGTTCAATTTAGAAAGGAAAAATCAACACAGAAAATGTACTGAAATAGATGAATACTAACCAAACATTCTTCAAGGCGAGATTTATCTACAGTGCAAACATCAACTCTTAAAGTCTTCTGGCGTAAAGCTGGGTAAGAGATAGAAACCCAAAATACTTCATTGTACATGAGATTGTCTGAAACTTCCAACGGTCTCGTGCGAAACAAGCAGCTTGTGCTTTCCAAACAGGGCAGGACTGCCACGCGAACGTTCCTATTGCAAAAAACATGCTGCAGTCAGTACTGCTGGACAAGTTTGCAGTCATCTCCATTGCAACAGCTCCATAGATCTGTAAGCAAAATTCTTCCTGAGCACGGTGAACATGATTGTCCTATCCTGCTGTTTGGAATATTAGTAAACTGAGGAAAGAAAAGGAACATCTCATCACAAAATCAGAGACAAGGCGGTGTTAGTTGCTGTAGGTTTCATCTCTCTGAATCTTGTGATGGAAGATCATGGGATTGCTTCACACAGTGGTTTACCTCTGCACAGCCTGTCACTAAAGAGAAACTTATATGACTAAATTTAAACTTATATGACACACTAACATGACCCTTTAGTAGAAACAGCAGTGCAAAAATCAATCAAGCTTATGTGAGTTTACTCACTATACAGCTGAATTTAAAAGTTATGCCTTGAATGAGTGTAGTGGAACCTGTGCATTTCCCCATATATGGATGCATCTGTGCACGTTTCCAAGATGAGTTCTGCAGTAGAATGACAGCCCTCTCGTCACTTGACATAGTTGCTCTGGGTGCTGCAAGAGTTAAGAATCTTGCTGGCCAGTGTTAATCCCAGCAAAGTTTGCTCTTGTTAATACAGACCTTTGAGGAGAAAGCTGCATCTTCCAGTTTGAGTACAGGCCTCATAAAGGATGTGACATTATGAAACTCACAAGCATTTCAGAAGGGGTACATTTTTTTGAATTATATATATTATTTATATATATACACACACACATTTTAAAAGCGTGAGCAAAGAATCAACATCTGCTTAGCTCCTACTGGAATCTAATACAAATACATCAAGTATGTTTATTTCACCCACTTACACTTTTTGGTCCTGTTGTAACAGCAGTGCTTGAACATTACTCAGCTGGATAACCAGTATTGCAAATTGCTTATTTTTTTCATCATATCTGAATTGAAAAGACACAAAAAACCCATTAGAGAAAAGTCTGTCACAGATGCCATGAATGAGTGTTCCACTTCTTTCAACAGTACTGGAAAAAGCATTACACGTTTAAGACAAAACTATAATGGGAACATGGCCTGCCTGCAGTTTATAACTACATCAGTTTGCGTTACATGAAATCCTGCTACAAGAACGTGCAGCGTAACTTTAGAGTTCGTAGATACAATGCACTACAGATTTGTTACCACACTGATTTTTTGGGGATCTACTTAATTGCTGTATTGAACTAAAACCTTTTGAAAGGCCTTATATAATCAATCTAATACAAAAAAAAGTTGCATGCAGAAATACTTGATACAAGTACCGCAAAGACATTGTGGGTAACCATTGTTTCACTGTTGATGGCCAAGTCATGGTAATTTTACACTTCTTCTATCTCCTCTACTAATAAATCACCTTCTACTGAATCATTTAAGGACAACACTTCTGTGCCTACCCTCCTATGCCTTACCTGCTTCTTGTGGGATTCAGGTATGGCCAATGGTTACCATTTACCCTCATCAGCTTTTGCCCCCACAAACTGCATACTGAAGGAGACAAAGGGAACCACCAAAATGCTTCCTGCAGTCCAGCAATGTCAGTGCTCCAAATGTTACTTTGTACTGTCATACCACTATCACCAACTGACTTCTAGTGACATGAAAGAAGGCAACTGGGCCAAGGATCTCACAGAGATGAGTGTAATTGTCAATGACAGTACAAAGAGAGTGTTTGTTAATACCAGTGGGATAAGGTAAATATGGTAAGTAAACAGAACAAAGCATAAACTTGAATATTCTTTCTATAGGAAGGAAAATCCAGTAAAATACATAGTGCTTACCTCATTGCAATTTGCACTTTAGCTGTCCCAACTGTTTCTGTATCATCACTGTCAAACACCATCACTTCTGATGCAAACGGTCTAAGAGAAATCAGACAATTAACGGCTTAATTTCCCTCTTATTGAAGGTGCTACCACACAAGCAATAGAAAATCTTTTGCCTTCCATTCAGGAGTTGAGCATATAGACTTTGTAAAACCAGCATCTAGAAGAAAGCCCAATTAAAGAAGTTCAGTCACCCTTAGAGGTATGTATTATGTATTGCAGTCCTTATCAGCAGAAAGTCATATGCCTTCCCCTTTTGCTGCCAAGAAAGCCACATGACAAACTGTGCAAAGAGAAGGCAGGGAGGGCTATTAAAGGGTTCCCTTGACAGGATTTTATTAAAGACAGCTGACTGCCCAACAACAGAAATAAGACTTAACAGTTAAAATCCTATCCTGCACCACAACAGCATTCTCAAGTTTGATTAGATTTAAGTCATTCCTTTGTTTCTTTAACAAATCAAACTTCCCTAGGAACATTAAAAATAACAGAGTACCTTGATAAGTTTTCTTTAAAGTAGCCACCTGCATAGTTTTTCCTCCCAGTTTCTCCTCCAAGCTTTTATGAGCTGTAAGTCCCAACAGCTATATTCACCATCTAACTAGCTGAGAGACTACCCTGTAGCATGTTAAGACAGGATCAAAGTGTCTCCCATATTCCTTGGCAACCTTCTGCATTTCATCCACAGAGGACAAATGTATTGTTCATCCTACGCTCAGTATTTCTTACAGGAATCAAAACAATACTGCAGCCATTACAAAGGTTGCCAAGTCAACAACCCAAACATTAAGTCACGTAAGACATGAATACGCATGGGATGCATTCTCTGCTTCCCCCCCCATTCTCTCTCCTCCCCTCTCTCTAAGAGATAAATATCTGCACAAATCACATACTGAACCCAAAACACCCAGAAACTGCATCACAGCTCAGACAGCTATAAGGTGCTTCTTTGTTCCTCCATAGCATACCAGAGGCCTTTCAGGCTGAGGGCTGTCACTGTCACAGTAGGGCTGGCTGGCAAGAGGGGAGCATTACACCTGCCAGATGGCTCTCTGCTGTCACAGCTCACCGGTGGTTTCAGAAACAGATGAGCTGTTCAAGCAGTTCTCCATGAAGACAGAAGTGAAACCCTTGTTTCCAGCAATGGGATACGCAAGTCATAGTTGTAATCCAGTGCAACCTGCTTACAGTTTTGCTTTTTTCAGAAATATTATAGAGCCTGAGGTCGGGAATCTTAGTCATCTAATCACAAAAAAAAAACCATCCAAGCAGCGTTGCCCCAGCTGAATCCTGTGTGCAATGCTGAATCGTTAGCTTCTTCCTAGAGAAAGATCTGATGTCTACCTTTGCACAGAGGCTTCATACACCCCGCTATCTCCAGCAACAGATTCATCAGACACTGCAGCTGACACACATGCCACCTTCAGCGCTGGCCCTCCGGCTGCATTTACACCTATCAGAAAAGCACAGAAGAAAACCAAAAACAAATGTTAATGATAATGAACTGTCTGGATCAGAAGCAGCTTTTTCCTCATTCTCCCCTTGAATTACATTTTTTTTCCCCACCCCTCTTCAGGTAAACAACAGCACATTTCTGAACACAGACAGCACAAAGACAGGGTGACTTGTGCTCACCATCCAGAGTGGAATTAGTACTTATGGAGAGGGCCAGACTGACTTGGAGGGCACACAGCTTTGAGACAACCAGAGGAACAGCATGTGGCAGCAAGGAGAGCAGGAGTTGCACAGTCAGTGCCCATTTAATACCTGTGTCCTGCAGCAGAGTGCCCACAGATGGAAGCTACGCTGTGCTGGCTGCAGTACCACGGCTGCCCCAAGTACCTCTGGGGGTACGGGGAAAAGAAGTGATGATGCTTCAGAGCATTTGAAAGGCAAGGAGGTATGCAGGACAAGAGGACAATGCGTAGAAGATATAGAGCTTCTAAACTCCAAAAAAAAATTACATCAATAACCGATAAAAGAGCTTCTTCTGCAAGTGAGCCTTGAGCAGGTACTAGCCCTTCTGTCCTACCACCACAGAGAGAAGCAAGGAAGGCAAATACTGGTAAGCGAGCTCTGGCCAGGAAGGGATTATTTGAGGGGTTTATCCTACCTGGAGAGCTTACACCATGTTCAGCCTCAAGGAAGAGGGAAAAGCAAGAAAATACACTCCCATACCCCTTGACCAACTAGGTTAGCATACAAAAGACACAATATAAGTTTGGAAAGATAAGGTTATCTAGATACACATGGGGAGAAAAGTTACAGGACTCGGGTCAGCAGACACAGAAACACACAGAAGGCAGAACAGAAAAGGAGAGAGGTAAAGCAAAAAGTTTTGCATATGGATGTTAAGGAGGTGGTGCTGGTCTCTGGTGTATGGGAACCACAGGGTACACAGAAATGGCACAGAGCTGTGCCCAGGGAGGGTCAGAATGGACACGAGAGAAAATTTCAATGCAGCAAGGGTGGTCAAGCACTGGAATAGGCTTCCTGGAGGAATGGATGTCTCACACCATCAGCATTCAAGAGGCATTTGGACAATGTTCTCATTACTATCCTTTAACATTTGGTTAGCTCTGGAGAGGTCATGCAGTTGGACTCAATGATCTTTGGTACGTTCCTTCTAACAACTATTCTATTCCATTTCTTGTGCTACAAAACAGGGAATGATGCACACTCAAAATTCTGGCAAACTTTGCAGGCAGAACTTCAGCCATAGGTCTGAGAATTGGGTGTGCCAGAGCAGCTAATGAGCACTGTGGCACATCCAGCTCATCCCCCTCCAGCACTGGCAGGGCCCAGAAACATCTGCTCTGTGGGTGAGGACGCACCATGCTGTCACACAGAGAGCAACAAACCCCACAGCAGAGGTGTGAGGACACGCTCCTCCTGTGGGATTTTTGTCTTTCCAAAGAGATTCCTTATGAGGACCCTGAATCAATCTATTGTTTCCATCCTGTGTTTTATTACCAAGCAGATTTTTTTTTTCCCTGCACACAGTTACATAAAGCCCCATAATTAAAAACAGATTTGAAAAGCACCGGTGCAAGAAGTGTGCAAGTTCAACACAGGATTGTAGACTGATAAAAAACTTGTTCCACAATTATCAGTAGATGGTGCTGCAGGTAACATCAATATGTTGCTCATGTGTGCAAGTAATTTGGGCCAACTCATCCTTTTCTGTAGACAGTAGCACCAAAGGATGTTTGTTTTTTTTCCACCCGAAAACGCCCATAGAACTGCTGGACAGAAATCAACATCCAGACCTTTTCCCCAGAGGTCAAACCACACGAGTAAACTTTGCCATCCATAACACAGCAGCTCAATCATTAACAGAAAGTAGTGGAGATGTTTCATGCTGGCACTCAATTCAACCCGTTTGCTCTCACACCATGTGGGAGGGCCCGGCCCCTTGTGCTCCCCACACCCTGACCCTGGGTACGTGAGAGGCCAGGAGTATTTCCTCTTCCTTCCGCACTGCTCTGTGCCCTTTCTTCCCTGGTTCCTCCCCTGCTTTCTAGTTGTTGGATGTTTATGCATTGCTCCCTGAAATGCCAATCCAGGAATCTTTTCATATTAAGCTTCTTTATTAAGAAGAACGCTGCAAATCGGTCTCCACACGCTTAAGCTCTTTTTCTCCTTTGATTACCAGTGCCATTTAATCACTTCAACCCAGAAAGCCTTTGCTTTTGATAACTCCACCTGAGTATCTTGTGGTCAAGGGGAGTGAACGAATCCTCTCAGTTTCCCAACGCACACTTCTGGACACATCTCAGATCTGCAACAGTTTGCAATCACTTCTTTTCCAGCCCCTTTTTGGCTTGCTAGCTTTGCAATTAAGGAAACTTAAGCCTCCCTCTATTGGAGGCCTGTTTTGTTTTTTGCTGTTTTCTGGTGTCTTTTTGGGACACCTTCACCCAGAACAGGAGCCCCTGGCACAGGCTAAAGTGCAGAAAACTGATGGGTAAAGCTGATGGGTACTGAGATGTAGTTGGGGAATCTCAGAAGCAGAGATTCCCTGTCTGATGTTTCAGCTCCCAGCTGCTCTTGAGCTCCAAGATAACTGAAATCCCAAAGGAAAAGGCCTCGGAAGAAACAGGAACTTGTGACAATTTGAACCTGCTGTGTCTTGTTTGGCAAACGTGCATTTAAAATGAAAGCAACTGGCAGAATTCTGACTCATCCTTACCCCAGTAAAAAACAGGGAACAGAGAGCATGCACAAACACCAAAAATATAGTGGGTACACAGACATCAGAATGCTGAAGGGTAAACCTGAATAAAGATGAAGGAGTTTGCTGAAAATGACGCCATGCACCCATCCTTCCCCCCCCTCACATTTCCTGTAAACCACTCAGACACTCAGCACTTTAAGACTCACACATGCACACTAGACCTGGAACTTTTTCATGTAGCTAATTAATGCAAAGTTTGGGTATCTTATTTTAAACTGCATGATTCTGGAGAGATATTAATCAGAAAAGCAAGTTAATGGAAGTTTACTGGCTCTACTCCCTTCTTAATTCACAGGGTGGCTGGTAACACTTGCTATGTTTTTTTCCCCTCAGTTTTTGTATTTAATTCATACAAAAAATTGTAAGTTTTCTTTTCATGCCATTTCCTCTTTCATGGGCTGTCACTGACACAGCATAACAAGAACTTGAAAGTACATGCTTTGCACTGTCCTCATTCCATGCCATTTCCTCAAAGAATGGGACACCACCAAATTCCAAGTTTTGCTATTAGTTTCACCTAAACCACTCAGTTGTCACTCAGGTAGTAGAAGAAACCTTACATTATTAGCCTCAGAAGTGGCAGGGATTTTTTTTTATTTTCCTTTTTAAGAGGAAACAAAAGCAAATCTTTCAAATCCATGCTGTTCAGCTCTTCTTAACAAGAACATGTGAGCATGCTTTTGCCACGAGGCCATGGACTGACCACACAGCTGCAGCCACCTCATTTTGGGTGCTATACCAGACTGCCCACAAAATGCCAGAGGAGTAAAATCTCGTCTCATTATTGCCCTGAAATAAACTACTTATGGTGATTATTTTGTCTGCTGACTGGGTAACAGTAATAATCGCTTAATCTGCTTAACACCTTAGCTTTCACTTCAACAGCCTTGACAAATCTTGAAGAGCTAAAAAGGTTAGAACTAATCAGTGTCCTGTTCTAATAGGAATAATTACTGTTTCCTACTCAAACCCATAATATCTCTTGCTTATAGGAAAATAGTAACTTAAAGGGGAAGCTCTGCACTCATGTCTTTTACCATATTTTAAATAGCACCAGCTTTTCTAATGGCAACCATGACAGAAGGAAGTGATGACATGGTGCTAGTTCCTCTATTCACGTAGGCTTTTTTTATGATCCCGTACAAAACTGAAAAAAACAAACAGCCCTTTCATAACTCTATAGCCAAGGAGTTCACACTGCCTTAAAGCTCTTCTTTGCCACACACACAACTCAAGCTCTTGGAGTTGTTTCCTTTGGGTTTAACCTGACTGCCAAGACACCAGCTTCAGACAGGCCCCAGCTCATGGCATTAACTGCCACTTCCTGCTTCCCCTCCACCACAGCAGGGCCATCACTCTAAAAATGGATGAATATCTCCCAACCACATACGAGCCATATGTATGCACTGGAACATTCACACCCTTTAAATGGCTTATTTTATCATGCTTACAACCTGAACACGTTTTTGTTGCTAAGAGACCACCCCCTCAAAACAGCAGAAACTTGAGCACAGCCTTGACATGCCTGCTCAGCTAACATTAATGAATTCACTGCCACTGATTTACTGGGATCCAGAGTGAGCTGTCATGCATGCTGAAGTGGCAGGGAAGGATTTTGATTATCATTTGTCTGCTGTTAAGCGGAACGGCTTTCCGAGTCATCCTCAGATCTCACCCAAAACATTTTCATCAGTATGGCATTATCTGCCTCCTAATGTCAGACCTAACACAATAGACCACAGTCTGAGTAGTTAAGTGCCTAATTAATCCAGACATCCCACCACTGAAATTTACATTTGTGTATACGTACAAGTCGCTAAAAACAGTCTTCTGGATGAATCATCAAATTACTGGTAATTTTGCACACAAATTAAAATACCAAGCCTTTCTCCCAAGCAGGATGTACAAAGGAATGCACTTTCCAACACAGATCTCGAAATGAGGGACAGCTTTTGCGACACTTGCTTCTTAATGCCTTCTAAACTACATTAAAATAAACCCATACACGTGCACAAAAATGTTCTGTTATCATACCTTGACCTAGATGTTTATCTCCTGCTCTAGGCTCTTCCAGTCTACAGTTGCCACTCCCAATGTTTAGGGTGATTTCTGAGAGATTTGTACTTATCTCTGTATCATCAAAATCCATATGGCTTGAAAAGGCATCACCAGTAAGGAGTGGGTCTATCACCAGTGGAGAGCAAGGTGGGGATGGAGAAGAGAGAGATGACCTTGGAGATAGTGATGTCATGGATTTTGGAGTACCAGACAGCGATCTCAAAGCCTGTATGCGACTGGTGGCATCTGCTTTGTGAGTTTTTGCAACTTCATTTTCATGAATAGTAGTGATACAGCCTGATGGCCGAAATCCAGTGGCTCCTTCCAAGAGCAAGTCAATCTTGTTTTGATAGTCTGAGTCCAGCTGCTCCAACTGCTCCATGTGCTCACAGTAGAGGTCAGTGAAGCTGGCAGAGGTGGATGAATCCTGGCTGGAGGTGGCAAGAGATCCTCTACTAGATGCAAGAGAGCCAGGGCTGCTGCTTGAGGAGAGGGAAAGCATGCTGGCGGAGAGACTGAAGGAGACAAGTCAGAAAACAGTTATATTGTATTTCTTGACTTCTGAAATAGACACTAAAATATCTCCAAGCGCAGTCAGTGCGTTTTGCTTTGTCAGCTCAGGCCATATGCATTAGCTCCATCTACCCCAATCTAGAACCACAGTCTACCCAGTGGAAAAGTTAGGCCACTTTTTAATAAAAAGAGTTCACGCACGTTTCTGAACTCACCATTAACATTCTCCTAAGAACTCCTGTTCAGCCAAAGCAATACTAAAATAGTTTTGAAGCAATCAGAAGTTAGTGACAACATTCTCCTCCCACTTCTGTTTGCAAAAATCTGTGGTAGCTGTTAATCTCCACTAACCACCACATTAAAAAAAGAAAAAAAGAAAAAGAAAAAAAGAAAAGGCAAGGTCATGCAAGCAGATCAAGTTATTGCATCCGTCTGTCCATACAGAAGAAAGTTTCTATCCACCTCAATCTTGGAGCTCAGCTCTGAAGGACAACACCAGCTGCCTGGAACTTGTCCACATGGCCCACACAACATGCAGCAGTTTCCAGAACACTGGAAGGATCTACCTGCATGAAAGGCTGCTATATGGATTCCAGGTCCATAAGAGCAAAGGCAAGAATTGGGGCTGAACTATGGAGTTAGTCCTCACTAATTATTTTTCCCTAGAGACCCAATAACAAAATATAACAGTAAAATTAGTTTTGAGCAAGTGCTTAGACCTCTGGTACTGACTATGTATACCATCTTTAGAAATTCTGCTTCAATCAGTTCTGCTGCTTCAGATAATAAATACCTTGTTTACTGCTGACTGTTTAAGGACCTCTTAATTGTTACTTTAGATATGGATTAGCTATTAAAAATATCTCTGCATATGTGTGAGTGGCTTAGGCTTAAGTTGTCTCACAGAAAAACAGTGAGGATGTTATTAAGCCTAATAATTCATTATTTATGGGAACAAGCTAGAAGCTTAGTCATAAAATTATACCTATGACCTTACAAGAAAAAGAATCCAGTATAATTTTGGCACAGAATGTCTTCGTTTTTATGACAGATGTGCACTGCACCACATTTGTTAAAAAAAACCTTTGGATGAAACAATTGAGATGCGATAAACATTTCTGCACTTTAGCAATATATGTAAATCTGTTAAGGGCTAATGAATCTAGAGGTCTTTAGTACTTCTCTACAAAAACGGAGCGGGTTTCTTTGTTTGTTTCTGTTCTAAATTAACTTTGTCCTCATCAACCAACTGGGCTCGACTTCACTTTGTGCATACCTTTGAATGGCAGACATTTCGTATTATAGGGTTAATAGCAAAGGCTTATTCTTATGAAGGAGCATGCCAAGAACACTGAGAACATAGTTAGGAAAAATTAGTTTCACATGCTTCTCGGTCACCTCAAAAGATCCCTGATCAGCTAGAAGAAACCAAAATGATGCAGCTCCACTGCACAAGAACATCACAGATAGCTATTCTCCATGGTGGCTTATTTACAAATCAGTCTTGCACTATGATTTTTTTCCAGTCTTTTCGGTATCATCTTCACAACATGAAACAGAATCCAAGTGGAACAGAAGCTACAAACAGAATAAATTCAGTACAAATAGAAAAAACCTCAACCAAAGAAAAAACCCCACCGAACACTCTTTCTAATCACAAGGCTAAAGACAGTTGCCACTTACAAAGATTTGACTTTACGGCTTACAGACATGCATTTGTCTCTGAAAAGAGTAACTCCACTGCTTCCAAGAACTACAACCTACATAAGCAGACTACATTAAGATTACAGAAATATTTCTGTATACCACATTAACCACAGCAGTATTGGGGTAACACAACACATTGCCTACATAGTAAGCAACAGCATACTTGGAATCGTAACACAGTAACATGTATTTACATTTTTAAGACACATTTCACTTGCTGTGTTGATATTAAGCTGTCTTTAACATACATACTAATAAAATAGCTCCAAATATTTGCGAAAGGAAAAATCACTCCTAGCCACTGTCACCTAAGAGTCCTATGTCAGAAATAAAAGGGATTGTTGGAACTCACTTTGTTCTCAGAAGCACCATCGCAAAGACACTTATCGCCTTCTAAATGCCTATCTAATTCGAGTGGGGCACATAATCCTCAAGGTTCCTCTTTCTACTGACTACAGGAATCCCAGGCATCTTAGGCAACTACTTACCGCAGGTCTTTAAAGATCACTCAGCTGAGAGGTGAAGTTGTTAGCAGAGAAAGGGCAGTTACACCACATGCAGCTAAAGAACCTACAACTTCTGTTAAAGGTTACATACCTCTTCAGCTGGGTGTGCAACATGGCAACCAATCGTGTTGTTTCTTCCAGTTCTCGGACTAGCTGATTTCTTTTGCTATTCAATTTCAGTCTAAGGGAAAAGAAAAAAGATGATCTAAAACAGCATTTGCAATTTAAAATGAAGAGTAAAGGGAAATTCTATTCCTCCAGTGAAATCCTACTAAAGTTAATGACTGCGTACAACATAAAGGACAGAACTCAGTTAGGATGTGCAGTGCTTACCAACTTCCAAACTCTTAGAATGAAGAACTCAATCCTGAAAACATTCCCAACAACAGAAAATTATGCATCATAATATGAAAGTTTATGCTTCTTAGGATCAGGCCTCACAAGAAGTCTAACAGATTTTGCTTGCCATATGACACTGTGTTCTTATAGTTACTGGGCTAATAAAGAAGTGGCTTTCATTGGCTTTCAGTAAGGCTTATACGATTCAGTTATTAACCATCTCATTATGACTTTACATGAATTAAGGGAATTCAAGAACATCTCACTTTTATTTCACACCTGGACTGTTTGAGGCACAATGTGCAGTTAGGTGCTTGTTCTCTAATTTAACAGGCCTTCAGGCACGAAATCCTTCCCAAGAAACAACTTATTTCTTCAGCACACTTGAACAGAACCATATTCCTAAAAATCACAAATGAAAATGTTCATCTTGCAGCATTGCTAAGAAACATTTGGTCAACCATAGATTTTTCATGCTGGTGAAAATCCTGCAGCTGAGACTCCTAAAATTTTTCCAATACAATAAAACCATAAAGAGACGACATAGAAAATTTATGTAGCCTTGATACTGAGCACGTAGAGGAAATGAAAATAGAGACAGACAAATGAATGCAGTACTCTTATTCCACATAAATTGAAGAGACTGTGACTAAAAATAGCATTGCCATGGGCATCCACATTAATACATCCAGACTGTAAAGCAGCTGTAGGCAGCACCTAATGCAGCATTCATCCTCAGTGTACATTCCTACTGCAACAAAAGCAAAATTAGGGAGGATAGCTCTCATTTCTTTCAGCTAGTTCAGATTCACAGGACAGTCCATCTGTCTCCCACAGTCCTGTCAAGTACCAATTCCTAGAGAAATCCCACACAAGGGTGTTCTGAACAAACTAAAATTTTTTTAAATTTTGAACTTTTATCTGTTGACATTTGCAGGCTCCAGAGAGCAAAGCAACTGCAGCAGCTGGCTGCATATAGGAACAACGGAGTAAGTTATCATTATACAAAGCTATTTAGAGTATTTCTTTCTTTTTCATACAGGATCAATTCGGAGGAATGTGCCCAAACAAGGACTCCCCACTGGAGATTAACAACTGTAGTCAGTTTCTTTTGAAAGATGATTTCAGAAATGGCCTTATTTAAGGCTAAAAGCACAGTGCTGTTAGTAGCCAGCCAGGAGGTACTGCTGCTTGTTCCCGATTACCCCCTCCAACGAGGCAAGCTCTGTCCTACACCCAGCGACCTACCTCTCAGTTAGAGCTTTGCTTTGAGTGTCTCTAGCAGCCTGAAGATCTTCCTCTAAGCGCTTTCTCTCCGTCTCCAGTCTCTCTACCTCTCCTCGACTCCATTTTCTGGGGCTAATAAATCGCATTTCTTTTAAGAGCTCCTCTTTCTCATTAATTAATATTAACCGATCCCGCTCAGAATCCAGCACGCCAGGCCAGGCCTCACTGTCAAGCTTTGCCAGTTGTATTTTCAGGTTTCCTATTCTGCAGGCAAAAGAAAAAAAAAAACAACAATTATTCCAGGAGGAGTGTTGGAGCTGCTGTTCCACGGATGCACAAAGATGCACCATACCAACCACATCTTCCATAACACTGAAGAATCTGAGCACACAGACAACTAATCTCACTTTTATGCCCTCTTTATGGGGGTGTTTAAGAGTGGCTCTGACAGGGGGCCAATATGCAGAATGGGATTTTAACTCATGTTTACTTCCAATGGAAAGCCAAGGCTCTAGCTAACTAGGGGTTTCCATCAGTTAGGGAATAGCATTCAAAATTCCAAATTAAAAAAAAAAAAAGCTGTCAGATACATTCTAGAGGTGTTTCACACACCTTCATGCCCTCGCAGTGCTTAGTGTGGACAGTGTCATGCAGTAAGTATCCAACGTTTACTTGGTTTTATCGAAGACAATTCTACACTCCCTACACTGAATTCAAACAAGCTGGTAAATATCTGATTACTCAATAGTTTAGAAACAAATTCTGATTTTACAGTGCTGAAGTTAATCACATGCATTCACTATTACAATAATACAACCATTGATTCAACACTAAGCTTGATGAAAATATTTAATAGCTAGGCTTCTTCTGGCACAACATGATGTGAGAAGTCAGAGGCACTACAATCTCACCTAAATCCAGAATCACTTATTTGCATGAACACCGAAGTGCATTTTGATATAACATATCGTTCCAGAGTTCAGGAAGAAGTCAACTGCAACACAGATCTGCCTGACAAAGCTGTTGTTAAGTTCCAGAAGAGGATAGCAGAGCTCACAGCGGCTGAGGCAGCAGCTCACCACAACTATCTGCCCATTCCCTGTTTCCCAAGTATCTAAGTTGCTCTAACAATCACCTGCTTTGCAATGCAACAGAGGCAAGCAAAAAAACCTGTGTGGGTCTTGGATGTGATGGATCTACTGAACATAAACTGGGCACAACAAATAGTTATGGTTACTAATCTGGATGATTCTTTCCAGAATATGCTTTATGCTACAGAAGTGCAAAACCTAACAAACTCAGTGTGAAGTGATTCGAGTAACAGAATGCAGACCCGGACAGCAGTAGCTACACAATGGTTGAACAATGGCCGTGAAGAATAAAGCTTTGTCTCCCAAGCTCCACATGCCAAGAGAAACTTAAGCCCTACAGCAGCCTGTAAAATCAAGGTGCAAAAATTAGGCTTGCCCAGACTGATCTGCCTCATCCATTACAGGAGATGAGCTAGAGATTACATTTCTGAAGAGAAGCCTCATTTTTTCTGTCAACCCATCTCCCACAGCAGGTTACTTATTCTAATTAAATGTCCATAATTGTTAGATATTCAACTCAACTAGTTTTATGTTTTCTTAGGAGCTATTCTATTTTTGAGTGCCTGATTAAGTGTAATACTATGCTCCAATGAAGAATTAACAATGGCATTAATTCATAATCCAAGAATTCCTCTGTGCATTTTGAAGGGATATGAGTTTAAGAGGATTGTCTGGCATTAATCTGATCACTTCTGGCATACATTTGCATGGATATGGCTTTTCCACTGGAATTTGTTCTCTATGCACTTCCATGTCTAGCAGTTCTGTTACACTAACCCCAACTTTCACCCTGCTCTGTATATGGTCACTTTTCCTCCTTGTCAGTTTTTCTAGTCCACTAAGACAGTAACATTACAAAAGAAATGCTTTGCAGACTGACATTTGACTGAAAACTTCACCCTTCAGCATCCTCTGACTGAGTCTGGACTACATAACCCATGTGCCATGCCAACTTTGCACTGCAAGGAAATCAGCAGTACTGGGCTGAAGTCACTGCATAGTATTTCTGTGTGGCTACTAGTATAAAAAATAAACAAGGATAAAACTTCAGTTATTAAATGATTTATCATCTGTCATATCAAGTGCTTTTAATTTTTCCCTTTGGGAAAGATACATGAATATCTTTATCTGGTATAAGCATAACACGTAACATTTTTAGTCCTTTTGGAGACCTCATGAAGTACATGCATCTCCAGAAACGTGCATGTTAATATACACATCCCCAGATCACTTCTTCAGAAAAATTCAACTGGAAAGTGCACTCGAAAAAACTGATTTGTGATATATCCACACCACTGTTCCAATGCTTCAACTGACTTTAAAATATTCCAGTTTAGGAGAATACAGAATGTACTTTTTAAAGTCCAGAGTTATCAACAATCACATAGCACCCAAAATGAAATTTTAGCTGCTGAAGGAATTAAAGCATTGCATGGAGAGCAACTGATACACAACTGAGTTAATATATTATGTCTGAAACTGCACAGAACCTGATGACACCTATCCTTCCAGCACTGCTGCAGGAGCTATCTCCTAGGCAAGATGCAGCATTGACATGTATTTCAGCGTAAGTCTATGATTAGTTTCCAAACCTATTAGCCTAAAATTTGTCATTGCAGTCGTCCCTAGTTCCTTCTGTGCATGTTTGACACGATCTACTTTAGGGCTCTCATTGTTTCACTAAGCCATGAAGGAAAAGGACTTCGTGGTAGATGAGGGAACACGCAATTGCACTCTAATTGCTCTGCCTGGAAAAGTTCTAAATACTCCCTTACATCTTGTGGCATTAGTCTGGTCACCTGGCAAAAGCTGTCTACTACTGTCTCTTTTCAAAATCATCCGGACCTTATAAAATACCTAATATGACATCACCTTGATCTGAAAGCCTTAAGTGTTACCTTTCCAGACAAAGCAGAGCTAATAGGACAGAGGTGTTGCTACCATTTTGTTTCCCTTCATAAAACCTGTATGAGTGAACTGCTCTCTCCTTCAGTTCTTGAAACATTTTAATATTCCATTTTGGAGACAGGAGATGCTAACGCATCATAAAGAGTAATCTTCATAGCAGCAGAAGATTCCTTGTTAGTCACTATATCCATAGTACTGTTTCATCTTAAAACCAGTTATGGTGTTTCTTTCTGCAGCTCCTAATGAAGACTTTGCCAAAACGACGGTGCTCTGACAGATGGAGACTTTTTCATTTCAGCATTAATTATTCATTCCCTTTCAGATCAATCTTTCCTCAATGCTTTTTTTAACAATGAAAAAAATCTATATATTATCTAAGAGAGACATGAGGTATTAAACCTTTAAATGTAATGCTGTTGTACGTGCTTCTTCTTTACTTCAAATGAAGTATTAGCCTGCTCTTATAATGTCATTTCTTTGTAAAGAGTATATTCATTTTCTCTTCACATTCATTTTACTCACTTGCTCCTTGGAAAAGATACAGGCTATAGTGAGAGATCTTCATCTCAATCTGAAGATGTAAAGACTGTAAATTAAACTGCAGTCCTGAGAAAAGCTTAAAAGTAAATAATTTTTAACACTGAAACATCCTGTTACACCTGGAGGATTAATAATTTTACTATTATTATTGATTTAAATCATAGAATGATTTTAATCTTATGGCAGATGTTTACCTTGGTTTGGCAAAACAGTCAATTCTGACAAACTTTCCCACAGAAGTTTCAGCTCCTGTCAACAGTGGCTGGTCACACACACCCTTTGACAACTACCACAGATACAGATCAAAATTTATGCTGCTGAGAAACGTGCATGCCAGTATACTAAGATGAGAACACTATGGATATTTTCAGCCTTAAGCCTTGTATCTGAACAGCAACTAGAGAAAAAATTCTTCTCTTTGCAAATATCCCAAGTACTGATTGTTCCACACCTTTAAAGTTACTATTCTGGAATAGGCAAGTCCCTTCAGAGCAGTTAACATCAAGAACGCTACTGCTGATGGCTACACCTCTCAACAAGGACTAGCCCAGCCAAAGTCCACAGAAATAATATTGCTTCATGGTTTTTTTTTCATTTAAGATTGGTATCGATCCATTAAAAAAAAAAAAAAAAGAAAGGATCTCCTAGTAAGCTGAATTAGCTCTTATCTGTACTAAAATAAGATACAGTCTAATTTTGGCAGAAGTTTTTTAAGTAGGTACAATTTTAAAAAGTCTATTCTCCATTCATCTCAGAAAACAACAGTAAAAGCTTACATTTTGTCAGATAAGCAGACAAGCACTAAAACTGTAGTCATTCAACCACGTCTTGGTATGCAAGGTGTGAACGCAATATTCATTCCTTCTTATCTGACCTGAAGCCATGTAAACATTCATTACATTTTGAATAAGGTAAGGAGATGCCTTTCAGTACAGCCTCCTTATTTGGAATGGAATGGGGAAGCATTGGCAATGGGCAGCAAAGCCACTTATGTCCTCACAGGTGTGGCTAAACTGAGTTCTTGATGTATTAGTCACTCAGTAATTTCTAGGATGGATATTTATTTCTTAAATGATAACGTAAGCCCAGAAAACGTGTTGCCTCCCTGGCTCAAAGATCAGTGTATTTATTTAGACTGAAACCCAGAGATACTGCTAAGTGGCATCTTTCCTAGTGGAACACAATTTCAAAATAAGCTGAATGACATTCAAAGGTAAAACAGACCATAGAATTACCTTCTCTTTGCTTCTTCATATCGAAGGCGCAATCTTACTTTCTCAGCCAACTGATTATTGCTGCTGGTAATAAACTAAGACAAAACAAAATCAGTAACTTAGTAATTACTCCTATTTTGACATTTTCTGATGACACTAATGATGCTGCAAGTTACACTTTCTCTTATCAAACTAACTCATCAGTTATCGTAGTTATACCAATCACAGAATGGGAAAATATTTTCCACAAGATTCAGCAGCTCTTTTGCCTCATTCACCACAGTGGAGTTCCTACTGCATGCATCTCAGGCTCCTACTTTCATGCACACACGAGTAGTTTTGAAATCTTAAAGTTCTGTGACATCTTTGGTTTTGGATGAAGTCTTACTTCTGCTGCTAAGTCTTGAAAACAAATGATGTCTTATCATGGCCAAATTGAAGAGCTTTAATCACATGTGAGGCCCTGATTGAAAACGGTCACAAACATTTAAGTAATGGCTCACAAGAGAGGCTTCTGTGATGACTGACATAAAACACAGTGCATTCTAAAGCACTGCTCAAACCCTCGCTGAGGCTGGCAAAAGCCTGCCAATTATGATCTTGAGACTGAAGGCTTACGTAGCACTCGCGACGCATGTTTAATGGCATCAAAATATCAGCATGTATGTTATCATTCTTACTCATTAACATTTACAAGTTGAAAGCAAAATGCACTCTTGTAAGAGAAGAGTTCTCATTAGAGTTTAGTCCATACACAGCTACGGAATGTTTCTTGTCTAGTAGCGTATCACTTATGAAGAGCTTTGGTCACGTGGAAGTTTAAACCAGGAGATCATTATTTCATAGGCACTCACCCGTGCTTGAAACCTTATTATGGTAATATTATGGCAGTGCTATTCCAGTTCAGAGGAATGCTTCCACATGCAATTGGTTTCTCACTTGTTACTTACATTTCCTGAAACATCCGTCTGGGAGCTGACATCCAGATACTGCCTGGGTAACGAAGGGCTTGAGCTTTCTAAGGACACACTGCTGGCCCACAGGTCTGACTGTGATCCTCTGTCATTCACAAAGCTGTCTTTTAACCTGGCTAAACTCTGAAACCATAAAAATTCATCACATGAGCTCACTTTCACTCAAAATACCTTGGCAGCTATATGCCTTGGCTGAAACTCTGACTGTTCACTGCATACAGTCAGACCCTGCAGACACGAGAGCATTAGCACACTCTCATGCCCACATGTTCTCTGCTGGGAGCCTGCTGGAGGACACAGACCAAATGGGCCACTGTTTTTTTAAGGCTTCTGCATATTTGCTCTTTGACAGCAGAGCAGACAAGATCAAGAAACCCTAAGACAACAGCCCATCTCTAACCAAGTGTTCACTACTGTCAGTTATGCTATTTTGTATTTCTTATTTCCAAAATCTGAAGATTAGGGTCACAGTCCAGCCAAAATATAGAACTACTTTAGATTAATAAAAACTAAATGACATGTAAAATCAAAATAATTAATATAAAGTTAAATTTAAGTAATTTAATAGGGACAAAATACTACAAAAGCTGCTTCAGTACCTGAATGAGGTCTTGCTTTTCCTTCTCCCCCGATGTGATGGCCTTCTTGAGAGCTTTCATTTCACTTAAAATGGCTTGTGCTTCATCAAGTTTGTAGCCACCTTGAGTATCAGACATTTTCATGTCAATACTGCGTAGAAATTTGAGAAAACATACAGTAAGCTAACATCTAAAATTAACTGCATTATATAAATCACCCTAGACATACATCTTGACAATCATTTTTAAGAAAACACACTAAGTATGTCAAAAGACAAGCAGTGATGATTGGAGCTCTTTGTTCCTTTTAAGCTACTTCATCAGAAGTACATTAAACATCGAAACTCTGATTTTAGCCACGCAATTGCTTTGATTCTTTAGGGAGGGAAGACATGAGGAAAAAAAAACACCAAAAAAACAGTGTTCAGACAGACTTCTATTAATTACCTTGTTTCTAAACCAGATAAGTTAGCTGTATGCTAACTGCATTATTTTAAGGCACAGACCTCACACACTGATGTAAAGGGTACAAGCTAATCACAAGCCACTTCATCCTTCCCTCTTCTGAAAGGACCATTTACTGAAGTTGGCACTTGAGAAAAAACCATAGGATACTAAATCAGTGACATTACTTAATAATGCCATGTGTGTATTCACAGAGAGACAAGCACCTGAAGCTTGCCCCCACCCCAATTTTTTCTATTTTATCTATTTATCTTTTCCTATCTTTCTCTATTATGACAATAGGCTGTACTGTATACATATTGAAAAATATTGAGTACAACAGAATGAACCAAGATACTATCATGAAGTGTAAAAGTAATTTCCCCATGAAGTCAGTTCTCATCTAGCTAATCACAGACAGACACAGAACTGAAGGAACTAACCCCATGGCTATGAGTCGCTCATGTGCCTAAAGATCTCAGCAGCAACATATCTCAGCTTATGCTCTTCAGGCAGCTATTTGTAAATGTAGAAGGGGAAGTACTACAAGTTACCAAAAGTAAGACCTTCAGATCCAACTTACTTCTTCAGAGTTTGAAATCCATGCTCTTTGTACTGGATTTCTTGCTTCATGTGAGCGACCTCTCTCTTTAGTTTATTGACCTGTAGGAAGTTGGTGCATGTTTAGAACAATACCTGACATGAGTATTTAGGCACAGAAGTATCCATTCAATTCAAATTTTTTTTTTAGTGTAGACAATATTATCTAGACAAATTTCACAGATAATCACTCCATCAGCAACTAACAGCTGAATGCATACTCTCCAGGACATTATCAGTGTCTAGGGATTTATCCAACACCCAGATGCCACATCATTTAATCAGGGGCTCAAGAGAAGCTCCAACCTCATAAGCAGAAAAGGTGAGAAGAAAAAATTGAAAGTCAGGAATGAAACACATGCTGATTTTACTCACTGATGTTTAAAATCTTTCCAGTCATTAAAAAACGTTAAGTATCAGGACCAGAGTTACACTGCAATGATACAAACCATCCTCCAAGATATCAAATTAAAAGGCCTCTCTGCATGAGTAACACAGCAGGCCGATAACACATATTGTAAATCCACTGACCCTACAGCTTGTTTTATATTCTTCCACAGAGGCCAGACTGACCTACTTTACTTCAGTCCTTTCTTCTTCCCAAACCAAGCTCTGCATGAGGGAGCACACTGCCACTGCTAACAATCTGCACTGAGCTCTCCACAAAACAGCTGCCATTCTCTGGAGAGAGCTTGTAGCTCTCTGGTGCTGCAGCACACTGAGGAGAGAGCATGCAGTTAAATGGAGCAAAATGTATTATCAGTATACAAGGAAGTCTAAAGTCTATCAGGAAAACAATTGTTTCAGTCTAAGCCGGTAACATTTGAGAATTCTGATAGTTTATCTCCTAGATAACGAACAGCAAATTAGCTCTTTCAACTACTTTTGAGTCACCTTTCAATGTTTTTCATGAGGTTTGGAAATATTTGAAGTTTGCTTGTGGCAAGTGAAAATCCACTTGCACTTCTTACCCTGGATTTCGTAGTAGCAATCTCTGCTTTGAGGATCTCTGGGTCATACTTGGAACTTGACGATGAGCCAGACAGCACTAGAGCAAAACAAACACTAAATTTAGCAGCTTTACTATCCTCACCTACTCTTCTATCAGCCCCACACTATGAATCTAGTTTACTAGAATCTCTCTTCTCACCTCTCGCATTTCCAAAAGCATTTAGCAGAACTGAAGGGAAACAGCTCCCTTCAACAAGCATAAGGATTTTTTTACACTTTCTAGCTGTATAATAATCCCTGAAAATTCAGAAACAAAGGAACGTGAAGAACAAGAAAGGTGATGCCAGCCTTCTCACAGGCTTGAGGACATAGCCAATCATCCAATGTGTCACACTGGATTAAATCAGTGCCCATTAAGAGCAGAACTCTCTTCTCAGCAGCGGTTAAAACTCTTACGCTTCAGAAAGTACAGAAGTTTCCCAGTGTGCAATGTTGTTAGAAGCAGCTGTAGGCAAGGGAGTTACTTTCATCCTTGCAGCCATCATCTTATGCCATACAAAAACATGGGAAAACATTACTAGTTCTTTGGTTGTATTTTTACAAATTAGCACCACCCTAATGCAATTCAAATTCGTAACTTATTACTTTAATACACCAGTCAGTACTTAGGTGGAGACCAAAAAAATACCAAAAACTTCATTTCAGACATGACAGAACCCTATTCAAATGTTAAGAACCCTTCAATGACAAGGCTACTTAAATACTTTCTGACATCAGGCATAAGATTCACCACCTTTAATATATAACCCAGTGAGAGTGAAGAGACAGCAGGGCAGGGTAGGGGGCTGGTTCTTTGATGTGGCTCCTGAAAACAAAGTTTACAATAGTAAGGATTATGAAAAAAACATTCTTTGCAGGAAATACATCCTCCTCTGGACATTTTCCAGTTCCTAACCAGTAACAGCAAGCAGAATCTTGGCCTTCTATAAACTTCTCTGTACCTTTTTTTTTTAAGCAATAGGCATTGAGGTTTCCTGCTGTGACAGAGAATACAGAGTAGAAAGCAATGTTCTTCATATAGAAATACTCCACCGGTGCTTCCTTTCACTTCACATATTATACAGACTCCTGAGCATCCTAAGACAGTCACTAAACTACCTGGGATGTTAAACTCCAAAGAGGCCTGAGAGTGCTACTCAAGAGCAGCCTTCTGGCCTCGTTTCTGTATTTTGGAAAGGTGGATCAAGGAACAACACAGAATCTCATTTTATCCTCCCCCTGCATTTGTTGAAGGCCATGCTTAAAATCTGTACACCACATCCAGTCACCAGGAAAACCACAGTAATAATGCTCATAATACTATCCTTTAGCAAACGGGTGTTAAACAAGTCTTGCTTAGTTTCAAAAGCAAACACACAAGTAACTTGACACAGCATAACATACCAAAGGGCTTTATTAGGGAAGCAGCTTCAAGCATTTTACTCTCCTAGTGAGATCTGACTGAGAAAATCACTTGACAGTACTCACAGCTGGTCTGAGAGCCCAGTTTGTGCTCCCAAACATCATGCAGCTGCCGGTATTCTTGCTGGGCCAATTCAAGCCTCTGCTGTTTCACTTGATAGATCTCCTTCTGTGCAGCAATTGCCTCTTGGGCCAGGATAAGATAGTCCTTCAGCATATGTTCCTGCTCCCGCCGCCATTGCACACGAGGATCTTCTATCTGTGTGGTTTCTTTAAGAGAAAACAGAAGGAGGCAAGATGAATTAAAAAAACCAGGTCTGTATTGCTGCTTGGACAAGCTCCACCATCTATGACAATATTTTAAAAATGCTTGTGCCCCTTCTCCCAGCAAAAAAGATTGTAATAAGGACACTTACGTTTTCTTTTCAACCCCTTAGGAAGTGACCATTGATTCACAATGCACTGTGATGATCTCTGCTATTCTGACTTGTACAGAATAATACAAGCTGAAATCAACACACAACTCACGACCACATCTGCTGTCGATGGCAACACGATTCAGCCTCTTGAAACGCCCATGCAAGCATATGCCCACACAGACACTAGAAAACTGACATTGAATGCAAGGCTTATCTTTGTTGTACCTGGTTTATAACATTTCTAATGAAATAGCTCTGCTATTTCACTGATAGAAAAATTTTCTGAAAACTTCATTGCCACGTGACTGTAATTGCTTTCATATTATCACATACAACTCTACCTGTCCTGTTTGGCTGCAAGGTGTCTGTTATTAGCAAGAGGCAATAAAGCCTTCACACTCACATTCTATAGGTAAGTACAAAGTATTCCTAAGTCACAGAGCACGTGTGAAAGCACCTCATATTACTTTATATAAACAGCATCTCAGGAGGAGAGTAAACATTTCCCTCACCAAAAGAAAGCACAGCAGTAAATCACTGCAGAATATACGAGGTAGAGTTTGAGATAGATTTTTGTTGGGCAACACAGGCAATGCAGTCATGGATAGCTACATCACCTTCATCTCCGTTACCCCAAAACAACCAATGCATTACTTTTAAGATTTTTAATCAATGAAGAAGCATAAGGGCACAGACGTAGCTTATGTCTGTATACCCTGTGTACCCTAATATCAATACAGCAAATTTGGTATTTGCTTCTATTGTGAAGAAGTGCCCCAAATATTTTCCATTTCTCTTTCAAGGTTATTACATGTTCTTGCTTGGTACAGGTTCCAATGCTCATGTGACTAAGTGCTATAAGCTGTCTGAACTACAGCACATGAATAAGCATACCTAGTCACCACTCCATGAATAATGAATGAATAGCTGCTTGAAACTATCAGAGGGAATCTAATATGCATATCTTAAGAGCCTCTTTAAATATGTAGTTAGAGCAGTCACAGTGGAAGCTAGGAGCAATTCTTCAGTGAGTCAGACATAACACTAACACTGCAATTTGCAGGACTTAGGCAAGACAACATTTTGACAATAACCCTAGAAGCAGAAATCAAAATGAAGAATTCTACACAAAGGATGGACACTCAACGACATTTTCACAAGCTTGTCCATGGAGGGGAAAATTAACAGGACATCTCAACAACACAGCACTTCAAATGACATAGCACAGTCTAAACAAAAGCTGCAAAAGGTGGTTAGAGGAACAAAAAACCCCAAAACTTTCAGGAAACTAACACTATAGCTCATAGAATTGTTTCAGCAAAACATTGTTACAGATCCTGCTAGCAAGCAGGATTTTTTACTCATTTTGAATACTGAAGAGATACCTGGAAAAAAAAATGCTTCAAAATAACTTGAGGAAAAAAAACAACTGCTTTTATCAGTCGAATGTGTTAGCATTATCCCAAGAGGGAGGCTGTGGTCTTGCTTAGAGAAAGAAAAGGAAAAGTCAGGGAGACACAGGAACATATCAGCAGTAGGAGTCTCAAAATCACATACTCCTGTCTCTGTACTTGCCCACAAAAAACACATTTTCCAAATAGTCATTACATACATCTTGAAATGGAGTAACTCCCTTGTCTCCATAGTTAAGCAGAAGGTGAAGCCTGCTGCAAGTTACTTGGAGATGCCTGGATATCTCAATCCTGATGGGCAGCTTCCCCAGATCAGACTGCATCAATGATCATCAGGAACCACAAGGCAGGCCTCTTTATTTCAAGCTTAACAAATATGTTGGCAAAGTATCCATGAGTCTTCAGAACTCATTCAAGACGCATGATCCTGAGTCTACCTGTACCTGTGGCTTCTTCAAGCTTTGATAATGTCCAGTTTTTCCCTTGAACTAGCAGCCTGTTCTTCCTGTAATTACAAGAAGGGCAGTGGAAGTTGCTGCAGGGAAATCCCTCCTTATAAGCCACCTGGATGAAGACTGTTCAAGTCTTCCACTCCTCCTGCATCTCTCAGAAAGCCAGCAGCTTAACTCAGTACATGGTCCAGCCTGCCTGATACAAGGACCACATGCACACACAAAAATAAGTACAGTACTGTTCATCGCAACAGCAAGGGCAGGAAGCAGAGAAGAAAACTCTAGCTTGTCTGGATCTATGTGCTACATGTCTGTGTGTTCTTCCACACCTTACTCCTAAGCTGACACTGCCACAGCTCTCTGCTCACACACAGTAATGTCCATGCAACTCCACAATGAGCCATCCAAGAGAAAGTGCTGCCCAAAGGCACATGCCATCAGACAAAGCAAATGCTTGGCACCCAGCTCAGAGAGGATGGAAATCCTGAAATGGCTTTAATCCCATTTTTCCAAATATTCACCTCTTCTTTCTTAATAATCACTAAATGTATCCCTCAGTGGTAGCATCAAGATTTGTTATCCTGTTCTGAAAAGCCATCCACGAGCATGGTGGCCAAGAGCTCTTAGCTTGCTCTCAGCTAACAAGAAATGCAAAATACAGTTGTAAGTCAGATGCAAGAGCTACAGAAGTAAAGGTCATTATATCATGGGATGCCTTGTGAATTTTTAATTTAGTGTTGATCTTGTCATAAACAAGTCTTCATATTTGAAGAATGTAACCTCAATATTCTTGTATCTGTAACTAAAAAGAATCTTTTCTTTGGACAAATCAAATTCCAAAGAAGTTCTATGAGGATCTGAGATACCCAAGGCTATGCACCAATACTGTCTTAGAAATATTCTGAATACTCAATTTAATTACATTTATTTTGCCACTGAGGGAGGGCTAGGAGTCTTCTCCATTTCACTTTAAAGGGTTCCTAGCTTTCGATTTAAACTTAGATCTGTCCTTGAGCTTGTTTCTGATAATTAGGCTCAAATATATCAGTTCTAAAGCAAGAACCAATATGCCTCCATCCCCTGCTGCTCCTTCCTGCACAGGCCGAGCCTTAGAGAGGAGTAAGGTTTTGGACACTCTCCAGAGACTATTTGACACAAACCACAAAGATGTGCCTCTTGATTAACTGAAGGTAAGAGGATATGGTTTGCTTTATCATGATTTGGATTAGAGCTGGCTTAAGAAATACGGTAATGATTTTGTTTCCATTCATCTTAACCTTTTAAATGAAGCTCTAGTTCAAGTACTGCAGCCTCTGGCATCTTCGAGAAGTGGAACTTTAACAGCAACTGCTGTTAAGCAGGTGTCAGCATCATTTGAAGCTGTAACTGCACACCCTTGAAGCTTGTGGTTTCGAGTAGCGTGGGTCAGGGATAACTGTCCTGGATTGACCACACAGAACTCAAACCTGCAGCATAATCTTTATGCATTCACAGTGAAGTCAACTCAAACGCACAGAATAGATCTTCCTCCGTTTGTCCTAACGACATACTGAAGCTTGTTACCTGCAACACTCAAGAGGTCTAACAGGTATTTAAAAGCATGTAGATATTGTGCTACTGGGATGACATAAGTTTTAAATAAAAAAATTTGTGTCACTATTAGATCTGAAGATGCTTAAACTTTGTATTGCAGGCCGTACTTAGGGCTTTTTGAGAATACACTTGTTCCATCTTACAGTTTTAATACTCTGAAGTTGGTATAACCTGGAATACGCAGTCTCAGGCAAGATGGAAATGTGGCCCCCCAGGAAAGGAAGGGAGAGTAAAAAATAGCTAAGACACAAGGTGGACCTCCATAATTTTAGTTAAAAGATCTTTCTTGTAGCTTGCTTAAAAAACAGAACACCAAAACCTGAGGTTCTCAGTTGGCAGATTTTTATTTATTTTTAAACATTTTTAATGTCAAGATACATCTGTGTTTTGCTTTTTTTTTTTTAGAAGTTTCTCTTCTCGTTAGTTACAATAATCTACATTTGAAAGGGACTGTGCAGGGCTCTGCTGTGAACCCCTGGACTACAATCGCAGCCCTTCTCTAAGGGGAGCAAAAGTCACTGATTTATTTTGGTTATGACTTTTTCAGGGCATTAATTCTAGCACAACACATTTCTTAACAGTATCTGTAATGACACAATCAAGTTCTTAAGTTTTATTACAGGTAACTTCAATGAGCTGCAAAGCACAACATTTTTGGTCTATCAAACAATCTAACAAAGACAGTTAAGTAGTGGCTTAGTTTGACCATACAGAATAAGATGTCACGAGCTTGAATTTAACTCTTTTCTTACCTACACACAATTCAGGATACCTCAAATTTGAGAATTTCCTCCCTAGTAAAAGGGATGTGAACTCTAGCAGCTCAGAGAAAGCACCACTAACCATACCAGCAGTCATTCAGTTTATCCCTGCCATGGAAATCAACACAGGACCTTTGCACTGCTTCTGATGGTCTTGTCACAAAGACAAATTCCAAGGTAAGAACAAACTCCAGATCACTGCTGCCTAGTCGGACTCTTCAGTACAGCCAAATCTTAGAGAGGTGTGTCCACATTATCAGCTTGAACATGACTGTTGATCTGAAGACCGCAAACAAACAGGTCTCAAATCCTTGTTTTAGAGGGGGAAGAGTAGCTCCCAATATGCAGAAAGGCAGGCAATTTTGTGGTTTTCCATTCAGTGCATTTTAAAGGTACAAGATAATGTCTCTGCAAAGTACAGTAACATGCCACTTACTGGTGTTGTGGTCTATGTAATAAACTCCAACCTGAGGGTCATACGCTTCTTCCCATCCTAATGGCAATTCATCACTAATGCAGTCAGCAAACGTTAGTGGCTTCGTATACCTGAAATGCAAAATATTTAGGATTAAAAATACAACACTCCCACATGTCAATTCCAAGAAGAAACCAAGTCCCTTTTTGGTATAAAACACTGAAGAAGTTGAAAACTATTTTAAAGCTTCTGCTCTTACTTAATAACATTCCCCAAACCCTTCCCTTTCTTCATCTGAAGTTACAGCAAAATGAATTCACTGTGAAAGAATGTCCGAGCCTTCCTGGCTCAGGCAGTACTATTCAAAGGAACACGAGAAACTTTGCCAGAAACAATCCCAATCTCTTCACTGAAAGAACAAGATTGTTTGCAGGCCAGTCCTGTATCCAAATAAGTAGACAAGAAGAGAAGAAGCAAGATGAGAAATATAATTTGCATAGCATGAATAATTAAGACTATACAATCAATAGCAAGTGCTGAGGACTGTGGGATCACTCCAGTCATTTGCATTGCAATATGTTCTGTTTCAATACTGACAAACTAGAACAGTTTCTCTGTATCATAAAAACAAGTAATCCACTCAGTCCAAACAAGAATCATTTCCACAAAATTGCTCTGATGAGTTTCAGCACAGGCAGCAGCTCTCTGAAGGCTTGCACAGCTAAAGCAAAGCTCACTTCTGAGCTCAGCCTTACAGACTTCAATTACTGAAGCTGCACTCCTTCCCTCCCTTTGACTCTGAGCTCACAAGGTTCAGCTCATGCCAACAAGGTGAGCTCAGAAGCAGGGCCTTGGGGCAGCAGACACAGGATGCAAAGCAAAGCACCAAGTACCTTCTCCAGCTGTTATGCTGCACACACCATGAGCATTGCAGCCAGAAGAGTCCGAGCAGGTCTGTGGGAAGTCCTTCAGATCCCAAGAAAATTCAGCAGGACTGAGAGCTCTGTAAGCTGTAGAGTTCTGAGCACACTTCAACAGAGCTTATCTGGAGGCACTATGCAGTGAACCAGGAACCCACGTTAATAGCTGAGAACCATGTGTCAGCAGAATAGGGCATTCTAGGAACAAGCCTCCAGATTTAGAGGTTCAACATAAAACTAACATTTAAGATGACTAATGCACGTCCCCAAAACATGACCTGGAAATCCGGTACATGGCAAGACCAATGTAGAAACACGTCCAGGAAAGCTGCAGAAGCCAATATCCTCTCTATAGTTACCTGCCTTTGCACTTCTTTGAACACACTGCCTTTGCCATGTGAAGCAGTGCATGAACCACCAGTCTCTCAAATGGAAAATGTGAAGAATTATATCACAAAAAGAAGAAAATCAGAACTTCCCAGCACAGAACTGCTGAAAGTCCCTTTATCACTCAAATTCTACTGAAAGGTTTGTTGCTTTTACTTTTTAAGAAGATTATTTAGACTGTTATCAATACCATAGAACATCCATACAGAAAATGGATTACTCTGAACAATCTCAGTATTGCTGACAGCTAGATGTGCATCATCAGGATGCCTTCTTCCCAAATGCCAAGCGTGTACTTCAGCCACTCAGTTCTTTCAGCTGGAGTCCTGGAGAAGGCAAAAAGGTGAGATCACTCTAATCTAGCAAGGACAGGAGCCAGCCCAGTTCTTCTGGGAGACTTGCCAGCAGGTACTGGGGCTCAGAAGCACAGAGTCACTATTAAAGCTCGGAACATCTCCCAAAAAGCACCCACCACCAACCAGACTAATGTTGGCTCCCATTGCTGATAGCAAACTTGCAACTATCCCATTTATGCAGTTAAGGAAGTATTCATTAAAGGAAAAATTTGACATTCAACTAGCAAACAAAGAAGTAATTAGCCTCAGAATTAACAACATAATTTCATTTATTACAGACAACATATGTCATATAGCTATTTCCTCAAATAACTGCAGCTTTAGAACCAAATCACTCTTCTAAACTCCTTCCTTTGGTGCTGCAGAAAGAAACTGGCACATATCAAAGAAACAATGCTACAATGACAGATGAAAGACATGCAGTGTGGTGCACAGCCAGATTAATGAAGAAACAATTACAAGGGAGATATTACTTTCCTTTAAGATAGTGTGATTTGTGCATTTGTTATGAAGACAAATACTTCAACTTCCAACAGGAGCCCAAAAAATCAAGTGTCTTCCTAAGCACACCCACAATGCAGCACAATCTATTAAGGTAGGAAAAGGTAAAGCTTTTCTCATACAGCAAGTCACAATTCAGTCCGAGTGTAATTTCTGCAAAAACAGCAGAGTTTCTGCATATGGGAAATTAAAGCCAGGACACATCTGCAGAACGACTTCTTTTGAAACATCTCATTTGCAATTCACAAAGCTTCCTCACAGCCTCGGAAAAATCTCATCAACTCAGTCAAATATATTATCATTTAATTGGCCTTCACTGTAGCTAGACTCAACTGTCTAAAAGAATTGACTCCTTTCACCCACTGTGCATGCACTACAAGGAAAAGAACCTACAGAAGTATTTATGCATTCCTCACTGTCCTTGGATAGAGAACCTCCAGACACATTCATCCAAGCTTCCCAGGGAAAGCAGCACATGTAGAAGTTCAGAAGGTCCTGACTATGCATGACTTCTGGTCTCCAAAGAGGAAACCAGAATGCGTGTGGGGGGTTGCTCACACATCAAACAACTTCTATTAAACCCAAGCAAGTCTAGTTAGAAGTGACACACTTTTAGGCACATCTTCCAGCTACACTAGGTTTGCCCTGACACCTTGCCTGTGGCTGCCTTTTCCCCTTCTCAGAGTACAGAACATTCATTCAGCAAGCTTCAATCAAGGTTGGTGGGGTTTTTTTTGGATTTTTTTTTTTTTTGGTTTTTTAAATAGGAGCATTTAGAAACAGCACATCAGCTTAGTTTTATCGATTCATAACACCTAAGCTTTTAATGTGTTACTTTTTCATTTGATCTTATATTCAGGAAATTCAGCTGTAACTTCCAGAAAGTGTAATGGATCATTAAGATACCTGGAAACTAGGTGTCCTTAGCAACCAACACCCAGCAGCAAGCCAAGGGCACTGCTTCAGAGACCAATCCTGATAACAGAGGTAAAAGATAACAGCCCCACATGGCGCACTACCCTGAGAAGTATCATTTGGTCTTGAGGCAGAAACAGGAGAGAGGAAGCCTTAGCCCAAGCTTCCACTCATCACCCCGTAAATGCGTGGAGACGCTTCCACCTCTATGAAACGTTTGCCCATAACTCCTCCAGTATTCATACATCAAATGATTTTCAAATTTCTCTTCCACAGCAGGAAACAGTTTCCTAGCTCTGACTGCCATTTTTAATGAGAGGTTTCTCTATTTCTTATGATTTTTTTACATATCACCTCCAGCTCCTAGTACAGATAAAACTGGAAGCCAGCATTATCATGCACAAATACTTAAATTCAACCCTGCTCATCTCGGATTTGGAAAGCGTTTCTACTATCTCCAACTCTGCTCTTGTCAACCAAAAGCCTCATTACACAGGAAACTGAAGGCAAATAAGTCTTGTATAACAAGATTTTGATTGACAGTAGGCTTGTTAAACACAGCTGTAACATCACAAAGGTTTCTTAGTGAAGTGGCAAACAGGTGAACTGTGCCATTTACAGATTTGAACTTAATACTATAAAGATATCAGAAATCAATTCCTGTAAAAATAATGTTACATGTTAGCTTCAGCTACTGCATTTCAGTGCCAACTACAAGCCCCCAGCAATCTGACAGAACCATGGTGCCTTTCAGTTAAGCTGTGTGTACAGACACGTATTCATATGCACACATACGCAGGAAACAGCGTGCTTAGGTCACAAAGACAGTTTATCAACCATCAAGGGACTGTCAAGTTCCTGCCTAGTACTTAAACCCACTTAATCCCCATATTTGCAGGGCTCCTCAAACCACCACAGCAAAGTAAAGGCATTCCAAGAGAAGAGCTTTATTTCAGTCAGTTCCATACAGATCACATGGCCTTACACAGAAATCCTTCACGACTCTCCATGGGTGAAACTACAAAGTTAGGGATTACCAACAGCACCACACTGACTGCAGAGCTCAATGCGCATCGAGGTGAGGCAGCTCTTGCAGGCAGCAGATCCTTGCAGCCACTGCAATGTCCACCACAGACTAGCAACTGCAGCAGCTGCCTTCAGTTTTTTCTTCCTACAAGCACACAGCTTCATGGACAAGTACCACCTCAGGTTGGATATTAGGAAAATTCCTTCTCCAAAGGAGGGCTCAGATGCTGGAACAGGCCGCCCAGGGAGGTGGTTGAGTCACCATCCTTGGAAATGTTCAAGAAATATTTATATGTTGTACTAAGGTACATGGTTTAACAGGGAAGCATTGGTAGTAGGTGGATGGTTGGTGGTCTTTTCCAACCTTGGTGATTCTATGAAACAAGATAAGAAGTTACCAGTTCTGGCAAATATTTCAATTCATAACATTTATTTTACAGCATCAGTTTCTGAACCAAACAATTTGTGGGAGAAGGCTTGAAGTCAGGTTTTATTTTTATAGAATGATAGAATGGCTTGAGTTAAAAGAGACCTCAGATCATCTAGTTCCAACCCCCATGCAATGGGCAGGGTTGCAAACTGTTAGTTCAAGCACTTGGTCAGGCCGCACAGGGCCCCATCCAGTCAGAGCCAGCGCATCTCCATAACCACTCTGAGCAGCCCACGCCAGCACTTCACCGCATTCTCAGTGAAAAACTTCCCCTGGCATCTAATTACACATCCCCTCCGTTAGTTTAAAACCATCTCCCCTGTCCTATCACTATCTACTTGTGAAAAGTTGATTTCCTTCCTGTTTATAAGTTCCCTTCAAACATTGGAAGACTGTAATAAGGTCTCCCCGGAGGCTTCTTTTCTCCAGGCTGAACAAGCCCAGCTCCTTCACCCTGTCCTTGCAGGAGAGGCACTCAGGCCCTTTGATCATCTTTGTGGTCCTCTTCCAGACCCCTTCCAAAACCTCCACATCTTTCCTGTGGTGGGGGCCTGGGTCTGGACGCCAGATGGGGCCTCCCAAGGGCAGAGAAGAGGGGGACAGTCCCCTCGCTCTCCCTGCTGACCACCCCTTGTTTGATGCAGCGCAGGACACCGTTGGCCTGTTGGGTGGCAATTACACACTGCTGGTCCACACTAAGTTTTTCATCTACCAGGACCCCCAGGTCCTCTATGGGGCTACTCCTAATCATATTCAACTGCTTTACTTGAACAAGCTCTTCACTCAGCATTTCTCTGCGTCCCACCTGCCTGACATCCCCTTCTGGCAGCATGGCAGCCCACACCATGCAGACTGGACTGGAGCAATCCAAGAGCCCACCAGCAGCCCCCGGCAGCACACATTCCCCGAGGGCAGTGCAGAGGTAAGGCGCTGCAGTGAAGGCTGCTGCCACTCAGTGGGCTGCTCTGCTGCCAGGAGCCTCACCATGACAGCATACAGAGTCTTTGTTTTTAATGAGGTCATCCTGTTCTCAAGACAGTCGATGATTATTTTTAAACTCCAGCATTAAAAATAAAATCTGTCACATTTCTGACAAGTTTTCTAGGACTGGAGCAATCTACCCCTTACAAGAGCTTTTAAAAATAGACTCCCACACATTTATTACTCAAATCTGCAATCCAGCCCTCAAACACACTGGGCTATTCGTCTCTATAGTAACTCCATTTTCCCTCAGAGCATCTCCTCTAGCTGCATAGAGGATTACCTTTGGAGGCCAAAGGTGTGGTAGCGGGGAGGCTCTGTTTTGGGATCTCGCTGGCAAACCTTTCCTCACCCACCATCCCGAGCACTGTGAAACACTCCCTTGCATTTTGCTCCAGCTGCAATGCAGGGAAAGGTGTTGAGAACAGCTCACCCCTGACAGCCAGCCCCTGAGACGTGACAACAGACAGCTGTGGGCCACTACAACTCAGCTCCCCAGCACTGTGACATTTTTAGCGGAGGAAGTCTCCCCACCCATAGAGCAGAAAGCAGCCACTAAGAGCCACCAAAGGTGGAGGTGTTCAAGGAACATTTGGACGTTGTGTTGGGGGACATCGTTTAGTGAGAACTATTGGTGATAGGTGGATGGTTGGACTGGATAATCTTGAAGGTCTTTTCCAACCTTGGTGATTCTGTGATTCAAGGACTCACCTCATCCTCTGTCTCTTCCCAGCTTCAGAAACTCCATGCATTGAGTCACCTCTGGAAGAAGCTTATTTTCCACAGTATCTTCATTTTCAACAGTTTCATTGACACCCAATAATTCAGCTATGGTCTCTCCTACTGTTTAACCAAGACATGAGAATACACCAAACAGCTCATTAAGGAGAATCTGAGTTGTACCTAAATTGCTAACTTACAAATTCTTTTATTCTTCTACAGAAACAACCTGTGTTAGCATCTAGCTGGGCAGCACACAAAGCACCAAGGACTTGCAAGGACTCCAGGAATCAGGATACACCCTGTATTCCAAGCATTCCAAATAAATGAGGGCTGGAACTAGATGATCTTTGAGGTCCCTCCAACCCAAGCCATTCTATGGTTCTATGAAATACATTCATACATTCAGTAGTAATATTAGATCTATATTACTCAAACAGACTAATGGAAGTATCAAAGTACACAATTTAACACCCCACTAAACCCAGCAAGCATCCCAGTATGCATCAGTCAACTGCTTCAGAGCTGCTTGCTCATTCTACCCATTTTTGAAAAAGCCTTGCACATTCACAAGTTCTGCTTTGCACAGTGACAGTACTTGTCTGTGCATTTCTTCTCCACACAGATTATTCACCTTTGGAAACAGAAAACTACTAAGCTATTTGTGTAGAAAAGACTATCAAAGACCAGTTACAGGTTTTAGATCATTCCTAGAGATTAACACACTGGCTCTGCTAGCAGGAGAGAGGCAGGAGGTCAGTCATACTCTCTTAATCACTCAAATGCAAAATTCCTGAGATAGTTCAAGGTTAAAAGTCAGGAAGTAGGAGCTAGGGCTTCTCACAACATTAACTTGCCTGCCGGCCTGTATATCCTGCATGCTTTCCAGAACTGATTAAACAGAAAAGATATAGAAGTGTAAGGTACAACTCTGAGAACAGTGCAGCACTACCACTCTTAAAGCATACAAGAGTTTGAGTTTAACCATGCGAGTCATTCAAGCATCCTTGGTTTTAAACAGTTAAGGCTGTTTTTTCTTGTTATTTTCTTTCCCCCCAAAGGAGTTTGACTTCAGTTCTTCCACCATCAGAAGCAGCCTTCCCACCTGCAAAGCCTGAATAGATTAATTAGAATCAAGTCAGGTCTCCCTTTCACTCAGTTCAGCTGCTTTGGAAGAAAGGGACTCTCCACTTCACAGCAATGGGTCAATTGTCTACCAAGTATCCAGCCTGAGTAGTCCAACTAGTTTCTTGATGTATTTTGAAGATTAGGAACTGGAAGGTTTGTTTCTGTTCATGCAGCCTGCGCTCCTCTGAAAGGCTGCCTACAGAGCGTGGGCAGCAACAGTTTACACGGGCAATATGCCTCAGAGATAAAGAGGAGTAAAGGACACCCTTTCCTGCCTACCTCCAGCTTATACAGCAGGGAGCCAATAGCTACTTACTAAAATACACATTTATTTGAGACTTTGGCAACATGGAAAGCACTGAGCAATATACCTCAGTCTTCAGGAAGCTGTTACGCCAGGGATGGCCGCGTGCACTCAGAACTCAGTAGTGGCAGCAGAGTAGGAACTGAGCTGCCCATTTGGAAGTGATTTTTGGTTCACCCTGCAAACAGACATTGGCAGGCACCCTGAATTTTCACTTCACACAGTACTGTTTGGCAAGTAAAAACCTGAATTCTTCAAGGAACAGCACACATCGCCTCATTTCTACCAGCATGTTCTATCCCTACTGAGGAAAAAAAAATACAGAATGATAATGAATGATTCCTGCTCCCTCACTTGATAGGGTCTTGGCAGCTCTGAAGTCCTGTCCAGGCAGGTTCAGCAATGGATCCTATCAAGCCACAGGAGCCCCAAAGAGATCAAGGGCAGTTAGAGGAGGCCAATTGCTCCTTTAATGTCTCCATGACCTCAGCACTGCCAGATGGGAGCCACAGTATTTCTGTCAGCCTCTAGAATCAGAGAGAGTTGGTCAGTATAGTCTTGGAGCAATGGAAAACAATAGAAGCAGTCTTCATACTGTAGGGAACCTGCTTTGGCAGGGGGGTTGGACTCGATGATCTCTGGAGGTCCCTTCCAACCCCTACAATTCTGTGATTCTGTGATTCTAGTTGGAAAGCCATCCTGAATTCAAGATATGGAACACAATAGTTAAGCATAAACATCACCCTGGGAACTGCAATATGTGCCATTCTGCTCAAGAAAGGTAAACCAAAACTACTTCAACAGGCCCACATAAACAATTCCTAAGAGCTTTGCTGCAGAGCTTCCTGGGGTAGTTCTTCAAGAAGTTAGTTTTTAAGTTGAGGTTACCAGTAACACAGTGTATTATGTCAACAAAGGAAAAGCACTGATACAGCTACATTTGAACTGGAAGAAGCTCCCAAGAAAAGCAGAACACTTCAGCAACACTAAGATCAAGAATGGAGTATTGCCTACCATATTACACATGGAGCATTCAGCACTCTCGGTTTCCAAGACTTCTCATCCAAGAAGTAGCCATTCTCACACCTGCCCGTGAGCCCATGAGGCACCAGCACAGCCTCAGACAGTATGATCACAACAGTATGACCCCGAAAACATTACTGAGAACAGCAACTGCTGTTTCTGGTGCTGACACAATTTCTTGATTCCTGTAAAATCATACTGTTTTAAAGTAAAAAGCAGAAATGTCAAAGAAGAGCAGATGTCTAACAGTACCACGGGAGAGTAAAGCTTCAGGGGATGAATAAGAAGCCTAATACAAAAGCATCAGGGTAAGAATAGGTTTATCACTGTTTTCACCTTGGGAAACAGGAGCATTTACCAAGTAGTTATGCCTAGTAAAAAACAGAAAGAAACAACTCCAAGCCATACTTAGTGCCATGAACAGTACAAAGCCCAAAACATACTCTCCTTCCATTGCAATGGAGTCAATACAGATCAACAGCTACTGAAGTTTACCTGCTCACTTGAGGACAGTAAAAGTGAGATTTGCATTAACAAGAGACTGAACATTCGCCCTCTCCACCTCTCACCCTCCTCAAAAGCCTCCCACCCCAGGTTCTACTAGGCACAAGAAGAATTGAGTCCCGGTGCACAGACCAGGGACCTGGGAACCACAGCTCATACAAACAGGAGCAGAACAATGGCTTGGGTGCTGAGCATGTTCGAGACTCCCCAGCAGTGCCACAGTTTCTATATTGGTGTAGAAGACTGAGAAAGAAGACAATATTCCTGAATTTAGTACAACTTTCACTGTATTTTGAATTGCAACTTGTCTGCTAACTGGGATGAGCAGTCTGCTCACATTCAACATTTAGAGTATTTTAAGACAAGATACAGAAGCAACATATGTTATTTTTTCAGAATTCAAGGGAAAACTCCTTATGAAAATTACATTTCCCCAAACCATTTCCAACTCAAATATTGTTGCAAGGAGTATTATCTGAGGCTTTTTATGAGCACAACATTATGGATTTAATCTGTATCAATTGTTCAAAGAGGATAGGAATAGAAAGGCTCAGCAGTTAAGTAGAAGCAATAAACCAGACCGTGACAAATTGTAACCGGGTGCCAAAAATGCAAGGTGGCATCTTTAAAGTGTGTGTGCCTGTGCATGTGGGTGTTAAATTGTCATCTGTTTGGAATGGGAAACTGACACAGTTATTTTGCTGCAGAAATGAGAATGCTGCATGCTTTGGCCTAAAGCAATTAACCAGGTTTGTACCTAATGAAGCGTGTCCCAAATGTATTTATTTTCAAGTGCCTGGTCTCCAACTGGACTCCACAAAGCTACCCACAGTCAAAGCTTTTTCTCTAGCTACTCCTCAGAAATGCACAGCTTTTCTTACCAGCAAGTGAAGACAGCATAGATGCTCACACTCCAAACTGCGGCTGTGCACTGCGCACATCTATGCTGCCACAGAAGCACTTCACTGCCTATACACCACTTCAAAAAGCAGTGTTAGTGCCCTGTGTGTAACCACAGGCTGTGCAGCAGGGGAAGTACACTGCCGAAACTGAGATATACACTGGAGAGTAGATATAATCTAACTGCACCTGAAACACAGACAGCATCTATCAGTAGTTAATGTTCCCATGCCACCTGCCCTGTAGTACTTCAGACACTTGTGGGATCACGCAACCTGGTGTTATTTCCATTTCTTTTTATCTGCTGCATCTCACCTCCTGAAGGGAAGGCAGTGCCCCCACCACTTAGCAGCACTGACATCCATCTCCCACATTAATATTTTCTTTTTTAAAGGGAACATTTCTACGTAGTGCTAGCTTCCTATTCTCATTACCAAGTTCCTGCCTGGTAACTGGTGGTTAACCAGCAGGAGCAAGAGCATCTCCATTGCTGTGAGCAGAGGCCACACTTCACAGTACCAGCTGAAAATAGAATTCTGAAGATCATTAGCACACATCCAAATTCCTAGCACACATCAGACCTCTAAAATGGAAAGTCTGATAACTGAGGAAACATTTCTGACCAAATGCTGTAAGAAAAGCATTTATAAACAAGTCACCTAAGACAATAGCAAACACCTCAATTCCTTTAATGGAAGATAAGCAGCACAGAAGTTCACATAACCAGAAGAAAGACATTACTATTTTATCCCTGTAGAGAAAACATTGAGTTTAAGTATCTGCTCCCAAAGTTGCAGCAGCCACAGTTCTGGAAGTGCCACAGTCACAGTCAGGCTGCAATGGAACTATGGTTCCTTCAGGAATGCAGCATTTATCATTTCATAGCACCTATTCATAGTAATAAGCATCAGTTTCTTTTTCATACCACAAGAATTGTTTTACTGGACTGTGAAGCTATGTACTTTTCTGGGATGTGCTCCAGGATTAAATGCAACAAAAAAGCATTTCAGAACAGAATCCATCTGTTCTCAGGCAGCACAATTTCTTTACCCAAGCACTCCATGCGACTGTACAAGAACACATGCTAGTAGAGGGGAGGAGGGGAGAATCTACAGCACAAATACATTGACAACTGAGCCAGGCAAATAGTTGCTGCCACAAAAAGCAGCTCTTCCACCTTCCAACCTGCACACCCTGCCCTTGGCTCTGGTTCCTTCCCGCAGCTCTGCCCTCCCCTATCATACCCCAGACCCTCCCACAAGTTGCTCCCAGTCAGTAACACAGATTTTAATGAGAGTCAATTCACCCCCGAGTTACTGGGGCTCTCAGCAGTCAGCTGCACACCAGAAACAGTGAGGGCCCTCAGCAAGAGAGTGCAGCCCTGGCTTCTAGTGAGGACCTGGTGAGGTGTCTGACTGCTCACCAGGATGCTGGGAACCCAGCTCTTGAATGTGCTTCATCTGCCACAGCACTGTAACTTAAGTTGGGCCTCCCGAGTGGCCCATTCACCCCAGCTGCCAGATCCAGCCACACTAATGCATCTACACTCATTATTACTTATAAGTGAAGAGCACAGAAGTTGTCAGCTTTAGCAGCAGGTCCCCCAAATCCCTGCACACCAGCAGGAGCTGGCTGTGCTGCAGGGACAGCTGTGCTCCCGGCAGTGACACGCTGCAGGACACAAGGAGCTGTCTTGTTGCAGCCCTGGGCAGCCAAGCAGCCCACTGCACATGGCTGGCAAAGAACGCGCTTGCCGACTGCACCTTTTCATCTTGATAAGGATTTTCAAGGTCATGTTTGTTTCCCTCCTGGCTCCGGTGAAACCCCAGGCACGCAGCCTGCGGCTGCAGCACATTCCCACCCCACATGTCTCCTAGGTACCAGCACAACCTGTCACATTCCTCCACACCAGCACACCCCATCTCATCAGCTGGCTCCCTGGGCTCAGAAACACCTTACTGACTGTATCCTTTTCTCCTGGGAGTGAGTGGCTGCAGCACCCTGCCGCAGGGCTGGAAGTGGTGCGTAAGGTGTCAGCCTGGGAGCCTCCTCTGCCCAGCACTCATCCCTGCACACACAGCAGGACCACAGGCCCTTGCTGTGCCAGGCAGGATTCCTAGGTAGCTTCCAAAAAAACCTTATGTGCTGCCCGTTCACAGGGCAAGCTAATTATACAAGCTGTTAGGCATGTGTGCATGCACCACAGTGCTCTGAGTCATTAGAGCATGGGATTTATACTTCACTGCACGCATCTTGCTCTTTGTGACCATGTGCCTAGATACAGCCAGAACGAACACAACTATCTGGAATGTCTGCAGCTCACCAACCAGCCTATCTGAATGCAAAGCTGGGCTGCCCCTGAGCCTCACTGGCTGCATATGATCTGGCTGCACATCCAGCTTTCCCAACACTGTTTAGAACCCCTATTCCTTTCCCCCTCCCTCCCAACATTCGAGAAGAGTGCAGTGCAACGTTTAAGTCATGTTCTTTTCTTGTATTATAAAAGCAACTCAAGTGCTGGGGAAAGCCAGGCAGTTCAGGTGATCCCAGAGATGAACATGGGAAGCCCCCCCCCCCCCCCCGGCTCACAGACCCGTTCCTATGGCAGCAGCCACACCTCAGCTGATGGCAATTCCCCCCTCCCCCGTTCAAAGGCACCGGACACCCAAGGCCACAGCTCACCTGCCTCAGCAAGCATGTTTCTGTCCTTCACTCACTTAGCTTTCATTTATAGAAGCCCAGTCTGGTCCCCACAGAGCTCAGGACAGCAGCCCGCAGCGCTACATCCCGCAGCGCAGAGCTGGGTCTGCAGGCTGATGCCCACTGCCACTGCCAGCTAATTGCCACAGTAGATAGGAAGTGTCACAGAGTAGGACAGTGTGTGTTCAGCACTTCGGTTTGGTTCTCATTTTACTCCTGTGCTCATTAACAAAGCATCAGGGTGCATTCTATGTAAAAACGAATAGCAATAGCTGTGTTTTATGTGGATTAGTCAGTTTCTGATATTTCTCATATTTAAAAGAACTTCTGCTAATGATCTCACTTCACCTTCTCAGATCTCCAAGCATCTGACATTACCTCTACACAAGCTCTATCGCCCTCATCCAGTCTGCCTCAGCCCCATAGCATGGCTCCATCCTACAGACATCCCTTTCCTAAGGGATCACATCCTACACCTCATGCTATACTCACACACAGGACTTCTCCCCGGGCCACCAGAAGCAGCCATACAGCAGTGGCAGGGCTCACAGCTCAGCCCAGACCTTCAGCACCAGTGCAAGTTGCAATTCCCACACCAGCTACTTTTTCAGCATTTTCTTCTAACGCCTCACACAAACACTGACCTACTTGGTCAACGCATACTTAGCTATATATGCATACATTAATTTCCTTCAATCAATGCAACTAAAAGAATTATCATTCTTAGTCCAGGTAGTCCACAAAGACCAAGTTGAAGTCCTCCAGCAAATCAAATACTCCTGCTAACCTTGCTTTGCATATCTAAGCAAGCCTACAAACTGATTCAGAGAACCAAAATCAGTGATGAATGCACATAACTATTAAAAACACAGACCTTACCAGCAGAGGTCTTTGAGCTCTCCTCCTTTCTTCCATTAATTGTGTCCTTTATTCAATGTCCTTCTAATAATTGCCAAATCAATGGCAGAAACACGTGCTTCTACTGTTCCACACCCAAGAAGACAAAGGACAGTGATACTGCAGAGACTGCAGTGCCCAGGATGAATGAAGTCACTGAAATCCTAACAACTTTTTTCCTCTGAACTGCTTTGCAGAGTTCCCAAGCAGCAGCACTGAGTCCAGCAAACATGCAGAACAGTGCCCTCCAGATCTGCACACAGCAGATCCAGGAAGGACATCCAGAAAGAAGCCAGCATCCTGTTAGGTGTCACCTTCACAGTGTCACAGCAGATGGAATTACAGCCTGCAGAGCAGCACTAAGACAGCATCCATCTCTGATATTTAAGCTGTCTGCCCCGAAAGGCAAACCGGAAGTGACATTGCTGCCCGTAGCGCCAGCTCAGTGCCCCTGCACCAAGTCAGGGTTTCCCAAGGAAGCACACTGTGGGGGAAGGCTCTCCTGCTGCAGAGCCCAACCCCCATGCCTCCTTGGTTACTGCAGCAGCAGAAACAGAGCCCTGAAAGCACAGAGTAGGGTTGAGGCACAGCAAGGTGAAGGACCCACACCTCCCAGGACCCAGCAGTAGAGAGGCAGGAGGCCACAATGCGCCACAGCCATGACAGGCTCTGGGACAAAGCTGTCCAGCCCTTCCACCTGCAAGTAAGTGCACAAGTGGCCTGCACATCATAAGCTATGGTCTGCTGCACTCTCATGATGAATCCAGAGGCAACCACTTACCACTGTCAGGATACAAGGAAAAGAATCTAACCCACATCCCATCCAGCCTCTAACTTTACTCAATAAAATGATGCAGACAGGTAGTCTAGTGAGAGAGATCAGGGCCTAACACAAAGAAGTCAGGAGTAAAACAAGTCACAGTGCTCACTATTAAAAAAAAAAAATGAGATTTGTTAATAAATTAATGCCTTCTATTCTTCCTCAATAGCATACAATAAAAATATTCTCAGAAAAATGCAACGCAGAGCCTCACAGCAACAAGAAGTGCTGCGTTTCTTCATACATCAGCCATTCCCCTATCTGCACCCAAACCACTTGATGGACTAAGTGCCCATCGCGTAAAGTCAACAAGTCACCTCTTAGGATTCAGTCTCAGAAGGACCAGATTTGTTTACTCCGGTTTTGTCCTTTCTTTAAAGCTAAATAAAGGACCTAATGCTCTTCAAGTGCAGAGTGCTGCACGTTGGTCCCCTGTGTGTCCAGTCACCAGCTCGGGTGCAGTGATGCTCTGACACGGCAGACGGTAACGAATTCTCAGCGCTCATTGTAAATGCAACAACTTTCCAGTTACCTAGAAACCTTATTTCAAATCAACACAAGTTCAGCTTTGTACAGCAGAGCCTCCAGGCACCAAAGGGACATCACCTCTGCTGTCTGTCTTTTTGCTTACAATATATGACAGCAAGGGGAACTTCTCTGAGCATCAAGCAGAGAACCTACCTGTGACCGGCTAAGAAAACAAGTAAACAGGACTAAGAGGGCAATTTGTTACAGCTGTGCAAGCCAGAAAAATGAATACATAGTCCTCAGTGAATTGAGTGCACTGCCTTGCTTTTTTGTTCAGTTGAATCAAGGCATCCCAGAAGCAGGCTGCAAGAAAGCAGGAAAGCTAAATTGGACAACACAGCTTTCAAGAAAGAACTCAGTGGGGAGGAAAGAACATGGGAACCCTGCTAGCCTTTCCCATCCAACATAGATGCATTTTATATTCTCCCCAACACAAAACTAAAGAGCAAAGGAGAAAGAACTCAAACATCAGTAAAGAGAAGCAATTCCAAGGTGAGCTGTCAGAACACTGGGGAAGGGTACAGTAAGCAACACACATGAAGTACACACAGAGCCCTGGAGCTGACTGTTGCAGTACAGGAACATGTGCCTCCATTTTCATGCACAGGATATCAAAGTTTAGACCATTATATTCGTTCATTAAAATCAGTTGAGAAAAACATCTTAACAAGTTTCCATGCCTTTCTTAGCATGTTAAGGTTCATAATGCTTCTTACAGTTCTCTGCTTCACATGTTTTGTTCAAGGCTTACTGATTATCCTAATAAAATAACACACAAAAGCGCACGAAAAACCCTCTTAGAGCGAAAATTAGAGCATCAGATCTATTACACCACTCAGCCTTTCACCTCAGCTGGAGGAACATTAGGGCCTTTGGACATCTCATTTCAATGAGAAGGTTATTTAGTTCTGGAGAGTTTGCAGCAAAGTATTTAATCGCTAAAGGATTTGCAAATGATACATGAATATGCATGCAGCACTTCTCACCACGATATAAATCCTATTGTATATTTATGAATGGATTGCTTTGCCTCTAGCATCTACATGTATATAAACACAAGTTTTATTCTTCCTCCCTTCTTTTTAAGGAGGTGCTTGAACAAATTTGCATTTTTTGAAATCTATTACCTACAATGCATTTCTTGCTTCCACCCTTTAAAAAAACAACAACTCTCTACATCTCCTCCTTCCATAAGGGAAAACACATACTGTATGAGAGGCTTTAAACACCCTTTAAGCATGTCCCCGAGAGAGCTAAGCAACAGTGGTACACAACTTGAGAGAGAAAACAGGAATGACAACAGCCAGAGAGAGGAGGAAAAAGTATTCAGAACATCTGAGTAGGGAATAAAGGTGTGAAGTGACAGGTCAATAGCTTGCTTTTGATTGCAAAAATTCTAGCTAAAGGGAAGTAAATCCTCCACAGGCATCTAGGAAGCAACATAAATACTAAACCTCCTAATGCAAAAACCTTGTGCCGCTGATGGAACTCCATTATTCCTTTCATCAGGCACCCGGGCTGCTCAGGAAGCAGCATTTCAGCCTGTCTTCAACAATGTTTGGCACGATGTGCTACCGCCCTTCAGGAGGGTATTGCCACACACCTGCCTAACGACCTCAGAGAAGTAATTTCAGCAATGCCTTTAAAGATACTTGTTGGAATGATTTAATTTAGGTTATTTCATTGCAAATCTATGCTGTAATAAACCTGTTGGCAAAAAAGCACTCGCCAGCATACAGCACTCCATCAGAACCAAGTCACAGCAGGCTTCCAAGCAGAATGATTGCAGGGGTGAATCACCAACACTTGCACTGCTTTCATTCCTGTTAATACACAGCAGAACTCTTAGCATTGAGAACTTAAGTGCCTCAGCTGTCCTCCTCCTCCAAGGACTTGGTGTCACTTGGCTCTGCATGGGAAACAGAAACAGCCCCCAGGTTACAGCCCCCTTCTGCAAAGGGGAGACCCACTGCAGGGAGCAGAAGGGCAGATGCAGCAGCCATAGGAGCACAACAGAACATGATCAACGCATGACAAGTTCCTTCTTCTCCCAAATAATCATTGCCTTTTTACACACCTAATCCAGGCTGCCAACTGCAACACACTCAGCTTAAGTCATGCCTTGCCATGGTAATAAGAACAGAGAAAAAGATCCTCATGAAGGAAGAAATGTAAAGAGCGCCCTGAATCCAAAACTACAGCAACCATGCCTGGAACGAGGACTGCCAGACCACCTAAGTTACTGAAGATGCAACAATACCATCAGAACTAGAGGAGAACCACTATCCAAAGCTGCAGCAGCCTGTCCCAGGGAAGCAGACAGAAAGTACACCAGGATGCAGTCAGGGTATTAGCTACAGCCTACTGGACAAATAGGGAGTAAAGATGAGAAAATTCAACAAAGAGCATTTGTTTTAGGGCTAAGAGTGGCATTTACAAAAGAAGTGTGAAAGCAAACCTGAATGAAAGATGTCACTAAGTGTGAGCTGCTCAGCTGCAAATTGATCTTGGTAAATTATTTCAATCTGCAACTCTCCTGCAAAAGATCCAGGCAGGTTCCTAAGCCATATAACCCACCCTCCCTACCATCCCACACATTCTTCCTCTAAAAGTGAAGCGAAGCTTAAAGAGGAAGGGCAAACTAATGCCCAACTATGTTTGTTTCTCTGATTTTACACATCTTAAGTATTTGGGCTCAGAACATGCCTCTCTTAGCATCGAGCAATGAAAGACCATGACAGCAGATACCCTCCACATTTAATTATTAGAGAGCTAGTCGCATGAGGAACTAACAGTGTTATCAGATCTTCTCTGAAGAATTAACAGATGGCCTATGACAACACATTTACCTTTACTCAGAATTACAGACTGTTTCAGCTGCCCACGTAGCAAACCATCATCACTCTAACGAAGCTGAGAGCTGCACAGTCTATTGCAGAGCACACCAGGTGCAGCTGCTCATCAGCAGAAGTACATGCCAAATAAAGTAGCAAAATGTTAAGATGGAAGATTGCAGAAGGTTCTTTGTAAGACAGAACATACTGGGGAGAGCTGTTAAGGATTAACCCTTAAAACTGACTTCCCATCCTTTAGTCAGAAGTGCTTCACCAAGAACATGCACTTAACTGGAACACCTTCTCAGATCTGATGCTGTCTCTCACCAAGACAGCACAGAAAGAGTGTGCCCCTGTGCAATAAATAGCTTGCAAGAGGTGACACCAGGAGTCTCAGCTTTGCTGCTCTACCTCCCTGCTAGCAGTCTATCAGCAATCAAATACTGGGACAAAGGAAGGGAGCAGCAGATGAAGACAGTGCAAAACAGCAGAGGAGAAACTACGACAGAGATACAGGAGAGCTCAGAGCCTGAAAGTTACTTCCCAGAAGTCAAGGAGGCTTGGAGCCCTAACAGCAGCTTTTTTTGGTTATCACTCACATCTTTGCAGTATCACATTTCTGGCCCAGCTTCACAGATTGAAGGAACTGCAGTTTATTAGGCACTACGAGAGACTTTGGAGAAAGAGCAGAAAGCAGAGGGATAGGCTCCATTCACAGACAGCATGAAAGGAAGGGTGTTCTAACATTCAGAGCACTGGGTTAGAGGAAAACTATCAGAAGACGCAGATCACAAATCACACAGAACTGAAATAGGGGAATGACATCCATAATAACTGGAAAGGCATCACACATTTTACAGAGTAAGCTCAAGATAAATTCTGAAGTTCCTATATTCAAAGTTTAAAAGCAAAAAAATAAGAAGTCTAAAGCATCTAGTGTCACAGAAAGTGACAGGATATGGATAACAGGCACAACATTGCCCCTCCCTGCACACACAGGTTAACATACAGACAGAACAACGCTCACAGAGAAAATGCAGAACTCTGCATTTAATTATACAGAGATTTGCCCATGGAAGATCTCTTCTGTGGACAAATCTGCCTATTTCTATCTTACTGGAAAACCTCCTCATAGAGATGCACCTGTCAGGCAGCCCAAAGCACTCTACATAAGCTTCCAGATAAGAATTAAAAAGTCCTTCCAAGGCAACAGATTTTACCCTTGCTGCTTAGATCTTCTGCAGTGCGAAATACGGCCGACATAAGAAAGGACAAACAGCAAGTTTGACTCACTGCCCTACTGACTAAGCAGCTATTTGGGGCAGCTGGATGTGGAGAGTTTTGAGGAATTTCAGAAGAAATCTGATCAAGTGGGTGAAGTGACAGCTGAGGTGGAGAGAAATGAGATGCTGAAACACACTGACCAGCATACAGGGCAGAGTGCTTTAAGCTCCCCATCCTCTGTAGGGTGAACACGTGCTGCTAATCAAGTACACCAGAGCTCACCACTAACACGTTCCAACAAAACCTTTGTACAAACTGCTGATTTCATTTTTGGTTTAACCACCACAAAACTCCACACTCATGTTGAGAGACTTTTTTTTTTTTTAAAACTGACAGCCTCACCTGGAACACGGCATCCAGTGCCAATCATCCCAAATTAGGCAAGTCATACAATTCTATCTTTGAAAGGTTTCCTTTAGTTCTCCCTCTCTGCTTTGCAGGAACTCATTCAGAACACCAGTAGGACACAAAGCTTCATGGTTCCCTCCAGCATCACTCCATCAATCCTAGGCTGTATCTGGAGAAGCACCACCAACACAGAAGCAGCTGCCAGCAGTATCTCTCTGAAAAGGAGGGTCTCCGGATAGCTGAGTCCCAACAACAGCTCAAGTCCTGTGTAGCACAGAAGACTGTGCTAACAGATGGCAAGGAATCAAAGCAGCACCACTGTGAACAAAGGCTGGACTGCAGCAGCCAGAGCCTGCCTGAACAGCAGCCACCCAGCAGTTAAGGAGAGGAGCATCACTTCTAAAGCACAGCCCTCTCAAGATGCTCTTCCAGATCAGCAACATAAGATGCAGAAGCACAACACATGCATGTGCCCAATCGGCTCAAAATGAATCTTTAGAACTACAGAAACAAAATTGGCTGAAAACTTTCCCCCTGCACCAACCTGCAGTGAAACAAGCAGTGGTTCCAACTTTAGAGCACCAAAATTCTCTCAAACACGGAACAGGTATGAATGACTGCTTCCTGCAAATCAATACTGCTCATTGGGTACTTTAAATCAATAAAGCTTTTCTCCACAGAGTAAATTCTCTTGAAACAGTGATTAGACATTTTAGGACAACTAAATAGTTTCATTAAACAATACCATTAGTCATAAAACATCAGCGTGACACCTCAGCCAGAAAGCACTCCATCAGAACTAATTAATCCCCACAGCACCTCCACGAGACTGAGAGCACCATTCATCTGTTTTTAAATGTGCTAGGCATTTCTCTTACGGAATACAGAGGTGGGGTGGAAGTTATAAGTACCAGAACAAACAGAGCAAGCTGAGCCAGCAGAACACATCCAAGAGCATGAGAAAGCAGAAGAACACTGACAGCTGTAAGACTTGGCTTCTCTGCGTCTTCCCGCTGCAGACCAAACCTCCTGTGAATACCCAGAGAGTCTTCCAGATGTCATCTGACTGGCTGAGTGGCAGTGAAAAATGGTTATTATTCTACTGGGAGCAGTTTTGTCTGTTGTTTGCTCAGCAAATTATCTATGCATGCAGCTTGAATGTGTGTGGGGGGACGGACAGGAAGGGGGAGCAGTAACCTCAGGCTCTGTGAATGAGAACTCTGGGTTTTATTGGAGCAGTTAAAGCTAAGTTCTCACTACCACAAGCAAAGCACATAACCTTACTGAACAGGTATCATGAATGGCAAGCAGCCAGCAGAGAAGGTATTTCCCTCTGAGGAAGTGGCTGATCTACACAGCTCCTGGACACATGCACGTGGCAGCAGCAGCCCACACATCCCAGCCTCTGCCATCCACCAGCCCTTGGCCACTTGTTCAGCTGCCACGTGCCCTGCCAGGGGCATCAGCAGGGCACCCAGGCTGAGCCAGCCAGCCGCAGTACTGAGCAATGCGAGGAGGACTTTCCACTAACACATATACAATCTCCCCCTGTATGGCAAGGCCATGCAATTCTCCCAAACTTGACACAGCCAAGTGCCACACTGAGCCCAGCTCTTTCACAGAGCACCACCAGCCATACCTCTGTACTGTGGGCAGCACCACACCTGCATGCTGAGCAGAGAGCATGGTGCCTCAGCACCTCGCCGACACTTGCTGGAACAGGAGACACAATCAATCATCTACCAACAGACTCCTCAGTCACTGCAATGAGAGCCCAGCAGCAGGTCAGCCACAGGACTGCGCCCCATGCTGCCAGCACAGATTGCTTTGTCTTCAGGGTGTTCCATTAACAGTTATTTTTTTGGGACCAACCTTTCTGGGTCTTTCAATGTTTTCTCACACAACCTAGAAGATTTCAAATCAGATTCAGACACCATCACATTTGTCACCAGCTCCTCCTTCCACAGCTGCACTGTGAAGAAAGTGTCAGTGACAGCCCCAGGACACTGCGCCACAAGGCAGTGTTCACTCAGGCTCTGCTACACAACGTGCCCTACCTGCAGAAAGCAGTCAGAAGCTACAGGCAGAGCTGGCACCTCCAGCTCTGGGCACAGCCAGCCCAGGCCACAGCTGCCAACATGTCCTTGCAGTGTTCCTGGGCTGAGCGCAGCCACCACAACCTCCTGCCTGGAACCACCTGTGCCAAAACAGCTCCCACACTGCCATACAGGACCCGGATCAGCTGCTGCTGTTAAACAAATCCAGACAATGAGACATTTACCAGCCAGAGCACATTCTGGATCAGGCTTCCTGAACAGCTACAGAATTCCATTCCAACAGCAGCAGCTCCAGCTGTCCCAGTCAGCAGTGCCCCTGGGCCCAGCACAACAGCACAGGGATAGCCACCTACATGTTCGCCATATTCACATCTTCATCATTTACAAGCTGGTTTTCAGTAGAGCTACTTTGCTATGAAGACACACAACCTGCACAGGGGGAAGCTGCTGATCCCCTGCTCAAGTGAGCTGCAGTCAGAGACAGCTTCACAACTTCACAAGCTGGCAGCCCTTCTGATGCACAATTTAAGCCCTCCCCACAAGAAAGGCAACCTTGCAGAGCAGAAGATGAAGCTCAACCTAAACTATGGAAACCCAGCAGTGGATGTGAGCACAATGAGGGGTGGGTGCTGCATTTCTGCAGTGGTGACAGTGGGTCACCTCTGCTGGTATATTTACAAGCACAGCATGCAGGCTCTCGTTCATTACTGGTGAAAATGCACAGCTACTGGTGGTGACTGTGTTGGAAAATGGTATTTTATAGCTGAAAATTTGTTCTATCAAACAGTGTTCTTGTGTTCTTTGTATCTGTTGTAGTTTTCACAGAAATAAACAGGAGGCATTACTTTCAGAGTAACCTATGCATTAGAACTTATATTAACTTCCACTTACTGAGAGGGGAAAAAGAACCCAAAGAACAGTACAAATCCTACACATTGAGACACCTTCTCCCAAAGACAGCATTTGAAGTGATTACAAAGACTGCATTTCTGTCACTCAGCTGTGTGCTCACAGAAAATGGCTTTTACACACACAGGTGGAACTGCCTGTTCTTTATAATAAAAGAATCAGCTATTTGGGGGAATATAAACATGAGAAAGATGCAGATCTACATACACCTGACAGGGCATTAGGGCAACTAGCAGTAACAAGAGATAACAGCAGGCCAGCCAGCAGCACGCCGTGGTGCTGCTGGTGATAAAGAAATGCAGAGAAAAGAAATGAGGATTTTGTCAGGATTTTGTCTTCTCCTGACATCGATTTTCACCTGCAGAAAAACACAGCTCCCTTCTTTCTTGAGGCTTTTGAGTGCTCTCCCTTCAAGTCTTTTTACTCTTAACAATTCTTACAATTTAAGTAGCTAAATTTCGCTTTATTGCAATGATTATAGTTAATAGGCAAATAATCTAAGTAGCAGGTACTCACATATGAAGTTTCAGCAAGACGCTCACACTTCATTCTTTAATACAACAAGTTTGGAGATCAAGTGTGCAGAGCAGACCAGGTGTGAGAAGCTTCATGAGCAGAATAACAGAAGAAACACAGCACGCTGCAGCACCTCATAGAGCCTGGCAGGGAGGCTTAAGGGGGGCACAGCAAGATGATTATGCTCTCTATATAACATTAGCTGGTCTTCATCAAGATCCTCAGGCTCTTCAAGCCCAGCATATTCACAAGTAAACAGGCGGCACTAGCTTTAAGAGCACAAAGTATGCTCCATGTGACAACAAATACACTGACATACATCTGCCCTGAACCCTGGCACATCCCTTCTTATCTTCACCAGAGCTCTGCAGGTTCTGAGTGGAAGAAGTCTCTATACAGAGTATGAAGTTGACTCAGAGAGACACTGCAGAATCTGAGCTTTCTTTTAGGAAGCGTCTCCAACACGCACATCGCCGTAGCCTTTGAAAAATGAAGGCACCAACTGAGGCACTGCTGCCTCCCAGAAATGCAAGCACCTTCTGTGGTTCAGTAGCTTCCCCAGGATGACTTGAGCAGCTCTCTGAGTTTGTCATCTTCCACACTCAACAGAAGCCCAGTGACTGGGACAAAGTGAGGTCAGCCAGCTCCATCTACAACAGCTAGAAAAACCCACGTATGCCAACAAACCAGGAGCATGAGAACACAAGACCTGGAGAATAGGACACGTTTACCAGGCACCTTCCGGAAGCTTCAAGGTAGAAAACCCTCTTAAAAGACAGTTTGAGGCAGATCAAGAAGTTCCCTTACACACTGCAGAGAACCCACGGACAGCACACACCCTGGTATCCAGATACCTGTCTCCAACCCCGATGTCTGATGAAAGCAAAGTCTCATTTGAGGCACTGTGTTGGTGCAGCTCCTGCTCTTAAACATCACTGTGCGTCAGACAGCAGCTGGGGCTGATGTTTGAGACACACTCTTACCTCTGATTTGCTAATCAGCCCAGCAGCTTACAGAGCAGATGCATCCCCTACAGCTGGGACAGGACTCCAATACGCTTTACCACATGCTGGTGGATGCCTGGAAAATCATGCTTGCCTTTAGAACTAGGAATAACAAACTGATTTTTCTCGCAGCTCAGTAAGGCTGAGTCACCTATCACAATGCATCCAAGTCCAGAATTACCTAACACAGGACAAACTTACAACTAAAAAAAAAAGTCCGTTATTTCTGCACCCTTCTATATAGAGAAAAAAATATCTTTTTTTCCCACCTGCCCCTCTAGAAGTGCCTCACAGCTTTTTTAACCGGAAACCTTGCCTACAGGATACCCAATTCCTCTGTTACACTGTAGCACAGTAATGGTTACATTACAAAATTCCTCTCTGGATGATTTCCCTAAACACTCTAAAATCCTCAGGCCTCCTCATTTGGAACAGCCCTACGTGATGCAAGGTAGGAGGCACCCCAGCACACAGCAGGCCCAGCCAAGCTGTCAGAGCATCACTCAGGTCGCCGCAGGACAGCGACTCACCCAGGTCGCGGTGACTCTGTACCACTTGAAGTGCAACGGCCCCTCTTACCAACAGCCCATCTGAAGAGGTGGTGCAGCGAGCTACAAACAAAAAAAAAGGCAGACCTGCAGGGATGGCAGTGCCAACCCAAGCACAAACCCTACACCAGCTGTGATCCCAACTGTAATGGGCAAGTCTGTGCCCTGAAGCTAGATGGTATCCCTGCTCACGGCTTTTTCCACTCAATTAAGCTGGAATGAAAGACTTAGGGAGGTTCAAAACCTTCATGCCTTTTTTTAGCCACTAGTTGTTGCTCACTAAATAAACCAACCAGGTATTCTAAAAGGACAGTCACAATGAGATCTCACCACTGAGAGGCGATGGGGTTCAGAATGAACCTTCAAACATAAATCTTGCCCACTTCCCTGAAGTCTGCAGTTTAACAATCACACTACCCAGTATCTATTGCTTCCTCCTGGATCAAGGATAGCATACATGAGCAGAGCAAAGAAAACACTGCAGCAAACACACACAATCACCTCTCAGCTGCAGCTAATTCACACACCATGTCCATGCAGAGAAATGCTGAACGCACACCATCAGATGCACAGTGCCTAAAGCCAACCTCCCTATAGCAGGGACAGTTATGCCTGAGCTGCTCAGAAACTCCCATCACCTGGTGTCCACAGAGCTGTCATCAGCTGAAACTTATTCTCATAAGTACAGCAGACCATGTGCCAAACTCATTCAAACACGTGGTCCCCCATATGACAGGTAAATGTTTTAACACTGAAATTGTTCAGCAGTCGATCAGTGAGCTCTTCCAACCTCACTCGTGTTCTGAGGCAGGAGGAGTGCCCAACAGCCTGAGTTCACAGCAGCCTGGTCACGCTGCTGGAAGATGACTCAGAAGCAAAGCCCATCAGGGCCATGTGTATTCAGGTGTATTACTATGTGCACAACAAACACGTCCTGTGATAGGGCCTGTTGGTGATGAATGCTCTCTTTTAACAGCACTGAGCAGTCAGCCCTGCATGGATAAGGCAAGCCTTCAGCTGCTTCTGTGTCTGACTCACAAGCATAGACACACCAGAACTGCTATAAGCCGCCATCAGCCCTAAGAGATTTCTCACTTATCTTCACCAAAAATAAAGACACTAAGAAAGTATCCCCACTTCAAGCTCATATCAACTTTTACCAAGGTTAAACAACACACTGAGGCACAAACGTGCTCTCTCAGCTCTTCTAATCACTTCACTGAAATATCAGCTTAAAACACATTCCAAACCTTCAGCAGTCCAACAGGTTACACGTTTGTCACCAGGATACAAAAGGATTCCTCCTGGAATGCAGAACACTCCTTAAAATCCTGTAAAACTGCACAACTCACTTCTTTTCAACATCAGCTGAGCTATGCAGCACCGGAATAAAACACAGTGCCGGCATCCCACGTGGGATCCCGCAACGGGAGCCCCGCAAAGAGCAGGGGCTGAGCAGGAGCTGAGCAGGAGAAGTGGGAAACCAGCGGGGTGCGGGGAATACTTAACGACACGGAAGGAAGCCCGCAAGGTGCATTCACAGCACACGCCGACCACGTTCAGCAGTCGGGATTTGCAGCTCATCGAGACGGACGTCCGAGCCGCGTGCCCGGGATTCCCGACACGGCACCCGAGACGGGAAGCGCTCGGACCCCGCAGCGCCCCAACGGGGCTCCCCGCGCCCGCTCGCAGCGGCTGCCCGACACGGCGCCGGGACAAAGAACCGCCGGGACCCGGCCCGAGCGCGGGGCGGCCCGCTTCGTTCCCGTGGCTCTTCAAAGTGAACGACGCCAGGAAAGAACCCCTCGGGAACACGGAGAGCCGAGTGGAGCGCCCCAGGAAGCGGCGACCCGCGCGTCCTACCGCCTCCCGCGCGGCGCTGAACTCGGAGGGCCGCGGCACCGCCCGCGCTCCACGAGCAGCCGATCGGGGCCGCGCGCCGAGGGGGGACGCGCCGCAGGTACGGCCGCCCCGGGGACGAAGGAGGGCGGCAGCGCCGCAGGTGAGGGCGGGCCCGGCCCGCGGCGGAACGGCACAGAGAGGCCGGGCCCGGCGCCGAGCCCCGCAAGGCGGCCGCTCCCCGGGCAGACGGCCGTCCCCGCCCCCCACCGCCCACCTGTCGCGGGGGTCGATCCAGCTAGTGGTGCGGCTGCCGTGGTCGATGTAATACACCTTCCCGTCGTAGTCCCGCGCCTCCTCCCAGCCCGCGGGCAGCGGCAGCTCCTTCCGCGGCATCGTCCCCAGTGCCGGCCGCGCCGCCCCATGCAGCGCCCCGCTCCGCAGCGGTGGCCGACCCCGGGTTAGGGCCGGGCCGGGCGGACGGCGAGGAGCGGAGCGGTGCGGAGCGGGGCCGCGCCGGCCCAGCCGCGCAGAGAAGCGCCCCAGGCGGCGGCGGCTCCTCACATGCCGGCCCCGCGGCGGGGGTGGGGCTTGGCGGGGGGGCGGGACCCGGAGGGGCGGGGCGGGAGAGCCCTCGGAACACGCTGCGGAGGGACTCGACCCCTCGCGGCCCCACTCCCGCGCCGCTCCGCCGCCTCGGGCCGCCCACGCTGCCCCGGCCGGGAACGCCGCCCTCGCGGCCCCGCCCCTGCGCGCTCGGCACCGGCGGGGCGGACAGCGCCCCCTGCTGGAAGGGCGGAGGCCTGGCGGAGCCGGAACGGGGGCGTGGCCCCGGGGCGGGAGGGGCGGCCCGCGGAATGCCCGCTTGTGCCCGGCAGCCGGCGTCTGCGGTGCGGCGGCGAGCAGCCGGCCATCTTCCGACGGCCGTTTGTGCGCGGCGCAAATCTCCCCGGACGTGCGCGCAGGCGGCTTCGATTGACCTGAGAGACCACTCCCCATGTGACCCTTCTCGGTCTTATCCCGCCCGCCACAGCGGAGCTACGGCGTGACGGAACGCCCTGTGTCGTCCAGGAATCTACAACCACGGCGTGCCTAGGCTCGGCACAGACCTTTCGGCCCTCCGGCTGCACGCCCTGCTCGCATCCCGCAGGTTACGGCTGCGCGGGGCGCGTCCAACGCAGCCCTGAACGCATCGGTACGGCTCTGTGCCAAGCGAACCCTGCACGGAGCCCCTGCAGCCAGTAACATCGATGGCTGTACTCAAACCAACGGAGGTCTCTGACAGAGGAAAGTTTAATTTGGCCTTTCCCTATCAGAGCCTTGGACAGGTGACCGCGGATTTGTTAAATGTCAAGCGGCCTTTCCCACAGCGGCACGCTACCCTCAGCGCTGAGAAAAGGAGTAGAATCCCTCGGATGAAACGATTTACTCACTTTTATGAGCCCCGCTGCCGCCGGCTGCTTTCAGCAGCACGGAGCTTCGCCGGGCCCGTCGCCAGCAGAACGAGCCCGGGGAGCGGGCAGCGCGTGGGACGCACGTGCGGGCCCGGGCACAAAACCGTCCGCAGCGAGGGAATGACCACCTCTCATCGCCCTCGGCGTGCTGTGAGATTTTTTTTCCTCAACCACATCAAGGTTTTATGTTTGTTTGTTTTTTACAAACGACCGCACTGCGCGTGCTGCCGCGCGTTCCATCGGGCGCGCAGTGCCGTGCCCCCGCAGCGCAGCCTCGCACAGCTCAGTACAGCCCGCCCGACGCCTCCGCGCTGGGACGCACCGGTGTGCCGCACGGCGGGACCGCCGCGGGCCGCAGCACGGAGGGGCCGCGCAGGCGCAGATCGGCGCTCATCTCAGACCCTGCTGTGCTTTGGCCCGCGGCGGGGCTGGGTGCTGTGGCAGCTGCGGCAGTGCGTTGTAACGGCCTGCCTTCCTCACCTGGGCAGAGACCATGCGTCAAGGTGGGGGTGGCATCATAAGTGTCCTTACAGCCCACAGAAGCGAACAGGTTTCTCCTTCCTACTTCTGATATGAATTTTTAACTGATGGAAAGGCCTGGTTTTTCTGATAGTACTGATTTATAGCATTAGGTGATGCTTCTTGAAATTCTATTTTCATTTATATGTGTTCTTCACTTGATGAAGCACACTATGTGTGCCTATTTGCAACAGCAAAGAGACCTGGGCTGCATCCAGCATGATTCCAGCAGATTTCCATACTCAATTACAAAATTAGGCTAGAACCTGCCAGGAGCTGTCGTCTAAGGATATAAAACTTCTGTAGATATGGTTTCTCCAATAGCAATATGCTGCTGAGCTGCTGTAACAGCACAGGCAGCATTATGGTATGTTATCTGCCACCTTCTGTACTCATAATGATCGAGCTGACACTTCCATTGTAAATCGTATTTGCTGAGGGTTCATACACTGGCTACGTTCTCTTGCCTCTCTCCAAAACTCCAAACAACTCTCTCCCATGGTGCTTTCAATTTCCGTATTGCTTTTTCAGTTCTCAGCTCGAACTCTGCAGCAGAAGCCTGACTTCGGCCTCAGAACAGTTCTCAGGAGAGGTCAGGACACTACGCGTATCTTAACAAACAAAATAAGGAGAAGCCTAATTTATTTATGCCTGATATGGATTTTGAACAAGTGCTGCAGAGGTTCTGGGAACAGGACGTGTGGAAACGGAACCATTGGCAGCACGTGACCTCCTGCAGGTCCCCGCACACAGCTCTCCTGCAGGGAGTCTGGCAGCGCTGTGCCACCAGGAGCTTACCGTGGGTGCTGAGCTGCGTGCTGCACACAGGGCTCAGGGGAATGACCTCCAGCACAAGCTGTTTGCATCTAGGAGCTCAAATGTGTTGCTAGGGACCTGTGCTTTGGAAACCATTCACGGATGGGGATAAATGGTCTCTGAGTATTAACTATGTGACTGAACCAGGTCCAAAAGTTGTTTAAGAGTACCCTGATGATGCCTGTATTTGCAGAGGAACTTGTCCTTCTGAGTTCTTCCCCTGCAAATCTGTCCCCAGGAAGTAATATCAGAAGTGGTGTTTCACTTGTTTCCTTCTGCAGAGGATAAAGAGAAGTAGCAAAATTAAGTCTGAACAGTTTCAGCTTTAGGACACTGGTAAGAGAACAAAGGAAACACAAGACTGTGCAGCAAATTCTCATATCCAGCCTCTCAGCTGCAAGAAAACTTCTATTTTAAAAAAATGACCTAAAAAGCTCACCAGTACAGATCAGAGCATTCAGGAAAACCGTGACAGTGAGAAGTGCTTCCACCTTGTGATTTCACGGTTTAAGTTTACACCAAAAGTAATAACAAAGTAAGCTCCATGAATACCCACCTAATATTTCACTTCTTTAATAAGTTTCACTTCTAGACAAGTCTGATAACAGCACTTCACATCTATCAGCACAGAGTAACATCTGCAGTGAGGGACGTATAGGACTTTCTCTGGAAATGTACCCGGATTCATCCTTCTGAGAGAACAGGGCCTGGAGTTCTGGCACATGCAGTGCACAGCGGGAGCACACAGGTGCAACACTGCAATCAGAACAGGATGTGTTCTGTTTGCTCAGCAAAACTCAGATGGGCTCTGAGTGCGATAGGTGCTGCACAGAACAGCCACCAAGCTGTTCTGCTTTAAACGAGCCCTGGAGTGAATTAACGCCTGTAATCAATTCAAACATCTCTGCTGATACCATAAATCATTAAAAACCTCATCTGCAACCCCAAAAGCAAGACTGCTCTCAAAATTAAGTGGAGCTTTCTGACTACATACTTAAACGAGATAAAAGCAGCAGGGCTCTCGCTGATGCATGGCTCCCTTTTAACATCATCAAGAGCGACTGTTAGCTCAGGAGAGGGTCTTTGATCTTACCTCCCATTTGTAAATGCGGTAGAAATAAGCAATCTCACAAAGAAGACAGATTGCACGGGGGCTCCGGGGCTCACAGCAAGTCCTTCCGTCTTCCATTTAATACCATGTTACTGCATTTTCAAACAGTCTGGAAGTTTCTTTGGTGCAATTAAACTAATTTCAGGATTGTAAGGTGGCGATCTGAGGGTTACTAGTCATGAGATGCAGAGAGAGTTGATAGGAGCATTTACAAATTATTTTGTTGTCATAAACAGGTGATGCTTATGTAAGACTTTGCTTACCCAGAGATCAAAGGAACACCCCTCTGCAGAATCCATGGTACAGTGATCATTTCTACATATTGGATGCTGTACACGAGATGACAGTGGCACACTAAGATTTTTCTCATTTTCAGAGATTTCACAATAGAAGACCAATAATTCACAGGAGTTTTAGAGACTTTATTTATGTATAAACAATTTAAACACTTTGCCATAAATTATCTTTGCCTGTCTCTAGTCTTTGCTTAGCAGCAAATTAAAATTAATATAAAAACTCAATGAACAATTCATACATGTATATTACAAAAAAGTTCTTGTACCAAAGTTCTTGTTAGACTTTTTTTTTTTTTCTTTTGCGGTGACTGTAATGTGATTGTCTCAGTTTCTCGACCAAACAAACACACTAATAATTTTTAAATCTGAAACAGTGATTGTGCCTTCTGGCTGATGTATGTACAGGGTGATCTGACGTGGTGCCCATTTGCAATAGTGTAACACAATGCCCACAGCTCTACTGGAACTGATACCAACAAACTACTGAATCTAAACAGACTACACCCTGTAACTGTGTTATACTGTCCACAATGGAAATCTTCAAAGACAAACAGAGTATGAAATTTATTTGTAGTGATTTATAGCCACCATTTTGTATGTAACTTTACACTCTGCCCTCTTTGAATAAGTTAAGCTTCAGGCCAGACAAATGGAGGGTCAGAGTGCAAGTGCGGTTTTGTTATTTTAAATATAGTTTCCTTTACTATTTCCAGTGTGCTCTCACTTGCGTTCTCCTTTTCCTCCAATTGCTACACACAAATCACCCCAAAGTCATGTTTTAAATGCACCTGTATTTTGCTTTAAATGAAAACCTCTTGGATATTTATCAAACAAGCAGTCTGAATTGTTTGTGTTTCATCAGCTGGTTAGTGAAAGTGGCCCACTTGGATTTCTTAGTTTGCTCACGTGTGAATGGAGTGAGGTAATACAATACGAGGCCTTCTTTTTATTTTTCTTTAGACCCAGAACAAGTGGGTAATATTTCAGGGGTACTTTTAAATTTGTATGGTTAGAGTTTTCAGTCAGGCTTTAGTCCACTTCAGGATGTGGTTTTTAATCACTTGAACAGTAGCATTTAACTCAAAAAATATGAGCTTTTCTGCCACTTGCTATCCCAAAGTAGCTCAGCCTAGTGCCCCCATGTAGGTCTTCATCTCCTTAGGAGAGGAGATAACAGTTATGACTACTGATTCATCCATCAGAGGATGACAGCAGTTTAATTTGTTACCTCTTTCCCATTTCATTCTGTCTTAAAAACTGGATGTTGCTGCTACTGTCTGCTAGCTCTGGGTACTGCTCCACAGGCAGGACATAATATCCCTCGTAACCTTGAACCCTTCCCGTGTTCAGAAGCTGTTGCTTCTCTCCGTCTGTCCATACGCGGCTGCCCTCGCGGCCGTCCCGTGCCTTCTGCTGCTCTTTGGCCCAGGCCGACCCCAGGGCTCGCTGCCGAGCCTGGTCTAGCACTCGTGCCTTTTCCTCATCCAGTGTGTCGGCGGTGAGCCCGTAGCGGATGTTGATCAGCAGGGTGGAATGCTGGAACTCGATGTTTGTGAACCGTCGAGTCCTTCCATTGATAAGGAGGGTTGGCTGGGAGACGGTCACGTTTACGCCGCTGTCCAGGACCTTCCTCCCGCTGGTCATCGCGAGGGTGACGAGGTCGCTATCGGCTGAGCCTATCTTGACAAAGTAGTGAGTATCCTTCCCCTCGATGCTGTAGTGCATTTTTTCCAGGTAGTGAGCACTGTTAAGGACAGAGGCAATTTTTCTGCTATCGTCTGTGGCTATGCTGGAAATGCCAGTGGTTACACGGCCTTCCTTCACAGCAAACATGATTCCTTTCCCAATAATAGGAGTGCTTGTTGCAAACCAGTGGCCTGCTTTTTCTCTAATACTGGCATGTAATTTTTTAGATATGACCTGTCCCTCAAGAGCCATGAAAGCTTGATTGTGTCTTTCTGTTGTCTGCTGGACTCCTGTAATTAGCTGGAAAAAAACAAAACAAAGAAGATAGAGACCTGAAAATACTGTTTTCAGAGAACAGTGCTAATCTTTGTTTTCTTTTTATAAAGGCAAGTTGCACAATGAAAAATTCTGTGGAAAGACCACTCCCTTCCCATATAAATACATCCAGAATTGGTATAAAAATACATCTGGCAAATAATTTTGTAATCAGTAATGTCAAGTAAAGGATTATGGTCACATGTGCTGGTTTACATGGTCATGTCGGTTGTGCAAGTTTAGCACAGACTGTTTGAAAATGGCCTAGTACTTCTTTTAAATATATTAAACTGGTTGGAATTTATGATGAAGGCAGAAAGCATATATCATATCCCAGCCTTAACCCCACAAGTGCACATGAAGGCCATAACTGACACTAGCTGTAGTTACAGAAGTAGGAAACCATAGCCTCTTCCTATGAAAATGTTCAAGAAAAAAAGCAATGAAAAAGCTTGTATGGGGTGGGGAGCAAAATCATTTCTTAGCAGTACAATGAGTCCCAACCTAAGTTCACTGTGACACCCACATTATTAGCTTAATTTTACCAATGGTACAACAGATGATAAATTACCTTGCAAAGTTTCCTTTTGTCATTGTTAATCAAGTTAATCAAGTTACAAGTTGTTAATCAAGGAAGAAGTCAATAAAAGACAAACTAATGACACTGTAATTATGGTAACGAGGGCTGGCAAGAAAGACATATGTTCATTAATATAAAATCTAGCTATATTCACTTTTGTTTTACATTGAAATAAATCCCTTGGCCTTCCACTGTAAGTACTGTAACTACTGAAGAGACAGCAGTTCTATTCACAGAGAGGCAAATTTATCAGGAAAAAGGACTTCATGTTTCTGCCTACCTGTCCGTTTTCACACGCTTGACTCTCAGTCAACTCATACGGCGGTGACACAAAGTACATTTTTGCTCTAGGGAAACCAGGAATAATGTTGCTAAGCTGAAATCCGAACATCACCAACCAGCTTTTGACATCTAAAAATCAAAAGTAAGGAGGCAAGTAAGAAATAAATGTGCAAGAAATCCACAGATTAAGGAAATCCACCTTTGACCTCATTTGTTGCAAGTAGCGGTTTTCAGAATTGTGGTATTCCACAGTGAACAAACATGGAATATCACCTCAAATACATCCTAAATAGTTCATCAGTGATACACAACCTCTTTCATTCACTCTTTTTCCACAACTGCACATGGAACACTTTATGTAATATCTGTCCCCTCTCTGACACCTTCTGATGAGGTTAATGAAATCCGTAAGTGATATTGTAAAATTATGCTGTATTAGGTTTGTACTCCTAAGAACAGCTACAAAGTGTTCTCGCAAAATGCACGGCTTTCTCTTCTTATCTGCTCCTCCTAGCTGTCCTGAGCTCCCTGGAGTACCCATTAACTGCAGTCAAAAGCTTCAGATGTCTGCCTTCCACAGCACAGCTGTGCCCGCTCAGGCAGGTCCACTGTGAGTGCAGGAGAAAAGGGAGGGTGCTGCAGGGCAGGGTCTCACCTCAGCCCAGGGATTGCTGTGGGGAGCTCCAGCTCTCAGCTCAACATGACAAGCCCTGTCTTCTTTTCTAGTTGAAAGTGCCCACCATGCCCTGCTCGCTGCTGCGGAGCCCTGGGGACTAAGCACCGTGCACTGCCAGCCCCTAGGGCATGCATGGCCATGAGCCAGCACCTGTCTGCTGCCACAAAGCCTCTTTTCCCTAAAGATTCAGCGGCTGCCTCATAAAAAGTGTAATACCCGATGGTCGTGGACATCCTAATGTGTAGTACTGATTGTAAAGTGTTATACTTATTGGTTGTGACAGCAAGTGTCTCCTTTTCTCAACTGTTCTGACAGTAAAATAAGTACTAAAATATTCTGTTTGTATGAACATATTTATACATATTTCCAATTACATGAGGGAGAAGGTTTTTTTTTTTTTTTTTTCACCATGAAATCTGAGGTGCCAGCATAATCACTTCCTGTGCAATACGATTTGCTTAGTCTGTATAGCAACAAACGTTACAACCGCCAATGAATTATTTTTGCAGAGAAGATATGTGCTATACCAAAAGCAATGCATTTTCTGGGACTTAATCCAGTAGATGGATAAATAAAATAAATGCTAATTCTGAATATAGCAAAATATCAGAAGATGGCATTGAAGGTCAAAATCAAGCACTGATAAATAAAAACAGAATTTTGTTGCATTTAAGACAATGAAGTTTGATCCCAAAGTAATTTTAGTCAATATTTCTCACACTAAGAAGAACTGCACTGTCTTCATATTGCAAAGAAGCTATAGTTGAGGTGACAGGATGTCACACGTGTGACTGGGTCCCAGAGAACGAAGGAAACCTGCTACAATTTTCTTTGAAGGAAATGCACACTTCTCTTGAATTTCAAAGTACTGCTAAAATTTAGATCCTTTTTTAAAGTATCACTGCTCTAATTACTGTACACTACAGATTCAACTTTGAAAAAGGCTTTTCTTAAATATATGTTAATTAACTTTCTTTTTAGAAATTGCCGGCAGCCAGTTCAAGTACTGTGTGATCTTACTAAGTGAGAAATTATTACTAATTAAGAAAAGGTTACAAGTTTTACCCAGTTCTAGCATGCACAATCAAAACTACTTTATGGTTTCTCTCTGAACGTGTGCCATAAAATTTATTAAGTTTTTCAGGAGAAAATAATAGTTGAAAAATAAAAAACAGAACTTTTGTTGTAGAGACTAAAAACTGTTTGCATATTAAAAGATAAATGGGAAAAAGAGGTTTAATTAAATCCATTCTTGGTGCTAATATGTAATGTGTCTGTGGGCTCAGTCAGAAGTTAATTTTGAAAGTAGCCCTGAAGGGAAGAGATTCCAAGATGTTCTGGTTCTTGATTCTGCTTACTAACCTGCTTACTGGTAACTTCACTTTGCTTTACATCTTTTACAAACACATCTCCATACAGCACTGAGTTCAAAAGGAAGAGCCCTAAGTTGAACTGAAATTGAGTATTTAGCCCAAAATTACTTTTCCTCCTTCCCGTTTTTCTCTGTGGTTTCTCATTTCTTGCCCTTCTCCAGGGAGGAGCACTATCAAAGAATCAAGAGTAGCCAGCCCTTTTCACAGCATAGAAAAGAAAATAGCCCAATCTTGATGCTCTGATACCAGTATATGGCTAGTAAGGTGAATTCTGAGTCCTTTCCCAAATGAACTTCAAAACAACAGCGTTATTTATACAAAAATGCAACGAAGTCTCACCTGTTACATAATTCTTTAGATCCAGTTCATTGCTAAGAGGGTTGTTACTCTTGAACATGTACAAATTGAAAGGAGCAGGTTCTCTACCAATGTTTTTCCACATTGTGTAATCAGGAGATGTCCAGCGTCCAGCAAGGACATCGTAGTCCCTTTGGGTAAAATGAACGAGTTTGGTTAAAGGATCATACAGCCCTCCATGGAACCCAATAACCAGCTGGAAATCAGGGTTTGAGTCATAATAAATCTCCCCATATGCAGTGTACTGAAGCTGTTTGATCATGAGGCCATTGATGCTGAATACGGCTAATGGAGTGCCTGTGTTATCGGAGGCGACGTAATATTCTTCCCCACTGCTGCTCTCCATTGCAAAGAGGTGGCCTTGCAGATCATAATACAAAGAGGTAATTTCTGAATTGGAATGATTGTAGACATGTGTTACTCTTGTTGGATTGTGAAGATCAGCGTAAAAGTATTGCAGATGGTGCCCTAGGTTAGTCTTACAGGAAGCCCTTCGGCCAAGTCCATCATAGCGGTACTGAACGTTCCACCCATTTGCTTTGTTGTAAGCTCTTGTTAAAAGTCCCTTGGAATTGTACTCAAATACATCCGAGCCTCGTTGACACAAGAATCCATCATCATCTATTTTGTATGGTATGTCACCTAAGCGTGTAATCCTGTCTCTTAGGTCGTAGCGCAGGGGCATCAATCGAACACTGTTTCCAGGATTCAGGAGGTGAAGATTTCCATTTAGGTCATAACTGTAGCGCCAGGTAGGCCTATCATTTACTGCTACGCTTTGTAATTGCCCATCTCCATCATAATCATAGGTATACTTGGTTGTGTTAGCGTATGGCCCAAGTTTCAGTTCTCTTTTAGTTACTCTTCCCATGCTGTCATATTGCACAGTCATCCAGTACATCAGGGATCGGAACATTTCATATTGCACTTCTTTAATGCGTCCGTGGGTATCAAAGTGCTTACTCAGTGTCATAACTGCTGTAGTAATAATTTGATTTATATCATAATAAATAACTCCAAATTTGCCAAAATGCTCAACTTTGCCAGAAATCTCATCATAACGGTAAAGATCAACTGGAAGAGGTGTCTCACTTATGATGGGTTTGATGCTTGCAATTCGAAAACTATTGTCATGATATGTGTAATCAAACCTTGCATTGACCATACCTTCTTCAGAGAATCTGTAGATTTGTTTGTCCACAAGAGGGCCAATTTTACGATAGCGGATTGTACAAGAAAATCCTCCACTTTGCAAATTCACCATTTTTAGGACGCCTGTAGTTTCATCGTATCCAAAAGTAACCGCAGTACTGTCATAAACAATTTCGGATAATTTGGATAGCTTTCCATACTTGTAAAAGACTTGTCGACCAGTACCTAAAAATGATGTTTTCAAAATCCTCCCATCATCACTGTAATCAAAAATCACTGATGCGTTGCTTTCAGGAGGATTATAAATATTCCTAATGTAGCCAACAGACGTGTGAGTTGACATGCTATGCCGAGCAACACTAGGCATAGTAACAGCATGGAGCCGGTCTGAAGAATCATACTCAAAGATGTACTGCCGCTGGCTCTGAAGCAGTAGTACCATTGACTATGGAAAAAATACAACACAACAATACATACACAGTTACCGTTTTTTAGCTTGTGACCTCTGAGAGGGCATTTTAAAAAAACAGAAGTTTTCTAAAGAGGCAATAATGTTAAATTAATGAAAAGAGACATCTATGCGTTAGTTAGGGACACGGAGCTGCTCTGAAGTATTGTCAGATTGCCAGATGAAAGGATCTGCTACTTGGAAATCAATATGCTGACACTCCAGAGAAAGTGTAGGTTAGAAACCTATTAGCTACCCTCTCTTCAGTACGATTTTTTTTTTCTTTCTTTCTTTTTTTTAGGATGAAATGGAATTTGGTAAATGAATTGATTGATCTTTCTGCTAGCAATTGTAATTCACAGCAATTGCTTTGAAGCATGTGACAAACTAAGCAGAGAATGGGTTAAAACAGATTCAAAGAAGAGAAGGGGAAGATAATTTGCAATTTTCAGGTATTTAAGCTTCTTTCACTATTAAAGAGTCTTAATTAGGATAAATAAAAATGCACTAAAGTATTTTCTTTTAATTCATAATGAGTAGAAATGAATTACCTGTTCTACCTGAACCTTTGGTCAGATTTAGTCCTGCATTTTTGTTCTTAATTAAGCACAACTCATTGCGTTAGTTTATGCCACAATGCAGTGGGTGGTCTATTCGTTTTCAGGAAAATATCAAAAGATACAAACCATGAAAAAAGGATCTCCTATTAAAAAATAAGTCAAATTCAGTTACTAATTGAAAAATAATAATATTTGAGATCAAGCACAGTGGGATTATTAGCAGCTTTTGTAATATGTAACTGCATATATTATATTTTTGGGTAACTTCAGTGTGAATTTATTATAGATGGAGCTTAAAATGAAGCAACAAAGTAAAGTAGTCCTGTCTCTTTGTAACGAATGTCAGAATGTAAAAGGACAGCACCTACTTTTTCTAGGTAGGTGTAACTCCAAACCTTCCCATCTGCAAACATGCGCGATATGATCCTGCCTTGCTTGTCGATGTCTGTCCTTTCACTCATGGCTCCGCGCTGAAGCCCCGCCAGGCGCCCGTTGAAGAAATAGGACACGTTGACAGCAGCCAGGCCGCTGCTGGGCAGCCAGAGGAAGGGCCGTCCCAGCTGATCGTAAATTATCCTCAGGGTAAACTTGCGGTGATCATCGTAGATTTTTTCAGTGCGTATATTCCGGTCGTAATCAATGGACAGTAAATTCCTTCCATGAACCTGTTGAAATGAACGAAGGCTGTATTCAGTGACCACTGAATTGTTGAAAGTGTAGGATTCAGACTGACAGGCTTTCATATTTCATTCTAAGTAATTTAGGATATGCTTTATGTGTCTGACTGGGCTGTCGCCCAGAGCTGTAATCGTACAAAGGATTCCCCTGTCAAAGGACAGACATACTGCATACCTGGCTCCTGAATTGCAGACTGTTAACAATTAGCAGCAAAACGAGTGATTTTGCATGGAAGTAACTGTTTCACATCTGTCACCAGTAGCTCTAACTTAGCATTTTTCCCTACAGTGACTTCATGGACAACAGAAAAAAATATAATGTTGTATCTTCTTGGTGGTTTAACTACTTAGGCACCTTAATTGGAACACCCACTTATTCATTCATGTCATTAATGTTTTCTTCATTTACTTTCCAAATGTTCAACAGATTCCTCAAGCAGCTCAATTACTTGCAATGTATTTCATTTCTTCTGATCAAAAATCCCAGTCGAGCAGGCTGGGATGGACTTCTAGTTGTGCAAAACAAATGTTCTAAGCAGTTAGGTTAAATATTTTTCTTCTCATCTAGTTTTTAGTTAGTTTTCAAATAAAGGCACAGCATGAAATGTTTCAGTCCAAGATTTTTTACTTCTTTTTTGAATTAAAAAAAAAAAGCAAAAAGCAAAAAAAAAAAACAAAAAAAAACAACCCAAAAACAAACAAACAAACCACAACCAAAAGCAAAGCCAAAACAAAAGAGCATAAGAATGCAAAATGGTGAGGTTTCTAGTGAAAGCACTATAATGAGAGATACATCAAAATAATCACTGGAGGCTAAGCCACAGAATTCAGGCTAATGCTATAATCTGATAAAGCTTCTTAAGTAATTTAATTGTAGATGCGTCATTAATAAAGTACAAGTCTTTAAATTAGATATCATTTGACAGCAGTGACTGCTTAGAAAGTATTCATTGGTTTCTGGGAATTTGTTCTTCAGCTTATATTTTTCAGTAGCTTTGATTAAGCAACGTTTTCTGTTATCCAAAATTAAACCGCACATCAAACAATATGTAAATTAACCCTGAGCCTTTCTTGCAGACATGAAAGTTATTCAGAGATCTTTTCACTGGCAGGGGTAAACCCAATTCCCATCACAACCGACTCTGTAGGAATTCAGTTGCACTGACAGCAAATTTAAAATTAATACAATTTTGTGTTTGTAAAGAAGTAATTATTTCAAATTATCGCTCATTATCCTCATTTTTTCCATTAATAAAATTTAGCTCTTTAACAGTCTGCATTTCCTCAGTGGCAATCATTAGGAAAAGCTTTTCTGTAGGTTTTCCCAAATGCTTTTCCAGCAACAACTTCTCCTGTGAGTCAAAGCAAAGGCACGGCGTGGTTTTAAAAACATCTTGGCAAAATGGATCATGCTCTGCTGTCCCAAGTTAATGGAAACAAGGCTCTGGGAGGCAAAGTTGGCACCAGCCCTTTCTCAGCCAGTTACTCTGCTTTTGTAAACGTGAGGTCAGTTCTCATGATGGAGACATGTCAAAGCCCTTTGCTGCACAAAGGTCTTGGTGAAGCAGGACAGAGCTTTCACTTCTCAGAAGTATGTAGCTGTAACATTAAAATAAAAGAGTAGGATATGACAGAAAGAACTTGGTTTTTTAAATGATAGGCAGAGTTTTTTTTAACAAGTATTTCAGAAAGATCTTCCCTTTTCCCAAAGACACTATAAAGGGAATTAGATTTCATTTTCCCCCAAAGATAACCCAAATATTAGTTTTTTGGAATGATTACACCACATAAACAGCACTCGGGGAATAAAGAAGCCTCTGTTTGGATAACTCAGTAACTTCATTTTTGTTTGTAAAACAAGTAAAGCTACGGAGTCTAATTGTGGTGTCATATTAATTATATAGAAACCCAAGCAGAATGACTAACTCCCACTCTTCTTGGGAACACTAATAACACTGCTGCAAATATCGTGGCTGAGGATCATCTCAAAAGCCATTTCTCTTTTGTTCTGCTACTTCTGTGCACATCTCTTCCTCTCGCTGCTGCTGAACAAGAGGCAATAGGGCAACATCCCTTCTGTGCGCTGGTAAAAGGTCTCCCTAAGTAAAAGGTCTCCCTAAATAAATCACTTAATTGCAGTGTATCAGAAACTCTTCTGAACAAAATCTGATCCAGGCCTTGTCTGAAAATACTAGCGAGACGTTGGACGTGTGGCACGAGAACTGGTGGTGGGTGGTTAAGGGGGAGGAGGTTCCCACTTCTCACTCCTGTTTGTGTGTCTGGTACCGCTCATGAGAAGCAATAAGACCCAATGAAGGAATGACTGCACTGTTGTCCCCAGCTTTGTACTGTCCCCAGTACAAAGGGGCTGTACTTGCATTCACATTCAGCCCTGCTAACACTTAATGAGCAACTGCAGGACTGGAGATTAACAGTAGGTTCTCATAAGAACCAGGTCCATAGAAGAACACTTGCTGCTAAGTGTTCCCCTGTGGCCTGGCTGGTGCTGCTGGGCACTGCATCTGGCACAGCTGCCACAGCTGCCCTGCCCAGCACTGCTCCACACCCACTTCCCAACACAGTCGCTATATTTCATTCACTAAACAATTTATAAAGATGAATTCGGATAAATGAGATGCAAATAAATTCTACGCTTTCTCCCTTGTTTTCAGATTTCATTTTCAGTCCACTCAACCTGTTATAATCTCACAGTGATTTTCATTTAAAAGAGCTAAATGGATATGTGATTATTGTTACAGGAACTAACAGCAGACAATTAAATGTTGAGGTGTTGCTAGATAAAGCAGTGTTTTCATTTGCATAAACATGATGCAAGAGAATCCATCTCAGGCAAGGTTTCAGCTCGAAGATGTGTTTAATTCCATTTAATTACCACAAGTACCTCTATTAAATTTTTAGTATCGAGAGTTAGGATTACAGCAGTTTTCATTTTAAAGTCCTATTTATTTTTATTTTGAACACCTAGTCAAAATGCAGAGCTGATCTATTTTCTACTTACAGTCAATTTGTGCAGGTCAACACATCAAAAATCAATTACGCGGCCATGAAATTTAGTCATTAAGGATTACCTGCTAATCTCATTCAATTTTTTGTCTAATCTTCCCTCTCACACGAATATGTGCATATTCTGAGGATTTGTGAAAATAAGGGAAGAACGTGAATTAGATGCTAAGCAAGAGGAAAATACCAAAATTTAACATCCCAGTCTAATTTAGTTTTACAAGTAGTTGGCTAAATACACTGCATTTATTATGGTCATCTTGAACACACAGTATTGCATCTCATGACCAATGATATCAAAAGAATTATTAACATAAACAAGACCTGGATCAGCGCTACATTTTTTCTTGCCTGGTATCTGAAAATCCTCTCAAAACTGCATATACTGAGGAAACGAGAGTGTTTGGATATTTAACAGGTGAAAAAGAGCGTAGGTGAGAAAAGAATGGGATCAATCTGGATATAGCAGATCTTTAAATTTGTAGGGGATGGCTTACATGATGGGAGTGTCTTTCATTTCCTATGCTTATGACTTTGTAATTATGGCAATTATTTTCCAACCATGCCATTTAGGAAAGGGAATCGACAGTCTGCCAGACTGGATGAAACTGTAGGGGGATTTTAGGTAAGCAGAATGTAACTGCTCAAACTCTGTGTGTGCTTCAGAGGACTGACTGTGGTTAAGAGTGACATGGGATTTTTACAAGTGGTCAGCTGCTTTTTTTTTTCTCACTTGCAGCAATATTCTGGATATTTTTACCAACCTCTTGCGGATGAAATTTCTGTAGCTTATTACAGATGATTCCACGTACTTAACTGGCCTCTCAAATAAAAGAGATTCTCACACCAAAGACAATCCTAGATTCACACATTTTAAAGAAGTGAAAATAGAAAAGATGTGTTCTTCAAATGGAAAGCTGTCAGCCCACAGAAGAAAAGATCATTATTGTAATGCTGCCACTGCAGTAATTCTACTTACCCTGAGCTTTCTTCCAAACACAGTCACTTTGCCTTTAATCTGTTCTTTCCTCAGACGCCATTCAATTGAGTTCAAACCATTCTCCATTGGTAGAGAAATATTACATCGTCCTATGGTGGGAGTTACTGTCCCAGCCAGGACATGAGGTTCGCTGTGAAAGCTAATACTCATGCCATTGGCATACATCACTCTCAAAGTACCATTATTACAGAGCTGGTAGCTGTTCCTCACTTGATCTACAGCAATAACGAAAAGAAAATAATTTAGCTACTCCAGTCATAAAGAAAACATATAGCTTAATTTGATTGCTTTTTTATTGCACTCCTGTTGATGTTAAATGAAGTCAGCCTGCAATTACCACTTACGTGGTACTATGGTGGAAATTACAGATGTTACTGATTCATGTAAAGAACAGTAGTGTAACAGTGAGCCTGCAGAGAGATACTATGTTTATTTCATTACATTTTCCCTTTAGTCTTAATTATGAATCAAAATGCACAGTGATATACTGCAACCACGTAATTTATTTCTAATATGAGCAAAAAGTCCTGAAAACTGAACTGCTGGATAAACAATAAAACATTAAGCTCTAGGATAAAAAGAAAAAAAAACCCACACAACTGTTAGACTCTTTCTGTGTGTGACCAAGTAAGCTCCTCTTCTTTTCCTGTCTGTTTAGAAACTGTCTCCAAGCAGGCGCTTTGAACAGAATTAGTTTAGCTTTAAATCCTCAAGGTACGAGGCTCCAACAATACAAGCTGGCAGCCACAGTCCTTTATTTGTCATTCTTCATTGTGCCACACAAGAACTGCACTAGCCAATCACACCCCGGCCTTTCTGCTTGCTGAGGAAAGTTATAAAAATAATCCAGTACTTTGACGGCAGTGCTATTCTCCCAGCTTTGACACAGTGAGCTCTGTTCTAAGACAATGAGGAGAGAGGGCTACAGCGGGCAACTGTCACCAAAGCATCAATATTTGTCTGACAAAAGGACAGCATCTACATAATTAATCATCCGGTAGAAGAGAAAGAAAGACTTTGGAACCAGACATGTCGCAGTATAACAGTCTGTAAATGTTGACGTTTATGTCAGGAGGAGGCTATTTTTCAGTGACGATATTCTTACGGCAGTGACATTCTATCTTAATTTAAAAGCCCTCATCATTCATCAAATTCCTTTCAGCGTGTCTTTGATAACTGTGACTGCTTTCAGTTTGTCAGATATAATGCTTGGGTGGTGCTGGGAAGATCTACACAAACATTTAACCATTTTGTTGCTAACCTTTTTGGACACACTTGGGGCGTTACACCATTCTCTCATGCGCTAACTGGGGCACAAGACCATCCACTGGTGCTGTTTCACATTTTATTTAATGGTAGTGCATACATTTGAAAGATTCATGTCTAATCACAAAAGGTACCTGAGCCTCTTTCTCCACAAGGATTTTTACATAGACAGTCAACATTCATCAGCCAGACTACATTTTGTGGCAGCAAAGTCAGATTTTGCAGTGAAGTACAGAGAGCAGTATTAGTGGGTAAAGAGAACCTGACACAAGAGGTAACAGCAGGACTAACTTTCATCAGCAGAAAACGACCACACGTATTTGACACAAAGTATGATTGTGAAATGTCTCTTACCTGTCCTGAAGACCTGTCATTTTAGGAATGAGCTCTATGGGATTTTGTCTTGCAAACCTTATCATTTTTCCCCTGCTCATGACTGTATTTATGACACAGATATTTTGAGAATTGCTTTCTCAAATTGTGTGTGTGGTTAGGAGATGTGCTGAGAAGTGCACTTTGGTACCTTGAACAACTGTATAGGAAGCCTCCACAGAGGAGAGATTTGTGATGACCGTGACATCATCATCCCGATTAGAATTCTCAATGTCGATGGTAATAGACTTTTCCATTTCTCGATGAAGGCTAGTTACCACTCCAGTGGGACGTGTTACATTGGTCAGGCGCCCTTCATGATCATAGCTAATAGAAAAGTTAGTAAGAGCAAAAAAGCATGAGGATATATGTTCATTTCAATACCCAATGTATTAATAATGCACCAAATTTTTGCAAAAATACAGAATGAAACAGATTTTCAAGAACATCCTGGCTATATCTATTTCTCTGTTGTTGAAAGGGTCTATGATGATGAAATATTAATTTTAGAGATACTGATCTCAACTCCATCAGTGTAAATCCAGACTAGTCTCTTTTAAAATCAATTAAATTCTTACGGTTATACAGAGTGATATGTGGATCCATTATAATTAGTAAATTCATCTGTATTTTGATTGCTGCATTTAACTCTAAGGATGTGGCACCATTACGATACTACGTTCCACATTTGCAATTGAATATTTAGTGGAAATTACTAAGTATGACTTTAAATGACATATCAAGGAGTAAATTTGCCATAAGAGATCAAAAAAAAGACATCAACTTGAGAACATAATAATTTCATTTAGGTTTTATCTGTGGTACTGCATTGCCTTTTGGGGTGAGTCTTTTGCCCATATAGATAAATGGTAAGAAGTTAAGGCACGGGATAGGTTGGAGTTGCACAGAGGGCAGCAGTCAGCACTCAGAATACACCTTAGAAGATGGATTAAGTGCTCCCGAGGCACAAAAATAAAAAACAAAGGTAAAAGGGCTCTCCATTAGGTTATCGACCTTACAGAAGCAGTTAAGTTTTTTAGAGGTATAAAGCCTGGGGAGGAGGCAAAGAAGGAATGCTGCCAGAAATTGAATTATTCTGTTTTTCCCTTTCCTTTTGTATGCTGTATTTCTGTGCATACATATGCTAAAGAAGCAATCCCTTGGATCTTTTAAGGGCAAGAAATGGGGACCTGAAACACAAAATCAGCACTCCTCTAGTTGCTGCAATTCTCTATTTGTGCAAGTCTCTCACCCAGCCGCTACCAAAGCGCAAAGGAGAAAGACAAGAAAAAATGTCCTGTGTAGATAAAGGGAAAAGTTTAGGTAAAGACTGAAACCAACTGGTCATCCTTTGGATGTAGAAATCCAGGGAGTGGGAAGCCTGGAAGAGAACTGGTAAATCCATTGCATTGCCTGAGAGTAGGAGAAGAGAAGAGCAGAACATTTAGTATCACAAAGCTGGATCATTTCTTTGTAGGTCAGTGTTTAGCTGCAAAGAAGAAAAAATATCGGTGCTTTCAACGTGATTTTTTACAATTAAATCATTAAGAAATCTCAAAGTGGACCTGAACTGTACAGACTATCTCCAAGATTAACATACAAAATAGGCTCCTCAGTTAACGCAAATATAAATTATGCCTTTCAATCCATTGCAATTGGTTGCACTCATTCAACTGAATATGGAGGAGGAAGGAAAAAAATCACCTGTGGAGCAACAAGTCTTACCAGAACCAACGGAAGGGTTAGGCAAAGAAGTAAATCAATAAAACAAAGCATCATGCGACCTGGAAGGAACCAATAATATAGTGTGTTCATTCAAGCAGTTCAGGTTCAAATAAAGATAAAGCAGCATGATTTTTCTTAATAAAAGCCACAAGTTTCTACCCATTACTATAGATAGATAAATAGATAGATAGATAGATAGACAGACAGACAGATATTTACTCTGTCAACCATATACTGGATAAAACACAATACATTTAGGTAACCTACAAAAAGGGTTTTGGTTAAGTCTTTATAAAAGTATTTATAAGAAATACTGAAATTGCTCAGAAGGCATAGATAAGGAGAGAACTTGATCCAGCCAAACATCCACCTAGCAAGGGAAACAAGAAGCACCAAAAATAGACCTTTGGAAATCTAAAAGGTTAATAGTGGGATACCCCCTAAGGATCTGCATGTGACAACTCTGCATGCCTAGTGATTAGCAAAGGTATGAAGAGAATACTTAGGTGCCAAATACTGCAGAAGGGAAAATATTACATAGGGCAAAACTACAAAAGTTTGTGAGTGGCTTTAGACTCAGAGAAAGCTGTAGAGCTTGGTGAATATCCAGAAAAATGGCTGGTGAAATTCCCCATCAGCAGATATATTTTAGGTAATGCAAATGAGACAGATTAATTTAAACTTCTCATTCACATTGCTGGGTTTTTAATTAACTCAGGAAAAATTCCTAGGGATTGCTGTGGGCTACTCACTGAAAATCTCTGTTTAAAGTCCAAGGACAGCCTAAAAGTAAATATGAATGAGGATGTACAGAGACTGAAACAGAAAAATGGAAATATTCTAATGCTATTTCTACAAATCACTGTTTTGCCCCTTCCATCTCCCAGGGCATTTTCCCCAGTGCTGGTCACAGTGTTTGAAAACAAAAATGGCAGATCAAAAAAAAAAGAAAACAAAGAAGGGCTTATAGGACAATTGTACTCTCTATGATCTGCAGACTGTTTAGTTTACGAGCTAGGCATAAAAGAACCTCTACCTAATAATATATACAGATTGCAATACCAGTGTATAGAAAGGAGGCACTACTGTTTTATGCACTGCATCAATAAAATCCTATTAAAAAAACATGAAAGGTAAAAAATTCAAGCTAAATAAACCAGAAAACTTTTATGTACTCTGTAATTTAGAAGTGACATATTATTGAGATTTCTTTTGAATTTATGTATTCTTGAGAGCGAGTGCTTAGCAGACTACAAAAACCAGGCATCTACCTGAATAATAAGAATAGAGATATGCAGGAATTAAATGCTTATCTAACTTTCTTCTTCATGACACAAACCTGATTCTCATCAAGTTAGAAAAAAAAAGTTGGCAATATAAAAATATACTGATCACTCTGGGACTTATTGTGCCTTTGCTGGACGCAGCTAATACACATCACAGCACGACACAGCATCAGGCTGGATGAATGAGATCTGATAAGGCCATCTGAGTGTCTTCACTTGAGGTGGATTCTGGATACACTGAAGTCACGGAGCTTCTGTTACTCCAGTTAGAGCACAGTTTCATTGCATATTTGTATTCACTGTACATTAAAATAGTTGGTGTGTGTGTGTTCTTGCTTATAGACGTGCACACATTGATACATGCAACAAACTGAATTCTGTGAGAATTGTTTGGGCACAGCTATACAAACGAGCAATAAAATAATTGGATTATTTTCCTAACTAACGCCTGGTACAGAAATACCCTTGCTAAAATGTTAAGGAGCAAAAACCTTCGGATCTCTACCGAGTCCTTGTGAAAACCAGGGCTTGTTCAATTTCCAGGGCCACGTTAGAGGAGGACCACGAGAGGGCACTGCCTTCCTTTGCAAGGAAAAGGCATAGTGGGGAAAGCCCTGATGAGCAATGCTAATTTCGATGTATTTTGAGCAGACTGAACACCATTCCTTATAATCCTGCGTTAGTTTTCTCTAAAAAACAAAAAAAATGTTGGCCAAGCTGAATGCATTAATAAACAAAAAAGGTGTGCATTATTACCATTCTGTAACCTTAAAAATAAAGCTACAATTTAAAGTCAAACATAAGATCCTGTTTATACTTTCTAGCTGGTAACTTGAGAAATGGCATTTAGTAATAAACAGTTACTTCCCTGAAAAAAAAAAATAGAGGCATCAGACTTACCATACTCAGAAGTCATACATACATTTACAATATTCCATCTAGCTTCATTCTAAAAAGGTTTTGGTCAATAAATGGCAATAAGACTACTAAAAATATGGAAATTATTAAAGAGAAAACTGACTGTTTTTTCTAGATTCTTAATATGCTTTTGAACCTCATCTGATGAATTCCATCTAAAGAGAACATTCTGGCTTTTTAATCTATGCGCTCATGAACACCAATGTGCTCTTGGGTTATCAACAAATTATGTGAGTTACACAGGGGTCTGACAGATAGCTGGGGATGTAATTTCCTCACTTGTCTCAAGAATGAACAATCAGTAAAGTTAATCAACATTTTATCAACCATGAGTAATATATGAGCCTGAATAGAAAGATAATTTGAGCTCTAAAAGAAAGAAACCATGGTATTAAGGTTTATAGACACAGGCAACTCAGTAGGAGCCACAGATTGCTGGGGGCTGGCTTGGATTCAAATTATCTGCATTCTTGCTGGCGACTGGGAACAGGGGCCCAAGCTGGCAAAACAAAAGCACGTTTCTGAATGTCGCACACAGTCCTTCGTGCTGGAGGTAGTAAACTTCCTCACTGGCCTCAAACTATGGGCAGGAGTTTAGGTGGTTCCGTACCCACCTAAAGGACACGGCAAAACCGATGAAATCAAGCAGCCACTTAATTATGTCCAGCATCATAATAGATTGAGGTGCAAAGGCCTTATTCGGTATCAGTGAAAAACCTACAACAAATTTCAGTGGGATCACTTCAGGGCCCCATCACTACCGTTTGAAAAATAAAAGTACGCTTAATATATCCAAAAACATTCTTACTCATAAAATGTTGTCCATCCTGTTTCATCACTCTTCGTTGCTAAGAGACCACTGTTTCCATTATAAGTCATTAATCCAAGTTCCAGGGTCTGCGTTGAGACTAGTTTGAGTCCACCATTAGTGCCAACAGCCAGCGTGACAATCTGATTATCAGGCATCAGTAAATGGCGGGGCATTCCACTGGCATCCCGACGGACCTTCAAGGAGTTGCCATTGCTGTCCATCACCTCCGTGACATCGTTATCGCTGCTATAGGTGAAATTGTACAAGTACTCCCCGGTAACAAGGCTGAGAGTGTACTGGTGAATCCCATCAGCATTGAAGACATACAGCTCCTGTTCTCCTGGAGATGCAGCTTCATATTGGTTAAAAGAATTAAGAATGGGCCTGTTTTTACTGACAGCCCTAATGCGGATATTTCCGAGATCAGCTATGTAGATGGTACCATCTGGGGCCACAGCTAAGGAAGATGGTGAATTTAAGATGGCATCAGTGGCATACCCATCATCCCCAGAATAGCAATTACAGTTGACATCATTTTTGCAATCACAGTCTGAAGCTGCCCCTGCAAGAAGGCATATTTCTCCATTGGTAGTTACCTGGCGTAGCCGATTAATTTTTTTTTCATCTGTCTCACTGATGTAAAGAACTCCTGTGTGTGAGATGGCAATGGCACTGGCTGATTCAAGTGCAGAATGAATAGCCAGTTTGCTAAGAGAGTAGTCTATACCAGGAACCTGGCAGTGCATGGGGCGTCCAGCAATAATGCTAACTTGATGGTTTTCTGTGATCCGTAAAATAACATTGTTCTCTAGGACATAAAGTGAGTTGTCCATGGGATTGACAGCGAGATCAGTAGGCCACTCCAGCCGTACCTATGAGTTGCACAAATTATTACTGTAAAACTCATAACTGAAAAGTACACTTCTAGTGTTTAAAATTCCATGTGTAACAACAGCAAATTAGTGAGGGGTTTATCAGCGCAAATCATGAAACTGCAACTATTTCAAACAATCATTTTCTTTCTTGGAAATATTAAAGCTATGTGCAATGGTAACTTTGGCGAATTGTGTTTCGGTGCAAAGAATGAATGCTACATTGTGGAAACTCTACAATAATTACAGAAAAACAGGCAATTAAGACAATTACTTCCATTATCTCAACCTTATTTCACTATTGTTGCATAAATAACCTGCATTAACCACAGTAAAAGGATAGTTCATTCATCTCAATAATGAATCAAACATGCTATCATCTTGCAATAAATAATGTATCTCTTAAGTGGCCAGGAAGTCATCCAAAACAGTTGCCCATCTCTTCTAAGGCTGAGAAGTAAAAAAACGTAGGAGTTTACCTGGCTGACATCCATGCTGGAATCACAGCTCAGAGGTCGTACAGCAGTTAGGTCATTGGAGCCCAGCAGAGTTGATATAATTCCATTCTGATCCACTTTTCGAATCATAGTGGCATCAACAAAATACATGAGTCCATACTTATCCACTGCAATTCCTGCAAGTATGAAAAATAGGCGTCAGTGAAGCTTCTAGCTTCAAGGTAGGATTAATCATGTTAACAAGTTTAAAGATGGCGGTGTTTGTTTACTTTTCCTGCCTTCCAAGTTGTAAATCCTTGAAGAGGAAAGGCACAGAAAAATGAAAAGGGAATTCTTGGAGGCACAGAATGACGCTGCTGCTTGTCACGAAGGAGGGCAGGCATACTCTCACTTGGCTTTCCTGCTTTAATTTGGTGCAATGCCTAGCTCAGTTCTTGGTCTGAAAGTGAAATACTCATCTAAGCTTTCTGCCTTACACTGGTTGCAGCAGTACTCATTGTACTGTTGAGGGGGAGAAGAGGAAGCTTTATCTTCTCAACCACTGTGTAGGGCTGTTCTGTCCCATTAACATACTTTGTACATATAAACAGAAACTATTACCTAAACAAAGAACAGGACCTCTTGTTTTTATTCATTTTTCTTCGCTTCTACTATCATCTAGTTACTTTCAACCATTAGAAAGAAACAAAGGTGTCTGAAACACCTGGCAATAGACCTGATTAATCCAGAACTTGAACAGCAATGTGTCTCCCAAATCTCTACATCACTTTTAAAATTGTTTTTTAAAAATCAGAGACATCTAAGGCGACATATGAAAGCAGAGAAAAATGCCACAGTGGGAGGTTTTTCTTCCCAAAATACTGTATCTCAAATAGTGATTTGTTTTCTAGTTTTCATGTTTGCTTCATGGAGTAAGTGGTACCCTGCTAATTTCTGTTCTGTTCTTATTCAGTGGCATTCAGTGCTGGGGTAATAAAGTTTGCTTAACTAAACAAAGCACGAACACTTGCCAATCCACTGTAATTAAAGCACGGAATAAAAATTACCAAGCAAGTAGTGATTTAATTGCCAGATAATTATTTCCACATCCAGTGTAGCCTCACATAGTCATTTTCTCTGCCTTTTTTTATTACGTTACCTCGAGGACTCATTAGGGTTGCGTCCACTGCTTTCCCTCCATCTCCACATCTGGCTTCGTCAAAGGGCAGGCATTGCTCTCCAGTCCCCGCCACCACTTCAGAATTACCAGCCAGGTCTTTCGTGCCAGTGAGAGATTTGACTTTGTATATCCGTCGGCTGTTGGTGTCTGATACGTACAGGGAGCCCGAAACAGGGTCCACGGCCAGATAGTATTTGTGAGCAGGATTGTTGCTTTAGAGAAAAAGGAAGCATAAAACAAAAAGAGCTGAGCAACTCAAAAACTTCGCAGAGTGTAGATATTCATCAGACACACTGAGATCTGGAAAGAAAGTCCGACACCTTCATACAGAGTTGGGGTCTGAAGAAGTTCTGTTTGAAGATTTAACTTGGTTAGGGACCGGCCAGCGTTTCAGGATTGTCATTCCAAATCTCACGCTCTTTGCTACACCAAACACTGCATAACAAAGCCCAATAAGCCAGAACCATACAGTGGACTTTCTCCTTCATCTTTTTAGCTCTCCAAATGTGCTTTAGGTCCATTCTCTTTGGCTTATATCTACCTGCTAACACCACCCTTCTCCTGAAAGGAGAAGTAATAGGAGTAAGATAAAAAAGTCAGCTTCTGAGTTACATATATTATGCCACAAGATTTGTGTGGTCTTGCATAAATAGAAGGCAGAAGCATAACAAATTTATTCCTAAAGCAAATTCATTCTCATTCATTCTTATCAAGAATCTCATTTACGGTAGATGAAGTTGGTTATGTAACTAAAACCAGAGAGACCCCGAGTGTCTGACTTTAACTCCAAACCTTCTGTTACTGACAAACTGGTCCTCAGTTTGAGATTAGAACAGGTGCTCATATGGGAAGCTACTTCTCATATGAGATATATGTTTTTTGACAGCTTGTCACATTTTGGAACTACTTTAGCAAATCATCTGCAAATTGAGAAATGTCAATCTCAAGCGATATATATACATTCGCACACACTGAACTGCAGTGCAGAAATATTTTCAAAATCTTGCCTGGCTAGTTTAACTCAATTTAGTTGGATTTTAAGCATGATCTGAATTTCTAAGCCTTTGGTGCCTATGGGTGAGCATAAATAAGGTCAATGGTGGTTTCAAAACATAGAAGACAAATGAAGACAGGAAGAAAAATAATGAAGGTTACTTACCAGTAACCAGAGAGATCTGCCTCCAAATATCCACACTCCTAGTTTCAAGTGGCAAAAGTGCCCATCTCCAAGAGTGAGGATACTTAGTGATAAGTTATGATGGACATAAGCCATTTCTTGATCAGATTCGCGGAAGGTACAGTAAGGGCACATCTGGCAGATGATTATCAGTAACAAAGACAACTGCGTTTCTGTGGTCATGAGCACATTTGGAGGAATGAGGAGGCCCCAAAATATCACTTTTTACAGTTATCTTCCTCTATGCCAGTCTGTGACATGTCAGGACTTTAGGTCAATAGCAATTAGTTCTAAAACCGTGGAAAGCAGGAAGGAGATTTGTTTGATCAAACTTAAATAGGCAGAGGAAATGCCATTTGCTGAAGTCTAGGAGTGTAGAAATTAGAGATGAATATATACAATAAACAAAAAATACTTGGCAGTTTTATTTCATGCACGAATTGCAAAGTGCTTTATAAAGATGGGTATTAGACCCATTTTACAGAGGAGGAAACTGAGGCACAGAGAGGTTAAGTGGTGCAGACAAGGTTATACAGGGAGACTAGTGACATGCTTGAAATTAGAGCACAATCTCTTTGTTTTCCAAATTCCTCTCCTTATCTTCAGCAGCAGACTGCACCTTTTCACTACACTTTTACCACATTCCTTCTCATCCCTCCAAAACAAAGCTTAATCTTTGCCACATAGCAAAATATTTCCTTCCACTTCTTCACACTCCCAAGTATCTGAGCCATGCAAACACCTGCATATTACTCACTGTTTTGAAATTCTGCTCTACTTTCATCACACCTTCTCCTTGGCACTTAGGAAGAAATTTCACTGTGACACTAGTGCTGTGTCATACATCACTTTGCAAAGACACCCAAATTTAAGTCAAAGCCTTGCAACAGCAGCAGAACAGACAGTGCTTACACACTGATGCTGTGGGCCTGTTGTGTTGTCATCCTTAATGTTTTCTGCCTGTCTTTTCCAGAATGTGTTGCTGAGATGGGAAGAGGCATGTACAGGCTGGAGATGCCCTTACCTATCTTCTGCCTGCTTAAGGCAGGGCACTCCCCTGGACTGGGGTGCTCTCAGCAGAGTCTGTGGGAGCTGCTCTACCCTTGCTGCAGCCCTGTGAGCTGCAGGAAAGGTTTCTGTACTGTTCAGATATGATTTTGCCAGCCTGTGCCTGCCCTCCCATGAGCATGCCCCTGCCTCCCTTCTGCCCACAGCTAGTCTTAGGTGTGTCCTGCTGCTATCAGCACAGTGCAAAGTAGGAATCAGTCAAGAGCAACGGTGGAATGTGGGCTCATCTCCCTCTTCTCTTTTGCAGGCACTGATGTGACCATGGGGCTTGTCCTGTATTTGTGTACTGGCATCTCCCTCAGAGCAGTTTTGTCAGGGTGTGGGCTAGATAGCTTTTGTTCCAGAGCAGGGCACAACTCAGTGCAGCTGCTAGCCTTGCCTATTCACTTTTGCTCCTGAGCCTGGTAAGGGAACAGGCAGTGGAAGATGCTCCACAAAACACATTTGAACAATTCTGGCACAAGACAACTGGTGGGCGTGCGTCCACAGTCGCAGAAAAACTGAAGAAAGTATTACCTCAAACAGGGATGTATTTTATAAATGAACAGTGCATAGTTCTCAAACTGGCCTCTAAGCAACTAAACACCTTCTGCGTCTTTTTTCTCAGCACCATTTCAATCTTTTATTTGAATTATAGGAAATGAAGGAATATACCTTGCTTTAAAATACTTTCCATAACATCTGATATTGCCCAGAAGCCTCTCTTCCTCTAGTCTTCCCTAGTGTGCATAGTAGTTACAATCTGCAACCTTACTTCATCTTCCAGGGAGCCTGGAGCCTGATAGCAAGTACAGGCAGCACCAGCTCCTGGTTGCTGCTCTTCTCATACATGCATAAATAGTGTTACAACAGCTTTTCTTGAAATATAACCAAAAAAGAAAAGCTGCTCAGAGCAAATCTTTATGCACCTGAAGAATTAACTAAGCTTACAGTTGCAAATGAGAAGCCTCCAGCATCACCAATAACCATTAGCAAATTGTGAATTCATCTAAATAAAAGAATTCAGTGGAGTTAGACTCCATATACCAAAACACATTGTGAACAGGAAATTACATTATTTAGTCAGACTATCTTCTGTATCTAACTTACGTAGCAGAAATGGAAGGATACCAAAGAATACCTTTAAAAAAGTCATGGACAGAACAGTACGGAAGAACTTTTAACAGCTTCTCTTGTTCTTGCCCTTGGTATTATGCAGGGTGAAGGCGTATCGCACTGAAGAAGGCATAAGTATTTTCTATGCTGCTCTGCTGCTCCCATCCAGAAAGCCTAATGCTCACGTGAGGCAAGAGGAAAAATCTGTACTCCTCCAGAAATGTAACTCCTCCCTTGTAAATCATACAGTGATTCCTTCTAGTGATTTCACACAACCAGCTGTTGAATGTATTCAATGAACGACACAGAAACTAACTTATAAGTAAGGACGTTGTTCAGGGAGTTGCTGATGTCCAGAAAGTGCATTTTTGACCTATTTCCACTCATCGGTGCTTTTGTGAAACTTTCTGGCATTTGCAGAACTGCTCTCATAGTTTGTCTCAACCATTTGGACCAGTTATAGACAGCAGGGAGGAATGATTATGTAGAAGTTAGCTTGGGGTTCATTATACTTGCATTCTACTATAAGTTTCTAATTACTGTCATAACTTGTTTTGTTGCTTTTTGACTACATTTTGTAATTGCTAATGCTTATCATATTCATAACACACAATTAGCACATAAAATGTTTCTATATATGGTACATGAAGAACATAACATTACACAAGAAGCACAACACAAAAAGCAAACACAATGAAGCAAACAAACCATATCAAATTATATGGGAAAGAGCTCATGTCTTACCTATGTTTAAACTCTTTATTTCTTTATAGAAAGGGAACAGAAGGAAAAAGAACAAACAGTTAGCTGAAGAATAGATGGTAAAGCAAACATAGTATTTGTTTTATTTTACAAAAGGACATAGGAGAAGGTACCTCTATCCAGCACTAGCCTTATCTTTGTTTACAGATGAAGAATGCCTGAAGAATCCACTTGCCAACTAGTTCCCTGGTATGATACCCCTTCCCTCATCCCCCACCCCCATATACGCTGCAGAAAGCTTTCTTGAGGACTGGAAGAGTTTTCAAATGGAAATATACGCAGCTCGTGGGCTGAGAGGGAGAGGAACTGGCAGTTTTCTTAATATAAACGTGGGAATGGGGAAGCACGGGGATTAGGATATTGTCTGCCAGCTATGGGCAACTTCTCTCGTCAAAACAGTTTTCTAGCAGGCTATTTCTAAACAAATTTCTATTACACAGGTTTTTTTTCTATTCCCCCAGACTCTAAAAAAGCACTTAAGACAAGTTTGGATGAGACTTTATAGCATCTTATCTAGATTCTATTTAAGTCAATCAAAGCAAACATTAGGTTAAAAAAACCAAATCTTTTAAGTGAGCAGTAAAATACTGTACAAAGGAGATACGTAGCATTAACTGATGCCTAGTCTACTTTCTAGAAACAAGCCAAAAGAATCTTTTGCTTCCAGGAAGTCAATCCATTCTCCACACCACAGTGCTGCACTGTGTTTATCATTTCTTTTTAGGAATACACTTTGAAAAAAGGAGCAAGGTGCATGACTCCTGCAGAACTCAAGGCACAGCCCCCAGCTTGCAGTACCAATGTTCATTGTTGAATATACTTTGTTGAAATTGTTATGAAAGCACTATTTGCATGTTATATTTGATACTTGCTGCAGACTCACTCCAGTTTATACTTAAATGCCTAAGAGCTGGGGGATTAAAGCCATTTGAGTCAGAATTTAAAATGGCCACTGAATCACTACTACTTCTGTACATGATTGCTGGAATGGACCCTACCGAATTCTCTACAAGGGGTAAAAATACCACCATAGATCCTAAAAGCTTGGGTGCCAAGTCATTTGCAGCTGTGCAACAGGTACTCAAAATGTAACATTCACTGCTCATTGCTAATAGTTGTAGAAGAAGCTAAAGAAACTACACTGTGGAAAACAGATTTTCATAAAAGAAAAGAGAAAATGGACAACAGCAGAAATGGAAAATAGGCATCTTCATCTTTACTGATATCTTTCCTATAATCCCTCACACATTCTGAAAAGTCTGAGCTGTCTCCTGCCTAGGTGGAAACCAAAGTTCTCAGACTAGCAGTGCTGCAGACCTGCAGAAACTGCTCAGAAACTGTGTCAGTGACTAACATTTGGAGGTGAGATGGACATAAATGCCTTCCAGTAACTATGCTAGTTTGAAAATGTTTCTCTTCACCTATAATGCTGTAGTCCTATTCACCAGACAGCTAGGCAGAACCGGACTAGTTGAAAAAAACCCAAACATCAGCATATTCTATGTAATGCAGAACTATAGTGTATGCTGATAGAAATGTTTATAGCAGGTCATACAGCCACACCAGCTACCTCTTGTGGTCCATCCCCAGCTGCCAATCAGAAAGCACTGGATGATCTATTACTTGTTTTAACCTGTACTTTTTTAAAACCTCTGGAGAGTAAGTCAGCCTGATGGTGTGTAGGCAGGTGTCAGTGATCTCAGAGTTGATTTGGCCCAAGTCTGATTCTTTTCTCTTATATAAATCAGAATTCACAACAGGGACATCAACAGAATGACATGAATGGGAGAGAGGTGTGAAATAGAGCTAGGCCTCCTGTTCCCTAACAGCTCTTTAACTTTGCATTTTTCCCCACTAATTAAAAAATAAAAGCACAGTAGAAGAAGAGGTATTGGTTATTGCTCATATTATTAAAAAAAAAAAAGGCTAATGACTTAAATCCAATCAATGCGCTTTGCAGTTATTTACAAGAGCACTGATCCTACTGCCTGAGCGGGTTGCAGAAGTATCAGAGGACAGCCAATGCAAGCCACTTCTCATTTGCTTTCTGCCGAATACTCAGTAGTGTATCAACAATAAAGAACAGTTACATGAGTTATGGTTGGAAGCAATAGCTCTTCCTTCTACCAGAGGAACGAAAAAAGGAGATGAAACAGAAATGGGTGAAGTGGTACACTCTACACTCATGCCCTCCCTGAAAAGTGCCAAAATCTCAATGTTTTGAGAGGAATAGAGATATGATTTTAGAAAGAATTCTGATGGTGCAAAGTGACTCTGTATGTCAACTTCTACTGTACTAGCCAACCTACAGAACTAAACCTACAAGAAAGGGAAAGAAGTGGGAAAGTGGATCTCAAAATCATTGATGTGAAAACCTCCTTTCTAATCTCCTAAGAGTGTTAATTCTTTATTTATCACTGTGGCTCAATACCTAAGGGCAGTCAGTTCTGCATTTTTCAAATAAAACTAAATTACATACACAAATGAAAGAAAACTGTGTTCAAATAATCACCACCAGGAGAGAATAAGATGGTGTGCACTATGGTTTTTTCATCTTTCCCTATAAGCATTGCTCTGATTAGCTATAGCCTTTGAACTCTGCATTTCTGTGCCCCATTTCTCCACTGGAATTTGAATTGGTTGACAGTGATAATGTTTTACAAAATTATAAAAACAATGGTAAAGGCTGATTTAAGCACAGGCTACGGAATCGGAGTCCCAACACCTACCTCAGCTCCAGTATGCTAGTAACATTCCTGGATGGGAAGATACGCCGAATGTAATTAAAATCTCCAACAAAGAGACTTCCATCAATTCCCACTGCCAGTGCTACAGGGGCCAAAAGCTTATTTCCTTCTGCAAGACCATTGCAGCTAGGACAGGATATGCTTCTTCGGCGCCCATTCCCCATAATGCTGGTTATCACAGCTGGCTGCTGATTTAGAAACTGATTTTCTCCATTGCCTTTGTGCAATATACCTAATAACAGACAGGAGGAGAAGTGGTTATTACAGTCATTTGTTACAGGTGACTTCAGGTAGTTCTCCTTTCAGCAGCTGCTGTTAAGGTCTGAACAGTGATATGATTTCAATGCTTGGTTCTCCAGCAGTGCAAAAACAGTGAAATAGGTCTGCAGGAGTAAACAACAAAAGTGTAATGAGGATTCTCTGTTAAAAACACACACATATACAGCTACAAACACAAATCCAAGCTTAAACCCACAGTACTTTGGTCTTCATTATGAAAGAAAATGTCATCATACATCCCTACATTGGCACAGTGGTTCAGGCAGTTTTAGTAACTATGGAGTGAGGAAGCAAACAGCACAGAGGACATACACACTTGTTAGTGCACCCTGATCCTCTGAGTCTGGTTTCTTGTGTTGCATTTTGTTTGGAATTTTTATTAACTTTACTCTTCTCTGTCCACCTCTCAGTTTTTCTGTGCACAAATGGAGATGACAGAAAAGAGGACAGTGCAGAAAATTAAAGACGCAACTCCTGGAAGAGCTCCTATGATCACTAATGAAAGACAAGAGGGGAGCTAGTGGTAAGTTCCTTATTAGGTTTCCAGAAAGGCCTTTAAGATGGGTTTTCTCTTTTAAACATATTATTCTAAAAGTACATATCTGTTCCAAGAAAGGAGTGCATTCTGTCAAAATGGGCATTTTCAGTGTTGTCAAAGATTATAGAAATCTGGCTGGAAACAGTTAGCTGCATTTATTGCTCTTTTGGAAATACTGCTGTGTGACCCTTAACATAAAGTAACTGGCTCCCCAGGGACAAGTATAGCTGCCATTACTGTTGTCACCAGTGAATATCATGCTCTATCTGAATGGCCATCTCAGAAGCATTTGATCTGCTGCACTTATAAATGTGTTTGAATAGCCTGATCTTGCCTGTTCTGAATGCTCCTTCAGATTTCTTGGACAATAATATATTGTGCAAGTTGCTGATGCAGAGCATTCCTGCAAGAAAGAGCAGGAAAGCTGCAGAAAACCCTCTACAGGAATGAAACGAAATGTGTATTACCAAGCATTCAACTCCTTAGCAGTCTTTGAGAAAATGTGACGTCTAAGAATGCTCATTTTAGGATACTTAAAGTGAGGAAAAAAACCACAACAGGTGTCAAAAGGAAAAGACGAGAATCAGTATCTTAACAAGAGTCTCGTACTCCTTTGAAACCCTACCTCAGATAATAATGGAAAAGGACAAACAAGGAGGACTGGGAATGGATATGGTTAACATAAAAAGAACACGGAAGGAAGACAGAAACTAATTACAGGGGAATAAATGAACAACTGAACAGAGGATGAAGATCTGGACTTCTAGAAAACAATGCTTGGCAGGAGGGTAAAAAATCTGTTGAAATTATACAGAAATTTTCTGACAATTAAAACGTCCCATTCCTTACTAAGCTAAAGATGAAACAAAAAGAGTGAAGAAATTGCATTTTTCAAAGGGTAAAGATAATATAAATAAGAAGCATTCACAGTCAGAACTCCATATAGCCCAGAAAACATGTGGAACTAACTGACTTACCACTCTTGACATTAAGTACATGGTGTTTATCCAAAGACCATCCTCCTAGATTTGAAGGATCTAGTTCAAATCCTTGCAGTAGCGCGGTCCTTTTCTCCCACAGAATCAAACTGGGACAAGTCTCATATTCAAAACCCACAGAAACTGAAAAAAATGAAAAAATAAAAAAATCTCATATACCTGCTGAACACTGAATTAAATGTCCAAGGCACATTCAATGGGCCATCATTCCAGTCCCCAGTAACCTCAAAAAGATGACGTGATTACATTTCCCTCTTTTCATCTACAATATTAAATTCAGATCTTTGACTAAACACAAATTTTAAGCTCCATTCACACGAACTCTGCAGGGAGCAGATCCCTTTTATTGAACAGCTGGCTTTGGGAAGTGACCGCTTTGGAAATAGAATTAAAAAAATGATACTAATAACATTCTCCCATCAGATAACAGGACAAGATCGAATTCTTAATTTGCCGGATGTTCACAGCGTGTATTGTGTTCATTTTCCACACCATACACCAAGGAGCAGTGACAACTGCATGTGCTTCAAGCACTCACAGACATTGTAAGCATTACTCAGGAAAGCAATATCTCATGCAAGAATATAAGAAAGAAACTGTAGCAAAAAAGATTTTAGAAAAATATGGAGAACAACGATTTAAGCAAATTTTTCATTCTACGTTGGCACAACTCCAATACACATTTTTAGCAATGGTACAGCAAAATCTTTCTCAATATTCAAACGAAAATGAAAACTTATAAACATTGTGATGTTCACCCATTTTCCCACCCACTAGAACCAAGATCTATAAATAAAGGAACTAAAAGGAGCTGTAGTACTGCTAGATTGAACAACATTAGGAGAACTATTTCATTTCAAATATTCTACAAGAGGCTGTAATAATAGCATGCAGGAGATGCCAAAAGCACTGGAGAATGCCAGTCACTTGAAACACAAGATTTATTTGTTAACTGAAAGAAAATAAAGGCACAGCGATGGACTACATTTCACCTCAGTCCCTGCGACCAGCTTATTCCATTGGCTGATCTAAAACTTCTAAGTGAGCTGCTGTTTAGGCAACATAGACACAGTGGTAGCCTAGACCCTCTGAATGTGCTCCTCAATACATAAAAGGAACATGATGCACAAGTAAAATGTGTAAGGAAGACAAGAACTGCTTAGTTTATATCTGCTTCTCACAGAAAATCTTTGCAGCTTTCTTACACAAAATTGTGTTTGGAAAGCTACTGAGCTTGTATATACTGACTTACCTACAGCATCTGACAACCCATAAACCTTCTGACCATATGCATCTGTTTTGTCCCAGATAAATGTATAAGCCAAGTTGGGGGATGCCTGAAATGATTTTTGAAATAGATGCCCTTCTACTGCTACCATCAAATGAACTTTGATTAGATTCAGTGGCACAAGTGACTGAGTCATGATGATCTTAAGTAAGGATTTATATCCAGCAGTACGGGAACTCAGGTAGATCAGCTTTATACTTGTGCCGGGGATCTCCATTTCTTCATGAAGAACCTGAATATGAAAAAGATCAAACATTTTACATTACTGCTTTGGTGGCTTTTTTTTTTTAAATTTTTTGTTTTCTTAGAATAGCAGATACTATTCTCAGCTAATAATATTCCTATGACCTAATGACTTTCTACTACTGGTAATGAGTATCTTTAACTCAATGCAGTGACAGAGTTCAGCTGATGTTTCTGGTGAAAATATTATTTGCTGTCTGCAAACACATTTATTTGTAAGAATCCACTGCAACAGCAAAATAAGAACAAACAGTTTTACTGTAAGTTATGTGCAAGGGGAATAGAAGAAGATACAGCTAAAGGAACCTGCAATTTCTACCAGCAATTCATACAAAGTAAATATTAACTGAGTAGAGAAGTGAAAACAAGTGAAGTTTTCCTTTGTCCTAAACAGCATACAAGAAATTGGGACTGTGCTTAATAGCATACAGCAAAGCCTCTGTAAAATTCCCTTGAAACATGTAAGCTTTCAATTGAAATACAGAAATATACTGTGCGATAATGAGAAGGTGCAAGGTAGTCAAAGACAAACGAGTCTGGGTGACAAAAACATAGGATATCTACTACAGTCTTCATCAGAAAACTTGTTATCTGTCAGAATGAATACAACTCTACAGAGCTTTCTGCTGTAGCAACTCCAGGAGACAACTGGTGGTTGTGGCAAGTGCTTATGTCAACAGTAGCACCTGACCACCAATTTCTGTATCTTTCCCTCTGTTCTTACCTGGGTTTCTGGTACAATGGGATTTCGGCCAGGAGCATCACTGAAGAAAGTTGACAGTGGTGATGAAATGATGACTGGATCAGGTCTGACAAAGCCACTGAGATCACAGCTGGGAATGGAGTTCTCCTCTGTCTTCATTACAAGTGTGTCCATGGCATAGAAGCTGTTCCAAGGCAGCCATACTGTTCTTTCCTGAGTCATAAATGGGGCCCGTTCAAAGTGCAAAGTTAGGGATGATCCACCATTCGCAACCAAGTCAAACCTAAAAAAAACAGGCAGGCTTTAGAGGCAATGAGACTGAATGATCCAAGTAATAACACTCTTGGCTAACAGAATGTCACAGCAATATATATGTTTTAAGTGTCCTGTTTCAAATTATCTGTCATTGGATGTGAATCTCTGGCAGCAAAATGACCGACTGAAACACAGTCAAGGCAAGCAGCAATTTGTAGCCATCTGGACAAACGTTCTGATACATTATAAAATCTGCATTAAAATAATTTCCAAAAAAAGAACAAACATTTATTACTGCATGTCCCCCATATCCATAGAACCAGCAGTGAAAACAAGTTAACACTGGGCTGGGCACTGAATTATTCCTTTCCTAACAGATGCTGTCCATCAAGAAAAGTAATGGGACGGATGGCAGTAAGAATAATAATGAAGACTTTAGCTGTTTCTGTTCAACAAATGTGATAAGAATTACTGTATCCAGAATTACTGTTTCTATCATTTTTCATAGAGATTAGATATTTACTCCCAAGCCTCTGCAAAATCACAGCAGAAACGTGGAGCTCTGCAGGAGTTCTGAAATCTTTCCTAAAGGCATGAAATAATTCAAGGTTGTTCTGACAACAGAACTGATTATCAGTTGTTTCGTGTAAATAGTAATGTAACAAATTACTCAATGATTTAGATAATTTATTTAGATCTAAATATAAGTTCAGCACACATACTGATGTTGCATTAAACCACTGAAATCAATAATGTTATGCTGTATTTCTAACACTAAAATACTCTGGAATGTGGACGTGAAATAGTCTGTAGTTCAACTGATTCATATTAAGTAATTCAACTCTTTGTATGAAAGAAAAAATGGCAAACGTTTACAATGTATGTGTTGTAAACATACTGTTTTAGTTACCACAGCCAGTAAGCCAGATAAACCATGACATGTCAGTTTTTATTTTTCTGAAATTGTGTGCATTTCAAATCAAATGATACAAAGGGGAAAAAGCTCATCTTTGCACAGCAGGAGAATGTCTAAATACAGTCAATTAGAATCTTTTGAGCATATTCTACCCCTGAAGAAACTCAAAATCTAGCAGATCTTCAAAAAGAGAGAGAGAGAGAGACAGACAGGGACTTTTAACAAAATATATTATACTAAAATGATGCAACTTTTCTTCTTTCCTTTTTCCCCAGCAGCATTCTTCTGCCTTGCATTTTAAGCTAAAATATTTCTGCTCTCAGCTGGGTATTACTGTAGTCCACAAATGTTTTCATAGATACAGAGCAATTTATTTGAAGTGAGTGTGACTGCTAACACATCATTATCAGAAGTCAGCCTTTTCATATTTACTTTCATTTAGCATTCAAAATGCCATGTGAAAAATTACTTTTGTGTTTACTTATTAGCTCTTTGCCCTGGGAGGAATGAAATGCATGGTACCACATGGCTCCAATAGATTGCACCATCTGTTAATCAGCAGAGATACTACATAAAATAATAGGTACTCAATGAAAGAAGCAAACTCACATGCCATCCTGACGAGTGATGGTATAGCCATACTTTGGATACTTGACAAAGGACACGTTGACCCCAACTAGAGGCGTTCCATCTGTAGTCACCACTTGGCCTCTTATAAGAGACACAAGACTTGAAAAGAAAATAATGAAAGGTAATAAAGTTAGTTATGAAAACATTTACAGTGTTTATAAACCGAGCGGTGGAACACATGTGCCTCATTTACTCTAAATTCAATTTGCTTCAAGGTTTATTAGAACCTGAAGATAGTACAGGATCACCCAGCTCTCTCTGTTTACTTAAATGAAGAAAATGTGTACCTATGCGTTGGGGCTTGTAAAGATGGAATCGGACTTGATGCCTTCCCTTGGGTTGTACCTCAGATGCAACTGTCTAATGAGGCCTTGCAGAGGCTTTGCCACCTCACATTCAGCTGAACCAGAGCTGTGACCCTGAAGTCCCAGAGCAGTGATGACCCATCACTTCTCAGAATACCCTGCCTGGCTACAACACCATCTGTGGACGCCTCGTACACTTTAAAAATATGGTGTAATGAATGTATCTCCATTTTATACAAATGATTTTCCAAATTACGGTCCATGAACCTTCATCTTAGGGAGTGACTGACCTCTGTACACTGTGCACTGCCTCCTGATCTGTAATCCTTGCTTTTCACTTTGTCAGTTGCAGAAGGGATTTGACACAAGGCCCGCTTTATGCACCGGCAGAATAAATGGTTTTCTTAGCCACCAGGCTACCCACTTTGCTTAAACTAAAGGGAATGAAGACTGGTCATTCCTGTACAATCGGGCACAGTCAGACTTCTTCTCTTTTGAGAGCACTTCGCTGCTGGAGAGCATGCAGCAGGCACATACAGCAGTATGAGGATTCCAGCCTCCTGGAAACAGCAGCCCCACTCCTCCCTGCTCTGCTGCTCCCTGGCACAGTTGCCTCTTCCTGCCTTTCTCCCTGCTCTCATAGCTGGAGAGGATACTCCTTCTCCTGGCTCCCTTCCTCCCACTTCCCAATCCTGACAGAGGCAGCTTGGTGAGAAAAGGAAGATGCATGAGAAAAAGAGATGAAAAGGAGAAGCGCCTTGCAAGAAGGACCACAGCACTGAGCTTTGCAGGTGTAAAGTATTCTATACTAACTAGCACTAGGCAATTCTGGCATAGTGCACCACCTCTGACTGGTAGCTATACAGAGGCAGAAAACAAAAAGGCCCATTTCCAAGCCGGCTTTGCGCTGGCAGGGCTGGAGCTGCGCACAACCCTTAGCAGGCTTCAGGCACACCGACAGAAACAGAGACCTGACAGCAAAGATTCCTGGACCCTGGCCAAGCTGTGGGATGAGGGGATTGAAGTGGTTTGTGTTTTGCCAAAAATGGACAAATTTAGTTCAGTTCTGGGACAGCCAGAAGGCCTGCATTATCCCCTATTCATGTATTTCTAAAGTGGTGTACATATCAGAGGTACATATTCATTTCCACCAGTAATACCAGGGTTGTTTTCAGGCCTCTTCTGTTATTCTGAAATGCTCAGGATGCTCTGATGTCTATTTCTAACTGTACTATCCACACTTGTATGAAGCACTGTGTTCATTTATAGTAATGTATACCACAGAATTTTTTTGTAGTCTTTTAAGAGGCCACATGTAAGGAGATACTAAAATATGTGAGGTGCAAATAAAACAGAACTGAGACCCCTGCAACTCAGGACACTAAAAACTTAATGAATTTAAAATTTCTAACAGGATTTTTTCAAAAGAGTCTCAGCTCTGAAGTAGCCAGCTCCTGTTCAGGCTAGATTTGTAATTCTTAGAACATTCATACATGAATAGCTTGATTATTTCTAAGTTAACTGCTTGAAATTAAGTAAGATGGGTGTTTTCAGCTGTTTTTTTTTTTTTTTTTAATTAAATTTAATTTTGTTAGTAATTACAATTAAGACTATATTACAGCATTATTTAGATCTCTTCAAACTCACAACAAGAGTGCACTTTCCATTCTTGTACACTGCAGTCTTTATAAATGATAAAGCTCAGCAGCTCTTGCTGAGTGGAAGAAACCTGCTTCTAGATGTTGCCAGTGTGTTAAAATGCAAATAAAACTCAAGTGTTATAAAACAAAAGCAATAATATAAATTGCAACAGAGTACCCTCAATGGAATTGATTGCTGAGATGGAAACACAGGAAGAACCTGAAAGCAGCATCTCATGTAAAAAGATGAACAAAAGCTCTGGGGGAAATTTTCCCATACAGTGCAACCACATAGATGAAATGTCATATTTATAGCTTGCTACCTGCTGTTGAAGGGATTTTCTCCTGGAATGATATGAGTGCTGTCCTTCCCCACTAAGAGCTTGATTCGATCATAGAATGACTTCACAGCTGGTGAACCAGAATGGCTCTGTTGTATGATGTCAAGAGGATCACGGGAACCCCGGCAGAGCAGGCTGTTTTGACAAGTAGACTGGAGGCAGCAATCTGGGTCTAGGCAGTCAACCAAGCCATCTGAAAGGCAAGAATCATCAAGATTCATTCAGCTGCACAGTGCTATCAAGCAAAAAAATCTAATGGACCTCTCAAGGCACTGGGAGAAAACGTTAATGCACACTCTTCATAGCATCTCTGTGCCAGAAAACTGGTAACTGAACCAGAAATACAACAGAGATGAGACTTTCATGAAGTATATTAGTTAAACATCATTAAAGTTAATTTACACCTGAGTTAGAGGAGAATCAAGCCCAAAGAAATCCATTAAGAGTCGAAATAAGAAAAAATGAATAGTGGAAGGAGTAAAGGATTTTAAACAAGTTATTGTTATCCTTGCCTAATGAAAACAAAAATTATGCTGCACCCACTTTGGTAATTCATAGGGAATTCTGCTGCAACTCACCTCTCATAAATATCTGAATGAGAACTCGGCCACGTGCTTGGGGTATCAGCCACAAAACTAGTGAGCTCAGCCATCATAGTACACATTACTTTGTCCATGAAGAATATTTGTTAAGAAATATTTTTAAAAATAATTATAATCTAACCACTGGGAACTGAAATGCAATCCTGAATAGGGATACCAATCTGCATAGGCAGATGAATCATAATTATTTTTATCACATATGGTAACAAATTCCAGCATCATCCCTTCCCTTCATGTCATTATTTAAATTAAATGTTTTCTCTTAATGGAGTTCTACTTAATAGCTTAGTAAATTAATAACTGTTTACTTTGAAGTATTATTATCTGTGAGAATTTAGAAACATTCATTCATCTACTTTTGAGAAATCACAAAAATCAGGCATCCAATCTGCAAGTCTGTAAACTTTCAGAGACACTGCAAGGCACATCAGTCTCATTTGCTGAGTACAGATACAGCCCGGGCACGCAGTGCATCACAGACACAAGAAAAACCATTCCAGAAGGTCAGCTGACAGATGTAGATTAGAGAAAGATCACAACTCATTTATTTTCAAGATCTTCCAAGCAGACCAGCACTACATTAGAGTGATAACTGGAAGGGGAAAAAAACAACAATCAGCTATAAGAAACTTTCTTATTTTACAATTAACCCGAATTTCCAGCAGATTGTTTGTGCCCGAAACAACTGATTCTGATTTAAGAACAAAATTGCCAAGGTATACTGACAATTTTTTCATTCAGCCCACTAAGGAAACTTAAGTTAGACAAACTATCTTGTTGTAAAAGCTATAGATTTCTTTAAGGTCAGTCGCCTATTCACATTAGGAGCCCCATTCATCTTGAAATCCCTTCCAACATGGCGGTACATATCTTTATTTCTATTTTGCTGCAGTCTGTTTCCCCCCTGTTTTATGCAATCGTTGTGAAGACCCCATCAGCCTCAGATTATAACTCAGGGCGATTTCTCTGTTAAGCTCCAAGAATTTTTTTCTTGCCATTCTTCTCTTTTCTTGGTTTGTGGCACTTCTAAAACTATGAACTTAAAGCTGTCCACTATTTAGTCCACTCAGTTCTTTTATTCAGACGACTCTCAGTGAAGAGAATCCTATCAGCAGTAACAGCAGAAACAAAATAGAGGATATAAATTACTCTTTCTGACAAATTTACATTTAGCTGTTACAGCTGCATCGTATTTTTGCTACACCTGTTATTATAGGTGAGTGTGTTATGTCTGTAATGACCTCATCACGCAGCAGATTATGGGCTGCTGTGACCGAACACTTCTGACGACACCATGAACTTTCAATTGCCATATCAATCTCAGTGTCCTGTCAGTCATGAGAATCACATCTTTATGCTAGCAAGCCCCCTTGGATATAGCCTGACATTGCAATCTTCAGTAAATTACCCTGTCACTGCCAATCTTACTGTTATCTCACAAACAATCAAGCAGGCAATCACACTGCTTTGAATTGCCAGTTCAGGACCTGGGAGGCTAAAAACATCTCCATTCCGTACCAGGGAGAAACCTGCGCATGAGCTGTTTCATGCAGGAAGGTTTTCATGCATTATGGGAATTCATACTTGCACAATTTCATATACTTAGAGGAATATTTCATGTATTATAACATAAATATACACATCTAAAATCTACTTGTTTGGATCATTATCCCATTTTAAATATACTGCTGCAAACTTTCTCAAGGTGAGTCTCAGCGTGAGAAACCTCCTTCATACACTGAAAAACCTTCAGTAATGCCTTTGTTCTGCAATCACAGAAAATTGTGATCTTGAGCCTACCCAGCCCAGGACACCATTGGCTTTGGTTGCTTCAAGAGCACCTTGCTGGCTCACATTTGACCTTGTGTCCAATGGCCTTTACTGAAAAGCTGCTTTGCAGTGGGGTGCCCCTCTACGCACTACAGAACAGGGCTGCTGGTTCCCAGTGCAGCACTTCACAGTTTTTGTTGAACTGCATGAGGTTCCACTCAGGCCACTCCTCCAGCCACACTGTACCACAAAACATGAAATTAATGAACAGTTGTGCAATCACTTAGTTGCATTAGACTCAGTTGATTAAAATCAAGGCTAGAAAAAAATGTACCTTCTATTAGAGAAAACTGCCATAAGCATGAATTTTAATTAGAATTCAGGACTTTGTTTTTAATATATATTTCAGAAGTTGTCATCTTCAAGATTTCCTCAGGCATGCTGAATTATTTATACAGTTAATTCAATGACAAAATCCTCACTATAGGCCTCATCGAGATACCACTGCTTGTCACAGCGCGTACATCTGAGTTTAAGTTAGCAGCACTCTGACAGGAAAGACACCGTAGAGGGAGTTAAGACGGTGCTAAGCCTCCTCCAACAGTTTGAGATGCAAAGAAGTCCTGACTCGGCTTTAACTTACAAGGAAGAAATAAGAAATGTTGATCTAACTTAAACTGGCAGCGCAAGATTAGCTCTCTGTTCCTTAGTTATTCCCAAATCTTTCCAGAAGCAAATTAAGTGACATGGGATTCCTCTTGAAGACTTCACATCTGTTATTGGGGATGCACTTTTTTTTTTTAACCTTTTCTGAGTGGTTACAAAAACTAAATCATACATAGGCTTAATGCACAGCAAAAAGCAAAATTTTGAAATATCACATAAGAAAAATGATGTGCACAGCTTCATTTCAAGATGGCTTCTGAACCATTAGAAGGCCTAAAAAAGCATACCATAGAAACAGTGATATATATTATTGCTAAAGTATCTAGGACCTCTAAACATCAGTTTTCCTTCACCACTTGAGGGAATTTCTGAACATCTCCAGATGCTTAAACTCCAAAATTGTGCTACATCCTTCTTTGGAAAGTTAGTTGACAGTTGAGTTACTGGTTTCTCTTTGTTTTCTTTTAAACTTCGTCCAGTTAATTTCCTCAGTGCTTACTCTTCATCAAATCCTGGTGGTACTACAGATTCGATTCACATGTGTGCTGGAATGGCCACCTTGTCCTGGCAGCCAGCTGCCTGGGAGGTGCTTTCTGTAGCCAGCAGGAGACAGTGCTGTTTCCCAACAACACTCCTGAGCCCACGCTCAGCAGAGGGCATCCTTACACTTCATTAGCTTTAGGAGCCAGCCACTTTCAGAGCGGAATTCCTGGAAATACTTCTTTTTCCAATAAACATTTCAGACTTACGATTAAAATGGAGTGTGGGGGGGAGTGGCAGCTCCAACAAGCCCTGAGGGTGAAAGGGCCTTTGATCACTCTAAGGGCAAATTAGTTAATTTATCATGATCCGATTTTAATTATGTGTAGTATTAATATACCCAAGGTGAAAGAATTAGAGATGCTCTGTCAGATTATCAAAAGAATAGATCTTCCCTCTGCCAATATGGAAGTATTTTAATTGAGCTCTAAAACTGCATGCAGAATGGCTTCCACGGATAAACTATTCCACAGCCCAGTACATCTTATTACCAGTTTTTATCTAATATTAACTCAAATTTTCACTTTTATAGCTTGACCTAATTGCTGTCATATTGGCACACGTTGTTCAAAATAATTCCTCAGAAGTCCTGGTGCTAACAAGAAAGGAAATGCTTCTAATCCTCTTCCAGCCCTACTCCTCAATTGGCTCAGCCTAGCTGGAAGGGCTCCCTGTGAAATGCCATTGTAACATTGATTTTAGAGCAAACCATGAACACGGCAGAACATTTTCACAACCCTAAACATGAAACAAAGCTGTTTTTCCACAAAAACTGGATTGTAAATCCCAAATTGTGATAAAATAGAAAAAAAAAAATCACCCAGGCTTCTTCTCAGAATACCAAAAACTACCCAGTGAGGTTTAAAGTGCCCTGGACTCGGGTAGTGGTAGAGCAACAGTTCCCCTTCTCCTGCCCACCCAGGACAACACAGCACAGCTCCTGCATGCACTGAGCACATGGGGACCTTCAGGCCTGGGGATGCTGGCAGGTTAGGTGCTCCAACTCCAAACCACATCTCCAGCAGAGATGACTGAGAGGGCTCCGTGATAAGACAGCTTTTAAAATACATTAAGTCAGTGCTTTTTAACCAGGCAATCTGCAATCACTAAATTTCTTGCTTTCCCTTCCCTGTGGGTTGTAAGAGCGTGCTATTGCAGTAACATATCCCACGGGGGACAGCGTGAGGATAAGCTGACTAATGTGTGTAAAGACAATTAGAGGCTGACACGAAGTTTTAACAAAATCACATACGAGCATACTCATTAGCTCTTGTCAAACTTATATAATGTCTAGTTTCAGTACAGATTTTATACTTGGGTCTACATGACTCACTCTGGCCCCCATCCACAACAGATTTCAACCACTCATTACATTTAGTGCTCCAAAACTGACTATTGTGCAGGCTCTGGGAAGGTACTTTCTGTGCCAGGAGTATTCTGGGTATTTATATTGAGAACTTCATAAAATCTTTTGTCTGTGCTGAATTAGAGACCCCTGCTGAGGCAATGCTTGTTGAGGCAAGCTAAATTACATGATTTGCTTTTGTGCTGTGAAATACTTGTATTATCTTAAATGTCACGAGCCTGATGCAGTATCAAGTCACAGGATTTGTAATTCTCTAAAAGCAATTTTTTTCTAAATGTTTATTGCAGAAAGACACTTCTCTATTTTCTTTCTGTCTAATTTTAGAGATGAGTTTTCTAAGACAACTCAAATAAACAGCCTTTCAATCAGTCAAGTGCACTGTCCTGACAGTGAACTTCACTGGGAATGTATTTTTCTCTTGAATTGAAGAAGATTCATACTGTAGCAGATAGCTGGCTTTCTCTCATTCATTATCTTTAATGTTTTGTGCCAAACAGAACTACCGCCAACTGTACTTCTTGGAGTTGTTACAGCTATATAGTAGCAAACTGAAGGGCAAAATTTGTCTTCTGAGATATGCACAACTCTCTTTACAAAGCCAAATGGATTTACCTTAGCATTCTATAATGTTTTGGCTGCTTCCCTTTCTTCACCACTGAACTGTAGTCCAGATAATTACAAAATTACATTCTGGGGAGAAACATGAACTGTGAAATGATACAAGCAATGAAAGTGTTTAAGCCTTTTACAGATTTTTTCTTAACCTTCCTGTGGCTTTTCTCTCCATCACAGTCAGATGTTAAATAAACCAATTTAGCAAAATTTTGGTAGTTTTCTGTTTTTCTTTCTCTGAGATAACATAATTTACATGAGTTGTCAATAAAAATTATAAATATCAGTGTGACAATTTTGAAAGGATGAAAAAGGTGGGAGAAAAAGAAGAAGAAAAGCCTAGCAAGAGCAACTTAAGTGGTGATACGAGTCTCCTGACAAGGCTGCTCCTGCAGAGCTCTTCCTTAAATACCTCTTGTGGGTTATCTCATTGAGATCAGGATAAAGGGGTCTCAAAAGTGAGCTCCTTGCATGAACTGCTTCCAACATCTAGCAAAATATTCTTCAGAAAATGAACTTTTTTTTAATCTTGGTTTTTTGTTTTTAATCTTGCTTAATGCCCATTTTCCTTGAGGCAATGGAAGGTTTAAGGTTAAATATACACAATTTAGGAAGACTCTTCTGAGAGGTTAAAAGCATTGTGCGATTCAGGAACCACCAAATTATTATAAAGCAGTTAGTGTAAAAAGATGGGTATAAATACGCTCCTACAGGGATTTCCTTATGCAATAAGTTAAAGAAATATGTATTTAATAAGTAATGCACTTTCCTCCCATTCCTCGAAATACCATTTTTAATCCCTTAATTTTCTAAAATATGTCTACAGTGAATTAAGTGGGCTATACAAGTCTATTGGGGGGATTATACATTGTAATCACAATTATAGGTCATCAAATTAAGCAGTTTCAAATCCCTCCAAAAGATGCTTAATAACTATTAGACTGCTGAGGGAGCGATTAAGAAAAGGGATTAGATTTAGAAATGGTCACAGTGAGTGAACTGCATAACTCAAACATGTTTAGAAGAAACAGAAACATTTGTCAATATAAAAAGGATCTTAAAAGTGAGTCAGTGCCAAAAACGCCCCACCCACCGTTACCTTTTGGTTAGGTCTCTGCCTTAAAAACAAAGGAACAAACAAGACCCTCTGAATCTTTTTAAGCAAAGTATCCTTTAGTGACTGTAAACATCTTCATAATGAAGACCAGACACAATTAATACTTATCTAGATGTGCTGGTAAGAACAAACACAAGTGACATTGCCTGTGCTGCCTCGGATCGTGCACAACTCTACTTGAACAGCTGTGAGAGGAGAAAACAGCTCTGGACACTGTCCTCTGGAATCCTGTTTTATCTGTATGAGTAATATGCACTGACATCTCATACACCACAAAGATTTGTAAGTCTCAATAGCTGCCACTTCTAGAAACAAACCAGCTAAGGGGCATTAATCTAAAATTGAAAGAAAATATTAAGTATGATATTTCATTTTTCTTTTTGAACTACGGTATGTAATGCACATTGTGGCACATAATAAGACAAAAGAGGACAAATCTGAGTCCCTTTGGAGTCAGTGGCAATGATCATCTTGACATCCATGAAATGAAGACTTGGCCCAAGGCCTTTGAATCTGATTGTGAGATAGAATCACAATAAGAATGGTTGAACAGAGAAAAAGCATCAAAATATGTTAAATCCACAGACACATGGGGAAGAATAGTAGACAAAAAGTTATTGTTCTATTTCAGTGACAATCTGAAACAACTACATTTTAGCAATATGAAATGGATAGAGAAAGACAGATATTCACCTCTGCTCATTTAGACAAAATATTGTGGTTTTAACTACCTGCCTTCATTTGAAAGACTACTGTGTGTACTCAGTACAGCTCCAGAACTACTCACTCACGTTAACAGAGCAAAGATGTTAACAAAGCAGCAAATGAGTTCAGCATTTGGCTGCAAGTAAGCTGAGTTGAGTTTCAATGAAAATGAAAAGCGTGAATGTGGAGATTTCTGTAACGTTCAGTAAACTTGCATTTTATGTGAAAGTTGGGGTTCCAGCAATTAGCTAAATCTTTAAAATTGATTCCAACAGTACTGTTCTCAGCTCCACCAAGTGAAGAAACTTAATTCTATTTGTTTCTTATTAGACACAGTGACAATTACATAAAGGTGCATGTTGAAGCACACTGCACACATCCCTTCCTTCCTCTCCATTCCTGAATGCTCCTGTGGTCTCCCCTGAGTTAGCACTAATAAACACAGAGGTCACTGGCTGTGCTCCTGGCCAGATGTGCAGCGAACCAGGCCCACACAGTGTAGAGCAGCTTAATGCAAAGGCACAACCTCACTCTATTAAGCGATGCAAGTTATTTTCAGTCTCGAGTTTTGTTACAGCTCTCATTTGTGACTGAGCAATTAACACCCTGATGGGTGTGACAATGAGTCTGTCCTTACAGAGAACACTGGGGAAGGTCTCAGGCCATCTTAAAGAAATCTGAAACCCAGAATATCATCAAACTGCAAGAGCAAAAAATCATAGAGGCACTGGGAAGACAGATGAGTAGTGCAGTGCAGCTCACTGTACCACCAGTGCACACAGTGATTGAATCCAACAGCTTTAATTTATTAACATACACCTTGCTGTTGTTTGAAGAAACAGGTCACTGGACAGGTGTGGAACAGATTCTAAGCTCTCTTATGGAAAAGCTCTACAGAAACATGACAAGGATGATACTACTAGAGACCAATAATGATCTCTAGATTAAAGCACTGATCTCAGGGTTGGGAGACAAGGGTTTCATTTCTGCTTTATCATAAAATCCCCATGAAGAAAAGGCCAAGTGGACTTTTCAGGTTGCTGGGACCTTGACAAGGGTGCAGATGTTCAGAATACATATGCTCCCTCAAGAAGCAATGAGCAGCAGTCTCTCTAGCCCCTAATTTCAACCTGCAAGTGCTGAGAACTTCTTAGGAATCTCCCCTTAAGTATTCTGCTATTCAGTTACACTACAGCCTTCAGGTGTGACCATGGTGAACCAGAAACCATGCATCTTGCAAGGTAGTGCTGATCAGTATTACAGATCTGTTGTATGGCATATATATTCTATATAGTCAGTGATTTCTCTTTCATAAATTTTTAGAATTTTGCAATTTTAAACTGGGAGGATCAGCTGAATGACCTCAGTAGTCAAATAATTATTCCCACATGCCTTTCTGTTTCACAAATGCAGAATACTGTCCTGGAATAAGTAAACAAGCTGTTCCCCATATGCATATATTTTAGTTCTTTTTTAGACACCTTATCTCAGTATTTCTAGTAATATTTTCTAAACTCCTTGTTTGGGGAAAAATATGATGAAACACTCATTTACAAATTTTTCTTTATAATCTTCAAAGCTAAGAAAGCTGCAAACATAAGCAATTAGCAATTAAGCTTTTAGTTTCTTACAGTGCACACTAATACACTTAGTGCATTTTCTTGTTTAGTTAAAGGACCAAAGTAAGGAAGCAGTCTCCACATAATATAACTTGGAGTTTGATTCTGTTTCTTACAGAGGAGTAACAGATTCAGTAATATCAATAAAACAAATTTCAGTTTTCAGAAATTCAATCAGCTCTACTTCTTCCAAAATATTCCTGTCAGTACTGATCACATGAAACCAAGGAACTAATGGGGAATTTACAGATTAGAGCTAGCAGCTGATATCCAGGTGTGGTTAAAATCATGGTGCCTCAGTTTTGGAGTTATGAACCATTTCTACACAGTGAAATTTTATATAAAATTAAAACCCAAATTTACCTTACAAGCGATCATTCACATAAGTCAAATGTTTATCTGTAGTTTTAAGAAGTATCTCAAGTAAAACATTTATCAATCAGCAAACAGCAGATGCACTCTTTAATTGTTGGTCAAAGAAAAGTGAAAGAGTCCCAAAGAAAAAAGCTGTGTCTGATGTTTGATTTTTAATGGTGAGCAGAATCAAGTGGAAAAGAATCTATGGTGACTTACTATAGACACTGCAATGAGACATACAAAAAGCTGTTTGAGGTGAATGGGATAGTTTACCAAGCAGTCTTATTTATATGATACATCTTCTCAAAACTGCTTTCAGGTCAGTATAATTGATTACAAAGTGGAAGGCTGTACAAAAAGAGATAAACTAAAGTGATCTTTGTAAAATACAGAATAAGTTCTGTTTTTTATAAAGGTATTCCTGATAAAGGAGAGAAATTTGAATGGGGATTTCAGAACCTTACCATATATGATCGCTCAGCACAACTCACTCAGCTCTGGCGTATGAGCTGCGAAATATGACAGCACGCTACAATGACTTACATGGGCTGTGCACACAGGAGTATGACCCTGGCCTCTAGCACAGAGCTACAAAAATGTTCCTAGCTATCCTGCTAAATCAGCTGCTATGCTTGTGCACACAGGCATAGTAAGCTGTTCTGCAATGCACGTGTGCCAGGAGCCTGCAGGAAGAAGTTCCGTCCCAGCGGTCTGTACTCAGCACCCCTGAAATGCCATGGGCTGCAGTGAAACTCTAACAGAGGTGCACTCTGCAAGGCCAGAGCGCTCAGCCCTGTTTGTTTCAAAAGGAGGGAAACAACAACACTTGATGATAATGACAGCCAAACTCTTTCTGAAGTAAAATGACTCATGAAGAAATATGGATAACCCTCTGGTCTTTAGGGATGGGGAATTGGAAGACTTCTGCTCACCTCCCTCGTTATCCTTGTTATCGGCACAGGAGGTTTCCATGGCAACGTTGCATCCAGGCCCTCTCCAGCCGGTCTGGCAAACACACTGCCAGCTGTTCTGGCCCAGTGTGCACCTCCCATTGCCATTGCACAAGTCAGGGCAGCCATCTGGGGGAAGAAATGAGACAGGTAAGTACAAGGCGGGCTTATTCACACTCACACTCACGCTGCTGGCAATATTACTGTGCATACAGAAAGTTTTGCTCTTGCTGGTGGGAAAAACACTTGCCCTGCTCCAGTGCCATGACTGTGATGTGGAGATGGAAGGTCAGGAAAGGAGCTAGCCTGGAGAAGTGGGGACTTAGCTCAAGCCTGGTGGGAAAATGAGCCCTAACAGCAGCTATGTTCTAAGAGCCCTGTAAATGTTCCCATCTCGAGTTAAAAGCAGTGGATAGAAACAGCAGTCTGCTGGCAAGATCGTGTTTTTTTTCCTTCCGTGTGTTTGTGTACATATATGAGAGGGGGAATGTTTTCTGAAACAAGCACTTCAGTGCTCAGGTGCCATTTATATTGTGCACTGCATGATTCTCAAGAGCTTTCTCTACACAAAGTTTCAGTAAATGATATTGAAAATATTTTCCTCTTTTAACAATCACTTAAAAAGACTATTTATTTAACACTGAGTTTACTGAACAGTATGATGCAACCTGCCATGCTTTCTGAAAGACAAGAAGAGATAACTCACAAAAGATACATGTCTTTAATTGGCTATGGGAATTATGTGTCCAGCAAAAATTAAATGGGGAACAAAAACATTCACTTGCTGAGGCGCTTATAAGCTCCAACAGAATGTCCACAGGCAAGAGAACAACTTGACTGCTTTTTATTTTTCCTGCAACTAAATTATTCTCAGGAGATGCCTCTGTATATTACCGAGCATCCCTTTGGAATGAAGGGCATGAAAATCAAATTCCAGCCTGTAAGATAATGAGGTCTTGATAACCTTCCAGATACACCACATCCAATCCACACAAGTCTACGGATGTGAAAGAAGATTTGATAGTCCTGCAGTGGACCTCTCCTATCTCTTCTAATTAGTCTGAGCAGGAGGAGAAGGCTGTGTTGCCACTCTGACAACAGATATTGGAACCCAATCATTCAAGCTCTCACATCTAGTTAGGAGATACAGTCTCATCCTGCCAGGTATCTATACACCCACCACATAACGTCTCTCATTGCTTTTTGTCTTGGGCAGTGAATTTCATCTCAAAACAGCTCACAAAGCTTCATACTCTCCATTTTCTTTTCAGTACCAGTGATGGGTCACTGAAGGACCTCCTACAGACTCTCAGACTCCTACAGAGTCTCATTGTCTAGCTGGAATAGTCCTTTGCATTTGCCACTGTGACCCCATGCTGTGACTATGAAGTGCTCCATTCCCTTCCCCAGGCATTTTAGAGGCAAGGAGGAACTAATGGGCAGCCCTCGCTCTTTTCATCAGGCACAAGCAAGAAAGCAGCACTGGGAAACATCCTGAAAACAAATAACTGTGTTCCCTTTGTCTGAGCAACACCACTTCAGATATGCAGCACTGGAGAAAGACTAAGTCACCTTTGCAACCCATGGCCTCTGCAGGTGACCAGGAACAACTGTCAAACTTACACAGCTAGTGCTGAGAGGTTGAGCAGCCTTCCAGAAATCACTCATTTAGCCTGCTATGCTTACGGAACCTTCTACAAGTGCATATCTGTCAGCCTGTTCAAAAAGTCAGAGCTCTGAATTTGGGTCTCTTCCTACTCCTTGTAGCCTTTTCTATGATCAGGTGATGCTAGAGAGGAGTTCTTCTGACCCCAAACTGGTTTACACAGTGCTGTGGAGTTTCCTTGTGGGAAAGCAAGCTGCCTTGCATCCCTGCTGTTCACCACTGGTATCACTAGAGGTAAACATTCACTCTTACTTTACCTTACTGGGCTACTGAGAAATTCAGACTGAGTAATTAAATTTTTAGGATGGAGACCTCAGCTGTCCTGTGGAGAAGACTGTCTATAGATAACAGCAACCAAAGTTTCCACATGTCCTGCTTGTTGCTCAAATCTATACCACTGGCAACACTGGCACAGCAGCTCCACCTCTACCAAATGTCTCCAAGTAAGACACCAGATCTCTGTGAACACGGTCACAGAATCACAGAATCACAGAATCACCTGGGTTGGAAGAGACCCCAAGGATCATGTAGTTCCAACCCCCCTGCCTAGCAGGGCCACCAAACATACACATTTAGATCAAGATCATTCAGTTCATTCTACAGAGAAAGCTGTCAACAGACAGAAACAAATCCGAAGAGTTTTCAGTGCTGTTACTGAGGACTAAAAAATACAGTTCCTCCTTTACTTAAGTGAAAGGTTGTTTTGGCATTACATACCCCAGCTATGAAAATGCACTTGTTTTTCAACCCAGATAACATATTTTCAAGGCATTTATTTTATCTCTTTGGCTTGTCAGGTTGTTCGGATGACCAAAATGAGAAATGTCTGATGGGAGGCATCATACTGGAGAAAAAATTATTCGTTTTAAATGAAAAACAAACAGTAATTGTGAATAAACATACAAGGTTGGCTTTGTACTGAAGCACTGAAGAGAATTAAATCATAGGAACAGTTTACTTTGCATCATATGAGCAAGATGAAAACACGAACAGTAGGGAGCTAGCAAAATCTCTGAGAAGTTTATGTGCAGCTGGGGATTAATGGACATGACTTTGCTTTTAGCTTAAAGAGGGAAGCAGGCATCACTGTTACAGACATGATGTTGCTAGGAAACACTATGCTACCTCTGTAGTTTATTTAACGGGCTTCCAAAGACAGACTTTGTGCTTGAGTAACCTAAATATCAGAAGGATAAAAAAAAACAAAAGCAGTTGCAGACTACAATATGATCTAAGTATTTTGACAACAATTAATGGATGTGTTGACTTTCAAAACAGCTTTAAGCAAGGGAGAAGAGTTGAACTATTTTGCATGCTCATGTGCATTTATGCACACACACTATGCTTGTTTGTATATGCACATCTTTATTCAAGCAAATATTTACACAAGTACACAAGATCTGTTAGGCCAAAATTTATTCTAATGACCCATTAACTAAATAGACAAAAGAGTCCCATTATAAGTTACTATATAAATAGAAAGTTTTTTTTTTTTTTTTTTTTTTAAAAAAACTTTATTTAGGCAGTGCACTTTCATTTGAAGTCTGGCAATCTGTATTTTGTAATTCCTATGTGCCCACGTGCATATGGACTGGTGCAGACCTAAGCCCCTGCACACAGCGTTCACACAGCGCCTTGATGCATTTCAGAGCATTCTGAGAGCAGACAAGGCAGCAGAGCCCCTACCTGAGGAGCCCCAGCTGCAGAGCTCACTGCTGGGCGTGCGACCTTTGCTGGAAACACACTGCAGTCAGCCCATGGTAGCGCTGAGTGCTTTGGTACAACATGGTTTCATTGCGCAGCCACAGCTCACATCACAAAGCGTGCTACCTCCTGGCTGCCTTATGGCTCTACTCACAGAGAAAGGCAGTGTGAGAGAGCAAGGCAGCTACAGCAGTGAGCAGATTGGAATCTAACCTTGAGAAGTAATTCAGCACAGCATAAAGCTCTCAGTCACTGCACGGAGAGGGTCCTCCATGCTAAGCAGACAGGTTGCTATTCCTAAGGTGTAGAAAAATTCTACTCATCTTTTCTATTACAGTATGCTTAATGGAAAATGTCAAAAAGCCAGCTTAAAAAAGAAGAAAGTGCTTGTTTAAAGTGCCAGATAGACAAGCTATTTATTCACAGAACAGTCACTGTATGGGCAACAGCAGTTCATGTGTCTCACTCTTCCAGCTGTGCCTGCACAGCCCTGCACACACTGCTGCGGCAGGAGCCCAAGCACTGAGGCAGCTCCTTCCCTTTCAGGCTCCCTCTGGTCTCTGAGACTGGTGAGTGTATGTACAGGAACATATGCATTTTGAATTAAAATAGCAAGATAAAATTCAGTGCTATTTTCAGTGTACTGTCGGGAATATGTGACTAGCATTGTGAGGGAGTATCACAGTAAGAGAAGATTTCAAAATCAAAACACTAAAATCCATTCTCCACTCCACAGAAAAAGCATCCAGCATTCATGTCAAGCGAATGCTGGAAGACACTGGGAAAGGAAAGGGAGAAATGAAAGCTCTTATATCTCTGAATCTAAACTTTGAAAACAGTTGATTTTCTTGTCCTAAGAATGAATTAGATTTGTGTCTCTTGACTGTGCTTATCAGTAAGAGGAAGAGAATCCACCATGGATGCTACATACACAATGCAGTAGAAGAACAAGATGCTGTTACGCAAAACACTAAGAAAAAGAATACACAGAGAAAACACTTTGGTTATGTTTTCTCAATTTTAAACTCTGATCAAATGCATATGAAGAATTATTTCATTTCAGTTATTCCTTAATATTCACTATAGAAAAAGAGTCAAAAAGGTTCAAGACCTCTAGTTATATGTAACAGGAAAAGAAAGCGCTGTCTGAAAGCCCTTGCAACCCAGAAGACACAACGTATTAAATACTAGACTTTGCTATCTGTTTGTAGAGCTCCACATCGCCACAGTCCATGATGGGGCCTAGAAGATGTTATAAAAATAGAAATTAAAGTGTTACTGCTGCTCATATTAACAACTGAGGAGTGAGAAAAATATAGTGACTCCAGAAAACAAGAAGAACTGCTATTACTGAGTTCACTGTAAGCAAAATTAAGTCCACTGCTTCTAGCAGGCCTATGTCAGCTTTATCTGCTTCTATAACTTCTTATTTTTGAGACCTATGAGATTTACGGAAAGCTGAACTTAACAAGAAAGCTCACAGAATCATTATGAATAGTCAAGAAAATCAATATGGACAGTCCTTGGTTTCAAGAGTGATAATGGTTAATGTATTTATGAGACAGTGCTCATAGGCTCATACAGTAAAACTATTCTGGATCTAAACTGTAAGGTGATTAATTCATTGATGAACTCAGCAAATGAATTTCCAGTATCTAGGCAGTACATGAAAAATCTGAATCCAGTTTTGGATAAATTCCACATTGAGTTTGTTTCCATTCCACGGACACTGACAAACCCCAGGTACACAGTTACACATGTACACAGCTACTCAGGCACATACAGGTTTTCTTTTGCATAAACTAATTCAAAGCTCCAAAACAAACTCTTCAAACAAATCAAAGTACAGTGACATGCCATTCAGGTAATTTGTGTTTATCATCTAAATCTTGAATCTGGTTATAACCACCAGAACTCACAGAGGGGCCAATCACTTGAAGGAAAAGAAAGGGCAACAAGCAAGGAAAACGAGAAACAGCAGAGAGAGGAAAAAGGTAAAAATGTTCCCTGGCACCTAATAATCACATACAGTAGTAAACATGATTTTATTCTCTACCCAGTTTGTACACAGAAAATTACATGTAAATCAAGAGGCTACATCTGATTCCTTTAGTCTGAAAGCTATCAGGCATGGATATCTCCTCTAATTGATAACTAATGGAGGGATGTGGGTTGCTTGTACCTCTCCCCATTTAGTTCACAGTGCAGCTATTAGTCTGAAATATAACACCTCTCATTTATCTTTGTCTAACTCCATTTTCTACATCTTCATCCAAAACCCTCTGGCAGGCAATGGAGTCTTTCCACTGACTTGCATGGATGCTGCACCAGGTAGTCCTATGGGTACAGATGCCTTGCAGTGAGGACTGTGGTGCTCAGCCCAGGGTTCTCTGTCACACAGTATCCATTACATCAGTTTCTAAGGGAAACACTTAAATTTCAGCTAAATCCTCCTCCTCGTTATAGTTGTTAAATACAGACCTGCAGTAAAGGAAGGTACTCTGACACAGTACCTACAAAACATAGAGAAATTAGAAAAAAGCAATAATGATAACAGTTTAATTTGTATTTTAGAGGGCTATCACTATTTTCATACTTTTCTGTTCATTCCTTCAGTGTGTTGCTGCTGACCTACGGCTATCTAGCAAATAATAAATGAGGTACACATAATGAGGTACCTAGCAACACTGAAAAAAAATCCACAGCTTTTATTTTGCTATTATTATTTTTAATCCTTCAATTCAAAAACCTATGGGGCTCAGTTCAAGCCAAAGAAAGGACATAAAATAAAAATGACACGTAGCATTATGGTAGGAGCACACAAGTTATTTTCTACATCATTATATTTCAACAAGCTCATATTTCAATAAGCTCAAATCCAAAATATGTAACTCAACACATGCCAACACAATTTACCATTTGTTGAGTGAGAAATGAAGCTCCTCTGATTGAGTTTGGACTGTTCCAGAACAGTCTCCAGAGCCTGCAGAGGACCAGCTCAGGTCTTCAAAGCAGGACAGTTGCACAGACTGGCAAGCTGTTAAGAACTAACCCAGCCTTTCAGTGTAACAAAAAACCTGATTGCACTGCCCAGCTGAGCTACAAGTAAAGAAGAATGGGCCAACTACAATTTTTTTTTAATTGAAAAGGATGAAAAAAAAGGAAAGTTAATAAGTAAGTTTCAATAACTCCGAATCACGATTTCTTCCATGCCAACACTTACAGAGCAATTACAATGCTAACCACGGTTTCTGGGAAATGTATGTTATAACAAAATTTCCTTTAACATTGCATCAACTTACTACATATCTATGTTATTTATTTCGCTTGTAAAGGTAGTAACTTGGAGAGCACCTTGGTTTCCAGGCAGAACAGCAAAATGAGAGAAAAAGATGTGTGTCCTTAGAAGAGAAGTAAACCTCACAAAAAAGGGAACCGCTGGTACTAAAAAGCAAGCCTTGAGAGAAGTCACTGGCATGAAGAGAAATAAAAAATAAGGATAGAGGGAATTTCACATTGCAGTACAGATCACAAAACTTCGAGATGTAAGTAGCAGTCCATTCTTTTTGATCCAGTTTCACTCTGTCTCAGGCACAAGGGCTCCCAGTACTTTCAGGGGGAAGATCCCCATGAGGTCTCCTGGCATGTATGGAAGGAGTTCTCCAACTACACTGAATTCTGGAGCAACCATACCCAAACTAACAGCTGGGCAGGGAAAAGAGGGCAACGCATTTGTGCTTCACTGCCATGAGGCTTGAGGAAACCAGATGGATGAATAACAAAAGAATCCAGGTCTGCTCTGAATCTCGAGTACACACAAATAGCTTCAGTGAACCCAACAATTTGGACTAGGAATACACATGAGACACAGTTTCAGAAAGGAATGGAGTCTGCACTGAAGGCAGTTCCAAGATGGAGAAGCTCCTGCGATGCTAAGAGGCCAAGTGCCCTGCTGCAACCAGCAGTGCAGATCAGGACCATGCAAGTGTGGGGTGCTCAGAGGATCCTGCCCCCACGGCTCCTCAAGCACCTGACTGTGGGCAGGGAGGCATGGGTGCTGCTGCATGCCCCAGGAATGCTAACCACAACACAGAGGGTGCTCCATGTTCTGCACAGAAACAGCTCTGTGCACAGTGGCTTTATCAGTGGCCACTTGAAGGCAACATGGCAAATGTACCAGCATAAACCAGGTATTTACACAGAACACATGGGCATGTGGAAAGACACTGCTGCAGCCCAAAAGCTACAGAACAGGTGCGTAGTTTTGTCTATAGCCTGAGCAGATTATTTCCTGAGATTCTGGACTAAAATGAGACTCTAGCAGCATATTCAAATCATACAGTGCACACTCTTCAGACAAAATTCATATTCAATTCATCTTCATATATCCAATAAAAAGATACATAAATATGCAGTAAAATTTGTACTTAAGATAGAGAGGTCTTTCAAATTAATCTTACTGTAACAGAATCCATTTAGAATATAACTTGGTATGAAATTGCATTCATAAAGCCAGTACCAAAACCATAATCTTTTATTGTATTAATGTTTCTGATACAGGGTAGAAGGGCTGGTATCATCCTTTGTAAAACATAATATTGTTTCTAGAGGAAGGATCCTTCTCAAGCTGGGCTTATCTCTAAAATAACATCAATATGAATAGTTTATCGGCACTGAAATGATAAAGTGACAAAACTGACAGGATGTGTAAATTCAGTCAATTGAAGAGCAACAAGCAAAACGTTGACCTCATATTTAAAAGAACGGATAACCTAATTAAAATGTAATAACTAAAATCCCTACATTAATCACAGTGCAATGGCAGGGAATTTGAGTCATTCATTTGTAAAAGTCAGGATTCACACAGTAATTGCTACTCAACTTCTCTGCACAAGTGTAATTTGCTTTCTATTTCAAGTATGTGGCAGCCATGTATTTGTACAGTTTTTATATACTTCAACTTTTTTACTAGTTAGATTTTTAAAATTATTTTAAATATGTGGCAACCATGTGTTTGTACAGGTCATGGAACTTTTGCGAATAAATGTTTTGGCAAAGTGTTGGTATACTTTTACATGTAAATATACAAGACTTAGAAAACCTGATCTTACAGTGGTGCACAAAGCTGTGTTCTTTTCCAATTATCTTCACCCATCCTGCCCTCACCATGTCCCAGCGATAGGCCAAGAGAAAAAACATGCAACGTGATGCTGAAGTGAGAACTGTACCTAGCGAAAGGACAAGTGAAACTGACCAGCAGGTGCCAGGCGTCGGGTTTCAAACACTCAGTTTCACTTGGCTAACCGAGATTTATAAATCCAGCACAGTGATCTGTTTTTTTCTTGCTTCAGTTAGGAAATAACACAAATGTGTAATATTGGTATTTTTAATAGATAAAAAAAAGTATGAACTCAGGATCATATTCAGCTTACTGAAGCATCCGTAATATTTGAGCCCTGAAAAACAAGCTGTGAGTTTACAGATTTCTTTCATTTTATGCTCCTCTATACAGATTTCAACAAAAGCGTGTGGACAACAACAAAGGAGCTCTTACTCCATTCTGCACTCCCAACTGACTAAGCTTGCCAGTGGAGATGGAACTGCACCATGTTCATCCAAATGGGAACACAATTGGATGATCTTGCGAATGCAGCCTGTAGAACACTAGAGATAAGTCCTACACTTCAGCTGCTCGGATAGGAACTTCTAAAATCCCAGTATATATTAGAACGCTATACTGAGGTAGGCCTTCATTTCAAACATTTAAAATCTAAGACACTGTTGACATAAAAAGTGCAAGATCAGCCCTGAAAAAGGCAGGACTGCTTGCTACTACCAAGGCTCTGTACTCCCAGCTCTCTCATTTGACTGAAAACCCTCCAGTGATGCAGATCCAATTTTTCTCTCTGAATGCCTCAATGAGTCAGCAGGGGAGATCACATTGTCACTGGCTAGCTTTTCTCGAGACAGAAATGCCACCCAGCATTTCTTCTGCTTGAAATTTTAAATGAGACTCACAGTCACTGCCTTTACCTCTCAGAACATACTTGAAGCAATGTTGTCATTTGTTGCAGCAAATTGCAGGGAATTTAAGTGCCAAATGAGGTTAAATCGGACAATTTCTGGTGAGTTACATGAAATGTAACTACATTAAAGTAATTCTTCAGACTTGATGTAGTATGAAAATTCCAGGATGTTTGTAATTAAGCAGGAAATCTTGTCCTCTGCTGTGCTCACACACACCTGAATCTAGGTCTCTTACATCAGTTTTAGTAACAACAAAATTATTTCTTGTACAGTGCAAACAATGATGGCACAGCACAAAGTGAGAACAAGGCAAGCAAACAAACTCCAGTGCCTCCTGAGGAAATATATAGAGAGAAACAGTGAGAACAACAAAACCACCAAATGGTGAGCTGGGAGGGACAAGAAAGCTGCTACAACAGACCAGGCCTGTTACAGGAATACTGCAAATATGGAGAAGTGTATTTGCCTGAGAAAAACTGTCAGACTATCATGTAATTAAAGTAGCCATTAAATCTTATGAGGGACTGAATCCTTCACTGACTGGATTGACTCTTCATCCTTCTGTTTGAGCTGAGGGCTAGGACATAATTGCTCCATACTGGCAAAACTCTGACAAATCCAAAAGAATGATATGGATTTCAATCAGCTAATATACAGCCTCAGTGTTCACAGCAGTCTGCTGCACCTCGGCCCTCAATATAACGCTTAAAAGCTACCGCACTGGCAGCTCTTCAGACAAGGATGTGCCTTCAGCTATTCCTGTAAGTTAACTGACTAGCAAGCATGGTAAAAACAACAGATTGTGGTAAAAAGCATTTCTAAAATGCTGTGGTGGTTTTACAGCTCTTCCTGCATCCTGAAAGGGTCACGGATAAGCAGTGCTTCTGTCTGAATGGCAATGGATTACTCAGATGCTGAGATCTCCTTTCATTAGCCTGGCATTAGTCTGACCATTCAGCAGTGAAGAAAATCTGGGATGTAACCATTCTAACCATGTACCACTGGTAGCAACTTTTCAGTTCCCATACGTTTTTACACATTCCTACTAAACTAAGCTAATATTTCAGATCTAACACAATTTTGCATTTCCAGGGAAGACACAGTTCTCAGTTCAGTCATTAACTTCAGAATACGTTGATACACTTCAGAAATTCCACACACAGGGCATGTAAGAGCTGTGCTATCAATCACTTCTGAGGGACTCTAACAGTCCATTTCATAACAAGAATTTACCTCCCTTATACTTGCCTTGACTACAGCAACACAATATATATGGGCTTACATTAAATTCAGCTAGTTGAATGCTGAAGCATTTCCTCTTAACAAGAACAGGCACATCAAATATTATTTTAATTCTCTCACCACTGGCTTCTTAAAGAAATTTAAAATCATGTTCAAGGCCTTACTTCTTATCTGGTAGGCTCAGGATATTTAAAATGCCTAAGGTACAAGGATGGAAACTGGGGTTGAGAGCTCTGCTGAGCTGACAAAAGCTCATCTTATCTGTGTAGGAGGTAGAGATCTTAAGCTGCCAACTCAAAATTATGAAATAAATTCATTCACTTTATATATAAGAACTTACATATAGAAAAATCACATATCCACTTTCAGCTCCAAATACAAATTGAATTTCTTTCACCATAACACCCAGAATATACAAATAGCTTTACAACTATACAGAGGAGGATTAGAAATGAACCAAAGTGCACTAGTAAGCCCAGCCTGCACTTGGTGACCAAACAGAACTGCTTCTCTCACACTAGTACTACTTAAGAGTAGTTTACAAGAATATTTCTAATCCTGCTTATATTTGGACATGGACTGCATGATGTTATGATGTACAACACTGACAAAAACCCACGAAACCATGGCAGAGGGCAGGGTACACGTGCACATGTATGTGCATACACAAGAAAGGCACTACAGTAAGAGAAAGCAGATATTGTGAACTACATGCGTTGCTCAGCGTGCCTCTGTAGATGCTTAGCTACAGCAGCTGGCTAATAGATAGTGAAGGAGGTTGTAGACTATCTGCCTTAAAAACTATGGGCCTGGTAAGGTCTGATGTGAACTAATCCTACAATGCCATTTGAGGAAAAGGCTGGACTAGATGACCTCCTTCCAACCTGAATTATCTATGAATCTTTCCGCTGTAGAGCTTTATTATTCATAATTCTCAGGGCAGCATATGCCTTTTTTTTCTCAGGCATTATTACAATATAATTACTTGCTGTTCATCAGATATTGATGTCTGTATAGAATTTATAATTTAGCAATTAACTTTCAGGTATGCAAATGCAGTTCCTGTATAAATGTGCAGGTTGTCTCTGTCAGAGGAACAAATATGAGCCTTAGTATAAGTACACATTTTCCTTCATTACTACTCAAAGATTAGTATGCTCTACAAGCAGCTATCCCTTAGTTTAGTATAGAATTCTGGAATCCCTACAAGATGGAAAGCACTATATTGACAAATGTGTTATAATTTGAGCTGATCTTTCTGAAGTATTAATTGCATGGATTCCAACAGACAGCACCATACTGCACGGTTCTGGACTACAGACTCCAAACATTTCAGTTGTCCCAAAGGAAAATCAAAAGGAAGTGCTGAAAAAAAGAGAATTTTTCAAGAAGCAATCTGGAGTAGTTCAGAATGGAAAAAGCTTTGGCAACATACACTGTGCGCTTCTCACAGTACAATTAAGTGACAAAAATTAAAGGATATTTGAATATTAAAGAAAATGTACCTCATATCATTATTAGGGATGGAATATATGGGGTTCAAATATGCACAAATATAAAGGATTGAAATAAGCATGCAGCACACAGATGCAATATTCTCCCATGAAGGTAACATATGTAAAACAAATTAAAATACATGAACAACACGTTCTGAGTTATGCGTTTGTGCATGCTGAGTTGCTTTGGCAGATCAGGATAGAAGATGAATGTTTCAATACATAAAATGCATTTTATAAACATATCTAATTCTGAAGTCCTAGGTATCCATTCTGCATCTTTCATATAAGCCTCATGAATAATATCATTCAGTTTCCCAATTTTTGTATGTACCAAATACACAAGTAACTAATAAAAGCTAAAGAAATAAGAATGTTTTCAGATGAACATTTTTTTCTGTTCCTTTTTTACCTGCCTACATGGTGAAGAACAATCCTCCACACGTAGCCAGATGCCATAATATTTAAATACATCTGAAAAGATGATTTTGATCTATCTGCTAGGGGAGTTGTCTTCACCATTTCACCACTAAAAAATGCCCACAGCATTTCATCCTTATTTAGGAGCAATGTTAACGTGGAAGGACTCTTTAGGCAATGCTTGCTTTATATTAAAAATATTTCCTATCAGGCAACCGATAGCTCTGCTCCTCCCGTAGCCTCACTGGTACAGACCTTAATTCTGAACAAATACTTATGCCTTTCTGCTTATAAATGGAGCATTTCTTTTCCATTCTTCTGTTGGTTCCACTTCTCTGTTTCTCTTCCTCAGAAGCACCAACAGGGCTTTTGTGGCCCTGCACCTACATTTGACACGACTTAAAACACTGAGATAGGCAGGATGCTATTGGTTACATTGGGAGGACCCTTCTCTATGGATAAGAAACAGTAACTGAGTGACCTGGAGATGAAAAACAGTACATTGTCATGATGTTTGCATCAGACAGAAAAACAAGACAAAACAAGAAACAGGAAAAGAGGACTTAACACGATTAAAAATAAGAAATCAACTAGGAATTCCAATAACACAAGTAAAAAACAATATCTTAGATCCATACAATGAACTCCTAAAGGACAATTTGCTAGAGTTTTGTGCAATTTGTTCCTTCTCTGCAACGCTGAAAACATTCTGTGTCCTAACAGCTCGCGTGAGCAGTATCTCAGGATGCAATAAATATATATCAAGGAAATTGAATTTTTCCATCTTCTGTTCATATTATTAATTATCTAAGAAAAGCTGAAGAGAAAATTACCACAGTGTGAATTTGTTCCGAAGGCTATTTACCATCAGAGTACAAACAATACAGTAACTTATGGTACTGTTCTCGGCCTGTTTCCAGGAATTTCAATTGGGTACAGTACCTTTTTCCATGTCTTTCTCACAGTTGAAGTATTACCCACTATAAAGGTTGCAGAACATTAGAAACATATATCAATTAGGCTTTACTTTACACAACAGTCATTTGTTCAGGGCTGTGAAACCAAGCAGCACGCAGCAGCTTTGTCACTGCACAGCAGCGTTTCAGCAGCTCAGGAGCACAAAGTGAGAAGCCGTGTCCCAACTCCAACTGCAGAGGACTTGCAGTTTGTAATCTTCACTGTATCACTCATGATCAGCTAACAAAAGAACACCTTATGACACAGAACTTCAGCTGAAGGTCTCTGAGGACCTTCAAATCCATCAAACCTGAGGATGGATGCAGTTTGACGCTCTACAATTTGCTTCATCAAGCAAAGTGAACTTTGGAACGGCTTTAGGTTTCAAAGTAAATACATACATGGGAATATGTTTAATCAGGCATAGTGCCTATGCAATTTACTGTAATAACTCCTGTAAGTGGTTAGGAACCTTTCCCAAAAATCCTTCCTAAGCTGGATTTCACTGACTGGAAAAACTATTGTGCACCCTAATGACAAAGGACTGCCTTTCTCATCAATGCACAGCTTAGAAAGCTGAAGATATTTTAGTGCGTTTTCCAGTTAGGTCTACCTGCTTTTCATTCTGAATAAAACAAGTTACCACATTTTCTTATTTCCTATCAGGGAATGGAAGCACTTAGTTCAAGTTAGGACCCAGTAGTTGTAGTCCTGGGAAACATACCTGTAAGTTTTAGTCACAGGACTACAAACATAGGAACAACACTGAAAAGAGCCAACTTCATTCTTTTTGGTTCGCTGTTACTTGTTCACATCTGAACAACATCTTTCCTCACATTTTGTAACATCTCTATCTAAAGCACTAAAATATAGAAAAAAAAAATAATTAAAGCCTATTGGCATATTTATGCAAACAACTTGTAAGGAGGCTTCCATTTAATCTCAATAGGAAAATTTGGTCCAAGGAATGAGATACTCTGAGTACATCCTGCTAGAATATTTCAAAAATTCAGTGCTTTATCTGTGAACTGCTGAAAAAAATCCTTATGATTGTAGAGGAGCCTGTGATTACACAAGTTGAATAAACAGATGCAGTCTCAAATAGAGACAAGTATTTTAAATTACCCCAATTTTTTGGAATAAACATTTCCCTTCACAAAGCATCTTAAACTTGAAAGTTTCCATGTGCTAGTAAGAATTGCAAGGTAACTAGAAATATAAATACTGGTGATGAAAGACAGACTTACATAACAAATGATCTGTGCACAGCAGACTGTCAGATTAAAAGAAAAAGGGAAACCATCAGGTTCAATAAGGAGTGCCTCCATTTCATTTTAGTAAATTTTGTGAAGCAGAGAAGTCAGGAGTCAATTTGGTACTTCATATGTATTCAAGTCTTATGGTACAAGATATGAACTATTATTTGAAATTAAGGGTGAGCTTGATCAATTTTAATTCACCTTTTTCTTCAGCATGTAAACAAACAAACCAATTATAAAATTATTTAACAAAGGATTCCAATGAGAAATCATAGAACTGATGATCTCTACAGGCCTCTATGGATTTGAATTAAGGAGAGCTGCAACTCCAAACTGATTACTCATCAGCATAGATTTTGCTGGGGTTCTTATTTCCCCTTCAACCTTCTAGCTACACGCACAGTAGTATAACAGCATATATCTTCTCTTGGCTTCTGGCACATAATCATCTCTCTAGAGGAGTAATTCAGAAGTAATGCAGAGCTATTGAAACAAGATTAATATTTTCTCTAGTACAGCAATCACTTCGTATTTCCTTTAAGCAAACACTGCCCTCTCAACCTTTGCAAAGTGACCTTGACTCTGACAAACCATTCTCTAAATATGGAAGGCCTTCTTCATTCTAAATCCATATTTCTGACCTACTTCAGAAAAAAAAGGCTCAAATATGCAAGGACACAATGATCGGCTTTACGATAAACAATCACCTAATAACGATCCAGGAGAGATGGTAACAAAACCATCAACAAAATAATTTTATCCCTAGAATCCAAATAAAACAACAAAAAGGTGCACTGGATCTAAAAACCTGTGCCACTATACTTTCCTGCCCCCAGACTCAGCTACCTATTAACTATGTTGCAACCACCATTCATTCCTAACAAACTCCTATGCAGTGGTTTTCTGCCTTAAGTCTAAGGCATTTTTTAATTTTTTTTGAAAGAAACCACATTATCCTTATTTTTCCTGCATTGTTAGCGGTGCACTCAAATGCAGATGTACGTGTCAGAAATACAATTATCAGGAGCTGTTAAAATGGGAACATATTTTGCTTTCTTCCTTCAGCTGCAAATAAAGACCCATTGCTTCTTGCTTTCAGTAATACTTTTCTTGTTCAAAAACAAGCATTTCTGTAATTTAAAAATATGAGAAAATAGGGAACAGAGAGAGAGAGAGAGAGAGACATCCAACTGCTTTTTCTATAACTGCCTAATTTTAGGCATACTGTCCTGTCATTAAACTATATGCTATAGAGCTAATTCTTTCATTAATTTCAGTGAGAAACAATCTGTAACCCAAAATAGGCATATTTTGATTTTGATTTTTGATTAAATGGAAAATAGTCAGATTAGTTAATATTTAAAACGTGCTGAAAATTTGATGGCACCATGCTACATCGGGAATGGAGTTCTACTTTCTGATATTCCCAGCGGTTAAAACAAAAAGTCAGTTCTCTCATCTGTACTAATGTCTCTTTGGCTTTAGGAGGATCAGCATCTTCTGTGACATTTAGTTTTTTGTGTTTGTGCATGCTGAACTTACAAAAATAACTTCAGTGCTATTCTTGAGGGACTCACTCCACAAACAGCTCAGCAATCAGTTCTGATTCCTAACAGTTGGAAAATCACAGTATTTGAAGTGGTAGTGCTTTTATGACCAACAAATCACTGCATAGTAGGGAAACATGCTATCCCTAAATTGATCTTTTTTACTGTTTTGGTCTTCTGGATAATTGTCCCCTTAGCACTGTTTCCAATCTAAAATCAGAACCCAATACTATTTTTCAGTACGAAATGGTTTACTTTTTAATAAACAACACTGGTTTTTAATCATGATTACAACACGGTATTGATTTCTCAGATAACACACCAATTACCAATACTAGTTCTACTAGTTGTACTACAGGGACTGCATTCTTGAAGCACTTTGGTTCTTTGGCTCAGACGTTCAATTCTCTGAAAAACTAACTGGAGGCAAATTAAAGCATCCTTTGGCTGGACGCATTGTGAATCTTACTCACTTGTCACGCTCATGAATAACTAAATTCTTTTAACAACTACCTAAAAAAAAATCTCATCTGCATAATTAATCAGAATGAAAACTTTAATCTTTACTCCACATTGATTTTGGTAAAAATATATTAAAATGTTAAGAGTGTCTGTAATTTTTAATTAGATGAAAGACGAACTATCAGGTTATGTGGCTGTCAGCCTACACCAGTCACACAAAAACACAGAGGCAGAAATACTTAAACCTTTCCCTGCAGCTATTTTGCACGGTATCTTTAAAACATTCTGAAAGCTTGTCACAGTCTATTGATGCTGAGTTGATCCACCTACTCTGCGCTGGACTGTTAAAAACTGAATAGCAACTAAAAACACAGTGGGGCTAGGAAAAGCAGTCTGACATCGATTGGCTGCTTTTCCAAATTATGGCTCCCTATGCAATAAACACAGCCCTTTAAAGGCATCCTCTAACAGATAAAATATTAATTAGTTGAGTAGCACTTAGATGCCATTATGCAAGGAAAGAGAATGAGATTTTGAGAGAATGAAGAACCTGCAACCTGCTTTACACTCTGAATGTCCAGAATTCATTGCATGGTTCCCAATAACCAGTGAGAAAACACAAGAATGAATGCTAGGTGTTAGGTATTGGTCATGGGTCATAGAAATGGCAGACTGTTGTAAGGCAGAAACTAAACCACCTTTAAAGTTTTTTTTAAGAATTAGAGGGAGTAAATAATGTTACAATCCATGTAACACTGAAAGAAAAGGTGCTGCTTTTCCATGAGAAGTATTTAACTGTTTAAGAGAAGAACTTGCTTGGACTGAATTACTGAAATCTACTATGTAGCTGCCATTGCTATGGGTCAGCTCTAGGATCAGAAAATCTTCAAGGAAATAGTGGGACAATGGATCCTCTCTGTTCTAATCCTGTTAATGACTGAAGAGAGAAATGGGATAAATATAGTAACCTCAATTTCTCATGTTCCACTTTTCCTGGGATTTTAGCAACATGGTGTTGAACTGCTGCTAGAATAAGGACTAATTAGCCACCAATGTTGCTTTGTCTTTGTCACAGCGTGGATGTGTTCTGAATACAACTGACAGAAGGATATCGACAGCTATATGTCAGTCAATACTGTATCACTGAAAACACTACAGTGATACGTGCTAGAAGTTGTAGAAACCCAAACTCATAATTAAGATTCGATGGCAGCTACACCTCAAATAATAATGACCTTAGCACTACACCAACTATTCCCATTTTCAACATCCAGATGTGAACACTGACCACCAAGCTCCGGCCCAAAGACTTTCAAGAATGCTTAAGTCTGGATTTCTCTCTTACAGTTCAGTTACATACATAATTGTGTTTTCTTTAGGAAGTGAAATACACTGCATTACATGATGATTTCTTTTTGACATAAAACGTTCCTTCTGCTTATATGTCTTGAAATAATGTATCAAAAATGCAACAGGCTGAGGCTACTTGCAAGAAATACTTCCATAAGGTGAGCTTACTCTAATAAGAATTTCATAAGCAGGTCAGAATAGTGATAGAGAGAATGAGAGAAAAGAGCTGAATACCTTTGTAAAAACTTCATTCAGTGTGAATGGTTCAGGACACAGACTGCTTCACAGCCAGCACCATGAACAAGTTCCCCCAGTGTGGTTCTTAAGATTGTTTTAAAAATAGTAAACGCTCTTACTGAAAGCACTGCAAGAAGGATGTATCAGTATTCAACATTAGTTTCTACTTTATCCTCAATGAGTAGTTATACCGCACAAAACATAACTGATGATAAAGAAAAAGCTTTCAGTAGCTCATTTTTTTCCCCAAAGCCCTGAACAAATCACACAGCAAAATCCTGAACTGACACTTCAGAGATGCTTTTTCTTTCCTGACACCAGTACTTTTAATACAATATTAAACTAAAATTATTAACTGGAGACATTCAATAGCATCAAATACCTTAATAAGGCAAACCTAACTTCTCCTGCCATCATCCTGTTAATACGATGCTAAGGTAGGAATCAGAAACAAAATTCTCAAGAAGCTGAAAATGTAATAGCTTATGTCTGAATGCTTATTCTGCAGAGGTGGCTGGAGGCAGATGAAACACATTTGTCCTTAACTGCATCTTCAAATATAAAAGACTGTATGAAACTGATACTAAAAATACTGTAATTATATCTTGAGGATGGACAAGCGAGAATAAACATAATTATGGAAAAGATATCTTTAATGGGAACACTAACAGCAGTCCTCAAAAGAATGGACAGATATTGTTCTCTTTTCTGTTTGTTTCTTAGTAAATATTATATCTGCGTGTATACATCCATATTTCTCAAGATCTGGCACTACTGTTGTATCTCTATCTCGCTGACCTCTCACAAGCATTCCTGTCTTTGTTGTTTTGTATCCAGCATTCCGTGTTATTCACTCACTCGCTGAAGCTGTGCTTGACACCGCAGGGTACAAAATAACACAGAAAACATTATCTCTGGAACAAGAAAAGATTGCCTGATGCTGTGAATACGTCTATGAACAGCAAAATCAGCTTTGCCCTTTGAAAAGTTAGATCAGCAGCTTGATTGATTGCCCTCCCTACCTTTTTGTAGTCTTTTAAGAGTTCAAGAATTGGCCAGAAAATCAGTATAGCTCATGTAGAAGCCTCTCCAAAAGGAGAAAGAAATGTGATTTCAGTTTTGAAAACTATTCACCGAGATCTGCTGGGTGCATCTTTGAAGTAGCAGACAAAATACAGGAAGCCTTGCTGAAAACACACTCATTACAGTTTTTGGGCTAGAAAGGGGAGAAGTAAGGTCATGTTCTGCATATATCCTATATAAAGGGAAAGAAAAAAGCTGCTCAAATGTTCTGTTGCTGCACTGTGGCATATTTCAATCATTCATAGGAAGCTCTCAGCAAAGAATGCTAACAGGAAACTTCTTCCTGGTGAATAATCTTGTCTCCTGGTCAAAAAAATATATCCCTACTTGCCCTGTGTAAATCCTGTAAATGGAAATGAACTCGGTTTCTGAAGTCTTTAAAAGTCAAACCATTCTCACTGTATGCAAATCTCTACATAGCTGATTATATGTATCTGGAAGGAAATAGTCTATTGCCCCTGGCTACAAAAAAGTAAGAGGATACACATGGTAGTTCTGGATATTTTAGTGCTACATAAATTGCTCAGGAAGTTCTCTCAGGCCTAATAGACAAAAGTAGCAAAGTACAGGTAAGTTACCAGGAAAGGACTTTAGGAAGTAACAAAGCAGAAAAGAAAATATGCTGAGCTCTCAAATAAGAGCTGTTATTTGCAGAGTGTGTAGTTTGGGGACTACCATCCAGAGATATCATTCACAAGTTTTGGAGGTGAGGTAAAAGATGACATTTACAAAAATAACAATAGCAAGTGTAGTTGGAAATTACTGAAAGCATCACCCTTCCAAGGAACAAATTCCTAGCTGATTATTCATAGGGCACCTGAACCTTTGCTGAAGCACAGTGATGCTGGACTACAATACCACCTAACTCATTTGTTCATTTTGGGCTGTAATGTAACGTGGTATGATGTGACACAGGTGAACATGATTCTCTAAATATCACAAACCTGACCTACAAGTCTACGTAGCACTATGTTATACACATCTGTGATCATAAATGGATCAGGAGCATCAGCTAAAGCTACAGCTGTGAAGTTAGTTTGCAGTAGTGAAATATATCTTCGTTACTATAATAATATAAGTCTCTCTGCTGTAAACTCTTTCTGAAGTGGATACTTTCTTTGGAGGAATTAGGTGTGAAAGTCCATACAAAGATTTTAAAAGAATAACAATATTAAATACCACCTTGAAACCTAACTAAAAAGTACTGTTTTCAAGTCAAAGTACAAAAATGTCAGTCTATTAGTGGAACATCCCCCTCTCACACTGAGTCTCCCTATACTTGCATGACAAATTTAAATGCAAATTGTGCGCCAAGAACAGAAATCATTGAGAATATCTGAGATTAATGTATGCAATATCTGTGACTGTTCTGTTTTGCTGAAGAAATGCATGGGAGGAACCCATCCTATGATACTCCAAATGAAATCTTGACATCACATTCCTAAGCACTGCATCAAAGACATGGTTACTAAGAAATCAGGTGTAAAGACAACAGAAGGACTGTTGATGAGGAACCCGAATTCATATGTATATGGAAACAGTCATCATCCCTGTCTTTTCTGGTCATGTCATCATAAATATTACCAGTACATTTTTGTATCATCCACCATGAAAGGTGCTCATGACCCATATGTGCTATTCATTTTCCAAATAAAGTGAAAAAAATGTGCTCTTCACTCTACAGAGCATGCAAACGAAATCTCTCGTCTTTGTCAGAGCTTTTTAAACCTTGATAAGTTATAAAGTGGTATAGATAAATTTTAAGTCAGAACTGCATTGAAGTCTAATATATCTAACTCCCAAATTGCTCTTTGTCAGATCCAATGGCTTTCCACCGTCTCCTCCCACACACTTTCTATCTCTTCTGAAAATTGCTTCATCTTTGAATCATTACCATTATAATTACTAGAAAAATCAGGAGAAGAAAAAATCTTTGACACAAAGAGTATTACCATGGGACAAAAATATCCTGCTGTAACCAAAGATAATGCTCCATTATTAATTTCTCTATCAATTATTGACTTCGTGATAAGGTAAAAGTCTAAATGCTTCCACCCTGTATGTGGTATTCTTCTGTGCCTCCAAAAAAATGTAAACATGTCTAAAAGCTAGAAAGTGCATGGCTATTGCAAAACTCCTGAGGAAACATTTCTTTGCCTTCGTAAAACAGAGAGGTGATGCTATCTATCCAATATTCAGTTTGGTGAGTCTTGGTACTCCAAAGGCAGGGGGTTTTAAGTGTTTGCCCACTTGGGGTTAATTTTCTCCTTGTTTGGGAGTTTTAGAATGTCTCACGGCATAACTTGTCAGCCTAGTATTCTGCAAATAGCCACCTTGGTTGGATAAATGATTGAAATCTACTTTTACAAGTTCTTAGAGGGGATGAAAGTACAAATTTTAACTTGGACCATTATAAAATAAGATATTTAAAAGGAATGCTTCCTTTTAAGCTCCAACAGTCCACTTCATACTATCATTTAAAATCACACTGGAAGGGATCTCATATAGTTCAATGATTTTCTGGTTGGCTTTCTGCCCCATAGCAGGATGAATTACCTCCATGCTATTTTTGATAGACATTTGTCTAAATTGTTGCTAAAAGCCCCACTGAAGCAATTCCACAACTTGCTTAGTTTTTCATTTTCTGTAACAATATTTTCCTATTACCGAATACAAATCTCCCAATTTGTAACTTAAACTTCTTATCAATCACCCCAGACAGAGTCTTCTTTTTCTTTTCCCTGCACTTTTCCATGAATCTGAAGGTTTTATGTTACTTTTCACCATGTAGTTTAGAGGATCTCAGTTCCTTCAAATCCTTCTTTATTCAAGGCCCTGTAAATCTACAAGATATAGGTACAGTGCTAATAGAGATCTCTGAATTCTTTATTGGCCAAGGAACAATTTCTGCCATTGACACTGTCAGTGTAGAGGCCAAGAACTCAGTGGGAGAAAGAGACTGGCAGATCTTCACCTCCAGAGTTAGATCCTGAAAAACAGCACCAAGGCAAGGAGACAAAAATCTGCAGAGATGCACACATTACCACTGCTAGTTTAGTCTAGCCTTGTGTTTTGCCTTTAGGTAGGCACTGGAAGCTCAGCTTCTAGGGCTGACAGAGGGGTCACAGCTTGTTTGCATTGAAAATAGAAAAACAGAAAAGATAAGAATTATCTTGATTTTAACTTGCAGCAGAGTATCTTTACTATCAAGTATCCTTTACTCCAATCTTCCCTCGACTTCCTGTCTGAAAGCAGGAATGCTTACTTTACACCTACTGCAAGATGTGAGGAGGAGAGAAAGAGGCTTTGGGAATATGGCAGGCTGCCCTGATAAAATCTCCTGTATTGACTTCCAATGAGAGAGCTCACCTTTTAAGATAAAATGTGTTTGCAGTCTTTTAAATTTTACTTATAAATATTCAGGATGAAATCCTGGTTTCTCTGGTCTCACAGTAAGATTTTTACGAATCACTTAATAGCAGATGTATTTCATGCTGCAGGGATATGAATTACAGATAAAATTACACTTTAAAAATGATATTGTTGTCTGCTTCTCAAGATCTCCTTACGTATCACATTGTTCTCAGTCTACAGTTCTGGCAGTTTACATAGAGAACGCCCTCACAGTAGAGTAAAAACAATAGTTTTACACATTCAAGTATTATTTTCAGTGAAAGTAACAGAACGGTTTCATAACAGCATGCTTCAGCAACACACAGATGCTTCAAGGAAAAGATAAATCTTTCATCTTAAAATTCTGGCATGAAATTGGTTCAAGATTTAGCAACTGCTGTATCTTAGGCTTTTGCTTTGTTAGTGGTTTTCCAATAATCTCTTCCTCATCTAGATTACCTCTATTATTTAGTTATAACTTCCTCCATAATTGCAATCACTGAATAGTAATCACTTAATAAAGATATCCTGACAGGTCTATTTTTGCACTTGGAAAAGATTCATTTACTTTATCATCACTCCAGTAAGCAATTTTTCTTCCTAACTGAAGTAGCCAAGTGAAATGAAGTGTCTGGAGCACAGTTCTGCTCTGCTCCAGCCAGCACTTCAGTAAGACCAGGCACCATTTTTATATTATTTGGATATGGATTCTTCAAACTCTGTGTGACATGGAATTTGTGCTGACTGGTTTCTATATATAACTCCATTGATACACAAAGGTGAAGGCTGCCTTGCACAGCTTGTTACCAGTGAGCTGACACTGCAGACATTTTTTTCCTATAATGCAGCTAATGCAGAGACAAACCACATTCTTGTTTAAAGCTCATGAGAAGGAATATGAGCTTAGATACTCAATGCTGAAAAGCCAAAGCGTACACATATAGTGGACTGTTTTGAAAAGACTGACTGTATATTAGATAGAACAAAATAACCTGACAAACTTGGATACCTGCAGGTTGCAATAATGATTTCTTTTCCACTGTGATGGGGATATAGAATGAGAAACTGCTGAAGAAACACAAAGAAAATAAAAGAAAGTTTGGTTTACACATAGAAACCTCTTTTTCCTCACAAAGTAGACTGATTTATCCTGAGCAGACTTGGCTTAAGCCACTAAAATCAAAGTGGGCTTTTCTCCTGACTTGAAAGGATTTCAGACTGGGTCTAGCAATATGTGAATGTTCAGACCAAATAAACTCTCCTGCAGGAATCCCAGTTTTCTGCTTGAAGACTGTGTAGGGAGTGCGTATCGTGAAGTTCCTAGAGAGACTGAACACAGCTATTAAAGAACTGAAGCTGTGCAGAGGGAAGGGAAAGAATTCAGCCTTTGCTCATATGCCTTCTGCACCTGGCCTGGCCTTGCTTCCTCTTTGGACAGACAGACTTGTGGGGTTTCCAAGGTACCTTCCAGACAGGACTAAGGGAATGGCTCTGAATTAAAAAACCATTAATTAACATTCCTGAATATAATTGTTTAAGGCAGACATTCCCTAGCTAGTAATTCTGATCTCAACATTTCAATTGAAAGCTTAACCCATAAAGGGAGCGCACTAAGTTAGAACGAGTTCCTGTAAAATTTAAGTATGTTTTAGCTATTCACACAAACGTTTAAAGTACACAGAGCAATTCATTCTTGGCTCCCAGGACCAATCTATTCTCCAAGGACCAATTGTCCAGTAGTAACTCCTAGTGTTTTCTTTACAATCACTGACAAAGCTTAGTTTTATCACCCTTACCTTCCGCGCTCTCTCCTTTTGAGCCCCCTATAACGAGCCTCTGTGTTAAAAGCAAAGCAGAGAAAACAAACTGATGGGATAAAGCTGTGATGCTTTCCTCAGCTGACTTCCATTTCTGGCATCACGCTTTGTTGCTTTTGTCAATGGTCTGACAGTCAGGGAATGTCTCATTAATACAGCCTCCTCACAACAACATCTATCTGTCCACATGTAGCACACAGCTTATGACTGCACAAATTTAAATGTATGATAAATGGAAGGGCAAACCTAATTTTATTTTATTTTTTTTGCCCAAAGTCTAATCTTCACTGCAGGCAGACCCACGTTAAATTTAAAAGAAACTTTTCTGATACATACCAAACAAAAAGAGCTTCCACTTACTTACTTTAACCACTTCACCAGTGTTGGCCTTCTCTCAAAAGAAAAGTAATAGGGAAAATATTTATTTCACAGCTTTGAAAATTAAACGAAAAATCTCACTTCAGGATTCACTTGTCCAGCTTGTAATTTTTCAAATTCTTTTACGATATCAGTACAAGGCATCTTTTTGTGTGCACAGTAATGAAGACTTGAAATACACTAATTATCTCTGAACAGGCATGATTCTAAAAAATTATTGAAAAAAAAAAGGGCAAAGAAGCAACTTTTAGAATAAGCAATAATTACACAACTTAATGCAAAAATATTTATAAAGTAGGCATTTTGTACTCAATATTACAACAAAACGCCTGGATTAATCTAGCAGAGAGATGTTGACATGATGGAAGTCAGGAAGCAGTTGTGAATAAACGCTCTGCATCTTTGCTGGTGATAAAGTGTTCAATCACAAAAGCTTTGACTTTAATCATATTGCCGTAGTGCGGTGGAAGCATGCAGCACCACAAAGTCAGAGATATGCCCTAAAAATATGATTTAGTTTTACCAATAAGCATATTCTTTTACTTTCCAACTCATGTATGCATCTGAAATGGTTTGTATATTCAAGGAGAAATCAGAGGGGAATGAAAAAGAAAAACAGCTTGAGGGATGCAATAATCTCACCATACTTTTAATTAAAGAAATAGCAATTCACTTGTAATAGGACTGTCCCATTAGGGTCCCTTTTTGCCATGAAAATCTCAATTGACCTACTCCTTTCCCTGGTAAATTCATCCCTTCCAGAAGATCTTGCTTCTTGATTCACCAGGTTTTTTTATTTAAGGTACACCTCATCGTTCTCTATAATTTTTTTTGAGAAAAATACACTTGCCTGAAACTCACACAGTTCCAGTTCATATTTGGAAACTCTTACTCCATATAATTTTGCTTATAGTTATCAAACAAGATTTTACCATTTAGATCTTCCAATTTTCAACTACAATACAGGGAAAATAACATTTTTTTCCTTCCCCCCCCCACCCCTCCAGTAATTTGATAATATTGTCCAAATACCCCGCCTGACTGCTCGTAGGGACAAAATAAAGAACATCATTTAGGAACAATTAATTGCTCTTCAAAATAAGATTTCAAGTGCTGTAATTGAAGGGATAGCACATCATTACTTTGTGTAAGTATAACCTTTTTGAACTTCCCAGGCTGACACATCACAGCTGAGATGCAATCGTGTTAATCACAGCACTCTGCATGATGCCAACACTGCGCTGAGCAACACACTATTAGGAAAGGGTACAGCAGCATGCTGCACTACTTGTCAGGCCCTCCCATGCTGTGATTGTCTATATGCAAACACCATGCCCACTGTCACAGCACAACACAGGGAAATGCTAGGGAGCTATTTCTGTAGCACCAGGAGCACTTATTCCTCCACCACTTGACCCCTGCTCTGTGTGGAGATGGTGGTGGTGTGTTTCAGATGTGATGTATAATAGCAGGAAAGCACTGATGCATCAGACCAGGAAATTAAAAAAGATGCCATTCACACAAAGGAATGTTTAGTTAAGTTTGAAAAGCTTGGCTCAAAGGACACCGTGATGGACCATTTGTTACATCTTTACTTACTAATGTTTGTTTGCTGTGGATTTTTTTCCCCCCAAACCAGCTTGTTATTTATTTTCAATGCTTCTAAGAGCTCATCTGCATTTCGCCCAACACACTTGGAGCCCAAGATAATATTGGAAAGCGTTAGGGTCCTTAAAGGAACAGCCTATCACAGTACACCACAGTAACTATGTCTCTACGATTTATGAAAAGAAAGCAATATGTGCCTGTTTCGGTGCCTGTCGTTTGCCTACCAATGGTGCAGTGCTCCCCATTCCAGCCCTCTCTGCATTCACATTTCCCATCTTTACAAGTTCCGTGCTCTGTACAACGGGGATGGCACACACGCTGGTCACACGCTTCTCCTGTCCACCCTTCTTCACAGCGACATGCTCCGCCAATGCACACCCCATGGGTGCCACAGTCTACAGAGCACACTTCTAGGAGAAAAAAAGAATACAGGTTATAGCTGGCTTATGTCAGAGGCAACCTAAGTCAGCAGTTGAGCAGAACAGGCACCCTTTTGCTGAAAGCAGGCCTCTTCTCGTGGGGATCAAAACCAGCGTTAAGCACTGAACTTTGTGAAGTTCAGAAAATGATTACAAAAATCTGCTGCTGTATTCTGGACAGATCACGGTCAAGCTGTGTCCTCCATTCCAATGCAGAGAATTTCCTCAATGCCTTTCAGTATGGCAGAAGGGGGAACATGGATCTGCTTTACTCAAACCTGAACCTGCGCTGATTTTAACACATTTGTTTATTAAGAACGAGACTGAAACTCACCTAAAACACATTCAGCAGAGAATGGTCACAATTCAGGGTCACAGAGACTCTCGGAGTGACTGGAAAACATACTTGCAAGTGACAGGTTTGGAATCCTATTGCTAATAATGGTGGGACACACAGTACCTTGCTCCTAAATTCTCTTGCTCTCTGCCAGCAGTCACAGAAAAGCAGAGGGTCTTTTGCCTCACGCATCATCAAAGAAATTGACAGTTTAAATTCTCATTCATGAATTTTGCTGGCTGCTGCTAATGCATGAAGCAGAAAAAACATATCTCGATCCTCATTTCACTGGTGGGGTATTCTGAGTCATTAATTTTAAGAAATAACTGAATAAATGTGAAAGCTGTAAATATTACTTTGAGAGACAATTGCACCTCAAGAATCAGCTCACAATATAAATGCAAAACTCCAAGTATTTTTTGCCACAAATAGAACATTTGCTGTCACGTCAAAGCTGTTCTTTTTTTCCCCTTAGCTATTTCTGTTAGAATAAACACTTTTACAATATTCAGTCAACTGAAGCATTGAAGAGGATGAATTTTTCAGCTTACACTTCTGTTCTTGCTTTTTAGAGTGCCTTTTGCCCTAAAACTAATTGCTTAAATATTCAGTGTACAACTGAAAATTGAAAAATACCCCATATTTAGGAGATCTTGCTGTTTCGTGATATTTTTCGTAAGTGGGTAGCATTGTGATGTGCCATAAAACAAGCACCAAAAATAGAGTATTTGCAAATATTATGGACATATCTGTGAATCTCTGCAATGGAAGTTTTCAGTCAAAGTGAGGAAAGAGATATGAAGCAGTTAAGTAACTTTCTCAGTTCAGAAAGAAGTCAGTATCTGAAGGAAATATGGGCTCCTAACCTACACCCCCACCCCGAGCTGTCAGTCCCAAATTAGGGATGTCACAAAAAATAATCTAAAATGTATGCATGCTTCTTTCCAACACAGTCCAGAACAGGACCAAGCCTGTTCCTAAGAACAGTTCCTATTTGCATTTCCAATCCGCCTCCAATATTAACATTTTTCCAGAATAGGAGCACTGATGCAAAATTGCAGGAAATAGTTTTCTTACCAACGGAGCAGTCAGGACCCATCCAGTTGGGATCACAGCTACACAGGCCGGTGTCAGACAGGTATGTGCCGTGCCCACTGCACTGGTCTGGACACTGGGCTCTGGGAAGCTCACAGTTTATTCCACCCCAGCCTGGGCTGCAGAGACATTCTCCGTTCACACAGACTCCGTGATTGGAGCATGTTGGATCTAAGCAATCAACTAAATAAGAAAACAAAAAGAATGCACACAAAGGTCAGTTCCCACAATACAATGTATGGAAAAAAAGTAGATGGACACTTTTAAGATCTTGACAGAGCGGCAAAATAGAACAAATCATTATGATTCTTCATGTCCTATAAGTATCTGGTCTGAGAATAGAGAAGTGTGAAGGAACCTGTGCTTTGCATTAGGTCCATCTGAAATAGGGAGTGGCTGAAAAACAAACTCTTACTGCATGAAATCCGTGGTAAAAAAGCACAAAGGCTCAAAAATAAAAGCTACATACACACAGTGAGATTCCATACATAAGCCTTAAATGGGGACTTTACTTCTTAAATGCACTCTAGTTCTAACGAGTTAAAGAGTATTCTGAATAATAACTTAAAAAAAACCAAAACCAACAACCAACAAATGAAATGCAGTATCTTCATCAGTACTACTATTACTGCCATTCAAATGCTGGACGCCTGTGAGAATGATACTGTGATATTTCAGTTGGGTACCTAGAAGTCAAATTATCTGTGGCTTTCAGATTCCTACTCCACTATGGCAGTGAGACTGACAAGACCCAGTTACTTCAACCTACGTTCTAACCAGCAGACAATTCTTTAGTAAATAAAGAAACACAGATGTGGATACAGATTTTGTCTCTTCACCATCCAGAAACAGCAGAAGAAGAAAGTAAAAAAACAGTTACGATGGAAAGGCATCCATAAAATGTCTTTTGCCATTTTAGCCCTGATAAATAAACGGAATGTTACGACCTTTCTTTCAAATAAACTCTATCAGTAACATTATGGTTGTCCAAATTTCCATCTCATATCATGAATTTGTGTAAGTGTGCTATGCTTTCCTGCAAACAGCAGCATGAGGTTTTACCAGCTGCCTCTTGCTGGGGAATTGAGGGCCAAGGTCAAACTTATGCCCTAAATAAAATGAATTCACCTCATGACTAGTATATATCAGCTCACAGGAGAAGAATCAAGAATGATTGGCATTCTCTTTTGCAGCTCTAGGAAGATCTCAGTTTATAATGAAAGTGATTTATCTCTCATCTTTTCCAAATTGATCCTTCTAAATTAAGGCAGAGACATTTTCATTTTAACTTCTGTGAACAATACTTGATCTCTTAAATCTCAACTTTTCTATAAACAGACATGTCAAATTATTTTATGAAGTTACAGAACATTTAAAGTAAGTATATAGATTAGATACAACTCAGGATTGAAGCAGGCACGTTTAGATATACAATAATGTGAGTTATCAGAATAACTCACGTTAGATTTTAATTCAGATTACAGTAGCACAGAAATTACTGTAACGTTTCTTACAAGATTTTCACAGTAACAATGACCCCAGTGTGGGGGTTCTGCTAAGATTTAGAGTTCAGTTAATGGGATCTGAAAATATTATTGTGCAATTTAGTGTAAACATAAGCAATGATTGCTCAGGAAAAAAATTGCCAAAGAAAAATGACAAATTACTAATTGTTCTAAAACTATCCAGAATGCCTTCCCCGCACTGTTAGTGTGCCTTGGTGCTGAGCAAAACCAGAAGCTCCAAAGAATACGCCTTTCACGACACTTCTGTTGAACCAGACAGGCAAAAGAATCTTATCCAATAAATAAAGAAACAGAAGAAAAAATTAGGTCAATTTATCTCAAGGGTGAAGGTCATGTCTTCCCCTAAATGTATTATTATTTTTTAAAGGTAATATTTTCATGTGAAATTTAAATGGATAATGTGCAGCTTTCTGTTGTGTGTTGCAGCACAGCTGGGAACCTGAGGAAATACTGAGGAGTACCAATGTATGCCCCCTTTTAGAAATGTACCTCCTTCCTTCTCAATTGCTAATGAAAGCAGTGTGGAACAAAAACTTATCCTTCTACATAAATGCACTATCTTTCCTCTTTGCAAAATTGCTGTATGCTTTCAGCTGAGCTTTATTAACACAGAATGAGCCTACCAATTCCCCCAAATCCCAGCCCACCATTTTACAGAATAACAACTCATGTGAACCCTGCCAAAATGAGCGTAGCTTGATTACCTGCAATAGGACTGCACTGGCTAATTCTGCACAGGCTCTGTCCCCAGCTCTTTAGAAGAGTTTACAATGGACTTAATAAGGAATTATAAATGGAGATTCTTTGGTGTTTAAACAAAGGACAACACGCTTTAGCAAGCCACTCTGTTAGACTTGGAATTCGTAGTCTCTTGGCAGCTCAGATCATTAGAGCTCATTTAGTATTGGGCCCTCTGTAGATTTGATAAAAAGGGTACTGAAAGCAATTTATATCCCTAAGGACAAAAAAGGAGGTCAAGGAGTTTTATGAACAATATGTACCATAAACCCCCAAAGAGCCATGAATTACATTTATGAAGTTAAATGTCATTGAAAAATGACTCGACCATGAAAGTGACAAGAAAAACACCGTTAACCTAATTTGTCAATTTGACTTGTCTCCCCACATACCAGATTGAATGAAACCTGGCAAACATGCCCCTTCGTTTTGTGTGCAAATTTGTTAATAGAACAACAGTGTTTATGCTGCAAAAATTGTGCATCAAAAATATTGATTTTAGTGCCACTTTCATTTCAGGTAAATTGTTTGAACAGTGAGACCATGATGAATATCAGAAATAAAAAGTGAACTGGAAGAAGAAATGCTGACCCATTTGTTCTAATTCAGTTTCCTCGCTGGAAAATGGAGGATGAACCAACCTTTGCTATTCTTTCTGAAAACTCAAATCAGTAGAGATTTCATATTACAAGATATATTTATCTTGTATACAGATATATTTATTTGTATTGTTCTACCATTAATTCAAACAGAAAGTTTAAATGTGAGCAGATGATTACTTGCAACTGGAGAGACTTCATATCAGATCCTCTTCCCAGACCTCATGAATTAATAGGAGAAATATGTAAAGAAGTAATGGAATTTTAGAGAAGAAATGTTGGTTGGTTCTTTATGTATTTGTAAATTAATTTATTGAGTTATTTATTGCTCAATGATGTATGCAAAAGGTTATTCTAACCTTTTCTATCATGTTATCGGCACTTCCAAGCTTGCAGTTAATACCTCTTTGCCTTTGTAATCCATTTATCTGTTAGAATCCTTATCCTTTGAAGCACTGGTGATTAAATAATCTATATCCTTTCCCCTCACATATTAATGCATCTCCCCAACACTGTTGACTGAAAATTTTGGAGCGTTTCCAGCTCTGAAAGGTGTTTACATTAACTCCTTTGCAGCTATACATGCACTAGCTTGTTCTATAAACTTATCTGGAATTGCTGATGTTTTGGTTTACCCACTTCAAACGTTCGCAGTAGGATAAGCTGAATTAAGCACTAGAAAAACCTACTTCTCTTACAGGAGCGTTAGGGGATTCGAGATGTCTAGCCCAAATACAGAACAAGCATTCTACACAATTGAAAGTAAAGAGAGCATCTGGAAATTATAATATAAATGGATGAGGAACTGCTTACAAGGTAAAATTTATGGAATTAAATGAAAGAAGGATCAATTTAGGCCATCTACCATAGTCTCTCTAATAATATTAACTCTAATATAACAATGAGGAACATGATGAAATTCATATAACTTAATTAGACTGAGCAAACAATTGCAGTTTGTGCCACAGAGGTTCTGCATTCCTGGGGGATAGACTGGATGTTGCAGAGTGTGCTACATGGTCCTTTCCATGTCCAGTGCCCATGAGAACACTGCTTACAGCAGGGTATTTCAGACCATCTTTGAATTTTTCCCAGAAATGTACACTCCGAGTGAACTGCAAACTGTCAAATCTACCATTCAAAAAGGACATTACAGAATTTTCTGGATGTTGCATAAACTGTAAAAAAAAGAAATGGAAAATCTACTGATTCCAGTTGAGTTCTGAATTAGAGCTACAGTGTTGTGAAAAATTCCTGGAAAGAGATGACAAGAATGAAGAAATTATTGCAGTTTTGGCAGTGCCACCAGTGAGAATCACAGCTTATTTTTGCTCCTAGCAAAATAACTTCGCACAGACTAATGCACAGTCTTGTCCCAAAGCTGATGACTGCAGTCCATATCCAAAGAAGTCCCTTGGTGGTTTAGGTCCCTATAGTTTTCTTCCTTCCTTCCTTCTCTTTCCTTCCTTCCTTCGTTCCTCCCTTCCTCCCTCCCTCCCTCTCTTCCTTTTTACTTTAATGGGAGAAATAGGTGTTTGGTAAGATAAACATTGATGCATATGTAGTGTACAGGGCTGCATTCCACTCAGAATACTCCTTAGAGGCCCTTCAGTCCTAAACCCATGCAGCTCCAGTTCTGTCACCTTTGTCTTCAAACTGCTCCTCCTTTTGGAGGATTAATAAACTCTGAGAAGTCATAAAATTGCTTGAAATATTACTCTCTGAGGACATGCCAAGGTATGCAGAACTGTCGATCCAGCAGTCCTCTGGAGAGTTAAATTCCGTTCTAAAACTATAGCAATGCATTTTAAAAAGAACAGGAGTCTGACTGACACAGTGCATTCTAACGGCACCCACTGTGAATAAAACCAACACCAAGCTCAATGTATGACCACATTTTCAATGGGTCATTTTGTTACATTTGCTCACCCTGCATACACAAAGAACTGGACACTTCCAACACGAAAAGCTTTTCTGCACTTCAAAAGTAGTTGCTGTTTTCATGTGCCAGCTACCTTTCTTTACTCCCATGAGACTGCAGTTAATAGGAGTAATGTGTGCTGGGTGATGTCTGTATGCAACATGGACACCCAAGTCTTTCCAATCTGTCACATCAACTTCTGTTTTAAAAGCGATTTATCTCTTTGCTTTGTGTGGAGCTGCAGTTACACAATTCTCCCTACTACTACTCATTTTTACTCTGCATTTCAAATCTAAATTGTTCAATACATATAATCCATAAGAAAAGATTTATCTTCTGTCTTCAGAAAAGGAATTATTCAGGTTTACTTGTGGCAGACATTCTTAGCACCACATAACAGTGTATATAAAAATCAGAACTTTAATTTAAGCTTTCATGGATCCGTACAATCGTGATGGACTACGTTCTTACCTCTCTTTCGCAATATCTGCTACAGCAGTTTTACATTCAGAATGTTATTGTCCTTTCCTTTCTTTTCTAAGAGCTCCAAAACCAGAAAAAAAATCTCACAATGCAGAAAGAAAATGTGCCCAGCATTACCTTCTTCACAGTTTTCTCCTTTATAGCCAACAGAACAGACACAGTTCCCTTCGATGCAGGAACCATGACCTCCACACGAGGGATCAATACACTGGCTGATGGGTACATCACATTCTGGACCTTTCCAGCCACTGTAGCATAAGCAGGTTCCTTTAGAGTACTGACCATTGCCACTGCACAGCACTGGGCAGGCAGCTGGAAAATTGAACAGAAGAAAAAACAGCACATGAGGTCAGAAAAGTATTCCTGTAAAAGTGCATTAAAAATCCACTACTAAATAGTTATACACAAGTATCTTAATTAGCTGGAAAAATTAAGCCAATTTGTACTATTTCAGCTCTTTGCAAAGAAACTATTTGAGTACTTTTTAACAAAGCATGCATATGTTGGGCATTCTGCGAGTACATCTACTATTCTTTACAATCCACCCATGATGGCTGGGATAACTAATGAGGCAATGTGAAGAGACCTGATTCTGACATTATTCCGCCTGGTTCCATTAGGTAACGTCCAGTTTTCACAGTCAGCAGAACACAATCCCCCAAACACGTCAGTATACAGCATCTTTCTTCTTTCACAACATTTTTTAATTTAGTGTTCCAAAATTTCTATGACCCTATGACTTCTTTTTCCCTCATAAGGATCTTGAACACAGAAGTAACAAAAGCTTTCATTTTTATCTACAACAAACTCATGCGCCACCAATATAACTGCCTAATCTTTACCCGTATCCCAGAGTGAACGTTTCTTCCCTGGGTGTATTGGCAAGAAATAACCATTAACTCCTACCCCTTCCTGTTGTATTAAAGGAATAAGAATTTCTGAGCAAATATTAAGGACTCATTATGCAAATGAACTGCAACCTAGAAATAATAAAGGTGGTTTTGGATACCAAATGTTGGACATATGCAGAACAATGGAAAGAAGTAAATAGTTTATTAAAACACATAAAAGTTACACTAAGGCATTTTTACACATCTATATGCCTATGACTGTCATACAAACACGGCAGACTGTGAACTTACATGCCTGCCAAACACAACATATGGTCCCCAGCCAGAGAAATGGAAAAAATAACAAAGAAGTAAAAGAAAATAGAACTAATGAAGTGTATCTTTGATAAGAGGTGCACTTTTGCCCTCTTCTTTGATAAAGTCTATAAAGTATATCCCCATCTTTTCAACTTTCAAAGCAATCAGAAACTAATGGCTACTTCTACAGTACCAAAAATATACTCCAAAGCTACTATTAATCATTAAAAGGTCTTTCTGTCCCTCTTGCTTCTATTATCCCGTTAACCTGAATGATCAAGAAGAACCAAGTAATTGATTTACTACAAAGAAACATGTAATTGTCCTGTTATATGACTTCTCCACTGTTCAGCAACCCTTATTAATCTCAGCTGTCCACTGATCTGCTGCAAATACACATTTGAGAAGGGATTATTTTCAAGAATTTTCTTCTTTGAAGCAGAAAAAAAAAATAATTAGACAAACATATTCACATTTTTAACCTTGGATTTCAGCTAAAATTGGAGTGCTGCAAATCATTTCAATTAGGATTATAAGTGACATATATATATATACACATATATATACAAGTGACATATGTCACTTCTATAGCACTTTTTAATCTATTTTTTTTCCTACAAGAAAATAACAATAAAATCAATAAGTTGAGGTTGGATGGTTTTTTTTTGCTTTCCCTTCACTGTCTCAGTGCCATATGATTAATCCTTTGGTAGAAATAGCAACACCATTACTCTGAGTCTTTTCAATTTTGTTTAATTTTTTTCTCCTTCACTCCAAAATTGAGTGCAAATAAAATATAATTTTCAGTAGCAGTTTTCAGATTTCAAAGGTGATATTTGCTTTTAAGTGCTTTACTGTGTTTTATGAAACTTTATGCTACGCTTTCTACTCCTGCTTTTTGCAGCTGGTTTTAGAATTATGCCTACTGAACGATCTGGATTAAAATGCAATGGAGACAAGCATCCATCATGTCCACACTGCACTCTGAGTCATTCTGTTTTAAAGCTTTTTTGCATGTCACTATGAAACATCCTTCCACAATATACATTCAACCATTAGCACTTTGGATACCATTCCACTTACTGTTAATTCTGTCCTCAAGCATTACATCAGGGATTCTATCTCAGCTCCTCAGCATGCACTTACTGCTCTTCACAGCCTAGAAATGCTAACTGCTGCTATGGTAGGCCATGTAGGTGAGCCATTCAGAATGGGATCACAGTAGGACCACTTCCACTGCTGTGGATCAGAAGGTGAATGATCAGAAGGCAGCTCGTCCCAAAGACCTGGAGCAATCATACTGAGTGCCAAGTCTGAGATGCCACCTTCCACACCCTGACACACTGTAGAGTCTCATCCTAACATAAAATCTCTCTGAGAAAGTCACACCGTTGAGCTACTGTATATGGTGGTTAAACTTGCAGCCCTACTGTTCAAGTTCATTACTGAATGAAGTGCTACTGCTAGATGCATGTTCTCTATATGCTTCCAAGCCATTGAAAAGACTTGATGTTATTCACGGCTGCTCAGTGTAGCTGCTCCAACTACACTGTGACATGACTGCACATCTTGCTTTTGTCTATCAGTCTCAACAACAGAGAAGATGTCTGTTCTGCAACCCTCTCCTCTGGAGTCAAAATTAAAATACAGACAATAAGCCTATTCGAGCAAATTGCCTACAAGAGGGACTTGAGGAATTGCCTACAAGAGGGACAAGAAATAAACAGCCATCATTAGAAATCAAACAAAGAAAACAAAAAAAAACCAACCACCATGCAATTTAGATGGGATCCACCTAGACCTAGCTACAGTAACGTGTCAGACATCTGCTGTAAGATTGCTTCTTTCCCTGCCTTGCACTTTAAATCTAAGTAATCATTTGGCGATTATGGTCCAGTTAGACAAACATATATCTGTTTTTTGGAATATGCCTATGGGAGGGTCATTTTCATCTCCCACTTTTAATCCAGATTTGCAGGGTTCAACTTCTGGGAGACCAGAGATTGTATGGCTGGCATAGCAGAAGAAGGATTACCAGATGGTGCTGGGCTGCAGAATAAAGAGATCCAACAGTAGTTTTTTTTTTTTCTTCTTTTTTCGGTGTTCCCTTGCCCTGTTCTGGAGCTTTAGGAATCTAAGCGAAGCTGAAAGCCATGTTGTAGCTTTTTGTTTCTCTCTTTGTGCTTCAATCAGGTCAGAGGGTTCACAAGACTATTTAGTCCTTGGCAAAGCTTCTCTATTACTTCAAAAGCAATCTGCCTTCAGTGATCTGCAGTTGAGGGATGCACTGCCAAGATGTTAGTGACATAAGAACTAACTTTGCACAAATGAAAGAATCTGTCATTTAATCTTAGGAATTAAAATAACAGAGTTAAGATTTAAAAAAATGTAAGCAAGAATGCAAGCAAGAGTGGGTAGTGAGAAGCTGTTTTGTCACTGCTGTAGTAAACTGCTCTTCATTAATGCTTCTACTCTGGGTTTATTAGTTGACTTCAGTGAGGAACAGAGAGAGAATCAAGCTGCTTCTGTAGAAAACAATAGCAGGCTGTCAAAGAAGAGTTCTGTTAGGCTTAATTGCTAGGTCATATTGCTGAAGAGTGAAATCCAGAGCACTCGATCATAATTTTCCATCAAGCTTGCCTCAATAAATGTCCAAACAACTCAGGAGTCATCTGCAGTTCTGGTTTTCTAGGAGTGCTTATTTCCCCCATGTGCAGCAGACATCTCCTATTCCAGCACAGTCCTGGTTTCTCATCTAGCATGCTGGAAGAATGTGAAGGAATAAAAGGTTATAGAACAATTAAGTTCTATCTCATTTCTGCAGGCAGATTACACTGCATAAAGACAACCATCACCATCAAAAAGGGGACAGAACTGTTAGGAAGTACTGAAAAACTCCAGTCAGATAAGCACAGAGGTGAATCCTCTGAGTCAAGCTGAAACAAGGACAACAGTTACAGCCACGAATGTGGTTTTGGTGATGTGATTCTGCCTTTTACCAATACTTGAACAAAACAGCCTGGGTTCTTAACATTGCTGTCAGCTGATTTAATTACAGATGATGGAACGTATAGGCCTTTGAGTTCTGTGGGATGCACAAATTTAAGAGCGTGAATTGGGCAGTGAAGACCGGCCAAAAACCTGTCTGAAAGTTCTCCCTCTCAAAGTTTTCACTGAAAATTTTGGAGTAATGATAATATTCCCTGGTGGATGAGAAAAAATGATAACAGTCCACTACACATGGACTAGAAAGGGAGATTGTTAGGGATAATGCCCAAGTTGCAGGGCACTAAAAGCCATCATTTTGTCCACGGATATTTAATAAGTATCCCAGCTGCAGTCCATGTTCACACTCCTTTCACCCACCCCTATGGTATTCACACATACGTACTCACCAGAGTTTTCTTCAAGAGCATGACAAGAAATCAGTAAAGGATATTTCAGGAGCCAAATGCTTGGAGGTAGTTGCAGAACTTGGTTTAGTTTAAATGCTGCTTGGTTAGAGGCCTTCCCCTGATACCTGAAGCTCAAAAATGGCTGTGAAGGGGCCTGGCTCGATTCCTCCTTCTGTAGAGCAAATACTATCCTAGTGCAGAGAATTCTGTATCATTAGGACCTCAGATGTCAGTTCCGTGGCAGCTTTCTTCCAGTTCCTCTCATAATACAGGCAAATTCATATACTTGCCTTGAAAGTTATGTGACTTTCTGGGCACACAATTATGCAGACCTGAAAGATGTTACAAGTTGTACCTGAACTGCTTCCCTGCCCTGGACTAGGTCATAAGCAATGTCTTTATAATGATCACATTTTGCAAGCAGAGCAGCTCTGTAAAGCTGCAAACATGGCATAAGAAAGTTAGCTTCCTTTGTGCTATCTTCCGGCTTATTCAGAGCCCAAACAAGTTTTCAGCCATCACCCCATATCAAATCAAAGTTCTTTGACATCTGCTCCACAGAAACCTGTGGTGAGAAGCTCACGGCAGGTTGGTGAGGGGTGTCACTGGTCTGGGTGGACAAATGATTGTGTCTGTGCCAGTGAGGTGCTGTTCAACTAAGGATTAGAAAGGTTGTACCCATAATGCTTGTAATCCCTGATTTTAAATATAAACCAGACTCTTCCTACTGCAAGTTGATTCACACAAAAGATGAGGTTGACCATGTATTTACAGTGTACGGAGAACTGGGCCTGATTGTTGAAGTGTCAGTTCAAGGCTACACTAACAGAGCACTTACACAGAGCCTAAAGTCCTCTTATATTAAGTAAATTGTTCTTTGTTTGATTGACCACTAGGAACTGTAGTGAAGTCCAACGTAGAATGAACTTCTAACCAAGGACCTCAGAGTGGACATTCCGGGTGCAATCCCTCTAGAAGATAACTCACTCAGATTCTCTAATAGCTCACACTAGGACTTCCTTTTAGCAGAGAATAAGCCGTTGCAATATTATGCATGATTTTGCAAATATGTTAGAAAAACAGATCACTGTTTATCAGAAATCAATCTGAAACCAACAAATGCAGTTCAAATCAGATCCAAGCTTTAGCAGAAATACAGGTAAGATAAAATCTGATGTCATCCACAACTGCCTGTTTCAGATACCTAAAAAATATCTGCAAAGTCACATTTTACAGACATGCTTCTTTTTTCGGCCTTCAACTTAGTAACCCACATGGAGCACTTCATCTAAAAACACTAACTTCTGTTCCAAGGACAAACACGAAGAACGTGTAAGCAGGTGAAGATGTATTTTACTGATGCTAGAGCTGAGTCCTATGACTATATATTAAAGTCTGAACTAATTGTATGTAGATCCACTCCAAAAACCACAAACAAGTTGTTTTCTTTTGCCTACGGTCAATCTCCTGAAGTTAGACCTACTTACATATCAACAAACTTATTTCTGAATAGTTTAAAATCCACCAAACCATAAAAAACGAAGGAACAACAAACACCTGAATTTTATAAAGTCCACCCAGTTGCATAAGCTGTTAATTTTGGACAACGTGACTGAAAATGTTGGCTCTACAATTTACATTAATATTGTTTTAAACAAAACAGTTCTGAAACATTACAATCATCACGTACATCTCGTTACATAAAATGTCAGCCCACGAGATATTTCTAAAAAGTAGGAGACATCAGATATGTATTTTCAGTTGTAGTTTAAAAATACACATTTTGTCTGCCAACTTCATCTTTCCTATTTTACCTTTAAACCTATTTTAATCAGGTAGGTGCACATTTCTTGTCTGCAGGCCTACTGCTTTCTCCTGGAGTTCATTTACTGATAAGAGAATCTGAAATAACTTCTAAAACCGCCCTGTGGTTTATGATATTTCATTTTTACTCATTTATGCTATTTCCAAGCCACTTTCCTGGTATGAAGCTTTACGAAGCTCCCATACCCATCAAGCTTTACCCGAAGAAAATAATTTGGGAATGGGAGCTGGAATGAATCCTGCCCATCTGTTCTGTATGCCTCACAAGCACTCAGAAAGAATGGCATGGACTGGCCTACCTGCTTTTCTGAGATTGCTAACTTCAGCCAGGCTGAAAAAGAACAGTAACAATTAGCAAGACCTAGAGTATCTTGCAGCTTGCTCTAGGACAGGCGTCCAATCCACAGCACTGGACAGCTGGTAATGAGGTCCCAAAATATTGTGAACTTTTAACACAATTATGTGATTTTCAGCAGTATTTTTCACGAGTTCATTGCTCATAGCTTGAGCACAGACTGTATAGGCTACAACAGAACACTGCTGAGGGGAGAGCAGTGCTGACCACGTCTCTTACCCACTGCACTGTGTGGAGTTGGATTGAAACCTGTATGTGTTACACATTCTGTGTGCTTGTGCTGCTGGCAAATAAAACACCACAATTACTAATAATAATATTTCATCTTACCTACATGGGTGAGTGCCTGTGAAGACACACATTTTTTGTTATGAAGCAGACATGTAGGATTTCCTGCTTAATTAAAACTGGGGCTGGTGTTATTTTGTAAAATAATTTAAAAAGACAGCATATTCACTGCAGAGGAAATATTCAGAATATTCTCGCAGTGCTGACAAATCTTGTAGTTCTCAATGTCTCAAAAAGTTCACTAACTTGTGAACTTCTGATACTGATAACTTGTGGTATATTTTTAATTAGTTTTGCAATATGCATTTGATTAATATTTCACAAAAAACAACGTTATGTTTGTGTTGTCCTTCTTTCTTCATGCTTTGATGAAAAATATTACTTATATGTATTTACTATCATATGTATTTTATATGAGGCCCAAGACAATTTTTCACTCAAGGCCATCCAGGAAAGCCAGAAGGGTGCATGCCCATGTCTGAGGACTTTCTGCTCTGCCAAGGAGAAGCCTGGAAGTCAGTTCGTAGAAATTCACCCAAGAGCAGAACGAACACAAAACTGTTACTGACAGTATACAAGCTTCCTAAGTTGCTTCTCAAAACTGTTTACTTTGACCACAGAAAGCACAGTTTAGACTGTTTAACAGTATCATTCTCCATGTTCTACACACCACGGCAGAACCAGGAGGAAGCGCACAGCGCTTCCCAGCAGTCACGCTCTGCAGTCCCTACTCAGTTGCCCAGATCTGAGCCATACAATGCTCCCTTCTCTAGCTCTGTCAAACTGCACATTAGTAAGCAAGAATGAGATTCACAAAAGAATTTCCAGAAGGACAAAAAACTCATCAGGTGTGTCAAATCTCTGACATTCAGAAACCATTTGGGGAAAGCAGCACACGCTGACTTAAGCACTAAAGTATGGATGCTTTAATTAATCCGGGGTGAATTTAATTGCTTTAGTTAAGTGGAAATCGGGTTAAAAATGATGCAGAGCATGCTGGGGTGTGTTAAAAACATGACATATGAGTTGGATGAATCGATAAATTAAAAGCGCACAGATGTTTTAATTAAACCCAGGAAAGTTAACGAAGATCACTAGAGACTTTTAAGCCTATGATTAATTCAATTCATTTAAAATACCTGTAGAGATATGGGGATGCCTCCATTTTGAGAGTTAAAGAAGTTCTCAATCGATAAGTACTTAAAAGCTGTTCGACAAGAAAAAAATGGCAGGATTTTTATAGAAGTGATTGAACAGCAATAATTGTATAATGAATATTTACATTCTTCTGAACACTCAGCAAACTTTTGCCTTGACCAAAATTTATCAAAAATGTCACAGCTTTTCTCGTCGCCTGCAGCATGCAACCCTCCATGTCGAAAAGACAACACGTGGTGTATCTTCCTGTGTCACTCTGCAAAGGATCCATTTCCATTAAATATTTGCTTTCTTTGCAATTATTACAAAAATCCATGAAAGAAATATGAATGTTTATTCCTACACTACCTAGCAAAACATAGATAATATGAACTTTTAAGTGCTGAGTATAAATTTTCAGAATCACAGCATATTTTGATGTTATCCCTTTGGGATTGCCCGCTTGGTCCTTGCTTTAGGTATAGAGCCTGATAACAATGCACAGCAGCAGTAAAAACTAAGCAACTGTCAGATATACCTGAACAAATTTCACAGTGGACTGAAAGGTCTGCAGCTCCATTACTACTAAGATGAAGATGGGCTTGAAGATTAACTAGCCATCAACAAAGATCTAAATCTCAGTTCTCTGAAGATACAGACTTCTAAATGGTTGGAGAAGATTGCTGTGTGTTCTCACTGCTAAAGCCAGAGCTAAACATAAAAAAAAAAAATCAAGCGGTACAAAGCAAACTACAAATTGGAGAGAGAGAGGAAAGAAGACATTTCAATTCACATGAACACCTGAAAAATCCTCAAGATGTGTCAGGCTTCAAACTGTCTTGTGGACTTTCTCTTGTCATTACTTTCTGAATTTGACACTTTGTCAACCTGTCTGTTCTGCCTCCACTATTACTGAAGCCCTGCAACTATCACTATCTATGCTAAAGAAATGATTGTAGCTCTCCATGCAGCACACTAAGATCATTTGCAAAATGGCAGAGATTAATTTTCAGCTATTCCATTCAGGAATCCCCTCGTAAATAGGGAACCTCCCTGTAAAGACAGCCGCATTAACACGGGTCTTTACATGCATAAGTGCATTCAATGAAATGGGAGTTGCCAATCAGTTTGTTAGATATTCTGTTAAAAAAAAAAAAAAGGACAAAAAAACCAAAAAACAAACAAAAAAACCCAACCCAAAACATAACCCTGCTACCCTTTTTTTTCTTTTTTTTTTTCCCCCCCTTTGGAACAAGTAACACTACCCTAGAGATGAGCAGTTGACCCAATTGTAAAAACAGAGAGAGATAAAAACTACTTTGTACCAACAGATGGCATTAGGTGTTGAGCTAGGCTACTGCCATAGGCAAGCATGTGGCTCTTCATTTGCATGTGTGATAACTTTGACCCTTGGAAAACAGAGGAGGAAGGAAAACAAGTTTAGATGTTTCAGTGGCTGTCTTAGTGGAAAGAACCAGAGAGGAATCAAGGAGATGAAGCTCCTAGCTTTCAAAAGGCAGCAGCAAGGAGAACCAACACATTTGAGAATTATGCTTCCAAGCACGTGCTGTGATTCGTAACAGAGAAGCACAAACAACATGAATAAGTCATTTTAGACGTTTTAGACGTTTTAGAAAAAGAAATGTAAAGTGAAACACTGAAGTAATTTTTCTTAGATTTTATGGAATTTGAAATGACAGAACTGGTTTTATCCATACTTCTGTGGTAATAGTTTTGCTATGACTAAATAAATGTAGGACTGCACCTAAATAGTGGGTAAAAAAAAATAAGAGTTAAATAGTGCATTTAAAATCCAGATTGCTCTGCTGTCATTCTAGTTACTAGTATTTGTATTATAAAATTCATCAGAACAGATTTTAATCATAACATGATCAATTACATAGTTCTATGTGGACTGCAGATAAACATTTGAGATTTTGCTACATTTGAATTAGAAATATGTTTGGTTTTTAGAGAGAGTGAATGGGGATGTCAGCTACCCAAACTTCATTCGTCCCACTCGGGTAGGGACTAAATATAGGAAGAAATCTATATTACAGGTTCAAATCTAGATACAATATAGATATGAAGACACCTAAAAGTCAAGTATGCTGAAATCTGAAGCTGTGCCTCAGGGCCATATCTGTTATTCAGAGACAGAAAGTGCATAAGGTCTCTTAACAGCTGTATTTCCATAATGTGATTTGCAAGTACTTGATCATAGCTGCTTCAATGACATTTACCATTCGCAAGGACTCCAAGTTGATGCCAACATGAGTGCAAAGACAAACTCTTAAAACTTAATGAAATAAAGAAAAAAAATCAGTACACATCTATAGAGACAAAGTGATCTAAAAACAAAAACTAGATTGCAATGCAATTAAATAAGCTAACCAAATAAACACAAAAACAAATTCACAAAGCATACTTCATCATGAGCACAATTCAACTCAGCAGAGCACAGTTAGACAGATTCTTAGTCTCCAGTGGAAGTACCGTAAGACTTCTGGAAGAAGGATTTTTGGCTTGCTAGAAACTATAATGCACAATGATATGCATCCTGCATGAAATGCTAGGGTGCTTAATGACTTGTGCTGTAACAGAAAGTGAACGACACCTGTATGCAGAATATAGGTGTTCACTCATTCCAGTCCATTTTTTTTTAAATATCTAATCTTCAACCAAGTCTATGAGAATTGATGAGGAAAGCAGAAGGCCGGAAACAACAGTTCCTGTATTCCTCTTGTTGCATTACTGACTGCCTACCTCAAACCCCTTAGAGCCATGACCACTAACAATCAGACAGAACTCAGCCTGGAACCCTTTCTGTTCTTGGCTCTTGCTTAAATTGCCAATTAGAAAATATCAGAGCAGTAGATTTTGAGCTACTATACCATTTTGTGCAGGAGAGCTAGCAGCTGATAGATAGAAGGACTGTCAATCATTGTCAAAATAGGTTATATGTCCACTGATTTATTCTGTAATGATTTTAGGCACAGTTAATAGCACAGAACTCTTTTCAGAGCACATTGCAGCTATGTAAAACTACCAGATCAGGGCATACAGGACAAGCACTGCCCTGTACACAGAACTTGTTGGAAGCCAACCAAGAACATAATCAGTTTGCCAGAAATGAAAAATGTCTGCTAATAAAGAATGAGACTGGGAAAGGGAGATGGAAATTTATAACAAAGGTATTTTAAGGTACTGAATCTAAAGAGATGGGAACTGCTGGAGAGGAATGCTGCCAAGACAGATTTGTCTGAGCATAAGAATGATACCTCCACCCCTAAACGAGAGATGGGAGCAGACAGGACTGTGCAGCAGTGGCAAAAATTGGTGCACACACACAAACACACAGCAAAACTAAAACTAATCCCACCCAAAAAGAGATACTAGAACAGATGCTGGATGTGCTGGATTTTGTCAGCTGCAAGAAAGGAGGAGAGGCGTGTGTGGATGATAAGTCATGAAAGCAGTATTTCTAAAGAAAAGCACGCTTAATTATTTTTATTCATACAGTGTTACTGATGAGACATGCTATGATTGCGAACACATTAAATGTTTGCCAATAATGCTATTGCTCTGTTTTCTATTTTCTCTCCATCTTAATAGTTCCCAGCCCTCCCATGTTCTCTCTCTGGTGCTGTGGACAAAGCCATTGCTCTGCCTGTCATTTAGGTCACTCATCTGGATGATTTTTGTGACTCACCCATTCCCTCACCTCACACTCAAATTTTGTCCAAGTCTCACAGATTTCTTCTGCATTGCATCTGTTTGCAAGGATTTTTGTGTTAGCTTTGAGCAAACCAAAATCTTGTTCTACAGCATGGATAAATTCAGCCTTCTCTACTCATGTCTGTGTACTGTGCTGCACTCATGCCTGCTGCTGTGTGCTCTCTCCTGTGCTTCATCTGGTTTGTAGGCACCGTTTTCCCCGCGTTACCAACAGGGTATCTGTTTGCCATTAGCCCCCCTTTAAAATTGCCTTTTAACCAGTGTTCCCAAAAATAACAGCAGTCACACTACCAGTATTCTATAACACTGTCTATCATACTTTTTTTCCCCTCTATATTGCCACATATATCACTTGGTAGCCAATTATTCCCTTTAAACTCACACTGACATGGTAAGTTCTTGGAGGTAGGCACTGCTTGTCTTCATTCAGTTTACTTGTACAGTCCTAACCACAACAGATTAGTTTGAACAAGTAGCAATGCTTATGACAGTCTACACATATCTCCTCCTTTAAACTGCATTATGGCATTTTTCCCATATTACTGTTCCTCTTTTCTTTACCAAACTGTTTTGGGGTACCACCATGTTTAGCCTAATTCCTTGCCTATCATCATTTATTCTCTAAGTTTGCTGCTATTCATTTGAATAAAACAAACACACTCACCCAGGTTTGACTATGGCCTGGAAGACCCACAGTGGTCCCTCATTTTCTGTCAGGCTACACAGTATGTGCAAGACAGGCAAAGGAGAGAGGCTGTTCAGAACTAGCTCTCACCTTTTCCTTCCAAGCCCAGTGGTCTTCTGTCTGCTTTTGCTATTTTCAGTTCTTAGAATTTCTAGCCAAACTACAAAGGCAAATACTGTTTTCATCACTCGCAGAAAGGAGATGCTAATTGCTATGCATTAGCAGCGTGTGCTGGACAGCATTCATTCATGTTGACCACGTGTTCTACAGCAATGAATTGAGTATGGAATTATTCAGAAATGCACACTCTGAAATTCATTATTTTCCCACAGTGATCACTCCCAGAACCTCTTATGCCATTGGACATTCATTCTGGTTCAAGAATAGTTTTGAGTATTCAATATTCAAAAAACTCCTTTATGCACTTAAGATTTCATTGCCCAAACAATATGGCTCCGAATAACCTCAGAGCAAGAAGAGTCCCCAGTAACTAAAATTCGAAATTGCAACAGTATTTCAATACCAGCTATGAAGAAGCAAACATTGCTTTTTCTAGCAATTACACCTTACTTACCTAATAATTGAGGGCTTTGAATATTTTTGTACATAAGTTAACAGTACACACATAACAAAACAGCAGTGGTAGGAATTCGTATCATGGTTTGGGCAATCATCAGAAACAGCAAACTCATTACACTGAACTTTAAAAAAGATAGACTGCACTTTACAGCTTAGCAACTATTTCAAACAAAATAGATGTCGCAAAAGAAATAAAAGAAAATTTAAAAACCTACCCTTCTTTTTATACTTATTAAAGTGGCGCCGTCCTTTGCCAGTAAGCCAAAAACAAACAGAATGAAAATAAAATAATGAAAAACCCACACAAGGAGAACAGGAAAAAAAACTGAGTATAACATAAATCTAAGTCATTAGAGTTCTTAAAATCAGATTAAAGAGTCAACCGATCAAACATGGTTTTAAAAATCCAAAAGCCTTCACTCTATTTAGATTAAAATATTAAACACGTTTTTTATTGCATTGCATAACCCACTAACAGTGTCAACTAAATGGCAACTTCATGGCAGCTGACAAGCCACTCGACTCATTTTTGTTCCTGTTTACAAATCACGCACCATCTCTTAACATACTGTGCTCATTGTATTAATGCAGCAACCCCATGCGATGGCACTTGTTTCACCTTTTCAGTTTAGATAAATATGCTTACAATATAAATGCTAGAATTCTTAAGTACACAATCTGAAGTGTCTCTGAGCACATTCCCAAAACTGTACATGACAGTGTCTTTCGATGCATTTTGGTTAAAGGCGTGGAAGAGCTGTATGACCTCCAGAATACTGCGAGATGAAATGAAGTTACAGTCACTTCACCTCTGTGACACTGAACTCTAGAAGGGGTGAAAAGCGGGACACAATGAAGGACGCCGGCTTGCAGATTTACCACAAGACTGGGCAGTTACAAGAGGAAACTATTACCAGACATTAACAGTGGGAACACCAAGTAAGAAGGACATCTTTGAAACATGTGGGTGGGTATGTCAATGTCATGGAAATTACAGAAAAATAGAAACAAATATAAAGAAGTGACAACACACCAAACCAACAATAACAGCTGCAAATCTGATTGTTTAATTGATCTTTGGCTGTAGCATCCCTTTTTATCAATGACTTTTCCAATTATTTATGCACAAGAGGATACCTGCAGTGCAGTTTAATTTGCAGCAAATCTTCCACTGGCTTTAACCATGCACAATTTCTAGATTAGGATACATCTCTATCCTCTAAATTATCTTTTGATTATGAGAGTTTCCTTTTCTTTAAATGTCATATTTTAACCATATGAGATTAAAATATATCACCTTTTCTGCGTGTTAGATGAAATTCTTAATCAGGCTAAACTCCACATGATTACAAAGGGAATCTTGTCTGAGCAAGGCTGAAGTGAATCAGTTGAGACTGGCTACCTGAGAATAAATTACTTCCACAGATAAGGCTGAGAATTAAAGTCCCAAGTATTTGGCTGGAATGTTTGGCGGAGTGAAATTTATTCTGCTTCAATCAACACATGGAAGGGTATTTCAACCTGCGCATTGGACCAAAAGTTCAACCTTCCTAGTCATTTCTGTGGGACTTTGCTGGAGCTATTGGATCTGAAGTCAAATCTGTGCTCTCTCTCATATATTCCCTTCAGTTTAATCTTTTAGGTCTACATGGATTGGCTAAAGGAACAGGGAGAGGAACAGTGCACCATCTGCAAAGCATACAGATGATTCCCCTCAAGATTTACTGTCTTTGTTATCCTCAAGATCACCCTAGCAAACAGCAACTGTAGAACCTTATAGAAATGACCACATTTCACACCTCCCAAACTCGGGTTATGCCTCCTGTGAAGCTCTCAGGCTGCTGTGCTACAGCACGAAGCAAGTAATATCAGCTATTTAAGGGGCCTGGTCATCTTCTCTCCACACTTCTCTGTTTGTGTCTTCCCTCATCTTACAGTGGAGAACTGAGACATGAAAGAATGTGTTGCCAGGAATATAGCAAAAATAAAAATTAAAAAAAAATCAGATGGAAAGTAAAATAATTATCTTTCCATACATGCTACTTCCATACTACTTAAATATAAATGTAACATCACAGTAAATACATGGTAAATGTATTTAAACATTTAATATGCTGCAGTAGGTTTAATTTCTATCTCCTTTTAATGCGCTTACTATTCAATCCTGATTTTGATTTCCATCTTCTGAAAGTGCTCTCACGTATAATCAGAATTCAAGCACACTAAAAAGCCTGTGGGCACAGGTACAGGTCTGACACTGGTGAGGCATGCAGCCCTTTACACACTTACTCAGCCTCACGTTTCTGGGTATGTCTTACAGTGTGTAGATGAGCAGCTGCGTGCTTGCATATGCACACGAGAATTCGGACAATAAATCCATTTTGTCACATTACACAGTATTTTAGGCTTCTTAGTTCTTTAGAAATACCACGATGTCTGATAAAGAAATACTAAGAGAGGTGAAAGAAGCTTCCACAAAACCTGCTTTGGAGGAGAAAGAGACAATGCAATGGACACAGCAGGAACCACAGAGAAAATTCTGAGGGGTTGTAGAAACAGACAGAGTTTGACAAATACTCTATAAAAAGATACTCATCTAATGCACTCTGAATAGACTGTTTTCTAGCACAAACATAGAATACAGCGTTACACAGAGGTTTGGTACACAAAGCTGGAGCCTCCACAACTTAAAATGCAAATGAATTGATTTAAGGGCCATGTATGTGCAGGGAGTGGCAGGGAAGCACACAGTCACTACATGCATACTTTCACAGGTTAAGGCCACAGAAATGCATATAGCTGTCAGCGTGTATTTAGAGCACACATTTTCACACCATTTATTTTGTAATATACACGTCTCCTCTGTATATTTGCCAAGGGTCTTAATCTCTCAAGTAATCCAACCCCATGCACATTTTAAGCACTCCAAAATGAGTCAGGCTACCACTAAGATATCATTAACTTCCCTACGCCCCTGGGGTCTTTTCCCCCCCCCCCTCCTAATTGGACACTTTCTAGGAGGCAAATACAGGGACACAAAATAGAAGTTACTCCCTCCACTATGTTTACAACAGCTATTAAAGGAGTATTTCACAGACAGGCACAGGTATGCCAGCTGCCATCCTACTGCAACAGTGGAAGAATTGGGGCCACAATGAACTATCTTCACCACTGCATCATGATCTAAGCAAAACCAAGCAGTTTTATAATACTATTCAAGGCATTTCAACAGCTTTTAATGACACACTTTTCACCTTTTAACACTAACAACACTATTCCTGTGGAAAACAATGGTAAATATTTGATACTTACAGTGGGCCTAAAGCTACATAAACTAAGGAAGCAAACTGTGACGTTATGACGGTGCTCAGGAACACTGGGGAATTCAACCAACCCACTGATTTTAGGCAACATACGCACCAATAGCTTTATAAACTAGAGGCCATCCTTAATAAATTTTTCCCCTAACACAGCTACTCCAAACTCTCAAGACTCAAGAAAAGGCTTATTTTAAGATTTCACCAAGTTCTTCTAGCTTCCTAAAAAGAAAAGGTGAACATCCTTTGGTCAAGAGCAATTGCATATGCAAGACAGCAACAATGAACTAGAAGCATGGCTCAGCAAAGCCAGAATACACATTACATTCTATTAATGAAGATAATCGGTCTTTTGTATACATGTGGATTAATTATTCTCAGAAAGCATTGATCATTATTTGTCCACTCGTACAGACAATAGGAAATTTTCTGCTACTTCTGCATACTGGTTTTGAGAAAAAGAAGTTGCAGTTATGCAAGCAGTGGGGCAATACTTCCATCTGATCACACTTAACTAAGAGAACTAAGAAAAAAATGCATATTGATCAACTTGTATCTGGCTTGGATCCATGCTAACTAGTAGGCACTGTAGATCCATATACCTCAAAGACACACTGTGTTTATTTGTAAACATAGGAAAACGATACCTTTAGCACAATCTGCTCCATGAAATCCAGGAAAACAGTGGCAGACACCAGAAACACACTCGCCATTGCCATGACAATTACGTGGACAGTCTTGCACTGAATCTGAAATACAAACATCACAGACACATTAAATGGTTCCTATTTCACCTGGAAATTATTTGCTTAGTTTTTTTTTTAACATTATTTTGTCTTAAATACTTGGGAGAGTACTAAGTGGACAACCAGAGAACACTAATAACGCTAACAGCACGAATTTCAGGGGAAGCAGAAAGTTACCAACATTTATGGCAGCATGAGAAAGTGTTGGAACTAGTGATAGCCTAAAGGTAGCAAGTCTTTGAGCATCACCAGCACTCAAATTCACTGCTAGCACTCAAGTCCTCTGCTCAAACAGGTAGCCAAAACTTCTTTTATGATCATTATAGTCATACTTGAATTCATATTGTATTTCAAACATAATACTTGAGCAGGAAAATTGACAATCTCCCTTTTACAATTTGACTTTGATCTTGCACAGCCACTGTTCCATGTGGAACTGATTATTCCAAGGAGTCTGTCTTCTTTTCTTTCCACAGATACTCAAAGCTTTGTTAAGAAAGCTGACAGAAATGTCTGCTGCACCTGACAAAGAACAGCTCTTTTGCTCCAGCAAACATTACCCTAAAAAAAAGCCCGAAAAAAGTCCAAGTAGCAACGCAAGCACATGACAAAGAGGTCTGTAAAGCCAGAGGGCAAGGTTTAACTCCAGGCTTAAATAACTGAAATGCTGGTGACTTCAATAATCTGTGAAGCATAAGCACATCAGCCTGATGATAAAATTTCAGCTGTACCAGCCTGTATGTTTTCCACAGTTTGTTATTATTTTGGATGGCATATACATTTGCTTTGCACAATATAAAGCGGAAATTAAATAACAATTTTGAAATTAATGCTTAAATTATTTTCAATTGAAAGCTGTTGGATTTCATAGGAATATATTGTCAACACTGAATTACTGGAACAAAAATATAAATGGAATGTTGTTACTCTTCCCTATAATTCCCTGTTGTGGGTTGCACTGTCCCAAATTAAATGTCAGTCCCAGACACCAAACAAAGAGCAGCTGCAGGACACAGAAAACAAATCTTGGATTTAGAACTATTAGTACCATACAGAGTGTTTTTCTGTCCAGCCAAACTGAAAAGAGGAACAGGAGTCAAGCAAAACTGTAAATCTAATATCACAGTTGCAGGACACTTAGTAAATAATAGTAATAATAATAACAAAATAAGAATAATACAAAGAAGCAAAATTTCAAAAAGATGTCTTTATTTTGTCCTCTTTAAATAAATCTTATAAACAGTGAAAAGGAGAACTGTAATGTGTAATGGTCAAAAACATCAATGTGTCTCATGAAGTAGTTTGTCTATAGATTTATTCATTGTTGTGCTTCACGGCACACAATTCTATGTATTCAGAATCATGGCAAACTTACTACTGCCTGAGAGCCAACATCATTTCTGTCATTTTTTCTCCTCTCACATCAGAGAAGCCTTCATCTCTCTCTGATCTTTTGATTATGAAACATCTGATACTGGGTGTGTGTAGAATAACCTGTGAACTGGATAAAACACTATATTTTTCTCTGTATTTCAGTCCAATCACTATTATTGCACTATCATATGGTCTACCTGTCCATTAGACCTTTGATACTCTTGAAAGCTGTAGTCCAGGCTAGCCAGCCCTTTTAAGGACAGCTGATCATAGCTGAAGAGTTTCTAAGAAGCCACAGTAGCAGCATACCAAGATATAAGCACAATTGTTTTCGAAGAAGCAGAAAATGCCTTCTATGGCAGATACACAAATACATAAAACATTATGCACAGCACCTAGTAACCCTTTCAAAACCACACATGAACTACAGAATCCAAAATGTTTTCTCATCCCAACTGAAGTTCACATGAACAGTTAGGTTCCTACTTAATACCACAGTATTGGTTATCCTCCCCCACCCTCTGGGACTTCAGCTAAGAAACTAAATTTTATAATAATGTAAAAGGAAGAAAAAGCTTCATATCATCAATCACACACGGCTGGAAAAGACCTCCAATTTATTTTTCATCAGACTCACTCAGTTCAACTTCTTTCAATTTCTCTTTCTCAAAACTAATACATTTGTGCAATATAGAGTCACTTAACACTTCACCAGCCAGGATGGAATAGCATGTAGACTATCTCAGTTTTTGATGTTACTGTGATAAGACTTTCACAGCTCATGAAATGCTCCAGAGATCAACACATCTTCTGACAAAGCTTGGAGAGCTTATGTTCAGTTTGGCTTTCAATTAAAGCCAAAATTAATCTTGTAACAAAACTGAAAGCATCTCAGATGATAGGTTGGATGCTCTTCTGCTATTTATTCCATCATGTTGAGATGAAGACCAGCTAGATGCTCACCACTAGGTGAGCAGCTAGCTGTAATACGGCATACACCTAATTAATGAGCTTAGTTCACCTCTGAGGTGACTGCAAACAACCTCATTCTTAGTTGTCAGCATTCTGTACCATCTTTCTGCAAAGATTAAACAGCTCTCTTGTTGAATGCAGTGTCCTGTTGGTTTACAAAGAAAGGTCTTTGGAGAAGCAAATAGGTATAAAAAATGACTGTGAAAAGGGAGAGGAACATCAGCTGGAGAATGAAGTTTTGTTTCTCAGAACTAACCTCAAGAACTACAGGAATGCAAAAATCTTAAAAGAAAAATAATGAAAAAATCAATACCCCACTGGACCCATTTGAGATTAGCGTTAAGAAAAAATGCACAACAACACAAGGACAAAAAAAGGCTGATTACTAAAGACTGAATGAGAGTATCATGACTTTAAGTATGAGAACGTATCAATAAAGAGAAGAAATGCCCAGTTTCTGGAAATACCTACCCAAAATAACTGTACTGAAGGAGACTACTTCTTTGTCCTTGCCATCATTGTAAAACGCCAGGTGCCACAAACCCACATCCAAGTACTGAACAAACACAGCTTCATTCTGAACAAGAGTCTGAATGCTTCGCCGTTCCCGTGGGGATTCCACCACACTCCATTTCTCTTTCCCATCCAAGCGTTCCATGAAATCATACTGCAGTATAGGAAAAAGAAAACAAAAAAAGAAAACAAAAAAACAAAACCCCAAACAAACAGACCAGAATGCAGAATGATATCTCAAAATCTCACATAGTCTTGTATTAGAAACATCATAAAATGGTATTTCTGGAAGACAGGTTAATGTGAAGCTAATTTCTACTGGGTTCCCCTTGAACTCACAGAATTTCGTGACTGTTTTCCTAAAAACTGACACAGAACTGTGCATCTTTCCTCTGCACAGGTGATTAAAAATGTACCAGCAGTATTTCTTGACCAATCGAGTTTTGAGAAAGAAGTTAAAATCAATGCTTTGACTCTTCACAAAATTTTAGGTTCCTACAGAGCTTTCAAAGCTGGAAAACCTTAACATGTGAGAGAAGCACCCTTTCCTTAGCAATCACCTGCCACAATTTATTGCTGCAAGATGTACAAATATGTCAGATGCACCTTCAGACATATAATTGAATGGACAACCCCAGAATGCAAAAACAAACAGGAAAGCACAAACAAAAAATGGGTCTGTCTAACACAATGTAAGTTAGTATCCAATTAAAACACACTGTGAAAGTTTGACATCACAGAGCAGTTTGCTTACCTGAGTTGATATGCAGAACAATCGGGTAAGAGGATACAAGAACCAGAGAGAGCATGGAAAAGGAATAACACAAATCAGGTAGCTGAAGGCATTGAACTTCTATTAAGGAAAACTGAGAATTTCTGTTTGGATGCTTTGGAAAATTACATTAATCTTTGGAAGACAAATGAAGCATAGCAAGTGATTATTTAGAGTATAAGAGGGATGGCACCATTAACGGTATGAAGCTAAAAAAAGAAAGAAAGAAATTTAAGATGAATGTCAGATAAGCTTCCCATCTATTAAGCTCAGTAATAGCCTCCCAGTGGAGATGCCACTGCATCACACAATTAAACAAAGACTAGAAGAAATATTGGTTAATCTACAATAGGGAATAACTCTGCATAGCAAAGCAGCTGTACCAGAACTCCTAATACTCTTTCTTTCTTTTCTTTTTTTTTTTTTTTTTTTTTTTTTTTTTTAATATATATATATTTTTTTCCTATTCTGTCTTTAAGCTTTGTGATTCTCATGTTCTCAATCTGATGCTACGCTCAGCTTCCCAGCTCTCATGGCCCCTATCTAAGGGAAGTCCTTAGGAAACAAGAAAAAATATCTCATCTTTTCATAGCTGCATAACAAGTCCCCTATGAAAATACAACTTGTTTTAGACACATTTATCTATCTATGAGTAGATAGAGACAGACATATCTAAAGAAAGAGATATGTTCAATAAAATATAGTGAAAGTACATGCTTGCTGGCCAGTAGTTTCATTGCACTTCCTTCTGTTATCTCCAGCATGTACAGCCTGTGCTTGTGGCACTTCTAAGAAAGCATAAACATTCACTTTGTTTTATTTTAAACAGAAAACTGTCAACCTCCATCCAAAAAAGATCCATAAGGGCTGTCTTGTACATCGAATTGCGCTCCTTAACATTGAGTTCTAGCAAATAATACACAATATGCAATAAAATAACGAAGATTATCCCTTCTTGTAGAAAAGACAGAAGGTTGGACTGATTTAATGAGTTAGTGACATACTGCACATCTATTTCAAGCAGTGATATAAAAGCTGACCTTTCTGTTTTGAAATTGTGTAGTGATTATAATAGGAGCAATAAAGCACTCAACAGACTTAGCATTACAACAAAGGCAAAAGTATGGAGGTACTAGTACTTTCTTTTTAAATACATGAAACCATGACATCAGTATGCAGCCACAAAGGAAATCTGTGACAGCACAAGTTGGAGCCTGTATCTACGTTGTTGAAGGCTACTGCCACAGTAAGTGCATTAGTCACTCTTCCCAATGCCTTTACTCATGGCAAAAGAATAAGTGATGTGAAATAAAAAGTTTCACCAAACTGTTAAAATCTAATTGCCTCTTATTGAGCCTTTTTTCACACAGGATTTTCACCAAAGAAGATAAATCAGGTAAATTAATGCATTTAAGCCAATGCACACCAGAGGTGTAGAGAATTCTGGCGTGTCAGAAACTCTCAGAGCATCCGAGGTGCCAAACACACATGTATCTATCTCTTAAATCAATGACATTTGGAAATATTACTAAAACCTACTGTCTAGCAGTCAGAGGTTAAGGACAGACTCATCACCTCTTTGGGAAATGTTATTACTTGGGCAACATCTTGGGAAAAAGAAATCTTGTTCCTCAGAACAATCGTTCACAAAGGGTCAGCTAGGGAAGTAGCAATAAAAGCTGACATTTCTCACTGGCAACATGCTGTTCATCTCTGCTTATGCTGGCAGGTTCCTCTGCCTCCCCTCTGTTTGATGCTGATTCTACCTCATATAGCAGAGAAGGCTCAGCAGTTGGCAAGATCGAAGGGGAATAGTACTCAGGCTGAAACTGCCTGAAGTAGTTTTAGCTGCAGAATCTCTTTTCACAATGACAGGTGTGACCTAGAGAGAGCAGGTCTCTTGGCATGGCTCCCCATAAGGCAATAATTTTAACTACACACTGTAGAGACTCTTCAATTAAACCGTGAAGAACTATTTCATGCTCAGGCAAAAGTGTAATGACTAAACATCAATAACTTTATGACTTGTGAAGCACCACCGCAAACTGATGTAGAATATAACAATAAATGTTTATCCCTCTCTGGATTCCTCAGGACTGTGAGAAAAAGAAAGAAGATAATTCATTTGCTGCTGCTTGCCTGCATGTACAATCTTAATGGAAGTACTGGGTGCACCCCAAAATCTAAAATCCCTGACCAAAAGGTCACTCAGAAGGTCATAACCAGATTTGATTTCTCTCTATGGTTGGCTGGATCATCATTTTGTTTCTCGCTGCCCTGTTGATTTTCTGATTTACTCCACTTTCATGATTAATTACCATTATATAACACTGTTCCAAAGATATCACTTTTGTTTTAAAGCTACCTACTGACAAATATGCACAGATTAGAAGACACAGCTAGGAAACAAAATAAATACTTTCATGATCGTTAAGAAGCCACTGTGTAATTTTTTAATCTAACAAGAACAACTACTGAGGAAAACTGAATTGCACGCACTAGGAAATGGATCTAGTCAACTATCAAAATCAGCTCTGAAGCAGTTATTAATTTTCACTGGCTTTTTTTTTTTTTTTTAATGATCCTTTATATTTTGCGGCTTCATTCAGAAAATCACACTAAAAACAACTAAAATCTGGCCAGAAACAAAATGCACCAGAAATCACAAATGATGACATCCTCACCGTTCAGTTTTGCAGGGGAGAGTATTTACAAGGATTAAAGCTCCATATAAAGAAGGCTACTTCTTCAAACAAATTCTAAATTCACACTTTCCATGATTGTTCATTTATTTTACTACACAGCACACCAAAACCCTACTGCATACTTTTATTCACAAACCTAAATCTCACGCTAAGTTCTTGCTGGGCAATTTGTTTTTATGATTTCTTCCTTCAGTTCTTCTATCTTTCTCTGATGCATTTTATTAACAGGCTAATAAGGTCTTTCTTTTTCCAGTAACCACGAGGAGTCAGAAAAACAGTTTAGGAACAGAGCATGTACGATAGCAACTACAATGCACAGCATCATCCACAATGCATCCTCTGCACAATGCCACACATCCGTTCATAAGATCTGTTGAGAACAGCTGCCTGCCAGAAGAGAACGAGTTGTGAAAGCATCAAGAAGCAAACAGCTCTCAGGCACTGGAACATCGTCTTTTCTTAGATTTGAAACCACTTGCATACTACCACAAAATCATTAACAGTCTTTGAAAATAGGAGCTGAATAGAAAGAACTATTAGAGCTCTTGTCTTAATAATGGATGTGTCTTCAGATGGAGAAAAAAAAAAAAAAAAAGAGAAATGAAAAAGAAGAAGAAAAAAGCATATCTGGCATTGTGGCTAGCATTCATCTTATTTTGCTAAAGCCCTGTAAGAGCTAGAAAGCCAATAATAAAACAAATGTCAGGGAAACTTGTTTGCAGAGTGCTTTAAAATTAGTTCTTTATCAAATCCAGTTGATAATTATTCATTAAAATACACCCATGAAACATCTGACCCACACAGCCAACAGCCAAGGCGTTCATTTCAGCATTTAAACGTGCATCTTGACTGTGACAGAACACAATGGGTGCAGTGCAACACAGCATTCACTACAACAGCACAGCCACCATCACCGAGCTCTGAAATGAACAGATCACTTTCCAGCCGCAGTAGTGGCTGGGAAGCAAGGTAATACTGAAGCTCTTCAGCTATTCCCACTGTTTCAACTAAAGACAGTTCTAAATCAAAATGGTTTTCATTAAATAGAAAACACTGCTGCAAACGGAGGCAAAACAACTCCATGCACTGCCTTCTCCAGACATGGTAGGGATGCTTCTATATGGTTACTTTATTTCATGCATCATTGGGAATACTTTAACAACGTGTAGTAACATAATTGCTGTAATCTCTGCAGGATGACTTCATGCACTGTTTGACATTTACAGTTCATTTTCCATACATTATCAGTTTTATTAATACTGTCTTCTACGATCAAGCCTGTACTGCACATTTTTCTAGTTCTATGCAGTACTACATAGATTGGAAGAATTTTCTTTGAAAGCAATGCGTTTCTTTTTCTAGTCTGCTTGCCACTCAGAATATTTCCTCTCTCCTCTAGAGCTCCATTCCCCATGCACATGGCACACAACTGCTTCTAGAGAAGTTTACAGCTACATCAGTTTGACTGACTGAACTACGCATCTGGAATATCTGCTAAACACTTCTACTGAGAAGGTTAAATCTCAGCAGGGCCCACAGACAGGAACTGCATCTTGTTGTCTCAGGTTAATCATGTATCTAATTTGCTGATTATTGACTTATTCCCACAAAGGATTTTGCTAGGCTTGACATACCAGCACTGATCATGATGAACTGTCAAGTCAAGCTGTTCTCTGCTTTACAGTTCACGTCCCTAACTTGCAGAAACAAGGATTTCAAATTTCAATTCTAAAATATTGCCTGGTGTTAACTTCAGACTATTTTCATTAATACAAAACCATTCTGTTTCTTTCTGTCAGAACAGGTCATCCTTTTACCAAATCCAGTGTGTAACAGCTTGCTTTTCTTTTTCCTGGGAGCATTTTGGGTGGATTTTGATATAGCAATCTTCTGCTGTATTATTCCCACTGAAAAGCACCAAGAACTTGCACGAATATACGATTTCATTATGCTGTTATGGAAGAAGGTTGGAACTGCTTCCACTATCTAAAGGCTGGAAATGAGGTTCTCTAAGGAGGATTCAAGCTAAGTTGGAAACACAGTTGGTATTTCTCATTATTTAATTTATCAGAAAGGTTATGAAATTTATATCCAGTGCTCAAAAGGTTTAGCAAAGGAAAGAATGGAACTCTGCTTGATCCTAGCTTCTCAGACAAGAACATTATAATGAGATCTGGAACAAATATAGCTGAACACAGTGCAATAGAAATTAATGTTCGGCTTGAAGTACAAACTGTATTTATTTTGTACTACCACTTATTTTTCTTACCTCCACTATGTGATAGTTAGACAATTATAATTAACTTGTAATTACATAAAATCTTGACGGTCATTTTGGAGCTTTGGTTGCCCTAAGCTAGTTTTACTTCATGATTTATACTTTTGTTTGTTTTCATCATCTAAATTGCTGGGTGATTTTCCATGGTGGCATGATATGGGAAGAGAGCACCAAAATTCTGCACTGATGAGACATGCTCAATGAATTATGTCATTGCCTCATGTGCAGCTTATGATCCATAGACATTATCTGGCCAGTGACAACGCATCGAAACACAAGTGCCAAAAAAATCAAAACATCCTCCAGAAAGGTCCCAGCCTTGGATCATATTCTCAGTGGATATCTTCTGTGATGGATGGATGTCTGAAAATGGCTGAAAATTGCTCAACATTATATAAAAATGTTCCCAGTTTATCTGATCTTTGTACAGAACTTCAGGATGTTATATACTAGCCCTTGGCTGTATGGAAAACAAACCACTCGCCCTTCTCCTTCATTTGTGGTCTGCTGGTCTTCATTTCTTACCAGTCAGACATATCTGGATATCAGATTCATACAAACACTTGGTAACTCGTAGAAGAATTCTTAACAGCATATGAGAAGCCAATGGAGTTTGAATAATTGTAAAGCTACTTGCTCACCAATTCTTAAAAGCAGAAGTCTTAAATCTATGTAAACCTTTTCTCTCAATTCTACCCAAATCAGCTTAAAAATTTTGGATTTCAATTCAGACTTCAGGCAAGAATAACAGCCAGGAAATAAGAGCCAATGCAGACTAGTTCCATAATAAGTAGATCCCAAATTCAGTTAACATAGGTGTAGTTTTCCTCAGATACTCCTTCTATCATGACTTTGTGCATGCACATGGATGCTGTTCTCTCAGGGCTGATACCTCCTTGCAAGCAATATGAAAACACTTTCTTTGTATGACAATGCAATTATGTTGAAGTCTCTGCACTTGGCTTAATTATTTATGTAACTGCAGTCTGCTTTGCCAAATGAAAACATACTATCAGTCCTTTGCAAACCTGGACAAGGCATCTACGAATGTTGAAAAGGCTTTTCCTCAAAGTTCTAAATTTGATCTTTGGAAATCATAAACTAAATCAAGCATTTAAGTGTAGCTGGTGATTTTTTTAATGAAGAACTGATTTTCAGCAGCAAGGATATGCATGAAGTAAAGGTTCCTTTCCAAAAGCTGGTTCCTATTTCTCCTGTCCTTGTTCTCTAAAAACAATGGAGGCTCTTTCCTTTCAGTACGTGCAACTGCAAAATATTATTGCTCATTACAGTTCTAATCTAAATAAATGAGAATCTTTCTATTCACATTAATGTCTTTAAATGTATTTTTTCCTCTTTGCAAAACAAAGCATGCCACTTTATTATTACAGCAAAAGAAATCTAAACACCACTGCACAGCCTAGAGGAAAAAGATACATAAATTTGGTCCTACTATAAGGCTATCTTTATCTACACCCTTAATTATGTACTACAAAGTCAATGCAAAAAAAGCGGTGGTGCAGAGTTTTCATCTTGCAGACAGTTAGAAATTAAGAACTGGGATTCCAAGCTGCAAGACCTGCCCGAAGTCTTAGTGAGATGTTAAGCCTAAATACTACCTTTGAGGAAAAATAGTAAAATTAAAGCTTTCCAGACATGGCCACCGTGTTCTGTCTTCTAATATGGTTGGGTAGCAGTGATGCTCAAACCTTTTGTGTGCTCAGCAATACTGTCAAAATCCTGTGGAGTCTGAAACTTCTACAAAGGCCTAAAATGATGTGTTATCAGATCTAGCTGTGCTGCATTCCAACTGCATATAGTGTTTTGATATTGTGAATCTGACCACCTTGACTTTATCATTTTTGATGGACGTTTAACTACATAGGTTTACTGCAACCGATTCCATAGTTTCCTCAGAGATTTAAGACCTTTCATGCCAAACTGAAAGTAATTTTATAAACCTGACTAGCAAGAACATCATACTTGGTTATTTCATTCATCAAAATATTGTTAAGGTGTGTAATAACCTAGAAATCTTAATATCAGGGCAAATATCAAAAATTGAGTCATCCCCAAAATACCACACAGAATCCCTAAGCTTAAGCTCCAAAAGCTCAAACGTGAACCCACAAATTCTCCCAACTTCTGAATTTTCCTATGTACAGCCAAGAAATACATGGATAAAGTACCTGTGCATGCGATGGTGGGAGTCCTCTTCTTATATAAACACCAAAAAGAGCATCCTTCCCCAGGGATATGTTGAACTTCAGGAACTGTGGCTGGCTGATATGGATCTGAGACCTCCAAAAAACTCCAGGGGGCACTTCCTGGGTGACCTTGCGGCCAACTTCTGTTTCCCCACTATCTATGCTGCTATTCCTAGTGACCCACGGTCCTATAAAATAAAAACAAATATAAATCAACTGTAAATCAAATGAGATAACTGCTTTTAATAAAGGCACTTTTAGCAGTGGCATTCAAGAATAACATCTGCAGCAATGCTGCTGTTTAAATCGAACTGTGACTTTGCTAATTTCATCCAATCTGTTGCTGGTTCAATAAAAAAAGGAAGAATTTGGTCCATATATGCTAAGAAAGAAGGCTTTGAACCTGTTTCTGTGGAGCATCTGCAATCTTCTAATTCCTCTGAGCCTTCAATTCTGTGACTGCTTAGAGACTCATTTAAGCACACTGCAATCTCCTTTTGCGCTTTTCAGCTGTCTTCTATGCAACCAGCATAGCAAATTTCAGAAAGGTGAACTGAAGGTGTAATTTCAATCTTAATGAACTGATTGCAAATTTTATTACTATTGCTTTATATAGCAAAGCAGTCCAATAAATCCCCGTTCACAGACAATAGAGTTGGTAGAAGAAATGAAATGCACAGAAGAGGATTTAGAGAACAGTTTCTGTACTGTAACATGTGTCTTCTTATTCTTTAAAGAAAGTTAGTGTAACTCAATTCACTGCCTTTTAATTCTCTGTCTGAAGCAGTGAGACTGTCTATCTATAGGTCTCTTTCTTCCCCACAGATAGTTGCAGGGTTAGCTAAAATCCATCTTTTGATGGTTCTTCAGCATGCATTATTGAAGCCAAGATACAAGGCCCTTCTGGTTGAGTGCTCTGGCTTCCAGCCCCTGAAACAGCCTTCAAAACTTGGTGTGAATCTCGTCTGCTTGGCAGTGATCAGGATGGTTCTGAGGTTACACATTTTAAACACGGAGTGTGATAGGTGAAGAGTTAGCAGTGCTTTCAAGCTACAGCATACAACATTTCATTTTGTGTCTTGTATCCTCAAGCAACCTGGTAATAAGTCCGTATTTTAATTATTATAACAGATACTAAAAAGGCCAGAAAAAGACAAATTTCTGTTGCCATCACAGAAGTCTAAAGGGGTCATTAATATCTCTACTGATGCATACTGGATGGTACCAATACCTCAGGATTTGTTAAAAGCTCAGCTGTTTACTTCATGTCTTTGTCATGGTGAAACATCAATTTCCATATGTGGCAAGCTACTGCTGAAATGTTTTCCAGCACTGTGTGAACGTAACAGGATGGCACACAGTAACATATAATTCCAGCAGGTAAGTACATAACATAACAGCTTTTCTGCACTGGCTATCCTTAATTGAGAGAGCTGCAATAGCACTGCTTCATTTCTGGTTCCAAATGATCTGTTAGCAGCGCTTACACTTGTACATAATGAAACAGATACGTTGGCAGTGTCTTCAAGTGGTAAAAGAATGATTTGAACACCAACTGCTACCCAGTTCTTGGTAAATTTTCTTTTTTCATTTTCTGTGCTAACGGATCAATCAAACATATATTTATCATTACAGCTCTTAAAGCAATGAAAGAGATGCAGAGACAGCCTGCAAAGAAAGGAGAATTAGTTGCTGACTAATTAGTTATTCCTGCCTCTTTCTAAGAACATGTGCAGTTGAAGAGAAGCCTTCAATGAAAAAGCTATTTACAGGTAGCATGACAATAAGCATTACTGTTATGATAAAGGCTGCATAAGGAGTAAAGGTGAAAAGATCAATACACCAGCACCTCTTCCAATATTCTAAACCTGTTCACTCATCAATGAATAATCTGAACTGTGTATTTTCAATTCAGTTGATTTCATGACTGCAACAAAGTCACTTCAGTCCATCAACTCCAGTGCAAATCTTTGACAGATGTAATCTACCGAGCCAGATGTAAAGCAGGTGTGAATCTGTAGCTCAACTCTGCCTCACCTTAACAGCCATTCCCTCCACCTCCCCTCCAGCCCCTGCAGTGGAATCTGCTTGTTGTTTCAGTTCTTTTGAAGCAATACTTTATTGATCCAACTCTAACATTCAATGGAAAGTGGTCCTGTACAGTCAGAGATATGGTTTGTGTCAGCAGCACAAATCCAATGCTCCAAGCAGGTAAAAAATAAAAGAAGCTTATAGTTACATTTACCTCACCTCATAAACACTGTATATCTAATCAGAGCTGCTAAGTCCTGAGCCAGCTACCAAACAGCACAACAGCTTATGACACAGAAATGAATCCTTGTTTGAACACTTTAAAATTGACATGGGGTTATAATGACCTTATGCTGTATCTGATTTGCATGTTTTGGTCAGCACACTTTAGCCTACATAATAAAGCAGGAGGCAATACTTTTGGAGCAGCGCTTGTATATTCACTTACTTTGCAAATAAGTTTACTTCCTATCATTAAAAGGCAGATCTTCAATAGAGGCTCGAGTTTTAGTAGTTGTGGTTGAATTTAGCCTAAGCCTCCTCTGTATTTACAAATTCTGTTCTGTGTTTCTAACAGAGAAAGGCTATTTTCCAGGAGGATCTAACCTCGTAATACATCAACCAAGCTTAGAAGAGAATATTCTAGTCATCAAGAGAACCAGAGTTACATTCACACTACTTTGATGCACACCTCACAGGTGATAATATATTGAATGTCAAACCTACAAAAAAAAATTTTAAATGGCAAAATGGCAATTTATTTTTCTCATGAAGATAATTAAGCTTTAGTGTAAAAATTGCTTAAAATGGCAGTTAAGACCAGCAAACTAATAAAGAATAATCAGCCTAAAAACATGACTCAGACTCCTAAAACTACTGCAATTATTCAGTTTGGTTTGGCATTATTTTCAGAAGCACCTCCCCATAGATGTTATTTTCTTGCTGTACTACAAAGGTGACCTACTTTCCACTTGTCCAAACCATTCCTTCCAGAATATTTCAGTGTTTCAAGACTCCACTTAGCAATTCCTAAGGACTGTGACAGCTGGAGGAGTTCAACTCAGTAGAGAATTTTAAAAGTGAGTTACATGAGCATTTATCAAGTGACAGACACGTGATGAAGATACACTTAACCCCTCAAAAAAAAAAGAACAAAGAATGGAATGGATGAATGACTCTTTAGTTTCAAGTCTTCATTTTTGGAGTAATGCATATCTCTGCTCTGCATCCAGCCCATGCCATACGTATGTGAAATTTAGCTGCTGCCTTCTGTCTGGCATGGTGAAAGAGACCCTTATTTTTAATTTTAAGAATTTAATGCAAGAATTCCTGTTTTTATGGCTCTTGGTTATAATGCTGAAGTTGTAAGACTTACAAATGTTTGGAGTCATGTCAAAATATTTTCAACTAATTTGTAGGGAAGGTTTAAGTCCAGCAAGCAAGCATAGCTCAAGTGAGTATGCATTATTGAATGTATTTTCATAAATTCCTGCTGAATTATTCTCCCATTGTTACAAAACACAAAAAAGACACAAGCATTTTGGCAGGACTTCTTGCTTTGTCACAGCCAGTGCACTGAGCTGGTCATCATCGTGACACTCTAAGATCAATACTTGTAAAGCAAATATTAATCATCATCTATTAAAAACTCACTTTCAACAATAATTCGGTCACATAAAAAACAGCATAGGAAGGCTCTCGCCATTGGCTGCATCATGTTCCTTACACCTCAAATTAGAAATAAAGGAAGGAAACGCAAAGTACACGTGGCCACTGAACCAGATCTTAGCCAACTGACTTCAGTTCATTTCTTTAAAACTCCAGGAGCAGAACACCGTCATCCTAGCTTTACATTTACAGCAGCTTTGCGGCGCTAACAGCTTCACTTAAAAACTTTGTCTCTAGAGACTCTTAAAGTAAACCTCTTTTATAGCTTCCTTCAGTCTTCACCTCCTAATGCAGAGCATGCATCTTTCCACCTGATTCACTCCCTCCAGCTATTTTTAGAAGCTTTTCCATTTTGATGGACCACTGCAGATCACGTTCAAAGAACATAAACTGCAGTTAAGTGAAGTTACAGATGTGACAGACTGACAAATTTGAGAAGAAAGACCAAACCAAACAACTCACATTACCATGAGCAAATAAACCCCCAAATCATTCTCTCTGCTGCGGGTGGCTGTCTTAGAGTTTTGTTTATTCTGTAAGTCTATGGATACTTGATTTTTTCCCCTGTGATTTCCTCCCTATAAACATCAGCAAAAAGAGAGTTTTAAAAGCGTACTTCTTCTCCTTACCCAGGGGAGTCATTTCAATCTCTCAGTCAAACATATATTTATCAACTAAATAACACTTTTATTCATTTAAACTGCTGTGTTATTTACCCAGTCGAATTACTATTTTGGCATATACATCTGAAAAGACTGTTTTAGAGCTCCAGTATGTTTGCCTTTGAAGCTATCAGACAGGCGATACACGACAACAGCAAGGCAAACTCCCCCACTTGTCAGTTGGCCTCATCTTTGAGCTGGAGGTCAGCCTCAAGGTGGCAGCTGATACGACATGCCCATCCAGCCTTTAATTTAAATTACGTCAAGCAGTGTCAGCGATGCAGCAGAACTGCACCTACGCTGAGACGAGAAAACTTGGGGTTTATAGGCTGCTCTGCCACATCAGGGTCAAAATTCAAAACAGTCAAAATTAAATCTGGCTACTGCCAGCGTCCTGCTACAGACATCACGTTTAAATAGCAATTACTTCAGTCCTTTGATTGTGTGCCTTTATAACAGAGATGGCTGCAAAATGTGTCCTGATAATATGCTTGAAAAATATCTGGCAAAATAACCATTCCAACACATCCATAAAAAACTACCAGAACAATCTGGATAATCTCAAATTAATTACAAGGAACAAATATCACCACGATGGTTAAAGAGCTTTCTCCTTCGCTGCTCTCCCGGTACCTCTCCACTTCAGATAAAGCTTTCCTTATCTTTAAATCTAACTCATTTTTCTGTTTTCGTATCACTAGAGATCTTCACAGTTGACTCAGAATTCCAATGAGCTGTATGGTATCACTGTGTAATCACTCAATAAAGAAAATAAATATATGTAAGCATTCAAAAATGTATTCCGCTGATTTTCTGCTAAAAAAAAAAAAAAAAAAAAAAAAAAAAAAAAAAAAAAAAGATGATAATTAACAATTTTTTAATGATGGACATTTTTCTCCACGTAAGTTTGTTATTCATATGACCAGGCATTTCTTATTAATTCAGAATTGAAAAAATAAATCAATCAGTATTATGCATTACTATCTCACATATTAATTCTTCTGTGAACTTACACTCCAAAATTACCTACTGCTAATACCTAGGACCCAAGTGAAAAACAGGTAAAACAGATTGACTGCTGGTGCAAAACAAATTCCCAGAACTACAATAATGTAAGAGGCCAGGAAATGAGGGTTTGTCTGCAGAAGCTGCTATGACACTTCTTGAACTTCAGTTACGCTGAAGATGCTGAGGTAATAATGAGCTCTATTTAGTGAAGAGGAAGGAAGCTCCTGAATTTGTATGAGCTTCCAGGAGTCCAGCAAAACAGCATCTGAAACAAAATCAGCACCGGGACTGTTGGCCAGGATTGCATATTTCTATTGTGCTGAAAGAAATTCTGCAAAGGAACCATCTGCTTAAGACCACTGCTCTGCCTCAGCTGCAGCCAAGCAATCTGGCCCTGCGGGTGGAATTAAGAAACGTCTCTCTGCTACTCTGATACACCCAGAAACGTAGGCACATTTTCACATTCCCATGGGCACAGCTTCGCAAGATGTGTTGTTTTCAGAATCAAAAGCAAATTATAACTGAAATGAAATGAAGAGCTGTTAGTTCCCAGCGTTAAGCAAAGAACCCACTGGCATGTATTCCTGCATCAATGCAACAGTCATCTCTGATGGTGTATAATACAGCTCACCAAGTAACTCTGAACATAGCAACTCATACCATCATCATCAACACGATCACAGCAAGTAGAAAGAATTCCTCTTCTGCTCTGCTGAACTTTGTCATACACTTTGCTTATGCTCTGGCAGCCTTGGAGACTGGTGTACTTTCAGAAGACCACATCTGCCACCCTTCATAGGGTCCACATTATTATTCCTGCTCACTAACAGGTTAATTAAGTTCTAAGTTACATTAGCCACATAAGTATTTGGTAAGATTAATCCACCTGGAAAATGACAGCACGTCTTAATTAAACTGAATGAAGATAACGGAAGTGACATTTAAAATACATTGACTGTTATTACGTTTTGATCATCTGTTCAAAGCGTCTAAAAGGAAACAGTTGGAACCCAAAGATGCATGCAGTTTACATTGCTAATGAGCTTTGAAGTCTGTTTTGTTTTGTTTTCTTAAATCTTCTAATTTTCTGCAACATGACAATGAAGTCCCTCCACGTGGCCCCCAGTCCTGATACTGATGACTGTGCCATTTTCAGAGTCATTGTTCCTGGCACTCAGGTCAGGGACCAACTTATTTCACTTGAATCCCCAGCAATATGTAAAGATTCTTTCAATGTAGAGTATTTATCATTTCTTTAATGCTGCTTGTTTGCTGCTCTGATAATAAAATATTTTAAATGTTAAAGAAACACTGCTGTATGCAAACCTTTCAACTCTTTCTCATCGTAACATGGAGAGAGATGAAGACAAGCTACACAGCTTCACAATGACTGCAGACTGCAGTTTTCCATACCAATGCAAAGCAAATTTCTGCTAAATGAGTAGAATTCCGTTTTTTGTCTCCCTAGATCTGACAGGTTTTAAGCATCCATCTCAAGGACGTAAGTTCAGACCAGAGGACAATATAAAATTTAACAGAAGACTTACATTTCTTCATTTTGTTGTTGCCACTGTATGCACTGAACCTGATAACTGGAAGTAAGTATTCTTCATTGGTGGTAACACAGTTTTTGAAATCCACATGCCTTGGTGGACTTCCTAAAGTGCCTCACTGAGATGAACCTGGATGAAGCTGGTTGGTTCAAAAACACCCAAACCCAGGAATATCTGACTATCAGAATTTACATGCAAATCTGCTTTTTCCAATTAGTGAACAGATATATAGTAACCAAACTGATCTTTCCTTGCCTATAATTGCCTTTGGTATCTTTTAAAATGCTCATTTCTAGGGTCCATCTTGTACTTTGTTTTTCAGCTGTATGGAACCTTAACTTAGCAAATCATAAAGTATAAAAACAATAATGAAATTCTTGATTTTTGGTTTTAAGTAATATAAAATGTGATGAATTTGTGAGAACACCAAAGACAATATATCAAATGACAGAAAAAAAATCTCTAAAGTATACTGCAGTTGGGATTGCAGCTGGAGCTACTTCGGATAATTCCACATGAATTACACTTATCTTAGGTGCACTCTGAAATGATTAAAGTTGACTTTTATAGTACATTCTGTCAATTAGAAAGGAAACTGCACATACTGTCAGGAAATGTGTCCAGCCTGCTATGTAATTTTAAATTTAGAATATACTCATAGCACAGACTAACAGAATCCAGGCAAATGAAAGCACTGTAAGGTCACTTAGTTCACCTGTTGGTGAAGAAATGATTATGCCCAAACACTCTTTTTTTCCTTTTTTCCTCTTCTAGATTGATTACACCAAAATTCTAACATTATCCTTCTGTAATAGTAACAGACCAACAGGCTTCACTCTCAGATTTTTTTTCATAACATCTATCCCATTCCTGTAGCAATTCCATGACTCCAAGGCAGCCCCAACTTCTGTTTTTTAATGCACTATGAAGGACTACTGCCTTACCACTTGTTAAGAAGCAAAATCTCCTCAATTTGTCGATTAATCAAAATCTGGAGTTCAGCACAGGTATGAGAGCCTAAAGGCAAAGGAAGTCATCTGGGGCTTCCCTGCAGCCAGAGCATGGTGGACTTCCCCTGTGGTTTTACAGCAGCACTGAGGACTTTTCTGCCCATTGCATTTGCTTGTTCCTTTCAGACAACCCCAGCACCAGCGATACATAGTGTGCAATTACAAAAAATGTCCAATTGTGTTTTCTTAATAGTGAATTTTGTTTTCATTCTGATAAGAAAATGTGGTAATAATGTAATTCAAGTTTCCCTTAAATTGCATTTTTATTATGTCTTACCTAAATTCAGTCTCTTAATAAGGAACAAGCAGATCAAATTGAAGTATCTGCCTCTTTTTCCCGTCTGAATTGCTCTTCTTTAAAATGCCTTACTTGCTGAGTAGGCACAGCTTGTGTTTAAGTGGCTGTTTTCAGACTAGGGGTTAAAGGTTTCTTTGGGAGAGCCATGTTTTGAAAAGAATGGCTTCATCCTGAGCTGTGTCAATTATAAAAAGGTCACTCTCCACAGCCAGAGTCCTGAAAATGGTTGTTGTGTTAAAAGCTGTCAGAGGCTTTCCTAAAAACTGCTGGGGTAGCAATATTAACTTGAACATAATAGAATGAATGGTGAGGTAGAAAAACTTTTCACTCTTCCCTGCTGCAAGAATGTCTGTTTCAGATATTCCTTGTGCTCACCCAAGCCTGTCATTCCCATTACTCCTCTGTGGAAGATGACTTACCTAAACATTTTCTCCTTCCTCCTACAAAATTATCAACATTTCAGGAACCTTCTACAAAATGTCAGAAGAAAACTTTTCCAACACACTCTGAAGAAGTCCAACTGCAGCAATTTAAAGACATAACTAACAGCGCTGCCTCCTGTCTCCTCCACAGGAGGCTACCAATCCCCAACAGCCGGCATCTCTGCCTCTTGAAATGTGCAATGCTAATTAGAGTAGGGTTGGGATGCACTGCCAGAATTTGCACTGCAGTGCCCCAGGCAGATGAGAACATTCAAATTCAACAATTCTGCTGCCCTACATTTGCACAGAGATGGCAACAAAAAGCTGCAGGGGAGGGAATTTGGAAATGTGTTAAACACTGCAGTTGTCTGCTAAGTGACCATAATTGAGGTCCTAGGCTCTTCAGGTTCCTGCCTCAAACCATAGGGTCTCTCACCTGTGTGCAATCTGGAAGGAGTTCAGCAGTAATACAAACATTCTGCCAGGTACTTAGGGATGTGCTGTTCATCCACTGCGTGACCTACAGTAGGAGGTGGAAGCCAAGCCAACAAGCTGCTGTCTGAAAACCTACAGTTGTCTTGCCACAACAAGGACGTTGCATTCCAACAAAAGGAGGAAGCCAAAGCTGGTGCCTCCACAAGAAAACATGAAGAAGCAGAGGTGCAGCAAATCTGCAATTTGTAAAAGGCCCGGCATGCCGAAGAACTGAACTCAGCTTTGCTCCCAACACCACTTTGGCTGAGATTTGTCCATCCATACCATGCACATGCCCTGCATTAACACTTGCTAGCTTAAGGCTTGTTTCGGGGAGCAGCAGGCATGGCGTGGGCTGTGGGTACTGAACAAAGCGATGCTCAGCTCCAAACAAAGCTGTGCTGCAGACCAGCACAGAGCGCTCTCACCCTGCTGCAAAGCACTCCGTGGCACCTGGAGCTGGAAGGCCACGTTCTGCCTTACTGCTGCTCTTCTGGTAGGAGCCAGGGAAAGCCGCAGTGCTACGTAGCAAACACCTGAACCTCATCATCATTAGAAAGCATTCAATTTAAAAGTTTAAAAGCCTCTTTACGATAACGTAATTTCTCTCTTTTTTTTAACGTATGCCTTCATAGACTAAGAAAGCGTTTCTGGTTCCAGACGTTTCCTCCTCGCTGCCCTCGCTCTTCATTCTCTACGGCACGCGGTTTTCCTTCAAGCAAAGGAATAACAGCAACGTGCGGCGCGCCACGCGCCACAGCAGCACGGGCCGGGGCTCGCCAAGCGCTGCACGGCCGGGGCGCGCGCCCGCAGGCCGAGGCCCCGCAGCTCACCTCTGCCTGCAGGTGGCGCCGCCGCTCCGTCCTCCGCGCCCGCCGCGCCCGGCCGCAGCCCGTTGCTGAAGGTGTGTCCGTCCGCGGGCTGCAGCTGCCAGTTCAGCCCCAGGAGGTGCATCGCTGCCGGAGACACAAAGCGGAGCAGTGAGGCCGCTGCACGCGGACGGGGAGAAGGGGAGAAGGGGGGAAGGGGGGAGGAGATACAGCTGATTTCAATTAAACGGCTTTTTGGGAAACGCTACGGCGGCTCGTCCCGGAGGAACGGCAGTGTGCTAAAAAGCAAAACAACACAACGGGCAACAACAACAAAAATCGAAACACAAAGAAAAGCCCGATGACTCCCATCAATCTGTTCCGTTCATTTCTTTATCGGCTAGCGGATCAGTTCAAACCCTGGCAGGCGCTGGGACCGCACAGCGCCGCAGGCGGAGCCGCTCTCGGAGATTCGGTGCTGCCCCACGTTTCTATCGTGTGTGATAATGTCTTCACTGATGGTAAAATTACCTTTAGCTGCGCGTATAATAGCGTGCAGTTATTTCACGTTTATTACAACGTATCGACACGTTTACTAGTTTCTGTCTTAATTTTGCGGGTTACGCTTCACCGACAAACCCGGCTCTGCCAAACCTCCAACCGAGAGCGAGGAGCTCCGCTGCCTGCGCCGCGCGCAGCATCGCGGGCATCGCGGCCCCGCACCGCACCCGGCCCCGCACGAACAGCGGAAGCCGCGCGGCAACGGCCGGCGCTGAGGATTCTGGAGTGGGAGAAGGGCTGCTGCAGTGCCTTCACAACAGCGTGAGCTATAGGCACAGCGGCAGGGGCTAATTGAATAACTCCTGTGCATAATGCATGAGACTTGACAGGTCTGAATCACTCAGCTGTGGATTTATGTGCATCTTCGCTTTGTATAAACAGAAGCTACCTGAATACATCTCCATACTTCCATCATATTATCCCTGTGACATCCTCCCGATGCAGAGTAGAGGTGGCGGACTGAAAAGGCCGCTGTGCAGTTTCTGTTCACTTTCGTGTGCTCCATCCTGCTCGCTCGCTCACTTCCCCCAGCCAGAACTCAGTATTTTGAGTTATGTGCTACAGTGGTGTTTGAGGGACGCGCTGTCAGCTGGCAGAGAACACTGGCATTACAATGATGGGCACCATCAGTGTTCCCTCCTGCAGCGTCAGACCCACGTGAGGTAACGTGCCACGTGCCAGTGCTGCGGTGAGGACAGGAGTGGCAACTGCCAACTGCTGCTGCTTCAGTGTCAGGGCAAAGCAGTTCCTGCAGAGCTGTGGTTTGTAGCTCGAGACACCATCGGACACAGCGCCTCGGAACACACAGATCCACGGGAATGGGACTGATCCATACATGTATTCTTACAAATGAAGAAAAATAGCCTGAAATGATGCTTAGCTGAGCAACAAGTCCTGGAAAGTTAACGAAAAAGCTGTATCGGATGAAATGTTTTATTCAACTACAACTTTTTTCGCTTTGCCAAAACAAACGTTTTTAAATAGCTTATCAGCCTAATCTCAAGCAAATGATTTTCTTTTACGCACGGCAAAGCTCACATAACAGGCAGATTGCTGCCTGGCCCCGCTGAGGGCAGACACTGCATGGCAGCACAGGGCCGGGCCCCAACCTGCTGCCACCAAGCGTCCTGCTGCACCTCTATCCTAAGCAAAGGGCATTGCAGATTCCCAGAATGAAAACTAGTGCTAGGAGAATTAGACTTTGGTGTTTTATCCTCTATTCAAAGTTGCAATTATTTCTTTATTGCAGGTTTAACCATAAATGTAGGTCATTTGAGGAGATGAAATTCTGTTGCTTCAAGTATGAACCACTCTTTACAACAAAGAGATAAAGAAATCATAACTAATAGCCTGTCCAAGAGAATTATAGTTGCTAACTCATAATTACCAGGTAGATTTATACAACGAATTAAAAAAGATATTAAGGAAAACCTTGATCCATCTGCTTCCAAGTTTGCCATGATTTCATTAGTGACTGCACCGCTCAGTGTTTTAATCACAAACACACGAGGTAGGTGCAATTACAGCTCCTTCTTAATGGAGCAGGGGTTCGTGCATCTGCTGCAGCTCCCTGCAGAGCCAAAGATGAGGATCTCCTGCACAGCTCACATAGCCATTGTTCCATCCCCATCCTTCCAGTAAGAGAAGCGGAATCATAAATGTGAGGAGCGTTCATCTTCCACCAAGAGCACAGTGTGAAAAGTATGTCATGGGGGCCTGCAGGGAGAGCTCCGTGTTTGTACTGCACATAGCAAGCCTGAATAGCAGCTAAGCAGTGAGAACAAGGAGATACCTATTCCCTCCTGCTTCAGAATGACACGAGATGGGGAATTTATATGATTAACCTTTTGTTCTGTTAATAAAAAAAAAAAAAAGCCTCCAGCAAAGCAATAAGCAGAAGCCCATTAAATTAGAAATACTGGGATCCACTCAGAAGCTGAGTGTGTGCGTATCAGACGAAAAATTTGGCCTTGAGAATTTTTGTCCCTTCTCTGCTTATTTCTATTGTTGGTTTTTCTATGTGTCTGCTGTTTCAAACAGCTGAACAACCTGTGATGCCATGACTGCCTCCTTTCCCACACTCTGGTCGGGTTCTGACCACGCTTTCTCTCTCCTGTGGCTATCTGTCCAGCAGCCAGCTGAGCTGGGACATGCAGCCAGACCCATATGCTGAGACAGACTGGAGACCTGGCACTGGGGGCTGCCTGGCCCCCACAGCCGTGGCCTCGCGGACACCAAGGGGAGCACTGCTCTTCCACACCAGCCCACTTACTCAGACACAGTTCCTGAGCTCCACATATGGTTTACAGATTAACCCTTCAGAAGAAGTGCCATTTCATATTATGCATATGATACATTTATAAATTATAGTTCTGTATGTTTTATAGGTATTTAATTGCGTTTGTTTGCTTTCCTCCTCAGCATTTAAGCACATTCTTCACGTTCTGGCTTTGAATTTCAAACACTGAGCTTGTCACAGTTTATCTGGCTCATTTAACACTAACATAAGCAACTGAGGAGACTGAATTGTACATTTATATTCTCTAACAATGAGACTACAGCAACACATGAAATGAAACCATTGAAATTTAGGTAAAAAAAACAAAATGCACCAAAAAAAAACAAACACAAAAAACCAACCTTACCACAATGAGACATGCACACACGGTGAAAACACATAAAACTGGAAGCTAAAGCTGTATGTCCATCAAGAACAAAAGCAAAGAGCTAGTTTAGCACTAAAGGTGTTACAGCTGTCAAGTATCAATCTAACTTGCATATGGTAGAGGTTACCAGAATGAATCACACCTTATTTTAAGAAACCCCCAAAGGCATGCAGGTCCCCAGACAAAGGAGAAAATTGGCATACGAAACTTTCTTGAATGTTCTCTAAGACTCTTCTTTAGTTCAATCCCACTTTGTGGCCATAGCCCCAGTTTTCACACCAGTCAGAGCTCAGTCTAATGGACAACATTTTCCAAGCTAGGAAAGCTCTCTGTCCTCCCTTGGCACACACTTTTCTAAAATGGGAGACCTTTGGTCTTTTCATTCACTGAAGCACTATAACTGAGAGCCTGACAACACGACAGAATCAATTTTTGCACTTAGACCTTCCCTCTACGGCACTCCTTAAAAGGAGGAATACACAGATGAACGATCATCACGTTTCCCACTCCTAGTGCATCTTCCCAGTTAAGGACTGGGAGATACACATCACTGCTTTATCAGGAAATTCAGTATTCCTGGAGCAACTCAGAAAGTTGGGAAGATTATAAATGTGTCCAGAATAATGAGTGTTTCTAAATACTAACTTTCCAAGTTGCCATGCATACTAAACCACTGCAAAGCACTTCCCCTTATGTACTTTACCCCGTGAACCTCCCAAACTATGATCTCACTTCGTCAGGATGTATCTAAACACAGTATTCTATTAATTTCAGCAGCTTCATCTCTTTTCATGTGAAAGATAAACTGGTCTGCATCAAAAATATTAGAAAACAGACACATTTGTTTTTTGCAGGCTAGTCTATCATAGGGCAGTGGACACTCTAGAAAGAATTTCCTTTCTGATCAGTTATGAAATAAACTTGTTATTCTGGTATAATCAATTTTGAGTGACAAAAGTATGATTTCCAAATCAGACCCTAATGAATCATGGACAAGTTGAAACCAAAGGTTCCTAATAAATCTTAGCAACATGTAATTCTACAGCGTGTATGTTTAAAAAATTTCTGCACGTGCATTTTTTATTATGTTATGATGCATTAAAACACTATACTGACTATATAAATTAAAAGTGGATGTGCAGATAGATTTTTGTATAAATATAATAGATAATTAAAACAACATACCGCCCATATAGTTGTATAAGGTGAAAAAATAGCATTTGATTCCTCTGTGAACATAAAGATGGATGACCTGAATGACTTGGCAAGAATAAATGTATCCCAAGAAATAAAAAAAAATAAAATAAAATTAAACCATGATCCCTTGTGATCATGTGCCCCTATTACAGTGGGAATTATGATACAATGCAGTTAGGAGCCTCTCCTGCAGAGGCGTCCTGCACAGGAATGGCAGGAGTCTGAAGGAACTGCCCATGAAAAACTTTCACAATGCCTGGGTACACTGTGCTTGGCTCTAACTGATGCTCTCTAGCTGGGGAGCAGGAAATATTGGGTGGGTGTAATGACAAAGGTAAGGAGCCTTCCCTAGCTCTTGACAATTCATGTTAACACACACACACACACACAACCAGATCTTGCTAAATTAAATTTCAATTGAGAGCCATATTTTGGTAGCATCTTCTAATTATTAGAAATTGAACATGTGGAACAGCTAGCCTTCATCAGATGTGCAATTCTGCAAGTGTTCATGTATGCAGTATGTCTGCATAGCAGACAGTAAAAGTCTTTTCCCACGAAGGGATTTGGCAACATGTGCCTGAAAAATTCTTCAGTAAGTCTTGGCTGTTTTGCAGAGGCTTTTTTTTTTTTTTTTTACCTTTCTCCAGGTAATTTTGTTGGCCAGTCTTTGTCTGCATGTGCAGCAGAGGAATACAAGCACTGTCAGTATGCAGCTACAACGGGCAGGCTGTATGGCTTCTTGTATTAATAGATGACAGCTGTCTGAAGGAAAGCTGCTGGACCTCAGGACCTGGACTTGCAATTACACAAAGGCTCCTTTGTATTCTGCTACTGGCAGAATGGGACAGTGTCCACAGAAAGTTGTAAACTGTGGTTCCTCAGGTTTAACATATGATAAAGTGTTTGGAAAACCATTACTGCAGAACGCGAGACTTCACTATTCAAAGAGAGCAGTTTTAAAATGAACGCATGTGAACGAGTTACCATTTCTCTTTGCTGCATACACAGCAATGCGTTTCCTAAATTTCAGGACTAGCTGCCAGAACTTTCAGTTCTTCCCTGCTCCTTTACAATCTTCTAAACTTTCATAATGAAATAACTTACTCTCAGGAAATAGAATGGTTTTGATTCCATTGCAGTCTGCTGAAAAAAAAAATAATCAAAAGCAAACGTGTGATAGTTGCATGTGAATTACCAATGAAAGAAATGTGCTTGATGCCTACACAAACTATGTTGATGCCACATTGGGTCTTCTTAGGCAAGCAGAAGACAAATAAACACCACGCTGTGAGATACCCAGTGTGCTTGGAGCATAGATGCTGGAGTACTCATAAGGATCTCTGAGAGAGCTCCGTAGATGCTACTGTGTTCCCAAACCACCTTCTAAAGGCAAAACAAAGGCACATAGACTGCTGGGTGGACAAGTGTCATCTTTCTTATGTTATCTACATGACATTTAAAATAGTATTTAAAAAAAACTGAGCTAAGGTAGGGTGCCAAATGAAAACCAGGCCATGCAGGGTGGGGACAAGTCTGCTGCTGATGTGGCATTGTTCAAGGCAGAGGGAGAGCAAGAACTGCATAAGCATGTAATGCAACTGAGTGACTGCACAGCCAAGTGGCAGACAACATTCAAGATTAAGATAAAATAAAACATACTGGAGAAGAGTAGCCTTAGCTCCATGTATATCCATTAGGTATTCCATTACTTAATGGTCTCTGAGTACAAAATAATGGTCTCTGAGCTGACTGTTTTCAGACAGAGAAAGTTTGAGCTAAATGATAAAGTTCTCTGCAAATTTCAATTCAGCATTCAAGTAAGTAAAAAAAGAGAGCATCAAACATCGAATCATATGGGAAAAGTGAACAAAGTAAGGAATATTGCCACGACACCTGACTGCTTCTTAGAGACAACCCAAAACCAGAGATTGGAACATCAGTGGGGAAAAAGTACATACCTGCTCTGCTTGTTCATACAAGACATCCACATTTGGATGCTGGCAATAAGTTATGAGCTTATTTGACTTTTATCTGACCTGACACAGCTGTTCCTACACGTATACATCACTCCTTGGTGTATGTACGTGTCCCCAAGTTCCTTGACACGTTTGATGTATTTTTATCCCCTACACTGTACCACAGCACATCCTCTACCCATCCACCAGCCCAGACACACCAAGTGATGTTTAGATCAGCACATCACAGACAAACCTTTGAATTTTTATGCCACAAAGCATTTCCTAGAAGCAGTGTGATTTTTAGGTACCCTAGGGCATAAGCTTCAGTACATCTAAATGAGCTGGGAGTGCAGTGTATGAAATGGCAAACAAAGCTTGTTTTTCACTTTGCGCATCTCAACCTTGTGTAGTTATTCACCAGCACAACAGTAAATACCCTGTTTAATTAAGAGCAAAGAAAAGCTATCATTACAAGGGAAGTATTTTTTAAAATATCTTGCTGGAGATTTCAAAAGCACAAGAGATGAGACTTCATCTGTAAAGTTTTATAAGACATCTAAGGTTAAAAAAGTCTCTAGACTGCCAGTTGTACTACTAACGATCCTACAGATGTCGTGTACAATATTTGGATGTACTGATCATTGTCTCCTCTACTTGTGAGCATTCAGTTGTTTGCAGCAAAAGTTAAAATACTGTTTCAAAGACAGATCACTTGATCTAGTTTTAACATTATTATTGTAGAATTTATAATAAAAGTATGGCTTATTGACCATGACCACTAGGTTCAACAACAAATGGACGGTTCGTTTCCAAAGCCATGAATTCTCAGTAAATCACATTAATCATCACTATGCTATTTGGTATGCACTGTATGTTCTTAATAATTTTGAATTAAAATTACATTTGGGAATTCCATTTAAAGCACTACCAAAATGCACAAGTTCAGAAGTCACGGCTCTCACTATTTCCAACAAAACAATAGGCATTTCTGCATTCTGCATCTGCCCAACAAAGAACCAATTTTTTTGTCTTATTTATTCTATATAATGTTGAACATAATATCTTACTTCTTAGTATTGGTTTTCTTTTTTTTTAATTTACAGTTTTAAGAAATGGAGAACTTCACTAACTACACTGCTGCTTATTTCTATATCTTTTTTTTTGTTTAATTTCTCCATCTGTTGAGTTAAACTGATATTGTTGTTCATCTGCATTTCTATTTTCTATACTTAACTGTGTCTGACCTCTTCAATAGTTTTACTTAAATAATTATCATAATCTTAAATTTCTTCTAACTTTCCAAGAGAAGCACAATCTGTCTTTTTGTACTACTAGGAATATCTTGAGGAATACTTACTTACCCAGCAGGCTTATTAAACAACATAGGTAACACATACCAGGCTGCATGTTCTACTTGCCTTTCTGCAGCTGCTGAGAGAATACAACTCTATCTTCCCCTACATAACAGTGGTCTAATAAATGTCATTACAGTAAAACTTGAATTTTGATGCCTTGCTTTCCAGGACATAAGCAGAAGGAAACTGAGGCAGACTCTTATTTCTGCCTCTGCACTCTGCAGTGCCAGTGCTTGCTGAGCACAAGGGCAGCACAGAGCTCCCCTTCGTGGCAGAGATGTCAGGCACGCTTTCTTTGCTCACCAGGGTGACACAGGGATACAGTGCCTTTCTGAAAGCACAGTGGAAAGTTGACTTCAACAATCTTACGGAAAGTGTTCCTCAGGCATAATTTCACCCTCAGCATGTAAACTCTTCTAGATAATAAATTGTTTAGGACAGGGCTCTTGCTTTATGAGGCATTTCTAGCCCCAGAAGCGTTCTATAGAAATACCACAAAATAAATAAATAAAATAAAATCGATGAATGGGTGCATTGTTACAATAGGCCAAACTTCTGCTGAGATTTACTAATTGCTTTCATTTGAATAAACGTTACTGAAGATGAAACAGGAGATGGAAGGAAAGCCATAAGACATTTCATTGTCACTGTGTTCATAGGGAAGAAATGGGGGGACCCAAGAAAACCTTTTTCTTTTTTTTAAATTTAAATTGTTCACACACTCCCTCCAAGCTAACTGATTTCTTTCCTCATGTACGTCAGTAAATTGAAAGGAATGAATTTTCAAAGCACAGCATGAAAGATATGCCCACAAATCCCATTAGTGGTAATGTGATTTGTCTGCTTATCTGCCATGCAATGCTTTGAAAGTTCATTCCTCTATATCCAACTTCAGCCTTTCCACTTCCAAAATACTTGAAAAGCTTACACACACTTGCTGTTACTTTTGGGGATGGCAGTGGGGAGCAGGTATGGCTCCCCGTCCTCAGTTCCAAGGATAACGACAGAGCCTCCGACTGCAGGAACAGCAGTGCTACCTTGGATTGCTCTCAGTTCCCCAGGCACTGTTCTGCCCGGGACTGACAAAGAACTCTTATTTTATACTTTTTAACTTTTCTCTTTTTGGTCCTGAAAACTGAAATGTTTTGATTTTGTGCCACTTTCTGAGAGACTCCTTTTTTGTCACAAGAAGGATAGCAGTATTGCATGCTACCTTTACAATCTGGAATCTCACAACAAAGACCTTAAAGGGAGGCAGAATGCAGTGCACTATTCATTTATTCTCATGACAGCCCTTAGATTGTAGAGAGCATAGAAAACTGGCACAAGATTAATCAGTTCCTCAGAATATATAAAATGAACTCACTCCTTATGGCAATTTAAAGAGCCAAGGCTGCAGCCTTTTTGGTCTTGCATCTGAACTAGGTGGTTGTAACTAATCAGAAAGGTGTTTATATTTGTATTAATTAGCACAGTATCTTTCAGCCTGACAGGTCCCACATCACATTGCAGAAGATCCTCACCGCCAGCACTGCCCAAACACCGCCGCTGCTAAAAAAGGCTTACAGCATCAGAAAGGGATACTTTTGAGAAAAACACAATAGAAACTCTAATGTCTCAGAGCAACTGTGAGCATTTAATGTTAACACAAAGCAAACTGAATTCAGTTTTAATTTCACACCTAAAAGGCACCATTATCACGAATGAAGTACTCTATTCTTTCCCAGAAGGAAGAACCTAGCTGAGATCTGAAACTGCAGCTTCAAGGAATGTAGACATCAACACGCCCTCTTAAAGCACTGACACACAGGTTTACAAGAATTACACTATACACCCGGAATTGCAACTGTACTTTTAATACTAACTGTAGTTCTAAGCAGTATCATCTCAAACATTTGCTGCACTATGTTCACCTTTCAAAACTGCAGCTGCATCTCTACCAACATGCTGGACGAGGCTCTGCTCATCTCACTCTTCCAAAGCACTGAGACCTTGAACCTCTGATTGTTATCCATATTGATTAAAAAAATACTTTTTACCTTTACTGCTCTTTAGCATACACTACATGAAACTGAACTATGTAGTTATGAATGGCCAGATTTCTGTCCTCAGTGCAAGACAGAGCAATTTCTCCAGGCAAACTGTATGTATAACGAATTATACAGATCGGCCTAATTGAATCATGTGAATGTAAAACATTGGATGAGTGAGAAAATGTAAGCTTTTACTCTCTACAAAAATAATTATTGAATGTAGAAGTTCATTACAAAGAGAAAATAAATGAAAAAAAAAAAAGATGAAAAATAAACGTGATTTCTTCTCCTCCGAGCTTCTCACTCATATTCAATACTACATACTGTTTATGCTTCCTTCACGATGGGCTTCAAAAGATATATTATAAACATAGCCTAAATTACATCTTGGAATTAAGATACAATTACAGATTATATTTAGCATCTAGGCAGAATTACACTTGATGCATACCTTGCAAAGCTGATGCTTACAATGTATTTGGAGTTAGAAATTCTACTGATCCAGAATAGAAACATACTTGAAAAATAAAAATATACGTTTTATTTAACAGATGTCTTATACAAAGAAACAGTCAGGCCTTCTACTCCTGTTTTTTAATAGTACATTTTTAAAAAGAAGTAATTTTAAAACCGGATTTTAGTTATTTTTGACAAAATATTTTATCTGTTCTCCTTACATGATTTCCACTAACCATTTCTCACAATGGGTTTACTATAACTGAGACTGTAACACCTGAGATTCTAACACCTCTCCTACAAGGACAGGCTGAGAGCTGGGGCTGTGCAGCATGGAGAAGAGAAGGCTAGGGGGAGAGCTGAGAGCGACCTTCAGTATCTAAAGAAGAACAGAGGGGACAGACTGTTCAGCTGGGTCTGCCGTGATGGGACAAAGGGAAATGGTTCCAAACCAAAAGAGAGGAGATTTAAGTTGGCTATAAAGAAAAAGTCTTTCACACTGAGGGTGGTGAGGCACTGACACAGGCTGCCAAGAGAGGCGGTGGGTGCTCCATCCCTGCAGACAGCCAAGGCCGGGCTGGATGGGGCTGTGAGCACCTGATGGAGCTGCGGGTGCCCCTGTTCACTGCAGAGAGCTGGACTAGATGACTTTTAAAAGTCCCTTCCAACTATAAGGATTCTATCATTCCACTGTATTTTCAATCTTACACATGCTTTACTCTCGCAGATTTCCAAGTTCGAGGTTTTCTTACTTATCCTCCACAGTAACCAACAGAGCAGAGACTGAAGGTTTTGCCCTCCCGCATCCATGCCTTCTCATTGTCCTGCCTGGAATTCCAGGGCAGGTGAGAAAGTGTGAGCTGCAAGTGAGGACACGGTTGTAGGAAGATCCCACTGAGGAGGAAGTACATTAAGGAATAAAGAGATCAATGACAAGTTTATTCATACCAGGAATTTAGTTTTAGATCACAGTCTTATCTTTAAATTGCAGAGCTGCAAGTTTTCAAAATGCAGCAATAGACATTTTACAACAAATTTGTGTGTGTGAATACAGGATTAGCAGACTGATCACCAAAACATCCTGTTATACAGTTTCACTGGCCTATATAGCAATGAAGAGAAGCTTGCGTACCCATTTCAAGTCCTGAGAAACAAACCCCATAGCACAACAGAGTACCTCAGTCCATTTAGGCACTGTACATAATGGCAGATAATTAAATATAATTTAGATAGCTTCAACTAGGGAACACCATCATAATATACACTTAATTAAATAACAGTGATTTTTATTATTTTCTTTATCTATTATACCTTAAACCTATTATACCTTTTATCATAAGTTTTTACATCTGGCTCGATTTGATTTTCTTCCTGATAAAACAAAATTTATAGCAGAGATAATAGAGATCTGTTACAGATGAAGCTGCTGCCCACAACAGAAAAATGAGGGCAAATTATTGTATAGGGCATCTGATGCATGATCATTTTAATGAAGCTTTCCATCTCGCATACAGAATGGCAAAGCAGCCAATTCCATAGTCTGAGGTCAGCAACGCACAGTGCTCATCAACAGTCGGTTTGGAGCTGTTGAAAATCAAGGCCCATTGTAATCAAGGTCAAAACTGCCGCTGACTTCATTGGAGAGAGCTTCACTTCAGAGCTCTTCTGTTTAAGTACTGGAGACTGTGAATATCATAACAATGCCTGAAAAAAAGGGCATTTTCTATAGGCAAGAGCAATAAAGCCCATAGAAAAGACCTATACCTTCCAAAGTCAACAGTTTAAACTGCATTAGCACATGCATCACTGTTTGCAATTAATGAATCCGAGAATAAAATATGAGCTAGTTTACACATCCACAAATACCTCTGACTCCAGCAACAAACTCAATTCCATATACTTTAAACAGTAGAACCAAACTGGATTAAATGGTAATAAAATCAATTTTAGTATAGGTGACAATATTACTTAGGAATACCAACAAAGAAACAGGAGTTGCTCCTCAAAGACAAGACCACTTAAGCTACAAGGGGCCAAAAGCAACAGACACTATCAGGAACTCCATGTCAATATTTAACAGCTAGCACTCCAGTTCTGCTTCTCTGGATGGCCACCAACCAAACTGGCCTTACGTATCTTTTTTCCTTTGACTGAAGGAGTAAACACTACATGTTAAAAACAAAAATAACGAAAAATGACCACACTACAGACAAAAGCCATCTAGCATTTCAGCCTTACTCTTCACTGTTAAATTTATTTCCCTTTTATTTTGCTTTTGAGTATTTGCTTTATCTCAGAGCAGGTACCAAAGCTGCTCCTCAATAACTTAAAAGAAAAACAATGAGGAACTCCACTGTGTCACTGTGCCTGACAGGTTAGTGCAGCTTATTTACTTCCTTTCACAACATTACTAATTACCCAGAAAAGTGCTACAGCTGAGATTTTTCCCTATTAGTTTCAATTTGAGGAAGATGCATTTGATTTTATGGTCCAATAGAGAAAATCTGCTTCTGTCTACTGGACGTGGCTATCCATACTAATCAGTAAGAAATAAAATATACACAAACTTAATTTTGTTTGGATATAAACAGAGAGTAGAATCAGGACATTATCAGACTTACCCATTAAGCTTTACAAAGCTCACCTTCTAGGATAGTTTTAAGGAAATCCGGTAACTTAAAGAATTATTTCACCAATTTTCCATTTAAATGTGATTTTGACATTTTTGCATTCTGTAAACAATAAACAATGGTATGATACATACATCATGCAGGTGACACTCAGGATCTCTACTGGTTCATAGCATTGTTTCAGAAATCTGCTCACATCCCATGCTTTTTGCAGATTTTACATAAACTGCAGGTCTCAATTCATTCTTGAAAAATGTTTTAACATCAACACTCAAGTCCTCAGAGGTAAACTTTCAGTTGGTACACAGGGATTAACAAATTGTCCTCCTTACACTGTTACGGAATTTTATGCAAAAGCAGTTTCCTTTCCAGAGGGCCAAAGGCCGCTGGGGTGGAACAGTCTCTGGAGGACTGTGCTGTTAGCACTCGGCTAACAGAAAGCACCGTGAGAAAAATGGCTTTCACACTGTGCTTTCTGAGCTGCAGCATTACCCACTGCAGTAAGTAACGAAGCTGAAACGATCAGATATTGTTCTGAACAGTATAAGTGACTGCACAAGGGCCGCCGAGGTCTGAGGGAAGGATGCATTATGTTCTGCTGTGTATTTCTGAGTCAGACCTATTAGGTTCTTTGAACATTTACTAAGCCAGTTTTGTATTTGAAATATTTTCAGAACTTATTCTCCCCACTTTATTGCTGCAGACACAACAAACCCCCCCGCTCCCTGCCAGGCAACCACGGGAGGGACTGGACAAGCCGTGGCTGAGCACTCTCATTGCAAACAGAGAATGCTGCAATGATTGTCCTGAGAGGCTAGAAAGGAAACAAGGCTCTGTGCTGACAGCTTAGCTCGCTGTGAACTCTCATTTTTCACATGGAGCTAATTAAAAACTGAAATTAGTTAAATATGGAAATGACACTTGCAAGCACTTAAGCTGAATTCTGGCAAAATCCCTCTAGAGCGCTGCGACGCTACCTGCTGCTTCAGAACTCCCCAACTGAATTTCACAGTTAAAAGGCTGAGCAAAGGGAAAGTTATTACCCAGATTTCCAATTCAAAATGCGTCTGTAAAATTCTAAATTAAATTTCATGGTAGCCTTTTCAGTAATGAGGGACACGCTGTGCAGCCCAATGATATGGTGCTCAAATAACACCCCTGCATGTATTCTGCCATTAGCTCACCTTTAGGCACTGCGTGGTGCTGCCAGGGCTGTGACGCTCACAAGGATACCAGCGCTCCAACGCTGCAGAGATAAGGCATGCACTGCTACAGAACGAGCTATTTGGGAAGCATGGGTGCACAGTACACAAAAGAATCTCAGAAAATCAAATATTTGATGCCTCACAATTTTGATTTGGTTTTTTGAGTGCTGAACAGATAGGCAGAGAAAGATCTGTAACGCAGTAAATTGTACTGCTTATATAGATCAGTGCTTTACAGGCAACGTAATAATAAAAAGCATTTCTGCATATGTAAATGGGCATAAAGAACCGGGGGACTGGATATGCATAAAAGGTATGATGACTGACATTAGCTTTTTGACTAAAGCACCATGTGAATTCCATTTGAGTGCACGTGACTTGCCTCGCATGCATAAAAGCAAGGGTATTTGCCCAAGGGCAAATATGATTTCTGAATGCAATTTAACAAAACCCGCCCACGGAGCAGATCATTTTGGATTCATACCAACGCACTCAGGATAGCCAGTCACTTTCAGAACAACTGGAGAGTTTTGATTTTATTGTTTTTCCTACATCCCATCCCTTTACCCTTGAGGCAATCCCCTCCCACTGGCCTGCAGCCACTATTGCACCAACAAATTTCTGTCTAGGAAAGCCAGCAAAAGATGCCACGTCGCACGAAAGCCACTGTTACTCCCAAGTCTGCTGGCAGGGGGTACTGCTGCACTCAGCCTGCCAAAAGCTCTTCCCTGGCAGCTATCTGTATAATCTGTATATCGCACCCAGGCTTTGCTAGTCCAGGGCCTTGAAACCATCTCAGCTTACCCAGCTGGAGGGGATCTGCTGCAGCTGCACCATCAGACCCTCTTATTTTATTGAATTTTGAATATGCAGTTTCAAAGCAATTCAAATGAATTTGCCCAAGGCCTCAGATCAGTAAAGCTACTGATACCATCTGCAGCAGGCTTCCTAAATTTGATGCATTTAAGAACAGGTGACAGAATAGGAGCTTTCACTGTAAGGACTGACACTTATGAAAAGCCTGCTAAACAAATTTGGTCATACCCCATTTTGGCAAGGAGGGAACTGTATGGCTTTCAGCCCATTTCTCACAATAGTGCTGTTAATAATGGGAAGTTCCATTTTAAATTATTTTTAAACATGTATATTTTTCCACGCTAAAAGGAAGCATGGATTTGATCCTTGAGTTTCCAATATTTTACAGCATGTATGTGAGAGGAGATAAGGAACAGCAGATGACAAACTTGAACTCTTATGAAGCACAACTACTGAGAAATGCAGAACCCAACACCTCGAAGGCTGAGACCACCTTCACATTTGTGGAATTCTGGTGAGGTTACTAAAACACAGGTTGCCCCAGAGGAGAAAATCTACAGGTATGATTATAACATCCTCTCATTCAAGTGGTATTTTAAATAATAGCCATTACTTAATTATAAACAATATCCTTGACATTCCAGAAGATGTTCAAATATATGTATACACAAGATGGGAAAGGGACACAGAGCCTAAGAGAAAGACTGCAGCACAGTACGAATACGTTTTGATCAAGGTCCCTGGCTTTTATGAAACAGCAGAATAATCTGGGAATATTTTATGAAATAGCAGAATATTCTGGGAATAGCCAGAAAAAGAAGAATTAAATAAAGAAGATATCTTAAGTGTCAGGAACACATATAGGTACTTAGTTTCCTATGGATTCTGCACTGGCAATGTAATCCCATCTGCCAGCTAGGAATCCACTGCCCTGTGCTGAGCAGGGAGCGCGGCACTTCGGCTTCTGTTGCTCAAGCACGCTGTGTCTGACCACAGCCCTGGCCAGGGCAGTGATGTAACACATAAGCAGAAACTACCTCTTGTCAGTGGGTTTTAACAGCACCCCCATCAGCTGTAGGAATGACCAGGACATGTGAGAGTTGATACTCTTCACGAGAGAAATGATTTTAGTCATTTCATCCCCCATCGTCCTTCCCGAATGCACTTACAGGAAAATACAGTTGGTGAGGGGAGCTGGAGGCAGAAAAGAGGAATCTAGAGGAAAGCATCATCAGGTACAGTCAGACAGCTTGCTCTATCTGTTCAGAAGTCATAAAGCAAATGGTTCATGCCTTTAAAAAGACCCCTAAAGAACTCAACAGAAAGAACAACACATACTTCAATCAGCTTGTGAATTTACAGAACTTCCATACTCCACATTAGCAATGAACACTCACCCTCCAAAGTGCTTCATACTATACTCAGCATACACCACAAATGTGGGTAAGCACCCCTGGGACAGACTCAACACATGCTTACAAGGGGACATCCATGCAGACAGCTGCTTTTGTCACTAATGCTTCTTGGAAAGAATTTACTCAGGAAGAAATGAATAGTAGCTTCAAGGTGAGAAATTAAGACTGAAGATTCTCATCTTCAAGCACTTAATGGTATGTAATCATTCTCTTGTTCTTTTTCCTTCATTTCCACTCAGGAAAAAAAAATGCAATGAAGTTTCAAAGCTTGAATCAAAGGAAAAGTCTAAGCATGCATCTCCCCTTTAAGGAGGGAGAAAGGAGAAGGAGCAATGAGGACTGACAGAAATACATTATGATTTCCATAACCAATAGACCATACGTGCTATATCTGGTGTGAGCCTGGGAATTGTGTGTACCAAGCAGACATGCTATCGAGCCATCTTTGCCTTGCAGGAACTATTTCAGTGCTCATGCAGAACGCACAACAAAGCAATGTCATCCTGGTGACATGTAACAGCCTCCATATGCAGAAAGCAATGAAGCAAACATTATTCCCCAAACCAGGGCCAATAAAAGGCTACTGGTTACAGGAGGCTGCTGAGGCAGGTACCCCCAGAGAGATCACAAGCTGGCTCTTCAAGCCAAAGGCAAGAACAAGACTCCTAAGATCATTCAGTGTCAGTCTGAACTGCTACCTCATACTGAATTTCTTTGTAAACGGAGCTTAAAGTCATCCCATTAGGGGCAGAAAAAGTCACTTTCTGAATTTGCCAAACACTGAGTGTCCTCAGTGGGAGCTACACAGTTTTTGCCCTGTTATCTGTTCTACCCTTCTAGATAGTTTAAGCCATTAAACAAATTATTTGAATTGTAAAACTTTGGTCAAGGTCATTTGCAAATGCAAACCTTGAGTTCAATTATGTTTTACCAGTGGCTGACACAATTACAAGTGAAAAAGAGTTTTTATAACTCAACATTCTTTTCCCCTTGGTTATCAATTTTTAAATACAGGGCAAGAAAAAAGTGCACTTTTGAGAAAATTCTGAGCACATAAATGTTTTAGATCAGTTCTATTCCACAGAGCAAAGAAAGGTTTCTTTGAATACTGTGATTTGATGTAATTGGTCTTCTGATTTTTTCTAAGGTACAGCAAATGCCAAACAAAAAACTACACGTTTCAGTACAGAGTCAAATTCATCCCATATGTGTAAGCCAATTATTTTCAGTGTAGTTGTATCAGTGTGAGAAAGGACTAATGCAATCACGAATCAAGTTCATACTGTTGTTTATGACAATTCTGCTTCAGCGAATCCTCAGATATACAATAGTGAGCCACAATAGTGAGCCATGGATCACAATAATATTTTATAGAATGCATTCAACAAAATGTATTAAGTAAACTTACCTTCCTATATCTTACAACTTAGCAACCCTTAAAATAACAGAAAATAAGGAAAAAGGCTAAAAAATCTTATCTACGAAGGGATGTTTTAATTTTTAGAATAGCTGCCTCAGCACTGATAGCCATGATTATGAGAATAAATCTTGCACTACAGGATCATGCTGAATACATTTCACCTGCGTAACTCAGACTGCATTTCTTAATTAGTGGTACAATTTTCTAAAGTATTCACTAGATCTGTCATGTAAATGCAGTGGCAAGGATATTAAGGTTTCATTACAGAAGTATGAATACAAGAGCCATCCTGAATAGCACAAGCATTCCACGTCCAATTTTTCCATATTATAAGGTTTCAATAACAGCACCTGATCTGAACTGGAGCAAGAAATGTGTCTGATGGCACTACACCCTTGAACTTGACATCTTTCACAGTACCAGTTTTAAAATACGTGATCAACTATGGTCAACAAGGTCTATGTATCCATTGCATCTTACTATGAATCTATTCCATGAAAGCCAAGAACAATACTAGTCTAACTGGAGTCTAACTGGAGTCTAACTGGAGTCTAACTGGAGTCTAACTGGAGTCTAACTGGAGTCTAACTGGAGTCTAACTGGAGTCTAACTGGAGTCTAACTGGAGTCTAACTGGAGTCTAACTGGAGTTCAACAACTCCATGCAGAGCAGAGAAATGAAGTTTAATCCCTCCTGGAAAACTGCAATGAGACTGATCATATGAAAGCTTCAGGAGCTTGTCCACATCAGCTATAGTCATATCCAGGTGAGATGGCAATAAAACCTTACTATTTGCAAGGAAAACACTAACACAACCTCTTCAGTTTTTCCTTTAAAGAACCAAGAAGCAACTTCTATTCTCTGCGTATGGAGGATAAAACAACTGTCAGCTCTGCGAAGTGAGGGAAAATTTGAGCAACAAGAGCTTGTCTGGTAATTAGATCAAAGGAGGAAATCCGGGGTTAAAGCATGTAGTCTTTAGTGAAGACTGTTCCCTCTGTAGCTCTTCATCAGCTTCTGCATAATTTAATTTAAACCCTTCAACCCTCAGCTTGGGATTTTTAAACCCAGAAATTCTCCAGGAAAGCCGGGGTCTTAACTCAGTTACAAACAGGGCCAGAGCCTCCCTACTGGACTCTCTGAGGCTGTTTATCAGCCACGAGCAAACCAAACATCCTGGAGCTGGGGGCAAAAGCCAATAGGTTTCCTTCCCAGCACCGGGGTGGCACCAGCTGTATTGCCAGCTGCCATTGCTCTTCACAGCAGCCTTGTGAGATCTGCCAAAAGACACGGAGCTGCCGAGGACAGGATGAGAGGGAGGAAGGCTCCGTCTCCGCACACGTGGTCTGCTGCAGGCCTGCACAGAAACGCTGCAGGCTGAAGCTGTACTGAATTTTTCAGTAGCGCAGCACTATGCATGCTGCCACTGGTGCACTGGAATGCAGGTGCTGGAAGTTGTAAAAGAAGATATACACAGCTGTGCTTCAAGTCCTATGCATCAATGAGAAAACTTGTACATTTCTATAATAACTCTCTACATAACAAATAGAGAAGCTATAAAAAAAAAAAAACAATTTTAAGAACTAAAACTTTAATGATCAAGAATAAAACACCTTGTTTTATGAACCTGTCCCATGTAAACAGAAGTGACATCACACAGCTCTGCAATGTAACTCCTGTGTCAGCAGGAGTACCAGCAATCTGTATCAGCAATCAAGATATTACTGCCAAGATTAAACTATTGACTGTATTTTCAAAAGAATACATTTAAAATATTTAAAATACTTTGGGAAGAGAGCTGTCAAATGCACAAGCAAAAAAGCATTGCTAATACTCAATTTCCTCAAATGGTGTTTTTCTTGTGCAAGGTCTTTAAATTTTTTTCAGCAGTAATAAGCAAATTATTTCCCTTGGAATTAGGCACAAGATTCCTGTAGATTATGAAATGAGAAAATCCATCGTCCTCACTAACAGTAATGCACAGAAAACAGAACTATCTCTACACATCATGGCCCTGAAATGTGTGGGAAGTATCAGCTTCACAAAATGGATGAGTACGCCTGAGATGGGATAGCAGACTGAGCTGGAAAACATCCATAGGATTTGGGATCCAGTCTCAAAAAGAAAATCAACCTGAATGCAGCAGTAACACTGCTCTTTTGCTTTGCTCCACAAGGTTCTTTTCATTAAGTTGTACTGAAAACTGAATAAACCTTTTCTTCCCTTCACAACAGAGCATTCATGTAAAATAGTTAATTATTACTGCTATAGTTATCACCACATTAGACTGTACTTTAATTAATTTTATTTTATTAAGTGAATATCCTGTTAACAAAAGACAACAGACCGATAGCCCAAAGCCTAATATTTCCCATTTACTCTCACAATAGGAGTAGAACTGGAAGATTCCATAAGTGGTCCCACTTCACTTTCACTGTGAAGGAAGCGCTCTTTGTCACTGCCTATTCTGGAAAGATAACATACTCTAAAGGTGATGTGAATGGCTGGGATTCTTTGGAAAGGGCATGTAGTGAATTTTATATTATCTCAGCACTTGGTGAAGAGGTAATTACTTACATTACCTACAAACAGAAATGTTCACACACACAGATCTCTCCTCCTGGACTACCTAAAAGCAGGCATGAATTGTCTATCATTCTTTGCTAACTTCATAGACATGAGTTGTCTGTCATACCACAGTCACTCACACTGTGGCTTCTTTCTGAAACTCAATGCGATTCCTTTTGTTCTAGTTACTGTACCACATTCAAATATCAGAATATAGAATCTGATACTGTTCCAGAAGAACACACAAACCCAATGGCTCCAATTCCTACAAATCTCACAGAATTTGAATAACTAATTCAAATGGTAGGAAATATAACTTTTGTCTTTCTTTTCAACTCCTTCAACTAGCATTATTTACCTAAAGCTAATTTAACTTATTTTAAATAAAATCAGGTCTTTTATTGTCTCCTCTGTGCTAGAATTAATCAGAAGCAGCATGATTCCATGTTTAATTTCAATCACAGCAGCCATTGCTTTGAAAATAAATATTTTTTTTCTCTCTTAAAAAAGATGCTCACTTTTTCTTAAAGAAAATAACATTTAGAACAATGGCTTCTACATGATCCTTTGTTTAATTATGACAGCACTGCAGAATATGTTTTCACTTAAAATCCAAGTATGTGAATAAAACTGCGTTTTTTTGAATGACACCAGCAACATCTGGGTCAGCTAAGAGATGTCAAGAATTAAAATGCCAATATGGAAATACTGTTTGGAAAAAATAAATTCAAAAAAAAAAAAAAAAGCGACGATTCAAAGAAATCGCCAATCTCAATTTCAGCTACAGAGCCAAGAGTCTCAAGTTCTATGAGAATGGAATTTCTTCCGTAGATCCGGGACTTACTTTATTTCAGTTTAGTAAAGAGAAAGCTGGCTATAAATTTTCTAGCTAGCTTTGCTAAGGGGATAGCAGAATTTAGCCCCATCTGTTAGTCCTTGGCGAGGACACTGGTACTATTTGTTTTCCTAACATGGCATCTCTGCACATTTCTGACTTGCAAGCTCATACAACAGATTGATTGTGCCAGAGAGACCCTGTGAAGTGGTGCCTGCTCCGCTGCCAAGGGCAGGGAGAAAACGGATGGTCAGCCTCAGATGATCTTCGAGAGGAATAGGTGAAAAATCTGCACTACCTCCCCCCTCACCTCATGGATGTGGGAAATCGCATCTGACCTTCAGCCAGTGAAACAGAGGAATTTTTCTTTTAACAACTACGAGGTACCTGAGGTACTTCCAGCTATTTTTGTTTTTTATTTTCTATTTTTTCCCAACTAAGGGCTGTGTTTAAATCTAGACCATTAATATGAGAGTTAGAAAACTTTTCCCCAATTTCTGAACCACTGCTTTGTCCTAAATGACTTGTCCTTAAAGACTTTCCCTAGAGCCCTATCTAAGAAAACCATACACAGAGAGTTTTTCAAAGACCTGGCTGATTTGTGAACCTGTTGGTAAACCTAGGTTTGGGGTTCAGTGAACCTTATGTTTGCTATACTAAAACTTACATGAAACGTTGCACTGAAACTACAGTCAACCCTGCAGCACTGATGGGTCAAAGTCACAGCATCACTCTCTACAAAAGAGAAAAAATTTGTAATTCATTATCACTAAGTATTGCTGGCAAATGAATACTGGGTTACTCCAGAAATATTAAAGACTTAGAGACAGTGTTAATTTTAGCAAAACGAAAGTATTTCCAGTTGCCACCACTGCCATTTTTGTCTTTCACGTTCATTAAAACGAAGAACTGCTCCCTTGTGCTGAAAGCCCTGCAGAAATTCTGATCAAGTTTCCCACTTGAGACTTTCGTGTGCAGATCTAACAAACCTCAGAAAGATGCACATGGAGTGTTTTCAGGAGAGGAACTACAGTAAAATTCTAGCAAAGACAGAAAATAAGCAAACTGAAAACCAGAGAATCTCTAGCAATAGTTACTTGTAGGACAGCACAGAAGCTTTTCTATGTATGACTTCAGTGCATGTGATAACATAGCAAAAACATATAACAAAAAGCAGGTAAAATCAAGCAGTGTCATATACATATAAATCAGTTAAATTTGTAAATGTCTATACACATGTAGACACACAAAAACAATAAGCAGACTACTTTGTACAACACAGTCCTGTCTACTTTGTCCTTTTAATAATCCACAGCTCCAACTCTATTACAAGGATGCCATTTCATTCCAGACCTTTGAATTCCAGGAAAAAGCCTTAGGGAACACGTCTATTTATATTTGGAAAAACCTTTAAAATTTAAAGCTATCGTAGGACAAGATAGCATGACACAGTTCAAACTGAAACAGCCATTTATACTAAGCAAAACCACCTCAATCACAGATGGTATGCAGGAGATGTATTCCCCCCAAAAAGGGTTAACGACTGCGAGATCTCTACCTCCTGAATAGGCCAAGGGGATACTTTCAGAAAGGTGACACACATGACCGCCCCATGTCTGCAGCTGGCACTGATAAATAGTATGAATTAATAAAGATTGAACACAGATTGCACAGTGCACAGGCACGTGGACGTAAACTATATTTAACGAATGATTTCCCAGCAGAAGAGGACAAGAAGAAGCCCTAAAGACTCTTCAGAGGAAGGGACATCATCTAAAAATTTGAATTTTCCTTCAGCCAAGGAAGGTCACAATTGTGTTGGGATCTCCAGCCAAGGGAAACACAGAGTGACTCTTATCTTCAATACAATTGCATGCCTTCCCCTTTATCTACAAGTGCATACGTGCCTAACCAAAGAATCAGCCTACTTTTAAAGCCTGTCTGCTGCTCTCTGATCAAATCAGTAAATCTTTTGTCTGAAGATTTTCATGAGCAACCTTACTGAGCAAAGAAAAATACTGAATGAATGCTACCTCCAAAAACTTGTATCTTGCCCTTGGTATTTGAAGCCCATTTTGCCTTGAGAGAGCAAAAAAAGTGTTTGTCTCTGAAAATAGAAAAATGACGTGCAATAAAACAGCTATGAAAATGTGCAGTTTTTGGCTACAAGCATCCATACAGAAATGTCCCGGTGATCAGCTGAGTGCTGTAATCTGCTCATCTCAAACCTGTCAGTAGTGAGCTTATAAAAATGCTTTGTGTAGCTAAGAAACATTAGATGTATTTTCTATACGTATGCTACATATAGATACATATATATACCGTGCCAGTGTCGTGACTATACTGCAGATAAAGAGGTGTGCAATGTATGTGACCATTAACTCCACTGCACCCTGCCTGCTCTGCTGCCTGCTCTCAGGAGCACCGAACTCTGCACCAAACGCTCCTCAGCTCTGCTGAAGGCGGCTGAAAAGCAGGGAGCCCTTGGGAGACTCGGGTTTAGGAGCAGGTTGGGATGCAGACAGCTGTACCTGAATTGGTGAATGCCATACTGAACGTATTTCCAAAATCATGGAAACTGCTTTCGGAACTGCACATTTTCTAATGCACATGCAGTGAAGGCAAAGAAAAGTTGTGTTACTTCAATTTATCCATTTACCTCGTACTCCAGGAGCTTCAAATCAACGTTAAGCAAATTGCACTGTGTTTAGGAGTTTTTTTCCTGTTCTAGCTGCTTACAATTTTCTTTTGGAAAATATGAGAGAAAAGAGGAGTGATTTATGAATGCTCACTTTAAAAAAATCAAACAACATATTAAAACAATACCTCATAACACAGAGAAATAGAGTCAAGCAGATGGTTTTCACAGTAGTTTTACAGAAAGAACATGCAGAGAGCTTTGACAGGAGAAAAAAAGAAAAATCTAAAAATGAAGAAAACAGTGTATTAGATGCTGTTAAATTTGTGCTAGCGCACAAATGAAGATATAAAAAGAGATAAAGCTCGTTCTGAAGAGATCCATATGAAACGTAAAAACAGTGATGAAAATCACAGCTTTTGAACCTTCACCAATTTCCCTTCACCAATATTCTATGATGAGACTGAGTGAAACCCTTCCAAGTACATCCGGAAAACCAGCACTATTTGCAGTCCGTATGACATGACTGTGCCCATCAAATGACAAACAACCAGTCAAGATGTATCTTGCCATTTCCCTGAATGCCTATAAATTCTCTGCTTTCAGCAACAGTAGCACACCTCGGCTGCAGGCACAACAGGCAGTGCCTGCCCACGGCTGCTGTGCCAATTGCAATGGCCCAGGTTAATAACAGGCCCCCAGATTGACTAAGGTGTGATGGAACAACAGAGGAACTTGGCTAAGGGAGCACATCAGCACCTGCACAGACATCCTCAGGTGGTGCCCAAGGAGGATGTACACTTTAATTTGTAGCCCATTTGCTGCAAAAGGGACTGAAGTTTAAGATATACCATGAAGTACAATATGGCAATCTGAGCAAAGAAAACAACTTTTCTGTATTTCTGAGAACAAATAGCTGTCTCTACCATCACATCATTGTTTCACTATTACCAGCTAATACAACGGCAGACAGAAAGTGCAGCTGCGGTCCACAGAATATTTGGCATTTCTGGCCCAAGCATAATCCCTCATGTAATGAAAAACCTATTTCTATTTCTGCATCCTCGCTACTCTTCATACTGAAGAGGCTTGCGCCTGTCTCCCATTTATTGAAGCTTATTCTTCATCTAGACAGCCAGGTCTGGTTTGTATTAGAAATTAGGTTTTAAATCACTATTTTTCTATTATTTATTTTAGGATTTTCAGGAAGCCTCCAGAGGTACAGAAAAATTCATCTTATGAAAAAGACCCTTACACATTTAATGAACCAAGCTCCAAGTCCCCGGCCTATGTTGAAGAGCTTTGATGTTTTTAAGATTCAAAATAATTCTAACTATAAAGACACTAACATTATTTTAAGAGTTAAAGTGAGAGAAAAGAGTAAAGAAAAGCTAAATACTCCCCATGCAAGAATAAGAATAATCATAATCCCAAGCATCTTCTTTACAAGCAGTTTCTACTGTGCGGTTTTCCTTCTCATTTCTCGTGTGGCTGAAGGCTTGCATTACACTGATTAATGGAGTCTCAAGATGCAGAAGGGGATATATATTTGCATACCTATATGCATGTATATATATGAAGAAAGAAACAATAGGTGAAACAAACTTTAAGCTCAATAAATCTCAGGGACCTGAATTGCATCTCTCCTCTCTTTAAGCTCACCATTTCCTTGTGGCCAATTCTCACACAGTTCTCTTTATCTGCAGGTCCCAGCTCTGCACTGCATTGGAATAAACGTGCAGTTCTCTCCTTGGAGAAGACCTTGTCTGATGTCAGCACACACACCCAGTAAGGCAAGGTGAGTGGGACTGTGATGTTGCAGTGTCTCTCTATGGTAACTGTCAGTGTGCTGGCAGTTAAATTCATTGCATCTCTTTCACTAAAGGCTACATTCTTCCCTTAAGCTGGGATTCTTACTGCTTACTCTTGAGATTTTTTTGAGCATCTTTTACTTTTCTCAGCATATCAAGCACTGTTGGTTTTTTTTTTTTTGTTTTTTTTTTTTACTTTTATGACTGACACAGAAATCCTCCAGCAACTATTTGTGCTAATGGAGTGGGGTACACCCAGGCTTAAACAAAACAGTTGTTAGCATACAGTTTCCAGCAGGACATAAGGAAAAGTCTTGCTGATCTTCCAGAGTATTATCTAGTCCAGGTCAATTCCTGCAAGACAAAGCACCACAAAAACAGGCTGTCTGTTCCCATATGGCAAAGGGAGTCCATTCCACTACAGTGGCATCAGTACGTTAAAACTTTTTATACTCTCTGACCTTCCTCAGGAAGTATTTACTAAGAAAAATGTGGGAAGAAACCAACTGATCAACCAACCAGAAAATTAAAAATAGCTGAAAATTAAATTAACTGCAGCACTTATGCATAATGTATATTGCTTTTTAAAAATTAAATGCAACAGAGCAGGATAAATGTGGACATCCCAGAAGAAGAAAACAAACCACTAAACACACAGTGTATTTTATGTTTTAAGTAAGGTTATGTAAGACCAATATGTGAGAATGGAATTCTTCTGATATTCAGGAACTATATTAATACAAATACTTGTCTTCTCCGCTATTTAATTAGTAATAGCCTAGATAAAGACATTAATAATGCCTAATAATCACACGGGGGGTCTCAATAGTGATTCTCTCATTATCAAATCTGCTCCACATGCAAGTCGATGCATGATTTTCCCAACTAACTACGTTCTTCATTTTGTTATTTTAATTCAAGCTTCTGATGTCAGATACGTTTATGAGAAATAAAATGAGACAGAATTTGCTCAATTGAAGAATACAACCTATTCTATGAAATAAAATAGGCTTTGTCTTTCCTATAACCACAATAATCAAAGTCTGTAGTGGAAAACAAGCATTCACTCATGTTTAGTGAATACTAACGTATCTTAAAAGTTCAGCACTCCTCATTATTCAGGCAAAGATGCCCCTGCTCACTGGACATTTGCCTAACTCCTTGCAGTGAAACAAGCTCGGGACTGGCTGTCTGGGAGTAACTGCAGGAAGGGCACTGGTGTCCCAGTGGACAGAGCTGCAATAAGCCAGCAGTGCACCCTGGCAGCAAAGAAGGGCAGCAGAAGCCTGGCCTGTAGGAACAGAAGCACAGCCAGGAGACATTATTCCCACCTGCTCAGCACTCATTAGAATCACAAAGTCACCAAGGTTGGAAAAGACCTCCAAGATCATCCAGTCCAGCCACCTACCCCCAGTACTTCCCCAATAACCCTCAGTACAACATCTAGATGTTTCTCGAACACCTCTGGTAGCAGTGATTCAAACACCTCATTCCAGCTCATTCCAGACCATTCCACTAGGTTGCTTCTACTGTAACTGAATCCAGTTCTGGCTCTCCCAGTACAACAAAGGCATCAATAAAACAAAGTAAGTCGACTGGAAGTCACTAGCATCCTCAAGGCTGGAGCACTTGTCCCAGGAGCAGAGGCTGGGGGAGCTGTGTTAGAGAAGGTGACGGTGGCGAAATGGCAGCACCACAGGTCATCAGGAGGATGAAGGCAGCCACACTGGTGCATGACAGGAGAATGCAGATGAATGGCATACGGTAAGAGAAGACTCAGATTGGATGCACGGAAATTCTTTTTCCTCATGAGGACTGTCAAACAGTGGAACGTTGCCAAGAAAGGTCATGTGGTCCCTGAACTTAAAGGTCTTCAAGACCAGACTGGACTTAGCAGAAGGTTGAACTAGCGACCTCCAGAGGTCCCTTCAACCCTGAATTATCCTGTCATTGATAAACTTAAATCTAGAGTGCAAAACCAGAGATCAGGCAGACTGTGATGGAAAACACTGCTTTCCTCATTATATCTACAAGAGTCACATATAAAGGATTAATAACAAGGCCCCACAACATGGTGTGTATGTGATGTGTGAGGCATTCAAACTCACTGACCCTTGCAAGTCAACGACATATAGGCATATGGATATACAGACTGTATAAAATGGTCAGGATATTTTCTGTGTCTGAGTAGAGTCTGAGCAGGCAGCACGAAGTATGATGCTGCAAAACTACACAGAACTGAAGTCTGAACAACCAAAAGCTGAAATGAACCCAAAAACTGTTTCTTAAACAGCTTTTTCAGTTACTGAAAGGAGATTATTCGCTATTTAATGTAATGCACTGAAATTAAGTTTTCTGTTATTTTATAGTGATGTGACATTTCTCTTCCCACTGTTCAATTTCTTTTCCTCCAAGACTTCTGTGTTTTGTTACCTTGTCCTATTATTTTCACAACATGAATTTAATTCCTTTTTTAAAATTGTCTTAATGCAAGTTCCTCTTATATTCCACTTTTCTCTGTAGTACATGTAAATATCTTTTATCTGTGGGCTTTTTTCATGGCTTTCATAACAGTGTTTTAGCAGCTATATTAGCCATACTTACAAAATCCCTGTCACATCTTTTGATCTACTATTACCCCACTGAGCGACAGTTATAATCCTAAAAGCAATAATGTACTTCTAGGCTTAAATGAATAAAATCTGTAAGCACACAAAACGTAAAACAACAAGATCAGTTAGCAAAGAAACGCAGCAACAAGTAATAAATATAAATGAATCCAGAAATGATCAACTGATGATCTCAGCATAAACAGCAGCTAACAGAGCAACGTTTCCTTAGGGAGAACTGTGAGAACTGTGAAATCTTACACTGATATTGAACAGTGACTTTTCATAGAAAATGACTGCAGATTTATCTGATAGGTATATCTGACTTAGCATTAGATTAGCAAAATTTAATCTTCAAGATCGCTTATGCTCACCCTTCCTCAGAAAGATGGTCTCATCTCAGTGTGCTGTGCCAGGCTATAAATAAAGTATGTCTCACTGAACTGCCTCAAAGCTTTTTCATCATTTTTCCCTGATTTCCTCCAGACTTGCTTTGCATCTGCTTATCCCTGCTACACCTTTGCCCTGATGAGACTCCATACCTGTAGTTCTGGATTCAATCCCAGACTACTAAAACAATCAGTCCTTGCACCAATGGGACAGAAAACAGGTTCTGTTCCCCAGCTACTATGAAACTGGGGATATTTACCTGTTTGGGCACAGTAGGAAAATAATGGAGCATGTGAAGCACAACATAAAGCAGTGCTACTATAAATTGTGGAAAAAAAGAGCCTCTGAGGAAGCCATTCTTGTAGGTCTGAGCAAAAAGCAAAAAACTGGGCTGAGTAAATAACGATTCTATGACAGTAGCACTTAATTTAAGCACTATTTCTCTAAAATTTCCAGTTTAGCCATTGGTATCCTGCTAGATCACATTGAGAACTTTTATGAGACTAAGGACATACACGTTTTGAGTAGAGCAGCATCAGCTAGACTTCTATGTTATTTTTCTCACGTTCACAGCAGTATCTTTCGACACTTTTAACAACCAGCATCTGAGAAATCTGTGAAAAAATATTTTCGGATATTCTTCTTGGATTGCATTAAACATGCATTAAAAACAAACACCACTCTCCCCATTTACAAATCTCTGTAACACCCAACACAAAGCATCACCTTGGTCTCCCATTTCTTACCAGGGTTTCTGAGTAGGCTTGTTTGACTTGGTAAATAGGTAGGAAGGGTATTCAATTTCAAGCGCTAAGCGCCTGGTGGCACTTGTGAGTTACAGAAACATTAGGCTCACTCTGGTTTCAAGTGCTCAGGTTTAAGGTATGGTAATCCTCAACAAAGAGGAAAAGAATTGAACAGGCAGATAAAACTGCCCCTGCACACTGAAAGGCAGTTACTTCTATTATCTCTGAGATCTCTGCTAGGCAAAACATGCGCATTTGCTTTTCTTGGAGCAAACCTCTAGATCAAGCCTTTATTTTTAACTCAGGAAAGGCACAGGCAAACTAAACCCACATAACCTCTCATAAAAATGCTCCTATTCTTTGTGCCATTATGCATTTATAGCAGCAGGAGCATGCTGTTTTTAAAGCAAGATGATCTACTTCACCTAATGACTCTTCCTCACATTTGCACCTTGAAACAGGACCCTTGTGAAGTGAAAACTCCACATTCAATGTTCCTGGAGCCAAGCTCCACAATTCCCAGCAAAAGTGCAGAATTTCATTATAGAATGGGGACAGACAGTTTTCCTTGAAAGGTTCAAAGCTTATTCTCAGAGCTAGTACCAGATGACCACTCTTCTCTTCCTCAGATTGAATGAATCAGTCAAGAAGAATATCTGAATGAGTGATAGGCTTATCTTAAAACTTAATTATTGCCCCCTAAGCAATACCTATTTTCATTGCAAATTTACAACAGAAACTTCTGTCACCATCTCATCTCACAAGATGCAAGATTCAAGTGAAACTTGGTAGCAGTGATTGACAACCAGATGCCCCCTGCATGACAGAGGTTCCATCTTAGCATGGTTTTCCCTTTTGTCAATCTTGGTTTCCCAGCTGCCTAGCATATTTGATTTCAGTGAAGTCTGGCCAAGAACAGCTCAATGGTTTTCTGACTTTAAAAGTGATACAACACAAACGCAGCAGAAAAATCAAATGAAACATAGGTTGCCATTTGTCAAAAACAGCTCAAAGACAGAGAAAATAAATCAATTGATACATAAAGCAACCACTTGCGTGAACTATTATCATGAATCCTGACCTGTGGAACCAGTCAAGAAGACAATTGGACTTATATCATCATCAATGTCTCCCAAATTCAAAAATATTCTCGCGAATGGCAAAAGTTGCAGCCAGTGAAGCTAGGAGCAGTTAGTTACACGTCTGTGTTTCTGGGAGCGGTGGTGTCTGCAGAGCTCTAGATGCTGCAGTGAAAGGATTTACAGTAATAGTTTGAGTGCTGCATTTATGAATGGAAAAAAATACAAATATGAATGAAAAAAACTTCACATAAGCTCTTACACTGGCAAATATCGTACTCATTTTTGGGATGAAAATAATTCAAAATGATATTAACATCAAAAGAAGACAATTTTATGAAAACTGTAGTCTATGCACATATTTCATGCAGAGAAAAGATGAGACTTCTGCTTCCGAGCCTAATTTCCTCAAGAAGCCCATACATTTTATTGTCTGCCTGTCACAGAAACAAATGAATACTACTGTGCGAGAAAGATAACCAAATAAATTAACCATTTATTTGCCTATATGTATTATATTCACAAATCTGCTGTGGTGTTTTCTAATAGCAGGAAACTTACCAAATATTTGTTCTGTGTGCCACTGTTTTCCAGGCTTTAATTTTAAATAAATGTATAGGGTATAAAAATGAAACTTTCATTTGCTTAAATAGCAGCCAGAGCCTTTGGCAATCCAGGTCTTTCTGGAGCACAGACATGGCTATCTTATTTTAAGTTTAAGGAGAAAACTGGAGTTTATCTAAAGCCTTGAGCATATTTAGGGTCAAATAACACTGAAGAATAAATGAGTGATAACATTTCCCTATGCGGTATATGAGCTAAAGATGCAGTACAAACATGCTGTTTTCATAATTTATCACTTTCCTTCTATTTTTCTGTATCATTGAGCAGAATAGAAGTAGACAAAATACACCAACACCAAAAGTTATCAGCATGAGATGCTATTTTTAAGTGGAGCATCTCTGAACTCATCGTACAGGGAATGTTATTCTACTTGTTGCCTCCCTCTGAAAAGTGTAAACACTTTAACATTACCTCATTTTTAACATCCTGGCATGCTGATGGTCACATGTTCTTCCATGCTCCAAGTTAGACTGGCAAAAATCAGAGCAGTGTAGGGGCTTGCAAGAACATGATATTTAGTGTTTGGCAGGAGTTATTATCGTGGAGAGCACAGGGAGACTTCTTCCTCACTTTCCTCCTTTATTTATTGTTTTTTCCCCTCCAAGTTCGGCATGAATCTGAAGGGCTAAAAACTAATTTAACATGACAATGTCTTTCATCACTCCCATAATCTCTGAAGTGAACACTGACAAAGACAGTACGTTTGGTATATGCTTTCCTTCTGACACTTTATAAATTACTTTCCTGTAACTCGGTTTCACCACCAGCCCAATGTCTCCAGGATGTCCTAATTTGAATGGCTGATTCTACATTCTTCAAATGTCTCCCAAGGAAAATGAGAATAAATCCCAGACTTTGAGAAATGACAAATCTCAAACAGGTCTGGAGGACAATTAGTTCCAAAGGGTATTTTGGACTGTGATTATTTTTTTTTTTCCCCATTTCATTCAGGCTGTTTTTATTTACCTGACAAGACAATAAGAATGCCTACATCTCTTTGATATTCTTTTATATCTTCTTCTATGATATGCTTTTTGCCTGTCCTTTTAAATCACCCCTTGTTAGAAATTTTTTCATGACACCATTCATCTTCGGCAGTCTGAAATTCAGATGTTGAAACCCAAGACAGCATGTTTTCAATGAACTGCTTTGACTCCCACATCTGTTATATTAGGACAATTCATTCAGAAAGCCTACGAGATCTTCAAACTATTTTTTCAATATAATTTACTTCTTATTTGCCAGCATTGTGTTTTTCATTTAGTCCAGCAGTAGTCTTTGCTACTTTGATACAGTCATCTTCACGGAGCCTAGATATATTGAGCTAAACCTAAAGAGCAGAACCATTCACCGCAAATTTTGATAACTTTTTCATAGCTATTATTTTTAGCAGATGTATCCTCAGTAATACAACTTCTGTGTTGGTGGAGAGCAAGAAATTTGCTTTTTTGGACATGTGCAGCAGTAAAACATTATCAGTGTTTTTAAAGAGTCCCCTGTGTTTCCAGTTCTGACAGCAAAATACATTGGGGTAGTGCTGCCCTTCCTCCTGCCTATCTTGGTCAAACTTAAATAACCACCCCCAGTAGATTAACAGCTCTCACTTTCCAGCTGTGTCAATGATTAGGACAGAACTGGGATTTTGGTCTGATCTGAACATAATTCTGATCATCTTAAAAACAGAAAAACATTTTTTTCTTCCAAGAGACTGACTGGAACAAGACAGAGTTATTTTGTCTTCACAGCAGTTCACGGATTAGTAGGTCAGCAGCTCCAAAGCAAGCAGCAGAAGAGCAGACAGCTGGTATTTGGGATTGCTGCTCTTTGCCCAAGAGAGGGGATAATTATTTTTCCCAGGTCTGAAGTACTGCACATGCCCAAGAGAAGGCATCCCTCCAGGGAACTGCAGAACAAGGAAAGATTTTTCAGGTTTCTTGTAATAAGGAGACTTCAGTGTCTAGGATCAGACCATTGGAGGACAGCAGAGTCCCAACAATTTGATGGCTGGATAAGCTTATAGCTGATGGTCTTAAGCACATCCTTTTTGCCATCCTGTTGTTCTCAAGACGCTGTCTCAAGATACTGTCTTAAGACAATGCAATTTCCTTTCAGTTTTCTTTTCTGTCTTTTCCAAAAAGACCTCAAAAACTTCTGTCAAGACAGATCAGTTATGTCGTGACTTGAAGACCATTCGTCAATTGCTAAGGGTCTATGTATTGTTTTACATCACCTCGTCTTAAATGGTTAAGAAACTGTTGAAGGCAATAACCACATTGCAAAGTTTTGCTTTAGATTATAGTAGCCTAAATAACAGGGAAAAACACATCTCATAATTCATCACTTCAAAGTCATGCACGATTAAAATATTCAGCTTGCAGTATATCATTTCCCATGTGCATAATCACTCAAACAGAGAGTTGTTGTATGATAACTGTCAAGTTCAATAAATCATGTGCCTTCCAATCTTCTTATTTATGTATCAAACTAAGGCTGCTATTCTTCTGAGGTTTTCTACAGAAGAAGCACAGAAAGTTGGTTACTCTGTAGTACTGAATATGCTGGGATGCAGGCCTGGCCTAAAGAGACAAAAGCAATGAAGGAGCTCATCAGCTCTTTTTCACCTCATGTGTATTAATTACCTGTGGAAGACCATTAATGTGAAAATTGAAATCTCCACAGAAAGCATTATCTACACTCTTGAGTTAGGCTGTCTGGTCAAAAAAGAAAAAATAAAAAAATAATCACTCTTCAAATGGAGGAAATAGGAATAAAATTCAGTGCATCCTTACAGGGCTTTCACATATTATGCATGAACCTTGCTCTTTAAGGTAGCAACATATTAATATCAACACAAAGAGTCTCAGAAATGAACAAAAACCCCAACATAATGGGTCTAGAAAGTATTTACAGGGTACTACAATTTTGCCATTTACTCAGGGAAGCTGGACAATCTGTGTAGCATGTCATTATCAACATATTGTTGAAGGCATTGTAAAAGGTACAAAATACACATCTAACTGGTATAGATCCTTTGAAAAATCTCCAAAACAACAGACAATGAGGAGGATACTGAGGGAGAAATCAGAAAAATTAATCTAGTAAAGACAAAAAAAAGCACAGGAGCACGTTTAAAGAAAATCTGAAAAGACCAAGAAAGACAGAACATAGTGCTGTCGTTATTAATATGCTAAACACAGAAAATCAGCACAAAATTTGAGTTTTCCTTATAAAACACTAAGGATGTGTGGCATGCAGAAAACAATAGCACACCTAATAGATTTATCTTACTGAGGTCTAAAAACAAGACGAATTTAGGCATGAGAAGAGATATAAACTGAGACTTATCATTCAAAATGATTTTGGATTTTTTTTCCTCTAAATCCAGCATGCTATGGTGCTACCTCAATTCAAACACCAGTACCTTCTGTTACTCTTATGGATTCACTATCACCATTTTTGCAAAATATTTTAAAACCAATATAATACTTAAAAAAATCCTCATTACATCTGCCCGTTTGAAGCACCTATACACCTCCATTTAACAATGCATGCTGAGGATCCTGAATCCATGTCTTGTTCCCACTCTTATGACAGCAAACAGGACGAGAGAACTGTATTTTTCTCATCAACCAGTATAAAGAATAAAAATTTTGTTTGCTCAGTAGCTACACAGATCTGCAAAACAGATTAAACCACCCTTTCATCTGCTCAAGTTTCATTTGCTGACATAGGCATGTGATTTGACATAGAGAACAGTCTTACCTATGAAATAGGCTAGCAGGATGGCAAGCAGGACTGCAGCAGCAATTGCAGATAAAGCAGCACATTTCCAGCTACAATACTTGGAGGGCTTTTTCAGCTTGAATGCATTCCTGGAAAATGTATTTCTAGGTAACAGCCTGGGAGGTGGAGTATAAACTGTTCCTGAGGTCAGTGGGTAGCCAGGGGAAGAGCTACTGAACAGCGGCGTCGTTCCAGAAGATGTCTTAAACAAGAAATGCCTGGAAAAAAGCAAGACAAAACAAAAAATGGAACTACAGTTGAAAACTGTAAGAAATCTTGTAGTTATGAAGGAAGGTTATCTCCTGTTCCTAACCCAGATGACATAAGGATTAAATTCAAGAAGTAAAATGACTTTGCATGAAGAAATAAGGAAAACGAACACTCTCACAATCCTTCTGCCACCAAAACCAAACAACTGTCACTGAAACACAGTGTCAGGATGTCTTCTGCCAGCATAACCTTCTGGATCTTTTTGTGATTAGACGCAGTTGGCCTGGATAGTAACTAAAAAACCAACATGACTAAAGTTTGAGTACGTTAAGACTGTGTCCATCAAGGAGGGGGAGCAGTCTGGTAACAGGGCTCACACTCAGATGTGACATTATAAGCCTTGGAAAAAGCTGCCAGCAAAAAATAAAATTTTAGAAAGACTATAGCCTTGCAGGAAGAGATTTTACCAGAATTAGAATTAACCATTAAAAAAAAATAATTAGGGCAGTTTGGTTTGAAGAACTAGAACTATCATCAAAAGCGCTAAGCTTAGCAGAAGTAAAACCTCTCAGACTGCCCAGACACTTGCTAAGTATCTCAAGCAGATTAATTCTGTTGTTTCTGTTTGCTTTTGAAAAGAAAAACAATTCAATTAAAATAACTGTTGGGAAATGATGATATGAAGCCGGTGTTGTTACGTGAGAGCTGCTGACACTTCTGTTCCTTCAGCCTGGTTAAACCTGACCGACAGCAGCAGCAGCAGTTTTAGCGCCTTTGGCAGCCTGCTGCTGCTGGGAGCACAGCGCTGCTCCGTGACAGGAGCTCGGGGCTGAAGCCACACAGAGTGTGAGGAAGGATGGACAGACAGGAGATGTGGTGTGAGGAAGGACGGATGGACAGACGTGGCGAGGCAGAGCAGACGTGGGTCACACGCAGACTGGCCCATCTCTCCTTCCCACTCACTGCAGCTGCTCAGCCGGCCCCCTGTGGTGCGTGGCCCTGTCAGGCCTGGACCTCAGGGTCTGCAGCAGGTGCTTCTTACTGTCCTTTTTCTCCTGCCCCAAAGCAGGAAATCACAAAATCAAACTGGAAATTGCAGTCCTTGGCACTGCCTTTATCTGAAATGTCAAAGCTTTTAACCCGGGAATGTTATGTGCTATTCAGCCAGGAAGGCAGCTGCAGTACTAACAGAAATTTTAATATAGCACTGTTAAAGTAAACTCAGATATATAATGAAACTCCGCTCCCATCAAGAATGAATGAATGAATACCTAGATATGTTTTAATAGAACATGCCAATCATACACAGTTTCAGTGAGGAAAAAAAAGAGGGAAAAAAAGTAGAAGAGTCCCACCATGGTCCACTTTGGGTATGTGAAGTATATAAAGAAAAGCAAAATACTTACACATGCAAACATGACCTCTGTCACTCTGCTCAGAACTTAATAGAAGCAAAAAGGCTGACAGAAATGGATATAAGGAAATATGCCATTTTGTCACACGTTCAACTCCTGTCCACGTATTTCAAAAGCGGAAAGTTTGCTATCTCTGTAAGAGCATTTCTGACAAAGTGGCAAACACCAGAAGATTTCATGCCATGTTAGAGTACAGTAATTACATCTTCAGAAGATTAAGAAAAAGACATTTAACTAAAGATATGTTAAGCACCCACCGAGCCATTTTGGAAAGCTGCACTGTGTTCAGAAGCTGGAAAGCAGATTAGTGGAAACACCTTACGTTACAGCAAAGCAGACCAGAATGACTGATAACATAACAGGCAACATTTTTGTAGCCCCCCGAGTTTTAAGTTTAGTTTCATCTCCTAATGGAAATAAATTGACTTGTCTGAACTCTATCCCTAAAACCAATGATCTATAGCTATATTTTTATGTGGGATTTGCCATGCTCTGGTACAACCAATTGTCTGTGGACCAAAGCTGCAAAGGAAGAACACAAGCATTTATCAACATTAATTACATTCTCTCAGAGGTAAGACTGGAAGATATTGCACAATGAATGCTTATGGAGAGAAATGATCTTGTTTGTTTGTATCCATTCACTTAATTTCAAGTAGTAGAATTAAATAATAAACTGTATATTCCACGTTCATCTATCAAATACTGTAAGGGAAAACGCATTAACCACTTCACTTAGGATTAGTATTATGATTTAGATTGGGCCTAAACATATTTTGAAAGCATGGGAATAGATTTGCTAATCTTAGCACAGTCTCTCTAGTTTCTGTGCATCACAAAGCATTTCTATACAGGATAACTACAAAATGCCATCACCACCATGCAAAGCTTCAGTAATTTAAACATCTGTGAAAGCGATGGATGGAGTCTGCATGCTGCTGATGGAAAACCAGCTGGTCCCCTAGCTCACTCAGGGCTCCCCCACAGCAGCCCCTGATCCTTGGCCCCTCGCACCCAGGCACAGCAGAGCAGGGAGCGCTGCCTTGCATGCGGCACACTGCCAGCAGAGGTGACATCTGTGGGAGAGGAGCATGCAAGGGGACATTTGTCCACAGTCCTGAGGATTACTGGTAAATGGAAAAAGCTATCGTTTGCTTTCTTCATTAATTCAGAGCTCTCTATAGCATTTATTTTCCCACAGGTCAAAAGGACCTCTGGTGTTCAGGGAATAGTGGTCTGACAGAGCCTGTATTAACTTCCATACTCTTTGAGAGAAAAATCTTTTTCTTCCCCCCTTCTTTATGGTCAGATTGTCATGGCAGCACACTGCAAGAACCAGCTGAGAAAAAAATCTATCATTTTTTGAGATGAAAAACTGTAATAGAAAGGAAGAACAAGGTACCATAACAGAAATTGCTTCTTTCACTCCTCATGCTATCCTAAGCTCATTCTGTATGAAAAAAGAAATATGGAGAGCTGTAATGCTTAAAGTGTCTTTTTCCATACTACCGTTTTAATAGGAATTAAGAAATAGAAACATTCCAAGAGATTAGTTTATAACTCGATTGATTCAAGGACTTACAAATAAGTGATCTTTAAGCTCTGATAATATCACATCCAATTGTATTTACGTGATCATGTTGTGACATTTATTTGTTGCAGAAGACACAATGCAACATGGAGCTTTATATGCCCACTTGTACGGGAACAAAAAAATCTAGTCTTCTAAACTCTTGTGCAGAAGAGTAGCCATGCCATTTGTGTCAATGAAAGCCTGAAAGTGGCTGCCAGACTCAGGCAGCAAAGTTTCATATTTTCTCACTTTTAGACAAAAAGAAACCAAAACTGTTCTAATGCTTTTTTATGCTAAGAATGAACTCTGAGTGTTAAGCTGGTGGAAGATTTGGTTGCTTAAGGGCCTCAGTCCTCCCCAAAGGAGGTTTAATAGCATGTCCTTGCTCTGGGGTTCTTGAAGGATTAGCAGCCATGCTGACAGAACTGAGGGCTCTCTGAGGGGGAGGTGACTGCTCCTCACCTCACTGCACACAGCAGGGCGCAGTATGTGCTTGGAGGTTACTGACACAAAACATTAAGCAGAGAAAAAAAGCTATGTGGGAGAAGGAAAGATTGGTTGATTAATCACATCCGAACTACTAACTTCAAATTTACCAGTGCTCTAGGTCCTGTGGCCACCACTTTTTATGGTAACTCTCCTTAAAATAATGCATAGTAGATATACATGCTCGTACTTCTTAAGAAAGAAATATTTCCAGATATACTGCCTTACATCCAAAGCAGCTGAACCGATGCGAAAGTTAAGTCCAAACGTAGTGAATTGCCTGAGAAACTGAGGGCAGCCCTCGTGGCAGCTGCAGCTCCTCACAGGGAGCGGAGGGCAGCACTGAGCTCTGCTCTGTGTGACAGCGATGGGGACCAGGGAACGGCTGGGGCTGCCAGGGGAGGGCGGGTGGGGGTGAGAGAAAGGCTCTGCCCAGAGGGTGGTGGGCACGGCACAGGGCTGCCAGAGTTCATAAAGCACCTGGACAATGCTCTCAGACACAGGGTTTGGGTTTCAGGTCATCCTGAGATGGATTCAGTGATCCTTCAGTGGAAAGCTATTTAAGACACGCGTAGGTCAAGGAAGCGGCCATTTCTCAGAAGCATGCCAACGTGCACCCCTCACTCTCAAGTGCACATTGGGGACAGGCACAGCTGCAGTGTGCACAAGAACACAGTATTTCTGTGTTTTTTTAGCTCACTGCAGAAAATGAGTTTGCAACTAACTGTGCATGATGCAGGAACTAAGGACACTCCATTGGGCATGGACACAATAATTCAGAATGGACATCAACAGTGAGGTAACACTCCTATCACTTCTATTCTCTGCTGCATAACTCTGAACACGGCAGCAGCTGCCAAGCCTCCAGCCAAGTTCTAACACCAACTTCCCAGCCCTGGAAGGGGTCGTGAATTCTTGAAGCCTGGGTTCATTACGTCCCAAAGCAATCTCTTCTAAAACATACAGAGTGTTAAGCAGAGTGCTGTGTGTTGCCTTAAGTGGCAGACCAGCTTGTGACCGCAGTCTCACTCTCAACAAAGGCACAGTTGGACACACAAAAGCACGGTAATTGAAAGCTGCCTGGCAGGAAGGTGATACGTTGTACAAAAAAGGCAGGCACCAGCCTTTGGGCACTCTGATCTGTCATGTTATTAAACAAAAACAAACAGGCAATGTTCCCAAAGCAACAGTCAAAAATAGAGTAGATTAAAGAAAAATAACAAAAAAACCCAACAACCATCTGTATTGTACCCCCGCAACATTCTTAGCTCTATACTGGATGCCTTTGATACCTTTTTACAGGACAACCTGCACCTGACCTGGGAGATGCTAATTAAGATATTGCTGGATATAACCCCCTCTATCTCATGCCCCAGCTGTGAGCTGCCAACTCCAGGGGCTCTCACTGCTGGTGTCAGGATGCGAGGCATGACATGAGCCAGCAGCAGCATCACCTCAGCTCAGGCTGCTCGCAAAGCCCGTGGGATGTGACAAAGAGCTGCGAGAGCCCTTAGAAAGGTGTAAGCTATGGAGAGAGGAAGGATTGCTGCAACAAGGATCATCAGGAGCTCAAGAAGGAGACAGGGAGAACACCAAGGTGGAAAGGCCTCAGGCCTGACAGGGAATGAAGAGCAAGGCCAGGAAGCATGTCTGGGTTGAAGTGTTGGTGTGGTGGAGCTGGTGGCACATGGAGCAACAACATGGAGCTGCAGGGGCCACTCCTGCCTTCCCAAGTGGTGTCTGTCCAAAACCAGCCCTGGGTGCCCTACAACTGCTGGTGGGCACACTAGCATTTAGCCTGCCAGCTTAAATCTTTGTAGCCTTTTTTGCCCAAGTTAGCCAATAAATAATTGTTTTAACCTTCAAATGTATGCATATCCTTCCTGCAAAGTCTCTTGGATCCCAGCTGAAGCCTGTTACACAACTGACCTGGAAACAAGATGGTAACAGTTTTTTCTTAGTTAACCACCAGATGAATCTTCACTTAAGCGAAGCTGACACCTTGTCGCATAATGAAGCTATTAAAATCTGCACTGTTGTTTATTCCCCAGGTCTGCAGCAATGAAACTGCTGCCTAACACCTGGGGAAAAGTAACAGAAAAAGCTACACATATAAACACAGAAAATGAGTTACTCCACATACATACTTAGATTAAATGGAAGTACAATCTATAAGGCAGATCTGGAAAGATTCAGGCAGCCTTTATCAGCTCAAACTATAGGACCCTACATTCACAAATACAAAAATAGTTTCATTTCATCTCTAAAGTTCTGAGAAATACGTTACAGTCAAAGTGACAAAATCCAATAATGCCTACATCTGTTATTTTGCTAATGACAATAATGACAACAGCGTGTTGCATTTCAATAAGTCTGCTAATTTTTAGCTTTCTGCATCAATAAATTTACTAATTTTCAAAACACTTCTATTTTAAAAGACACATATGTAAGCTCTTCACTAACTCTTAATACACTACTCTCATAACTAGAAACAAAGGAAACGCACTGGCAACAGGGCCAAATTAGGAAGTTATTCATGTCCATAAGAAATTCAAGTCTCTAAAATGTTTGTTGTTTTTTTTTTTTAAACAGTCTACATATAAATGTATGAAATAGAAACCTTAATAATATCATTTAGGATTAAAAACAAACAAACAAAAAAAACAAACAACAAAAGAAACCACCAACAAGAAAGGAAACAAAAACTAACATTCTAAACATCCTTGTCTCTTCCTGTGCAGCCATTCATGCTGCCTGTACATTCTTCACAACTGAAAACCTTAAAATGCAAACCAAACAGATCATGACAATATGCAATTATATGTGATCTGTAAAAATTTCTTTGAGCTTATGGGTATGTGTGTAGGAGTACATTACACAGATTTTTCAGAGCCATCAGTACATATCCTGCTTTTGTAGGGCTTCCCTCCATTCTTTTTTTCATCTCTTATTGGAGTTTATAGTTGCTATGAAAACGTAACTACAGCAACCTGCTAAAAATGACCTTTCTTCAATACTTTTTGAATTCCTGCAAGTGCATGGCCCAAATGTACATCAAGTCCCTATGGATACTTTTGATTACGCTGTACTGCCTCTTCAAAATGCTTTTGATTTTCAGACATATCCAGAATCTATCTATGCAGACCCCATTTATGTGGAAAGACTACACAACCATCCTGCAACCTTCTCAAGAACGAACAGGCAAACTGAGGTGTCAGTTCTTGCCCCAGCCTTTAACTCAGAAGGGCCAAAATTCTGTGGCATAAGTAGCTGTAGTCTTACAGTTTAAGCAATTGGTGAGAGAAGGCCATATAAGACAGAGCACAATTAGACTGAGGAGATATTTCACTGTTCCAAGTAGTTGCTTGCTGTGCCCAATATATTCTAGGAATTTGCATTAACAAAAGGAAAAGAGATTTTGTTACACTGTTCTGTTCCAGAACATTTTGCATCATACATAAAGATATCAAAATATTGAGACATTATTCAAAACAGGCAGAGAATTGTGAGGAGCGGCTGCAACTTGCAGTTTCTACTCATTCAGAAACTTCAAGTTTACACATTCAGGTCAGAAGTTCTGTAGCTTATCTTGTTGACACAATCATGGTACAATATCTGACTTAAGTATTAACAACATTTCAGATATTTAATTTCCTTCTCAAATAAATAACCAATATCTCAGCACTAAATCCCATTCTTCTACTCTGTTCTCGGACTTCAGCAAAGGCTGCTCTAGCCCATGCATAGCCACTACATTCACTGCTTCGCTGCCTGGAAGGCTGCAGCTACAAGAACACCCAGCACAGGTGTTTCCCTGCTGCAGCACGCTGTGACTTTGCATTGGTGCAAAGCGGGACGTAGCTCACGGTACCACTCCATCCTCTGATCTCCCTGTGCTCTCTCTCCCTCAGGCTTACCCACAGGGAGACTACAGTGGAAGTACTTGCAAAGAAACAAATGTAGCTTGAACCCTAGGAGCAGACAAATATTTCAAACAGCAACATGAATTATTGAAGGGCAATTTTTACAATTTTTTTCAATTTTTAAATACAACTTTACTTAAATGACCCCAGATTTTGACTGGTACTTTTGTACTACAGCCCAGAAGATCTAAGGAAACAAGGATTTCACAATTACCAGAAGAGTGACCATAGAACATCAGTGTTTCTCCTGAAATACAGGAGAAATGTTGCTATGTTGCATTCTTTACTCAAACGCAATAACAAATCTTGTTAGAAAGCTCAAAGAAACTACAAACACATCCATAAAATTGTATTTGCAGCTAAAAGATTTTGATTGAAAATATTTTAAGTACGAAACTAATTATGAGATTAAATAATAAGACTAACTTCTATTTAATCTTTTTTCTCTTGGATTAAGTACTAATTATAACCATACCAACTAAATTAATTAACATCAATATGAAGCACAGGAACAGGCATTAGCACATTAGGCAATTTTCGACAAACATCCAATCATGAAAGCTATTCTGTTATCCTCATTTATGAGTCATTTCATTTTTGACTGGCATCTGCAGATGGCCCTGTGCAAGGTTCCTGTACCAGAGATGAACCTTGCAGTGCACAGAGTGATGCAAACCTTCCTGCAGAGCCGTGCTTTTCCCCCTGTGCTCTGTGATACAGAAGCCCTCAAAGCATTTCAACCTATAAAGCAGAGTGCTGCCTCTCTGGCTGTCTGGAAGTAATGAGACCCACACTGCGATGTTCAAAGGTAGTATTTTCATCATTCACCCTCATTGAAAGCAATGATTAAAGAAGTGATAAAGAAACACCTCTTAACTGCAAAACGTAGAAACCAGCACTTTGGAAAGGAGGAGGAGGAGGAGATGGTTTGAAACAGGCTGCAAGAGGACAATAAAAGTTAAAGAGCATTACACAGCAGCTGCGGGCCTAAAGGTAAAGCAGCTAAGTACTGCAGAAATGAACCATAAAAATAGCATCACGATAGGCTACAGCGATGCATTCCTCAATCCTTAGCTAAATACATTTCAACCCTTCCATTATGTACCCTAATTTCAAAGAAAACTGAACAATTTCACAGCCAAAGCAGAGGCCTGTTGCAGCCATAAAGCAGCAGTAGACCAGGTAAGACAAAATCTGTATTGGTCTGCTTTGAACTAGATTTAACCACACCAACACAGTGGAACTAGGAACTTTGCAGAAGCATTTTTGCTACTTTTTAGCTTCACTAAAAGAAATAAGCTACTGCAATTCAGGTAAGTGTAATTACATTAAAAATAAAGTACCACAGAGGGTAAATGGAGTCCCGCTATAGTTGCCTGAAGAAAGTACATGCAAATATAGGCAAGCAGTAAACTCTACAAGAGAACAAAGACGGAAAGGTGGCTGCCACTGAAACCGTAACAATCCTGCAGAAAAAGCCAGAGAACTGATAGAAACAGAGAAATCACAGAATAAGAACAAAATTTCACTTCAGAGCAAAAGCTGGTCGCCAAAATAAGCTGAACAATACCAAAAGCTGATAGAATTGTTCCCTACGTAGATGGAGAAGAGGAACATAAAAACAGAAGCAAAGGGAGATTAAAGATGGCGTCCTCTGCAAGGCGCCCTCAGGCCTGCAGCCACCTGCTGCCAGGCACCATGCCCTCAACACCAGGTCAGGAAAGCCTCCTCAAGGACCAGCCATTCGTAAATGCACAGATAACTGCTGACAGTTACAGCAACTAATTGCTCATGATACATACTGACGATGAACAGAAGTTTCCTCAAGCGCTGCTCAGTTAGAAGGTGACCCGGTAGGCAGCTGTGCTGAGAGCACCGCCCTCCTCCTGTCCCAGCACAGCTCCACTCCTGCCCCCAGGCCTCAGCTCACTGCACGCCATGCCTGCCACTGTCCCAGGAGCCATTACCTGTCCTGCTCTGGCTGCTCCCACTAACAGTGCCGTGGTTCTCATTTCCTAGCTTATATACCTATATCTGGTCTAGCCTATCGCATGTATGCTGTAATAAATAAGAAAACAGGCCTGGAAACTTCACACTGACTTTAAATTTACTTTCCTTTTAATCCGAAAAGTAATTAATAATACAGAATTTCATCAACATATTTTATGCTTATGCTTGCACTGAATCAAAAGCCTCATTAAAAAAAAAAAAAAAACCACAAAACAAGAACATACAAATAAAGAACCTGTCATGCTAAATTAATACAAATCTGGTTAACCCTTCTGAAATCAATACTGAAACAAGAGATGGAGAAAAGAGGCATTTGAAAAATGTGCTGTCTCCAAGTGGTCTGTGGGTTTAGCTCAGCCAGCATAATACTGCAAAGGAAAGAAGGGAAGAGAAAAACATTCTTAGCAGAGAAAAAATAACAATATGCAGACACACTGCAGCATTCCATGATTTCAACACTTGGCACTGATAGGTAAAGAGGTGTCCGGAATCTAAACTGTGATCTGAGTTTTGTAGTGCTGACATAAAGCATTCCCTTCAGACAGCTCAGGTACTGCTTTCTGTTTTGTAATCAGTAATGTGACCACTTGCACATTGTTTTCAGCTGAGAGAAGAACCTACTGAAAGTAACCAAAAGGTGAAAACTGAAAGTTGTGAAAGATGGCTCTGATATAGCAGCTGCTGTCAGCGGTGGCTTTGACTCTGGGGTGCTCTGCTGCTGAGATGAACAACTGCCAACAGGGAGAAACATTCAAGTGCAATGCTCTGGAAAGAGGCAGTGTGAGTGGGATCAGCACTCACATCAAAGTAAAGCCAAAAAATGAAGGCGGAACTGACAGGATGCCAAAAGGTGTCATTTGTTTTTGTGGCTACTGGCATGAATTTAGAGGAAATACTAGCTCTAAAGAGTGCTGGCTAATTTGGAAAGTCTCCAGTGATTCTGCAGGCATAAATTTCAGCAAAATTCACTGCAAACAAGAAAAAAAAAGTCCTAATCTTCTGAGTTAATACTCTTGTGATGAAACTTGTCATAAAGTCCTGTCGGGTGTGCATGTCAGAAAGAAAAAAAAAAAAAAAAAAAAAAAAAAAAAATCAATTCTGAAGCACCTCTGGAAGAGCCTTTAGAAAGCAGCAGTCCTGTCAGGAGGCTCTCTGGTATCTCCATGTTCACCTCTGACAAATGCACCTACAGAAAACTGCAGTTTTCTGGTAGCCAGGTGTCCTGCAGCCTCCAGAAATAACAGCACTACTTTGGTCAGTAGCACAAATACATGCGTATTCTGTGAGAGTTTGTGATACAAAGCAGAACAGCATAAGGTCCAAAGTTAGTACTGGAATTGACAGTCCCCACTGGCAGGAAATAGGTAAAAAATCAGAATGTAAAGGAGCCCAGTGTTATTGCTTGGGGCTGCCAGCATTTTGACAAAGAACCATTTTGCAAATATCACAAGGAATTCTTTCCCTGAAAATGTCTGGGGCAATCTTATGACATTAGAAATGACAAATTACAGGTACCACTGTACTAAAGAATGCCTGTATGGAGGTGTAACTACACTTTGCTGGCTACTCTGCATGAAAGCTGGTAGAGCAGCCTTAAATTCCCAGAAGGCTGCAACTGAAACGTAACTCAGAGCTGTGGCAACCGAACAGCTGAAACCATGCATAAGCCAGTGTTACAAGGAGTCCAGCTGCCCTACCTGCATTCTGTGTTTTTATACGGATCTAGGCCAGCAAGATCAGTCTTCTACTATAATCTTGTTTTTCACATATGTTTTTTAAACTGAATTTTCTAGAATTCAGTAAAATTCTACCATATCAGCAAGAGGGGCAGACTCGGGTGTGCAAATTCCAGTTCTAGCACATGTTCAGTTGCTGCTCTGACAACTGCAGCAGGACTTGGCCTCGTGTCTGTGAACAAGGACATAAACACACGCTCCTGCAGAAATCCCCACAATGGCTTTTTTAAAATCCTGCTATTCCAAGCAGGCATCCGACACCCTGAATGACCACAAATCTCACTGAGAATAGTGCTGAGAACCACAGCCCACCAGACACTTAGTTATTTGACTGACCCAAGTGCTGCACCTTTAAATTTGTATGCAACTGTTTGCCCCACAGGCATCAAGCTGTTAACACATACAGAAGAGATTAGAATGAGCCTGCATGCTGGATGAAATATAAATGAAAATTATGGTACTACCAGTCTTGGATCTGGGATTGTTTCTTAAGTCTCCCAAAATGCATATTTGCATAATTATAAATGAGCCTCTGTTTGTGATTTCAGGAAGGGCAAAGCACATAGTTTTCCAGCAACACAGTCAATGTGACTTATAAGAAGATCCCCCTGTGCCTGTGAGAAGATATGCCACAATAGTACTGTTAGCTGAATACACAAGAACTGTCCACATGTGTAACAGATACTTTAAAATAGGACAGAGATGTCCACCTGTCCACCTCCCAGAGCAACGCCATTCAGACGACGCGTAGCGCACACGTTCTGATGTCAGGAACTCTCACTGTGCATCAACTAAAACCACCACTGACCCAAGGAAGAGCAAAACCCCTCATCAATCGAAGGGCACCGCAGAGTGCTGCCGGGCCCCACGACCCACCTGGTCTCCAGCGGCACGTTGCTGTTGAGCACCCAGCTGTCCTGCAGCTGCACAGACTCCGGTGTGGTCGCAAGGTCATTGGGAGCGGGAGCAGGTGCGTGGATCTGGTTGCGGCGGTTGGTGAGTGAGTTCCTGTTGAGGGAGTTGGCAGACGAGTGATGGTGGGACAGTGAGTGGTTGTGAGGAGGGGGGAGAGGTGGCCTCAGCGTTGACTGGCTGTGATGGTTTGAAGGGCCTGAAATGGAAAGAGAAAGAGACATCACAGCCATGCTGATGGTATTATTTTTCTCAGCATTTTCAAAAGACCATTAGCTGGATAAAAAACCAAAAAGCTGACCCCACAGGCCAGAAACTATGCCTGTGTGCCTTTTGGACTTGTAGCTACTGAGACACTGTTGAATCAGACCACAGACTGTCAGAAATCAGAATAAAACAGCACCTAAAGTTTGTATAGTTAGTATGCCCACAGAGACTCAACTGAGGTTTAAAAACAGTCTTTGCGGCCTCCCTGAAGAGAAAAGGAAGGAAGCAGAGCAGCGGGCAACCTTGCCCGTTTTGTACACCCACCTGGAGGGACATTTTCTGCCCTGTCTCTGTCAGGGATTTAAGGATATGAACCTTAATTCATTAAAAATAGCTTTTGAGAATACTTTATGCTTCTATAAAATTTAATCAGAGATCTTAATCTGCTTTCACTCACCGCTTGCCCATTAGGTTCAAAGGAACAGTATTTGTGCCAGTGAAAGAAGATTAAGCTCCAAATATGAAAATGCAACAATGCAATGATGGTATCTTCAATGTTCTTACATGTGATTGGGATTTAGCCTCTATTTTTCTATTTAGCAATGCCACAAACGCACATCAAGATCTGAAAATTGTGCTAGTCTCTCGACCTCTTTCACTGAAAGATGACAGAAAATTCTGGGGGGAGATAAGGAAGGGTATACACCTTTCTATTCTTTGAGTACTGACATGTTTGCATGGATAATGAAAATAAATTCTGCTAATCAATAAGGCAAGTGGATTAAATGAAAAAGCACGTGCATAGATAATAGAATAAAGAGGCATCGTTCTAGCATAGTTACTTTACTAAACAAACACAAAATGATAAGTTTATAATTCCATATGTGCAATAATTTTAATAAAAAGAGCAAAATTTTAAATAGCAAGCACTAAGTAGATTATTAACTGCATGCTTTAGTCATTATATGAAGTTGTAGTTTTCTAGTGAACAATAATCAGAACAAGTAATATTAGCTAAATTATAATCATAACGGTGTATGTTTCTTATAGAAACCAAAGACCATTTTACCTAATAAATCCATCAATAAAAGAAAGCATCACAAGAGGAAAATATTTGCAGCTAGACTGATCTATTTTCATACAAAACAATGAAGCACAGAAAAACTGTTGAAACGTTCAATTAACTGCCACATCATTAAGGCCAATATTTAAAAAGGAAAATAACTTCCATTTTTGCTCAAACAGGACTAATCCCATGTGAGAATCACACACCACGCAGCCAGGAACTGGAATAGGTGCAAAAAGGGAGGCTTCTAGTTTCTGAAGTTATGACCAAATCCCCCACTGTAACAGGGGAAGGGGCTCAAGAGAAGACACAGCTGCGTTCCCTCAGTGTGGGCAGATGCACAACAGGTGGCAGGGCTGCCTGCCCAGCACAAGGGCCTGCTGAGGGCAGCGGTGCAGCTGGGGATCTGCCACAGGACAGGGCTTGGTGGAGACAGCTCTTTCCTTCCTTCAGTGTAGGCCAGAGAAGAAACAACACAGGTCCAACTAAGACTTAAGCAAATGGAAATTGCCCTGTGACAAGACACTTCAGAAGGGAATGATAAATTCCGGATGTTGCATCTGCTGCTTTCAATCTGCACAGAAGTTTCTTTCCCTTTTTTGAAAGTCTTTATGCCTCAATGCTTAGCCTGTTTGAAAAACAAAGAAGCCTTTCATGAACACATTTTAAATTTTGGAGCTGGCACATGGGCTGGCCACCTTACTATCCTTCCCTTGGCCATCTCTGACATAAGCTTGGAAGAGACTGTTTTAGCCAGCAAAGTTAACATCTAAAATCCGCGTTTGGACCTCCTAAAACATCAGATGTCTAATCTGCACTGGGTCCTGTGCCATTCCCAAAGAGCATGCAGAGGGAAACACAGCAAGAAGAAAATGTGCTTGGACAATATCCACATGCATAGAAATTTAAGTGGAATTACTCTGCTCATGTCTGTGTTCTGGCTTTAAACAAAGCACAGCGATTTGGATTTCAATAAATGGATCTCTGTAAGCGATAAAATACAGACATGTGCCCTTGTGTTAAAAATTAATTCAGAAGATTTGTGCGCTTCCTATTTTCTCTGCAACTGCTCATTCAGTTTTGCCTTTCAGAGGATAAATAGGAAAGAATCATAAACAAAAAAGTTTTGTTCCCAGAGACATGGCAGCGACAGCTATACTGACTGAATCCTCCAACCACAAGATCACAGAGGCTGCTCTCACAAGTGAGAGAACTATGCATTCCTATTAATGTGCAATTTCTGTAAGGCCAAATAAGAACTCAATTCAAGCTACCACGAATTGATCTGCTGCAAGAGTTAGTTTGCACACAGTACATAAAGCGTACTGCACAAAACAAGCTATGTAGAAGCAGCTGTAAAACCCCAAAACAGCTGGCATAGAATGAATGTAGCATTTAATACAAAATACAAAACCAATGTCAAAATCATATAGATATATATTAAAATGTACAAAAGCTTATATGTAAATACTAAACACACACACAGAAGTGAATACTTAGGTTACTACATATATAGGAGACAGGAAAAATCTTAATACTCTGCTTCTCCATAAAGTTCTTTAAATAAATAAAAAGCAGAAGTGTGTGAACTGGAAGCTGAGTGAGGATAATTTATTTTCTAATTACGTAATCTGAGAACACAAAGTCTAACCTACATTTCTCTGAAGCAAACAAAAGTTCTTCAATTCACTTACTTGGGTTTAATCAGAAACAAGAAGCTAAAAGTGTAGAAAAGAATGCTTTGTTCTGTTCATGCTTTTATTCAGGAAAACAGTGAAACAAAACAAGCTAGGCTAGAGGTAACATTCACCTCAAGTAAGATGTGAAATACACGTCTCCTTAAAGGAAACAAGAAGCGGCAGAAAACCCCTGAACATAACTGTGTTATAAGGGCATTCCCTTCTTTTGTGTACACGAGAGCACAGAAGCTGCAGGCCAGGGCTGAACCCCAGAACATGGCTGCAGAGCACATGGCACTGCCACCTCCTCACAGCCCTGTCCTGCTCTGCTGGAACGCCCTCACAGGGTTACAAGCACTACAGCGAGCTGCTCCCAAGGATCATAGAATCACAAAGTTGGAAACGACCTATAAGATCATCCAGTCCAACCGTCTCCTCATCACCATTGCCACCACAAGCACTAAACCACATCATGCAGCACGTCATCCAGACGCCTCTTGAACACTGCCAGGGACGGCAACTGCACCACCTCCCTGGGCGGCCATTCCAGTGCCTGACCACCCCCTGAGAGAAGAAGTTCTTCCTTATGTCCAACCTAACCCTCCTCTGATACAACTTGCAGCCATTGCCCCGTGTCCTGCTCATTGCCTGGGAGAAGAGGCCAAATGCCTCTTCACCACAACCTCCCTTCAGGAGGTTGTACAGTGCAATGAGGTCTCCCCTGATTTAGAATGCACCTCTAAATGCTGCTTCTCAGCTCTTACTGCAGTTCAGACATTGCCTGGTGCACTAAGTGACACTCTGGATCTGCTTCAACAATGCCATATTAATTTCCAAGTTCTTCCAACTCTATGTAACCCTCACGTAACACCTGCACTAAATCGACCCAACACAGAGATGTGAGGAGAAGTGAAGTTCCCACTGAAGAGATCCATTTCAAAGCAGAAGCAGCAGCATCCCTGATCGAAGCAGAACAGTTGCTGTCCTGGAACCTTTGTATATAGCACCAAAAAAAAAAAAAAAGTAATGGAGATTCTACCTTAGCTATGCTGCACTATCTTATGTACCATGACTAAATGCTAGAGACAAACACTTCCTCAATCATCTCACAAAAGAACTAAAAGAAAAAACACACATTTTTCAGAAATGAACAATGCAGCAGCTTATACATATAGACAATACTAACATTGTGTGGAAACAGTGAATGAAGCTGATGCATTGAAAGATAAAAAGGAATAAACTGAAACTACATAAAATCCTTCTTAGCGAGCATCTTTATTCACATAACTGCACCATACTGTTTTCTCAAGGAAACCACATCATCTGCTCCCACAGTGAGTAATAGGTTTGTCACACAACAACAGGCCACCTTCCAAGCTAATTCCCCTCCAAAGGCAGATCACTCTATTCAGAATCGGGAAGAAAAGCACTAAAGCACTGAAGCAGCCAGGGAGCAGCAGGCAGCGTGCAAGGAGCTGCCCCTGCTCGGCAGCTGACACCTGGCTTTCAGCCCTGCTTTGAGCTAGCTGGGCTGAAACCAGGGCTTTTCATCTGCCTTGTGGCCTCTGGTTTAAGCCATACTCTACCGTTTGCTTTAGTTCTCCAAATTATTTTGTGGAAGTGCAAAGTTTAAATGGAATCTCACTGTTCGCAGAATGTTTTCAATGTACGCTGAAAAGAAGCAAGTTAAGTTACTTAACCATAACCATAGATGTCATTAACTCTCTTTCTTGTTGTAAAACCACACCATTTGCCAGGTGTTCCTTCTTTTGACCATGTTTTTAGTGTTTGAGGCAAGACTACGCTGAACAACTGACTCTGTGCAAGTCACTTACTAGTTTCTGCCAGTGCACTGCAGCCATCTCCCCTCACAACATTAGAATAAAAAACTAAATGTTTCTGCAACAAAAAAAACCCAACCCAATGAGACCCCAAAACTCCACTGCTCACACACAATATCCAGATAGTCACAGAAGAGGGGAAAGTTGAATTTATGGATAAAGTATCTGTCCAGGACTTTGTCATACTTTCTACAGCCTATGCTGATTGTGGCATCCCTCGAACAACTGAGGATGAAGCACTTGTTATCTGTATGCTTCTTTATCCTTTGCAGTAGTGCTGAAGGTAAATTACCTTACCACTTACAAGGCAATCACATACTGGTGCAGTTTGAGCCAGGAAAGCACTTTGCAGCTCTGGCTCCCAGCCTGAAGGGCACGAGTTCATCACACAGGAGGCAGAAAAGGCAGCAACCGAATTAACTTGGCCAGACTGGAGCTGCTGTTGCGCACAGAGAGCACGGCTGCCACTCCATCATGCGACTGGAGGTGCTGAGGGGCTCAGGGCAGACATCAGGAGCACCCAGACACGGCCAGCTGCAGAAACAGCAGCTTGCTCCCAGCGCAAAGGAAAGCAGGCATGGCCGCTGCACGAGGTGGGTGGGAAAGTTGTGCACACTCACATGGGAGAAGACACAGATGCAGGACATTACCCAGAGTCTGCCCTCAGGGACTGCAGGCACACAGCCCATTTTCTCAAGTAAGTTTCAGACTAAAAAACACCACTCTGAAAATAGTACTATCTGAGATGCTACGTACAAATTATATTTGCTTAAATACATGACTTAAATATGCATTATCTCACTGCATGAGGTACACCGGCTGCACAAAATTATGGTTAGTCAATGGCAAAACACATTGCTCTAATAATAATGCTTTATGTAGATTTGGTGCCCCGTGGTAGTTCTACCTGCATATATATATATGCATATATAACTGTATATGTGTATATATATATATATACACACACATACACACACACACACGGAGGTAGGCGTACCATTTCCAATTTTACATAACAGAAAATGAGTCACCGAGAGGTTAGAGAGTCATCTTTCCAATTAAAAATAATCCATGCACTTCACATCTTTCCCAATCAAACTTCTCATTTAATTTTCCAATAATGAAATAGATATAAAACATATTTCAGAGATACCACGGGTGTATTTATCTTCAGTCTGGATGTATGACTTCTGCCTGAAGAGGGCACTGATGTAAGAACTGGAAAGAAAAGCAGGCATATGTATTCCTAAGTCATAAAAATAGTTAACCGTTGCCACAAAACGCACCATCCAGAATGCTAAATTTTGCTCTCTATGCTTGGTTCTACAGAACGGGAAAGAGCTGTACCCTATCTAAAGTCTTACACAAACACTCTCCAAAGCTCATTCAATTTGATACACTGAGAATCACACCAAAGAGAAACTGAAGAGATTTTCCTGAACAGCATACGGAAACTTCTGAGCAGAAGTATTTTGGCCAGCAGCAGAAGCCTGGTGACATTTTTGTGACAGGAGTGCAGCTTGAAAGCTGCTGTTTCCCTCGATGGTCCAAGGGGGAGCCTGAAAATGCTCACAGTGACATAAGAATAATTACACTGTAATTTCCAATTCATTGTGAGCCTGTAGTCAGGTGCAATAGAAAGTCATCCCTGAAGCTATTACAGCAGTACTTTGGATTTTATATCACCCAGTTAGCTAGCACACAAAGCTGCTTTCCACAGGTGTAAAAGAAATGCTAGTCACAGGTGCTTTAATGCAACGCATTATTTTCATCACTTCAGAAACTTTACAGAACATATTATGTAGTGTCCAAAACCTTCTGAAAACTAATTATTGCATCTAAAATCATTTATAAAATCTATAAGAAAGTGTCTCAAAATAAATTACAGAAGGTAACTGCACCAGAGAGGAGATAAGGCAGAAGATAAAGATCTGTACGATGCTCTTCTGTTGGTATGGGGGATGAGAGTGTTTTTCCAGAATTATTTACAGTATTACTCTGTCAGCCCAAGCAAAGAAGAAAAATTTGTGTACACTGTGTGGAATAAGTAGGAGAATAGTGCATAAAGTTTTAGTAAACAATACTGAATATACAGTGCATTGAATTGGACTTCAATAAGCTGTTTCAATTTTTAGAAGCAAGATAAATATGAATGACTACAAGTAAGAAGCAAACTTTTGCCTCCTGCAGGGAGCTGTAAGTTTTGTGTGACTGGCACATCTCCTACAGGCACAGGAATGTGCTTCTAGCTCTGTTAGTTGGCACAGGACAGAAATGAAAGTCATAAACCGTTGGACTAAGAAGTCCTACAGAAGTTGCCTGGCTTTTCTAAGTACTGGGGAGTTTAACTTCAGGTACCACAGACAATGGGCTCTGCTGCTCAGAAGATGAAAACACAGGTTAATGAGTACCAATGAAGGGTGTTGTGAGGTCGTATATGAAAGCCTTCACACAAGTTATCATCAGCTCATCAGCAAATAAGACAACTTACTAAGCCAACAGTTCATATGAGAGCATTACCCCATACCTCTCCAGTATGAAAAAGCAATGGAATTTCAAACCAGAAGAGATCACCTAATCTTACAGGCAGACACCTACCGCTAGAGTGGTCCCACACTACTAGAACAAGAAGGGGGGTTCGAGGCAGGAACATCTTTCAGCAATGCTGCCTGTCTCTGGCGTCAAGAGGACAGCAAATACCCTGGTTCCACATGCTGTCCATAGAGCACACTTTTTAAAAGCTGCATCCCAGGAGATTGGGATAACACCTCTTACCTGCCTGTCTTTGTATCACGGCCATGATTTTATTTTTCTAAGAGCAGATATGCAAACAGACTCAATTAAAGAACCACAGAAAATATTAATAGCAGTTATTAATTGAGTAACGAGGGAACAGATTCAATTTTCTATTTAAGATATAACAGTAGCGATGATTATTGAATTATGTGCTACATACATAGAAGTACACTGCATATATATACACACATAGATAACATATACCAGTTTCTGAGACCATTACAGTCCAAAGTGGAGTTGAGTACTGTGAAAAGAAAAAAGTTGTTGGGCGCTATGCTGCATCCACAGTAACAAAGGATTTACAAACAGGAAAAGGAGATAACTGCAATACATTATCCAATAAAAGTCATAGGAGACAGTGACACTAGATAGATACCAAAATTGCAGTTTGGCCAAAACCTCTACATAACAGTCATTAAGCTTGCAAAAGATGGCTAACAGCTTTATCAAAGGATAACAAGTAATCAAGATCTACATTTGAAATCTCTGCTCTAAAGTGTGTGTGAGTTGCCTAAATTCCTTGGATAGCAGAGTTTCGTGGCAGTTAAAGCCATAATGTGAGAGGTGAGTTTCAGAAAATCCAGAGACCCAGGGCAAAACTTTTTGACACCGATGTTAAACTGCAAAACCACAACAGAGAAGAAAAGGAGATGAGGAAAATTCTGTAGTATGTCAAGGAAGTCTGCTGCTTTGAGACACTGGGGCAAGGCACAAGTCAGCAGGAAGGAAGGAAGAAGACACTAAATAGCTGTTTCCTGTGAGATCTCATAGTAGCTTGATAATAGTCTCCCAAATTAGAAGGAGGATTCTAGTGTCTCCAGAGGTATCTACAGAGATATGTTCAACATTTAGGCTTTTCTGCACAGCCATTTATCAAGTACATTTTTAAAGGAATGTTCAGATACACAAAAACCAAATTTAAGAAATTACAAAAAAAGACAATTTTTCTCCTAAATATCTCCAGGATTTTAAGTGAAGGTTATTATCGTGTTATTTAAAATGTAATAATAAATACATTCAATGTTTAATTAGTAAATTAGAGCTATCAACAAATTAAAAAAATAAGCCTTATCTAGCAGAAGGGCTGCCAGTAGATATCTGTGGCTCCCTATGACAATAGCAGCATATTTTAAAAAAGAATGTTTTTAAGATTAATTAAGATTCGTTCATTTTTACTACTTGTCTTGCTCTCTGCATGTGTGAAAGATTTTCATTTACACTCATTTATCATCTCAGGCAACTTCACTGATAAGGAAATTTATTCTGACAAAAAAAAATAATCAGACTGTGCCTTGAGAAGGTTATCGCTGATGTTGCTACACGCATATGGCATCTAGATCAGGAGTAAGTATGATCTCTTCTAAAACACAGCTCTCTAACATTATGTTTATCTCTGACATATTCACAAAGGCAGATGGATGTCCAGGCAGCAAAGATCCTGTTTGAAAGCAGTACTTTTGAATGATGTATTCACAAATGTGGGAAGGCAGAAGAGGTGTAGAAATAAAAAGTAAAGCATTAGTTTAAAAAACATCTTAGAAACCAAAAATCTAGAACCCAGTTCTTAACTGCCAAAACTGCTCTTAGTGAATGTTACACTGAACTTATCACTACTAACAACCACAACATGAAAATAATGACAGCAGTGTTCTCTAAGACAACGGACCTGTTTCCTTTATAGTGCTTCTTTTACATAAAGCCTCATAAGGTGAGGATACAAGCAAAACTTGGAAGAACATAAACTGAAGCACAGAAAGTAATGAGGTAATACTGAATTGTGTGACCAAAACCCAGTGCTCTGGTTCCAGCTTGGTCTCTTCCCTATCCAAACAAGCCTTCCCTGTCTGGCACAGCCATTTCTCTAGTCATAACAAAATAAAACAGAAGAAAACTAATTCCAGTGTGTGCTAATGGAAAAGTAACATGCTTAGATTTAACTATTATATCAAATACTTTTTATTTTTTTCTCATGTGGATCGCTTAACTCATATTTCAGTAGAGAAAAAAGAAAATCATACAGTATCCTTGGTTGGAAGATCTTTTAGAATCAGAATGGCAGTTTTTACATTGTACGTAGATTTACAATTGCAAAATATCCTTCTGCAGAACCTTATAGGCAGCTGCTAAAAAAGCAAGCAACACAACAACAACAACAAAAAAACAGAGCTGATCGTAAGTTTTCCAAATGATACGTAACAAAAATCCTAGCCACTGGGGAGGAATACATTTGTAAGCTAATGTCTAATTAGTACATTTTGACAAAAACGTAAAAGCAAAAGCTATCCTCTGCAGGGCTCGAGAGTCTATCATCATTAAAGCTTAAAGACTGTTCCATGCATATTTTCTGCATCAGAAAGAAGTAGTCTGGAACAAAACCCAAAGTACACATCTGTGCAGGATTCTGATAGACATCTTGATCTGGTTACACTACTTCAATTTACTTGCATATTGTCTGGTGCAAGCTCAGGGAAACACGGCAAGCTGTGCAATGAAGGGAGGGGAAGTGTTGCAGTCTTTATATTAACTGAGCTCTAAATTTATGAAACACTCAAGAAAAAAATTATTAAATTATTCATCAGCGATAAGACAATTAAGAAGCAAACTAAAGGGGAAAGTGGAAGCTTGGTCCTGAGGGAGAACAGCTGGTCCTCTCATTAAAAGTATGTTTTGGCAGCAAAATACCCCCCGAACAGAGGGAACCTGCTGCTAAAGCAGCCACTGAGTCAAATTTAGGAGCAACTGACAAAGAAAGGCTTGTGTGAACAGTAAGGTGGGTGTATGCTGGGTATAACCACGGCTGGTGCGAGCTACGCTTCCGCAGAGTGTGGCAAAAAAAAGGTGCTGGGATGTAATTTCACTCAGGAGCCACAGCTTGAGACAGTACCACCATCAGTCTTTGGGCAGCTTTGCGCTGCTGTGCCAAGCTGCACTGAAGTGAGCTTAAGAGTCACATAGAGGTGTCACTTACTGCAGCCCTTACTCACACACTGAATGCAGCAGTGAGGAGGGCAGCTGAAGCCCTGAACCACCCCTGTGTCCTGTTTCAGATCTCACAGTGGGCAACAACCCGTGGTCAGGAACAGCACTTCACCTCTGTGCTGCGACTGCGTGTGTGCCATTGGAAAGAAAAGGGCACAGCACAATGGTAATTGCATGGGAAGCCATTCAGAATTGGAAAGGAGAAGGAAAACAAGGAAGGGAAGAGAAAGGCAGCAACTTGGTGCAATGACTGAAAGGAGTAAAACAGCATGCACACAAATACAGCAGCATGCTGCCCTAGCAGGCTGGTTTACAGTGCCAGAGCTCTGAGGGTGTCTGAAACATTCCTCATTAAATACCATAATGTTTTGATGGCATAGAAATGCAAAATTGGATACTTCATCTTCATTCTGTACACTCGTGCTTCTCTGATAGATAAAAGAAATCTCCTCTCTAAATGCAATCTTCTCCATTCGCATACTTGCCCATATACATGGAGCATCATTACAGCTAGAAGTAGAAATGCATAATAGTTCTCTTTCCTAATCCAATAACTCTTCTTTCAACGGTTACTTGAATTCCTTCCAAAGACTCAAATATACTCCATATCAGGTAGGAGTTCAGACATATAGTGCAGTCTCAGCCTACTTCAAAACCTGATACAACATAAAGAATACATTAGATTTCATTTAAAACTCCGATCTTTCTATACCTGTTTGTTCACAGTTGTACCTGTTTGGGCCAGTGGGCAAAATAAACATTTTAGCCTTTCCTACTGCTCCAGATATGTCACACTGAAGAGCTTTTTACATAAGAACAAATGGCACACTACTAGCTTTGTCACAGTTTCAGGGCCTTAGTTACGAATACTTCAGATGATGCTCTAGACAGAAACTCAAATGATGCAGATTCTTAATCTTCAGATGAATAGAAGAGAGATTTACAGATTCAGCTTGAATCTGTACTATATTCATTTACATTAGCTGATCAAAGAAAAGGGAAGCAAAGACAAGGTAGATTTCTGAAATGATCAGACGTACGCATATCAAGTTAAAAATTTATTAGTCACTTGGGCATATACATGTAATGAGTGTTCAGAAGTACACAGGGCAACACCCTGCTATACAAAGATGATTTCTACATACTCAGGAGAAAGCACTGAAGGGCAGAAGCAAAGCAATGCTGGGGCCCTGAGCTGGGCTGCCAGCAGAGCCCGGTGCAGAGCAGAAGGTACAGGCAGGGCCCAAGAGCTCTGGGTAGCATCAGGTGGCCCAGAACCATAGAAGCAATGAGGGAAGACTAGGTGGAAGCAGCAGTGCCAGAAGGAGAAGGCAAAGAACATGACAGGGGAGATGCTGCCCCTGGGGTGAGAGTGAGCAACAGCAATGGGAACCAGCAGAGCAGAGCAGATAGGTTAAAAAAGAAGGTAAATAGAGAGGTGGGGAGCTCCTCTAGGAGACTTTGTCTCCTCCAAGACACTTCAGGCAGAACGGAGGGCAAATTAAAGAAGAGGGAAACAATCAGGAGAGCTGCCAAGAGTGGGACAAGGGAACTGCTTAGGAAGGAGGAATGCAGCACTGACCAGGGTACGTCAGCTCCATACTGCTACATGTCTGCACAGCTATCCATCTGCACCACATCTACCTATGTTACGACTTCAGACATATCTCTACCAGTGATTACTTCTAAATACACACAGCTGTGCAACAAACTGCTGCGGCAGTGGCAATGCAAGAGCAGGTGGCCAGGCCTCGGGGCACATTTACCTGGGGAAGATGCAGCCTACAGGACATGGCTGTGATGCTGCTCTGGCAGCTCATGGGTTGTGTGCCTCTCCCTTAGTCCTAATGACACCATCTTGTTTCCAAATTCATAGATGTTACTGGGAACTCCTGTGCCACACACATCCTAAACATCAATTTCATTTCTGAGGGTTTTAAAAATAGTAACCCAATAGGTACGGCCCTGTAGCACAGAAAGTTAACAGAAGATATTTTCCTGTACACATAATTGTTTTTCAATGTCGCAGCGTTTTCAATCCTAAATTCTTCCCCTGTTTTGAGGAGTCGGTTTTACAACAAATGCAAAACACAACAACAATGACCTATGGTCTTAAGCCATGTTGAAGAAATCATTTTAATCTTGTCACCCAAACACAGCGTTTGAAGTGTCAGCCTGAGCCAAGCAAAGACCATTAAAGGAATTATGTCAGCCCCAACACTTCACAACGCGTACCCCATTCAAAGCAAGCAATGACAAGACAAAAATGACACTTCCACATTTCTATACTTTTCCAAAAAAATAGATTGCTTCTTCCTAGGGAAACATAAAGAGATCTGTCTCTTCTTCACACATTAACAATTAATATGGATCCCGCTTATAGACATCTGTAACGCTTTGGGCTGTATTTATGGTGTGATAACTGTGTCATTTTGAGACAGCGCACCAAGATGATAGAAAGACATAACTGAACTGTTCACTCTTGCTCCTATCTAAGGGACAACACTGTTATCTTGTTACAAAATACTGCCCCAAGCAATAAAAAGTTTCATAAATCTTTTTCTACCAGTGTTGTCAGCTTCTATTTTTGCCTGTGGCTGAATGTGATTATCATCTGTTTTCACCCTACAAGAAAACAAAGTGATCTAGAATATAATGACTGGGGAACATTTTGGAGCCCTCCTGAGCTGCAGGATGCTTCCAGCTGCTAGCATAGCTGATAACGGACTTAATAGAGCTAATGATTTCTAATACCACTAACACAAGGCTATTTTCACAGTGGGTAAATAATGACTCTTTTGTTTTGGAAATAGTTAAGAAGTCATGTAGATGTTTGATAAGTACACAATACAGTATAAATGGAGCAATATTTGGGTAACTAATGGTGGATTACACTAGAGCTAGAAAATAATATACATTTCTGTTTCCTTTTAAGGAACTTAAAAAGTTTATAACCCTGGTAACACCACTGTGACAGTGAGGAGATCTCACTGTAAACAATTAAAAGTAATGTCTTAATCCATGCATAAAAAGGCATCCATTTGCTTCAGTGTACTGCATCCCTGTTTTTATGTTGCTAATTAATATTACCAGTCTTCACCAGAAATAAAATAAAAACTAATTGGATAGTAAAAGGAATTTTCTTAAGGGTTGAACCCAAAAAACACACAGATGAGACAAATGATGAATGCTGTGTCTGCCTACAGTACTTTACTTGGTCACGACTGCATGTTTCTGATGAGCACTGTTTGCCTGGCTTGCTCCCCTCCCATGTGAGAGTGGATAACCCACGTTCCCATTCAAAGGCCATGTGTCCACTAGGAGAACCCCACTTCACAGGCCACAATCTTCCAGCTTTTCATTTCTGTGAAATCATATGCGATTTTCTTTTCTATGATATCCTTCCCTCTCTTCCTTCTCCCTAGAGATCACATACCCATGTATGCTACACATACACAGTCCATTTTCCTTGCAGTACCTTGAACATGGTTTCGTATTGCAGTTGTTACGGGGACTGCTGGCATGGCTGTGCCAGCTGACTGCAGCTGAAGGGCAGCACTCAGTGCCCCTCCTGCCCCACCTCTGCCCTGTGCCCCAGCACGGCTGGGCAGGGAAAGGCACCGGCTGCTGCAGGACTGTTGTCACCTGCATCCTGGGCCAGGCTGGAGCAACCTCCCCTCTCTCCATCTGGTTTTAAAGCCAGATTTACTGTGAAATTCTGAGTGGTTGAAAGCATGGCTATTAATGAGAAGATTTTTGGCCCTGTGAATTGTCTGAGCTCTGTTCACCAACAAACAGCATTCATTAAACGGGACGGTGTTCTAGCATGCTGTATAATCAATGGATATCAAGATGTTACAATCACAAAACAAGAGAGTTAGGCAAAGTAGATTATGATAACAGAAGAGAATAAATGGAAGGCTTACCCTTAGTTGGGCTCACCACAAAACACCAGAAGGAGGGAACTCCAGATGAGATCCTTCCTCGCTGGTAGCCAGCTCTTAAATAGGTCTAGGTGAATTGCCTTCACCTGTGCTCCTCTGGCTGCCTCAGGGCTCGCCTCAGGTGATCAATCAGAGGTTCAGGCCGTGGCTCAGCAGTTGCCATACACATGCTCTGTGTTCCTGCATCACCCAGAACTGGCAGCATCAAGCTGCTTACAACCCAAACTTCTCAACAAGCAGAAAGAAGATTAAATGTATTTTTTGCTAAGAAAACGATAAATCATATAATTCAAGCTATATAGAGCTCCTTGAGTCAAAATGAAAGAAGTATTTGATTATAGTCCAAACAGTGCTATAAATAATATAAAGTAACGAGACACTATCCACCCACTGTAAGCTTGATAGACTTTAGAAAAGCATATAACTCCTATTGTGATTCATTTTCACATATCTTGACATATTACAGATAGCAAGCAAAAATATTAAGTTTATCAAACTGTATTTCAAGGTAGAATTTTTACAGTTAAGCTAAATGCAAACTTAAGCAAAGAGTCTAATACAGGCACTGGTGTCAAACTGAGAATGCAATCTTTTCCCTTGTTTGTCACTGCCATCATTTCATTAGGACAAGAAACTGTAGATTGGAACAACAGAAGTATTTCACGGTCTAAAAATTAACGGTAGATTTTGTTTGTGCAAGTGAGACAGCATTTCTAAATGAGGTCAAACATGTGGGGGATGCCACAAGATTGTTTCACATCACAAATAAATCAGGTTAAATATCACCAAAAATAGATCTAGCAGCAACTCTAGATTCCAAATCAAGTTTTGTATCAGAAGCCCAAGAAGTAAAGGGTTTGTAAATTCTTGTACTTGAGAGACATGAACAAGCCAAAGGATGAAATCACAAGGAAACGACACCATGCTCAGTGTGACTGCTGCATTCACCGACCTGACTGACCTGCTCAGATGTTAGTCTCCCTTTGTATACTGACATGGAAACAGGAAAGCCACCAGATGCAGTTGCCCACGTATTCTAAATAGTAATGCCTTCAGACAACATTAGCTTTTATACAGTTTACTAAATACTAAGGTCCAGAATTCAGCAACTTGCTTTTTTCTGTTTGTTTGTTTTTTGTTTTTTCCAAATAGCACTCAGTCCATGATAGAAATTCAGGATACATTAAAATGAAGCTAAGGCATGCATGCTGTAGGGTCTATACATTCTGAGAACCAAGAATGTCAAGCTAAGTTGAGAACAAGATGGTTAAGCTGCTCAAAGAATAAGAAGCCTGGATTATCTAAATAAAATAAGCAATAATATCATAGGGCAGAGATACTTCACATGCTTTAATGCATAAAAATTGAAAAAAAAATAAGAACTTTGGAGACCAAGGAGCTCTTCTGTATCAATATAGAAGATGCAATGCCAAATAAAATTAGATTTAAGCCTGTAGATTTGGAATTTATGATAGGGATAGATAGCTGAAAGAAAAAGTAATAACAGGACAGGAAATAAAATGCATTCGTTATTTAGAAAATGTTCATGAAATTGAGAGAATTCAAATAGTGCTGAACACAGAAGGTCTTGAGAACTGAGACAACATAAGGGAATAAATATTGCTAAGTTCAAAATCTACCTTACTTTGCTAAAATAATTAGAATAAAATATATTGTGAGGTCCTTTGAAAGGAATGAAAGATAGATAACAGGTGGTGGGACAGGAGATGGAATTCTGCATTGACACATTTGGTGTCAAAATTCTTCTAATAACTGCTGTGCTTTTGCAAACAATCAGTATTATAAACAGTTTATGAACATACTTTGGTAAATGGAGTTGGAGCTTCCTGTTCGATGCAACTACTTTGCAAAAACATATTATTCTTTTCACACATGAGCCAAGCCTGTCACTGGCTTATGATGCTCAAATGAACGGCAGCATCAACTGAGTAAATAAAAGACACACAGTAATGCACTGTCTTTACTCTTCCAGTACTTTTTAATGCTTCGCTGTTAGAAGCAACACTCTTTTGCTCTTCTTTTCTTTTTTTCAGTAATTCACATGATCCATACTAGCTAGTTCAGTATAACATACTCACTCTACAGATGTTATGAGAGGATGCATCTTTCTTCTGAACTTCAATTAAAAGCAAAAGGAAACAAAGCTGCTGGTCAAGGAGATTCTGCATACTAAATGAGAATAAGGCATCTGTAGGTCATAAATTTAAGAGCTACAGTGCTACAAGCATTCTTTATTCACGTCTGATAAGACACACATGATGTCTGCCACAGTTGTTAGAGGGATGTGGAAAAAAAAAGAAAAAAGAATCTCATGATTCATAAAGGCTGGAAATAGTCCATCACTTATTTGTGGTCCCTGAACTATCTATCTGGCACATCACTGTCAGTCTTCTGTGGCATCCTGCTGGGTTGCTTTCAACCCATACTACAGTACAGCAGACCGCTGAAAAAGGAAAAATTATTTCCTTTTTATTCTTCCTTCATGACACACGCTATGTACTCCTCCAAACTGTAGCTATTTTCTTCAAGTAAAAACAACAATAGTCAATATTGGACAAGAAAGAAATGGGAAGAAAATGTAAGCGGGAAATGCTGTCACCAACAAGGATGCCACAGTGAAGGAAATGCACAAACTGTGTTCCTCTTCTCTGATATCTCATGAAGTTGGAGCTACCAGAGCTGAACGAGGCAGGGGAATGTTACCTTTGTTTATCTTCCCATGTACATACATATACACATAGGTAAACACATACTGCTGCCATTGCTAAGTAACTTAATAAAGAATTTAAATTCACATTGCGCTTCCTTGTGACATTTCTCCTGTTCCTCTTTCAAATTCTGACACAGAGGCTTTCGCTAATAAACATATTCATCAGTTCCTACTGAGCTGGTGTCTGCTGTCTGCAATCAGTCACCATTTATCCCTGGATGTACATGAACACAAAGCCATTTCCCATCCCCACCCTATTCCTCAGGCTTTCCTTCTGAGAAGGCACTGCACGGACACCATCATATTTTGTAACAAATGGCGAACTCATGGTGCATGAAATTCACCCCAAGCAAAACAGAAGCGCCACTGAGGCCCTTGCAGGCTGCATGCCGAGTCACAGAGGGCAACACGTTCATGTAGGGAAAGGAGCGGGCAGGTACCCAGGTAGCACACCTCTGCATCACTCACTATTTCATTAGCTCCCCATTTTCAGCCTTCACACCTAAATTGATCTATTGAGTATTGCAGAACACTTTTTACATGACTGCTCCCTGCTCTGCTATTCTGACTGCTCTCATTATTCCTTCTTTCCACAGAGAGACATTCACTGCTCAGTATGTAAATCTCACTCGTTTCAAGCCTTTGCTTACAGCTCCACATCTGTCAGTACGCACATATTAAGACATTTTTTATGTAGAGAACTATTTCTGAAGTTTTGGGGAAGGAATTGAACACAAACAGTTAAAATGATTACTAGTAAGCTAACAATCCACAGGAAAAAAAAAAAAAAATAGCAGCTATGTAAAGCTCCAGAGCTTCCCAAGGCCTCTGGAAATCCAAATGTCTCTTGCCCAAGTCTCGTTTCACTATTTTAGAAATCTACAAAACATTAATCTTGCTTACCAACTCAGCCGTGCCTGAAATACAAACAGAAAGAAGAGCACGCCTTACCGATGAAGGGCAGCACCCCTCGGACTTCACTTAGCCCCCAAATAGCAGTAAGGAACAACGTCTCTAAACTACAGTGTGCTTCCATTCTGTGCCTTCCTGTCTACTGCCATGATATTCTCCCACGTAAATCAGACTTATTTATTCATAAGCCCTGGCACACCGTTACTTTTGTCAAAACCAGACTTGTGCATGCAGTCATCTCTGTGTTCCTGTAAACTAACTGGAAAAGCAATTAAGATTCCCCAGCAATTCAGATGGGAAGGGGAAAACCATCACAGTGTTGCTAACACAATCTCTGTAGGCGTACGCTAGTGCAAAATGACTGCATCTCTGTGTAGAGGGAGATAAGAGAAGTGACACAGATTAAAACAAATTGTTGATCCATACCAGAGAGGAGCTAGGCAAACAATAGCAGTAAAAGCATAAATGTCAATTTGGGATGATAAAGGATACAATCTAAATGTAATATGAGAGGCCTTCAGACAAAAGGAAGAAACAGAAATTACACATTACTAAGGAACCAGATGCAATCGACAAACACACATGTAAACACAGACATGAATATGCATATGGCAAAATTCAGATCACAAAGCTGATTGCACAATAAACTAGATTTTATATTAAAACACCTCACAATCTCCAAAATGTATGACTAAAAGATTTGAAGAAACAAATTGTATTTATGGTTGTGGTAATTTTGTTTCCATTTGGAGCAATCTGCAAGTATCTCAGCGTGCCTTCCCTTCCACCCCACATTTTCATCTTGAGGGTTACCACTGTCCTTAAACACTGACACTAGTGCCAGATCCTTTCCTGCAAGAAGTTGGCTTCACTTCCTGGAAAGAGCTGTCAAAAGGTTTCTGTAATTGCTTTCATCATCCTTTCTTCTCTTTCCTTAACATGTCGTGCCCTACACCAGTTTGCCAAATGAATTAATGTATCAAAGCTTCTTTAAATAATCTTATGCTTATTCTAGCCTAGACATTGGTGACAAAATCAGTTTCATTCAACCTGAAAACTAGTCAGTTGCAGAGAGCTGCTAAAAGACCTCTCCAAAATTCAAGTGAGGTCTGTATCAGGTCCCAGGCAACAAACAGGACCCGAGGAAATAGCTGCAAGTTGTTTAGATTAGACATGAGGAAAAACTTCTCTCAGAGAGTGGTCAGGCACTGGAATGGCTGCCCAGGGAGGTGGTGGAGTTGCCGTCCCTGGCAGTGTTCAAGAGGCGTCTGGATGAGGAGCTGTGAGATCTGGTTTAGTGCTTGTGGTAGCAGTGGTAATGAGAAGATGGTTGGACTGGATGATCTTATAGGTCGTTTCCAACCTTGTGATTCTATGATTCATGTAAAATATATAAATTTCAGCTGTGGAAATTAGAGAGAGAAAAGCACACATCACATGCAATCTTCATTCTGTATATATGATGCAGAGGGAGGAAACAGCATAGCATAGGACAAAATCCACATCATTTCAACATCTGCGCTAGCTGTTCTTGTGTTATATCGTGCTCCTAAGTGGTGTGCAAATCAACAAATGCCAATACAAAAAAAAAAAAAAAATCATTGATGAAGCAGCAGGTTAGGGCATCTGCACTGTGACTGCTAGAAGAAGCCCACATGTGTTATTTTAGTGCAGTTGTGAATGCCAGTGTGTGGTGGTGGAAATAAAGCAGTGATTCTACACCCCGCCATGGGACCAGAAGAGGGAGAAAGCAGCCAACAGCCTTGTCAATAACACCAAGACATTTTTTTTCTGAAAGTGTCTTTATTTTGTCTCCAAACAGCAGGCTGGGAGGCAGATGTTGGCCTCCCAGCCCCCTGGAGGCGTGCTTTGATGGCAGTGGGACGAGGCCTAGCGCCGTCGTCGGGGCCGCCTCTTGCGGGGTGGGGGGGAATCCTGGGGGCTGCTGCGGGCCTTCCTCTTCGTGGCGCGCCGGGGCCCCCCACACGAGCGGTCTCTGCTCGGGATGGAAGGGCCCGCAGCTGCTGCCTGCCTTGGCTCTTCCTGCGGCTCCTCTGCTGCGGTTGTAGTGGCGGTGCCGGGGAGCCCAGGTCCCCAGGTGGAGCCGCCGAGCAGCTCCTCGGTGCCAGAGGCAGGAGGATGCTGATGGGAGGTGCTGACATTGGGGCTGGCTGCAGGGCCGTCCTCCCGCCCTCGTGCAGCACGGCCGTCCTGCTGGTCCAGCTGGCGGCGGATCAGGGGGCCATACAGGGCTGCGGCGATGCTGATGACCTGCTGCACAAAGGGCACGATGTCGCCGTGGGTGATCACCTGCAGCTCCCGTACCAAGGCCGCCTGGTCGAGCCCGTGCTCGCACAGTAGGTTCACCGTGGTCCACAGTCCCGCTTGCACCTCCCACCAGTTGTCGCCGGACATTACCCGGATCACCTCCTGCAGCCAGAAGAGCAGGGGAGCGAGGTCTTCCCGATGTTGACCGAAAAACGCAGCCCAGACCTCGGCAGGGAAGTTGTGCTCCGGTGGAATGAGCTCCGGCTCTGCAGGCACTGGCTCTGCAGGCACTGACTCTGCAGGCCCCTGCTCGTCCTGCAGGCCATCATCTGAGTGTCCCGTGGGCTGCGGGATGGGACACTCAAGATAATCGTCATCCGCCCTGATGGAGTAGCGGATGGTGATTATGTTGTGCCCACATATGGCACAAGTCGGCTTCCTCTGGGCCCACCAGATGGCACAGCCATAGCAGAGCCGATGCTGGCAGGGGGTCACATGGGTGACATCCTCCCGAACTTGCCCGCAGACGGGGCAGGTCCAGTTGGATGGCACGTCCATGGTCCTGGGCTCTGCGGTGGGCTGGGGAGAGCTGAGGTTGGAAGCTGCTCCCCTCGCAGGTGCTGCAGCAGGCAGAAGGTATTACAAACTGCAAAAGAGAAAGAGAGGCCATGGTCGCTTGCTGCCCCAGGGGCAGGCAGCAGTGATGCCCCCCCCCGGTCCCTCAGCAAGAAACCCTCCCGGTCCCTGTTCTCCACCAGCTGCTGCAGGGGCCACGTCCTGCACCTCTCACCTCTGCTGCTGCAAGTGCACCTTGCAGAGCCCCAGCCGCCTGAGCCAGGCAGGGCTGGGGGAAACGCTGGTGATGCTGTGGGATGGGCAGCAAGAACTGCTGCCAGTAGCCCCACAGCGCAACACAACCGCTTGATTCAGTGCTCCAAGCCTGGCAGCTACGCTCAGCTGGAGTCCAGGCACGAGTGCGCGCTGGCCTCTGCTGGCACCCAAATGGATACAGCAAGGGCTGTTGAGGTCACAGTCGTCTCTCGTTGCCGTCACAACCCCTCGGTCGGAGACCTCACAGTCCATCACTGCACGTATTGGGGCACCAGCCTGGGCTTCCCTCACCCTCCGTCATTCCATGATTTTCCTTCATAATGGCAATATACTTGGAAAAACAAAAATTGCACGTGTTTCTTCTGCACATGTAACTTGTAACCAACCTGTCATGAGGTGGTGCCACATGACGACGTGACAAAGCTAGGCAGGTTCAACATGCAGCAATGGATGCCGCTGCGGTTGGCCTGAGGGCCAGCTCCTCAAAGTCCCTGCCTGCCCGCCCTGCGTGGATGATGGACTGCGTGCCTTGCTTGCAGAGCGGGCACTGGGGCCTGCTGCTAGTCCACCGCTGGATGCGGTGGAAACAAACCTGGTGGCAGCATGGCACAGCGTATGCCACGCTGTCCCAGTTCTCCAGGCACAAGGGGCAGTGGGTGCCTAAAGCTGCTTCCACACTTCCACCAGTTGCAGTGGGAATGGAGGAGTGGGAGATGACAATTTGCTCCCCGACACTGATGCTGGGGCAGCAGGTGTCACACTGCAATAGGACAAGAGACCCCACGGGCACCGACCAACCTGGGGAGGGTTCCTCAAGAAGCATCCCCCCAGCTGCCAGCGTGAGGCATTGCCACGCTGCCTACCTGCACTGCTGCACACGACTCTGCGCAAAGTCCCGTCTGCCTGCTCCCAGCAGGGTCAGGGTACGGCACAAGTGGCTCTGAGACGGCCGCTGAGAGCTGCGCTAGCAGCACCCAGAGCACGTTCCAGCTCCAAACTCGCCCTGTTGCGCTCCGGTCCTCGCACACACGCTCGGTCCGATGCCAGGCACGAACTGATCAGCTGGGCTGCCGCACCCGCGTTGCAGCAGGGTGGGCTGAGCAGTCACAATCCACCGCACAGCGATGTCACAAAGGATCACTTGGCCCTGTTGCCAGTCCCCACCTTCACTCCGGGTCATCACCACCCGTCCCACAGTGATGCTGTCATCCATGGCTTGGTCATCACAATGAGCCTCACCTGCTGCACGCGTGCCAGCAGCACTCAAGCCCCAGCAGACATTTCTGGGCCTTCCCCTGCACCTCTGCTTGTTCCATTTCTCCCCACATCTCATGTGCTTGCCATCAGTGTTTCACACCAATCATCAGCGCCTGGGACACGTCTTTCCACAGGCCCCATTGGGTTGCTCAGGCCATGGCACGCAGCCCCAGGCATGTACAACAGGAAGGTTTATTCAGTAAAAGGTCACACTTCTCTCTGTCTCTTGGCCTAGATGATCGTAGAGGTCTTTTCCAGCCTTAATGGTTCTAAGAGGTTTGGCCTCTTCTCCCAGGCAACAAACAGGACCCGAGGAAATGGCCACAAGTTGTACCAGAGGTTTAGGTTAGACATGAGGAAGAACTTCTCTCAGAGAGTGGTCAGGCACTGCAATGGCTGCCCAGGGAGGTGGTGGAGTCGCCGTCCCTGGCAGTGCTCAGGAGGCGTCTGGATGAGGAGCTGTGAGATCTGGTTTAGTGCTTGTGGTAGCAGTGGTAATGAGAAGACGGTTGACTAGATGATCTTATAGGTTGTTTCCAACCTTGTGATTCTGTGATTCTATGATCATTCATCGTAGTTAGCAATACTGCTACACTCAACCTGAGAGCACAGAATGTCAAACAATCTGGTTATGAGAGCACATGACGACTGAAAAAGTAATATTCAACTTGATACAAAAGAAGTTCACAAATAGAAGTGAACTACCACAAGCAAAATTTTAGTCATTGCTTCCTTTTTTTATGCGGTTGCATGCCACTGCAACCAATGTTTGGGCAGTATCACTGAACTGGAGATAGCTTGGTTATGTTTTTGAACTGTATTTAGGAGCAATTCTGAGATCTGGCACCTGTCAATAAATATTAACCTCTCAAAAAGAATGTTTTTTTTTTAATGTGAACAAAAAACCCTTTCAAAAGCCATTTAAAGCCATTACATGTGTTGAGCTATAACAGAATTACCGCTATGTAAAACTGGGAGTTTACATTACCACAAATCCCACACGCCTGGAGGCAGGACCACGCTACAGACAGCAATACCACATGATAGAAGAGACAATCTTTGCAGTTGCTTCTTGACTCAGCTTCCTCCTTAATTTAACATTTCATATTGTTACCTCCAAGCACGCAGGGACAAGCTGAGGTGTGTAAGAATGAGAGTTAGCAGACACATGGGTTTTGTTCTTCTCCAAGCCTGGAATCCAGCTCCTATCTGAAATATATTTTCTGAATATTAGGCGACAAACTTTGGAATAATGCAGTGGGGCATTACCGCTGTTGCATCTGGGTCTGCCCAAAGGCTCTCTACAAACAACCGAAGTTCCATATCTCAAAACAGTAGCAGACTATTAGGTAATTCAATCTCCTAACATGTGGCAGCAGAATTCACTTTTGGTTATTAAGAATTAACTGTATTAATCACATACTGAAAAAGATGCAATATTGTTCTTTCAAGTATTTTATTTTATTTTGTAGGCATGTAGCTTCTGTTGGATCTTAACAGTTCTCCACTCTTTGTTTCTAACCCAACAGCACCAATACTTCGTATTTTCAGTACTTGTTGGTTTTGTTTGTATCCTACAGACACATTAAAAAGAAGATGACTATCTCAAGACTGAATGCAGCTGTTTCAAACTTCAATTAATCATTATTCCAAGCACAAAGTGTATTTATTTTGTAAACACTCTTTTATTTTCTGCACAGTGACTTTAAAGCTTTTTCGTATTCTCAAAGATGTAAATAGAGATTAATTCCATGGCAGCTGTTAGAACATGGGTTTCCTAAAAGTTAATAAATAAAATAATTTAAATGAAAAATAGAAAAATAATATTCCATGACTTCCACATTTCTGACAATTTTATGTCTGCCCATACTTCCAGTGCACAGAAATCTCCACTAATTATTAATCTTTGCCAATACTGCTTACTAGAAAATTCTGTTTTTCTTGCTTAAAGACATTTCCAAATTGCCTGGTCATCGTTTTACAATAAATGTATTGGCACAGTCTTGCTTTGGAAATTGGCTTGCAATTCTTCTGGAAGACATACAGAAGGAATATTTTATTTATTTATTTTACATATGAAAGAAAATAGAGCAACGTTTTGTTTGAACAACCAAAATACCTTGTGCTTTGCAGCTGAGATAAGGCATTTGGAAGTACAGGGACTCTGTATCAGGGAAACACTTCTTGTTGTCCCCGTGCTCATGTGCACAAAAGCTTTATTTCACTTTGAAAATTTCCCCTTTTCAGACTGCTTGCAGCTGGGTGGCTGTCTGGACCAAAGGAAAGCCCTTCCCTTTTCCCCTGGAGCTCCAGGTTCTCTACATCATATGTATCCAACAGCCAATACAGTACAACACAGCCAGCGTCACAACGCTCAACGTATGTGACAACAAACACTACCCAAACAATTAGAAACTGGAAGCAGCCCCAGTCACCTCTCTGCAGCAACCTGACTTACTGTGCCCCTGTCCTTGGGGGTGGGCAGTGAGGTTACCAGAAATTGGGAAATACAGGAAAAACTGCATGTGTCTGAGCTTCTCCTACCAGGTGCTTGAAGAGCAGCACTGCTCCTCTTCTCCAGCAAGCAAAATTCAACACAGAGATGAGAACCAGAGCAGCGTTGGAAGCCACAGAGAGGTGGCACCTTGCAGAGTGAAGGCAGCAACCCGAACCCCACGAAGAGGGCAGGGAACAGGCAGGGCCAGGGGACAGAGATAAGGCTGAGGTGAATGAGGTTACTGGGGAACGGAAAGCTGTTGCTCGGGAAATGGAAGCAAAGAACAACACAGCAAAGAAGGTACAAAGACAAACCAGATAGAAAGACAGACCAACCAGAGAGAACAGAGAGAAAGGCACAGGCTTTAAGACCCCAGTAAACAAAAGGTGGGCTGAGAACTACTGGGAAAGGAGGAAAAAATAGCAGAAAAACCCAACAAATGGAACCCCACATATCTAAACAGGGAAAAGATTAGAAGCCTGAGTAGGAAGAAACATTAGAAAATGAGCAAGGAAAATGAGAATCAGGACTGGACAGAAAAGCAAATGACGTGTACTGAACAGACAGGAGGGCAGACAAACCAGCCCTGCTGCTGGGCTGCCATGGAGCTGCTGGGCTCGGGGGCAGACAGGGCTCCCACCTGCGGGGCACAGCACCGACCTTGGAAAGGAATGAGCAAGATGACTGCAGGGACGACCTCACTTCTGACAACCAGCAACATTCTGCATGCTTGGGCTCTTCATGACTCTGCGTTCCCTTCCTTCTGCCCTGATTTTTGTAACATAGACAGTTACTAATGCTGAAGTGAGTGAACACGGCAGTTTTGGCTGGTGAGCAGGAACTGCAGCTGCTACACCAAACTCCACTCAGCCATTCGTTTCTTTGAGGTTATCCTTACTATTTCTCATCACAATAATATAAAATATGTGCATATACTGATGGAAAGCAGACTTCATGATTTCTGTCAGATGTGCATTATTTGTTGTAAGTCTGAATTTTTATTTGGTATTTCAGAGCTGCTTTGTTAGCAATTGAGTTGATCTCAATTTTAGACTGACAACAAAGCAGTTGCAGATTAACTTGGAAAATATGCCCAGAGCTGAAATGCTGCTGGATCATTTGTCCTTACTGAATGAAAGCAGATCTCTGCATTATAATATGCAATTGCTACTGATGTCACTGTTTTAAATATTGTTTTTTTCATCGCTCTTCATCAATTATCCCACATTCAGAGGATTTTTAACTTAGTAAATATTCCTGCATAGTGAAAGGCAGCATTAGAAGAAAAGTCCTGAAAAGCCTGCTTATAAATGCAATTCTGATTTCAGCAAATTCATCCTTCAGATAGCTACACTTCTAGAATAAATTATCATCTCTAATATCATTACCTGAATATAGCAAAACCTGTACTGTAAAGGGTCTTGGCACTGAATGATGATAAGCATCAGAGGTTTAATGTTTAATTACCAAGCAGAGTTTTCTGCAGAGCTGGGTGCTAATATCATTCACTGCTGCTGTTGGCTCTGTGGCAGAATGTTGTGATCGTTACGAACTGTCAAGGAGAAGTGATTCATAAACTTTGCTGTGTGCTACTCAAACACACAGCTGGTGGGAATGCAGAAATGGACAGCAATTTATGGCAGTAAATCCCAAAGAGAAATATCTGACTTCAAACAGATATGAAAAATAAAAAGGAAATCCAAACGAGAAGGAAAAACAGATATTCAACTACAGATATATTGTGAAGCATAAAACACATAATTTAGCAGTATTTAGGGTGACCTCTAGATCACAACTGTTACTTTGACTAAACTAAATATCATGTTAATTAATGAAGGTACCTTCCCTGCTAAACAAAGAGAGGAACAAGCTGGGCTTGCCATCTTAATTTAACACCCCTTAATGAAAACCAGGCAGCAAAGGGACAAAAGAACGGGGATTCTGAAGAAGATTCAGATGTATAATTTTTGGCATGCCTTAAACAGAAGTGACACACAGTCCATCAAAGAACAGAGACAAAAGCATCCTCCCACTCATTTCAAGGACTGGTAATTCCACTGACCCATGGCAAAGGTTCCATGGGCAACAGTGGGTGTAGGTGACTGACACGAAGTTAACTATTACAATCTTTCCCCCAGGCTCTTCCTGTGTTCAAAGGCTCTGAGGAAGCTAAATAGAGTGAGTTTAAAATCCATCTATGCACACAACCAAGAACAACATTTATATCTGAGCACTACTTTTCATTTTTCCCCTAAACGGTACCAACACAGAAGACAAGATGTCAGCACCGGTGACGCCAGCATTTCTGAAAGCACTGCACCTGCCAGGGCTGACGCACCCCGCGAAAGCCACCTTCCTGCAAACACGAGTTCTTAGCACAGCTGATAATGCTCACATCTGACAACAAGTTTGAAAGGAATCAACGTGCAAGTTGCATTTCTAGATAAGTTGAGCAGTACTACGAACAAATGCTTGTGTGGTTGTAATGACAGGTCCAATTTAAATACTACATACGGTCTATTTTTAAAAATCTACACTTGTGAGTATTTACATGCTTATTTGTATGCATGAGTAGTTGCATAGATGTTTGAGAGAGAAGGAGAAAAGAAGGAAATCCTTCTTTTTCATATGGGAGTCTATACAGAGCTTAATTTCTGAACACCTAAGGCCTGATTTTGGATAGTGAATATATACTTAAATTTACCTGTCAGAGTTCTGTTCTCTACACTCATCTGTTTTGATTTAGTTAATGCAATAACATTTTCTATAGTAAACAATAGGGAAATTAAACCATGGAATTACCAGCACACATGAAATATGTAAGTCTCTCACTGCAAGTCTTGCAAAACACAGAACTTGAAGTTGTTGAAAAAGTAAAAGAACAGATCCATTAGGTGATCTTTAAAACTGAAGCAGAGCCTTAAGCTGCTCAGAAAGGGTGATGGCAGCTGTTGGCAGAGGGCCTTGACTCTGACATTGCTGCAGTAATTTTGAGCTGTTTGCTAAGGCTCAAAATAACTAGGAGACTAAGAGGAAATGAGGATAAAATCACAATCAAAAACAGTTCTCTACCAGAGAAAGGACTAGCAGCAGGCAGGACATATTTTGGAAATTTGGTTCAGAGCACCCAGCAATGAGGAATCAGTTTTGACTTCACACAAAAAGATGAATAGGGAGCAGCAGCTGTGGGCACTGCACTGTGGAGCATCCTCTAAAGGAGGCACTGACTGCCACCCTTAAGCCAAGGGAAATACATGCTAATCTTGACGCTTTTAAAAGCAGCACAGTCTTAGCCTGGTGGTAAGCAATGAGGAGGAGATGTACTCCAACATCCAGATCACTGCTGGCGTGCCCTGGCCATCTATGCTGAAGAATACCAAACTGCTCCCCCTCCTGCACCTCTCTTGGTTACTGTTTGTGCAGCCACATGGGAACCTGGTGCTGGGAGCTCTCAGCTTCTCAAATGAGCACTGCTTTTCCCAGGGGATAAGACTGATCATCACACCCACTCCGTGGGTCAGCACTTTCTCAGGAGCACCGCAGATGATGCAGGGTGGGGAGCACACAGCCCCCAGCTGGGCACGAGGAGCAGGAAGGAACAGCATGGAGGTGCATGGTAACACAGAGTGGAGAGCGTGCAGAACTAACTGCATGTGTCATCACTGCTCTTCCTTTACTAAATCTTATTTACAAAAGAGCCTTGCCTTTAGATAAATCGTTAATTAGAAGAGTTTTCTTCAGCTCTCCAGATAACATTCTAGGTCATCTTAATCTAATTGTACTTTTAGAGAGGAGAAAAAGGAAAACATACATATATCCTAAAAAATATTATGATGAAAGCACTTACGGTGGCTAAATTTCCTTAAAAAAATTTGCTGTTGTCAGACATTGGATAAATTAAGAATCATCAGAGTTAAACTGAAAACGAAATGTGCCATTTTGTAAATCACATCTGAAACATGAACACCAGGTGCCTTTTTTTCCCTAAGAGATGATTCTATGAAAACACGTTGTACCAGCTGATCTCATGTATGACCTCATTTCCTTTCAACACAAAATTTACCAGAAACCTGCAGAAACAGCCAGCAGTCATAAAATGAAACTTCAATGGCCTCAGTGATTTAGGACCCAACAATACAAATTATTCTTAAAACTGCATCCACTGTAATACTTAAACTGACATTGCCTGTCTGTACATTTGTTTGGACCCAGCTTATTCCAAAATACATTCCAGTAATTTTTCGACAGCAAAACCAGACATCAGTTTCCAATTGCAAAATGTTATCAAAAGAGCACGCGTGGAAATATCTCAGATGTTTTGTATGAAACGCTGACCTTATAAAAACGAGTACTGCTTTTTACAGCTCGGAGCCCAGCCCCTGCATGGCCACAGGAACGTTCCACTGTTTCACACTTCAGACAACTGATTTTATAATCACTCTGTGAACTTTCATGCTCTGTGAGAAAGTATGTGGTCATTTTGTTAAGAAAATATACAAACTACATAATTTTGGAGAACCTAGTTATAATTTGTAATTGATGTTGGTTTAAGTGCTTTGTGATTGCATTTTTATGCATCTTTTTGCAAAAAAATTCTGAAAAACATTGTTTTAACAACAAGACAATTTAACAGTTTAACAACAGCAATACAGCATGACTGACTGATTTAAAAAAGAAAAAAACCAGCAAAAATCAAAAACCCTAAAAATTACCCACTGTTGTCTCCCAGGAAATGGTGAAAATGTGACAGACTCTGCAAGAAATCCGGGCCCTGTACACATTAGAAATTCTCTCCCGCGGGGTTGGCAGGTGTGGGCTATGTCAAATAAATTTATTGCAGTCAGTGCTAATAGTGAAAATTACAGAAAACCTAGATGAAAGTGCTCTGCATCTCGCTAATTTGAAGCTACCTTACGAGACAATAACAAGCCTCTAACAGTTTTTCCCTTTTTTAAAATACACTAATTATGCTTAATGTTCCCTGTCGCATTAGCTTTCATGGTAATTATATTTCAAAACTTTTGCAATTAGGGTACAGTTAATATTGTGGAATATTGCAATTATTTTTCATTGTGACACCTCTATTGAAAATTGGTGGCATAATGATCACATTGTTCAACTAAATCAGAACTGTAGAAATATGGCAAATGAACCAATTACACATTATTATTTCTAATTACAGATAATGCCCTTTTTCTTTTGTCCAGAAGAATTTTTCAGATACCCAGACTCTTCCTAGTTTTAAAAAAAAGTCTACCTGATTCCTCTTCATTTTTTTTAAACATTTACTAGTAAATAGCCTACATGTGTAGCGAGTATGCATGTGCTGCACATCATATATTTATAGCATTTGTGATTGGGGCATGCCCGTATGTGTGCATCAATAGAGATTTATGGTTGGTGTAGAGGCTGAGTCAATTCTGGCTGTAAAAGTAAATGCCACTGAGTTGTATATGGCATAGGTGAGGCCTTTATCCACTGATTAATCCTTAGGGGTAACCATGAATCCCATCACAAATGCACTCTACAGCTTTTCCAATTCAGCCCACACTGCCCTGTACTGCGTTTCGTTACTTCTGCTCAATCTTCCTCCTTAACAGACTCAAGATCTCTGACTCTCCTTAAGCCTTTAGCTCTCCTCTTCATCATTAAACTGAAACATCAAGCCCCTAAATTTACAACCCTGATTGTGTGTATATTACTGGTGAATATGCTAAAGCTCAAAGGCGACAGCAGATTTTTCCCAAGAAATAATACATATAATTGTTAAACCTTGGCGTTCGCTCCTGTGTTCTGCAGAACCTACTTGTAATTCACTCATTCCATAATCTGCTAAAGACGGAACAGCACTACACAGAAATTCACTATGAGAAACACCACACAGGAGTCAGAAAGAGCCAGCCAGGTAATAGGAAGTATTTGCAATGTGTTAGCAATTCTGAGCATAATTATCATTTACCAACACTTACATTCTTCATATGGAATTTTAATCAAAGCTTGCTTAATTAAGTTTTCATTTCAATGACAATAAATCAGTGACAAATAAATCAACAATTAAGTCAATGACTTTAAACAGAGAAGACTTCCACCACAAGCACTGGCTTGCCAAACACCACCATCTGTACACTTCCCAGCACCAGCTAATGAGCCTCAAAGCTGTATTACCAAAGCTAAGGTGTCATTTCTAGCCTGTGTCAGGCGATGGCAATGGAACACGTATTGGATGTGACACCATTTCGAGCATGAAGAAGTTCCGGAAACCAGTTTACATGGCCTCTTGTTCTCCTCAAAACAGATTAAAATGTAAGATTAAAGCAGAACCACTCCAAGGATCATTTCAGGCAGAAATCTGAAAACTGCCAATCTCAGCTTATTCAATATTGTGGAGCAAGGGTTTTAAGAGCAAAGCCTATTCTTAGTAACCTGAACAATGAGCACGTAGTCACGTTGAACAGTGACTCTGACTGTGATGAGACTCTGAAACTCTGAAAACTTATTTGGTGATTAAATGAGAAACACGGCACAGAATACAACCTTTAAGAATGCTTCAAATCCTGCCTCTACCCATCACTCAATTATCACCCACCTCTCCATCAGTTCTTGGCTTGTACTAACATAATTTTATTTTTTTTTTTTTATGTTTGTATGATTGATTTACAGCACATGGAACTTTCCATGCAAAAATGTATTTCCATCACCTCTGAAGTCATGTCTCCAATAGCTGCTTAACGAAAATACACAACAACCAAACCAAGCAGCAGAACATTTTCCTATCACTACAGCTAACTCCACTAAGGTGAGAATATATGGGAGGGAGAAGGTGACCCACAGTAGTTATGTGCGTGTATATATGCATTTTCAAGATGAAAATCACATATAAATTCTGCAGGACTGCAGGCTGGATACTGGTAAAAACCAAATATATCCAGCAATATCAGCTTGTATTAAATAATGTCTCCTGAAATATTAATAGCAAAGTATTATAATATTCTGAAGTATTTTAATGGCAAGGTTATAAATCAAAGGGTTAATAGTTTAAAAACAGAGATTGAATTATTTTCCTCGAGAAAAAAAAATACAGTGTGAAATATATATATATATTTAAAACAAATGACTACATCTAAAATCAGTGCTACAAAATGCATCATATTTGAGATCAAACTGTTTAAGGATTTCTCAAACGTACTGTCAGCTGGAAATTCAACAGTGAGAACATTCTAACACAATAACAATTCTGTGGGACATCCTTAATTGTCTTGTTTTTGTTTTTGCTTTCCATGGAATAATTTTGTCCAATTCTCTTACAATTTTCTGTCTATCTTATTACAGACAAAAGTTTTAAGGAGATGATGATCACCACAAAAAGCAAGAGCTGTAATATTTTGAAGGTCTTTGAAATAAATATGATGCTTACATTCACTAATTCAACAGCTAGTCTATCTGCTGCACGTGTATCATGTATATTGGATCAATCTACTGGAGCAGTGAAGCATGTAAGCATAAATGTTAATTATGCTATTCTTCATAATGAACATTTTTTTCCATTGGACAGCAAAGCAAATTTTACTGGCAGCTGTCAGCGTGTTGCATTAAGGAATGGAATATTCTTAGGTGGATACACACACAGGGTATGAAATGCACACTTGGTTGTGTGACAAACTGGGTAATGCAATATTTGAGCACAGTGATGAACATCCACAGGGCATGAGTAAATTTCACTTGTGTATGCCATTACTTTCGCAAAAGAAACTTCAATATTCCAAGCTCAATTGCAAATCCACTGCCTTCTGAATTTGCTTCATTACACAACCATTTTTTTTAAATCAGGTGTGTTGTGTTCATACATTGTTATGAAATTTTATTTCCTGCCATCTTTAATAGATATTTTTATACCTATGCAAATTCTTGATTAATTGATTAGCCCAATATTGCCTGTGGGAGGCATAACAATCCACTGTGATGACAAAAGCAGAACTTTATGTTGCTCTGATCCCGTGATATTTAAGCATCCCCAAAATACCACTCACTTCTTTGGAACGCTTCCAGTTCTCAACAAAGCCAGCTAACTTCACTACCACAAATACCAACAGCACGATATTTCTTCTACTTGTCTCATCTTTGGGAAGATTCAACTATTTTTTCCCAGTCATTCAGTTTTCATCAATATAAAACTTCAAGTATCTCACAAAAAGGATTCAACAGAGAGGTGTAGGAACTTGAAATTTGATTCTAAACCCAAACAATTCTTCCAAGTTCCATCTCTATGCTTTGCTGGAAGGTCTTGGAGCTTCTCTGCCCTTTCTGGTTCTTTCTATTACTTCTCCTTCCAGTAGATTTCTTTTAGAATTATTTAGATTTTCTTAGGAAAATAGTATAAGACATTTTAAAAAGTGCAAACATGGGGAAGATTTTATTCCCAATGCAACATCCACCATGTTTCTCGAAGAGAGGAGAGGCCACCTGACCGAGAGGAACGACACCAACTCTTAACTCAGAGAAGCTTGTATCACAGATCCCAGTCCTTCTGGAGGATCTTGAGCTGCATCTGCTTGACTAAATATATAATGCTCAAAGTGGGTAACCACAAAATTATTATGATGATTTTATAATTCCATTATTTTCCGCTTTTTTTTTTTTTTAAAAAAATCCTTTTTAACATTTTCAGCTAAAGAACCATGGCATACAAATGTATGCAAAAATTCTAAGGTTTGCATCAAGATCATATAATAACAGCCAGTATTCTGACTTGGATCACTCATAAAGGGTAAGTGATGATAACACCCAAGTTAATTTTAATGCTCCACATTGCTTAGCAATGAAAATAGAGCTACACACATTCCTGTGTTGGTTTACATGCTGTAATTGTAAAACAGATTGCCATATAGAAAAGTGCGAAAGCAGCACTACCACAGGAGTTAATGGCTCAAACAAAATTTAAGAATAAAATAAAAGTGAGAAAGCAGTTTAATTACCTGAATTTTGATGAACAGGGTACAAACAAGACTGCAACATGTAGGAATCATAAGAGTCTTTAACCACGGTCTACTAACACAGATTAATAATAATAAAATAAATACCTGGGAAGAACAGTGAGAAAATATGTTATCTCTATTTTAATGAAAGCAATTAGAGCAGGCAGGTCTGTGCTATGAGTTGTGTGATGGCCGAGCACATTCTCCACTGCTGTGGATTTTAGTCATGGGGATATTTAGCAATTTTCACGTAACGTTATGAAATTAACAGTGTCTCATATCTTCAACATATTTCAAAACACAAATTGAAAACGGAAAAAGTATCAAAACTTATACATAGGGCCACGCTTTCATACAGAGCTCAGCAGTGGCTATAGGAAGTCAGCTGCCCAGCAAGGCAGACTGCTGCTCTTGTGGTTAGCCTGCAATGGGAAGCGACTCCTGCGTGTGACGTGAGTGCCAGCCTTGCTTTGCAGGGAGAAGATAATTTTATCCTAAAATAGGAACAGAAACCTAACAAGTGTTCAGACTGGAGGTGGAGGAAGATGCTGAATCTGGTGCTGGGAAATACAAAGTAGGGGTGGGTAAAACTATTTGAAGCTTTTTTTTTTTTTTTTTCCCTTTTATTTGATAACACCATTTGAACGAGGGGCTGAAATGATACAGTTTCACTACAGTACTCTCAAACTTTTCAGATCCTTTCTTACAAAATTACCTGAGAGGATTTTCTGGAAATCCAAAATAATTAAACCACAGATTTTTTTTGTGCAAACTGAATGCAAAACCATTCAATGGTGGCATTGCTGTACATCTTTTTAATAGAAATCAGCAGGCTAGGGCTTTACTTCCTGCGAAGAACCAGCTGCAATGTACCTGCTTGTTAATCAACTCAACCTAACAGATTGGTTATTAAAAACAGCTCTAGATAAAGATTCCCAGAAAGATGATACTGTATTTAATGCATGTATTTAAGTATCACAGTGAAAAAAAAAAAATAAAAAAAAATACAACAAACCAAATGAAAACAGACAACAAAACCACTACCAAAAACCTTGAAAACAAACAAAAGAAATCCAGAAAGAACAAGCATCAAACCAACTGGATTTTGATCCAAATTTTCCTATCATATAAAGAAAGTACTGTTCTCTAAGCCATCCTGTACTACCCTCAGATGAAAACACTGAACACAAAGGCTGTTGATCCAGGAGGTTCCACCAGCACTCACTGTCTAAAAGAAATTTAAATGCTAAACAGCAACAAGTAGTGAACTAAACTTTGTTCAACTTCATGTCATCCAGAAGAGCTGGCTACACTGTTGGGATTCTGGGTCTCAGTGAGTAATCCCTTTGCCTCCTCAGAGAAAAACTGCCATCCTAAGGAGCTGTGAATCAGTACCAGTTGCTTTGTGACAGCAGGATATTAATGGAAATTGTTAAAAAAAATGCAATAAAATGACACAAGGTTATCTAATGCATTTACTTTTCTGGCATGGTCTCAAAGGAATTCAAGGATGGAGAATGTGGAATCTTTCTAGTTGTCAACAAAGAGAAAGAAAATGAAAGGAAAAGATATTTAGAGGAAGTGATGAGTGAAGTAAGTTTTGTGTGCATCTCCTTGTTTCTGGATGACTACTTCTGATGACTGGCATTAGACAGCTATTCTCTATAAATGACTTGGAGTAAAGGGCTGCTCTAATTGTGTGGATGAACTGGGTTTAGTTGCTGGCAGTATGCCCTTTAACACTGGTTTCTCTGCAGTCTTTTCTTCAGATTAGGTTTATAGATACTATCCCTTCCCAGCCCCTCTGCCATACCAATCAGCTCTCTGTTCACACACACTGGTCTCCACAAACTCATCGTGTCTGCAAATCAGTCTCAAATCATAAACTCAGCCCCTGAAATCCATCCTTTTCTCCAAAGCAGTCTGGTTTTCTTTGTACCCTTTCTTCCTGTTCCAATTCTCATTCCCAATATAAACAGAATAACTCAAAGCCATCATTATGACCTGAGCTCCAACACCCCTCAAATCCCTTCACTTGGCTTTGTAAATTCTGCTTTCAGGAACAGGAACTCGCATACTCATTTTGCACCTTATCATGTTTGTTATCCCCTATTATAGACAGAATTGTAATGAAACAATTATCTACATGTTTGTGAGAATATAGATAAACAAAATGCTTGAAGCCTGTATTTTCCTAGCAGATCATTTCGCACCTCACTAAAGGTGCATTAACTGAGGAGCTAGTCTGCAGTTCACTGTGCAAAATTTTCACCGATTCCAGTAGAAAAAATATTTTAAACTGAGACTGTAAATTATAGATTTCACTATTTCACAGTGCAACACTAAAGTCCATATTTTTGAGTTCTGCCCAAATCACATGAACTAGCAGTTGAGACTTCTCTCTTTATTCTATACATTTATCTAATTCCAGTCATATGAAAACTTGTACCATTTTCTGAAAAGAGACTGGAAGAAATGGGTTACTCTTCTACCTCTGTCACGTAGCATTTGACTAACCTGCACTGCTCTGGCTGTATTTTACTGGATTCACTCATTGAGAAATGACACACAAATGGATGAAATGCCCAAAGTTAAAGACACCTTAGGCAAAGCATGCAGCAGTGCTAGGAGATAGAAATTCATCTAGCAATGAGTTCAAATAACAAGTAGACAAAATAACTACAACATAGTTGCTCTCTGCTTTTTCATCTCTGGAAACAATATAAAACAGAAAATCATAGACTTGTTAACAACAAACTAAACTCAGTTCTTCAGAGGAAGGATTAAATTACCATCACAAAACCTATCCGACCCAGAACCATCACCACCATATACCAACAGCTGTCTCCTGGATTTGGAGTTTTAAGACCAACAAAGCCGTTTCAAAATAACAATGTTGTACGTCTTCTTACTGAGTACTACTGAAACAATACCCAAACTCTCTACTTGTACTTACAATGGAAGATTTAGGGTGCAGTAAATTCAGAGAATGCAAGTCCTCCTTTGGCAGATTTGTGAGAAAAGCACAGTGCAGGGTAGGACTCCTGGCTTTTGGGATTTCGGTATGTGTAGAGTGCTATAACCACAATAGAGTGTTCTAGTTACTGCTCTCAAATCAGCAGATCACCAAGGAGTTCTCTCAAAACAACACAAATTCCACATTAAGTTACAAATTCTCTTTTCTATAGATTTACTTTTTTTACTTTTTTTTTCATCTTCAGATTCCAGGTATGTAAGATACATCTCTATAACATAAATACACCATCATGCTTCTGCTCGTGTTTGAGTACCTGTTTATCTCACAAATTGTTAGCCCTGACCTCAGTAAAAGGAGAGAAAAGCTCAATTACTGAAAATCACACTGTTACAGCCCTGTGATATCCAACACAAATGCATTAAACAGGAAGGAGCAGCAGCGAAGCAGTGACATGCGAGGCAACTTGTTGGTGGGGTGAGGTAGGGAACAAAGGAGATCTGAATGACAAACAGCACCTACATAGCTTGAAAAGGTCACTGTAATAAAAACAGCTCAGGGAACTGGCAGCAAATGCAAGCATTGCTACAGACTGGAAGAGAACCCAAAATCCAAACAAATGGTACATAAAAATACAATTTCATTCATGTGTGAATGCCACAGATTGAACAGTGGAAACATTTGGGGAGCTGACAAAATGGAATGGGATTCCCCCCATGCCATGATATTGAGACATCTGAAAAAGTAAGCATTTACTCAGGCCAGTAGCCAAATCTTACATCAGCTTTTCAGCTTTTGAGTGGAAGAATCTGGCAGAAAAATAAATGACATACATTTATAAAAGACGCCAACATTCTTTCATTGATTAATTTATTTGAGAAAAATAACCTCTCATCTGTAGGTTCAGTATGCAATAAAAAGGAGCTGGCCACACCAAGACTTACACTAAGCAAACTCTTTCTGTTTCTGAACCTTTAGGGTTGTGTAAGCCAGCTGTACACAGGCACGATGCAAGGTAAGGGCATCCCCACAGACAAGAACCAAGCTGGAATGCAATGCTCACCTTTGCAGGCATCCCACCACATCAAACTCTCAGAATATTTACCCAGCCTCCCAAAATAAACCCCATGGTGTGCACCTCCACCACGGTCCCTCTAAAATAAAACATTTGCAAATCCGAATCAAAATAGAGCAGCTGCTTAATGAAGGAACTACACCCTCCTCACATTTATACTGTAACAGAGGCTGCACAGGTTTGCTGCTGAAGTTGAGATTGTGAGAAAGACAAAATTCTGGTCTACAAAATAAGATGCAATAATGCCAGCAAAGATGTCCTTTTCATAATATTGCTTAGTCTATTGAAGGAATTGGATTAAGAAATAACAGGAGAGAACACTGTGCTGGTGAGAGTTGCATTTTCAGTAGAGAGTTTCACCAAAGCTCTACCTACAAATCCTTTTAGTGCAAATATGACCAGAGGGCAGTATGGCTGCTGCAGGTAAACAGAGCCAATGACAGAGTTCAGATTTCTTTCCTTTTATGCAGAAGGGATACAAAAGACATGCTTGTGAGAACTGCGAGACAAAGAGAGAGGTGTGAATGAATAATAATAATAAAAAAGAATAATTAATAAGCACTGAGCAGCTTTTCTCCAGGGACGTGCTGAATTCTCCCTCTTTTGTACACTTTAACTTAAGGTTTAACATCTTCTGCAAGAAAGATAATAATTCCTGGTTCCTATTGATTAAGTCATGCTTAATATTAAGATAAATTCAGTTTCTAGAGATGATAATAACTGGCCAAGAAAGATATATATTTATAGATTTGTCTTATGTAAAGCTAATATTTATAAGCATATTAAAATGGGTAAATCTATTCAAATAACTCCATAACCAGGAATAATTATTCATTGCTAGAAAAAAATCACAATTTCAATAAAGCACATACAGCCAAAGCATAAAGCTCTGCCTCATCAAAATGAGGAAATCCATGAATGGAACACTGACTCAGATGAAAACTGGCTGTTTGACTTTAAGATGCTCCTAACAGTAAATACTTGGATTCATAAGGAAAAAGGATGGACTGATGCAACTTTTCATTAGTACCAAAACAAAAATAAAACAAAAACAAAAATGACAACTCACACAAAAAGCAACCAAAAAACTCACAGAATATCCTGTGTACAAATATTGCAAATAATTCTTAAAAAAAAAAAAAAAAAAAAAAAAAAAAAAATCACAGTCTGAGTGTTAGGTTTTGGATTTTATAGTCTGATGTGCACACATGGCTTACATGTGTGTGATTCATCACTTTCAATCAGCCACCCAACTGTGCAGGTTACAGTTAAAAATGTGAAATGCTTTCTAAATGTTGCCTTTCCATTTAAACAGCTGCAGAAACCACCATAAAATTTGTTAGAACTACATTATTGCCAATGAGAAAGGAAGCATAGTTTCAGAAGACTGAAACTGTATTGAAGGACAGGATGATTATAAAGCCAGATCATTTCCAATACAGCACAGCTAACAGCAGCTAACCATTATAGGTTTGGTTTTTCCATACAAATAAAGGAAAAAATGCCCCAACTGAACACAAGCAACTGTCAGACTTACCGTGAGGAACAGGGAGATGTGTAATTATAACACAACAGGACCTTTCAGCTCTCAAGCAAGGCATCAGGCCTTGGCACAATGGCATGGAACAGGAATATTCAGTGTTTAAATTTCAAATGTGTGACATTAGTTGGGGACCTGAAACTAGTTTCTACAGGACAACATAAGGTTTGGTAATGAGAAAAACCAAGGCCTGCCTGGCTGCAGTATCTGAACTGTTCCCCAGCCATTAGGGGAGCTATCAGTGAAAGCAAACCTTGGAAAGTTACTGTTGCCACTGCCTTTCTGCGCTGCTTCTATTACAAGACAGAGGCTGCCAGTTTTACACATTGACCAGCATTACATGAAATGAAGTGAAAACAGCAAAGAATCTCTTCAGCTCTCAGCACTATGATGGGGCCTAAGCATGTAGGAACGATAGAATTAGAAACAATTATCAATGCTCCTGCTTCTGTAGTACTCTTTTTTTTTTTTTTAAATTACCTTACAACCTTCTGTTCAAGATTTGCTTGTCTGTTATGAATTCATAAATTAATAAATACAGCGTTTCTGCAAAATCTAATAGCTAGAATCAAGTCTGAATCAAGTTCTGGCTGAAGTTCAGACATCTGCTGGCATCGTCAACATATGCTATGCAGATTAGCAACAGCAATAATATCAGTAATAGCTGCAGCAACGTGGAGCTGATACTTAAGAGAAAGTACACCCTCCAGTTTCAATGTGAAAGCACATATTGTGCTATTCCTCCACCTCTAATTCCAGTCCATGGCTGCAAATTTGGACATGGCGCTAAAGGAATGAAACAGAACTAAGATGAGCAGAGATTAAGGATTCAGAGAAATGAAGTATTAGAACACACTGAAAATAACAATGTGTGCGTATATATGTGTACACATATAAATATATGTAAGGACCTTAGGGCTAACGAAAACTTTGGTTCAAAACAACACATACAGGAGAAGACTACTGCTTAAAACCTGAAAGCGAGGATCCATCCTTCACAGTGTAAACACTGAGAACACAACAGGTTTCAGCTTTTGTTCAACCTCACCTACTGTAATAAGAAAATCTTCATTGGTCTTCGTCATCCACTGGAGCACTAAGGACAGAATTATTGACATTAGCTTTGCTAAGGGACAGCACACAACAGCCATGGGTACTGAGTGGGAAAGACAGTCTATAGCAAAGAGTTCAAAATAGTGATGACGAACCAAACATACTTAATTTGCTCTTATTTTGTAAGTAGAAATTAAAATGATAAATCTGCAACTTTTTTTTGGTAACTCGCTGTAAAATGTCATAAAAAAAAAGAATGTTCATGGTATTTCCATGTGAATATAATTGTATACATAGATGTAATTCCAGCCTACCTTTTGGAGGTAGAGATTAGAATCTGTGTAATGAAATAACAACAAAAAAGCCCAGTCCTGCCTCCATGGAAACTTATGTGACTTTAACTGTTGCTGCCCTACGCATAATTCAGCAGAGCCCAACATGATGCATTGTGAAAGCAGCTTCAGGAGGACATGCCACCAGCCAAACTTCACAAATGCATACAGCTGTTACAACAGAAAAGTGACGGTGAAGAAGGCTGAAATCTTTCTTCTCAATTTCTGTTCCTCCCCATGCGAACTCAGAAGCCAAGCAAGAGATTGAAATGAACAAAACCAGGATGTTTAGGGCAGTTTAGGGCAGTACTTCTTTACCTTTATGATGAAATAAATAAACAAGTAAACAAAAAACCACAGTCGATTTCTTATTTCTAAAGTACATTTCCTGTATTTCTGCTTGTGCCCATTTCCTTGTGTCAGTGGACACCGCTGCAAAGAGCCCAGCTCCCTGCGGGGTACTGCTGCCCATCGGGAAGCTCCCCACAGCCTTCTCTTCTGCGGGCTGAGCAGTCCCAGCCCCTCAGCCTCTCCTGGTGCATCAGCTGCACCAAGCCCACGTTCACCTTGGCGGCCCAGCTCTGGGCTCCCAGCACTAAGACCCCTCCTCTATTACCAAGGGTCACCAGCCCACCCGGAGTTCCAGCTGCATCACAGCTGGGCCAGGCAGAGAAGCATCTCCTCCCAGCCCACTGCCAGTGCTTGCCTGTCACAGCCCAGGCTGCTGTGGGCACACGGCTGGCTTACGGTCAGCCTGGTGTCCCCAGATGCACTTTAGCACAGCTGCCTCTCTGCTGGCCTGCTGCAGGGGGTTGGCTATTCATCACCCAGTGCCAGACTTTGCGCTTCCCTTTTGTGAGACTCCTGTCAGAATTGTGAATGGTCTCTATGCTGAGCCCACTTAATTGTGGAATAGTTCTTCCAGCAACCCAGCAACGTCCTCATGCTGGGATAGCTACGCACATCTAGGCTTCTTATCTACAGTTAAAACCCATGTCTTTCTGGCAGGAAGATGAAGGAGCTGCCTACTGAGATCTCCAAACCCTTTCATTTAGTCTCTAAGTAAGCCAAAGTCCATCTTTTGCAAGGAAAAAAAACTCAGCTAAGGATTCCAGATTTCTGCTGTTGCTACTTTATTTTCTATCCCATAAATGAGCAGATACAGAAACCACTTCCTCCGTTCAGTAAGGGGTGATATGCAACCATCAGAAGAAGTAATCATTTTTTTTCGATGGGATTCAAATATTTTTCAGAGATGACTCTGTCTGTATGGGTTTGCATTTTACAGCAGAAGCTGGAAACATGTTTATTTGATGCTGGACTCTAGAAAGCTAGAATGCATACTTTCAAGCATTTCCAGCACAGGATCTCAAATAAGACCAACAATTACTGTGTATTAATGAATGTTCTGACTTCTTTCAGGGGGGGAGGGGGGGAAAAAGAAAAAAAAGGAAAAGTAAAGATTTTTTTTAATATGCTGCAATGAGATGGTTTGTATCAACTAACTTACACAGTAATGACAAAATCCTATAAAAAGTTATTGTCAGGTTGATTGCAGGAGATCCTTCTAGATAATTGTACTGAATGTAATAAATACTAGTCCTTTACATTATAAAATACTGTGGTCATAAACATAAGGGACTGATCATATTTTTGTTCAGTTCTAACTCACAGACAACACAAAACAACAAGAGCCACTGCAGCCAACTTATTTCCCCATTTCCCTCCCCTTGATGACAGCAACTGCTTGTGAAAAACCCAAAGCAAACCCTGTCTTCTAAGTAGCATCCAAAGGACTCTGCAGGCAAATAGTTACACTGAGCCAAATCCTTATAGTATTCTCATTAAGCCCAAAAGACATGTTCACACTGAAAAACTATGACTGACTGCCCTTCCAGTTGAACTTCCTGATAATCATGACAATGCCTAATGCACACCCTCAGGTTTTAGAGATGCAGCTTTTTCCCAAATCCACAATATTCCAAAACCCATCTGCACCTATTTTCCCATTGCTGCAAGGGCTGAAGATGATGAATGTATCTAATTACGGATCCATAAGTCAATAGCTACTGTGTGAGGAGATAAAATCGAGGTGTTTTATACCTTTGTTAAAAACAAACAAATATTTTTTTTTTTGGTTGGGATTCTAAAATGTGGTTTAACAGCACTACGTGAAAATATGAAAGCAAAGCTGCTGGCAACAAAAACCTGTATCTTTTTTTTTTCTCTGTACGATTTAAAACTCTGCTCTATCGTATTGCATGTGAAGCCATTACAATGGCATTCCAACAAGAACAGTTGTGTTGCTAGAAAGAAAATATGTAGAATGAATACACAGAGAGGAAAAAACCTATTCTTACTGTAAGCTCTAAGAAGCCATCCTAGAAAATGGTGTGTCAGGAATTGACCTTCTTCTAAAAGGAAAAAAAAAAGCTAGCTTTCCATGTGTAAAAGGTCTCATTACCTTCTATAATATTTGTATTTTTCAAAATATCATCAGCAGGTGCACCAGCTTTCAAAAACCTCTTGTCCTTCATCAAATATAATTGTTCTGCATATTATATTAAGAAATACAAGCAGAGGAATGTAAGTGACGGGAGTTCAATTAAAAGCAGCATAATATCTGCTGCATAGAAAATGATTCTGCAACTAAAATCAGGTTCTAATGAGAGGAAAAAAGGAATACATTTTCACATATTTTTAATTACACAGCATTTCCTCAAACATGATTTTTAATAACATATTCCATTAGGTTAACATCATATTTAAAGAAAGTGCATTTTCTGATTTCATTTTAAGTTTGATTTTGAGCAATTATTGTGTCATTGTTCAGCAGTAGAAAGGTTGAATTCATTTGCTGTGTGGTTATGCTAGGTATGATTGATGTCGCTTCTCCAAATGATAAACCAATCACCCCAATGATGTAATGTCATTTTAAGAGTGCTATAATCACATTTCTCTCAAACTAGAAGCTCTGATGAGTTCTAACAAAGATTTATTGTAGATTAAAGACCTTCATAATACCAACAATAGATTGCTCATTTGATTGAAGATTTGAAGAATTCTGTGCTTTTTTTTTCCAGACCCACCTAGGTAGATTGCTAGGCTATTGCAAAGGGCATAGGGCAGTACAAATGGATGACTATCACCTCATATTAAAGATGACTCAAACTTGTTGAGTGGTTAGCCTATAATTGCAGAGATTGAAGCAACTGTAAGTGCACAATCAGCCAAACAGAACACATACACAATGAAATCAGCAGAAGTCGCCTGCAAATATTTCTTTTCCAGTATGCACTTTGAAGACTGTGATAGAATTATTTGAAGGAGGAACCCAGAAAGTGATAACTAACATTTATTATTGCCTTAAGATTTTTTGGAATCTAAACTGTGAATCTACATGTCTTCAAATATTTATTTTTAACCCAAACCCAAATTTAAACAAAATATTTATTTACTATCTTCCAAAAGTCTAGAGGATGTTGCTAAATTTACATAGCCCCTAATATAAATTAATGACAAATATATAAATACAAAAATAACATAACCATGGTCCACATTTCTGTAACATGTGAAAGCTACTCTGAAAATCCTACAGGAAGAATGAGTCAAAAAAGGTAACTTTTCCAATTTGAACTGCATGTCACTGTCTGCAGTATTTTCTTATAAACTCTTGAAAGGAAACAAAGTACCTGACAAATACAGATAGGTTTCTACAGGATGTGCTAAATCCAAAGAGCATGTGCCATGAAATACTCTAAATGTTAATCAATTATGTTTTTTTCCTATGCCCTGAAAACTAGAAGAAAGCCACAATATACTACAAGTGCTTATTAAAGAAGAAAATTGACTATTTTGGGGAAAAACATTAAAGTAGAGAATGAACAACTCAGCTATTCATAAACAAAGCAAAGCATATCTGAGCATGCTGAAAAGGTTCCTTGTGCCAGCCACAGTAACGTGTGAGAAAAGAAACAATGAATAGCATTTAAAACACAAAGAAACACAAGGAGTTCTTCCACGAACTTTTCAGATGTTCTTTTACTACAGCTTGGTTCATTTGACTACAGAAGCAAAGCCATGCTTGGTCACTAGCTGCAGCTATAAATACCAAGTACCCAGAGTTCAGGGCTTCTCCAGGTCTCCAGTCTCTCACACCAACCTGCAATTTTCTTCTACCAAGCAGCCCTCACTATATCTCTCTCTCAGTCTCTCTCACCACTGCCTTTTAAAGCTTTGTAAACTGATAAATCACATCCTTTAGAGTCAAACAACATTCTCTGTTTTCAGCTTTATTTTTTTCTTCCCTTTGCTCATCACTCAAATTCATCCATTCCTGAGCTCCAAGATGACACATCCCCGAGAACTCACTCCATACTCAAGGTGGCCCATCACCAACTGGTGAACAACCATTGCATTTTCCACAAGCGTCACTTTGCTCTGCTCTGAATTTCCTCTGCTATTTTACTGCTCTGCTACTTGGTTTCACAACGCCATTCTGGTATTTCCTCACAGTCCCCACAGACTGTCTTTCGAACAACTCACAGTGTTAGTAACAACAAATACCTGTGATCATGGAGGATTTCACAGAGAGCAAAATGCAAACTATTTCATCAAACAGATCACAATTACTCACAAATGGCTGAATCCTTCAAAGGACTCTTGACGGTTTCTAAGCCAGTACTGAGCTTTTTCAGTTTTCTACACTGACTCAAAAACAGAATATATTTTACCTATATGTCCACATTTTTCTATATTTCTACATAATTTCTATAGTTCCCAATTTTTTGTAATTGGAGATTTTGGGACTTGCATCTCTTGAGATCAGCCCAAATATCTCTAAAATAAAAACAAGCAAAAATACTGCTTTCACATTTTACACCCTCAGACATCAAGATCGAGGAAGGAAACATGTTCAATATCTGAATTATAATTCCTTTTAATGTATATAATAATAGATATAGCTGGTGATATTTAAAAATATCTTACTTAGCAGAAGGATTACAGAGCTGAAGGACAGTTCAAGTTGGGAGTTACTACAGGATGCCTGTAGGCCAAACTCATGCCAAGGCAGGACAGCTCTGAGATCAGACTGCCCAGGATTTTAACCGACTTGTTCTTCCAAATATCCAAGGACAGAGACTGCACAGGCTCCATGAGAAACCTGCTCAATACTTAGGGAAATATTCTATCTCTTATCCACTCTCAATCTTTTCTCATATTGCCACTGTTCACCACCAGTATTTACAGGGCATAATTTAAATCTGCTTTATGTATCCACAGATGCAAAAAGTTCCAAGCTATGTGGTGCCTCCTACACTGTTCAGATTTGTACTTTTATACTTTACAGGTAAGAGAGACCTTGAGCAGATCAGTAAGGGCCTTTAAAATTAAGCAAAAAATAATAGCTTCTAGTTGTTTTGCTTATAATTCTCAAAAAAAAAAATAATCTTTATTTCTCAGTTTTTCAACATCAAAATTAAATAAGGCATTTGCTTAAAGAATAAGAAAAAAAGAAGAAAAAGAAAGAGAAGGAAAAAAACCCTAAGAACTACAGAATATATGGCTGATAGCAGAACTGCAAATATTTTAAAACTGAAGACTGAAAGACAAGTGTTATTTTGCTGAAAGTATCAGGATTTTAGTTAACACAGAAAGTGCAGAATCAGATTCTAAAGCAAGAACACACAGACAGCAGCAGAAGGAGCACATTTCCAGATACAGAACCTCATCACTACACCAGGTGTTGGCTTAGCCTGTGCAGAATAAAGGACTACTGTGTATGTATCTCTTTTACAAGAAACCTACTTTGAAAACTAAATTTCTTAGATGACAAGCTTTCAGTAATAATTTTACACTGCTTGTAACACTTAAATTAAAAAAGATCTCTATTAAAAAAAAAAACAACAGAAAAACATGCAGTATGTTTCCAAAAAAGTTTTGCTGAAATAAAACTATCATTTTCTGTTTGCCTCATTTCCACACATGCTCTTAATTTTCAGGTGATGAAAGAACACATTTGCAAAGTAACGTATAAAACGAGAACAAACATATCACAAACAAACTCCATATGTTTGCAATTTTTCTTACCACTGCTGGATGCCTGCTGTGGCCCTGAACATGCTCTTAGTAGGTATGAATTAGGAGAGAACTCCTCATCAGGATTGGTGTCCATGATTTGATGGGACGTATTGCTGTCTAGCAATGGCATCTGGCAGCTAACTGGTGGAGGATTATGAGAACTGGGCAGCTGAGCAGATGGGAGAAGGCTAGACGAGGATGTAGGTGGAATGGGACGACCTGGGAAAGAGGACACAGGGATCAAAGATCAGCAGTGAGCGTAATGAAAAAAAAAGGAAAACAAATTCTTATTTACTCTTTGCTTCTGTGAACTTTCCTCTCATAACTTGATATCAATCCATTCCATCAAATGCACACAAATGAAGGCAGCTTTTTTTTTTCTTTCTTTCTTTTTTGTGCAATGCCCATTAGAATATTACTGTTTGTAGGGATGAAAGGAATAAGAGAAACGAGTATTCTGATTTTTGCAAGTTTAACCAGAGCATTGGAGAAATCATTCATGAATAATTTATACACAGAAAAATATGACCTCTGTGATCCTGCCAAAGTCTGTGAGGCAAAGACAGATCTGCTGCATGTGAGCTACAAATGTTAAAATGCAGCAAAACTATTTGAAATGGTGCATTCTGACTTTCACCATTTTTAAAGAAACAGCAGCAGAGCAAATGCATGCTATCTTTCCCCTTAGCTACTCCTTCATTTCTGAAAGCAAGAACACTACTCTTTGTACGAATTACATTAAGGTTTATCTCATTAGGATTTAAAAAAACAAACAAAACCCAGCAATCATTGGAAGGTAACCATAGGCACTTTAAAAGCTCTCACTGTCTGACACCAGCAAGCAGCTACCTTCAAAAAATTTGAAGTAACAAAACCAGCTGGATTCAGGCAAATGACTATAATGCTTTGTTTTCATTGTATTCTCAGCTCTGGATAAACTGATGGTAAGACCAAACGGCCAAGTTATCACTGGGCAGAGGTCGGTTTAAGCTACTCAACAACCCCCATCTACCTTCTTTTACGCTATACATTCAATACGTATCCAATATTTTCCTTGCAGACTTCTATTTACAAAAAATAATTCTGATATTGATGTCATGAATAATTACTGTTATTATTCATGATTGTTGCCATTCTTGTGAAAGCCTACAGCACATGTTCTAAACAATCAAGGAAGCAGAAGAGAAAAAGCAGTTTCAAATCATTTATTTGCAATGTGTAGGAAATAAGAAGCAAGACTGAGGTTTGATACATCTTAGATAGGAACGTGACACAGTGTACACCCTGTGTATTTCCTTCTCACAAATTCTGGTGTTGCTTCAAGTTTATGAAGTTAAAAGAAGAAACTTCATATATTCAGAATCTTCATTTACCATATCGTATGGAAATGCATTAACTCTATTCTGAAAATACTGCACATGAGAGGCGATGGGCTGAAATCAGATTTTGCCCTCTGTGCGAGCCTCAGGACATACTTGAAAGAAACTTAGGTACATGTCTGCAGAATACACCAAGACAGATGAAACAGCACCAAAGACAACGTTTCGGCCAAGCACAGCTGATTGCATTGCTTCATGAAATAATATAGCCCTAATCCCTGAAGACAAGGTAACATTTCCAACCAGGACATTTCTGTTTGTAGCTTAGATCAAACAACAGGTATGAAGTTCTTACACTGTTGTTTTTTGTTTTTTTTTTTAATATTGGCTGAAGCAGCCTCCCAAGGAAAATTTGTCCATAAGCACCTGTCAATTGAAAAACACAGATGCCTGTGAGCCAAGCATCATACTGCCAACCCGTACTGTGGTTACATTTTCCAATAAACTGCCCAATGTGATTAAAGCTTTTCTCACGGTTGGGGTACTGTGAAGTTAATTTCTGGTGTCTATTTGACACTGAACTCCCACCACAGCCTTTCCTGCTATGGCAGTTGGGCTCCTGCAGTGCTGCTTCTCCCTCTATGGCTCTTTCTCCTCTACTCCCTGAAACACATAGAAACATCTTAAAACACCCATCCTTCTGTACAAGTTAACAACTGAAGAGGAACAGTAAGGCACATGTGGAACTTCAGTTTTGTTTCCTTGGGAAATGAGCCTAAGGGGTAACTCTGCAGGACCACAGCTGAAGGAGTGGTTGTAAAATTACCAAAGAGAAGTGAAAGTTTGCAGTTAGGCTATAAAAAGCACAATAAATACAATTTATTAGTTACTATATATTCTTAGAATAGAAATAACGGTTTTGATTCATCCTGTTGAATACTAATTTCTTGGTCAAATAAATTCAATGTGTTACTGAACAGACTGAGCTCTATCGGTTCTGGAAACCCGACCTTCTTGTCAGAACTGCTCTGTGTCTGCAGATACTCTCACAGTCTTATTTTGAAACCTTCTGTTTCTCAAAATGATTCTAATTCCCCTCATTTCACAACGAGTCTCACATGACCCCACTGTACTATAAAATATCCTGCGATGCAGGCGGTAACCTCAGTCTTCAGAATTTACATCCATAATGTAAAACAGAAGCTGGTACAATTTATATCTACTCTTCAAATACTAACATTATAAAGCTTCTATAAATAAGATTTTTATCTTGTCGTGCACTGACAGAAATCCTATGTAATGGATACTTACTTCTACTTCTACAACAGTAAAGTAATTGTGTCATACCCCCAAAGAAATGTAAAACAGATATAAATGCTACAAAAGGGAAAACAAAGTCTAGATGCTGCTGTGTTACAATTTCAATATGAAAAAATAACACCAGTTCTTCACATGTGCACATGCACGGTTGTACTGCATAAACACACAAATGGCACAGAAAGATACTGAATACAGTATTTTGAACTAAAGCAAGCAAACATCCCCCCCCCCACACTTTTTTTTACCTTATATTCTTTTCCTTGTTACTTTCTCCTGTCATTAACACTATTTCTCAGTGAAAGAAAAGCTTGATAGCTCTCCTTCAGGAGGGCTTCTGATTTTGGATAGCTTTGCACTTCTGTGCTATACGACATCTCATTCCGCAAGGGCCTTCTTTTCATATTTTTTCTCTTTTGCTCTCTTTATCATCACTTATATTTCTTTTCTTTTCTCCCCCACATAAGATGATATAGTAGACAACAAAGAGTTATTTCCATTTTTTCTTTTCTAACAGTGTCACATCTCTCTTCATCAACTCAGGAACTTCTATGAAACCATTCCTCAGTTAGAGTTCCACTCTAAATCCCTAAGGCTTAAAATAGGCCTTGTAGTCAACAATCAAAAATCAGGCCATGCTTGTAGCTGGTAACGATGCCACAGGCTTACAACCATCCTCAGCAATGCACCCACAAAAGCTGAGTGGGTACAAATCAGATACTGATGTGAAGATTTCCTTTTAAGAAAGACTTCTCATTAAGGACAGCTTCACAGATAGAGGTCGAATAAGGCACAAATAAAAACCAAATTTCAAACTTATAAAAGAGCAAGCTCCCCTCCTGATGGATAAGATATCACAAATGCCTGGCAAAGTTTCAGGAGTGTGAATTATAGAGTTCTCTGGGGCAACATGCCAGAGTGATAAGGAGTGATAAAGAGTGACTATCTTCTTGTTTGAGAATGAACTTCAGGAGGGAGAGAACTGCACGCAAGAGATCTTATTAGAAGAATAAGGCCAAGAGTTTTATCATGCTGGGAACATAAACATGCTGGGAACAGAAATATGCATAATGGGCATCAGCCTTCAAATGGCACTGGTGAAGTCCAGAGGCAAAAATAATGATGTAAGCTCCTCAGATACCTGAAGTCCCATCATGCAGCATTTAGTTCAACGCTAACACAATAATTCAACTAAAACATTCCTAAGAATGTCCAAAAAGGTACAGTAAACATTTATCTGATGATACCAGTTTGACAGATGAAACACTCAACTCTCGAGTAGTAGTAGTGGTAGTGGTAGTTCAACCTGACTGTAAAACAGGAGCAGGAGAGAGAACTCTTAGCAGACTCCTGTCTGCTGACTTGGATGTCTCAAATTCAGATAATCCTTAGTGGCATTTTCTGGTATGCCTGAAAAAGGAGAAGGGAGATTATGGCTTTGGGGCTTTTCCATTGTGACTTGTTTGGACATGTGAAGCAGAGGAAATTGCTGAGGTAGTCTATCACTGACTTCCAAATCCTGCTTGTGTTCTTCCCGAAACAAGTTTCTAGGCTCAAATAATCACTTCATGTTTTAGAGGGAATGACATTTCCTTTTACTTACATATAAAGAGGCTGATAAGTGATGTTCCTGACAGCACCATTAGATACGAGACCCAAAAGTACAGCAATCTCTATCCACGGAGTCCATGAGTGAGGAAGTGACAGGGTCAGAACGGGTGACAAGCTTAGTACTGCAAAGCTGCCATGTGTGCCCACTGTGTAGCACAGCAACAGTGCTGCAGAGAAGACACTCTCGAGTCCAGACACTTGTAAGACAGCTATTACCAATTCTGCTCATCTTAATCGCAGTAACACATTTGGGAAAAGGATACTGCCATTGCTGTTAGTGGAAGAAACCAAAACCCACCAACAGCACTCCCCCCCACCACCCCAGAAGGAAAAATTACCACTTGCAATCTCTCTTTATTATCATACATCACAGTATAACTGAGACACAATCAAAGAAAAGAAGAAGGATGCTAATCAGTTTCTGAAGTTCGTGAGATGCATTTTCCATACTCTCCCTTCACTTCTCTCCCTGAACTCCCGCTCAAAAGACCTGTGGAGTTTTGGAGACAAAATCCACGCGTGTGTAAAACTCTGGCCCTGATTTTCCACCGTGGTGTGTGAGAGAAAGCAGGGAACACACAGGATGGAAAGGAGTGAAATGTAAGAATTTTGACATGTGAGCAGGCACTATGTAAATTCCCATTACAAAAACAAATCTTGAAGAGCTGGTATCCAACCTCTTCAGTTAATTGTAATATAGTATGGTATTACTATCTATAACACCTTTCAGGAAAAATAATTTTATAAATATTTATGTAATGTTTATGTACATGCTTACCCACATACAGTTAGGCAGGAATACATCATTTCCAAAAATGAACATTATTCTAGGAGTCAGACTCTGTGAATTCAGGCTCTTAAAATAGCCATTTTGCCATGAATTGTGTCAGGGTAAAGATCACAACCTGTCAGCTGCTATCCCACACACCTAAGTTATCCTTTTCAATTCAAAAAGTTGTCACCAGAAAATTCAGTCTCAAACATAGATCTCAAAGCTTACTATATTTGCGGTGGAATTTTCTAGCTTCTCCTGTTAGACAGATCTCACTTTTAAGGTCAGGATATGCATGACAAAAATCAGGGCAGATTTTATCCCCGTCCTTTTTTTTTTTTCCCTTATTTCAGGAAACCCAGAAAGCCAGATGGGAGCACTGTGCGAAACACAGGGCAGGACCTGCTTCCACGAGCACCACAACTCTACAGAGCACAATGCACTTCTGACTGTATTTCCAGCTCAGCTTAATTGAAGCACCTACATTGCCAGCAATGTTAAGTTCACTTTAAAGAGTGAGAAACATTGCTAAATGTGTCAGGAAACAACTAGATAGCATAAGAAGCAATTTTTTGCAGTGCAAAGCACTATAAATTAAGCAGGCAGCTGATGAAGGTGAAACCTTCCTGAGATACAGCACATTCAGCACTCTCCCTATTCCTCCCAGAATAATTGCTTTCTTTTTTTTACAAGAAAAAAAATAATCCTTCAAATATTTGTGCAAAGCAAGTCCTGCCAATGGGCTGGGCACTCATGCAGGATCACACTTACTAAATCAAGTATATGTCAGTATAGCTGGCACAAGAAGTATTTATATTTTGTATCTGATGAAATTACTACAGGTAACAGGCTTCAGGGAAAACAGGTACTACAGGTAACAGGCATCCATTCCCTGCATTGTACCAGCACCTATTATTTTTGTAGCGAAAACAGAATTTGTACTTCAGTGCACTGGAGGTCAGCATGGAGCCCAGCAGGCAAAGCTGTTGTCATGGGAGAGAGCTGTGTGCCCTCAGAGCTCAGCAGGCTGAGGAGCAGGCACAGCACCACCCAGCAGGTAACTCCTCTGCAAAGAGCTCTAAAGGCAGCTCCATTAACTCTTTACTGCCGGGCTGCATTTCAAGTTCACAAGAGAAAAAATAGAATAAACCCCAAATGAAGTATATATGAAGAACAGGAAAACAGTAATGACAATCTGTGATCATTTTCCTCAGCATTGAGATGTTTCAGTTTGCGTAAACTCTTGCTGCACTTTTACTGTAAGGCAAACAAGCTTCAAAAATCACAAAAAAAGATGGACATAAATCAGGATCCTGGATGATAGTTACCACTGAAGAAAGGTACTCCTAGTGCTTCAGAAGCTCCTGTCCCTCTGGAAGTAGCAAAACGGAACCAGTCAAGCCTTTAAGATAAGTGATAAGATAAGATAAGATGATCAGGGGGCTGGAGCACCTCCCCTATGAGGACAGGCTGAGGGAGTTGGGCTTGTTCAGCCTGGAGAAGAGAAGGCTGCGGGGTGACCTCATTGCAGCCTATCAATACCTGAAGGGAACCTACACCCAGGAGGGGAGTAAACTCTTCAAAAGGGCTGACAATAGCAGGACTAGGGGAAATGGTTTTAAGTTGAAGGAGGGAAGATTTAGGTTGGATGTTAGGGGGAAGTTCTTTACTAGGAGAGTGGTTAGGCCCTGGAACGGGCTGCCCAGGGAGGTTGTGGATGCCCCGTCCTTGGACGTGTTTAAGGCCAGGTTGGACGGGGTCCTGGGCAACCTGATCTGAATGTGTATGTTTGGTGGCCCTGCTAGGCAGGGGGGTTGGAACTACATGATCCTTGGGGTCCCTTCCAACCCGGGTGATTCTGTGATTTCACATTGTCTATTTCACAAGAGTAAAAGAGACAATAAGGTCTCCCTAGCGCATGGGGCTGATATTCTTGCACAGACTTGCTCATTGATGCTTACAGGCATTTCTCTGCTTTAAAAGGGACAGTCAGGGCAAGTAAGAATGAAATAAAAACCATCATATCATACAGGGAAGAAAAGGCAAAAAAGGTGCCTCTGCAAGAATTAGGAGAGAAGGCCAAAGGGATCTAGATACAGTACATCGTAATCTGTGATTTATATAGCAGTGAACTAATGAAGACAAACCAGCTCTATATGTTTATATCTTTCCCACTTCCCACTGAACAATATTCTGCATGCCTTGATTAGTTTTTTCAAAACTTCTGCTGTGCAAAAAGTGTAAAATAAGAGCAAGAGTGCGAACAGCAAAGATAATGGGAAAAAACAGAAGATTACGTAGCCACAGTATAGGCAAGAACTGTCCCCAAAAGCCAATTTCTATCACAAAATGAGGTGTGTTTATCTGTCAGTCTCACTCCTCAGAGCAGAGCCGCAGGGCTGTGCGTAGCATGGAGCCCAGCTGCACCGCTTTCACCAGCACAGAGCCTGCTCTGCCCAGCAAGCAGAGGTGGAAACACCTGTGCAGAGATTGCTCAGTGCATGAGGGCAGCGCTGCAAATGGAGCATACTGGGGGCTGGAGACTTGGGGGCTCACTCTGCTCCTTGGGACTACCTGCAGCCATTATCCTTCAGGGTTTCACTCAGACCCCCGAAGCCCTGAAACGTAACTGATTTTTTCATTTGGTGAGTTTTTCATTTGAAGGAGCACTGAAGTCGAAAGGATTGCTTTGCAGTCCCCCAGAACAGCGTGAGCTGAGCACCAGTGTTCCCAAGGCCCCACGGCACCCCAACACACAGCCTGCAGTGCTGCGGTTGAGTGCAAGCAGTTACAGCTGCCAGACCTCCACAGGTGGTACGGAAGCCAAATGTAGCCAAAGTGATTACCATAATGGGGGGAAAAAAAGTCAAGAAAGCCTCCAAATGAAACCTGGAAATAAACCTAGATTGTTTGAGAAATAAATGCATTCAATCTCTCTGGCACAGCATTGCTACAGTTCTGGTTACACTTTGACAAAGGACAAGGAATTGTTTATGAGAAATTATATGTGATGGAAAAGAGAAAAAAATTAAAAATTAAAAAATTAAATGGCCAATGATTTTTGTGACCACAAAAAAAAAAAAAATCCAATTTTTCAATTCATATTTGATAGAGCATATTCAATATGAATGTATTGTATCTTCCTTATCTTCTCTACCAGACCCGTTTTCTGCACACAGAGAAATATATTTTAAGAAAAGGGACAAACAAAGAAGAACCATTAAGTGCTGGGCTCCGTTTAATTTTTTCTTACTTCATTACGGAAACATCCTTCAAACTTGTGCAGGCGTTGTTAAGTTCCTTAAGACATTTCACCTCTGTGTGGTTTCCTAAAGCCCAGTGCTTCTGCAGTTCTTGAATATGAAAATCAATGCAAGGTACTATCATTACTAAAATCCATGCACAAAAGTAAGACTAACTTGGAAATCAATAACTTCACTTGCAGCTTTTAGCATTAAAATCAAAGCTACATTAATTTTCCCAGGCAATCCATCTAAAAATGCTATCAGCATTACAGAATTTGGATATTAAAAATAAGTAGACAGTCATGGCTCAGAAATAATGTAAACCAATTCAGCATGTAAAGGAATAATTTGTTGCTGTCCAAAGCTAACATCACTTAATTCTTGTCTTGTTGAATCATCTGATACCCCTTCCCTTTTTAGTTAAACAAAGATAAATAATAAAAACAATTTACAACTGGAAGATGTCAGGGTTTTGCAGCTGTTCAATGTCTTTTGGGGAGATTAGATTTTGTAATGAAAAGATATAACCCTCATTTTATAAATGCTGTTGCTGTCTTGGGAAAAGCATCAGTGAATAAGATTAGAAAACTCTTTTACTTCTTGAACATATTACACTAGCAAGCTGATTACTTGGCATATGTTTAATGGTACTTCCCTAGCTGGAAAACAGTAATTTGTTTCACTGATTTTTTCCCATCACTCCTAAAGTCCAAGTGCATTCTCAACTCTCACCGTACCTCTGATTCAGCCAGGAAAATCTGAGGGAGAAGAAACACAGATCCAGCTGAACAGAAAGCACAAGGACTTGCATCAACTTCACGTCCCTATTAAAGGCTCTACTGAACTAAGAATATGAACTATAACTGACAGTACATTATAACAACTCGTCAGCAGTTGTTATAACTGAGGCACAAAAATAATACTCTAAAATTAGGGATGTATTTGGAAGAAACTTTCCAAAAATTTACAGCCACCACCACCATGACTGAATTTCCTCCTTTGGAAACTTAATAGTATGTAAACTGGGAAGAAATAGAAATATTATTTACCAATTTTATCAGCTCATACAGAGCAATGCATTCATGAAAGGCAGTTTCAGCAATGGAAGGATCATAATAAGTTCTCAGATGGATAATTACCAGGAGCCATACGAAATCTACGACCTTACATGAACCTACAAACAGATGATTTGAACTTTATTCCAGTGACAGAGTTTGAGCTATGTGATAAAAACTTGTTTCAACTATCCAAACACCCCCTGTTCACCTTTACCTTGTTTTATCCAAATTCCAAACGCTTATGCCACCTCCATTACATATCTTCCTGTCGGTCGTTGGCATTAATTCTATTAGAGACATTCAATTCCAGAAGCCTTTCAACAATTAGTGATTCAAGTGCGTGGCAGCACTGCTAGGTGGGAAAAATAACATTACCTTGAACAAATATGAGAAAATTCAGACGCAATTATTCAGCAGACTCCATGAAAGTTATGCACAGCCAGTATCAACTGGTGGGTTTGGGGTAACAATCAGAGAATTTGTGATAACTCCTTGCAACTTGCTGAAAAAGCATCTCAGATTTCTGACAATCAAATGTAAAACAAACACAAAGCTTCACAGGATCGGTACTGTGGAAATGGTTACATAAGATATGCAATACATTCAAAAACCTGCTTTTTTGTGCCAGTGTATGTTCTGGCTAATTTTGCTTTTGGTCATGAAAGTCTGCTTTTTAGTTACACCTACAGTGTGAACACAGCATCCCTCTTCCTACATCTGTGTGCAATGCACTCCTGAGTCAGTGCTGAACACCTGCTCTGATATGCTCTGGAAATGTCTGCACGTCAGAGCTGGGAAGCACTAGGATGCACTAAGGTAAGTATCACCGGAACGATCCACTGCTATCAATGCTGACATAAAATACATTCACATGATACAACCTTGATGTTTACAGTTTTCCTTCATCTTAAGATCTCATCCTGTTCTTCCTGCACAGCTCAGCAGCAGAAGTGTTGGGTATAGAAGTACACAAAGGCATGACTTTGCAGCTATCTAAGCCACTGGAGGCATCTTCCAAAATACAAAAACGCTTAAGCACCTATGTTCCCTGTGCCTTACTGCAAGCAAATTAACATCCCCTTTCCTTAAACATTTACTGGATGCTGTGAATATTATGATATTTTTGACTGAACATTTGCGTGCCCTGAGAGGAAGCTATCAGGCCTATAAGAAATCCTGCTTCAAAAGTGAACGTTCCACAACTTAATAACAAACCACAGTAAAATCTCAGCTCCATTTAAGTCGATATAAATTGTATTTTTGCCTTTAGCACAGCCAGGATTTCACCCTAGAGTCCTAAAAAGCTTTTGCATAGAGAGAAGCTTCCCCAGCAGAAGTCTGTTACTGACTTGAACTCTGGGGCTGCTGTCGATTCAGAACGGTCCATTGAGCTCAGATCTGGAAATACAGCTTGGAGCTAAACTGCAGTTAAAAATCAAAGGGGAAATGAAACACCATCACTAATATGGAGCTAGGACTATTTAGCCCCTCTAGAAACCTCTCTGATGTCTTCTCGTGAAGCAGGCTATTCCCTGAAGAAGACATAGAATACATAAAGCATCCAAATACAGGATTATGGACAAAACTACCAGACCACTTGCAAAGGAGCAATTTCAGTGCAGGTAAAATTCTGCTCACCCTTAGCACTGATTAAGGTTTGTAGTAGTTTTCCCGTTAGAGTCCATTTCTTGTCCAGTTTGGAAAGTAGACCCAAATGAAGAAACAGAATAAAAACTATGAAGGAAAGGAAAATATTTACTGTTTGTGGGACACACTTTAAATGAACACTGCCATCTGCATACTTTTCTTGCAAAAAAAATACAAAACAAAGAAACAAAGAAACAAAAAAAGCCCTTAAGAAATAATGATTTCTGAAGTGAGAAGGTTTATTTCAAATTTTCAGAGAGGCGGATTCCAACACAACAGCCATCAGACCATTGACTATTTTAGCACTGGTGTGTATCACCATAATTACTGGCACACTGGGAGAGCAGTACAGGAAATTAAAAAGATAAAATTTCCTTTTAATGAAAGGAAATCACAGAGATGAAAGACTACTCCATGGAAAAGGGAGCTCTGCTTTGCAGTACTAAGAAAACCTATAACCTTATTAAAAGGCATTTGCAAGCACAAAATTAGATATGTTAAAAAGGTAAGAAATATTTTAATTACAGCTACAATTAAATTTGCCAGAAAGAATTAATAAAAATTGGGAGAAATATTCTTCCCTTAAAAACAATTGCAGGGCTCTATTCCAGACTTTTCTGTAAAGCAAAGAACCCAGCGGAATCAAACAGGCTACAGAATAGCCTGGATGTGCCATTCTGTACTGCAGCACGAACTGGGTCTTTAAAATAATGACAGTTCCTCTCATCTTTTTGATCTTAAGGCACTTTACAACTACAGCTCTGAAATACAGGGACAAAGAAGAATTAAAGCAACTGAAGCTGAAATATGCTACTTTGGAATCCAAAGTTTGTTTACACCATTAGAAGGCACTCAAATATATATCCCCATAAATGACAAGGTCCCAGCAGCAAATTAACAGGAACAATTTTCCCATCTCAGGAGCTGTCAAGATGGGCTCTGTTAGCCAATTTATCTTACTCCAGCACATCTCTGGTGCTTGTCAATCAATATGTGAAACATTTGGTGCTGATTGCCATTTTTCTATCCACTTCCTTTTGCCTCTCGTACCAGGCAATTTACTGCAAGTCAATCAAGGTTGAAGCAGACCTTGTTTAAATAAAACACTGTTGAGATCTTTTCACACCAACAGTTTCAAAAACAGAATGAGCTGTAGCTTTTCACATTTACATTTATACTACTTTTTCTATTTTTCCCAAATGCCATGCTGAAGTTATAAGTCATAACTCAGCTGAAGGATTAGGGACAAAGCGATCAGGGAAGATGAACTGAATATAACTGTATGCACTTTTACTGTCAAAAATTCAGTCTATCAAAGGAGACAGAAAACATTAAAAGGTACTTAAGGAGAATGGGATGATTTCTCTTTCACCCTGGCTTGAAGTCTGGCCCCCACACCAAAAATCCTTGTCTGCACTTCATCGCTCAGGACAATCACTCAAAGGAGATAAACTTGTGAATTTGTAGTTAACATGTCACCAATAAAAGCATGAAGGAGATTGGTTCTCCCAGCCAAAAGTTTAATGGTAAGTGTCCCATGTCCAGACGCTGAGCACAGTCCTTTCAGTTTCTAGTTTCGCTATGGATTGCAAAAATAACCACGTTCATTCACAATAGCAGAGCATAAAATCACAGCCTTCTTACTTACAGCAGCAATGAATACTTGAAGCACACATTTATGTGCTAAATCAATACGGGCTGACGCCATGAAATTATTCAGTTACATCTTGTCATTCATTTTTTCCAAATACTCCATATCCGATGGCACACAACAGCAACAAACAAAACTGCAAGTCAGGACAATTCCTGAGATCCCAGAAGTAATAACCTCTTAAGAAAACCAGAGAACATCTTCCACTCCATAGAAAAGGAGGAAGGGGAGTTCGTCTTCAGTTGTTAATGTTCTTATTAATAAGTATATCCATTCCTGTTCTCTTTTTAATGTTGAATAATGTGAAGGTGTTGAGCACTTCCCTTTCCAAAAAAAGCTCAATACCATTTATGATATACTATATGATGTACTAGAAAGCAAACACCTTTTGAAAGACAGAAAAAAACTCTTTTGCTTCTCTGGTCAAGAGTTCACAGCTATCACTAGAGCATAAGAAGAGCTTAGGTTATCAAAAGGATTCCCGACATAAAAATCTGACATTTGCCTGCAGTGAACACACTGTAACACGTCCTGAAGGGAACACCCTCACTCGTCTGTTAGAACTTTAATATGAGACCCAGTATCTTCCTAATTCACAGTGTGTATGATAATATCCATAATGCACCTATCATAGTCAATCACTGGCTGAAAAATACAGAATGTATCATTTAAGCTGTACACAGTCACCAGTCCTATCCCTGTAACGGCACTTAAAAAGCCATCCTTACAGCAATAGTTTGGCCAACACAGTGCACAAACTCTAATATGCTGTGTCTCACTACCTTTTCAATAAAACGCACACTAGTTTAATCCTAGAAACGTTAAATGCTTTAAAAAAAAAAGAAGAAAACCAAGAAACCAAGCTGACAAGCACACGAGTCTCAAAAAGGAAAGGAAGCCTTCTTGCTTTTCCCCCCGCACAAGTTGCTGCAGGAAACATTGCTGAAGTCATCCCCAATTTCAGGATGATCTCCCCTTGTGCTGCTGCAGGGCACAGGAAAAAAAATCCATGTAGCACGTGAGAACCAGACGTATGCCACAGATGTTGATATTATATAAACATGTGTACACACATGCATGCACACACACTTTAGGACATAAGATGTCTTAACCCTAAGAGTTACCCTTTGAGTTATATTTGCAAGAAATTTCCTGTTACTCATGAGAAGAAAGACGTATGCTTTACTTTGCACTGATAGTGCTAAGGGAAAAAAAGATCAGCAAGATAAAGATAACAAAAGGTCTTTCCTACAAGGTAAAACCAGTCAGCCTGATTCAGGTGTGCATGATGTATGTGCTTCAACAACAGCTGGTAGCCCACAACAAAAATTATTGCACAAGTAGTATAACAACTCTGCATTGCTACTATAGGCACCTTATGCCTTGAGAAGGAGTGAGAGGTGTTGTGGTGGGGTTGAGCTGCCTACCAGGGTGAAATGACAGAAGACAATGTGTGATTTTTTTCCTAGTCTTTAAAAAGAAAAAAAAAAAGCCTCCCACACTAATGCCTGAAGGACCACTTTGACATATTTCCACACTTATGTATTAAGAAAATTTCCATTCATTCTTTCCACCTTACTGTTTGTGCTTACATGCAGGGGGTGGGAGCAGAGGGCTGCAGGGGCCCTCGGTGAGCAGAGCCCAGCACTGCCCTGTGACACAGCAGAGCAGAGCAGCTCTGGCAGTCAAAGTGCTCTGGACTGACTGGGCACCACTCGCTGGGGAAAAGCAGGAGAAGGAGGAAAGGGTGTCTGCAGTTTGCTTTTAGTTTCTCACTGCCCTAATCTGTTGGCAGTAGGCAGTAAATTACATTAATCTCTCCGTGCTGAGTCTGTTTTGCCTGTGATGGTGAATGATCTCCCGGTTCCACTCTCAACCCTTGAGCCCTTTTCTATCACATTTTCTCCTTGTCCTTTGAGGAGGAGTGAGAAAGCTGTTGTGGTGGGGTTGAGCCACCCCAGGGTGAAACCAGAGCTAAAGCATCCTCAAAAAATGCATCATTTTAATCCTCAGAAAGCTCTGTGCTTACAGCATTTGGAACTTTGCTGCTGGCCAAGGCATGCACAGTAAGTCAAAGCCCCCTCAATAAGTACTAGAGCCCCCTCAGCCCTGCAGAAGCTCTCGGCTTGCAGCATGCTCCTGGCAGGAATGCAGGGTTAGAGCTGGGTCTGTTCATTCATTAGAAGGGGGTTTCATCCAAAATAAAATCAATCAGTACAAATAAACTACAACTTCTTACAAACTGCTTCTCTTTGCTCACAGCAAAGACTGTTTTCATTACCAATATTCTTTTCCTAATAGTCACACCAATTTCTCGGTACACATTTTCTAATTACGAATGTAAGTGGAGATGCAACATGTTTCTGCCACAGAAAAAGCACTATATGATGAGTGAAATTATTTGACAGCTAAGTGAATAAGCAAACAGCCTGAGGCAAAACACTCATATTCCTTTTTTTGCAGTCCCACCTCCTGCTCCTCTGTCCCCCAAATGTTCTCAGAATTCCCTCTGGGCCCTACAATGGCTGACTCGCAGAGCTGATGGGGTTTCAGGGAACACACAGTAAGTTTGGTCAGAGCAGACAAAGGAGCAGTGTGCAGAGCCTGACACGTCACCTGCCACTTAAAATTACAATTCACCCTTAGAAGTCTGTGACAGATTTCACTCTCCTCACCTTAAACCAGAAATCTGGGACTTCTACCTCTTCCCACCCCTTCCTTTTTTCCCCAATAACAGACTGTTCAAAGCCTGTAGCTTAATTTTAACATGAACCTGTAATTTTAGCTGCTGTTAAGGGAATTGCACTTTCATGTCTCTGCAGCCCTGGGGACTAATTGAGGAGATTACCTGGAGGCTCAAGGCCTAAACGCTCAAGGAAGAAAAACCTGTTTAAAACAATTTCTGCAAAGAAGAATGACAGATATAGGAACAACTACGAGATTTTCCTGTCACTGGAGGTTTTTCTGTTACAAATGACGGCGTGCTGTATGTGATCATGTGCTGGGAAAAACAATAGTAATAAGACACTGAATTGCAGTTTGAAAGGATGTGTGTCAGAAAAGACAGTTAACTGTTGCTGTTTGCATTATACATACACATCTTCCTTACAGGCACAAAAGTACATTAAGCGGCAGCAGCAGCAGCTTCACTTTATGAATTAATTTAGAGCAGCAGTGCAATCTCGTCCCTGGCTTCTCCAAAGCTATGAAGAACTGCTTAAATGCTTCTGTATAAACTGCAGACACATTTGCAAGACAGGGAAATGCTCCCTCACCAGTAACATATCCTCCCTGCGGTTAACAGTGACAAATCGTTGCCACTATGTTTTCCTAATGATACTCGTATAATTTTTTTGTGCATTTCGTTTCGTTTTGAAGAGGAAAAACCCCCAGCCTTCCCCATGCAGACACCAAAAGGAACCTTCTGCACAAGTCTGGCCAAGTGCCACGCGCCAGCTGTGGCAGTGCGCAGGGACACGGCTCAGCTCAGCTGCCTTCGTCTTCCACAACCGTTACCAAGAAAAATGGCAATGTGCACCTGGCGCCTTCGTCACTGCACTCTGCAATGGAATGCAACCTACAGAACAGCATGGGATGTGTTAGAGGAAAGCAAGGAACAAAGAGGGCCTGTAGCGTTCTGCAGTAACATCAAAAAGAATTCGTTGGAGAAGAAAGTACAAAACAAACCCATGAAGTAACAACTGTCAGTCAAAAATAATTCTTCAGCAAACGTCAATCCAGGCAGTAAGAAACCAATACCAGAATACGAAATTATAGTAAATATTGATATTTTCATGAAAATGTAAACACTTATATAGGTAATGCAGAATTTAGGAGGGCCTGTTAGTATTTATTGCAGTACAGAAAAACTGACAAATAAGGAGACGGCTTACCCTAAAAATCATAGAACTGAAGAGAAGCTTTGATCTGAAAGCCTTACATTCAAAGCTGGGGTCTTTCTTGTCTTTGCTAACTTGCAACGGTGAACAGATGAAATGTGTTAAACACATAAGGTACAAATAGTGTTTCTCTACAGCTATCAAGGAGGTCATGTTACAATGCTACTGCAATCTAAATTGAGTAGATACATAAGAAAGAATGAAAGACAATTTTAAAAGATGCAGTTTTACCTACGCTCACTGAAATGAAAACTAGAAATCCACACTCCTATCAGCAGAAGTCACGACCCCATCAAAACCCGATGTACAAAACTGTTCCAGCAAGGTCAGTTAGCAGCAATAATATATCATGATGCAGTCCATTTGGGGTTTTGTTCTTAAACACTTCAGCAAATGGGCCTGTTTGTTAACTCCAACAGATAATTATGAAGTGCAATAAAAAATTCAAATTATGTTAATAGGCCAGCGAACAACGGCTGTTTGCAGAAATCACTGGCAATTACTAGGCATAATGGCTCTCAATTAAGCTGGAGGGTATTTTCAGTCATTCATAATTCACTATTTTAAAAGTATCATAAAAATACGAACTGTTAATAAAACTTTCAAACCTGCAAGGAAGCTGTTTGTCACAAAAACACCCGTTTTATTTTCATACTTTCTTTTCCTTAGGAATGGTATGTGAGAATATTGGTAGTGAAAGGCAGGGAACTGCACAGGAGTTGCATCTCGCAGTGCATTTCCTCACAGTGCCTCTAAGTGCACAAGCAGCTGTGATGCTTTCTTAAGCAACTTCAGCTTCCCATAGGAAAATGGTCAGCAATCACACAGGCCTTCACCATTTCTGTTTTTACATCCCACAGCTCACTAAATAAACTATAAGGCACTTGTTATGAGAACTGAGAGTCTCGCTGCTTGGCCACTTACCAATTTATACTTAGGTATTTTTCATGGGAATAAACCGGGCGGAAAGTATTAACAGAAGAATTCAGGCCTAAAAGAAGCTCGATGCAAAGTACATATCCATGAAATAAAACTATCATATTCAATAAATGAAGTCACTAATGAAAGATCCATTGGTAATAATTGCTATTTACACTTCCACTGAAACTATCATGCCCATCACATGAACAACCCTGCATTAGGAAAACGGCACTTTAATTACTAAATTCCACTCACAGCTTTTCTAGTTATAATCCACTGATTTGGTGGGGACACTGCTGTATACACACACACACATGCATACCCATACACACACACACACACACCCAAGTGTATGAGTTGATTTTCTGTGAATTGAACTTTCTTCCCTAATCGAACCACTCCAATCTTTCCCCTGCCAGGAAGCACAAGTTATTTCATTTTTATTCCAGAACATTTGCATACATAATCCTGAGAAAATCATTCAAAACTACCCGTAGAAATTTATTCTTCATATTTCAACAGCAATCAGATTTGAGCACAACACTGTATCAGCAATGGAAGACAATCATTCATCTCCCAGACATCAGAATCTGTTGAGATTCTTTATTGCTTTGACCTCATTAAAACAGTGCAAACCATGAACTAATACAAATCTGTCTCACTAGATACTTTCCTCTTTAATTTTTAATAGTTCACACATGAAGGGAAAGGTTAAAGTCAATTAAAAGAGATACAAATACCATTATTATTGCCTTGACATAATGCTAGTTATTGATTTGGTTGTTTTGCGTTAGGAAACCATTACTCCCATTTTTGAATGAATTAATAATTACACTGTTTCTTGGCTTCCCTTTCTGCATTGCGCTTTTTTTGTTGTTGTTGTTGTTAACTTTTTTAGTCCAATTTCTCTTTCACTAATTACCTATAATCCTGAGCTTAATAATAAAGTAAATATCAAGTATTGTAGGCAAACAAGGACATCAAATAAGGACTAAACTGTCCTTTTTACTCCAAATGGGGGGAAAAACATTCCTGTGCTATAAAACTTTGTTCTGCCTCATTAAGGAAGCCTACAGGAAAGCTGGGGAGGGACTTTTTATAAGGGCACGCAGAGACAGGACAAGGGGAAATGGTTTTAAACTGGAAGACAGGGTAGATTCAGAGTAGGCGTTACAAGAAACTCTTTCCTGTGAGGGTGGTGATGCATTGGAACAGGTTGCCCAGAGAGGCCAGGATGTCCCTCCCTGGAGGCATTCCAGACCAGGCTGGATGGGGCTGTGAGCAACCTGGTCTAGAGGGAGGTGTCCCTGCCTGTAAGCAGGGGGTTTGGAACTAGATGAACTTAAAGCTCCCTTCCATCCAAACCGTTCTAGGATTCTATGATTAAGATCACCATATCATACTGACAGACACTTAAAAGCTTCTAGTGCTGAAGGAACTGTTGAGAAAATGGAAACAAAAGTACTGATAAATGATTACCTTTTAACCTGCAAGATTCTGCTTTCTCGTATCGGGTCTAGCACAGACAAAACAGGACCCTTGGAGCAGTGACCATTGTCAGACTCCTTCATATTGCTCAGCACTGTGAAGAGTACACATCATTTCCCTTAAATACCACTTCAAAAACAAAAAAGTGAAAAAAAAAGTTTTGGTTTGAAGTCTCTCAGCATTCCCAGTGACCTCAGTAGCTGCTATGCACGCAGAACTGTGAACAGAATACTACCATTAACATCCTGGTAAACAAGCATCTGTCTGTCATTTAAAATACAGCATTCCCTGCTAATTTCTGTTATCTGTAAATGTTTTCTGGCATTCCAACCCCACACTTAGCGTGCTGCACACGCTCCACTTTACACACAGCAATCACTCACACTGGATGTCAGTATCTCAGCATCATAAAGATAGGCGGGGATTCATTCACTAATACATCTCAATAGTAAAAGATCTACTTAATTATGCAAAAATAATCAGCAGAAACATTTTTATTTATTACATTTTGCACTGGGGACAGTCTTAATCTTTTTTTTAAAAAAAACACACTTACTAAATGATTAGATCCATTAATTTCCTTGAAGAATGGAAGCTGAGATGCGATCAATTACTTGTTTATCCATACATATCATGCCTAAATCAGCAAAGCACTACAGTGTGTCACCCACAAGTTCATTTTACCTGCTTCCCACTCCCCTGGGAGTGATTTCCAGAGATGCACAACAAATTTCTCTGCTGATGCACTGATGTAAATCAAGAAGGACCCAGCCAAGTGAACTCACTACTAAGAGGTCAGTGCAGTGATTGTCATCCTTCTGCCACAGCTTTAGAACTTCAAAAGGAGCTTTACTAAGTATTTCATACGCATCATAAATGGCAATATACTTATTAAATAAAAGATTTCTTAAAAAAGCTAAGCATTTCAAATTCAGTACCTTTTGCAGTTTCATTAAACTTTGTTTCTCATTCTCCCTCTCACTTAGATGCTTGCAGAATAAATATAATTATATTGAACTTTAATAACTTTTGTACCTTGAGCTGCAGGTGCTAGTATGCTGTATCTATTACCATATTTTAAGCCCTTTAACAAGATTGCATTAATTTCTATGATAATTTAGAGCCCATAATGCATTCCAAGATGTGAATAGATGTTAATCACTATGGAATGAGTGATTTTCCTGTATACTAACGAAGCCATGCTGTAACCAGTAACTACTTACTTTCTAAACTCAATATTCCCACTGAAAGACCTGTTTAAAATTTTGTTGAGAGTAACAGTACCCTCAGGAATGTCCAAAAAACCAAACTCACCAACAAATGCATGAATTGCTGTATCCTTCCTGCAGAAATGATCAGGACTGCAAGAATTTTTAGTACCCATTCCATTCTATGCCCAGTATTAACAGAAGTTATCCTGTATTTCTCACTGTGACTACCATGCACTTTGTACAGCAGCTAGCTTAAGGAAAGCAGGCAGAAAGGAGTTCTCATTATTAAAGTGACATTATGTTCCATGTTCCAGGCATAACACGGAGGAAAAGCTGAAGTCAGTAATTACATAATTATTATTCATATATTAGAATACTCACATTGATGAAATACAGCACAGTTTACACTACGCAATTTAAATCAGATCAGTTTGCTTCTCCAGCTTGAATCACCTCTAACACTGCAACACCACAATTTAAGAACCCATACAAAGAAACGTAAATCTGCCACGTTTTCCAGAATGTACCCTTCAGAGCTTTTCTGCAAGCCAAAGGAAACAAAGGGACCCTTTTCTGCATTAGCCTGCTACTCTTGCTTCTTGATACTTATTTAAAATGTGATGTACTGCAGTTACTACCTTGTTTTTCTGCTACAGACTGCTGAGCTAGGATGAAATAAGGAATACTTCCATCTGTTTCCGAAATGTTGCTAAGTGACCTCGTGCACAATGAAAAAAGCTTCTAGCTCCGCTACATACTGCCCTCTGGACAGGTGGGGACACGAGTTACCTGCCTCAGTGCTGTACTGCTAAAGGTGCTGCTGCCTATAAAACTCAAATCTGCCTTTGATACACACGAAGGCAGAAAGTGCCTTGGTAGAGGTCAGTGCTGACACACTGCTGGCTCATGTTATGCTTTCCATCAACCTGGACATGGTTACATTTAGAGGAAATTTTTAACACTGAGTTCCAGTACAGGAAAGTAATTGTTTAAACATTTTTTTAAATGTTAAATAGATAAAAGGCAAGTTTGGGTAGCAGTTAATAGCTGTTATGACACTGTGATAATTCAAATTGCTGCTCCCTCTGCCAACAATTAGCCTTCATGCAGAGGGTTAACTGGGTGCTCAGGTTCAGCAGCAGGAGCAGGACTGCACATACTGCGCTCTCGCAGAAGGAAGTTCCTTTCCCTATTATCTTCTCCCAGTCCTTTAAAGAGCTTTAAGCAGCCATCACTTGAATGCCATGTTCAAAGGTGGGTTTCAATTTCTGTGGTGTTTGTCATGCTATGAGTACAGCCCATGAAGTACATTACTGGAAGTACATGTGCTGGAAGAAAACCAGATCTCATGTGAAATATGCCTCAGGGAAAGGGACAGGGAAAGGGAGAGAGGAGGGGAGGGGATGGTAGGGGAGGGGGTGACTCTTTTCCTAAAACAAAGAAATTATCTCAAGAAAGAAATGTATACAACCAAGTGATTGCTAGAGAATAATAATTAATTAAGCAAACAAGTACAACATGTTTATTGAAAAAATACTTGTGTGCTTCAGAGGCTGTTTACACTGACAGTGCTCACCAGCCACCTCAAGTTCTTTCCTTAAAATAGAAGGAGCTGAATAACAATTTATTTTCTTTAATCAGGGAACCACTGAAATTCTAGTGGAAGTAAATGTACAAGGATTGTCCACAAGTGTGAGCCCTGAAGTAAAAGATATAAGACAGGCTTTGGTAGTGGAAAAATAATTGTAACAGTTGGACTCCACGAGAGCTTTTATTTACTTAAAAAAATATATATATATAATAAAAAAAGAACAAAAAATTCCTTTGTCCACCTTTTCCAGAAGCATTCCAAGATTACAGGACCACACACTGAGCAGTTAAACACAGAACACTGTCAAAAGTTTAAGACTGGTTTCAGCAACAAAATCAGTGTCGATATACAGAAATGCCAACCAAACATTCGATCAAATAAGAAAGCTGGCTTTTCAAGCAGTAGTTCTGAGTCTTTTTTTTTACTTTTTTCTTTTTCCCCCTCAATTCCACATTTTCACTACAACTTCTTTCCCCACTTAGGCTGCACTACCTAATAAATGGCTTATATGTCCTTTTCCTCCCTTGAATGGCCAGGCATATTTTGCCAGAAACATGAAAAGTAGGAATGCAATCGCATTTGTGCTGATGCTAAATGTTAATAGATTTGCCTAAATGCCTGCTAATAGCACCCCTAGAATTAGCTAGACTAGTAGTGCATGCCTAATGTGTTGTTTTTGTTGTTGCTGCCTTAGCTGTTTTCTTTTTTTCCTCAGTAACAAAAAAAGGCATTTTTAGCAAAACGTTTCTATACATTCTCAGCCTGTACAGCAAGTGTGCTGCTAACATCGTGTAGCACTGACAGCATCATTAAGATCGTAAATCCCAACATTCCAGTGTTTCCTTAAATTAAACATGAAAAGTTTAATGTTTTTTTAAATTAAACATGAAGCCCTGACTTTGCCAGCCAAAATGTGTCCTTCTATCACCTCTTAATTCCTCCAGGTCACTTCTTTCATACACAAAAAATTCCACACAGCCAGAGGATGGAGCTCCTTCACCGGCAGGTGCTTTCAGAATGTTCTGCTCAACAAAACTTTTGGCAGACATTTTCTACAGGCCAAAACATCTGATGACTCCTTGAAGTACTTAGACTACTGTAGTGCAGGCCAGATAGAAGTTCCTCTCAGTCAAATGCATGTAAAAAGGCTGCACACTAACTTCAGCCTGCAGTCTCTGCAGACAGAACACCTACCACTAACTGACAAAAAAGCACTGAATAGTAATGAATCCAGAAGCTGCACCACGACTGAGAAACTTCAACTCTAAAATCTTTAATGAGAAATTCTGATCCTGATTCTAAAATAATACCTACAAAAACCTCTGAGTTGTTTTCTCGATGCCAATGGAAACACACTACTATCCAGGGTAAGAGGAACAAAAATCAAGTCTCTGATTATATTACCTTTCAGAAAATTTGTTAGCATGTTATTAGCAGAATGTTTATTTGTTAATTATAGTTTTAATTAGGATGCAACAATAAATTATCTCGGCAACATTTCTGCAGCTACTTACAATCCTTGAGACTTATCTCATTCTGTATCTGTAAGTCTGACTGAAGTAAATTAAAGCTGTACCACAGTAATCATGCTCTGCTGGCCCAAAATTCCTCATGAAACTTCAAAGGAGGAACTCAGTGTTCCTCCAGACGCCTCTGCAAACCACCAAAAACAAACATAAAACTGCTATTCTCATAAAGAATGACCCGCAATCTTTTTTTTTAGAGAAGGAAAGGTTTTAAAGAAGGAAAATCCTGGTTATTATTACTACTGTTGATGGATTGCTGAAGTGTTTGCATAATCTAGGATCTTGTGATATCAATAAACAATTAGAGATACTGCATGCCAGGGAAAGGAAAGCCTGCACATAATAGTTCCATCTGCAGCCTTACCAAGATATCACCATCTCCCCTCATCCCAGCAATTTCAGGTTACTTTGTGTAACTACTAGGTAGTTTTGTGATAAGCTTCTATTAGAGGATATCAGGTGCAGCTTTTCTGCACACAAAAAAGTATTCTCTGCCTGTCCCCACAAGACAGGAACATCTAAACAACGCCAGTGCATGCAGACTCTTCCAGGGAGGACTCATAGCTCATCAATAACCAACACATTTATGGCACAGCCTCTCACTATGATTTGGTAGCATTATCTTCATCATTTATCACGAGAAATACAGACATTTGATATTACACAAATTAAGAATGTACCACATCAGTTCAGACAGTGGGGTATGAGCTACATACATCAGATGAAAAATACCCCAAATCTCAGTACATTCAAGGTTCAGCAGGAGACCCATGAGCAACCTGCTCCAGGTCACAGAAATATTAATTTTGAGAATTATGCAGGTTGGGGGTATTTTTCCAATTACTATTATCAGGCAAAAAAATCTCTCTACTATATGAACATCCACAATTTGAAACATAAATTATGCTGAATTTAAAAGAACTGTTTAATTCCTGAAAGCAATAGCAGCTGATATGCCCTTAGAAGAAATGTACATTATTTTTTTAATTTTTAGCAACAAATATCTAGTTCCAAATCAGTCAGCAGCTAAAGAGTCGGTTTACAAGGAGTCAGTAATTTTTTGCTCAGAGAAGATAAATAAGCTTTCAATTTCTCACTGTGCAACTTCAATACTACTGGATTAATGTGGTAAAAGCTTATTGACAAGAGCAAGTAAAAATGGTTCATACATAGGCACGTGCAAGGCAAGTCTTAAAAATCCAACCATCAAAACTTTCCTTCGAGCATTGATGAGACCCTGAAGAGGACATAGAATGCATTTTGGACCTCCAATTTAATATAGTTTTCCACTTATGGCATCTCATAAAATTTTTATTATTTAGACACTCTTCACAAAAAGAAAACTGACCCATATTCGGCTTTTTAACTTCTCATAGGTACTTAAACAACTTCGCTGAACAAGGCTCCCATTGTGAAACATGCTGAAAATCTACAAGGAGATGCTCCACTACCTGATTTTCACAGTGATATGGGTTCTAAACAGTTACAGAGAGCTTTAGAGCAGCTCTATCGTCCTATAAACATATTATTTCAGTTAAAATAACAAAGAAGCAGTTTCATTGCCTATTCCAATGCCACAAGAAAACAGAGCTTTATTTTTATTTTTTAATGTTCAATGGAAAGAAAGAAGAGCCATCCAGGTACCCTTCCATATAATTCCTATTCATGCTACCCTCCCTCCCATCAATCAGAAAGCACAATAAGTACACAACTAAAATAGGAGTATTTGAAAGTCAAATATTTGTTGGATGGTGAATGCTACATGGCAATTCAAAGCTACGTATAAGCTCAGTTTTAGAGTTTAAGGATGCAGCATTACCACAGTACCGATATGACTACCACAACAGTTGTTTTGTACATTGCTTTCAAATTATCGCATTTCTCTAATTACCTACCAATTATCTGCATTTTATGGTCAAAATGTAACAAGGCCAACATATCTGCCGTGAAATCTGCCAACAGAAACAGGCTTTAAAAACAAAATCTACTATTACTAAGTTCCACACCACTGATGACTGCACTGCTCTGCTATCACGAGTTCCATCTTGTTCTAGGCATGAAATGCCCTTAAAAATTACAAACAGGGGTGCAGATGTGTAAAAATAAGAACAACCAAATTCCTTAGATCGGATTTCTTTAGTATTTCTACACAGTTAGCACTGTCCCAGTTAATTTCAGAAGTACAGGTCAGAAGTGGCATTTATGGAATATGTAGGAAGGTATACATTGCACAGTATTATTCAAAAGCACATCTAATTGAGTAAGCTCTATAATTTGCCAATTCTACTCAGAAAGTAGGATTGCTTTTCCCTCTTTAAAAAAGAAAAATATTTTTTCTTTCTTCAGCCAAAAGATTGCAGTAGAATGATTCTTCAACTTAAATGGTACTGAAGCTGTTCCCATTCTTCTGCTTTAAAAGTCTTTCAAGTGATTCTATTTCTGTATCTCTCCAGTAAGTACATTTTACTGCCTTAGTTTTGCATAGAAAGAAACAAGACTATGTGTAGAACCACAGATGCAAAATGACCTGGAGGCATAATGACCAGTCCTAGGATCGCAATGCTGCACTGTTTAGTAACATCTTACTTTTGTAACATTTTGCTGACAACATCACACCACATTTCAGAACTGTGTTCATGATGCATACATACATACTAGAAAAAATAACTGAAAAAAATGGGTTTTCCTACAGCAGTAGCAGTTGACAGCAAATAACTGTTCCTCTATTACCTCCAGTTTTCAAAGAATGCATTAAACTTTATTATTTCCACTGCCATGTTATTTGATTTCATTACACAGCCAAACAAAATCTTGTCTGTGAAATGTCTTACACTCAAAAGCTGACTCCTAGCTGGTAAGAGGTATATTAAAAACAAACATGTTCAAGGCTGTAGAACACAGAATGATATGGTCACAGCCATACTTACACTGAAAAGACAACACAGAAAAACAGCTATTGTACTGAATAGATTCAGAAGCGTACAACCTCTCTGTGGCTCCTCCTTACTTTCCCCATATGAAGGAATAGCACAAGTGGTGAGACTACATGATTTCAATATCAGATTTACTACAAAATTAGCACATTTGGCAAGGATTCTTTAGAAACATATAAAAGATAAATGAATTGATACAGGGAAGTGTCCCTCAGGAATAAAGTCCCTTTTAAGGTACTAAAGCTGATATGTTCCTTAGGAGTTGTACTATCACTGCCAAAGCTAGAGAAAAAAAAATCTAGGGTTTTTTTTTTTTTTTTTTTTTTTTTTTTTTTTCCTACCCTGAGTAATTCTAACAGAAGCAGGGAAACATGTTGCAACCAGATGATCTTTAAGGTCCCTACCAACCCCAGTCATCCTATGCTATGATTCTATATTTACATTTGGATTAGAGGGTTCTAACCATCGAAGTTCAACCTTTTCACAATGAGCTGTCTGACAAGTCATACTGAGCACTGCAGTCACTTAAAGTCCTATGTTATACACAGACATCTTCAGCAGAAAAACATTAAGGTATCAAAAAGCAGATGTACCTATTTCTTTAAAGATCCTGTTGTGAAGTTCTAACGAAAACACAGGGCATGCATTTCTCTAAGAGGTATTACACTCAAAATGAGATCTTCACAAATATACACTGAGTTTACCCCAAATGCTTTCCCAGAGGCGTTCACAGTCATACACAGATTCTTTAGTGGCACTGTTGGTACAGCTATGGAGAAGCATTAAAGATTTGATATGCTTAGAACTTACTACCTTCAGTTGCTGAGTTTCAGTTGCTTTAGCTCTGGGAAACAGAAAGTGGACCAGAGCTGGCCACTGGAAGTCATTTAGTCCATCCCCTCCCTAAAAGCCAGAGCTTGTAACCTTTGCCTTTCACAAGATTCTCCAGCCTCAACTTTTCAACCCATCTCAACTTTTGGGAGAATGAAAAAAAATATTTTTTTGGGGAATATGCAAAACCATTTGATAGTACAGACTGCTTAAGTAAATTAAGGTCACCACTACAGAAAGCTTCCCTTCCCTATCTACATCTTGAAGCAGTTCAAAAACAACTCAAAGCTAAAGCAAAGACTTTCAGGGGTTCCAACAATTGGCATTTTGCAGCATCTAAAATGCAATCTTTGTATGATTTGTGACTTAATCTAAGAGTTATAAACCATCTTTATGGGACTTTCTACTCACACAGAAGTCTCTGATCTTCCTTGACACACAGCAGTCGACCCTCATCCTAGTCAGATGGTTACAAGTACAGACTTCATTTTGTCCTCTTCCTGTTTGAAAAAGGAATTCTAAACCACAGAGATTCAATGGCAGAAAATGGACTCCTATACCTGCTTTTATACTCTCCTTGCTTAATAGTGCAGCTCTTTCATACGCTACTTTCTCGTTACTCTATAATTTAGCAGCTGACATTCCAGCATACTCCAGATTACTTTCAAAGAAGCTCACAGACAATGACAAGCAAAAGGATGACAAGGCCACTGCTTTCGATGACAGGATGCAACTTCCATTCAACTGCTGTTACTCCAGATCAAATCGATTACAGTACTGAAGTAAACAATCATTTAATCCAACCACAGATTGCACTAGGTAGCAGATTCAGGTACAGTGAATCTTACCAACCCGTCCTCCCTGTCAGACTTTTGTTCCAGTCAGTTCTGCATATGCATTTCTTCCCAGGTCTGGCCTTTTAACATTCATATTTAAAGTCCTGAGGGCCCCTTCCCTTATATTAAGTTATTTTCTATATCTGTTTTCAAGGAGACTAACAGTGTTATAAAAAAAAAATAATAAATTCTAGGTGTTCTCAGTCCGGGCCTCTAATATTTATACAGATATACTTATGCACTTCCTCACGATCTTGCTATTGGTTTTTATGTACCTTTGTAATTTGGGATTTGCTTGTTTTGCTTATCTATGCCACTTCTTGTCTTCATATTGTCAACTGACATCTCATTCTTTTTATAGCAAATAGGTTTTTTTATGATTGAATGCCTAGAGGAACGAATCCTGAATGACGTGTGCTTTTGCACTTGTCAATCTTTTCCAGTTTTTAGCTTAAGATTTTTTGATAATCTTTCTATTTTAAATGCCAGCAGCATGTAGTTAACTACTGCTTTGGTTTAGATGAACAACAGTGTTTAGAGAAGAGTGACAGAGAAGATTACTAGACCCTGACAGTTGCTCCCTGCCATACACCTGACCTGCATGGCTACATCCCCACTGCCAATCTATGGAAGAAAAACCAGTAAACGTGGCACTCTGTATTATTAACAAAGTATTTGCCGGCCTTCTTGTAGGCTAATACTTGAATTTTATTTTGCTTCTATGGACTTATTCTTCCATATTTTTCTTCCTCGCTTCTCTCACCTTTGGTGCAAGAATCCTTACTGCTTTTATATTGCAATCTCACTCTACTGACTTTTCTGAAAATCTTCCTAAGACTCATATGAAATCAAACATGTAAGCTTCCCGTTCAAGCAAGTTTCTTGCTCTAGTGATATAGCTTCTGTATGTGTACGCTTTTAAACGTGCCATCAGACTGTGCAGATATCAAACCAGTAAATACTGACTCACACATGGCTATGCTTTCACGTTTTAAAAAAGGTACTAATATGATTACTGTTCCACGCTTAACAAATAATAATTAGGATTTTGTTCTATTTTAGAACTAACAAAATCTTATTTTGGGCTTCTGACCAGTAGAAAATACTAAGTTGAATTTATCCGCCTTTCTTCAAACCCTGATAACTGAAACCACTGTGGTATATTTTTATCAGTTCAACTCAAAAAGATCAGTGTTGAAGTAAAGGAACTGCTGTAATATTCATAAGAAATCTTTAAACAAGGAATATAACACAAGCTCTTTGTCAATGCTGTAACTGCAGCTCATAATTATGAAGCTGGTATTACTCAGCTCTGCAGAAAGTAAATTCTGTGTATCTTGGGAGAAAACTGAATACTCATTTCTTCCCCTGGATCTCAGTCATTTGCAACTAATCCCTCATTCTGTTCTTCCATTTCTCTTCTCTTCCATTCCCACTGAAAACAAGATATTCCTCATGTTTGGCATGTTGTCCTCTTGTTTATGCTGTTCAGACTCTTGTCTGTGTTTCCTAAGTGCAAAGTGAGACTGCCTAGTTTGCACCAGCGTTAGTATGCGCAACTCACATCGCCAGCTGCTGAACAGCAAAAGCATTAGAGAATAAAAGCATTCCTTAAGCTCCACATCTCTGTATACAGATTGTGAAAGCACTGAGGTTAAAAAAAGGACCAATCACCTGCAAGCTCATGAAATAAAGCTGCATATAGTGAGGTCACGCCCATTCAAAAGATAAATTATTTCTCTTAAGCCTCATGGCTGACTTCTACTGCCAGATGCTGGCTGTACTAACACTGCTGTTCTGCAAAGATATCCATAAAAAATAAAGAGGAAAAAACCCAACACCAAAACCTTGAGATATCTTTTAAGAAATTGAAAACGCATTACATATTTTTATAGGTATTTTGTAAACCTGTCCTCTTCCCTTGCTGTCCCTATGTCTCGTGTAGCCTGCAAACTCATCAGGGCAGGGATCAGATGCTGAAAAGCACTTAATACTGTATACATGATTTCTCAAGGTCATCAGGTGTAAACAACAATGGCTGGAAACATTCAGGTGAGCCTGAGCCTTAGTTGCCATTACAAAGTCAAGATGATACAAAAATAACTCGCCAAGATGGAAGCCACATGAATCCCAACACTTTCAGGGAGTAGTGGTCTACATATACACATATATGTATATAAAATTCAATATTTACATACATCCTTATTCCTTAGCTCTTGAATGAGGAATCTTCTACAGTTCACTTAGATTTTTCTGAGCTGCTTCACTAATATTCACAAATGAAATAGCAGACAGCCAAGAGACTATCCTCATAATGTTCTTCTCAACAGAAATGACACACTACCACCAGTCTCCACAATGTCCATCAGCACTTCATTGGACAACCAGTAAACTAGGTTATAAAGGCTGGAGATGGTCTTTAGAACCTGAGGTAATGAAATTTCTGGATCTCTTTCAGATATGCTATTACAAATGTAAGATGATACGTGTATTTTAGAAAGGTGGGTGGAAATTTTCTATTAGCATTCTGCCATTTGGAAGCTCAATAGTGTGAGAAATCATGTGAACTCAGGAAAAACACAGAGAAGAAAAAACTGACCAGCTGATTTCATGAACTGAGCTACAGTATGCAATACAAGCCCAAATATTAACTCACGGAGTGACTTAGGCTAAGTGTTATAACAAATGTTAACTATCAGGCATTACTTCTGTTTTTTCCATTAACGAAGGAACATGCTGGGGGAAGAAGCAATCACTAATAAGACCTGCCTCAAGAGCTACTTAACTCCATCACATTATTCATCATTTTAGTCTCAGAAGCCATAACTCCTTCGAACGCATTCTGCTTAGTAAGCAATGGAAAATCTAGTTAATGGATAACTAACATTTTCTACCAGTCCAAGAACAGTGACTTTTGCCACTTACTCTTCTCCCACTGTTGTTCACAGATCTCACTTAAGTGCTCGTATTTCCTTTGTAAAACAACATGAAGATAGACAGTGGCTGACCCAAGACCCAGAAAACGCATTTCTTCTCCAGCTACTTGCTGGAGACTCAGAGGCACTCACCACGCCAGTAAGCTTTGGCAGCCTGCGCAAGACTGGACCTAAAAACTACCTTCAAGCACTTACAAAATACATATGTTTACCTGATAAAAAACATCTTGTATGATGGCGCTGAGCAGCATCATTTTCCAGTCTCTTCATATGTCATGTCGTTAGTAGTGATCATGACTAACACACAGAGAATCCTGGCTAGAAAATTTTGTGTTTAGACTCTCAGGCAAGTATTTTAATCTTTGGATATCGTATCCTCTTGGTTGCACTGTACTACATAGAAATCTAAATGACAAAATGTTCTGAATGGAAGAAATGGGAACTATCAGGCTAATTTGCTTGGTACATTCAATACTCTACCTATGGTCCAACCTGGGATTTTTGTCAATTGTACTTAAATGTTTCAATTAATAAGGACAATGATGACATTAATCAAAATATGAAGAAACTACACATAATTTTGGAAGTGGTATTTATACGCACTGAGATGATAAGTTGTTCTTTAGAATGACAATAACAAAATGGTATGTCATCTATTTTGGAAAGCAACATTTGCACAACAAAAATGCTAAGGAAAGCTAGGAAATAGATGAAGAATATAGAATAAATAAATAAATAAATAAATAAAAATAAAAACAATCAGATGAAGATTAATTTTATTATTTCAGTTACCTTTTTAATTTACATTGGCTTTTACTAGATGTCTGTTTCTCCTTTCAGTCTGGAAAGAGTGAAAGCTTACTGTATAATACTGACATTGCTAATTTAAACCAAGAATAATACTAGCAAGATCTCTTAGTACATTTCAGGTAGTAGATGGCACTGGACAGAAACATTATGACCCAAATGATCAGTACTTTCATTTTAACAATTCCTGCTATCGGCTTATCAAGCTGACTTTTTTCCCTTTTCTTGTAACAGAAGCAGTCCATTTTGGCATGACATCAGTCCTAACTCAGCAGAACAAGATAAAAACAAGAACAAACAGTAAAAAGAAGACAAACAGAAACAGCAACTCAATAATTTAGTGTGTGCTCATTTTAAATGGTTATCCACATATTTAAAAAACTATTTATTTATGAATTTCAAAACAAACTTCTACCAAAGTATTTTAAACTATCTTTGGGCATCAACAATTTAGTTTATCTGTTGGCTTTCAGCTATTACATAAAGGGTAATTAGATGCTGCAACTTCCAATAGTCTACATGTTAATTTCTTGTATGAGTCTTTTAATGTATTCAGGAGACAGGAGGAATTCTGGATTATCTCTGAATAAAAACATTATTGGCAGCAAGTTTAATTTCTTTCCCCAGATATTTCTCAGCGGTTTTGACAGATTTGGAGATTATCTATTTTTTAGCCCCACAGTATGAGATTTTCTGTCTAATTGGAACAAATGGTCATTGACCACTTTCAGCATACTGCCACAGCTACCACTGGACTTCTTCCCTGAAGAAGCAACTCTATCTTCAATAGGTTATTTGTTCATTGCAAAAAAAACCCCCTTCTTTCTTGCACAGTATCCATTTTGTGAAATTACAATTGAAATTTTTCCTTTCTTCCTTTCTTTTCATTTCCTTTCTTTTCTCCTTTCAAATCATTCTAGTGAGTCCTTTATCTTTGACTTCCTTACAGACAGAACCACAAGCAATCTCATCTCACTCTCAATAGGCTGACAGCAGTGAATCTTTTGGGAACAAAGCTATTACTATCACAGCACAGACACCCAGGCTTGGCTTAGAATGATGCCTATAAACATCTCTTAAGAAATGAGGTGAATGTCTAATGCTGCATTGTTGAAAGTAGAATGTTTCTGTGAGGAAGATGAGAAAACATTTAGTGAATATGAGAAAAGAGAACAACAGGAAGAAAAAAAAAACAACCTAAAAAAATGGAAAAAACAGAATATTCACCACTGGCATAGTATTATACAAACACTGGAATTTTCAGATCAGTACATCAACTCTATCTTTGTCCTCCACATCAACAAGTTTATCTGGAAAAGAGTACATGAATAAGATAAGCGTACAGTTACTCTTTCCAAGAAATGTTTTCCTGTCTCCAACAACTTCAGCCTCTTAAAGCAGATGCCAAAAGTTTTGTTTCAAAGGAGAAAAGACATAGAAAAAGAAAGACTTCTACCTAGGGATCACATGCCTTGGCAAAGAGAGCAAATCATGGAAATTAACATATACGTGGCTGCAAGAATGTAAGACTTTTGCCATGCTGTTTACTTCAGTTCCACAAATAAATGGAAGAATTCCAGATAAAAATTTGCCTGGTTCATTCACATGTACTAGCTATGATATAACCCACAAAGTTCATGCTTTCATAAATTTATGACCTTTTTCAACTACTTACTGTTAAAGGATGCAACCAGTCAGTTAGGACAGTGGAGCTTGACAGAAGTTTCAGAGCAAATCAGCCTAATCACTGAAACTCATCACCACAAGACAGAAGAATGACCATTGAAAAATCAATTAAAAATAAAAGGTGTTTCTTCTCTTTTTTTTACACCTTTGGGGATGTAAGCTGATGGCATGCAGGATACAACATGATTTTTCTTATACCTGTTCATTCCCCAGTAATCCAAATTAAAATCCTCTCTGAAAACTCTATGGAAAACTGAGCATACCCAGTGCCACTGTTGTCACGAGTCTTAAAGAATTACCATAGATATACATTACATAGATATACATACAACATTAGTTTTTACAAGGAAGAAAAGGTACCAAGAAGCAGTCTGTACTACTGCGAACAGCAGGCTGCCAACTTGCTAAGTCTCAGCTCTCAGCAGAAAAGATATAACCACAAACTACATCCAGAGTATACCTAAATACCCACATGAAGGCAACATCTGGATTCTAAGAAAGTTTAGAAGAGAAAGGGGGAAATTAAAACAAACAAACAAACAAACAATAAAAAAAACTCCAAATAATTAATGTGCAATTACTGACAAGTCTCATAATTACCTGAATTACAAAAGTTCAGTTTTTCCAATCTATGCCTAAATGGTTTGACCTCATTCAAGTCTACCGTAAATAACAGAATTGCTTGCCTCAGGACTGTGTAAAAGCAGGTGGCAGCAAGTACTCTGCTTGGAGAGTGCAGGGGAGAGTCAATAATCAACACCATCCTTCAATGTAAGAAGAGAAGCAGGAAGGCAGATGCTATTTGGCATGATGATGGAGAACACTTCTATCTAAGGAACTCTAAAAATGGAGGAATCAGCCTGAACTGGGCCCCTGCCCTAGATTTCACATAACCAAGACACTTCTTGCTTTTGCCTTGCAAAATTCAGTCTAGCAATATCTTCTTACAGTGCTTTGCAGTCTAATTTTCTCAGAATTTCCTGCTCGAGATCCCACTAGCACTCAGGCACACCTCTGATTTAGTGAAACAGCAATATTATTACAGAGAGATTAAGTAACAGTGAGAAAAACAAAGCAGATTATCAACATATTTAACTGCCCCAAAAGCAAGCAGACAGATCTTCTCACAAAAGTAGTTCTCAAAATGTTGAGTGCAAAACATTACTGTATTACATATACTAATGGCAAGCTGCAATCAGGCCATAAGCAAGTTAGTAAAAATCAGAATAAGAAACATTCGTAATTAAACTAATCAAAATCTTACAGGAGGTATAATAAGTACTTTTTAATTTTTGATGTGACATGCTGATTCTTACATTTCGAGCACTACTGCTCTACATGAGACCAGCACCCTGTTGGGCTCCATCAAATAAAAGTCAACGTCTTAGAAATCTTAATTCCGTAACACAAATGCGGGTGTCAGGCTATAGAGACTGTGCATTTCTTAGGGAAAGAACTGATCTCTGTGAAAAGAACTTTTCTAAGGGAGCTGAGAATGTATTACAGTGTGTAGAGTCCTCTGAAAGAAAATACAGCCCACATGCTCACCCTCTGGTGCTCCTTAAGAACACACATTTTCTAAACAAACACATGAAAGGAAGTTCTATACAGCCAGCAGAGTTAAGCAGATCATGATACAAATGTGTATTGTGTTCATTACTAAAAAAAAACAAACAACAAAAGATTGTTCCTTCATAATAAGATGTTGTATCAGTCTCTTCTAGGGCTATATATACCTTCTACAACCTGCCAACACTAATTATATAATTTGATATTTTTATGGATTTAGCTCTAAAATCTTGACTCAATTTGTTGGCATAAAGATGTTCTAGCCATTTGAGTGTATCTGCTCCCAAATTTTGACAAATTGAGAAGCTAGTATTATCTTCTAAAAAAGACAGTACTTCAAAGTACTCTACTTTCATTGCTAGCACTCCACAGAATTCAGCTGGATGTACACAAAAATTAAACTTCTCTAAATACTTCCAGTATATTTTCAATTGCCTTGGATCTAAAAGCTACTCTACCCCTTCGCACAGAAGCATCACTGGCTTTGCTTCATCAAACAAGCTTGGGAATAGACTGGAAGAGAAGGCTGTGCCAACTCTATTGAGGTCAAGTGGATTGAAGTCTGCTTGTGCTATCTGAATCACACACTGGCAGATGAAAAGACATGCCTTCTACCATCTGTAAATTTTAACGTGCCAGATTTTGGCTGCCATGCAACCTAAAGTATTTTGTTCACTGAGGTACCCAAAAAGAAAAAAGGAAACAAAGTTTTAATCTAGACTGAAGATGACAGCACTAGATAAAAACAGGTTATGCTGTAGTTTAACCATTTAAACTCAAGTACTGAGGTAAATTTCTCATCCATTTAGAGACATCCTGACACACACATACATACATATATATATATATTTAAAAAAAATAACACCAATTGGCTCTTGATGCCTCCATGTCTTCAGTTCTGCACTGTAGAAGAAAACAAGTGGATTTTTACAATGGCCTTGCAAATGCCACTTCAATGAAATGGACATACATACAAGTGACTGATCCTTTCAGGGTCCACCGTTCTGAAAGAGTATTTGCATATGCAAATATCTACATGAAAAGAAGTTGTTACTGAGGAAACAGAAACAATCAGCAACGTAAAAACAGAAATGACAGTGAAGATGAAAAACAAGATACACAACAAAAATGGTCTTCCTGAGAGCAGGGAAGTTGGACTCCGGTTCCATTTTGTAATACCAAGTCAGGTGATAGACCGAGGATAATTCTTATTAGCCCTATAAAGCTCTTAGGCTATTGTAAATGAATATGATTCATGCCTTGACTAGAATTAGTTCAAAATGCTACTTGAAAATAACTTTGGTATGTTAATCTGTTTGTCCTGTTTTTCCCTTTAATTCTCCAAAACCTTTACTGCAAAGACTGAATTTTTTCATTATGTCAGTGGCTTTAAAAAAATGATGATGTTACTGTTCTGTGTGTGTAAATTAGTTGTCTACCAAAGGAAATCTCAGTATTTACAGGTTTGCATTCTAATAACACAGGTTGATTTTTCTCTTGGCACTAACACAAAAAAGAGGGAGGTAGTTGAAAGCTGAAAGTTAAAAAGAACAGAATTCCTGAGTGAAGATGTACACCAAAGGCAGATGTAGGTGCATACTGTCTGTAATTGCTCTCATTTCAGTTTGACTGCCCTTTTGCACATTTTCCTTGTTCTCATGTATTCTTGAAGAGTCATAAACTTCTACCTGAAGAATTGTACTACTTAATGTACTACTACATTAAGTAGTAGTACATGAAGAAAGTTCAATGGAAAGAGAAATTTGAAAACTTAAAGTAGCTGCAATTCTGATCAGTTGTGAATCAAGGAGAAAATTCTTTCACAGACATCTATGTCATTAGCAAAATTTACTGCAACTGGAACAGAAAAAAAGGAAAGTAGCAGAAGCATGGCACAGAGATACTACAGTTATTGTGAAATAAATTTAAGCAAGTGCAAGTTTGGCAAAAGGAAACTATCTGAAGATAAGGAAAGAAAGAACACAAATTGAGACCAGATTTTAAACCATGCTTTTTATCTATCTAAAGTCACTGTAACACCCACAGAAACAGAAGGGAAATTCCAAACTGCAAGGGTTTTTCATCATTTTGTTCTCTGAGTGGCTCTGAAAGGAACAGTATACACATACCTTCCAAATCTACAGACATCTGATAACTGGTTGGGTACTATGGCTACTGGTAAAGCATTAGAGCCCTTCCCATCTGAAGCATTCCCCCTTAAATGACCTTAACTCCTCCATTTCAGAATACAAACTGTGCTGCAACATCTCTCTATCCTGGAGAAAGTAACACAGGTGTAAGCTCAGCTCCAAACCCACACAGCTGGACACAGCTGAGCCCATGCCTCATCAGAGCTCCTAAGCTGGGTTGGTATGCAGCACACAGACCAAACAGCAGAACTGTCATGCATGCACACCAATTTGAAAATGATTTTTGTGCACTGGAGATCAAGTTACTTAACACGATAGATGCTTACAGCTACCACATATACACGTGCACGTTATCATCCCGCAATCTATTCACAGCTCTTCCCTAGCACTGACCATTACAACTCACTCTCACAGGCACTACAAGTATTCAGTGCTAGAGGAAATGGACTAAACATCCCAGCTCTGATTTTTACGATTTTCAATTAAACCTCCTTTTCTGTTGGAACATGGATCACCTGCTTCACCATGCATACTTCTGTATTATTAATTTGTTAGCTTGCTCGAATCACAGTTGAAAACCTTTCAGCCTTGGTTTGCAGCAATAAATTCAACTGACAGCTGAAATTTGGAATGCTCACTTAATATTGATTCTGAATGTAATAACAAGCGACATGACCTTTTGGAGGGTGTAAAATATGGCTGCCACAACATCTGTGCCACATTTCTTGCTGTTTAGTAATATGCTCTAACAGCATGGAGCTGGCACTGAAGTTAAGTTTTATTGCAAAGTAGATCATTCCATCTCTCTGGCTTCATTAAAACACACACAACTCCCCCAGACACCAAAAATTAACCCACACCCCAGCACCAAAACGTTTCCCAGAAGTAGAACCCAGGCACACATCCTGCAGCAAGAAAGCTGATATGCGACTACTAAAAGAGACCTCAGTCAGACATGGCGATTCCAGCACACTGAAGGTCAGCACATCTTGTCATTGAGGAGGGATTTTACATTAAGTAGCCCAACCAAATATCTATCAGGTTAAACTATTTACTGTTAGCTACACTTTTCCTTCTATTCTGACAAAAAAAGTATAACACATCAATACCATTTCTGTGTGCTGATACCAGAACACCATTCTCATCTAGCTTCCCCAGGACACCTTGAACTACTTTTGCTAGGCTGGATAGAGAACGGTTTGCAACTGATTTCCTTTCAGTAGTCCAAGTAGGTAAAACATCAGTTTCTGTATATCTAAAAATCCAACTTAAGTGTCTTCAAATTATCCAAGCAGTCTAACTACTTAAAAGAAAAAAGAAAAAAAAAAAAAAATGCTGTACAAGTCCCACACAACGTATTGTAAGAGTTTTAAGCATCTCCTGATGGTTTTTTGGTTGACATAATGTGTAAACTGAAACAACAAATCCCTTTATGAATGTATCTTATCTTTTAATGAACAACAAACGCAACAAAGCAGATGTTTATCAGAACATTTGTTTTTCTGTTTTATGATTTCATACTCCACACTGCTTAACACAAGGCCACACGCACGAGGCTGATTTTTAGATGCTTTGAAAGTAAACTTCAGGAAAAATTAAAATCCTTCATAGTTTACAGGTACATAAAGCTTCCATATAAAAGGTCTGTGAGAACTGTAACAAATAACTGCAATGTCAGGAACATATTACTTTTTTTTTTTTTAATTTCAAGACCATATATGGCAAACTTTGTTCACATATACAGCTGTACTGGCTTGGTATTATACAAGCATATGTGCTTGTGCATCAAGACACTATCAGTGCCTCACAATTACAGAAAACCATTCCACTGTTTTTCTAGTAAATATCTTACAGAAAAATTAAAGACAAAGAATTAAAGATACAAAAATATATTACCTATATGAAAATACTCCTTGCAGCATGTACCCAGGCTAGTAAGAAAGATGTCCAATCAGCAACTTTCAAAAGGCATTAAATATCATTCTAAAGATTCACTGAGAAATGTTAATTCACGGATGATATATTTAATAAAAGTGTATTTGATCATTACTGAAGGCAGAATTAATCTTTAATGATTACTACATACAGAATGAATTCTAAAGAGAAGATCCAGCATAAATACACAAAGATGCTGAACAGCCAGTTCACGTCTGCTTCTGTCCTGCTCTGAACATAAGTTGTTTCAATTACTGAAGATCAGCATCTTCACTGTTGCTACAATAGACGAAGCTGAGACGAACAAAGCAGGATGACAGACTGCTTGGGCAACAGGTGAATCAATCATAAAAAAGACAGAACTGTTAAGGTATTTCAACAACAGTGAAGGCTGGTAATCATCTGTAGGAGCTGAAGAATAAACCAAAACACCTAAAAAATTATCTGATGTTTGATTTCTCTCTAGACTCATAACTAGCAATTATCATCAATAAATAAATTCCACGAAATGTCGAAGTAGTAGAAAAAAAGTGTTATTGAAAGCCCTGGGGAGCCCACAGCTTTGGTGTTTACCTAAGCTCCTATGTCCCCTACAGAGGTTCAGAAACAGCTGAAGCTCTGCTTTAGCATATTCCTACATCTGCACACTTTTAACTACAGGACTGCTGTTCTTTTGAAAAGCAGGATATAGAAGGCCTACAGGATGGAATCAGAGATTCCTGCACTTAGAGCCACAGAAAAGATTTCTCATTATGCAATTGTGTTTGACTTAAAAGCTTAACTGAACAATCAGATTTAGATTTTTAAGTAGTATATACATAAAAGCACCATTAGTCTTCATAGTTTCAAAGGTGTCCTCCTTGGAGGCTTAAATCTGCTGTTTCTGTGCACCACTAAACCAGCTACCCTGTTTGCTGAGATGCTGATGTGGCCTCCTTGTCTCTTGCACCCTTAAAGGCATCAGAAAAAGCAAAGGTAAACCACCACAAATTGGATTACTCCCACATTGTCAGCTGAGGTAGGATTCAAAACTAATCTGATTATATGTATATTATGAGCCACTAAGAATCTTTTTGCAGCAATTACCAAACTCCCACATATAAAAAGGGCATTTTCTATAGCACTGGGCACATCTATCAAGTGTTAATCTTCAAAGGAAATGCTGGGGGATGGGGAACAGAAGTAGTCCTATAAAGAAGTGACTTTTTTTTTTTTTAGCTGAACTACAAAGAATTTTTTCCAACTCTTAAACACACCAAAAGACTTTTGAATAGAACACAGTTTCTCCTTTGAACTTCCAAAGATGAATTCCCAGTGATATAACTCCTGCAGGTTCCAAAAGGCTCGACATCAGCAGCTGAGTCTCTGTCCCCGTTTCTGACACACATCTCAAACTCCAAGCTCTGACTGGTTGGGGCAGAATGACGCCAAGCAGACCAGTAGCAGCTGACATTTGGCTTAAAATTTCATAGCCAAGACTAGAAAGAAGTTACATCTATATTTCTGAATTGTAATTAATTCTTTTCAGACAAATGAATATGAACTATGTGTTTATTTATTTATAAATAAAGCAAGGCTGATAGTGAAAAAATGCCCTGAAGGTCATGTCCCAGGAGGGACAATGAGCCAGTGATGGATGAAGGGACCTAGGTAGGCTTTCCCAAGAGTGCTGAATAAGCCAATGGGTTTTGCTGTAAAGTGGCATTTATCTCTGAGCAATCCTTGCCATGTGGAGAAGTCCTTCATAGCATTATGTTTATCTAGAAAGGCAAGAAAGAGAATCTGGGCAATATAGGCTGATCAGTCTTACCTAGAATGATGCCTGAAAAGAATGTGAACTATTTCTCTTCGGAAACTTTCTCCAAGAACAGCAATGTCAAGCAGATAAGCCAGAATAGTTAACCTGGATTTACAAAAGGGAAAATCATGCTTGACTAAAATAATTACATTCTACTATGAGATGACTGGCTATGGAGGTGAGGAAAAAGCAATCGATGTGGCACTTAGTTTTTAGTGAACCTTCTGACATTCTCTCCCACTGCATTCTCAACTGCAAGCTGAAGAAATATTGTTTGGACAAATGGACTCTTAGGCAGGCCAAAAATAGGTTGAATTGTTGGACTCAAAGGGCAGTAATCAATGACTCAATATCCAGCTGGCAGCCAACAGCAAGAAATATACTCCAGGGATACTAGAGTCCATATCAACCAATACATTCATCAGACACATGGGCAGTAAGATCGAGCACAGTGGCTGTATACTTTGGTAGGTATTAAACTGGGGAGTAGCTGACAAGAAGTTGCAGAATTTCACTCTGAAGGAACCTTTAAACTCAAGAAAAAATGTACACAGATGCCTCAGGAAATGCAGACCTGCGAAGGCAGCAGAATAATTCCATGCACCAGTACAAGTTGGGAAGTGAACAGCTGACGGGCAACTCTGCTAAAACCTACATTATTTATTTCTATGAAAGTCACAAAACTATTCAATTCTGTGACTTGAGCCTTCATAGGCACGTGAGCTTATTTGCTCTTCTCAATAAATAAGCTAAATGAACTACAATTTTCCATTTATTTTTTATATACTAGGTGCATATACATTACATAAATGGTACGTATTTTTCTTTTCTTTTTTTTAAATTACTAAATAACAATTTCTGCAATACCTGGCTATCATTTAGGCACCTGAGATTCTGTACAGATGGCAAGAGTTAGGTAACTCAGAAGTGGGACTGGAAAGCACTGCAAAAGTGCTGAAGGCTCACGGGACTGCCCTGAGTTTGTCAACAGGAAGCAGGGAGTACACCAAAATGTCAAAATGTCACCCTATCCCTCTTTCCCTGCAAAGCACAAGCACTCAAGTCAACAAATGTACTTTTGTGATCAAGACTTATTTCAAAAAGTTTTAAAACTTCCAACCAGGATAAATTCTACTTTCCAGAAGTAGTTTAGTAGTGTACTTTAAGTACTTTGTTAATTATTACTTAAGCACTTTGTTAATTGTACTTCGGTAATTCCATTTCTAGGCTACCAGTGCTGTTGGTATGAAAACCGTGGCACTGTGAGTTTTGTTGCTGTATGAGTGTCCTCCCCATTTCCTCATATTAAACTTGTCTTTTGTAGAAGCCAATGGAAGGGCAATTGTTGTTTGTTCATTTTCTTTAGAATTGAGAGAAATGTTGGGGATATCTGAAGTTAACTCACATGAGCAGCCTAAAAGAAACAGCAACCAAACACTAGCAGTGCTGGTTTCCCAGTGCCCTCTGTCAAGAAGCATGTGGCATTAAGATACCTGATGCTGAAGGTGCAGGACACAGCTCTGTAACTTTTAAGAGAACTGGAAATGACAGTCTTCCATCTCAATTCAGATGTTTAGGATGGGCTTCAAATAATCTAACAATCAACTGTCAAGCAGTTACCTTTGCACATAATAAACAGATAGGCACTACAACTGGGAAATGTCTCCCATGCCATCCTGAAAACGAAGCAGGCAGGATTGATCACTTTGTAAGTGCCTTACTTCATTGACAATTAACTTTGATTAACAGCATATCTTTTATATTAAGGCAAGTTCTGTCTTTATCTTCTTATTTTCAAATTGGAATCTTATGTCCGTGGGCCAGACAATACTTGGATTCTAGAGAATGGAATAAAAGTGTAATTTGCCTTACTATGTCACTTGTGTCACCTACCTTTCATCTCTAACACATTAGCATATGCCGCTCTCCATTACCCTGTTGGATTTGGTGCTATTTATGTGTACAGAGTCACATACGTTTTATTCTGTTACGTGACTAACCTCCTTATTTGGTTCTCTGCTTCACGCTGCTGCTCCTAGAAGGAGCTGATTATTTGAAAGCCTCAGCGTTTCAATCCTCCTAGCTTCAGGAAAAGACTTCTTAAAAAACGATGTGGGTGTAGTTTAAGGATTTAAAATAAAAAAGGTCTCTAAATATAATCCATTTATAGAAAATAAGCTCATGATTTTGACAGACTTAGCCCATAACCTGCACCTCAAAATTCCCTTCATTTTTAGACCTGTTATTTAAATATATACGTATTTTAACCTCGTTGATGGAAAGAAAGATGACAGCCACAGAATCATCTAGACAAAACAACATCTAATTTGCATGTTTACTAATATTATACGGTGAAACATGAGGGCCTTCCCTCCCAGCAGCTTCCTTGCTAGCATGATATGTGACTTCTCCACATATTTTCAATTACAACGGGTCATTCTTGCACTCAATTTATATCCTGTGTCACTATTTTAATAGGCACAATTCAAGCCTCTCGTCTAACATCAGTGCAGTACTGAAGACTCACAGGCTGTACGTAAACACCGGTCTGCTAGAACAACAAATACAAAGCCAGCTCTTTCCATCATCCCTTGCAGAGTTTGAAGATACATGCGATAACACACAAATACCAAGAAGGTAGTCTCAGGCTGTGGGTGAATTTATGTATCAAAGCTTTTTCAATCTGTGTAGTAGGTAAACTGCTGTGCATATTTACTGTGAGAATCGAGTAGTTCATCTACACATCTATTTGCATATGCAAATCAGTCAATTACAAGCAAATAAATAGGTAAATAAATAAGAGCAGATCTGGTAGAGCTCTCCATTCACACACTAAATGTGGATATTTATCCAGCAATCATAAATACGTATTCTGACAATGTTCATCCATCTGCCTATGCAAGTGAAGATTGAAGATAGCTACGAGTAGTGAGGCATACCCTCAGAATTCCACAGTTTCCAAGTATTTTCCAGGAATATAAATCATGGAGAAATGCAGAACATCCTCGAGAATATCAGTAACAACTTTTTTCGACAGGTGACAACATCCACACAGTCAAGTGGTGGAGTATTCCAAGGAGCTCATTAATAACAGATACAGAACAAACATATCAGTGCAACTGAAAATCATAAATGCTAATGCAGAAGGCATCTCTGATTAGAAAAATCCTTAAAAATGATTATACAGATGAGCAAGCCTGATTTTTGGGATTATCTTTCTGCATCTGACATGTAAATGTAACCATTCTGATAGATCAGAGTAGGCAAGAGCATGGCGTAACACTGAGAGTTGCATTTCAGCATAAATTGATTTGAGTAACTTTTCAGGAAGGAAGCTGTGATTAACTGTATGCTTATCTGTCACTCTGCAGACAGTCTCCAAGTAGAGATGTAAAATACGGGCAGAGTTGGGGGAAAATCCTTCTCTTTAAAATAAACGTCCTAGGACTTGTGAGTTTGTGATGTTGAGAAAGTAAAATTAAGAGTTTGAATGAGAAAGGAAAATCAAGAGAGTCAGAGGAAATGAGTTAAATCTGAAGTCTAGAAAAATGACAGAAGCCATTTGCCATTAAATCAAAGCTCATTATATATAAAAAACAGTAAACACCATAACCTTCTTGTCCCCATTTCTCTGTTACAGCATAATTATGTCAAGCACTTTACTGAACTGGAGCTACAGAACATCTCTTGGCTGGGCAGAGCTGATGGGACTGTGCTTGCCATCTACTGGTTGGAACACACAAATATCACTACGTACAAATAACATGCCTCTTGACAGCTGGGCTATCAAAAAAACAAAACCAACAACATACAGACTGAAGAGGAAGAAATATGGGTTAAAGCCCCTGCATTGTACGGAGCCAAGAAGCAGCAGCAGACAGCTAAGAGGAATGTTGAAAGAAGTGCAGAAGAAAGAGAGATGGGAGCCCTGTGCTGGTAGCTCAGAGCCTGGAAGACGTGTCTGGTGTACCGAGGGATGTACACCACTTAGCTGTGTGTCTTCCTCTCCAGTTTTAGCCAGAAACATTTTCCATAAATGTCTTCCCATGTATAAGTTACCTTCTAGCGAAACTAAAATTGTATTACATTTGAACAGTTCCTATGGTGATGATTTGCACGAGCACAAGCAGGTGCTCAAACCTGCCAAAGGTAAGCATAAAAGCACACGCAGAACAGAAGCTGAACTGCTGGGTCTCCATTTCCATAAATCCCCGATGTCTGTGCATTTACACTTCGTATTTCAACCTCTGAGGAATCAATTAAAAAAGAGGCACATTTAGAATGCAGCATTTCAATAGTTCTGCTGGCAACAACACTTTGATTTGTTTGACATTTACTGATCATCTGGCAGGCTGAATGCTGCAAATTCTAAGTTGCAGAAAGGCAAAGCTGAGGGGACAGAAAGCAACCAGCACCATCAGGCTGAATGAACACAGAATCTGGGCTAGCCTTCTACTGAACAACCCTCCAGGCAAACATGAGAAAGTAAAGGATCTAGCAGTGTGGTTAAGATGCACTCACTGAAGCTTTTTACTCCAATATGATTCCTTAAAATGGCAATGTTGTCCACAAAAGAGCTCAATAAAATTCTCTTTTTCTTTTTAAAAACACTAGGCCACTCTTCTTGCTGCAGAGTATCTCACTGTGCTTTTAACATAATACTATTAATGAAATACGGTCTGAAAATCAGAATGATTAGAGCACCGTGGAATTGCATCTTCAAATCTTGCAGATGCTAACTCAGAGCATCATTCAGAAGCATTTACAGAAAGCTTCATGGGAATGACTACGTTTTAAAATACTGAATGATTCAAAGTACTTCTACATTTGCTCTTCCTCTCTGTTGGTATCCATTTCAAGCACGTGTCAGAGAAGTGTTTGACTTATGTGATTTACAAATGGCATCAAGGAACCTCAGCAGTTTTGCATAGCTTTCTAAGCCACACAGAAAGAAAAAAAAAAAAAAAAAAAAGCAAAACTGAAATAAGAGTAAATTTCCTGTTAAGCCAAGATAACAATTTCTTTTAAAAAGAAAATAAGCAGAAGCATATAACAATGTGAGCCTTTATCACATTGAGTTTTGTTCAGACACGGTGAATTTCCATAATTTCATGTGCAGCAATGGCTCTTCAAAGAGAATACACTTTTAGTCATTTAATTTCTGACTAATAAAACACGTGGTAAGGAATATGAAAATCTGAACAGCCATGAACCATCATGGATAATCTGCTGACTGTCATTACTTGATGTTTCAAATCTTGGTCAAAGTGAAAGAAATGTAGATGCCTCTGCTGCCACAGAGGCATAAGCTTGAACTGGAAACTTTGAAACACTCGCTATGAGTACAATGCTAATAGAGAAAAGTACCTCCAAGCCAGCCCTCTTAGACGCTGTAACAGCCTTTGGCTTCCTCAGAAAAGAGAAATCACCACAAGAACCTACAACAAACAGTAGAGTCTGGTCCTCTACCTTACTGTTTGCTTCTTAATATGACTCTGAGCAGATCTGCACACTGCAGTAAGTGTTAACATTCCAGTGAGAAATCTCAACACCACGAAAAATGTGACAGGATCTAGAGGTGTCACTGAAATCTTCCACAAGCATCTCAAAACTACAAATTCTCTTTCTTCCTCTACAATGCAAAAGAATAAAGACTTTTTCAGTCCAGAATTTTAGATGGTCAAAATGACTTTCATTTTCCAACCCAACAGACAGAGTGGGAATCAAAGCATGGTTCAGAGAAACAGTAAGATCCTCGGGCTAGCCCAAAGCGCACTGAAGAACACAGCTGTTGACTCTCTTTCCCCCCATGATATGCACACTACTTAGAACAGCGCTTAGGCTTCATTTGAGAAAGACTACAAAGGAAAGTAAAACTGTGGAGTTGCAGCTGTTTCTGTGAAACAAGAATTTTATTAAATAGATATGATGATCACATCTTTTCCCCACATCCTCCTAATATCGTGGTATCTCCTTCATTGAAGACATAATAAAAAAACAAAAACAAAACCCTACATGATCAGAATCTTTAGCTTTACATTTAATCAGGCGCTTACACTACTGAGCCTTCATCACCTACAGAGTCTTAATGGAAGTTAGTAACAACTTAGCCCCCCATACTCTTTGGTTCACTTACTCAAGCACGTAACGCATTAATAACTGACATTTCAGCTAAGAATCAGAAGGGTTTGCTGGTCTTAATATTGATGCTAGCCGCTGAGCTTCTGTATCCATCCACAAACTCACCATTTGTATGCAGTTAGGTTACATAAGTGACACCCATAACACATATACACAGCTCCCTATAACATCAGTGTGTTCACAGAAAGGACATGAGAGAGACGTGGAATTATTCTGTTTTCAGAATGCACTTTTCATCACTACTGAGTTACAAGAATTAGAAAAAGGATCCACCAGCCTACAGCTCTGACAAAAGGTCTCGAATAAAGGTTTTAAATCTTGCCCATGCAGATAAGTCATTGCAGCTCATCTATTCAGTTACTGTAACACCCAGTCCCTGTGCATACCTCAGCTGTGCTAAAGGTGGTAACAAGAGAGAAAATAGGGAGGAAAAAAAAGGCATAAAATTTGCTCTAGATGATTATTTATACTAAAAATCAGTATCAGTATGACTTAACTATACTGATTTACTATCCTTGAAAATGAGTCCTTATGGCAATTTTCTACAGATGTGCAAGAAAAAAAACACACTTCTTGGCTGATAAAAACAATTGAATGCAATATATATATGAATTGTATTTTACGTTTTTTTGACACAACAGAATAAATCTGAATGTTTTCGTTGTATTTTCACACTACAAGATGGTTAACAAGCAACACTATTCTTACTCCATCAAACTTACTTCTATTCACTTGGAAACAAGAAAATACACTCTGTAATGTATCACTTGGGCTCTGAAGGTCCACCATTTTCATATAAAAAGCACTACAGAACTGCAATTCTTTTAAAGACGTGTGATATTTACGGCACCTAAACCTGCAGCAACAAAATCTTCCAGGAGTCATTTTCATGTGATGAATAAGTGACAGGCATTAATACTTACTATTCCTTTACAATTTACATTAAGAAAAATGCAAGATGAGCTCAAGGATATTTCTGCTATATTGAAGTTACTGAGTTGGTTTTCTTAATTCACTCAATTCCTCTCTGCAACAAGGCCATAAATAAATATCGCTTTATAGAGAAGGCACAGTTCATTTCCAGTTAATGTCACAAATGGACACTGTAGTTTTCCCCTTGGAAAAAAATGATGGTTATTTTTCTTTCCAATTAAGTGAGTTACAGTAGTTAGTCCTTAAAAATAACTAACTACACACATCTCCCTTACAGGAAAGGGTCAAAAACATTTCAGCTCATTTTAATTTTTGGTTCATCATCAGCTACTGTTAAATACCTTTGAAAATCTCTGAAAGAAAGGCCTGCTAGGCCTTATCATTTGCCTGCTAGGGAACCTTTCTCAAAATTAGAAAAAGGCTTCGCTATCTCCTACTTGTATTCCCAACACTGCAATGGGAGGTAACCAGAATCTTGTTCTAATCCTTAAAAAAAACTACAGGAATAATTTTACCTGGGGAAAATTAGGCATTTCTGAAAGGAATTCTTAGTATATATAAAAAGAAATTTTAAGGATTTTAATTTCCAGAAACATCTTTCTATTTAATGAAGAAAAAGAAGTCTTTTTTTTTTTTTAATCTCTCCATTTCTGCCTTCTGTGGGTTCGTAACAAAATTCACTTAATTACTGCAGCTTGTTTACATAAGAATACAGTCTCCATGAGTGCAAAATTAATAACAAAAAATCTTGCTAACCTGAGAAAGACATTTTTTCCACTCTAAAGTTTCTACATATTTCTGTTCACAAGGTGTAAAACTTAAAACTGTATGTACTTGAACCAGAAGGGTACTTAAATACAAATAAAATTTTCCTTAATTCTGTCAATATTATAAAGAACTGCCATTTATTTGTGGTAGCTAAGTATATAGAAAATAAACAGAATAAATATTAAAAGTTGTTAAAAACTAAAGCAAGTAGAATTTTCTATGAATCTGACTTCCCATCCTCTGCTGTTCCTTCATGTGCAGTGGCACCATTAAATCTGGAATCCAGTTTTTAATGGATTTCAAGTTCAGGTGCTATAGTCTAAAAGAGGTTACAAGTCACAGCTCTTTGCTTTACCTGTGAATTCTCTATGGGAAACACAGGGGTATACACTGAAATGCCAACTACTTACCACAGTCTGTGTAATCATTAATGCAATAATTTGATATGATCTTGATGATTTTGAGCTTGCGATCATACTTAAAGTCCATTTCACATCGTGGTTTTTGCACTACGAATGACACTGACAGTATTTAATTAAATATCCATGACTGAAAAACAACCATAATTTTATCAGTAGTATTTCTGGGAGTTGGCTTTTCTATTTAAATGCAATAATAAAGCAAACAAGACCTGTCAGAATGGATGGGATACAAGGGAAATACTTAAAGCAGCTAAAACAGGGAATAAACACTAATTTTTTTCTATTCCCTCTTCTCATGTCTAAAAGGAGACCACAGTATAGCAATACTATGCAGATTTCTCTCTAACAGCCAAAATTCAGCATCAGGTCACAGTTACTAAACACACACAATTTGCAAGATAAGCTATTTCAACCTTTTTATAAGTAGCATTCTAGTTATTCACCCTTCTGTACCTGCAAAACCAATGAACTGCACCATCTGACTGATACTTCATGGAAAACATGGATTTTATGCTAACTCCCCCAAATTATCACAGAGCATGAGTGACACAACTCACCGTCTTCTCTCAAGGAGAAAATAGCCCATAATACATCTTCACAAAATAAACAATATATGTTTCTACCCCTAGCCCTTTTTCCTCCCTGCAGACAGACTCAGCGTGTGGTTCCTGAGGAATTAGTTGTAGAAGATCTCCCCTGCTGACAGCAAAATGCCAAATGCGCGTCCTGCGCATGTAATGTGCCTGACATTTCCACATCTCACCAGGTTAACGTTTCTGACAAGTGCTTAAAAATATATATTTTTAAAATGTGTGTTTACTGCTACCTCCCTATCTTCGCTTTATAATACTTTATAATGTTAGCTTACTTGTAAAACCGCCTCCACATTTGTCTTTTAAGTACAAGTTACAGTATTTTGAGAGCTGAATGCATTTTAGGAATTCAATGGGTTCATTTCCGATGATAAATTACATAAAATGTGCAAATATTATCTTCCTCATACGCAGCAGAACTGTTCAAAACTGAGAAGAACCAACACGATAGATAAATTCAACAGGGTCAGCAGGAAAAATGGTTTAAAAATATTTCTTCTTTAATGTTGCTACTCTTTGCAGTAGGAGTCCTTGGAAAAAATCAACAAAAGTTTCAACCATCATTGCAATTTCCTTCCTACTTCTATTTTTCTTTATGCAAGTGCAGATCCCCAGGCTTTTAAAAACCGAATACAGGTCAGGTCTGGCACAGGAACAGGACCAGTGCACCAACTGCTGTTGTAGTTGAGTCACTGTAACAGTTTTTCATAGGGAGCCCTACATATTTGGAGTACTACACCAAGATATTTCATCGGAAACTACAGTATCTTCAAAATTTTTTGGTGCTTTAGACAATAAGGATCAGAATTTTAACTCTTTCTAGTCATCTTTAAATTTAGACAATGTGGGGTCTTCAATTCTCACAAGGAACATTGAAATAGTTTTATAAGACTGTACATAATAGATGACGTGTTCAGCCACACAACCACACACAGTGGAAATCCACTGCACCACAGGATGTGATTTTATCCAACGTGCCTAAAGAGACCTTGGTTGTACACGAGGATTCATGCAAAAGCATCCCGGTACACACACACACACACACACACATATACTACATGCATGCACACACACACTTGCATGTATTTTTATAGACTTTTCAATTCATATTTGAAATAACTTTCCTCATTAAATGTACATTTTTATCTCAACAGGTACTGTACTGACAATGAATGTTAATTGTCTATGATGGTAATTAAACTATGATTTTGGAATGAGATTTGTAAATTACTATTATTTTTGTTAGAATTTGAATAATTAAGCATTTCTCTGCAACACGCAGGACTCCTCGAAGATGAAGCCAAGAAAAGCAGAGGCATTTTAAACTCAGCTACAAAATATCTGCTCCATTCACTAAAGGCACTACAGGCATTTTTCTCTCTGTGCTGCCAGTCTTGTGCTACAAAACTTTGCCAGCCCCAGAGCGATAAAAAAAGGTTAGAGGGTTTTGCACTTCCTTGGCATTCCCTCTAAAGCCTGAGGCACAGCGACCCTGCAGGAGCCACGTGCAGCGCCGGGAGCTCTGCACAGCCCTGCTGGCCCACCCAGCTGCTACTGCCTCAGCACACATCAGAAACCCAGAGGTACCAGGAGGATACACCGCCATCAAAATATTTTCTGCTCAAACTGAAGTCTCAGAATTTGAAAACGCTGTGGAATCACAAAGGAAATGAAACACTGTCCTACTTAACAGCAGATAATCAAGTGCCATGACCTTATGGATAAAAGCTCTGCCTGGTGCATGAGGAAGGCTGCAGGAAGGGGTACAGCTGGAGAAAAGGAGCCTGATGTGTTTGCATTCTTACACTGAACAAGGCTAATAACATTTATCCATCAAAATAAATACTTTTTTTCTGTCTTATGTGTTCACATATGGGGAAAATGTAACTATGTAACCAACGAATTCCTGAGACATGCAAACGATCAGATGTTGACCTCCACACAAGCACTTCAAACATTCACACACCAGCATTGCCACTTGCAAAAGATGAAAACCGAAATTGTTTTGTGGGTGTTTTCTTACAAGTTTTGCCATCGTTAGCCTCCTACTGTGCTCAAATCCCCCCAAACAAGTTATGCTACATGACAAAAGCTTTGTTATGCAAGTACTTCATTTGTTTAATCATCCTTAATGATCACTAAGAGGTTGCCCAGGTGCCAGATACTACACTGGTGCCACAAATACCTGGGTAAAGCTATCATTTTTGTCTTATTCTGCACAGACCTGAACATGGCATAATATTGCAGCACGTGGAACTGTGGTGTTACACCAAATATCACAGCTGCAAAACAGTGATCTTGCCCATCACAGGATTCCCAGGAGTTAAAAACACAGCTCTCTCCCTCTAGACCCTACTTTTCTTTTGAATATCCAGGCACATATTTCAGATAAGGCTCAGATGTAAAATCGATTTTCTGCAATTTAAGTTCTATCCTTCGGTCCTTCACACCATCATCTCAGTTTGAGTTTGAGTTCCTTGCCATGTAATCACACTTTTATTAAAGCATTACTGTAAATATGACATTGCTCCGCTAACTGCATATCAAATTGTTTCATTTTGTTACAAACTTTTTAAAACCTAAAGAAGTTTTCTTTCTAGCTAACAGATTGAATCGTGACTGTGTAACAGATTGAGATCTCCATAACGGGTGATCATATCAAAAATCCTCTGGAAGTCTGCTACCTCTTAAACGAACTATTTGAGATGCAGGGGAATACAATTACGGGGGAGGGGGGGGAAGAAGAAAAGGAAACTAGTGGATTCTACAAAAGAAAGGCACGCACTGTGTCACACACTGAGCTCAAAGACACAGAGGAGAAAAGTTGTGACTAATTTATTTATTGTAACCAGAAAACGATAAAGAGCACCTGTCTGCTCGATTTAGGGATTAGCGCCAAAAGCTCTAGCTTATCTGATTCAGAAAATGCCTTACATCAGACACAGAAAACCTCTGTGCTGTGCCTCTATACAATTCTAACAACACTGACCATTGAACAGAAGGGGACTAAAAGATGGTAACTGACAACCATGTGAAATACCAAATTTGCCAACTGCTAGGGATTCCTGAAAACTACCATTGTTCATTGGATGCATCACAAAATCCTGGGCCAGGTCAGTGGTGAATTTTTAAGCCTTACATCCTGGAACAACTGAAGCATAGATCACTAGCCCATGAGAGGCTATGGAACTGGTGATAAAAAAAAAAAGGCAGAGAAAGATTGCTCTGGGCACTTCTATTGCTTATACAGTGTATAAATAGATGCTGTGCAGTGCGAAGTATCATCAGTCAGGCACAGAAATGTGAGTTAAAAAAAAAAAAAAGGCTGATGAATAGCCGATACATTTAGAGATACAGGTTACCAACACCTCCAAATCTCTGCAATTAAAAAGCAGAGGAAGGAAGACAGTTGCCTACATGCTTGGTGTTCAGCTTACGGAATCAGGACAAAGTTTATATTTCAGCAAGTGATATGTTTAAATGAAAAAGGAAAACCAACAGCAGCAATAAGAAAAGCCACCAACAAAAACCCACATGACATTCATAAGAGTAAAATGAACGTTACATTCAATTCTCAGGGTTCCTTCTTGATGTTTTTACTCTGCTTGGTGAAACCATGGCTATCCTAAATGCCCAAATCACATCACAGAACTAATCATGAAGACAGACAACAAGCAAAACTTCAATATGCCTCTAACACACGGCTCTTTCTTTACAGCAAGACTGTCATTCCCAAAACTCCTCCAAGGTGACGGTAATCTAATTGAACCAAACTATTATCTTTCCCGAAGTGAAATGCCACTTTTCTTCTCTCTATAATGTCCATTTCACACTACTTCGTTCTTAATGAGACTGATCCACATGTTTTTGCTCCACATGTTTTTGTTCAGTTAATGGAAAATTGTGTAACACTATAAAAACCTTCCATTATTTGTTGCAGTCTGCTCTGCATCCTTCTCTTATAGCTCCTGTAACTGCTTCTTTGAACCAAATGTCCTGCATTCAACTCGCTCAACTTCTGAACAGTCAGCCCTCCCATGAACTCAAGCTTACTGACATACCACCAGCATGCAAATTGCTCTTCCTTCATTTCCTCCCTCCTTGTTGTATTCTACATGTATACAGCACAAGACAAAAAACAATGCAGATCTGAGGACTCACCCAGGCAGTCTGCAGCAGAGCACTGATTGCTAACTGATGCATCAAAACTACCATTTAGGTTATTAGTTAACGACTAAACTTCCAAATATTTGATTTGCTGATTACTGACAAATCAACAAATACTCATTACCAAAAAGAAGCAAGTTTACATCTTTTACTTCTGCTGTTTTTTTTAATTTTCAGTTACTAATCAATGAATAAAATTGTGTGTATTAACTAATCAGAGTTGGGTGTTTATTTTTCAACAAAAATCAGGTATAAGAATAATATAAAAGTAGCTACATTTATGAGAGATTTGTGTAAGTGTAGATGCACACTGTGAAAATATTCTGATGTTCAATGAAATTAATAGCTTCTCTTCTAATATAAAATAGCTTAATGCCTTTTTTGATTTCAGTGCAGACTCCTGTGGCTCAAACAAGTTGCTCTGGCAGCCAAGCATGAACAGGGTGTTGTTGGGTCCCAGACGAACCCTGTTTCCATGATCAGCCACCTCATGCCAGCAGAACAGAGGCACACAGAGGTGTGGCACGGAAGAGTCTTACACACATCACAAGTGAGCATGAGTCAGGCTGGAAAACAGCCACTGCTATCAGGCACCCTGCATGGATGCTAGCTGTTTGCAGCTAGCTTGCTCACGAATTACTGCTGAGAAGCCCTACTGCTTTCACTCATGCTCCCCCTTTTTTTTTTTCTAACATATTTCGTGGCTCAGTAAGCAAAACATACAACAGGGCACAGGAGCTCAAACAATTGATTCCTAAACCTTTTGCAAGACGCATGCATGAAAGCACATTATTTAGGTTATGGTGAACAAGTCCAACAATTTCTGATCAGTTTTACTTTGGTGAATCCCTAGTTATACTCATTGATCACTGCTGAATGTCTCATGGCTATTCTTACTTCAGTTTGCTCTTCTGTCCATTTCCCATCTGATTTCTTCCAAACATACTGGCACACTGCAGTCTAAACTACAGCATTTATCTTGGCCATTTTTTCATTTTCTTTTAGTAACCTACACCTCTGATAGGATTCACAAAAACAGTTTTCTTCTCCATATTCTGTGTCCTTGACAGAAAGAAGACAATCTTTTCTCAAAAGGCTCAACATCATTATTCAAATACCACATCTTACCAAATACCTTTGTTTCAGACAGGGGAATTAAAATAAGGGCTGGAAGTTGAAGAAATTATTCTGGAGGGTGAAAATACGCATCATACGATGATTAAAACTCCTCACAACCTCACTGCTTGAGGCTGCAGTAATCCTACAATAACTGTAACTACCCATTTTTCAATTAACCGAAAATCAAAGAGAAACAATAAAACCATAAAACATGCTATGAAGAGCCATACTAAATTCGAGAGCCAAGAAAACCTTAACATAAGGGTGAAGAACAAATGATTCAGCCAGCTTTTCTGTTTAGACTTGCCATGGATGTCATTTCTCTCTTTGATAACACATTCCACAGGTACACGTAGGCATCCATTTCAGCAGTTTTGGATAGGACACACAAGCAGAGAAAGTACCAGCTGCACTTTTCTGTCTAACAAGAAATGGGCAATCTTTGTCAGCAGCTTGTTATCGTCCAGTATATAAAGTAACATCCCCAGTAGAGAACTTAATGTGATGTGAATGAGGAAAATATTTCATTATAGGAAAGGAACGGTCCTGTGAAGCACAGCCCAACATTACTCTCCATTGCAAATTTCCACCAAAAATTCTGAGACAAAAACTGTGTTTCCTTGCTGGCAGCCTGCCAGTTTTGTAACGCTATGAAACTGATATCATACTGTGAGGAAACTCAACTTTTGTTACAAATAGCAATAGGGCTCCATAACAAGTCTGCCTGTAACATCCGCTAGCCTGAGCAAATGACTTACAATTTGCTCCTACAATTCAACAAATGCAGACGTTGAAATACTCCTATCTCATATGCAGTAGATTACTTAATGATGAAATAAGGTGGTTTACAAGATCATCTCTGGGAAATACTGGACATCTGGAATACAGGTGTCACCTACACAAGTTGCTCCAAAAGTAATGCTTCCTATTTATTTCCATGGAAACACTACAACAGATAAAAGGAGCACAATAACTCTGTTTGATAGGGTGAATTCTCAGCTACAAAACACTATTCTTCAACAGTCACCATCATTAGCTATGTATTTTCATAGAATCACAGAAACACCAAGGTGCTAGCAAAGACCTCCAAGGTCATCCAGTCCAACCATCCACCTTCTGCCAATATTTCCCACTAAACCACATCCCTCAGTACATCACCTAAACTTTTCTTGGACACCTGCAGGGTCGGTGACCCCATCACCTCCCTGGGCAGCCCATTCCAGCTCCTGACCACTCTCTTCAGAGATGTATTTCCTAACATACAACCTGAACCTCCCGTGGTGTAAGTTGAGGCCATTCCCTCTCGTCCTATTGCTAGTCACATGGGAGAAAAGGCCAACCCCCCCTCACCACAACCTCCCTTCAGGTAGTTACAGAGAGCAATAAGGTCTCCCCTGAGCCTTCTCTTCTACACACAGAACAATCTCAGCTCTCTCAGCCACTCCTCATAAGGCCTGTGCTCCTGACCCCTCACCAGCTTCATTGCCCTTCTCTGGACAAGCTCCAGAGCCTCCATGTCTTTCTTGTAGTGAGAGGCCCCAAACTGAATGCAGCACTAGAGAGGCAGCTTTATCAGGACTGAGTACAGACGGATGATCACTTCCCTGCTTCTGTTGCCTACACTATTTCTGACAGAAGCCAGGATGCCATTGACCTTCCTGGCCATATTGCCAGCTCACGTTCAGCTGACTGTCAACCAATACCCCCAGGTCTGTTTCCTCTTTGCAGTCCAGCCATTCTATCCCAAGCCTGCAGCACTGCCTGGGGTTGATGACAAAGAGCCTGCATTCTGAGCTCTAACAGACTGCAGCAGTGGAGGTGCCCACTGTCGCTGTTGCCACCACCGAAATATACCACCATCATCTCACTGTGCTCACATCCACTGTTAGGTCTCAGTAAACGTTCAGCAAAAACGAATGAATGTCATTGGGTGCCATTTTTTCCACACGGAGGAATTCAACTCAAGTTTGCTCCATGCGCACTTCCTGTCAGACGCCATTTTGCCAGACTGCCTGTCTGCTGTCATCTGACATATGGCAAAAATGTAATGCAACACAGGTGGGAAGGTTCAACCTCTGCTGCCATCCCACCAACATCCACCTCTGACATTAAAAGTCAATATAATAAAGTAGTAGGCATTACTTTTGGAATAGCCCTCTTACTTGAGCACAGAGGCTGTCTACACCTTTGTTTCTTGTGCCACTGGAACATCCTGCAGTGATACAGTGAACCGAGCAAAGATCTGGATTCTGAATTCTGGATTCTGCAACACTGAAAATGATATCAAAAAGCCTAGCAGAGTAAGTGTGTACACTCATGTCAAAAGATTATGATTTCAGGAAACAAATTTTCAGGGCTTATTCAATTATCTTCCTCCTATGACACAGAGTTACACAGAGTTATATAAAATCATAGAACAATTTTGGTTAGAAAGGACCTCTTCTCAAGTTAATTCTATCCAACCCATGAACCACATAATTAACTAAGGTTAGGCTCATTTTCACTCTTGTTAGAAAAAAATACATTTTGTAGACTTAGACATCATTCTTGGTACTTGAAATAGGTGCAGGAACAGAAAGATACAAGCTACCTTTGCTACTGACTACATCAGGGATCTACACTTGCTTTCAAAAGTATATCAGATCCTCTCATCCATGCAGACAATATGAAGTCTTCTGGTCTCTCTATATATACACTGTTTTGACAAATTATATAATGCACTTTTACACGATTAATGGAGATTATTTCTAGAAGTTCTTAAAAAAATTATTAACTGAAACCTTTGTGAAATAGCTGACAGCAAGACAGTATTCATGCAATTCCAGCATCATAGCTTCAGGAATTAGAATAAATGTTTCTCTTTGTCAGACCTGGCACATTCATAACTTATTTGTAAATTGGGAAGACTGCTTCAAAGCGCTCCCATTCAATGATGAAATCACATTCTCCTGCTAACCCCAAGCATGTCGTATATCTCTGTCAGAACAAAGCCCTCAATGAACAATAAAGCAAAACGTCACCACTCTTCTTTAGCGAGAAATCGCTACCATTCCTGTATTGCTGACCTTCCCACACATATGAAAGAATTAGTTGACACTTCAATATAATAATGTAACTTGAATGTGGATTTAAAAATAAAGACCTGCCTCCCTGTAATTCTAATGTTTGTAGGAATTCTTGCATGTTAAATTATGTTATCTTCATTTTTTTTTTTTTGCTGTCCAGTTGCAAATATTGCATTTTTTCAAGATGACTATTGAATAACAAGTTAAATTTACAAGAAGTACAAAAATCTCCATGAGTTCAGATTTATTTTTCCTTAGAAAAAAAAATTATGAAATAGTAATAACATAATTTATTGCATCAATTTAATGAAATATATGCCACTTACAGCAACACAGATCACCAGGTGCACTGCTGCACGACATACTCTCTCCTATTACCTGCAAGGTAAAATTTATACCATATCTAGAAAGAAATTAGAAGTGGGATTGAATTATCCTGCCAAGCCTCGAAATCCAAGGGTTACAGATGTTTAAGAATAGGCAAATTCAGAAGAGTATTAAAATTGCATTAATACAGCATGCATTTAATCTAAATGTGTAATTTATGGCAACTGATGCAACGTGTTAGGAGTATTTTAAATGGCAACATCCTAGAAAAAAAATAATCAAAACACGGCCTGAGATATGTAAAAGAACAAAATATGCTACACAACATCACCAATATCATTGAGAGTAAGAGCTGCTCAGTGCTACATAAGAAATATCAGCTGGGGATTAATCAACAATTTTAAGTGGAAGAAATGAGAGTGAGCTAAATTGCTCTTGAGACAAAGACTGTAGATTGAAACTCTAAAAGTAACTATAAATAGCAGCACATTACACACAAACACAAAAACTCTTTTATTAATAGTCCAGTAGCATTTATTTTAGATGTACATGATGTATGTAACAAGTGAAGCTGATGCTGCATGCAACGCAAAATACTGTCAGCCAAGTTGCAGAACTTATATCTACGCAAACAAGACAAAGTTCAAAATGAGCACCACACCTTTCCCTGTACGCAACAGCTATGGCACAAAAGCCTGAGTGACCAATGCTTTCTTCCACTTCAGAACAACTGGGGGCTTCCAAAAACAAGACAAAGTAACATCAAGAAATGCAAAGCTTCAATTTCAAGTCTTTGCTCTGAGCAAGCAAATATGACATCCTCTAATTTTACCACACAGACATAGTAGAATACTTGTAATTTAAAACGTTTTCCAAAAGAGGTCTCACGCTGTCAAACAACAACAACTACAACAAGAAAACTAAAAGAAGATAAAGTTATGCCAAAGAAAACCATATTCTGACCCAGATGCAGAAGAAAGTCACCCAGAGATAACTGGCAGATAGTAAAGACTCATGGAAACCAAATATCACATGCTTCAGAGGCTTCTGAACACCAGAAACTGTACATACAAAACTGTATTAGGAAGCATTCCACAGGAAGGATAAATGTTTTCTTAAAGCCGTCTAGCAGAATCCTACCGACTCACGTGCTTTACTTCGTACCAACCTCAAAGAACCATGTATATATACTCAGCTAAAAACCAGGCAGAACACAGAACTACTGCTTAAAGCAATGCACAAACTGCAAGCTTTCAACAAGTCCTGTTCACTTTTGACTAATTTTCACGTCTAGTCTGGCAATTGAGTCCCTTAATTGGCTGATTAGAATCCAATACAAAGCGTACACTGGATTTCTTTTGAGCAAATACTTCAGCTTATTGAAAAAGACATCGTGTTGAAACAGCTGCTAGATTATGTTTAATACTTTGTTTACTTACCTACACCTTACACTGTGCACGTTTACCTTGGACTGATGATACACTAAATCTCAACACGGTCACTCACGAAAGCACAACTTATGCTGCAGTACAGATCTGCAGTGGCAAAGTACTGTGAAGGCACAGGATTTTGTTAGGAGTACGAAAATAATTTATAAAGCATATCTTGATTGTTTCAAAACATCAATTATTTGCTGGAATTTATTTTTCACATCAGGATGCTCACAACCTTTTGGATTCCAAATTGACTGAGGTTATCAACTAACAAAACTGCCCACATACCACAGGCATTCTAATAAAGACAGTGTGAGGTGAGCTTACCACAGATTTTGATCTCCTTCTTCAGAGATAGCATTAGCAGAGGAGATTGTTTCACCAGACTAGCCAAATATGATGTCACTGCTGTCAATGGTTTCCTTCAAGCCAATTCATGAAGTATCTAATAAACAATCTGTAGAACAGTTATTAACACTATCTAACACTACATTTTGATAAAATTCTTCAAAGAATTCATCAGGAAAGTGAGTGTCTCGCAAAACTTTCTCCACTACTTCAACTTCCTCAGACAGAATACTTCAGTTCTGTCATACTTCCTCTAGGTTCTCAGCAGCCAGCTCTTCCTGAGCACCTCTTGCTAAACAGAAGATACAGTTCAAGACTTCTATGTGTGCATCTAAACTAGAGCATAATACATACACTTTAACATATTTTTCTATAGTTTAACAAATATACACTACAGAATATTTTCATCCTCTGGTTTCTTGCTAAGCAATCTTCTTTCTCTTTGTCCATTTGAACGTATTACCAACAAACGCACCTTTCATGCTATGATTGCTGTTTGTTCATTCAGCAAACAAATAAATAATAATCATCATCAGGTATTAGCTACATAATTGATTCAGAAAGGAGAATTAGTTATTTGGTCTGTGGTGTATGTTAACAAACGAGAACAGAAAGAGATTTGTACATGGATGCACAAAAGCAACTCTCTCTTCCTCCTCTCTCTCCTTCTAATTTCAATTCCTTTATTGGTACTTAAAGACAATGACAGAACACCCAAAACATGCACACAAGTCTGCTGTGCATATTCAGTTGTAGAATTAGGGCCTAAATGTGTGAAAATTGGACCTTACAGACTGTCTAGTTAAAATTTTATCCATTAAAAATATTAACTTCCAGAGATATCTGAAAACTGATACTGAGTTCATGCAATGGTGTCCTAAGAAAACCACTTGTTTTCATACCAGTAAGGAAATACTGAAAGCCAAACACTGTCTCTCTATTCCAAAGTTATAAAGGAACAACAGCTTCAAACATATAGCTTTAATATTTATTTAAACTTATTGTCTGATGTAATGTGCATATGAAATCATTTACCCCTAAGCCTGTAAGTTCAAATACAACTTAAAGATCAAGAATTAACCATGTAGTGATGTAGTGAACCACAGCCCTCTGTCTGCTAGCACTAGGAAGTACTTGCTTGCAAGATACTCTGCCTCGAGAGGAGTAAAAATGATAGCTGAGTTTTACTAGCAGAATAGCTATGAGATGACACAGGGGAGTCTAAAAATTGAAGATGAAATTGAAAAAAAAAATCATTCTAAGCATCAAAAATTTAATAGCACATGTTTACTGAGATGTCTGTTAACATACTGGATTATTTAAACCTGTATCCCTCAAAATGAAATGCAATTTAATTACCCTATAGTGCCACAGACAACAGTCATCACCTATGAGGAAGAAGAACCACAGTGTTACTCTGGACTAATGAGAAAAAGGTGACAGTGACTACGTTTAAAAGCTAACACCATTATGAGAATTCAGAAACAGTTAAATTACATAAGCTTTTAATATCAGAGATTACAGAATTTATTGCACACATCTGTAGAACAATTTTTTTCAGCATGGTACACATTCCCCAATAACAAAAATAAGCAGTCATCAATAATTCTTCTATTATATGATACCGTTTCATTTCAAGAGTAGTACCTGCATTTACTATTCTAAGCAAGGTGAGCGAAAGAGAAGAGGAAAAGAGAGTTGTTCCAGGCGTAGGCTCACACAGTACACCTGAGCACAGGTAAGATTTGTGTTTCTGGAAAGAAATTAAACAATAAAATGTAAAAAGCTACACTGCTTCTACAATGTCACTTCCTTGGGAAGGATCAGAAAAAACTGCACTGTAAGAACTTACGGAACTGGAGAAAATGAAAGGATTGAGCATTTACTCTGAAAAGACCCACTGTATTAAGTACTCTGACCAATTAATGAATGACCAATGAATTTTGCATTTCAACAAGCTTCGTTTCCTTGCATTATACAACCTATAATCTTGCACAAAACATCCACTGGCTATACTCCTTCAGCTTAATAGTGGCTGCAGATATAAGCAGCCCAAGAACAGAAAGGTTGAAAGAAACAACTGTCTGCTACACAAGAAGGAACCGTGTATCACTTGTCAGAAACCTCTCCTCTTTGCTGTGCCTGAAATCTTCTCAAATGAGTACCCCTTTCAGTTACTATTCTGTAGGCAGCTATGAAATACTGCTCGTATCCCATCTTCGATATACACTAGTAGAGAACTGACCCTGTTGAAGTCAACAGTCAACAGGAACCACACTATGGATTGCAGTGACACAGAAATGTGCATTATTCCATCAAATTTCCAAAATTTGGGCATAAATGCAATACAAGGATATAATCGTGTATTTGTAACATTAGGTACTACACAAGAGAAATCTAAGGTTTAATGGTCCAAATGTAACTTAATTTTGAAAAGTACATTGTCGTTACTGAAAAAGACAAAAATATCTGACTGACAAAAGTAGAGCATTACAAATATCAGTTGACAGTAACACCATAATACTTTGAGGAAACATTTTTTGAGCACAGATTTGGAGTTCTGATGATATAGACTAAACCACAGGGGTTGAACTATAGGGAGCGTTAGGATCTGAATAGCCTTCTAGTCTGCTTATCCTAATAAAAAGACACTTAAGTATAAATGTATTGGGTTTTTTTTTGTTTGTTTGTCTTGTTTTGTTTTTGTTTTTAAAAGGAGGTCACTGCGTCAAGAGAAGCAGCACAGCAATACTGATCCTGGAGGATCATTGGTACACTTTGTAAGGTTTGCACCACAATAATGAGAGTTTCATAGAAGCCCTTGTAACAACCAAAACCACTCACCTCAAATGATTTACATATGAGGAAAAATAAACAGACCACATCTTTCAGATGCACAGATTATGTACAAATAATTTTCCTTGTATTTCACTATTTACTTCATTGCTCAACAACTAAGAAACAAGGCTTAGAATAAACAATCCTATCTTTATCTCATTTATTTTTGGCAGTTTTACTGGAAACACATTAAAAATATGTTATTAAAAACACAGCAGAACTTTCCAGAGGTAGAAAATATTCTACTTTCTAGTGGTTTGTTTAGACAAGGGCTATGACCTCCAAGTTAGGTAAATACTTATTAATTAAATACTATGACAACACCTAACTCTAAATCTCTGCAGGCTATGTCATTGTAAATGAGAAGTCAGGACTCTGCAACACAGAGAGGTGAAAAAGAGAAAGGTGCATTTCATATGGGACAGCCTCTCAGGAACCTCAATGTAACAGCAAATGAAAGATAAGAGATGACTCTTCAAACAGATCTTGGAAAATGTCTGAACGCCTGATTATTTTTTCCTTTTATGAAAAAAAAAGACTTAAGAGGAATTGCAGGAACAGGCTAGATTCAATTGCACAGCTTACATAAGAAAGGATTACTCCAGTGGCACAAATTTAGGTTCAGATTGGGGAAAAAAAAAAAAAAAAAAGAGCAAATACTAAAGTAGATGTTGGTATGGTGAGAACTAGGAAGCTAAAGGAGCAGGAATTTCTACATGGTAATTTGATTGTCATGTAAATAATGCTCAGAAGCCTGACTTGGTCAAGAACTAAATTTAGAACAACATTTAAATTAACTTAGTTAAATAAGAGCAGACTAAGGAATTCGGGTAAGTATGAATATTCTGTGTAAGAATTTGAAGAAGAGATTTTTCTGTATTGAATTGTCAAAGAAGAAAAAAGAGGCAAAAGCATTCTGTGAATGAGTTTTATCTTTCTAATAGAAAAAATTCAAAATTCATAATAGAAGTTTTAAATTTAGTCCTCAAAATATCTCAAATTCAATCCTCTAATTTTTACAGTAAAGCTAAATCATGGGGGAATGATCACATCAGGAAGCTCTGAAGCTACAGCAGTGTCTGTACCCCAATGACCAACTCCAATAAACTGACCATGGAACGATTCTAATCCTTTCTCCCATCTTATTCTACCTCATATTTTCACTCTGGAGAGCTAATCGCTGTGAAAGTCCCACTGAACTGCTGAACTCCCCAGCCACTGTGCCAAGCTGTGTATGCCCAGTTACAAACAAAGTGTTCTTGCTTGGGAAGGACTTCATATAAATTTCCCAAAGGAGGGCAGCAGCTTCTTAATTTATATAAAACAGCTCAACTGCTTAGATCTCATTCTTTTCAACCTGGAGGTTATTATGTCTTTATCAATCTTCACGTGTATTTACTACATAAATTCTTGTATAAGAATATAATTAAGCCCAAGACATTTCTATCCTTTCTCATTGCTTAACATTCTGTTCTGACACAACTTGATTTCAACTACCGCCACACATTTAGAAGAACACAAATCAAATAGCATTGCAGATTTTTTTCTAATAACCAACCTCTGCAGAGCTTTACATATTTCTCTCACTCCAGGACTTAACCAGCAGTTACTGCTCCGACAGCCACACGTGCCTGAACTGACACACTGTTTCCTGATGCTGTTTTGACTTGACCAACTCTGAGCCACCTTAAAAGGAATGCCAATAGTATGCATCATGGGACTGATTTAGAAAATGAAGAAATCAATGCAATAAATGCTAGTCCTATCCATCTTCCTTAGATTCATCAGTATCCAGAAGAAACATACTTTCCTCATTTCATTTCTGCTTCTGTTTGCAGAACTTGAATACTTTATTCAAAGCCTTTATTACACATAGAAGCACCGTGCACTAACAGCTCTGATCTTAATTTCCTGTTTTAGTCTTCATACTCTCCTGTATTCAGGAGACTGTTGATACAAACCATAAATTTACTCAAATGCACGTGTATTAAAATATAGAGCTCATAATTTAAAATCAAAACAACAAATAAAAAAAACACTTTTAATAAGACAAAGTTCAGAGACCCACTTATAAATGAAGCTACTTGTGAGTTTAATCTGTAAATGAAGGATCCAAACCTTACTGCTAAGACCAGAAGAAAATCAGAAACTTGAGTACAAGGGCTGTTCTGTTGTTAATTTTGACAGGATATCTTTTAAAGGGAATGAGTCCTGACAGCAGCTAAAACAAGAGATCTCTTTTATTACTCTTAATATATCAATTCCAGTGATTCTGAGAGTCATTTCATAAATTAGAATGTATGGCTTAGTCTGTACTGTGTATCAAGTCACTGGAAGTTGCACAAGCTGTTTTTATAAAAGATGCATCAATATATTATATATTATATACATATATTATGTTTCCCCAAAATAATTTCCTCAAAATAGGCTGAGGATTCTGCAAGCCAGACAGCAGCTGGAGACTTCTGGAATCTAGAGGAAGAGGCCACCTGAATTCTTTACAGAGGCAGAGCCCTTAGTCTTCCAACACGCACTCAATTTTCCATTGACAAATGCTATTTAACAATCAAATAAATATCATGCTTTATTTAAAAAAGATTACGTCAATTCATTTCCCTTTGGGACCTCCTGGCATTAACACCACATTCAATGATTTCATTAATCAGGACCAGGTATTTCAAGCCATGTGGGATCTGACGCAACATATTTTCATCTTCAGATTTTAACTGAGAAAACAAAGCCTTTCTTTCTTTTTTTTTTTTTTTTTTAGTAAAACAGCCTGTAGATCACAGAAAACCCTGAAGCACATTCAGTCTATTGAACCTTTCCTCATAAAAGCGGAACAATTATACTGGAATAAATATTAGCACCTAATGATCCTGCTTAAGGAAATCAATTTCAAAGACTCATGAAAAGATATTACCAGACGTCTACAAATCTTACTGTCATGAGAAATAATGTGAATTTGGTTGAAAAAACGTCAACTCACTTGTACCAGTGAGGTTGTGGTTGTCGAGTAACGCGCTGCACAAGTCTCAGCTCTTCCCCGCAGCTTATTATCCAAAGCAAATTCAATTCTTCAGATTCAAATCTTATCTGCTATCTACATTTTAATCAAAATGTTTGGCCTTTCTCTGACAACTTCAGAATGTAGTTATGCACTGTCAATGCAAAACCTTTAATATGAGGAAGAGTTGACAAGACACGCTTTAAAATAATTTACTGTCATCATTTCCTAGTTCTTTATATGTATGAAAAATATAATGTAATCAGTTCTGTTTTTCTTATTATTATTGCACTTGACAATATATACTTTTTGCCCCAGATGCAGATCCACATTGGAAAATGAACATTTGTTCAGTTCATAATCCAAACTAAATAAAGTGATCATAAAAGCATATCCACAAAGAAAGCAGTGCTTTGGATGCAAATGTTTCCTCCACTTTTGCCCAAACAGTGGATATAAGTAAATGCAAATTAGGGATTGATGTCATTAATTAAAAAACAAAAAACAAACAAACAAAAAAAAAAACAAAAAACAAACCAACAACAACAACAAAAAAAAAAACCCACATCAAAAACAACAAGGATAACCAAAGAAAAGCGTTTTTTGTCTTAGGCTTCACTCAAGTTTCACAGCGTACATATGGGTATGAATAAGTAAGGGATTATTCACCGTAACTTCTTGCACAGCAGCTTGAGAAAGGTTTCAGATTAACATAAATGATGACACACGTACATAAGGGTGTCTTTGAAAGACATCCGATAACTTGTAATGTTCACAGAGATCAGGGCAAGTCAAAAGGTATTTAATATAAGTAGTTAAGTTATGTCAATCTGTTTATGACTGCTTAAGGACATGAGATGACTCTAAATGCTCACTAATGTATACAGTGTATGTTCAGTGCAACTCATATGAATTCCCATTTCAATTACTGTGCAGTCTGCAAAGACAAAAATACACTAAATCAAATCAGATTGCTTTATTTCCTTTGATCAGAACAGTTAACATTAATCATATATTCCTTCACTTTTCTACATGTTCACTACAAAAAAAAAAAAAAAAAAAAAAAGTAGAATGAAGTTTGAATATAGGAACTGAAATAACTACAGGTACAGATGCTTACTCTTAAACATGTTTCTATCAAGATTTCCAAAGCAAGCAACCATGAGAAAGTAATTCAAATGCTTCTTTGTACTCAGTAAGTGTCTCAGGTCTTCCAACAAAAACAAGAGGAAGAATTTCTTTTAAAATCTTTGTGTTTCTGCAGAGCATAATTTTCTGTTTACACTGCTCACAGTTTTTTAGTTACAAAACTCTTTCTGCAAGTCATAGGAGGAGAATGATTTCGAGTCATTAAGCAGACCTGGGTGGCAGGACAAGAAAACAGCTGATTTCTTTTTCAATGAGACTTTCAAATGTGCAGACATTTAAGGAATTGGATTCATAACATCGTGGAGTCCATCCTGTTTTTCCATGCAATAGAGAGTAAAACAGCCTCAGGATTTCTTTTAGGCTTTCCAAGCCATGGCTTTAATTTCAATTTCAAAATCTTTAAAATTAAATATCCACCCATCCATATGGAAACTCAGACGTTTAGTGTTTTAGATTTATTAAACTCTATTTACGTTGATAATAGAACTGGGAGATATAATTTGGCACAGCAAACACAGGTTTAGCTGCCTAATTGCTTGGGTTTTGTAGCACAGATCACACTAATGCTAAATGAGGATTTCCACAAGTCAGTCACTGCTGACGGAGAAGGAAAAGGGGGACACACTGTGGTGATTTGGGAAGAGGCTGCTCTCCAGGGTCACAGGGCAGGAATCGTCTCACCAACAGGACGACACAGGGGCACCAAGGGAATAAAGAATGCCACAGCACAGATGGTAATGAATTATGCCTGCGTACGCATAACCCAGGACTCCAGCCGATCACACCTTGTCCTACAGCTCCATGGGGACAGGGAGGACAGGCCTTTGCAGGATCAGGAGCTGCAGCTACAGTGAGGTAGCGAAGTAAACAAAATTCTGCTTGTATGTGGAATTCCTTACAGTGCATTATTCATCTGGGCCTTCAGATTAAACTCATTACTTTGCTCTGCATTGCAGTGACTGCACTGCACACTTTACTCCCTTAAATATTCTCACATGTACACAAACTTGGTACTGATAGCCCGCATCTGAACCTGGTCTGACTTCCCAGTCCTCAGTTCACAGCCCTTAGAGGACTAAGAAACTAATTGTGGAAAAATGTTTGCTTGATAAAACAAGCACTAAGTGAAAATCTTTCAGTGATAACCAGGTATTTTGAAAGAAAAATTGTATATAGAATATTTCAGATGCAATATTAAGATTAAAGAATAAACAGATCATCAAGGAGGTTGAGGCTGTGGATGCCCCATCCCTGCAGGCATTCAAGGCCAGGCTGGATGTGGCTCTGGGCAGCCTGGTCTGGTGGTTGGTGACCCTGCACATAGCAGGGGGTTGAAAGCAGATGAGCATTGTGGTCCTTTTCAGCCATTCTATGATTCTATGATCAGAGCTACATATTCTGCCCATTCTTTTCAATAGTTAAATATTTCCTTCAATTTCTTCAAAGTTTCATTATTGTTTTCCCTAAACTTATGTCCACATTTAATGTCCAAAAATGCACCTCCACCACACAGCAGATGTGTCATTAACTATTTCTGAAAAAAAGTAAAATAAAATCACCCAGCATGAGAATACATGGAATAAGTCAACGCTAGCAGATGGTGTTTATTTTGTCACTGCTTGTGTTAAAAATTACCACCTATTTCATCAGTTTTGTTAAGGTGGAAGCCTCATGTAAAAAGTGAAAATGACATTTTTTATAAGCTGTCACAGAACTCCTTAAAATATAACCACCTGTTTTCATGGTTTCTAGTTTTCTAGGACATAGTGCAACACACAGGAGATGGGTTTGTATAAATTTGATATTTGTGATAGAGGGTTTTGTTAGTAGCTCAGTCTTTCAACACACAATCTGTTTTGTTTCTCAAGCAAATTCTGCAAATTTTTTAGTTCAAATGCTGGTGTTTTCAAGACATACTATGCAGTGAGAGTTAAGTCTGCCCCTAGGAGGAGCACCCACTAGAAGTATCAACTTGCTTTGCTAGGACTCAAAAAAGTTCTGCGTTTCTCTATTTCAAATTGCCTCCTTCCCACCCCCATCCCCATCGAAATTTCTTACATTCATATTATTTTATCGCATAGTTCTGGTTTAGATGATCTAGAGAATCAGTTCTTAGCAAAACAGCATGCTGCATGAAAAGCAGTTCTACAATCTTAACAAAATCCTCATTAAAATCCCATGCTGAAAAGGTTTCCCTCATCTATCTTTCAAACAATTTCCTTTGAAATGTTAAAATAAAAGAACTTCCCAAAATACAACCTTACGCAATCCTCAGTAAGACAAATTCACTTTGGAAGCAGTGGTAACTAATTCATCACTATGGTGACTTAAATGGAATTACCAATCCTGGAGTTTAAATACAATTTTAAACAAAGTAAAAGAACCTATTTGTACCTGAAGGATACTGGACATCGATATACCATTTGCACTGATGATTTTAAATGTCAAGCCCTACAGAAATTAGAGACATAAATCAGATCTCTATACGCCCAGCTGCATTTTGTTTCAAAACATCACAAACACAGCAAAATAAAACCCAATCCCTTTTCATTCCTCAGAAAAGGCATAATCTCTGTCATAACAGTGCACAACTGATCATTTGCCAACGCCAGTTTAAGAACTTACTTGCGCACCATGCATTACCATCCATTTCTGAGATACCTGGAGGACTGATGCAACAACACAACAAATAGGTAGCATATTAAATATAGTCGTTCAAATCTCCTTTTGTTATTGGCAGGATTATACTTGTAGCAGAGTCTGAAGTCTCTGAATTAAGTCCAGAGTTACCTGTTCACAGTTTACTCAGGATCATTACATGAAAACAAACAGCAAAGATGCTCAAATCGCATTACAATGGCTGTAAAGTGAACCAAAAGATAGGAAACAGAAGAAAGACTGCCAGGACAAACTCTGTTCCTGCACTGTAATACATTCTTATAATTTGCTGACCGTATACACAAGCTTTTCTCTCTACCCACTAGGTCTCCTGTTGCACTTAATGTTCATGTTGGCTTGCTGAAGCTATAAAAGGAACAGGCTCTTTTATCTTCATTATTCAGTGAGAAGCACAAAATCCATCCTATTCAAATCATACATTAAACAGTGCATTATAATGTCCCTAGCTTTTATCTATTGCTCAACACCATCCAATCGGAATGCTTCAAATGAATTAATGATTCTGACAACACTGTAAACTTTCCCAACACTATTTATTAAAAATGCCTGCCAAACCTAGAACCTACAATCTTTTTCTTTCTTTCTGGAATTCTGAATGCTATGAGGTAGGTTAGATTTTTTTTTATTCGTGTATTCAGATTGTTTTGGTTGGAAGGGACCACAAAACTTGTCTAGTTCCAACCGTCCCTTCCATAGGCAGAGGTATCTCCCACCAGACAAGGTTGCCCAAGGCCCCATCCATCCTGGCCCTGAATACTTCTAGGGATGGCTATTATTTATTTATAAACAGCCGTTCTTCTCCCAGCAGAGAAGTCAGAAAAAGTGAGACTTTGTTTTATTCTGCATACTAAAAAGCGACAACTTTTGGACAGGAAGTTTTAATTCTTTTTCCTTCCAAAGACTGAACATGGAGCTGAAAAAAATCATCCTGTCCTTCTGCCTGTGTATGTGAAGCTCTATTTTAATACCCATATTCAGCACTTAACCTTTGTTCCCATTACTTGCTTAAAAACCTCTTGTTTTGTTCCACATCAGTGACACCCTTCTCCTTAGCAAAGGCTGCATTGATAAAGACATCTCAAATTTTGTCACAACACAGACCAAGCAATCCCTCAACTAAATGAGATCACTGAATAACTGGATACCTTTAAAAGAAAAAAATCTATGGGCTCCAATATTTATGATGATGCAGAGACTCCTCTTCCATTTAAACAACACGCACATTGAAAGCTTTGCATCCCTATTTGGATGCTTTCTCAGCCAGCTGAGGCTTTAAAACAAGGTTAGAGCCATCTGTCTCTTTTTGGCAGCATCTAGATTGATGTAAAATATCCTATGGCACTTTTTAAAAGACCAGAGTTAAAGCTTGGCTTTGGTCAGTTCCCCTGAATTACTAACATCATACAGTTGGCTGACATCAACGCCACTCAGAACACCTGTATCCATAAGCACAGTGCAAATTTTCTTGACAGGCAATGAACTACTTTACCTCCCATGTTAGGTATGTCCAAGTAATTTTATACATACATACATATATCTTTAAATAGTAAAAATAAGTTCTATTTTTTTTCTGTTGCTTTTCTTAGTTCAATTATTTTGTTAAATGCACCTTACCACCCAGCTTATGATTAGAACTAATACTATTGTCAAGTATTTTTTATTTCTATGTAATTGCTAATAATATCCTTGTGTGCTTCATTGTTTCCAAAACCCTGAACAAACACAATGCTAAAAATTAAAAGCAAAATAGAAAACAAACTTATTTTAACTGGGGAGGGTATCAGGCTCTCAAAGGAAAGAACAAAACCAAAAGAAAAAAGTATGATATGTGACTACAATCCCCAAGGCTTCAAACAAGAAAAGACATTGTTCACACGGATACAATTTATAAGGCAAAACCTTTCTATGATCCTGCAAAATGCACCCAAGTATAACTAAGATCTAGTATAGCCTAAATATAATAACCCATTCATTTTAACAGTGCCAAAATCACTTCTGCAACACCAACAATCATGAACACTGAATAACTGCTAAGTTATTTATCTGAACATTTTCACTGTTTATACAATTTCCAACTTCATTACAAACCATACAGATGCCATCTGGGGTAAATTTTACTATTACATATCAGAATTATGCAATTAAATCACCAAAATCTCTGGTTCCCATTCCTGTAAGAAACATGGAAATACAAAAGTGGCCTCATCTCTGTTTTGAAAATATACTGAGCATTCATGGGTTGTATCAACTACGAAAAGGTTGCAGATGCTCAGCACTTCCCAGGCTTTGATGTATGAAATTGTCTCAATATTTGTTTCAGTCACTGTTTGAGCATTCAAAGCATAATTCCATTCATTAGATTTCACCAACAATCAAATGACTAAGGAAAGAAGAGCATCAGAAAAAAAGAAAAGGGAGCAGAAAGAAAAGTTTTTCATGTTTCGTCTAAGCAAGCAGAATATTATTCCTATTTAGGGTCCAAACTCAGCAAACCATTTACTTAAGTGCTTAAATGAGACACCAAAATGGAAAGATATTTTTCATGCACATACCAGGTCACAGCTGTAAAGGAAGAAAAGTATGAAATAACAGGATGTCTCTCAGCTCATTAGGCAGGCAAATATAGGACAAAAACTGCAATCTTGATACAAAAGACCTCATGAGAGCTAGTAAGATGCTGATACTATAAGTTAGTGTAAGTGTACATACCCAGTGAATTAAAACTATGTTTTGAATTCAGGAGGAAGGTGTCACCAAATCATTATTTTTGCAGGAAAATATATCACAGATTTAAGTCACTGTATCTTTTTTTTCTTTTCTTTCTTTCACCTTTTGGTGAGGAGGATATTGGCAGCAGTTTTACAAACATCCACCTCCTCCCAAGGGAGTTTTGCCCTTGGGGAAACAACAAGGAGCAGGTGGGACAAGGTAGCAGTGCTTCAGAAAAAGCTGTCAATGATTACATACAAAACAGAAAACAATAAAATACCACTAACAAAACTCATTCTGTTTTACACAGTCCCTAAAAAACAAAAGGTCAATGCCGCACCAAGCGTGACTGCCTGAATCTGTAAATCCTGGATCAAAAATAGCCAAATTGAAATGAACACAGCTATAACTAAAACTCCCATTAAAGTCAAGTTTAAGGAACTCTGAAGCAATGTCCACCACATGAAGGCTTTAAACACTGAGATAAAACATACATAATTGACCTCGTAAAAATATTGCCAAATCTAGGCCCCAAGTTAGTTCAGTGAGAGGTAATATGCAAAAAAAGTGAAATAAGTAGAGCTGAAACTTATTCAACAGAATATAAATACCCAGGAAGAAAACAGAGAAATCCCACAATGCATAAAAAGCAGTGAAAAGAACTAGAGTAATCTGCAAACCCCACAAATTCTAAACCAGGATCTAAGTTCACAAGCAATACAGTTTAAGCAAGATAAAAACCTTACGTATTAGAGAGTTCTTTGTCTCAGCCAGCTGCTGCCAGCTTGTCTGTCTGTCTTTCAATTTCTCAGAAAGGTGTGTGTGAAAATCTAAATGAAATAAAACAAATACATTTTAGAGATGGCTCCCTCCATTCCATTCAGTTTTGGTGTAATACCAAATAGAACGATTCACCTCCTCCCACCCAATGTCTTTGAATAAATAAAAAGAAATCACTCATTTTTTTGCAAGATGGAGATGGAGAATTTTATCTTTTTAGTAACGACTCTTACAGAGACATACTGAGTAGCAGCACTGCTGGTGAAAGGTTGCTTTTCAGGAGGTACATATGCCCACTGTCACTATCATTAACTATGAAAACGGGCAGTGCATAAAAATCTGTATAAAGTATGTTAACATGAAGTCTGTGAGAATTTTGCCAACATGTTGTACTGTATGTATTTAAGATATGTATTTAAGACCATAGTATGTTATCTAAAATAGCATGTTACCTAAAAGCAGACTGTTACAACACAATTGGGAAACACTTTCAGTTGTTGGAAATCACTTCTTACATGTTTACTGCAGCATCATGTGGGCTTCGGCATTGATTATCAACAAAACTGGGCTCATTCTGCTATTTCTCAACCAAATATATCCAGTGAAAATGCAGTGTTACAAGGACAGCAGCTGTTCTTCTTCAGTGTATCATGAAACTTTCTGGCTGTAGGAAGCCAGTTTTTAACACATTCAAAAACAACAACATGACTTTAGCTTTAAGTCATCTTATTTGTTGCTAAAAATAAAAAACAAAGCTTTTTGTTTTCACATCTAGTTTAAATACAGCTGAATTTTGGAAACAATGTAATTATAGAGACCCCTTCCATTTGAGAAGCACAAAAATCATTGAAAGGTATTAGTCAATGTCACAGTAAAAACCAGGAGTTCCCAGAGACAGTAAGCCAACATAAAACTTTTTTCTTATGCATTTACATGACTTCTAATGACACATTTCTACACGACACCAACAAGAAAGACAAGAACCGTAATAATTAATTCAGATCCCATTTCTCACTGCTTAAGGCCTCACTAGAAGAAGATTCAACTGGATACATCTCAGGTCCAAATGCTCAAAGATTTAATAAGATAATAATTTAATCTCACATCCAGAAATCACCAGAACCAACACTGAAAATACGCTGTGTGTATATCACTGTCATTTATCAGAAGCAAAAAAAGAAAAAAAAAAAAAGCAGAATGTTGACACAAAACCAAACGTATTGCATGTTTTACAAAATAGAAAAAGGTGTAAGACAACGTATTTGCTATTTGTGAGAAACACAAATGCTTCTGACCTAAACTGCCTGCAATAGTAATAATCTGACAGAAAAGTTGGCTCTGAGATTTACGTTGCTGGCTTTCATGGTAAACAGTAATGCTAAGAGACAGTTACACTTCCACAAAGAATAAGAACCAGATACCATTTACTAAACTGGCTAAATGTCTCCTTGCCCCTGATGAAATTAAAGTTTGATGCGGTGTGACTGTAAGTCATTTTCAGGTGTTTTGGCTCCTGTCTAATTGTATCATCTTTACTTTTGCTGGTACACTTTTGATTTAACAGCGAGGACGTGAAACAGCAGATTTTCAGTAACTCTCCACTGAAAAATAATACCATGAACAACATGCGAGCGACTCACAAGCATGAAATATGGAGTAGAGTGACAAAAGAAGCAATTATACAGAAAACAGAAATTATAAAACTATAAAAAAATATATAAATTCATCATCTTGGTTTTACCATATCTTTTCCCTCCAAATGTAATGCTGAATGTTGATAAAATTATTTCCTTACTTTCTGTATATATTTGGTCATATTTATGTCAAAAAACATACATGTAAGAATATATCAAGAAATAAAGCACAGAATTGATTCTGTAAGCATCACTCTTCTGTGGTACATACAACTAGACTCTTGCAGTTTTTAGTTCTAGTTTCTGTCGTATTACTCTTCAATATGCAAACAGTACAATATTTGATGTACTGATTTTTGTTTCAAGAATTTCGGTTTGATTCAAGAAGGAATAACACAAAAATAATCCACCAATGGTTTGTGGACTGCCATGCTGTTACACTACCCTTCAGAAGCCTGTGTATGTTACTACATCAGTTACTTTCTCTCTTTCCCTATCTGTAGCCACCTTTTGATATTTATTCCTTACAATTGCAAAGAGCATTGATGAGGATGGCATCTGTTCCCACCAGGGCAGCTGAGCCATCCTTTTTTTTAATATGAAACATCTAAAACTAACATCACAAAAGTAAATTTTCAACCTCTGTTTCTCAAAAAAAAAAGAAAAAAGAAAAAAAAAAGTTTGCTGCCAGTGCCCAAAGGGAAGAATTACTTAAATGTTGAGTCACTTTAAAAATTGTGTCATCTGAAGAGAAGTCTCCATGGGGATTACCGTGCTCTGACACTCGCAGGGAGTTAAACCTAATTGCATTTAGGGTTATCTCTAGCAGCTACACTCAGAATCCAACATCCTCAAGAGGACTATTGTTCTAACTAATCTATTTATTAGGCTATTATTCAGATTTAGTACAGTCTTTTATTAAAAAAATAAAATAAAAATCTCAAAGGGATAGTAATGGATTTTGCAGTCATCAGGCATAGATACGACCTACAATACCCAGTCTTGTCAAGTTAAAAAAGAAATACTTTTGTAAGTAAATCTTTAGATCATTAAGTTAATTTTATGCCCTCTCATATACCACATTTCACAGCTGGAAGAAGTAAAATCCCTGTGAATTTACTATGCTTTCTTCTTACACAGTCCTCTAAAATGCAAATCCTCCATGTCCTTTTCTTTTGCTCCTACACAAAGAAATCTTCTTTCCATACATTATTTTCAAGATGAATGCATCACATCTCAGCCTAAATTAAAAATGAGTGTTGATAGAGCTACTTTCAAATAAAAAGTACAGTGACACTTCTTAAAAAATGAGAGAACAAATACCGTACTACCAAAATCCATCCTTTGAAACACACACAACGCTCAGACAAGCACCTTGCTCCCCAAACAGATTCATTTTCTTCTCACATCGTCCTTGACAGAAACCAACCCTCCGCTTTCACCGTTCCATTACTATTTAACACTCACTTCGTTTCCCTCACATCCCAACAACCTTCCACCAGCCCAGGCACTTGGACAAGACCTGCAGAACACCTTGAAGTTCCACATAAATGCTGACAAGGAAAAGCTGCAACAGCTCTTCTCACTTCCATTCCTTCCCTACCACCATACACCACGCCGTGGCACCAGCAAGAAGAAAGTGTTTTGTTCTTTACATAAATTTCCTGTTCCCTGTCCCATTCCTTCCTGTTCCCTTCCACGTTGTAGGAAGGGAATAGCTGGCATTACTGTAATACTGAATGGCTATTCAGGATTGTGGTTGTGCTGACACAGCTTTCCTGAATAAGGACAGTTGAGAGCCCAACACATTTCCTCATCAATCATCAATTATGGATTTCACCTGCTCCTCCCAGTCACTCAGCATCTCGAGTCTTCATGAAAATGCACAGTCTTTGTCTTCACTACCCTAGATAACCCCTGGCATACAAACATCTGTCAGTTCACTGCACGTCTTCCTTTCTTCAGCTCATTTACAAAACGCCAAGATGCAGTTTGCTGGATGAAGGAAAAACTAAGTGCAGAGGGAGACAGCAACACACTCAAAAGAACAAACCCATTCAGCTCATCTATGCAACAACTTCTGTTCATCTTACACATCATAGTGTCTGCTTCCTCCTGCATACAAACGTGTGCCGGTAGCAGATATACTCATCCACTTACTGACAGACAGAATCCAGCCTTATGGACTCGGCCCAGTCTGTACAAACCAAGCAGACTATTTAAGAGCCAGAATAACTGCCTGGAGAAGACAGACAGACATAAACACATTGCAAGTGCATGCTGTGTGCTGTTAGAAAGCTTCAAACAGAATGACTCGAAAGGGAGAACATTTTAGAGTAAATAAACATAGAAAATTCTTTCTGCATGTACCAGAAGAATATTTATGATATGAAAAACACTGCAATATATATTCTATTTAAACAACAAAAAAAGCGATTCATGTGGTGAAAGACCTACTTTCCTTCTCATTTTCAGTGTATTTTTAGTTATTCCCACTTGATCTGTGTTTTCATTAAAATCTTGAGAATATGTCCCTTTGAAGTCTGATGGAGACCGAATGGACATGCAAACGCTTTGTACAGAATACAGAAGCATTTTTACCTCAATGTTCTCTCTCTCAAAATCTTACTTCTAACCAGAACTTACTTGAACAGCAAATAAGCATAATTTGTTTTCCCCCCTTACCTTTCCTTCACAGGAATTTAAATGCAGATGTGAGGTAGCATGAACACCAGCAAATGCATCAGCTGGTACAGCAGTCCAATGGCAGCACTTACAAAGCAAAAGAGCTGCTGCACTCTCCTCCTTGCCACCACAGCATTCTGCTGTTGGGAACACAAGAGGCATTCTGTAGAGCTTATTTCTGCAACCAAATTTAGAGATAGCCTTTGAAAATCATCCCAATATTTGTACACAGTTAGCATCATTAATTTCCGTAACCTTGTGTAATTAACAAACAATGTTTTATGGAGACAATTAAAGATCTAGAAGTTCAGAGCAGTTAGTATCCAATTTTTTTTAACCCTTCTCCAGCACTAATTAAATTACACTAAGTTTGTCTTAAAAACAGGTTTTCATAAAAACCAAGCTTCAAATGAAAGCTTGATTTCTGTCATGATCTTTCTGATCATATTAGGACATTCCAGGCTTCCCTACAAATCTCTTTTTTTAAATCCAAAGTTATGTGCATGTTGTCAGCTCCGTGTGCTCATGAGGCTATTGCTGCTTAGCCTATCTGCTTTCACATGCTCCACGAATTCAGTTTGAAGCTGCAGTTTTCAAATATTTTGTCAATCACAGTTTATCAAATGCATTCTGTTAAGACAGCTGTGAGAACAAGATTCAGTAATGACAAGATGTCTTAGCTCCTGTTCATTCTACCCTCAAGTCATCAACTCTTATTTTTATCTCCGAGGAAGAGCAATGCTCTGATTAGCTCTACCTGTTCACTGAGCGGGCAGTCGAGCTGCTGTGTTGGCAAGGCTTCAGATCAACAGAACAAGGAGTATCAATAGATTCCCAGCAGGCCATTTATGTCTACTTTTTCCCTTATCATAAGTGCTATTCTGAAAATACTACTGGCACTCTGCACATAGAAGTGATTGAGTAAAAAGATAGAGTGCAGGTTGTCAATTTATCCTCAAACAGCCTCTAGTGAGTAGATAGAAGTCATCTAAACCATAGAAGAAAACAGTGCTATTGCACAGAATTGCCAAATCCCCCCCAAAACATTCCAGATGAAATTCTGGCCTCTGTTACACACACCTACACTCCAAATGATGACAGCCTACATCACTATTTGCATACATTATATTTATAACCCTAACCCTTTATTCATTAGGCAGTACATAGCCTACTTCCAAATCCTTCAGTTGATCAAGAAGTGTGACATTTGATCCTATACATGGCCTCGTGTGGTATAGAAGAAGAGACCTCAAAAGCAGTTCTGCTTTAAGGAGAACAGAATGTAGAAAATAAAGCAAGGAAAAAAAGCAAGTGGTGATATGAATTTTAGAAACAACAAACACTTCCTGCACCAGTTGAAGCTATACAGAAGACAGCATTTGAAAAAAGAACTTACGACAAAATTTTCAACTGTGATGTATCACATTTATTACATAGAAGAAAGGTGAAAAGCAATAAATGGAACAGGGTAGTCTCAAAACTAAGAGAAAAATCCTTAGGATACAAATTGGAGATATCAGGCTGCCTCCCCTAGCACCAGAGGTTAGAAACAACACTGGGGTGATAGCAAAGGTGCAAAATAAGTCAGAGACAGGACCACAGCATATAAACATATCAATAAACACATCGGAAAAACTGGCCTGATATTTCATAGCACTGTAGACAGGTTTTGTGAAAGACCAAGGTGAAATTGGAAGTACATACACAAAGAACCGCTCAACCTTTCAACACACCCCAACTCTCTCTTTAGGCAGCTATTTCCAGATTACGATCCTTAAGGAAGTCATGAAGCTCATGAGAGAATTCTCAGTTCCAAAGAAATAAAAAGATTGCTACTGGAATAGCAGCATGAACATAATCTTTTTGCTATTTTAAAAGCCAATGTGTGCACTGTGCTGAATCACGTAGCTGCACTGAGAATTTGAAACTTGCAAACTCCATGCAGATGATGTTCAGAGTTCACAATGCAACAAACAGGCTGCTCCCCAAAGTCTGACAACCCGATGGTACGAACTGATGGTGGCTGACCCTCCTGAAAAATTCAGATGGTCATTATAACAAAACAGGACCAACCCTTGTCAGTACATCTGGTCAACTCGAAGAAACTATTAATACTTCAGTTTTACTGATTAGTAGGACATAAAGAATATGAAAGACACTGAAAAAAAAAAAAAAAGCAACAACAAAAACAATAGAATCAAGAACAAGTCAGTGACAAATTGCATTTTTTTTAAGCTTTTGCCTGTTGTCCTTTTTCACTGGGTCAAATTTACCACATGTTCACAGAAAAACCACTGCAGGTTCACAGGCAGATTTCCTCATGCAAAATTATCAAAACAAATGCTACATAGTTATCGTACTGCCTGCCCACTGCACGTGCCATGCTGGTAATAACAAAGCAATAAACTCAAAATCTGCAGGAAACATTGGACAAAGAGTCCATATGCCTGAAAAGACACTGAAGTAGGTGAGATAGCAAGTGTGCCAGTGAATCATAGTTGGTTACTGTTCTCTACATTTTACCCAGTCTTTAACAACACTGACATTTCACAAAAGATACAAGGTGAAACATATTACTTCTGAGCAATGCAAGTAAGAACTGCAACATTTAAACAACCTTTTCAAAAACAGAGTTCAAGGTTTATCTTAACGACCTTTCCCTCTTACCTTTACAAGCTCACAAACCACAAGCTGACAAAACCTTTCAGAACTGTTCCAGGCTGGTCAACATCTCCAGCACGCACTAAAACAAAATTACAGGCCTCATGTACTTAACTGAGATACAGCGTGCCCCAATCCTAGAGAGAGCAGACACCTGAAAGCAGCTACTTTTTCTACTCAGTGGAGAGAAACAGGCATGCCAGGGACACGTGCAGAGAGAAATTTGTCTACCTAGCTTAAGTGAATGAACTGAAGACAAACTGGTGTTCCTCCAGAAGGCATTCAAAGGCATCTACTCAGTCTCTACAGACTGGTAAGGAAATCAAGTGCTTCAGTTATAAAACTGCATCATCAAGCACAAACTGGGAGCAAAACAGTGCAGGCTAAACCTGTTGTTATTTCACTCCCTTCTTTTAATCCTAGAAATTCTGTGTAAATAAACCTCACTGAAAAAAATTCTGGACTGAACCAAATAATATAAATCAATAAAGTGAACAGAGAAAACATTAGGTTTAAATGCTTCTAGACGTGAAGAACCCCTTGCAGCACGAAGGTAAGGAAAGAGTTGTCAAATCCAGGCAACAACGAGAGCACCTGCGGCTGAGCACACCGCCTCCTCTACGTCAGAACACTGCAGATCCAGCTTCCACTGCTTTTCACTGACTTTCATTTGTTTTGCTCCTGGTTTATAACTGTCTGAGGAAGTGCACATAGTAAATACACGCTCAATTCAGATTCCACAACACATCATCAGTTGAGGGTAAGAAGTGTGTAAGGGAACACAACTTTGCAAATTCATACCCCCAAATCCTTTGTACTTCGTCATGAAATGGAAAAGTGACCTCTTGATATTGAAACAGAACTCTGACTTTTTCAGTAGATAATTGCGACCAACTTCACATGGGATTTACCAAACAGCTCGTCGTAACGAGAGTGTACAGAGACAACACTTACTGCAGTTCCAGTAAATAACAGCAACAGAACATTCACGTGCCAGAATACCTATCTGTATGTACAGATTCAGTGCTATATATATTATCATATCAGTTTTATTCCTTTACACATTTTAGATGATGTTATTTTAATTAAAGGCAAAGATTTTCTAATATTATTTTCAAAACTTCAGTCGTACATCTTCACAGATCATCTATGATGTTTCATGAGTGCACACCCAAAAACAGGACATGAATAGATCTAAGTGGGAAATTCAGGACAGTACCTGCACTGCATGCAGCAAATACAGTAGGTAAATACTGCCACAGTCTCTCTTACATGAAACTACAAGACACTGAGATAATTTGCTTTCATATATTAGAAGTAGAGAATTTTCTGCTCATTTCCATCTTTCGAAGAATCATCTTAACACTAACTTTATTAATGTAACTGCGTTAGTTCACTGAATGCATTTTCATACAACAATCTCCTGTATAATACCCAATACTACATTCCTATTTCTTTCCTCCTCCCCACACTTTTCTTCTGTTTTTGCATGTGTCTGTTAGACCACCATTGTCTTCAATTAAAGGGAGATATCAGCTCTCACAGCAACTGCTACAGGTCATGCCAGTGGGAAATGGTGAGTTACCATCTCCCTAACTACACTAAAGGTCTGCAGGAATTGTGATTCTCCAGCAAGTTAATATTTAATTTATTCTGCTTTACTTATTTTACAACCAGAGATACTCATACTGATAAGATCACCTTCATCTGCAATGATATCAATACCATGCAATAATCCGTGTGATGTTCACTCTTCCACACATCTAACATTTAATCGCTTTAGCACGGTTCTGACCTTACTATTTTAGGGAACAGAAATGTATCAAGGAAGGACAAACTGAGGTGATCAGGTGAAATGAGTATCCCAAATCATTAACACCACGAAGTGCAAAGATTCAGTGTGTTACTTCAGCTTCACAGGATATAATTACATGTTTTGATTAGCAGATATATTTTCCCAGACTCAGGTGTCAACAAGGGTTCAAGTATGTAACATGTATAAATGGGTGCTAATTTTACTAGTCACGAAAATGTGTTTCACTAATTACATTTATATCCTTTTAGCCAATGTTAATTCTATATTGCTTCTCTGTAGCACATCTTCCTGTTTATTTCCTTAGAATGACATTTGAGCTCTTCCAAGTGATACTGTTTTCTCAAATTCAGTAGGCTTGACCAGTTACTCCTCCCCTGAACATCAGTCCCAGTCATGAAAATGTAACAGGATTTACAGAAATCTATACAACTTTGTGGTCATTTCTGTACCACTGTGAATTGTACCCCCCTTCAAATGTTATCTTCTGGGATTGAAATCCTAGAGCAAGAACAGTGCTCTTCTTTCACCCAGGAGCCTCTTGCCTGGCCTGTAAGAATTCCTGATGGTTCAAACTAAAATACAAGACATCACACCTGCTTTATGAGAGTGAAGACCTTTTTTGAGCCATGCAGTTTCCTGACAATGTCTTTTATATTTCCCTGACATAAATGAGACAGAGAGACAAATGAAAGAATCTCTTTCTAGGCAATTAGCCATGCTATAACAAAATCATTATAGAAAACAAGGCTCTGGCTAGGAACATGAGATAAAATTATGAATCACAAATTGATGGAAATGAGAATGTTTAAGTAAGAATATGCTACAGCTCAGATTGAGAAACAGGAAAAATGACCCAGATGATTCTAACGGTGATGCTGTCTGCACGCATCTCTGGGAGTACTTCCAGAGAGTCACCTAGGGCCCGGACGGTGTATTTACCAGACTGCTCTCCTGCCTGCACCATCGGTGTTACCCGGTGCTATGCAGGACACGAGTGGTATAAAATGAATCTATGAGCTCTTCTGCTGCTTAATGCTTCTCAATGTACCGGAAAATTCGTCATGATGGTGAGCTGTTGCTCCTACCTACAGGAACATGTAGCAGCAACGGGAAAAAAAACAATACATTAAAGCCTTACTCTCTATGCACCCTTGTACATTTAAACATGAGGAAATTTCTCCTTCTTAGCGTGACATATACCTTCTCAAATCAGTGCTAAGATTTCTTACCTATCTCATATAATTCAGTGGTTAATATTAAGCCATAATTCCCCACAGATCGCCAGCTGTTTGCTAAAACTGGCTACAAATCGTGGCAGTTCAGTCCTTTACCTTACAGTGTGACCTCATGTGGTGTTGATCACATGGCTGACAAAACAAACTCAGATCATGTAAAAAAGAGCAATAGGCTAAGAACAGAAAATTTCAGAATACTGTTTCAGAAATCCTATCGTGCTTGGGAATCTGTTTATTCTATTCAAGTTTTGCTTTGCCACCAGTACTTCAAGACTCCTACTATTAGAAATGACTAAATTGAAGGAAACAATTCAGAGAAAAATCACATGGAAATTACTAACATATTCAGACTGTGCTAAGTTATTACAGAAGAATGAAAGCATAGGGATTGGATTAGTAAGTTTACACATGAAATGATACAGTTACATCAATTACCAAAAACTGACAGACTTTTAAACTCTATTAAGAACTTAATAGAAAAGCATTCATAGTGAATGATGCTAAAAATGATAGTAGGTGGCTTACACATTTCCCTTGCAAATATTATGAAGAATGATCTACAGAACAGTATATATTTTTCTGAAAAGGCCTGATGATAATCTGTGATTATTCTGAACGTAATAAAAATACCTTCTCAAAACCTAACCAAAATTCAGCACATTGTATGTATGCCTGAGTGGAGTCAGCAGGACTGTGTAGTTCTAAGGGATCAAAACTCCTCTTTTAAACAGCCTTGCTAAAGGTTTTAGAGCATAAGCAGTCTCATTTCAGAGAATGAGAATATTCCCACAAAGAGGGAAATGCATGCTTAACTGTTTTTATTTATTTATTTTTCATTTATTCTATTCTATCATTCTATTCATTTAAGAATGAGTGGACTGAGAGTTCATCTTTTGCATTTGGCTTTAAAAAATAACAATTAAAAAACACCCAACCCAGCCTAAAATAATTTCTCAAGTTTCTTGCCTTTAATTAAAGTTATGTTTTACTTTATACAGTGGATCTCAGGAAGTACAGACAAAACAACTGTGGACAGCACAGTATTCCATACATGCAATGCATGTTTAAAATAATACTTTCAGTGTTGTAGCTGCATATACACCAAATCAAGCCAGCTACTATAATAGAGCAAGGCATACACTCATGCTGCTTGTTGTAAACTTTAATTATTGGAACCCCTTTTCAGTTTTGACAACTTAGATATTAAATTGCTACAATTTTTATTTTTTTAAAATGCTGTTGCTGTTAATAGCAGAGTAAGGTTATTAACTCCTGCTTTCTCCGCTGATCGTTAGAAATGCAAAATAAGAGAGAAATTGTGATGGAGGAAAGAAATTGCATTTCTAAGACAAAAAACAGAAAGTTGTTAAACACTGGTTCAGCTTTTTACTGCAAAAAGTCAATACATTGTATTTAAAACTTATTATAATTTAATTATATATTGCACGCAGTAGCATTTCAGAAATGTTTTGGTAGGTTATAGCATATTTTGGTGTCAGATATTAATATTAAGAATAACAAAATTGACCGTGCAGTTTTCAACCAAATGCTTGATCAAAATCTAACCAATTAGTGGCCATCTCCGAACATTCAGAGGATGAAGTGTCCCAGAGGAACAGAAAGCAATATCTGCCTTTACAAAATGAGGGATAGGGAAAGAAGAGGAAATTAATAGATCTGTCAGCTTAACTGATATAAAGTGACATGGAGGCAATTGCTAAACACGAATTTTGTGAAAGTAAGAAAAGTAGATACGGAACAGCCAACACAGATTTGCTGCAAGTGAATTAAGAACCAAATTCAATTTCTTTCTTTAGCTAAAAGGGACAGTGTACAAAGGTATGTGGTACACTGAGAAAGCATTTCAACCTGATGTGCCAGATGGTAGGTTCTATAGTACTTTAACCACCACCATGAAAAGACACTGAAAAGAAGCCTGCCCCAAGAGACAACGAGCAATTCATTCCTGCACGATACTACTTAGTGTTTCTCTTCATAAGGGCTACAAACGTCAGAGTTGGCTATCTGAACAGACTGTACTATTTAGGTTAAATAAATAAATAAATAAATAAAATGACCATAACTCTTTCATAAATTACTCAGTCAAGAAAATCAACCAGACCAAAGAAAAGGAGAAGGAATTAGGTGTATGTTTCAATCACACTACATTTCAAAACACTCTATCAGTAGTACATCATGATACAAATACTATTTATGACACTTGTTACCATTTAGGTCTTCAAGTGAAAAGAAGAAAAAAAAAAATCAGAAAAACATGAGGAAAAATATGACTTGCATGAGAAGCTGTAGAAAAAAGGAACCCCCCTCCCTCACATCCTTCAGCTTATCTTGAAGTGACAGGGAAACAGATGATGTACCACATTATTTTAAACAGTTAATGAATAGATCATGTAAAGAGGAATGCATACTTCAGGAAGCCAGAAAAAGCCACCACTTCAGGAATTTGCTAATAAAAAGCTTGCTTTCTTTCACCACATTTGTCAGTACTTTCAGAGAACTGTATTAAGGACTTTCTATTTTGTACTGACAACACTTGTTACAATTTTGGGGAGTCTCTTTTGATGGTAATGTAATACCTTGAGTCTGGATGGAAAATGACACAAGATACAAAAGAAACTGAGATACACTGATACTCCACGTACATTATGTTCCTCCTCACAAGTAATGACTACAGGATTGCCTTAGAAGTAAGCCCGTTTTTGCATACAAATAAGCAATGCTATGCAATTACAAGCCATGCTACTCCAAAGCTTATTCTACACTTTCAACACTCAATGGGGTTTACTGCTTATGCTAAATAACTTACTTCCTCATTTATGCTATCCAATAACATCTGGACATGCAAAATAGTGTTAGTCTCCATTCACAAGTCAGTGCCATGCAAATAATGCTGTCTCACTTCAGTACACAGAGAAAATTAGTAACTTGATCCCATTTATTTTTCACTTACAGAAATCTCATTGGAGATCTATTTTCAAAGATGAAGACTTGACACACTTTCCTAGAAGGATGAGAGCTGCACTTCTTTATTGCACTGGGAAGACAACTAGCAGATGCAAAGCACCTTTCTCCTGCTGTGCTGTACACCCGGTCTGCACACTAGCAGCTCACATTAACTCCTGCAATAATACATTCTAGCTCCTACTTCCTTAATTCAGATTAAATTTTTCAAGTAAAATATAAAGACATCATTACCTTCCTCATGCTAAGTGCACTTTTGATATACTTTCAGGTTATTATTAGTTCATCTAGTTATTCAGAAACAACAAGACATAAACAGTGAACTTCTAGGTTAGCACAGCATGCCTTTGGGGAACATAATATAGCTGGGAAGCAAAATAATAATCATGAAATACATAGCCTGCCGTGCAGATATTACTTTAACACAATGAACTCTATTTAAAAATCAGAAATAAGAAGTACAATACTTGAATATACATGCAATAACATCACTACCAGTAACTACAGTAGCTCTCAAATATATTCTTAATGTGAAATTAGCTTATGAGCCATTTCTGTTTTTCTACCATGAAAAGCACTGCCAGTTTCTGTCATGACTTGCACTATATTTAGGACTTCTGTAAGGGAAAGCATTACTTACAAACACATACGTACTATTTAAAAAGCCTAAAGAGGAAGGAACAAAAAAAAGCAAAATAAAACTTCAACTCTTACACATCTAATATGTATAGCAACTGTCTGCTGTATGCATCCTGAAAAGCCAAAGAGACTCAAAGGAACCTTAAGCTTATTTTCTCTTTTTCAAAGGAGAAGAAAAAGGTATCAAATAGAAAACTCATGTGAACAGAAACTATACCATCCAAACACCATTTACAACTTCACGTCATAAAAATGTTTACGTACAACAAAGAATTGTAAACTACTGCCATTGGTAGTATTTACACACCAAGAGTATTGCAGAACAAATATTTTTCGTAATCAATTTGGTGTTACATTTATTTTTTTGCTAAGATACTGATGAAAACATTCAATTTAATAAAATTCAGCTTTTTCCTCTGTACTCCCTCTCCGGATTCTATTGTCACTAATTACAGCACCTTCCCTCTTCTCTCTCTCACATACACACAGGGAAAGCTGCCAAGCAACTCCCTCTGGAGCCAATGTCATGGCTACTTTTCAGATTACTAGGAGGGAATATGTAAACGGCACTGCCAAGTCCCCTATTCATGGGGATTAAGCGTGTCATTCCAGAACTGCTACTCTCAGATGAGTCAATCTCAAGTCCTCCTCCCCACTCTAACATCTCAGTGCAGTCAGCCCTGCTGGTTGCTACGCAGCTCATACCTTACTGGAACCAAAGTCAAACTACCAATACCTGCCATTAAATCTGGCACTAAAATATTTCAGTACTAAAGCTCCTCATTTACCTCCAAAACATCATGTAATTAGAATTAGAATCAGATGCTGAAATTTTAATCAAGAGCTCGAAATAACTGAAGTTTGATATGGCTACAGATTGATGTTTGTATCCCAATGAAATACTCTGTCTCTATAAAAACTGATTTGTCTTACGCTGTTTTATTAATGCTTATTTGGAGATACATCTGTGCTGAACTATTTTATTCATTATTTCTTAACATTTCTCACTCCTTTACCAAGTCAGAAACAAAACCAGAGACAATGGCTCGTTTTCACTTAAAACAAACATCTCTTATTTCTCGAGGTGTAAATTTGTGTACTTAAAAAAAGGAAAAAAAGAGATGCTTCTCTTAAGTCTTGGTTGCAGTTTGCTCACCCAAATACAGATGAACCTTTAACTACAGTGGTTTGCTTCAGTTAGAACATCACCTGTTAGGAGAGCTGACCCACAGGCAGCACACTTCTTTGGCCAGCCCCACACACAAGCAATCTCCCAAGCAGTCCTGTGCTCCACAGACGGTGCTCATGTACTCAGCAGGAGGGGTTGCACTGAGCTTTTACAAATAGACAGTTTTGCTTCATTGGAGAAAACTGTTCACATAAGATTTGAAAGACACTATCTTAGGGAGAACGAGCGCCACCTCACTCATGACTCCAATCACTAGCAAAGCCACCTTGAAGCTCCATCTCTACCTTTATAACAGAAGTAACCCTTCTGGTACATGCCCTTACCCGTATGTGTGACAGAGCTACCGAACAGCTCAGGCACCAGCTATCTCAGCCTTCAACTGCCTTCTGTGCCACACTAATCATGAAGAGTACCCTCAACTCATACAGTCCATTGCCAGGCAGTTCCATCGCTCCCTACTGCACACTCCTGCATTTCCACTATAACCACACTGCCTGCCCTCAGAAGCAGCTCAGAGTTTGCCCACTAGGAACTATGTTGAAGCACTGGGAAACAGAACAGGACTCTGCTAAGCCACCTAACTGCCTAAAGAGAAATTCTTATCTGCTGAAGTAAAAATTCTGTCATTTAATTCAGTAGAAAGATGAATGTACCCACCTGGCTCTTGAACCAAAGTTTACTGTAATTGTGCAGTCGAGGAGACCTATATCTAAGATCAGTACTGCTGTGTAGCAGAAAGAAATATTACAGACAACTTTTTCTCATCTATAAGATATTCAGGAAAAGAAGGATAAGGAAGAGATGGGAAGAGAAACCAGCAGAGAGGTAATTCTGCATCCTTTAAAAGAATATTACTCCATTGAGCTAGAAAACACACCCTATTTCTTTGTTGCTTTCAGGAAAATAAATTTAGATCAAGAAATCTCAAAATTCTTTTGCAGGATGGATATAAGCTAGGCAGATAGACTGGAAACAAACATAGGCTGTCCCTTCTGACAGACAACTCAGTGCAACTTTGCAATGATACAATCAATTGCAACAAAGAAAGAACCCAATAACAACCAACCAACCAATAAAATTATCTGACCAGAAGGAAGAGAAAAGATGTTTTCTTTGTTCAGAAAAATAGTCTGCACCCGAGTATTCTTGTAAATTTAATAACAGCCTATCAAACTTATAGACTTAACGTAATAAGATTACAATTCCTTCCTTTACAGGATTAGTGCTTGAAATTTGTTTCAGAAAATTCTCCATAGACTCTTCCATACTTTTTCCTGTAGAAATTCAGTAAGGACAAATGTTAAGGATAGAAAAGCTGGCAACATCTCATCACAGCAATGCCCATTTTATCAAATTTCCAAATTCACATTGGTGTTGACAAACAAAATTCTTCTGAATATTTCAGAAGTTGATATTCAATTAAACTTAATTTCACCTTGTCCAGAATATTCTCTTCTCATTTACATCTTCTGAAAAAAAAAAAAACAAAAAAAACCCCCACAATAAATCATTGAAAATATATCAAAGAGACTTGCAAATTAGCAGCAGTTTAAAAAAGCACAGAGAGGTAAATGAAAGGCAAAACAATCATTGTCAGAAGAGATGATTCCCATCTCAAGCAGGCTTCTCTCCAGCTGTTCAGATGTGTACATACGGAGAATAAAATAACTGTTTTTCCTTCCTTAGGGAACTCCTGTCTTTTCCATCGCTGAAAACATCACTTGAAGCAATTGTCACGTCTGAAGATCTCTTTGCCTCTTCTACCCTATTTTTAACAGAACGTACTACAAAGTTTGTACAAGAGCAGTGTAAAAAACAGCAGAACTGCCAGTGAAGCTTAGATTTATTGGCAATATTCCTTCATACACATAGATTTTTGTATACAGATAAATAGAGTTGTTTTGGTTTTTTTTGCTCCCTTGAGGAAATATCTTCCTGTTATCCAATCAGATGGGCCAAACTGTACAAGAAAGAATCTCTAATTTCCTTAACTAACTCACGTTCATCAAGTATAAATTTAGCTATTGCAAGAAATTACAAACTAATCTAATGCTACTAAGAATGAGTATATAAATAGAAAATACAGTTGTTCTTTGGAATGTCTCATACTTGTTCTCCATCTGCCTTAATAATGTTTTGTGGGCTATTTTGAACACAGTATAAATTGATGTGCACAAGCAAGCTCTGTTTCTCCTAACAACCTAGAGAGGAGTTGGACTAGCACAGTTCAGAGACTGTCCTTTAGCTATTTGCTAATAGCTTATTACAGCAGGTAAGTATGCTAGCAAGGAGAGAAAATGTGAATTTTACAGAATAAATAATGAGTCTTTCAAGAAAAAAAACATCTTCCTTTCCAGGAAACATCGAAGTCACGTACAAACAGAAGTGTGCAAAGTGTTATGATTCCACTAATGCTTGTTCAAAACACAGCATATTGAACAAAGGCCTTGTCCTCTACAAAATATCGATTTTCAGCAGTGAACTCTGACACATTCAATATCTTCCTGCCTCCTTGAAATTTTAATATAAATAGAAAAGTCTGAAAAAGCAGACACATTTATAGATCTAGAGTAAGGAAGATCAGCTAAGGCTAAATTCTCCAATTCTGGCATTTGAATCAATGTAGGCACTCAGGTTTGTAAACACTACTGCTGGTTGTGCCAGAAATTTAAATGAAATAACAACTTATTTTTACACACTACATGCAAAAGGATGACCCTCTTCACAGTTTACAAAGACTAAGGAAATACACCAAGCACATGTAAGATTGGCATGGAATGTGCAAGTGGCAGTGTCCATAATCTATGTATAAAGAAAACACTGAAGTATACGATTCAGCAATGAAAGTACAACTTCATTAACTCAAGGTCTGTACTCGAAAACATTTCCCATTACTATAGCAGTGTCCACTATTTTACATGGCAGTCAGTTCTCTTTACCACTTTCCCATAGCTCCATTAGTTTCCTGCTATACAGATACCTGACATTAACATTCAAAGGTTGGACTATCATCATGTTTCCTTTCTACACTACTGAACTTTATTTAAAAGCCTCTGAAATCATCTGTTGACAATACTCCTTCCTTATTAACTTCTCAGATGTAATGATGTTATAATCTATAAACCTCAGGGCTTCTTTAACAGTCCCCAGAACAGTCATTAAGCATTAACCGTTCCTCATATATCCCAGTAAATGTATTCCAATATGCAGTGGAATGCAGTGAAAATGCTGTTAGAGGAGCTCACTGGTGAAGATGAGAGTTAGTTGGAAAACTCAGTTGCCACACTTCATTACCTTCAACAAATTCCACGACAGCCTGCCAGAATTTGCCTTACAAATTGTTCACACTGCCTTAAGAGAAAAATAACCTCCAGAAAATTCCTACAGGTTTCAAACTCCACATCAACTTCCTAAGACAACAGCTGACCTGAGAATCCGACAGACTGCTCAGGGTTCATTCTGAGTAGTCAGAAAACTGCTGGGAATTTTACTTCTTACCCAAACTGCCATGTTTTGGGCAGAGAAATGTTAAGAGAGTGTTTTCCAGAACAGTTAAGAATGACCAGAACTGCACTGTTTTAGAAGATCAAAATTCGAAGAGTTTAGATTTTGAATAGTTCAGTGAATACAGTCTGTGGTATGTTCTTGCTTGTGTGGAAATTCCAGTAATAAATAATATGTAGATACGTTCTTTTCAAACTAAGCAAGCAAAATCTATATTTGTTAATGCAAATACACCCACAACTGGTTACAGCCACTCAGGAGAAAAAAGAGAAGAGCGCAGCAAGGCCACACTAATGGAAACATCTTCTCAAGCCACTGGTTTTATCAATAGAAAAGCAAATTTTCATGCATACCAAGATGTAATAAAGTGATGAATACAATATATAGTATCTAGTTTTGAACATACAGAGTTAGCTAATCACTTTTGACTAATAAGATAACATTTCAGTGGCATCTTTCCGGTGAAACAAACACATAGAAAGCTCTCACATACAAAGTTACCAGTTCAGAACTACTACCACACACTCGCAGATGTAAGAAAGGCTTACAACACGGTTTTGATGGAATCTGAGTAATTAAAACCAGAGTTATTGTCACATTTTGAAACACAGCACAATCTACCTTTTTAATAAAAGATGCTTTTTCAGTAATCCATTCTTAATTTAATTAAGAAAATGAAACTAATCAGGCTAATATCTCCCAGAACAGGAAGATGGTAAAGAAATAAAACAATGATGAGCCCAGGTAAAGCAAATGTTTACTAATAATCCACAATTTTTTTATTATTATTTTTTATTTATTTTCTTTTAATATACCAAGGGAGAATATCCACATTCCAACCTCATCACCCCACTGCTTCAACCTGTTCTATTGCATCAAATGCTCTAAATGTAATTTAAAGTACTGTAGGAACGGCAAGAGATCTCCAAGTTTATTGTGCAGTGTAAGAAACTGATCGTTCTGACTTCGCAGAAGAACAATTAAACGTGTGAGTATTTGTTCAGAGATGTTAGCTTGACCAAAATATATATTGACTTCAGCACAGTAAACCTCAAATGTGCAAACACATTTGAAGTTAAATGACTCACTGCTGGAATACTTATTTGCAAAAATGATTCTCACTTTCCTGTCATTAAAATTATCTTATGTTCAGGATTCCATAAAATGAGTCTTTTTTTTTCACTTGCCCTTGCCCATTTTCAACATAACATTCTGACAGATGATAAAATGACAGGCAGGGTCTGCATTCAATTTTAAGCTCACCAAAACACTGAAGGCTTCACTGGTGAACACATAGCTCAGTTTCTCCTTGCCAAAAGCAGAAATAATGTTATTTAATGAAAATGAAATTAGTCCTATAATCAGAAACACATTAAAAGCTTCACAACTTCCATTCATACATACCTTATGCATTCCAGTAGGTATTCTGCTATTTTGTATTAAACTTCTGAGCAGAGGTACATAAGGATATGGACACTTAACATACAGTCAGAGAATCATTTGCATCAGAACTTCTAAAAAGAATATGCAATGACTCTGTAACCTCAATTTGAAATTCAGCAATATTTCATTTTAAAATGGCCCTTAAAAGAAGTCCCCTATATTGCAATAATAGTTCTTAGCTTAAGTATTCAGAAGCATGGTCAGATGGTCTTTGTAGGCCTGCCCTAGTATAATCTCATTGTAAGATCAGAGTTCAGTGAAAGAAAAAACTACATAGATGAACATTAGCATTATTTTTCCTGGTTTTGTGCAGCATCTTCTTTAATTATTTGCAAAAAAAGTTCAAAAATTACACCCTTAGAGAAGTAAGATGATCACGAGTCACGCGTGTGATTCATTTTTGAGACTAATGTAAAACTGAGCATTGTAAGTAAAAACTTTATATTGGAAATCTAAACCAAGCTGAGCTCATAAACAAAGAAAACCAACCTCTCCAACTTCATATAGATGTTCTGTTAGAAAGAAGAATCAGAAATTAACTATTTTCAATACTATATGTTAATTAAATGTGTTATCCACTGAATATGGACTAATGAATGAGTGAAAAACTGTAAAGATGTTTCTACCAAGCTTTTATGAATGTCAGTTTTACAATATAAATGACACCAGTTCAAGAGGTTCTTTATGGGATAAATCCTACTATTCTCAATCATAATAAAATCAGTTGGTTTATATGGAAGCCACTACGTGTGGTGATTTAATTCAATAAAAAATGTTTTTTCTGAAGAATTCCTCAATTGTGACACATCTTGGGAAGTTCTAGGCTTTAGTTAGTTACCTAGAAGAGTAAAATCAAAGTAAAAACCACAGTCACTACAACAACTGGCAGAAAGTACTTCACGTGACAGGAAATTTTCAGAAAATGGTCTCCTCTTTGATTCCTCCTCAGAAGAGGAACTGTGTGTGTGACCAAGATACCAAGAAACCTGCTCACCCAGTCAAAAGGTGTTAATAAACTTATTTATGGACTATAAATTTTTATAGTCAATTTTTATTTTTATAATCAAGATATAGAATCCTTTACAGAAAGAAGTGGACGTATGAACCATCTGCATCCGATGTTTGCTGTATTCACTTTATTGGATAGGGCTCAGACTTACATGTGGATTTCTTGGGCTGTTACTGCATATTCCACCTGTTTTTGAAGAAGAGTGTTTCAAGAAGACTAGAGGTGCAAGATAAAGAAACAAAGGCTGAAATCTCAAGTTTAACTGTGCAGACACATTTTCAAAGTATTTTCTTTGACAAAATTAAATAAGCAGAAAACTAAGGTAGACTTATCTTCCTATAAAATACATCCTCACCTGTGTTAGGATTTTTGAATAATTTTAACAATACTCATTTTGATTCCCTACTACATTAAGAATTCTGTACAACAGACTCTTAATTATGCTTCACATAGCCAAAGCACTCAAGAAACTTTTCATTCATCTAGGTCCACAGTTAGTAATTCTCCCTGTTTAATTATCCCACTACATTCCGCATACAGAACACCTTTTCTCAAAGTACTGGTCAAGCCATTTTGCAAATCTGCTGGCTCCTGCAAGTCAGGATGCAGCTAGCCTAAGTCCATTAGTATGACAGGTAGTGCTCTTACTAACAACTGCTTTTTACTCTCTCTGACAAATGCGCTCTGTGCCATGGCTGACGTTTGTGTAGTAATCAGGACTGATGGATAGGGACGCCAGAGCTGCCGAAAGTGCCCCCCATTTTAATGTGAGCGATTTGTCAAATGTGCTGCTATCGCACTGCTGTCAGGCACAGCCAGGAAAGCACTCAGTCATCCTTCCACCAACCAAGGTCACTTTGGCAGGGACAGGAGGACTCTCCAATGAAATTTTCATTTTTATTGGTGATTTAAATGGCCTGGTTTTCACAGCATTTATTTTCTCTTAAGCAGTCATTTAAAGTTCCTGCAAAATTTCCATGATACTAAATACTACACACATAAAAAAAATAAAAGCCAACTGAAGAAATAGGTGCACAGGCTGCTAACATCCTTTTTCTCCTTATTCACAAAAGAAAAAATATACTGGAACATGTAAGCTAAAAGCTTCATTCCGAAGTACCAGATTTCAGATACTCCTGAAATCATACCCTCTACGTTCCCACCACCAACTATCCTCCAGAAGAAATCAAATGATTTGTCTTCCAATACTGCTCTGGAATACCTCCACTTCTGTTACATTGGCCACAACATCAGAGGAGGATGTTGGTGGGGTTGAACCTTCCCACCAATATGCCACTACAGTCTGTTGCCATACGACAGATGGCAGCAGAGGGGCACCGACAAAATGGCGTCTGACATGGAAGCGCATATGGAGCAGAAGCGTGGAACTGAATTCTTCAGTGCAGAAAACACTGCACTCATTGACACTCATCAATACTTGTGGAACATTTCTGGAGACCAAACAGTGGATGGAAACATACAGAGGTGGTGGGTGGCATGTTTCAGCAGTGGTGACAGTGGGTCACCTCCACTGATGCAGATTTTTAGGAGGGCAGCATGCAGGTCTTGCTCTTTGCTGGTGAAAATGCACAGCTAATGGTGGTGACTGTGCTGAAAAACAGTGTTTCGTAGCTTTGAATTTGACGATGAATCTGTTAAAAATAGTATCTAGTTGCTGAGACTTTGCTCTATCAAATATTGCTACTGTACTCTTTGTATCTGTTGAAGTTTCCATGGCATTACTTTTAGAATTACATATTGAATCTATTTGATAAAAAAGTATAGTACCTTTAAAATAATAAAAGTTTATGAAATACTCTTACTGGAAGAGGAAAGCTTACAAGTCAATCTATTCAAAGTACTGGCTATTTCAGAACCTATGAATTTCAGCAAATACAAATGCAGGCCTGTTATAAATCCCTACTTACAAAGTTTGCATGAAACAGACTTAAGAATTAAACAGAAAAATATAGTAATAAAATGTTGAGAATACATTCATTCCTAAAGTACTGCAGTAATCATCACCTATGAGCTGTCTTGCATTACAGTTTTGCAGCAAGCTTTTTTGTAGTAAATTAATCTCCAGTTCTTCAACACGCTTTAAAAAAAAACCAACATTTTGCCCATGTGTTTGTGCCAACGCTCAGAAATAATAACACCAACGGCATTTAGCTGCTTATGCATTTCACAAACAAAGCTGTCTATATCTTCAATCACTTAAAAACCTGATCACCAATGACTAAGGTGACTTCAATGCAAAACCCGAGAGAAATTACACCAAAGGTATTTCTGAAGCAAAAACTTACTGAAAAAATGTATCTTTTACAGATACATCTTACAGATATTACAGCTGTATTACAGGAGATAAACCAGTCTTTGCCTTCTATGTAAGCCTGACTGGTGTGGATATACCTGCAAAAGGTACTCTCACAGCTACACCCACCCCAATGTTATTGACTGTCACTGGCAATTACTTTCATTTTCAAAAACTGCACAGATAAGGAGCCTAGTTCCCAAACCTCAATGCTGCATACTTTTTTTTTTTTTTTTCTGCATATTTTAGCTGAGCTTAGATGAATTGTCAATAGCAGAGAAAACCTCTGCTACTGCGAAGTCTCTCACAGAGCTCCTACTCACACACGAAGCTACAAGCACAGCTAAGTTGTTCAACAAATCTTTCACATACTTCAAATGCATTATCTCAGCAGAGTCAACATTTCATTCTATGACTGTAAATACACATTTACTGTTTAAGTCAGTGCAGAAAAACTACTTTCTCCCTTTTTCTATGCCATATCATCGCTTTAAATCAAGAGGGACAAAGAGATCAAATACAAAAGATGTCAGAAGGTCAAGAAAGCAAAAATTCTTTATATTTTATTTAGAAATAGTTTTAGCACAAGAATACCATCTCATAAAATACATTAAAACCTAGCAGAGCATTTAACTAGTCTCTCCTTAAATGCCTTCTGGTGGATCAGGTAGTGATCTCAGTTTGCTGTGAACAACAAATGTCTTCTGTGTCATAACAAGCTGCAAATCAAGACTTAACATTACTAGAAGCACAGAAAATAAATAATGACTGGATGTCTACAGCTAGACTGTAAAACACTCCATTCCACATTGCACTTTTTGGGAAGCTTCAGAAAAACGTAACAGCAACACCTGGGAATGCAGTTAAGGGAAAGTATTCTGTCTTGCAAAGGAAGAACTCTTGCTCTTTCTTCCTCTGACCTCTTGAACATCTCTTCATTAGACACATGAAGTCACCCTGCAATCACGCGTGAAATTTATGCTGTGCTTACAGAAGTTCATACCAGAATAGCCCATACTTGAGACTCTGGAATCTATCAGTTTTGCAGGTATAGCAGAGATGTATAAAACCAGAAAGATATCCCCAAACTGCCTTTCTTTAAAAATCATGACCACCATAAATGAGTCAACTAGGCCTTTCCAAAACTAGAGTAACAGTAGGCATGGAACAAAAAGGAAGGGCACACGTTCTGCTGTACTTTAAGATATACATGTCCAGGAAGTTGAAAATAAGGAAGCAGTTGAGCTTGAATGCAACAAACAGAGAAGCAGCAAGACAAAAATAAATTGAAAACAGCAAAGAACAACCACATGGAGAAGAGGAAAGTAGAAAAGTCTTATTATAGCAAAGATTAATGAAAATTGTGCATTTAGAAAGGATGTGTGCCTTTATGTATATAGTGTGCCTCTATGTATATATATCTCCTGATTTATAGAAGTATATATGCAACTGCTATCATAAAATGACCGTAAGAGAGGGAAACATTTTGAGTTCATCAACCGAAATGATGGTTGATGGAAATGATGGAAACTTTCACCAGTCTCAGATCAATCTCTCTAGATTTTTTCTCACATGAAAATAATGGTAGCAAAACAGTTCTTGTATAGACACTCATACGAACAGCATTTGGGCAGTGTTATGTAAACATAGACATTACACATAAATGCACACAGGAAAAAAGAAAAAAATACATAGAAATCTTTGGGGAAAAGAGTTTGGGGAAAGAAATTAAACCCACAATTTAAGGTGTCAAGGCTGAAGTGTTTGAAATTGCAGTTGCAGTACACAATATCCATTGACAAAACTAACACCTAATCATAGAGGTAACAAAGAACGTGGGAGGTATCAGAGAGCGTAGTGAAAGGACAAGCAGTACCAGCTATAAACTAAAACAGAGGAGACCTGGGTTAGGTTTTTGGCAGATTTTTTTACTCAGAGAGTGGCATGGCACTGGCACAGGCTGCCCAGAGAATCTGTGGATGCCCTATCTCTAAAGGTGCTCTAGGCCAGGCTGGATGGGGCCCTGGGCAACATGGTCTGGTAGAAGGTGTCCCTGCCGTGGCAAGGGGTTGGAACTGAGTGATCTTTAGGGACCAGCTCACAGTATTACATGTTTTAAGAAGTATTATCATCCAAATATTCATACACTGATTTCAAGCATTCAAACAGTAAATGTATGTATTTGAAGTCAGTCCAGGAATTCTCGATGTATTTGAAAGACTTCAAGCTGAAACAATAAAAATTAACTTCCTGAAAGATAAACATAAGCACAGACCATAGTGTACAGAGTTACAAATTACTCTTCAACAAGATGAAGATTTGAGACAGTCTTACAACTCAATTCACTCTATATTTCAGAAGGAACAAGAACACTCTTCAACAAAGAGTTATTATGCATGCTAAATAATGGTAAGATGATAATTACACTGGAGATTTGTCTTAATAAATGAGACGTGAAGGGGTCTTTATCACCCACCCATGTGCATGTAGAATTCAATTAGCTATCCTATAAACGCTAACACCAGTGCTGCCAATCAATTTCCTACACAGGAATTGAGGAAACTCCCCAGAACAGCTAGAAGTGATTGCTAAAAATCTGTTTGGCTAGAAAATGGTTAACCACATGGCAATACGGAGAGAAGAAATTCCTTGGAGAGCCTAAGAAATGTTTTCATCTCATTACATCTACCTTCATAATTATAACAAACTCATCAGCCTCTAGATGAATACCACATATAATCATTTTCCTGAATGTTTTCCAAAGCAGGAAACCTAACAAGTTATAAATGTTACAGACTAATTTAGGCTATTTGCAGTTCTCAACTCATCTTGAACTGAAATAAGAAGAAAAGAAGTATAGTTAAGCTAAAAATAACCAGACAGGGACTTTTTCTTAATTATTTACTGCGATCCTTACTCAGAGCCAGGTAGCACGTCTGGCCTTTTTAAGAGCATAGTAAGTTTAGAGCATAGTTAAACTATTTTCTTTAAATGATTTTAAAATAATGTAAATAACCACAGAAGTTGGCATGCTTCTAATTTACCTACATAACTGCTTTCATAAAAACATTTTAAAATACAAAAGCAAAACGAAAAACCCCAAACGCAACACAAAAATCAGGGAAAAAAAAAACCCTGCAAAGATTAATTCCATTTACACTAATACCAAGCAACAAACTAGAGGATTATGCTTAATTGAATAAAATCAATCACATACAGCAATAATAATCTGAAATACAGAAATAATAATCAGAAAAATCCTGACCCACCCAGTAGAAGTGGAGCTCTGCCAAAAACACATTTGTTGGCAAGGCTCCGCGCCCACTAATTAGAGACTGAACCATTTGGGGACAGTTACTCTGCGTCCTCATGAATTGCTACAGAGCTGTCCAAATCCACCTACCTCTCCAAAAGCAGAATTGTGTTGTTACACACATTGGCAGAGAACGGGACCAGGCAGTAGCATCCAAAGCGAATCAGGAGGATTACAGATGAACTGGGGGAGAAATGGTGGGTGGATGTACACATGCACAACACCTGCTTTACACTCCAGAAAGGCAGATTTTTTTTCTCCATTAGCTGACTGTGCTGAATTGTCCACAAACCTTTGCTTCCACAATGGTGATGCTGCTCAAAACTCCAACTAACTCTTATCTCTTGTTTCTACTGACATATTCAGAAAAGGAAGCCCGTGAATATCTTGTGCCTATTTGACACAAATTTCCTGTTTAATCCCAAACCTTTCAAATCTGTTTTCACAATTACCAAAATGGAATTGCAGAAACAAGACATGGGGGTTACCTCAAAGACCTTCGCAGCCATGACATGCTCTAACATGGCTCTGTTTCCTGCTTCACATGGTCAGAAAGGAGTTCCCTTCTAGAGTGTCAGCATGTGCCACTCCAGTTAGCATCACCTACGGCCTTTAACCTAATGACTACTGACAGTGAGAGGCACATGTGAAAGTGCATGGCACTTATGCATCTCCAAGGCTACCCAGGGCAGTGGCAGCTCTGCACGAGCAGGTTTTCAACTCAAGCCTGATAAGGATATATTTTTTTTTAAATGTACAAAAGAGACTGAGGTTTCTTTTAGCATTTAATAAGCATAATGTGTTTCTTTCAGATGTGACAAGATTAAGCTGTGTAATCAAGAACCCTGCTTTCTTTTCACCAAAACCTCACCAAACTGGGATTTCATATACTATAAAAGAAATACTTAAAAACATCCCCTCTCAATCACAAGCAGTATTAACAAATGACTTCTTTCAACAATGAGCAAATACATATGGACAGAAAGAACTAAAAGCAACCAGCAACACCATTTGTATTTTTTACAAAATATTAAATATATTAAATACTAGTTAAAAAAAAAAAAAAAAAAAAAAAAAAAGCAAGGTAGGTTTTGTCTTAAATGTTTGCCAAAAGAATGTTTTATCCAAGAACTGAAACCAACACAGTGCTTTGCAAGAATAGACCCTGCTACCCTGTGGCTGTAAGGTTAAATCTGACCTGAAATAACAGGTCAAAGTCATGCAAGTATGAAGATTTCAACATACTATACATAAAAAAAAAAGAGTAATATCTCAGCAGGTGTCTCACTGCCCTTCCCCTCTGACTACTTTATACAGTCTTTGTGAAGCCATCAATATGTCTAGAAAGGTCATAAAAGAGAAGTGGCAAAAAAGAAAAAAAAAAAAAAGGAAAAAAAAAAAGGGCAGAAGGAATAGCTGAGAACATCACAAAATCATTGAACATGCTGGCTCATGCTGTAACCTTACTGAACTGAAAACCAGGCCACTGCAGAGATTACGATGCACTGCCTTCAGCAGTGTGTACAACTTGTATTTGCGAGGACAGCACAAAGAAGAGCAGTCCAAAACAGCAGCCCCAACATGGGCACTGCCTGCAGATCCCTCCCAGCTGTGCCTGCTGGGAACACTGCTGCAGGTCTCTGCTCAGGGACTGCACAAGGGGTGGCTGAAGCCACTACCTGCACCCTATTCCAGCTCTCATATCTTTTTAGCTGACTATTATTCTGCACTAATCAAGTGAAGCAGACTAATAGCTTTCCTATTCAGATATAATTCATTATCCTTATTTACCCAAGCTGGCGAAGTTTAGAAAGATTATTCCTTCCAGCCTTTTTAATTACCAAAATTCTAGTTGCTTTAAAATACCATCATCTCCCTTGAGTATTCAGTAGAGCTGAAGATCACCATGGCAATAAGAAAATGGTGCCAACGTTATCTTGGCACTGACTGTCTACAGATCTCAGGAGACTTAGCGCAGGAGAAAATGAACGCATGTAAAAGCAGGAGCTCAGTCTCTAATGATTTTAATATACCTTCTATTTTCACTGACTTAGTGTTAAAGTTGAATTTAAAAAAAAGTTAGAAGCATATATTTTCATAATCAGACAAACAAAACAGAATTTATTTTTTCAAGGTGGAATTTGTTTTACTTACACAAAAACCAAGGTCCTGCAGTGATTAGCTGGATATGTGTAAAAGTGTTGCCAAAGCACTGAAGAAAACAAAAACAACGCACAGGAAAACAAAGGATGATCCCTGTAGATCCCTTTAGATCTTGGCTATGATTCAGGCATGTAGCAGGGCTTTTCTTTGCAATCATAACATACAGAAACTTATAGCTCTGTCGCCAAGCATAACCCTAAGCTTTTTTCATTCAGTTAAATTATGCAAGAGAGACAAGCAATATATTGTACTGGGATTATTTCAGTGACCACTGTGATATACAACACAATCACAGAAGCATCTGTAGCACTAGAAATGAAAAGGCAGTGTACCATTGTGGCTGCAGTGCTACTCTGAACCTTCAGACCAGCCTTTACAGAAAGAGCTAACAGAACCCATGAGTCTCCTCATGGCCATACAGGCAACAATGACAGCCCCCATGACATCAAAGGCTGATGCTGGTGGGATGGCAGCAGAGGTTGAACCTTCCCACCAAAATTCCATTAAATGTTGTTGCCATGTCACAGATGGCAGCAGAGGGGCAGTATGTTAATACAGTATGTATGAACTGTACATTACGGCAGTTACTCCATACGGAAACCATGGCCCCAACTGACACTGATAAACACCTGCTGAATGTTTATGGAGACCAAACAGTGGATGTGGGCACAGTGAGGCAGCGGGTGCTGCGTTTTAGCAGTGGAGGCAGTGGCAGTGGATCACCTCCACTGGCACAAATGCTTACGAGCGCAGCACGCAGGCTCTTGTTTAATGCTGGCAAAAAATGCATAGCTAATGGTGGTGACTATGGTGGAAAAGAGTGTTTTGTAGCTGAGAATTTACTCTATAAAACACTGTTATTGTGCTCTCTGTATCTGTTGTAGTTTCCATGGAAATAAGCAGGAGGCATTATTTTCTGGATCAACCTATCTACATTATTAAAACACCCACTAGTACATTAAGTTCTTTTATGATCACCAAACGTGACAGAGGGAAAATATACTATGCCTCATTCAAATACTGCTAACACAAAGACAAAAACTGTACAAAGATTTTAAAAGATCCATTCTAAATTTCAATGAAGAGTAACATACAATGTTGCAAACCCCAAAAGACAGAATTCACTCCTTTTAGTGTTTAATGGGATAATCACTCCATAAGCAGACTTTGTTATGAAAGGAAAACACCAATTCCTTCAATTGTAATTTTATAAATCCGGTTTCTAATTTGTATATATCATTCTATGTAGGCAAAGAATAATTTTGCACATGGTTAATATAAACTTATGCTTACACTTCTCTTAAGGAATTAAACAGAACATATTGTAACATTGCTTTACTGAGCTGCTTTTGTTGTAGCAGTAGTTCTATTTAAGATGCAATTTGGGGAAGCAGGGAGAATGATTATAGCTGCAAGAGGAAGGAAAATGCTGACCATTCCATCCCCTGCACTCTGATGGTCAGGGCACTGGCATCAAATGTAGATAAGTCGTAAGGCGCGTCTGGCTTTCCAGAGTCATAAGTACCCAAGGAATTCAAGACCTCCATTTGAATTAGAAATTTTCTTCGCTGTGTGTCACTTGCCTCTGACAAATGCCAGAGCTACCAGTTTACACCAGGTTAGAAGTTCATTCACAAATTGAGTATTTTAAGAAGCATACGTTCTCATGCTGATAGACTTTTTGTTAGAGTATCTCAAAAGGTTATCTTTTCATTAAAGGCAAGGAAGGAGTAAATATTAAAAAATTCCACATGTGCCAGACAGAATTATTGGTACCTGCTTAGATCTAGTTTAACATACAGACACTGTGATCACATTGCCATAACTGCCCTTTGGTATAGTTTTGAAATGCAACACCAACATTGCAGAAAGCATTCTTACTTTGCAACAAGGGTACTGCATTTCACATTGCTAAGGAAATGAGGAATGCCACTCTCACTGCGGAGCTGGAAAAGGCTTACTGCTTACATGAGCTAGTGAGAATGCTTCAGCATGAAATACTGCAAGTTTCACTTGGGAGAAATATGACTGGTAAAGGCAATGATCTTAAGGTTTCCACAAAGAATAAGGCGATACTGTGTTGTAAATTACTGGGGATTGACATCACAACATTCAGCTAACCTGAAATCAGCAGTGAAAGGATGCTTAGCTGGTGACCAGCGCACAAAGTGTCAGGAGCTACTAACTGCTTGTTATTTAGTAATGGAATTACATAAGGATAGACTATTTTGCTTACTCAACATGTACGTATTTCAAATAAACACCCCTGGAAGATAATCTAGCTAAACTTTTCAGGATGGAACAGCTTTTCAACTGATCAAATTGAAATTGCAGTTTCTGCCATTTGAAACAATGGGGGGTGGGAGGCAGGAGGAAGATGACATACTTCAAACTGCTTGGCCTCCTGACATTTGTTTAGCGGGAATTTTCATAAAAAAGAACAGAAATGTCTCCTGGATTACAGTTAGAACAAAGCTAATCCTGACTCAGATAGCTTCTTGACTTTCCCCTGCATGTTTTATACCACTGTCAGAAAATTGCAAGGCAGTATTAACTATTTTTAGACATTAAGCTCAACCTTTCAGGTTACTTGCATTCCCGTAACAAGGCTCTATCATTCCCGTGCTGCGTATTTCAGACAGATCACCTTGCTTAGCTTTTGCAGACAAAATTAATCAACCAAGTACACACAAAAGGGCACAATCCAGCTCTCTGAATATAAATGGATGCTGCAGGTCATGGTCCCCGGTGCATAACATTCATGCATTTTATTTCTTGATTCCTCATTCAAACCCACACAACTGAAACCATACCTGGAAATGCATCTCCTCTCATTTGAAGTAAAGAACTATTTATTAACAGCAGTTTGCAGAAAATTAACATTAGCTGCAGAAAGTGCTTTCCAGCAGTCCAAATTTATCTTTGAAAGGACTACATTCATTTTTAAACTTTGGCCTTCATTTAGGGCTGAATTCAAGCAAAAGCAAAATTGTTACCAAGCCTAATGAAGATAGAATTTCAATTCAAAGGAATAATTTATAAGTGGAAGCAATGACTTTCCAGTAGTCAGATACACTCTTTTATTCTAATACATGATGAAAACTAGATTGCATGCTTCTCCTAAATTATTAGCCTAGGGTTTACAACTGACCCCTAAACCTGCATGGAAGTTCTTTTCTTCATGACTGAAATCCCTTACCTCTGTTTAATTTCCACCTCCCTTGAGTGCTTCCCCTAAGCACTGCATTTTTATTTTACAGATTAAAATGAAAATACTGCATGCTTTATTAGGTTCAGCTCTCTCATAATTTCATTTGGGTTAAGAGACTGATGTTGTTTGTCAATGCAAAATGCAGCTCTTTGGCACAAATATTCTACTTGCTTGTTCACCCACCCCCACCTTGTAGCATATGTCAAATGTTTATGCAATTTGATGTTGATTGCAGATTATTGTTTATGCTGAATGTGAAGGGTCAGCTTTCCAGCAAACTGAGAAAATATAATTGTTTTAAAGCTGTGTGGGGGATGTTGCTGTTTTTTCTGCTTATTTTTTTAAGTGAGTTTAAATTGAATGACAACGTATTTAAAAAAAAAAAAAAAAAAGCATAAAATCCATACAAGCACTTTCCAGTATACAATACATTCTAGAGCAGCAGTTTAGAAACCCATCAACAAAATTACACCGGTTTAGCTTTGAAAACAATGAAGTTTTGACAAGCTTCCTGTAAAACTGGCCTGCTACCAGCTGTAACCCTAATAAGCTGTAGCACTGCAAAAACCAAGTCTGAAACAGAGGGTTCAAAGTAAAATCTGGATTTATCCTAGGAAGTAATCAAATCAAATCATACTGATACATCATCAGCCAGAGCACAGTGGCTGAACCACACTGTTACATTAACAAAATGGCATTAATCAAACCGAGTGAGGCTAAAAGCCTTGAACATAACAGCAGTCAGGTAACTCATGAATTACCAGTCATTACAACCCTGAAAAAATTTCTGCCTTCAAAGGTTCCGATCTCACTCAGTTTCCAGAGCATGCACTATGCTTTGCATCCGCACAGCACAGAATCAAACCCTGCTTTCTTCTGTGAAGGTCATCATGCACACCTTCTTTGCACAAAGCAAAACTCCTGTAATATTGCCCTTCATTATAACTTCAATATTAATATGGTTTGGGTTGTTTTTGCACCATCTGTGTCATATACACTACCTCATTCTGCCACTATCATCTATGTCCTGTTGATTAGAACAGCTTCATTCTGAGATTCAGTACAAAGCCATTTTCTAAATGACTTCTGTTAGTAGCCTCTGCTTTCTTCTTGCTTCCCCTGCTTGGAAACAAGAAGAAATTCCTCACAATATTCAGAATCTTTATGTAGGCAGGTTACAATGAGATTGTTAATTCCCCAATGCATGGCTTATACCTTCTCCACAGATTTCAGCACACAGTGCAACTAGACCTGATCTACTGAGACATATGGACACTGCCCAGTGTAAACCAAGGAGAGGTAGTTTCAGCAGGGAAATGGTTTGCTGACAAATTAGTTGATCCAGTTCCAGCTGTAACACTGACCTACTTGTATAACACACTGTAAAGCACTTAAATTTCACTGCTTCTTGTAAAAGAAAAAAGAAAGAAGAAGAAGAAGAAAAAAAAAAAGATCTATTCCACAATCAAGAAACAGAGCTACTGTTTCCTAATTTCATTTTGTATTCTGAGCAAGCAGGTTATCTAAGTGCAAGTTTTACAACAAATGAATTCAGGCTTCATCCCAACATTGATCTTTCTACATGTGAGCAAGAATGCTTGTAACAACTGCAAGGCCTCACAAACTTCACTGAGGGAATTCTGAAAAAATAAATGAATCAGTATTTATAAAGTATTCTGAATCTCCCATGCTACTATAAAGATGTCTCTGTTTTACTTGCTGAGGCATCAAACAGGCATTAATAAATGCAGGTAGGACATAACAACTGCTTACGTCAGTAATCATAGTGCTCAAAGAAGAAGGAATTCATTTCCTTCCTACTGGATCCTTCTCTAGCCTTTCTTACTATTCACAAGCAGGATCCTACCAATGATAATGAAGTCAACTGTTGCAGTCAACAGTGTAGAAGAAGCAAACAAAAACATTGAAGAAAACACGAAAAAAAGAACACCCCCACAAAAAAACAGAAAGACTGGAGTCCTTACAAGTACGCTCTGACTTCTTAAAAAGTAACTGCCTTAAAAAATAAGAGAAAAAATTCTCTTTGTTGTCATTTGAAAAGAACAGTTTCAGCTAGAAACACTTCATGAATCAGAGTAAACTTGTTATGGCATGCACATCAGTATTTTAGACACAGTTTATCTAAGAAGTTACACTGATAAGTCCGTCTCAAGTTATCTAGTAATATGTTTCAAATTTTCCCTTTTTTGGATTCTGCTCTGAAATCAGAAGCAAGTTGCTTCTAGCATTTGGAATTTGTCTCTAAAAAAAATCTCCACAAAACGCACACACACACACAAACATACTGACCTTGGTCTGCTGGAAGGCAGACAGAATCTGTATGCATGATCTTCCTCCTCAACCTACAAAGTATTAATGCTTAGCATTTCTTTGCAGTGTGATCTTCTCAGGAATTCGTTCCTCCAGTAAGATGCACTATCACTAGTGGCAGTTTACAGAGATCAAAATAAGCAACTATCATTCCATGTACAGAAGTTTCCTCTTAACCACTTCCACCACTATTTCTTTTCATTTCTCTCCCTTACCACTTAAACTTTTCACACTGGAGGTGCTTTCATATTTTTGGAAACCAGGGAGAGTATCAATGCAATTAAATAACTAAAAACATAATGATATTGACTGAAGAGGTATTTCAGTATACCTCCTGCCATATCGAAAGCAATTGAACACCTCTTCCACACTATAGCCTACTTACACTTGCTTCTTTATCAACTTATTCATTTCTATTCTGCTGATAAAGTGTTGGTAATGAAGGCAATTTCATGGTTGTTGGGTTTTTTTCCCTTGTTTTACTTTTTGGGGATGTGTGGTGTTCTGATTGAAGTTGCAGTCCCTGCATTAAGGAAAAGACTCCCAAGGAATGATAAAGGACTCGCTGTTACACTATTACAGGAGATGAATTGCATTAACCCCTGCCCTTCCCCATTGTACTCTCTGCCCATTGGAAACAACAACAGAATTACTAAAATCCCACACTCTCTAATGGGATGGTAATAGGATTCAGAGGCCATTAGGGTAACGGCAATCCATATTTTACAGTTTAATAAGCTCTTGCTGAAGATGCTGGATCTCTCTTCAAAGCCAACAATTACCGATTTAGTATTAACAAATCCACAACAACTGTCAAGACAGCAGAACGCGTTCAAGATGAAGTCAGCAGCTTTTGGTGACACTTCAAAATGTGCACAGAAAAATGAAACCACTTAAATTGAAATAATTTGTAATTTTACAGTGATACTGGTTATTACTGTCACTTCAGAAATTCTTACTTCCAAATGTCATGCCTATGCAAGTTTGCACAGAATTCTCTTCGAGTTCAGTACTGTTTGTTTTGGAAAGCAAGCACTTTTGTCTTGTTTTTAAAACACACCTCTTGTCACAGGAAAGTGTGGATGCAGCTCTAGAAGAGACCAATTGAATCATGAAATAAACTTCACAATCCTAAATAGTCAGACAACGTATTGCTACTATGACTAACTATAAATGGCCTGTCTACTAGGCAGTAGATTCAAAGGCACACGCTGTTGCCGTTCTCCAAAGCCATTCCTTCAAGTGTAGGGCATAAAATACATACCTTATTCTGCCCGCTGGTACCTTAATTGTCCTTTAAAAGTGTATTTTATATATTCCGTAACAGTTCATGTGCCGAATATTTCTTAGGTCTGGTATTGCTGTAGTTAAAACCACAGAATACTGACAGTAAATACTAATCATTTCCTGCCTGAGAGCTCATAGTCATATAAACACAGGAACACATAGGCCAAATAAAATATACAAACACAAAATATCCACAAAGCCTACAGTCACTTCAAACTGAGGAAATAACTGATTATTAGCCATATGTTTTTAAATGCTCTGACAATGCTTTTGCCTCATTAATAAATTTTTTAACATTAATAAATACCCATTTATAGTGGTAATATTTCTCTTTCATTTATATCAACTACCATTGGTCTTCTTCAATGTTACAGATAAAGAAGCTCTTCAGCATTAATTCCAGCATGTGAAATAACTCTGCAAAAAAAGGCCACCATATCAACTTCTGAGGAGCCTTACTATTTTCTTTAAAATAGAAAACAAGCAGGTGTTCCCCAAGGTAGTGGATCTCCAGCCACTCCTGCCTAGTAAGGCTGTCTCAGTAGTGCATCTGAGGGAAACCAAATTTAGCCTGGCTTTCTAAAAATGTTACCTTGCTCTGTGCTTCAAATGGTGCAGCCTTTGACTGAGAACTCTACCGATCATTTAAAAAAGAAAATCAGTCCCTGAAAAGTAGTTAGAAGGAATTAATGGGAACATCATCGTTTAAAGCCAAACTGCTTGTATTTTTCTCTACGATGGACTAAAAACACATTTCTTTACCACAAGAGCTGCATCCCACCTCAACGTGTGTCTCTAGACAGGCAACATCAGATAAAAATCAGTTACGTTTAGCTGTGCAAAGGCAGTGCACCTAGACCTCTTTCATCCAGACACTTTATCCAGTCTTCTGAGTTGCTGTTTTCCCATCCTCAGATATCGTTACTTCACATACCTATGTGGCTGATTCTCTCCAAACTTTTCCGTATATCTATGTGTACAACCACCATGCTTTAATACAGGCCATGCATACTTCACTATTTATCAGAACATATTACCAATTAACATGAGCACAGCTTGCTCAGTTTATTTTGAAAGTATACATTTAATGAAAATTTACAGTTGATGAATGTTCCTGCTGTTGTGTAACTAGATACACTGAAGTATGAGCTCCTCTGCCGCACTTCTTTTGCTGTGTGACAACTAATTCTTAAATAAAGTTTTGAGTACACTCAGAGAACAGTGGGGAAAGAAAAACAAAAAGCGCCCTGCAAGCATTAGCTATGTTTAGGTCTTCATTAAAAAACACATTTCATAAGCTGATTTGAACTGATTGTATACCAGCAATATCTTGCAATACAAAAGAGAAGAGAAGAAAGGTATCAAATGCTACATGAATTGTCCTTACAAAGAAAAAAGCAAAGGGCATACAGATTAGTTTTTGAAGAGCTGCGTATTTCATTTGCCACACCCTTTCTTGCCTCTATTCTTCAGCTCAGAGAATCATTGGTGTTTTTATATTTTGATGTTAGATTTACAACTAACCACAAGAATCACAAAACTCCTTTTCCCTTGCCGCATGAATTAGAACTGGAAGCAACTCCTTCGGAGACACAAGCTGTCCTGCTTGTTTTCAGCATAGTCAACTCACAAAATATTCAAAAAGTAAACAAAACCTGCAGCTTTCTGCAACAAATGATCAAAACATGTTTTAAAAAGATGAAAACTTCAGCAATACGCGAACAGTTCCTTCAGAAGATTTCAAAGAAGGTGAACGAGGATAAAATGAGTGAGTTGATAAGGCTGACCAAGAGTAAACTGGGTAAGCATGAAAAGAGAACATGTTCCACACTGTATTTCTGGTCTGCTTAGCATTTGCCATACGCTGTCTCCAAAGACCATTTTAATTCTTATTTCAGTCATTCTAAAAATCCTCTCAGAAAAGGTAGCAGAGCGACACAATATAATCAACTATAATACAATAATCATGGTTTGGATTTCTGTCAAGTTTCTAACAATGAAAATGAGCATTTATCAGGAATTTGCCTCAAACAAATAATTTGCTCTCATTTCCGCAACAAGACAGATATGATTCTTTTTCATTCAGCTCTTTGTTAACTCTGATTAATTACTTCACTTCCAAATTTCATTATCAACAGATTCATTTTTTTCTAGGTAGCAACAACTGATATGCTGCATCTCCAAGTCTCCTATTAGAAAGCTGAATATCTGCCCATTCCTTACATTCTACTGACCTCTAGAGACTGTATGTAATATATGTATGGTATGGATAGATTATTTTTGTGCATGTACACATAGCAGAGCAATGTCACAGTAGACGATCTTCCAAGAAATCTATATGTAGTATTTGATATTTAAGTTCTTACTCTAATCACAAATGGTTCATAGAAATATTTTTCTTTTGTTTTCTGCAAATGAAGAATCTCTTGTTATTTTATTTTTTATTTTCCTGTGTCCTTCCTATCCCAACACACCACAGCCTTTGTTCTCCAGTATGTACAGCTAAGCTACTTGTAGTTAAGCTACAAGTGTGAATACCGAGACAATCCAGGTTTCGTTCAAGAATGAATAACTGCCAGGAGATGGAGCACCACAAATTTGTAAGTTCCTCGTTTTTGGAAAACAGTCATTACTACATGTATGGAGAGAAGACAGATCCATCAACTCAGTATCAACAATCCTCCTTCCAACACATTCCAAATGGTAACATCTTGCAGCAGTTCCCTTGCCTCCATTTTGCTGCCAAAGAAAAAAGAAAACTGTACACAAGCCTATGTTTGCTTTGACATTTAGATGAAAGAGAAAGGGCTGCCGGAGTTTAATTTGTCAAATAACACCTATTCAAAATAGACATTAATTCAACAATAAAAAGAAACGAGGGGAACAGAAAATACGGTTGCCCCATAATGATGTTAGCATAGCCACCTCTTGGTAACACTGCGTGGCCAAGTATAAGAAAACCATTACCACCAATATACACAAAATCAACGTATGTAATACAAACGGCATTTTCCATCTGAAAATAGTATGTAGTAAGTTTTAGATCAAAGTGACTCTAAAATATACATATTTTTTTCTATTACCAACACTGTTTTATAGAGGAGGACCATCCTTCTCTTTTTCCTTTCTCTTATCTTTTTTTTTGGGGGGGGGGGGGAGGACAACTGGTGGGGGGGAGGGAAGGTGAGGGTGGTAAAGATCTTGGTAAAGATTTTTAGTTTTTTTAATGCATGTTTTGCACTGTTATAATCATATTGCAAATCATAAGATACAAAATGTACAAAATGTATTAGGTTTGGAATCAGCTAAGAGCTATGGGTTGAATTTTCTTCAATCTATATGAGCTATAGATAGCAACTGAGTTCTGCACCTTTCAGAAACTGCATGCACAATGGCAGTAAGTACTGCATTAACTAAATGGATCTTACAAAATACAATGGAAAGAGGAGCTACATCCACTCCTTTAAGTTACCCAAAAGTTACCGCAGAGTGAGAAAAATACACAAAATTGTGTCTTTTCCTTTAAAATTAGTAAGAAACTATCATACTGACTGAGCAAATTATACAGATGCATTTGAATGAAATTTCCAAATAACTAATTCAATTTTCATTATCTGTAGTACCTGTTCTTATGCATGCAATAGCATTATTTTTCAGTAACTTACTGCTAACACAGACATCCATCTATCCTGTACTCCAATGATGTGAGACTAGGTATGTATTTTTTAATTTGAAATGGACTTAAATTAAAATACATAGATCCAGACTGTACCTTTGTTTATACATTCACATGTGCACCCAAGACCACATTGCAACTACTGAGAAATGTAGCACCAGACTCAACTGGGCCCAGAATTATTTACCCTGTTCAGCTATTCTGAGCTTTTCAAAGTGTCTACATAAGCAGAATACCACTATGAGAGTAGGCTTGATTTTCTCTTCATGACTTTGAGAACCGAGAAATACCAAGATAAAAGTTTATTCCTTAGGGCTATATTGTGTCATAAGCCTTTAAACTGAATTTGCCAATGTTTTCAACAGGGAATTCTCTTTGGAAACTGATGACATGTTACAATCTTTTAAGCTGAATTACATACAATTTCACTGAACTGACAAGTCTGAAAGTAAACCAAAGTAGGGAAGGTAAAAACATACTTCTGGTAGCACTCTCTCACTGTTAACAGTCAGGCTTGTTTTTGTGAATGACACCGAACAGTAAAAAAAAGCATATGTAGAAGTGCTGATGAAATTGTGCCCATGACCAGCTGAGATGCACAAGACTCAATATCAATTATTTAACTGACTCTAAAGCCCTACGAACTCCTAAGTCTTAGCAAAAAAAATGTACAGGACAATTCAGTAAATATATGTAGTAGTACTGTTTCCAAAATCATACTTACGAAATCCAATAAGATTTCATTTCTTCAACATGTACAGCACGCTGACAATTCTCTAAAGATTAAGCAATTGCCTTCGTATGTACATAGCTGTTGTGCATGCCCTAACTCAGCACCAACGACAAATTAAACAAAATGTTAATGAATAGAAAAAAAACCTCATCAACTTAAAGCTTGTCAGATTAGAGAAAATTTGGCATGAGCCACTGGGAGAAAACATAACAAAACAAAATTGCAAATAAAACACTAGACCCAAGCTATAATAAATTATGTACAACATACATCACAGGGAAAGTGACTGTAGAGATCAGTGGCACATTTATTTGTCTGTATTTTTTCCCATTTACAAGCAGAAGCTGAAATTTCCTTACACAATAAATAAAATGAATTAAGCTATGCTCCCACACATTTAAACTCCAGTGTATCTCTATAAGGTTAAGTGTAAAAACTAAGATCTTATCTCTACGTGGTCTGCAACTAATTTTGTTCTTCCTTGTTTAACTTCAGTACAAATGGATACACAAGATAGCTAAATGCAGAGATCACCCTTTGGTTATGACTACCCCAAGTTTTGCATGTTCATGCTACTTTACTTGAAAAGTTAGCATCGTTAACAAAAACAAGCCAAAACAAACACAAGAACAATATAACACACATTACCTTTTTGAATTTCAACTCAGTCAGGATTCATGACCATCTCCACAAATAAATATTCCTGCAGACAGATGTCAGTGGTTGCCTGAAATTGCATCAGTTAGCACCTGCATACTACAGTTCTTCACTCCTTTGGGAGGATTTTATCGTTTAATCTGGTTAATTAACAACAGAGTCCTTTCAGCACAGGACATCACAGTCTTCTGTCCTCGCACTTGCCATTAGTTACTCCACTTCCATTTATTAATACCAGTCCCATCAGAGAATTTCTCTCAACATCTAATCACACAGCAAAAAGATGTAAACAATATTGTTCTTAGTTAAAAAAGAGAATACACTAATTCAATATTTTCTTCTTTTAAAAACTGCATTATGTGTGGTAAGCCCTTATTATTGAAAAGAAAGCAACTTCAATGCACTGGAATTCCACCACATTTGCGACTGCATACTTTTGTTACTCAATTTATAATTTAATATATGTTACTTGCAAACCTTGAAAGAAGTAACACTTTTGGGAATAGTGAGAAAATACACATACAAAACAATGGCAACACTAGTGATAAAATGTTAAAAGCGGTGAGTAAGAACTCCAAACCTTAAAAAAACAAAACAAAACAGGAGAGGGGCAGACAGTTGCGATGGGTCTCGTCAAATTTCAGTACGTGCCCTTCTTCAGAATGAGCAGAACTGAAGAAGACGGTGCAAAAATTTACTGGTCTCATATTATTAAACAATCAACAGCCTGCATAAACATTTACCTTGAGATTTTTCTTAGGCTTTTGTAACCTCACTGCATTTCTTTTCCTCCATCAAATAATCTTTACTTTGCTCTCCAGCAACATCTACTGGAACATCAGTAAAGTGCTGCTATTTATATTAATCACTCATTAAAAATCTAGTTGAGCAGAGTAAGCAAATGCCAGAATGAGTGATAAATGATCTGCAATTCAGATCCTGCATTCTGGGCTCAATCAGAACAAGTTAGCTTGCTTTCAACCTTCTAGTTGTCTGCCATTTCATAAGGCAACATTTTTTTTAATGACAAACTCATGTTGAAAGTTATCTACCATTTACACATAGATTCACTTCAGTACAGTCACGAGAAAACACTTAAAATAGCACATTTATCCAGGGCTTCCATTTTTTGTTGGGCAAGTTACTGAATTTCATTTTGGTCCAACACGCGGTTCAACAGACCTGAAGCACGAAAGGAGCTGGGATGGACAGAAAGAACAAATTTGTGACGAGGAAAAAGAAGTGTAATGGCCAAGCCAGATAACTCAGCAACACTAGAGTTACAAAATTAAAATATCCTCTATAAATCTGTGAAACATTCACAGGTTTTTTTTTCGTCTAACTATAGGTGTTCCAAAAAAATCAGCGCCTTCTTATAAGGATGAATATACATGAGTAATTGACACTGAAGGTAAAAGTAGCAGCACAAAGTCCCTGCACACTGATGGGAGACTAGGCTTCCCCAGGGACTTGATCCCATTCAGCTATGTGGTGCCTTGTCACTGCCTATCTTGTAAAACCAGCTACTGTGAACGTACACAGAAAGCAGTGCCAGTGATTTTTACAAGGTACATGGCATTATGTATTCATGTATCTCAATGTAGGATTCAGTCATAAGGCTAAACTTGCACAAAGACAAAAGTACTCAACAAAATGTATTAATTTCCATCTGCACTGTGCTCACTTGTACGCCTGTAACACTAAAATCTACCTATTAAACAATGTTTGCCCTATGACAGCTTATAATTCCTAGTTAGCTCTGTGTGGCTCTGCTTTTAGAGACAGTTAATTAGTACTGCACTTTTACAAGTTACTCTGATCACCGCAATATTGTTTGCCTTGCTTTAAATTCCTAATAAAGGTCCAGCTATCCTTGAATGCTCACTCACTTTCCACTACGACAATGAAATTCAGAACACCCTGCTCACTGTTCCCTCTATTCAATCTCAGTTTCCCCACAACAACTGTAAAATATAAATAAAGGGAGAAAAAACAAAACACCAAAAGCCAGTGAAGACCCAAAACAGAAGTCCCAGTAGCTAAGGATTTAACTTGTGAGTAAAAAGCACTTATCATCATTTTTAAAATGACAGTGTTTTGCTGCTTTTGGAAACCCTACCATAGCCTGAATGTATTTTTTACAGAGAATAAAAGAGCACGCTTCCCAAAACCACAAACACTCTTACGCTATATAATTTTATGTTACTACAAGACCCAAGTTCAGAGGCTTTGCCTGATAAATTAGCTCCTCTCAATAACCGTTAAACAGAAAGCCCTTCATTGTAATCCAAGTGCACTTGTGGACAGCACTTTCAGAGTTAACTCCGTCTGACAACTGACAGAAATCCATTATTCTAATTTGGTGATTGCTTTACTAAACACAGATGCAGTTTATGACTTTTAGTCACGTATTTCATTCAGGATGGTACTTAATCTCAATTTAAAAAACATAAACACAAAATAGATTTTACAGTATGTCTAAAAGGTTACAGCTATTCGTCTGAAGAAATGCCAGGCAAACAAATCGTATTCGCCAGGACCTGAACTCAATGCTAGGTTTTACCTCAGCAAATAAATAGTAAATAAGTGCAATTAATTTTTAGTTCAGCTGTTGCAATCAAATTGCAGAATGGCAAGCTCCTAGAAGGCTGTAAGACTCAGAAGCTTTTCTCATACCGACTCAAGCACTGAATTTAACCTTAAGGAAAGTCCAGCTTTCACAAAAGCTGGTTCTGTTTTATTTTGCTACACAGAGAAACACAGAAAAAAAATCATTCAGTGTGAATTCAGCTTCCTTACAAAGCCATTTCTAATTCATTTCGCAGCACATACTTTAAATCTTAAACAAAAGGAATCTGATACAACACCAATGCTGCCTCTTGCTGCAGTTGCTTTCCCCAGTTACCAAATGCTGAAAATCTACCGCTCTGACCAAGCCGCTCCATAAAACACCGGATTCGGGCACTTCTTACCTGCCTCAGTTGAAGGCTTCCTTCCCTTGCTAGCAGTATGAAGCATCCTCTAGCCTTCCCAATCCTCGCCACCAGCCTCAAATTGCACAGCTAAGTCCCTTTTTTTGCAAGAAAACGCGTACAGAAAGTGATTAGTTTTTGTTGTCCCTTTTAAGTCCCTCCTGCGGGAAAGAGCAGGGGAGCGATGTGACGCCACCTTTTAATCTTTTGCAAGAGTGAAAAGGCAGAAAAGGAGTGCTCGATCAAACTGAGCTTCACACATGACTAAAACTCGCCTGAGAGGCTGCAAGCTCTGGCTAAAGCACCACTAGGCGTAAGTGTAAGAACAGAGAAGAGGGGAGAGTCAATGAAATGTGACAACGTATGTGCATCAAAGACAGGAAAAGAGGGAGAGAACAATAAGAGAGAGATCGAGGCAGCAACAAGAGAAAGAGAAAGAAAGAGAATGTGAGGGAGAATAAGCATGAAGAAAAGATAGAGAGTTTTGAGGCAAAGAATTCACAGAATAAAGCCAAAGTGTCTGGCAGCTTCTGTTTTTATCTCAGCGAGCACGACATACTGCCTCTCCCATTTAGTAACACATTCTTGTCTCTTCCAGGTTTGAAAACTGAGATAATCACAATGTGTGCCTGCATTTGCCTCACTGGCACATTTGTGAGCTGTATACCTGAGATTCTGCTCAACCATCTTCTAGAGCTGCATATAATGTGCAATTAAGTTCACATATCCATTAGGACAGACAACTCCCCTCTGCAACCCCGCCCCCAAAGAACCAGAAGCCACTAATTTCTCCATCAATTTACAATCTAGCTTAACTGGCAGATGGAATTCTACTTATAACTACTAACAAACTGCCTCTAATAAACAAATGACTGAACAAATGTTTAATGTTGTTAAGTGAGTTTTCATAGCAACAAAATGTATTAGCATTGATAAATCTGTTTCAGAAAAGAGATATTATAGACATTTCCTTCTATTTATCTTGTTATTTCTAAGTAAAGTTGCACCAAGTATTGGGAGGAGAAGAAAATGTGACCTGGAACCAACATTTTAAAGGAATCAGTCAAGATGCAATCAGGTTTTGAATTTTAATAAAGAGATTACAAACTATGAACTCAAAGTAGAATTTAAAATTTAACTATGAGCTCCTAGAAAAAGGTGCACACACCAAGTTGTCATACAAGTAGAGATGTTGCAAGATTGGAGAATTAAATGCATTTAGTTTTGTCTGCATCTCTTTAAGGTACAGGCGAATAGGCTGACAACCGATCAGGTGGCCAAAAAGCACAATCCTTGTCTACTGAACCAATGCAAGTTCAGTCTGACTTGGTTATTACATGGAGATGTAAGGTTAAGGGGGCAACAGCAAACTAAACAAACTCAAAAAACAAAATATATTTTCCCTTTGCTGCAGCATCCTATTTGAGCCTCCCTTTGGATCCTAGAATCTGAACTCCATTAACAAAAAGGAAGGACTAAGTCAGCGGTATAAGATTCTGGAAATCTGGATTCATAACTCATCCACATAGCACACCTCTCTTAGCTTGGACAAGAGCTGTGTCCTAAAGCACTTAGTTGGAAAAAAAATTAACAGCTCTACACAACTCACTATCTGTGCATAAATCTAAGGATTTCCAGGTTCCACATAGGAGGTTATGAAGATGAATTCACAACTGACCATCAAGGAATCAACAACCAATTTCAGCACTGAGGACTTCAAACACCGTTACTGCACTGTAAGTCTTAAAAGAATTAACATTTTCCTAAGAACGTTAGTATCTCCTCAAATCTTTCGATGGAACTTTGGGCAGGCAGAATCCAGCTTTCAAATCTGTAATGCTGAAGCTTGAGAACTGCCCCAAACCTCACACTTCTGCATTTTTGATCGTGTTTCACTGGCAGCTGGCAATACCTTTACATAAATACAGGTCCAATAAAATCAGATTCTCACTGATCTTCTTGAGTAACCACCGCCACATAAGCCTGGGTGATTTTTTTGCCATGAAAAAGAGATAACCCCATTTATTTTTATATACACAAAGGTCTGGGCTTTTACCCATCTCTCCTGTGTGTAACAATACAGCTTCAGCCTGATGCAGCAAAAAGCATTTGTGGGATAATTTATATCAAGTGTTTCCTCCTGTTCTGCTGCTGTAAGGGATCCAACCAAAGGTCCCACGTTCCTATAAGAAGCTCACACATTCTGTATGTGTGCACAAACATAAGCCTGTGGTTACTCATCTTAAAATTACTAATAACAGTGAAACGTAAAGGTTCTCTGCCTCTTTTCAACCCCACATCTTTCCTTTTTTTTTTTCTTTTTTTTTTTCTTTTTTTTTTTTTTTTTCCATTTATATTCTCTTCATCTTATTGGTAAACAGCACTCATCATGGAAGTTTTAATAAGCACGTCCTATGTGTCTCATAAGGTAGCAGGTTATACTCATGACAAGATTTAAAAACAAAAGCACACGTGAAGGCTTCTGTATATCTTCATACTCACAGGCTTATCTCCAGACTCACAATGCAATCAACCCTTAATGCTTACACCCAAGGCCAGCAAAAATCATGCTTTCTTCCTTTTCAAAAAAAGACACAACATTGCAAGGCTAAAACTAAGCATAAGCTTATGCACTATACCAAATAAATTCTTTTCTACAAGAACTGACCTTGTGTTTGAACTAAAAATGCTTCAATGCTGAACTGCTTAAATCCTGACAGCTCCACTGAGGATAACCAGTTACTCTCCTGCAAACTGGCAACACTTCCATAAGACAGGCCAGGTCTCTGGCTTACATGAATCCAAAAATTGTATCTTAACAATCAAACAAGATTAACAATCTTAACAAATCTTAGCAATTAAATATGCTTCACCTTGAGCTTCCTCAAGCAGTACTGCAGTAGCGAACAGGAACCACACCACTGAAAGTTACTAAATAACTCCACAAGGAAACACAAAGATGATGTCATTTTGTACAGAGATACAACTGATTGCCAGCCCCCTTTTATATACACACCACTGCAGGGAAAACAACTAATCATTTTTCAACAACTAATTTGAGTTTTCTTCCATCTGCATCTGACAAAGTCCACTTTAGTTGAATCACAAAACACCCTTACATCCTCCTCCATTCTACTGTAAGTCTGGATCATTCCTCGCTTTGGTTTAGGTCCAGGATTTCAGAAGCCTGCAGACAAAATTGTACTCTACGTCCCTTCCTTAAAACTTGCATGGAAATAAAACAGTGAATAAATAGCATACCTGATGACACTGGTTGCACTGGCTAAATGATGCAGTCCCTTCCGTTGCATTATCCAACACTGAACATCATGACAACAAACTACACGGAAATACTGTGGCAAAGGAACACAAAAGTAATTCAGTTACCTGACACCTATTAGAGGGACTGCTGGCCCCAAATGTTCACCCCCTGCATATCCTTGGGAGTTAAATAAAAGCCTCTGGTTATGCAAAATAGTTAATGACTGCTTCCCCTTTCCAATAACCTTCTGTACTTATGTCTAACAAAGATTTTTTCTTTGCCAGTTTTCTATTTGGAAGGCATCAACGTAGAACAATATATATTTTTTTTTTTTCTGTTGATTTCATTTCTTCTGCTTCTGACCTGACAAAAAGACTGTCTGAAAGCATCTATTCCTTTTTCCAGCTATACCTGTTGGTTTAATAAACATACCATCTTTTTTCCAATCCTTGTTTCAGTAACAACTTTGGATCATCCTCTTATGCCACAATCATTACTGAAGCAGAATGGTCCTGGGGCACCTCTTCCCTTCCCAGTGACCATTTCTCACACTGTGACTGTTCAGTCAAAGGACGAACAATGGCGCAACACAAGGGCTAAAACAGCAGCACAGCACGTAACACCTTAAGTCTTATATTGCATTTACTCTGCTTCTCTGTATTTCATTTATGACAAGAGATAAAAAAAATTAGCATGGTAAAAAGAGTGCAATGATCAGACAGTTTTACTGGTGAAAGGTAGAAGTTAAAGAGCTTGTACAAGCATGAGCTACATGTAAACTCCTGGCTCCGTGAAGGCAAATGCGATGCGATCTATAAAACCACCTAATTACTGAGCCCATCTACGAACACGTGATAGCCCTGTTATAAATTACAATTCTCTGCGACCTCCACTAGGTTCAAAGATGACAACCTTACTCTCTAGATGCATGCCTGGACAAACTTATATATGACTACTGGCAATATGCTACAGAAGACATAGCCAAGTGCCATGCAAAGAAGCAAAGACAAAAGAGATGTAAAAGTTTCATCAGCAGAAGCAGCTTATAATTTGACTCTGATTCATATGCTTGCCTTAACTGCTACAGAAAATACTATTCGATTCTTATTATTGTCAACTGATAAAGTGATTACTAAATAAATAAAAACAAATTAGGTATCAGCTTTCTTTACATCACAGAAGAAGCGTTTATATATTACGAGATCTGCCATATCATGAAAGAAAATCAATACCTTTGTAATTTTGACTCGGTTGAAGAACTAGGAGGAAATAATCAGTACATTTCTGGTTATTTGGGAAATTCAATTCTGAAGGAGTTGTAATACTTGATTATTATATTAAAAAAAAATAATAATACAAAAATATAGATTAAAATGGCATTCCAAAATTCAGACTTCTGTGGCACCACCTCACAGTGCTGTCTGCTGGGCACGTTTCTATTCACATTTTTTTCTTCAATTAGTTTTGTTTATAGCAACATAAACTAAGGTCCTTTAAGATGTCATCAGTACTTCAGACAATTCCTAAAGTATCTCTGACAGAACATAAACACTTTTAAAAATAACAGTAAACTGATTACCTTTGTCTAGGCCTAAATGGAAGCTGGTTCATGAGCCTCACTCACCTTGAGAGGCAGGGAGGATAGGAGCTGACTCACAGGCACAAGGTTTGGCTGTAACACAGGCTGAGAGCTCCTGCAGAGCATGCAGAGGCAGGCTACTCGTGAGGACAGAGGCCAGCTTCCAGGAGGGAGCAATGTAGTTCATAATGATTTTCTTCACTACTAGACACACTTTAAGTTCTCCATGTGAAGTGAAGAACTACGTTGAGTCAACAAAGTACACAGCAACACAGACCATACAATTTATTTTAAAGTACTGAGCAGCACACTTAACTGAAAAAAAAAAAGGTTTTACTGCCCGGTCCTCTCAATTAATATGCAACATTCATGCCTTAAGCATTCCCTTGTGAATTCTGTACTTCTGTGAGCCACAGCTTTGAAGATGTGTTGGTTTCCTATGCACTAATTTGACCTATATTCAGACTGACTCCAACTCTGAGACTATTTCTGATATGAAGTCAATTCCAGATGCACATTGCTTTGCTACCCCTATGATATGGATACCAAAAAACAGAAGGATGTCATCAAATTACAAGGCTACTGCTGTCATTCCCTAATAACTGGCGCTGATCAAAAATGGTTTTTTTGTACACTGATCTTGGCACACGTGCATTTCCTTGATAACGTGAAAGCTCAGAACCAAATCCAGAAACCTTTGCAAATTATTTCCTGTTATGCCTAGGTACAAAGGCCTACTGACTTCCCTGAAGCCGAGCTTGACATGTGCTGTGGGCCTGCCAAAGATGCCTCAGACTCTCAAATGGTGAAAATTTCCTAAGAACATAAAATTAGTCTGCCAGAAACAATCAGAAATGTACAAGAGGAAAAGTTACTAAAAGTTCAGAAATGAAAAGAGAAAAAGGAGATTCTATCTCTAACATAGCAAACTGCAGAAGCAGTAAATAAGGACAAAGGCTTTAGTTTTTAATGCTTGATCCTATTTACTTCTGCCCTGATCTGCATTTTTCACACCCAACCTCCAGCTTTTACATTTACAAGAGAAAGATGTGGTACAGTTAGGTCTTATCCTGCTGCCTGACAATACATTAAATTCCCAAAAGTGTTTCATGCAATGCTCAGGTGGAATAGCCATACCCTATAACTTTCCCTCATCTCTAAGAGACTTCGAGGCAGTTCTGAAAACATGAGTTTCTGCACTCATCATGAACAACCAATTTTACAACACCACCAATCATCACAGTCACGATGGTGTAAAAAAAAATGCACCCACTGCTAGATTAGCAATGCCATAACACAGGTTATGTAAACAACAGCACAATTCCTTCTCGCTGGCCGAATATTTGTAGAGTCCTAATTATGAGTCAAACTTTTTTTTTCCAGTTTCATGCTGTATCTACACTATGACTAAAGTAAATGACTGAACAGTATTAAAAAAAGGGTAGCTTCAAGAAAGTCTGGCTGACAATCCATCTGTTGTGGTTCAAAACAAAGAATAAAATTCCACTGAGGAAGGTTGACATGATGTACAAAAGCACCCTTAAAGCACATTTCCTGTCATGCCATCAGCTCTCATCAGACAGAGGGTATTTGTTTTGATTAACCTTTGGTATGAAACAAAACACCTGTTCTTGTCTTTTATCTCTGTCACATCCGAAAAAGGAATGCACAGAGAAGGAAGAGAGTAAAATAAGAAATTTGGAAAATGTGAAGTACTGATTAGAATTCTGAGAAGAGCAAAAACATGACATGCGTGACTTCAGAGAACTTTAAGAAAGCATTTTAGGAAAGTCATTAAAAAGTGACAAATGTTCAGTAAAGTACATAAAATATAACATTTCTATTAAAAACAAAGATACTAAGAACGATGAAAACAAGAAAAATAATTGGTTTTAAGACAATCAGATTGCATTATAAACAGCATTCTCTTAAAAATATCTATAACAAGCCACTTGCCATATTTAAAAATAAAATGTTATGATAACACTCAACATTTTCTCCCTAAATCTTTTCCACTCTGGAATACACAGATTTTGGATCCATGGAAACTTGACTGCAAATGTGTCATCTTTTCAACTCAGCTGACTAAGAGCTCCGGAGAACTATCTGGCTGTATGTGGGATGGTCTTCAACTTTGTGAATTCAGAAACAACAGAGAACAGCTTTCCAGTAAAGTTACTGACAGAGAGAGTTTCTGTAACAATCACAGAAACAATTCAAAACTCATCAGATGACTCTTTCTTACCATGAGCTGATGCTCACTTGTGAAATCTGGATTAAAACAGCCCAATTTCTGATGTTGAATATCTAAGAAACCTCCAGAAGCTGCCAGAGACATGCTATTCAAACCAATGGAGTCACCCCACCATCCTGGAAAGTACTCATCTTAATGGGCAAGACCAAAGCATGACATGTAAAGGGCCTGATCACGGGAGGGAAAAAACACAGACTATCTTACAAACGCTCCAATTGTTCACTAGCCTCCACTTCCTCCTTCCCCAAACCTCCTGATGCCTTTCCAGAGCTTTTTAAAGTACACTTCCCCCTTCTGTGAGTCAGTATTCCTATCTACGAACAGCATACAGAGATAAGAGCTAGTCTGTAGAAGAACTACTGCTGAAGATACCAGAGAGGGTTATCATGACATTAAAAATCCTTAGATTTTTAGCTTTTTTTTTTTTTCCTTCTCCCTAAATGCTCCATTAAATCTGTGCTTATTGACCTCAATGGGAAAACGCTCGTATCTCCAGCGCAATTTTACATAACCTTAATGCACGTTTATGCTACATCTGCTGATTAAAATTTCCAAATATCTATAAGATAAAGTAATAATCTGCCGCCGGGACTTTTTGTAGGAAAAATAACAGGAGCGCAGCGGCGCCGTATGCAATCACAAAGGATGCTTCAAACATCCTGCCGCCCTCTGTGCCGTACGGAGCGGCAGAACAGAACCGCGGAACCTCGCGCGCTGCAGCCCGCTGACCACCGCGTCCATCACGCAGGCACACACCGTGCCGTCGCACCCCGAGCTTCGTTTGGTCGCTCGCTCTTTTAACTCGGCTTTAAAGGCAGAAAGCACCACGCAGCCCAGCCCGCCTGACCGCCGCCCCGCCTCAGCCCCCGCCCGCCCGGGGGCCGCCCCGCGTTCCGCCGACCCCCTCCTCACAGCCCGACCCGCCGTCGAATCCCCGCCCCGGCAGCACCGCCGCCATCGCCGAGCCGGGCGGGGCACCGCGGAACGAACGGGCAGCCACGGCAGATAGCGAACCACGTACCAGAGCGCTGCGGCGGGATCCCCTCAACGCCGCCTTCCCGGCCTCCGGGAGCGAGAGGAGCGGGGACGGCCCCGGCCGTTGGGCGCCAGGCGTGCGGCCATTGGGCGGCGGCAGCGGGTGCTCAGAGCGCGAGGCCCTGCGGCGCAGGGCGGTATCGCAGAGCTGAGGGGAGCACGGGTTGGAAGGCACCTTAAATGCCTATGCCAGTCCCCGCTCAGTCTGCCCGGGGCCCCGTCCAACCCTGCCTTGGTCACCTCCAGGGATGGGGCATTCGCAGCTCCTCTGGGAAGGAGGACTAATGGCAGGCAGGCAGCACAGACACTGAACTTGACGTACAACAAAAGAGGGGTTTCTGGTACCAAAGTTTTACGTGAAAGAAGAAAGATGGAACATCCTGTGACAAGAGAGGAGGGCGGAGGCACAAAAAGCCCAAGGACCCTCAGCCGGCAGCTCGGCTACCTTTGGCGGCCACAGGAAGCAGAACCTGAGGCGCTGTGAGTGGGTGCGGCTGCCAGGAGGGCCTTCAGAGGGAGGTGAGAGAGGAGCAGCCTTTGATATAAACCAGAACTGACAGCGCCTGAGCTGAGAACGAGCTCCAGAAAGAAGGAGTGGAGATCCAAGGATATCAGTTGCGGCTGCGATGTGCAACGAATACCAGAACAGCTCAGCGGGGCTCACTGATCAAAAAGCAATGCCAAAGGGCTAACACTAATGGCAATTCTGTCTGGCCACAGTCATCAGTGTGACAGAGCTGATGCTGCAGGTGCCCAAAGAAACAGATCTTTCATTTTCTCTCAGAGCCAGGTGTAATCTGTGAGCTTTGCTCACGCATAAAGAGCAAAATTAGCGCAGCCGACAGCAGCTAGTAACATAAATGAACAATGACGATGTATAGCTTTCACTTTAGGTAAACATCTTTTAACACAGGATTCCAGTGGCTTTTTAACTGTACCACTGCAGAGTGAAATAATTACTTTTTGCATTAGTCCAGTCAGAACTGAAAGCTTCAAATTGTTACTATCAAATGAAACGTTATTAAAATTCAGTTGCCCTACTAGCCACTTGATTACAATTCAGCAAAAGTATAATGCATGAAAAAGCAGGAAAAAAAAAAAAAAAGGAAAAAACTGAACAACAGAGGGAGACAGGGACATGCAGAATCAGAACATATTCCAAAGAACAACGTGCAAACATGGAAATGTTTCTGCTCCGGCTGCGAAGAGCTGGCTCAATATTCAACTACTGCAATCTTGAAACAAAGCAATCATTTGGAATCTTACCTCAGCCAATTCCCTTATGACCAGAGAATACTTCTGACTTATTTCATCAGCTACACCTTTCATAGTTTCCCACATGCACCTCCCAGACTGTAAACATGCCACGTGCCTTCTGTTACATGCTGAAGAGCCTTACATACATGAGCCAAAAGAGACTGGAGAGTGCTTTCTCTATCAGTGCAAGCAGACATGACCATTACATCACCTGCAATGTTTCTAGAAAACATTAATTATTCTAGGCACTAAAAACGTCTCCCTTCTTGGAGAAAGCAGAAATGAGACCTTGCTGCACCTCCATTTCTCTGTCTGTATGGTGACAAGATGCTACCTACACCCATGCCAACAGCCACCAAGTGGAAAGGGAGTTTGCATCTATTTCACTTAAGTGGATAATGACTCCATAATGCTATTCTGAAGCCAAACAACAAATAAAAATTATGATGTGCAGACTGAATGACTTCCTTGGAATCTAAAAACATTCCTACATATAATTCCTTCTTTAACGTTAAAAATAGGCCAGAGGAACATAAAAAAACAACACGCTATAGAGAAACACGATTCTAATCAACTACACATGATGTTTCTTTGCCATTTTCCAACACAGCTTTTCATTTTTCTGATAGTACCTTGCTTCAGTAATTTGAAAGTGCAAACACCTAAGGTTACAACTACTAATACTCTTACAGAAGTCATCCCATATACATATATATCCCATATAAATATATGTATATACAAATACACTCTAAAACACAAGGATAGTAACAACAATTCATTTCTAGCGTGGCAACTTGAAAAAAAAAAAAAGTAAATAATATTTGTATTGTTCAGAAAAGTAACATTCAAGCATGTTAAAGCATGCAAGGTCTAACTGAAACGAGCTCTGGAGCTCACATCTCAGCTTGTGATTCACTGCTGGAACTTGGAAAAGAATTACCTTTGATGTCATCATTCTTTTCTGCTTATATAATGATAATGATACCTCATAGGACCATTTAAGGGTTTAAAACTAATGTTGACACAAAATTTTCAAACTATTTACAATTATTTGGTAAAGTGTTAACACACACATAAGAAAAAAAAAAAAAACAAAAAACAACAAAACATGTTTATGCATTCCCAAAGTTGATTATGATCATAATTATTAATGCTGCATGCACAGGTAATGGTTCCCCACCTGCTGAGGCATGATGCTAATGTAACATAATGGGTATTTGACAGATAAGGCATGGCACGGCATCTTGCTTTGGCCAAGTTACAAGTCTTAATGTATTTAAAATATGCTAGAAAAAGAAATGCTAGAAGAAAATTATGCTAGCAAGCACAGTTGTGAAATGCCTTTTCAAGTCCCACTTAGGAATCAGCTTGAATGAGTTGGTCTCTGCACTGTGACTTGCAAACTGCTGTTGGGCTGCAGCAGATCCAGTGAGGTCAAGAAAAAAGCAGCAGGAGTCTCAGCACACAGATCCAAGGAAGCAACTGTGGCTATCGTGAGGCAGAGAGGAAGAAGTGAGGAAGAAGCAGTCCTGGTGAGAATGGGAGGACACCAAGCTAGATCCAGGGAGAAATGTCATCACCAGTTGTCCTGGGCAAGATTTCACACAGAAAGAACTGGGAACCACTGTGCTGGGCGAAAACTTTAAGGGACATTTATCCTCAAGACAGAACAAAGTTTTATTCTAGCAAATACAAGTATATTAAGTGAGTGAATAATTGAGATGACTTTAGAAGGTCCTGGAACAGGAAGACCCTATAAACAACATTCAACTACATGCCTTTGAACTAATCCTCTTACTCCCAGAATGATGCTTCCCAAATCTGTTACTTCAGAATAATACTCATTAAAATGAAACAAACAAAAACAGAAGAGGGATAAAGGGCAGGCCAGGGCCACATTTCCCATGTTAAGGTAAAAACATTTTTAAAACATTCCCTTACTCTTCAAATTTATTTTGCAATTATGCAGAGAGAATCATTGCCTGTGCTTCCGAACATTGGCAGTTTTGTGGCTTTACTGTTTGCACTGTTTTTATGCCAGCTGAAATAGCATTTCATAACAGGGTCAGCACAATTTTGTAGTCAGGAAAAAATTCAATTGATTGGCATGCCAGTGGCTAAAAGACAACACATCCTACTCAGTCTGTCCTGGTGCTCAGGGGCAGCCAACCGGCGAAAACATATATATATGTATACACACACACACACACACACACACACACACACCTGTTGGAGCATCTCAGAGCTCAGAACACACGTAATTCCAGCTGTAGGTAACACTGAGTGCTGAGCTGCAGTTAGCAGTGATAAGTTCTTCCCAGTTTCAATTTGGGCAAAAAAACACCCAGTCCATTTCCCAGAGGAGTTCTCAGAATAGCCAGCCATCTGTCTTTGGCCAATAGTATATTTTGCAGAGGTGGGAAGAAGGTGAAGAAGTTACAGACAAAGAGCTGTGAGAGGAGGGCAAGAGATGTGGCAGCGTGGGGTGACAGCAGCAGCCCAGGACAGAAGGTGCTGAGCTGGTACGCTGGAGGCTTTGAATGGCCCTTCTCTCTGAGGGGGTCTGACTGACAGGGCTTGCAGCACAGCACGTTAGGATCAATTGATTCACTTAAGGCAATGTCATATCAGAATAAAGCCCTAGAGTGCTTCAACATAATAAGGATTTCCCTAACAAACAAAAAGGGATTGCTATTAGCATATCAAACAAAAGCACAAGTTTGATTTTATTAAGCAACGGAAGGGGAAAACAAACCACCAAACACCACCACCTAAAGATTCACATGAATACTTATTCTTGCTCCAGTAGTGGACTTTCAGTACAGCCCTGAGGCTGTAAAGATCATTATCATCTCTGCTAAAGGTTATTGCAGTGTAGCACTGCCCAGAAAAGACAAGGCTCACACTCAGGCTTGTCACACTCTGTTGCTCCAACAAATATCAATACTTTAAAATTACCATACAGCCAAAGTATTTTATAGCTCTTAAAGACCAGACACAGTAGCAATAATGAAGAGTAAAAGGAAATTATAGTTTCCATAATGAAGACCAAATTCCTTTCTTTTGAGCATGAAATGGCTTTAGAAATGAAGCATTAACATTGGTACATTTTACTCTTGTCTCTGAGGAAATCAGCCTGCCTGTCAGTCCCTCCTTGAACTATTTAGTTAGCTAGTTACACACGTTTCATGGATTATCAAAGGTCTGAAATTACTAAAAGCTTCACAAAACCAGTGAAGATGAATATGGAAAAGGGTCCAAAGTTGTTTTCCTTGCTGACAGAAGGGGTCTGACACAAGTGACAGCAGTTCACGCTGCCTGTTGTTCCAGGTCTTCGGGCTGTGCATTGACACACGAGCACCCAGCAGCACCTCCCCAGCTCTGTGCCTGCGGCGTGCTGGGAGCAAGCTATGAGGGACAGGGGGAGGGAGGGAGAGTGCTGCCTGGGGTGCGGAGCACAGGGCACTGCTGCTTGGAGATGCTCAGGAGTGTTCTTTTTTTCTATTCCCGTGTGCCCAAATTTTAAATGCTACAACACTCACTGAAATCAATCAGGATCTAGCAGTGTTTACAGTGTGATCTGAAAAGTTTCCATTTTAGTGTTCCTCAGACACCAGCACCATTTACCTCACTGCAATTAACTCCTTACTAAAGTACTTCTTTCTAAAGTCTCCCCCCCAAAAGTTTCTAGAGCATGTTATACACATGGCACAAACAAACACAACTGACATACCTGTATTTTGGTTGCAGCTAGCAGTAAGAAATACAACATACTGTAAAGCAAACTACAATTAAACATATTCATGGCATTCAACATATTAACATCAGATGATGAATCTAACGTAAAAGTGACATTTAAGTGAATGACTTCTACAGTGTACGTCCCCACATGTTCTCAGTGTTCAAATGTTCTCTGAAAATACAGCAAAATGGAAGCCCACAGATATTCCTTTTGGGGCACTTAAAAAATTCTATTAATAACCAATGAATTACAGTGATACACTGTGATATTTTGAAACATTGTTCTTCCCGCTATGAAATGAAATGCAAAACTACACCATGAATGAGCAACACAAGATGTTCCCTGAAGGGCTGTAGTGCTGTGGGTAACGCACTGCTTGTCTCCCCAGAGGTGAAGCACATCCTCAGTACTTCCAATCTCACTCGTCTACAGAGCTACTGATTATCCCCAGAGCAAAGTATCTCGTATTCACAATTTTTTGTATGTGCTATGGGACTTAAAAAAGCAAAGCAAAACAAAAAATCCCATTGTTCAAGCAAACATAAATCAAAACCTAAAAGTAGAAGAAATGAATACAAATCATCTCATCTAGAAGAAAAAATTGCAACAGCTCTAACACTGGAATTCTAGTGCATCTACCTGTTAGAAAATACAGTAAAGTAAGAAGACAATGCAAGTTTCACTAATTTAGATGTAGGAGACCCACTGACTTTAACAAAGGCAGGATTTTAGAATGACATGAATCTGGAAAAATCACAGTAGTATTCTTACAGGGCACTGTGTGCTGGATGATCAAAAGGGGTAAGAAGCACACCTGATAAGTCAGTTACCAAGCTGCACAAACCAAGCCGTATTTTGATGGAACCCAGCACAATACAGTGCTGCATACCGCGCTGAAGGCTTCTTGCTTTGATCATTCCTAGCATCTATTATTACAAGTTTTATTCAAATTGCATATAATCGTGATTGATAATGCGTTATTATATCCTTCTTTATGTCAGAAGTAATCAATGTCCTAAATTAAGCAAAGAAACAAACCTGTAGGTGAATACAGCATTGTTCACACAGTGATTAATTGCAGGGAACTATTTATCCTCCTATGGACTATTTTAATATAAAAGCCAGGCGGACATTTTCTAAGACTTTAACCAAGGTTAATGTTAAAGCTTCTGTTTTATTTTTCACGTTTCTTTGGCACAAATTGGAAAGGGATTCAATAGCTTAAGAGTATATAGTTTTACTTCACTTATTTAAATTTACAAAATAAATGATTGCAGTATGTACACTATCCAGTAGTTCAGAGGTAGTAGAGATCTGGGAAAGCTGCAGCATAGGTGCAACTCACTCAACCATATGCTGCTTTCCTTAAGTAACCCACTATCCAAAAAAAAAATAAACCCTGTGACAGAGTGTTTTGACAGCTAAAAAAGATTTAAATTTTTTGAATGCATTTGACTGAAAGGCAAAAATGTTAGATAGATGTTAATTTAACAGATGTCTTGTTTTGCATCATCAGCCTGAAACAGGCAATTTCTAGCAGGCCTTCTTGTTGTATCGAAATCCTCTGAGCTCCATGCAGATATGACTTCCACAGACTTCAATTGAGCCATTCTTATTCAAAGGGAAATAGAATCATTGTGAGAAGATGGTACCACCTGGCTGTAACTGATCAAGTAAGCAAAGACATCCAGGAATAATAAAACTGGTACGCTATAGTTTCCATTACAGTCTGGAACAAAAGAAAATTATTTGAGACTGGATGTTAAAAGCATTAACTGACATGAGAGTAATAAACTAGAAGATCTCCTAAAATCCATATAGAGCTTCCAAATTTTATTATCATACGACTAATTATATATTTTTTAACTTTGTTATTGCATATCTAAGTCATACTTCACATATATTGCTGCAAAAGAGCGTCCTGTTTTTTTTTTGTCCTGGTTATGTGTTGGCTATAGAAGAAAATGGAGTAACTGTAGCTTAACTAAGGCTAGCACTGCTACCTATAATCTTAGAATGTTTTGGAATTCAGTCACCACCATAAACATTTTTAATGGTTTTATGACTTCAGTGGGTTGCAGAGCATAAAAGAAGCTTAACAGAGTGGAGGCATTTTCCTAAAATCAGCAGAACACAGTGGGATTTATCCATTCTGGATCTCACAATTGGCAAAAACTCTTCTGTGCATATTTATATTGAATTTACGTGTTGTACCATTGTTCCTATTTTACAGGGGAAGAAACATAAAATAAATAGATCAAAATAACTACAAGATCGAGGAATAGTTATTGTTCATTTAGGGAAAAAAATAAAACAACCCTGAGAAGCTTGAAAACCTGTTGTTACAGCGAGTTTGCTAGTGCTACTTGATCTCAAAATAATGGGGATCAACTGTATTTACTTACTTAATAGATATGAGACAAATATAATTCATGAAAGTGTACCTGTAATTACACTCTCTGATTTATGTGCTTATATAAATCACACTGTTTTAGTTGTGATCTGCACGCTGTGCAATACAATGTAATTGTAAAACAGGATACAGGCATAAAATTTACAGTTTTGAAAACTGAAAGCATTCTTCCCCACAAATAACATTCAGCCAAACAAAATTCTTTATCAAGTTTGTCACCTTTTAGCAAGTAGAACTGTGTTATTTCATTCCCCTCAGTTTTAACTGTTTTTTTTTTTTGTTTTTTGTTTTTTTTTTTTCTTCCCCAAAGAAGGATTTTTTGGGATCTCTTAAATTTTCTCTTAATTGTATCCCATTTTTGATTAAGAAATAATGGCAAAACATTTATACAAACCAAAAAAATAACAATGATAACACACCAAGCCCTGGAAGATAAATAGTCTATTCCCAACACTTTCTTTGTTTTAACATAAAATAAACAGTGTAGAAAAATATTATGTACATTCTGACTATCAACAAACAAGTTTCTCATGAATCAAAATTACAAGCCAAACTAAAGGAGTTTCTTCCCTTGGTAAAGTCGTAGCCTAAAGTGACATAAAAAAGGTTCTGGAATTTATGGTTTGTTTTTTGTTTTTTTTTTTTAAACAGAGAGAGGTAAAAAACACTCAGAAACTATATGCTAAAAAGCAGGAAATTAGAGTAAATAACAACCCACAAAGAACTGTTTTGCCTAGATCTATTAAGTATGTTATGATACTACATCAAGCACGGTATATTTTTACAGTTTGCAATATTTTTTCTTCACAATAGAAAGAAGATGAATGAAAACACAGAGCAGAGCAGTCTTCCCATAAGCAGTAAATCATCACGGGGTATCAAAAATCTGCTAATGGTTCATACTCATGATCTGGTCATTGTTGCTTTATATATGCATGTCTGTTTCTCAAACATGCTTATTTGGCTGTGTGGAAACACCATCAAATATTTGACACAGATGTCAAACACGTGCAAACACCTACTGTAAGCTGATGTTTGCAAATTTGACTCCATCTATTTAAGAGAAATCTCCCAAACACTGAAAGACATTCCTATTAAAGGTACTCTTTATTGCTTGTGATTGACTAGTACAACGATTCAACAATACTATTTATATTTTGCATATGTTCTGCTGTGTATAATCAATGCAGAATAATAATTTTTTGCATATGTAGCACGGCATTTGATTGCAAAAAAAAAAAAATAAAATAAAAATTGGGCTTAAATAAAAAGAAAACCGTCTTGCTTCTGGATTGACATAAAGTAAAAGATGGCATTCAGCAATGGATCAGTTGAAGGCATTTCTAGAGATCCTTTGAAGAGAAGATAACAGCGGTGTCTCAGTATCCCTATTACCCATGGGGGGTTGCTCTTGCATTTTCATTGACATGTCAATTACTTGGAAGGGGAGCAGGAATAAAGCCTGAGGGTGTTGAGTTATAAATTAGGACACTCAAGTTGACACAGAGATTAGCTCAGTCTTTGAGGAAAGAAGAAAGACAGAGTCCTGCAGAATACCCGCTATCAACTGACTCTTCTTTCACCTCAGAGTGCTGTTTTGAGACATTCTCCAAAAGCATGAAAAAATTTCCATCTTGTCAAACATGTCTTGCTCTGACAAACACAAAAGAAATTTCTCCCCCCAAGTTTAAATAAACACAGAAATAAAATCCAAATCTAACAACAAAAAAATTATTATTCTGCTGAAGAAAACTCCTGCATCACCCATTAACAAATATAATCTAAACCTAAATATCTATATTAAAAGGGTTCATAATGCCAAAATGTGTTATGCAATCTACACATTGTGTAGCATCTCACGAACGATCACAGTCTTAAAAACAAAGAACAACCCCATAAAGCAAATCTGTTGACGTAAGAACAGCACTATGAGCTTTAATATTAGAATAAGGTTCAGAAACCCTTTGTTTCTAGTGCAGATACTAAAGTAGAGAGGACAAGTGACTGAAGAAACAGAGCAGAGGCTGGAAAAGAAGGCTGCATTACCAAATTTGCTTCAGGTCTTTTGCCTCCCTTTTCCCCAAACTTCTCATCTGTAAATGGAGATAATGACACTCACTCTTTCTGCAGAAACACTGTTCAACTCACTGATTAAACACTGAACGCGAGGGCTAAGCATCGTTCTTGTAACCAGTAGTTGACAGGTTACAATACATGGAAAAATGCCGTGACACAAACTATTTGTGCAACATTTTGATGTTGGAAAAGATGAGCTGATACAGCCCCTTAAATTCCAAGGAACAGTAGCAGACCATACCACTTCCAATCATGCTGTTAAGCCTGGCATGAACGTTTCCCAAAACATTTCTTTTCCTATTTTCATGGATTCAACACAGACAAATACTATTTCCTAAGTACACTTCATTTTCCAGAGATCTCTCAGAACTTCAGATTTTTCCCACACTCAGCCTTTACAACGTAGGCAGTTTCTTAAACTTACATTTTCATTCACGTTTAAAAATACTCTGTTACCCAGAGACACTGAGATGGGGACAGCAGTGCCCTCAAAGAGACGCTGCAGCAAAAAGCAGCATAAATCAAAACCTGGAATTTAAACTATTGAATACTGGGGAGAACTACTTCACTCAGCACTACAATGGATAAGACTTTCAAAAAGCTGACACTTGCTCAAACAGCTGATAACCATTTCTCCTGTGGTACGGGAGGCGTTGTTGACATATCAATGGCTTTATTAATGAACTTGTGATACAGGTGTAAGCCTCGCGTAAATCTGCCTGCCTGAACAGAAGAAACAAAGATCATCCATCCCAAACTTCATGCTGCATATTTTCTTTTTTTTATTCCAAGCAGCTCGTTCAGCAAAATAGACCAGGCTAGACAGTATGACAACCTGATATTGGGCAAGCGGTGCGTCATTCAGAGGGAAGATTCCACTGAGGACAGCTGAAATTTCATTATAAGCCATTTCTGCCGGAATGGAAATCAATTTAATGGAGATCACAGATGAACTACTTTTTTTCTCTGTCCATCTAAGAACTACATTCTGAACCTACATTATCTTGAAAATTAAACTGATAGTAAACCATTACTAAAAAAATGCATACAAGTACGAATTAGAAGGCACCTAGATTTGATAGAAACAGACATTTTGTTTGCAGAAAGTTGAGTAAAATAAAAAAAAAGAAGAGGAGCATTGTTAATAATTTCTGTAGCATCAAATAGATGCATTTTGTCAGTCCTTAGCATTTTTTAGTATTTTGTTGCATATTTAAACAGTATACAAGTATTTTATCCTTAAGATTATTATCATAGGTAGAACTCCTACAGGATGGTTACTTAAAAAATTGGACATCTGCTCACGTTACTAGATTGAATGTAGAAGAGCTAACAAAACCAGGAATGAAAAATGGTTTATTTTCACATGTGTGTAAGCTTGAAGCCGACAGGAGCTCAATGCTACACACTGAGTACTATCTACATTCCAGCAAAAGTGAATGTATCTACTTCACGACAAAGTCATCGGTATGGTAGATGTGGGTTGTTTAGAATTCATGTCTCTCTTACAAAGAAAAATGCAAACCAAATGAACAAAACTACGTAAGTGTTAATAATTAACCATCATGCAAGAACTTATCAACATGACATACTTGAACTATGAAACATCAGAATAGCAATATTCCTAAAGCATTTTAGTGACTCTATCCTTAGCTGCATTGTTTTCAACTGATGCGGGATATAAAGTTACCTACATTAACAGGAACATTACAGACAGTTTTTCACCTGGAAAGTAAAAACAGATCCAATTAATGCCACATTCTGTTCTGTGTACTGAATTTACCAGCATCTGCAGAAGTTTCAGCACAGCTATACTTCTACTCCTCTGGATCCTGCCTCACTCTTCATCAATCCAGTCATTCTCCCAACCCCAACGACTGGAGCTTCGTTTGGCATTTTATAGCAATTCACACAGTTCAGAGCAAAATAAAAGTTAAGTTACTGTACCTTAACAAACGTACCTAAAGTGGCACTACTTCTGCATGCATGAAAGCTCAAAGCCTCAACAACTCCCATGAGCGATTACTCTTCTAACACTAATTAGGTATTTGCTAATTAGTGTCTGATGTGTGAAATGAAAAACATTTTGAAGCTGAAATGGATAGGGTCTATACAGATAGCAGCACTATCCCAATTCCCTTTTTTCTGTTATCATATTTCATAAATATTAATAAGATCACATGATACTACCCCTTCTATAAAATTATCTTTCTGAAAGCAGCCTATTGTTTGGTATAATGGGGCTGTGTCAATATTTTGCATTTAGTGTAAAGTACTCAATGGAGAGAAATGTTTTCTCTCAGTGTTAAAGAGATGTCACATTTCATGCATCATTTTTATGCTGCATTAACTGGTCCCTCTTTTTAGCGATTTATTGCACCGAAACAAAGAATGCAGAACAGTATTGAATAATTCTGAATAATCTTGCTAGGTTTGTCTCTTTCCAAATATATCTGGAATAAAATACAAATGATGAAACAGTTCACTTCCTAATAGATGTTGAGAACCTCAGATTAGTAGACCTGCTGCTCATTCCTGCAAAAGGGTTTGGAATGTTAGAACAGTTGGAAACTAACAGTGTCCTGAAAAGTTACTTATAAATCTGTGATACAGATGTTTGAACAAGATCTGTCTTTGACCATGCATGGAAAATTGATCCAAAAGTCTGGAGACAGTTGCTGATGTCATTTAATAACATAAAGCTATTTATCTATCTGAGTATTAATATCCAATCCAGGAAAGAGTTTCAAAGAAAAAAAGTCATTTAGCCGACACAGGTGAAATAACCTCAGATGAAGAACTTAATTCTGACCAGAACTACTGAATTGCTGTGTTATTTTAACCACTCACCTGTAAACACTGGGTGCCACTGAGTGGTACGAATCACCAGACTGATACCAAAATTCTAAATGATAGTTAAGCAGGAGCTGACTAGGGTGACATTGAAACATAATAATGACTATATTATCACTTCCCTCAGGCTGACATTTTGTGATTATAATAATACTGATCAAGATGATTAAAATGATAACAAAAGGCAAGTTCTGAGAAACACAATAAAGCAGACACAGGCATGGAACGTGGAGCTACAATTTTGCATTACTTTTCTTGAACAAAATTTCATTTCAGCCTGAAGTCACATAGTGTATTAGTCCCAAAGGTATCTCTGAAATAGATACTGCCTTTTCTACCAACACAACATGCTTTTTATTTTACACACATTCAATGGAAGAATTTGTCCACCAGTATCTGTTTATCCTGAGACAGTTTTTTACAGTTCCCATTAGTCTGATCTTTAGCTACTTTCATAATTAAAGCATCACATTATTACTCACACTGATATTCAGGGGCAAATTCTGATCACACTTAGATTTGTTAACTTAATGATTTAAACATATTAATGCCAACTGCAACAGCTATGCCCTCTACCTTTAACTGCTATTCCTGTCTTAACAAAAAAGACTTCTACAAACAGCTGAAATATTTTGCCATTTACACCACTAAAGACAGCTTTTCTAACAGATAGTGATGAGGATACAAAACAAATCAATATGCTACTGATGAAACCTACATTCAAGTGCATGTCGGTGGACAGATACCTCACACAGAGGATGACGACACTGATGATCAAGGACGGATCAAGGGACTCACAAGACAAGACACAGCTTGCCTTGCCTTAGGACTCATTCTCCTTCCAGGTCCATGGTGTGGTTGACAGAAGTCACCAAAGGCAGCTTCACTGTAAAGAGAACTGAGTTCTCTCCTGTGCCAGTGAACGCAGTATGCATTGCTTGCTTTACTTTAAGGCTGAGGACTTCTTTTGCTGGACAAGACAGGGTTTGTGCTGCCAGTCGCCAGGTGACAGGAGATGAAACTCTTGGGAATAATTAAACTTTGTGAGTTCTGCACATATTAATCTAGTTGTTTTCTATCAACAATGCGAAGAAGTGAAAAAGCCAGTACTTGTTTGTTTCTTTGATGTGCAAATTAATGACCACTTGGATTACACAAACTGCATTTACTCTGTGTCCATTAGGAAGATGACAAGTAAACAAATGTAGGTACTTTGGAAATGTTTAAATTGTTACGGGGGAAAAAAAAAAAAAACCAATACAAAAAAACAACTCAGCCTTGACCAGCAGCTGCATTCAGGTAGGTAAAACCCGATAATTGGTATCTCTATTATCTGTTTTTTCTCTGCTCTGGATACTGCGAGGATAACTTTCCAGCAAATGACAGAAACTCATTCTGGTATAAATACAGCACTTTCAAAACAGAGGAATCACTGAGCATTTTGAAGTGCCACAAAATATTATAAAAGGTCTGTACCAGCATATTTCCAATGAACGTTCTGCTGTGCAGCTGGCTCAGTGAGAAGTGAAGTCATGAAAGCATGCTGAGCTAAGGACAAGGTGCTCATTCTTATAGAAATCACTTATGCTCCTAAAAAAAGATTTATCATATGCTCATTGCTAAAATCTTCCTACTGTATCATTAATAGAGCAATAGCAATTGCTCTTCTGAAGCTGTCCATTTCTACCAGGAAAAGTCAAAGTACAAATCAGGTTTTCCTCCAAGCATCTTTTATATAAGTAAGAATAGGAGACATCCTGGAAGGCAGGAATGTATCTGCTTTTAGAAAACATGTAGTTCAGATGGTGAGTTCTATTCTCTTAGAAATAACTTCAAAGGAAACCTACAACACTGAAACACATAACATTAATAATCTACACCTTCTTGTTCTTCTGGTTTTCGTCAGTCTTACAACCTCTTAAATGGACTAATGTATTAAAAATATTGAATTATTTTAGTTTCAGCTGTTCCCTTGCCACGTGAACAGCACAAATCCACTGGTTTCCAGAAGAGATCCAAACCAACTCCTAAAATGACTTAAGAAAAAAGTTTTGCTAATTAAACTGCATCAGGGATAACACGTATTTGGTGAGACATCCTCAATATAATTAGGAAAAGGCCTGTCTACTAATTTAAACTAGCTCTCCTTTTTCTGTGCTACTTCTGCCATTTCTTTGCAAAACACAGAATTAACTGAATATCTAGAAAAGCCAATTTCTTCCACACTGTTTTACAGGTAAGTTTTTTTTTTAAAGAATGTATAGAAAACCACAAAAGAAAAAAAAAGTCCAGCTTTTACTTAAGATAAAAATTTAAAAGCATTTTGGTTATGACCAAATATTTATTCATTTAAATGTCTGCAGAAACGGTAATAGCTTAAGTTTTAAGATAATGAAACTCACTTTCTGTGAAAATGAAATAGTCTTATATTGTGTAATAAATGATTGTTTCTGCATTTTCCCTCCCTTTCACTAACTGAGATGTGACTTTCATTGGCAAAGTTTAATTACTGAACTTTTTATCTAAATAAAAAATGGAGAAGAAGAACTTGTCAGAAGGCTGATTTTATACAGCTGTCAGAGAATAACAAGAACACTTTCTAAGGAGGTATTGAAAGTATTTAATAGCTTTGGATTCAAGCAGCTGCAGATCTTTCTACACCTTGCTGGAAAGCCTGAAAACTCACCTGCATAGGCATGCTTTCCAAATGTTTCCTGCTATGCAGAACCTATTTCTTCTCAAGGGAACTTTGGTCTTTCACACGATGTCCATGTGATTTGGAACTGTGCAAATTTCTACATTCTAATTATTTTCACAGATTTCCATGTGCACGAGCTCTCACTCTGAGAAGCAAAGCCTTAGCACGACTATAATTTCATGAGCCAAATATTCTGCTTTAATGACACTCCTAATGGGTCAAATGGCATATACGTTAAAACAAAATAAGGCAAAGCCTGATGCTTTAAGCACATATAAAATTCATGTTTTTCATGCTTGTTTTTGGTTTTTCATTTGTTTTGTTTTTGTTTTAGTTCTCCCTTTGTATAGAGTAATAACTGCTAAATAGTATTCATCTACTCTGGGAGACTGAACTCCTGGGGAGGTAAATGGAAGGATTAGTTTATGAAAGCCCAGGTGTAACTAATTCCACAGATGTGCTGTCAGGGCTGAGGAAACAGGACTTCAGTAGTTACTGAATAACAGGAAAAACAATAACAAAGGAGATGGGGAATTCAGTTGCACACTCCTGCTTATACATTTAAACAGGATAGAAAGTGAGGTGCTAGAATAATCCATCAGGTAGCTGCTGAACAACTGCTTTTAATGTACTGTTACCCTACGGTCATTGCCTCACTGCCAATGGGATCCAGAAAAGCCAAGGAGAAACCACCACCACAACAGTGACACACAGCGTAGAACCAGGAACTGTACACAGTCCCACGCACACTAACCCTAACTCTTGGATTTGGGCACTTCATCCCTGAGACTTAGACCTTCCCATTTCATCCCTAAATAGATTTATAGGTTTATTACCTAAACAAACATGCTTTGTAATTTGTTAATAATCCAATGACACAGCTACTATCATGGCCAGTATAAAGAGAACTGTGACTGGCTGCGCTGAAGTCTTAACCTGACGGTACAATTCCCATAGGAACAAACAACAGGACAAGGACTGGCCCTGGCACAGCTGCACAGGCACACCGACCAATACTAGCTAGAAACGGCACCAATCAGTCATGGCAGCACCAGGATTACAAAATACAACCATGCTGACATGAAGCTTCTTGTAAGACGACTGCTTTTCTTTTTACAGCCACAATAGTTTTAAAGCAACCACTCAGATGATCAGCAATAGTTTTTCACAGCACTTTTGTTACTTCAAGCTTATTTTTTCTTTACAGTTTTTACATTCACTACAGTCAAAGGATTAACCTCAGCTTTCAATCACCAATTATGTAAGTTTAGGAGAACATATTCACTCATTTCTCATCTATGCAACCTGGGAAAAATAGTCTTACAGCATTGTTTTAATTCACACTATCGTAACACTATCATCAGTATAGATGAAAGTACATAGCATTTAGTAGTCAGTCTGCTGAGTACGACTATTTCTGCCACTAACATAAAGATACAGTGCACAGGGTACAGGCGTGAGTGCTAAGAGGAGCACTGGGAGTCATGGGATGCTCCCCAGGAGTCAGGTAACAAAAACCAGGCCCAGGAGCCAGGCAAAACCAGCTAGAACTGCTCTTAGGAGTAATCAAGCAAAGAACAAACAAGTTTGTAACACAGAGAAAGCCAGAAGTCACACAGAGCTGCAGAACAGTCTCCCCCCCATACAGTCCTGGGACTCAGGGGAGCGGAAGTGAAGCATAACGTGACAGAGAAAGAGAGGTAGATGCTCCATAGTGCATACAACAATACAGCGACTGGAACTGCATGGAGACATGTATTATTTAATGCTTTAGTATTGAGATTTTTCCTGTATTAGCTTTCTTCCTCTCCTCTTTCTGTAAAAGCTAGATACAGGCAACAGTATGCTTTTAATTAACCCGTTACAATTTCAATCATATTAACAATAAATTCTTCAGTTGAGTATATGGCTGTTTCCTTTTTGTCCATAAGAAAGATTTGAGTGATAAAACCAAGGAGCTAACCTGCTGTCAAGGGTAGGTCCCCAGCTGGACTTGAGCTTTAAGAAAAACAGAAGGTCAAAACCATCACATGCTTCCAGAAAAGAAGGAGACGAAAGCAGAATGTACTTTTTTTTTTTAAATTATTCATGTTCAAAATCCATATAGATTTTGTTTTGAAAGGCTAGCAGTGTGATTAAAGAACAGAAGGAAAACATATGTCTAAAGAAGCACTGTTAAAAAATACTTCAGAAAAACGTTTCTTTGCATAAAAAAATCTCCAACTTTGGGAGCTATTTAGTTAGATATTTGCGCACAACCAACAGGAAAAAATGACTGAGTCACTCCAAATGAGTGCGAATTGGCAGGTCTGCAGAGCTCAGCACTGTCTCTGCTGCCAAGTGTCATGCTTCATACAGAAGACTCACGCATCAGGTGTCCATGTCACACTTTTATTTCACTCTGCATAAATCTCACACAGAGATATCTTGACAAGGTTTGTTTTATGCCAACACAAGTATTCCATAAGCATTGCTCTGATGGGAACTGGGAAGACCAAGAGCTGGCAGCCTGATCAATTTAGGTGTAGCTTTGATTTTTGCACGGTTCTTGCACCACACACCGTAGGCACCCAGATCTACTGCCAGTCATCCTTGGGGCCCCAAGAATGTGTATCATGTCCCGAGAGCGTCAGCAGCCTGGCCGTCACAGCTGTGCTCTGCCACACCACAGATCCCATACCTGCTGACCTTAGGGATCCTTCTGCTTTTGGGCTCTGGAGAAAACTTCTTTGTTTTTGTCAAATGAACGATGTAATGAAACCTGTCACGTAACACAACCACATTCAGACACATCTAAGTATGTAACTTGTATTTTGTGCTTTATTCTATTTTGTATTCTACATTCACTCTTTAATACCACGCTAGTGTTTTGTTTCAATCTGGGTACATTTCCTTCTATTTTGTCACATCTGATTAACCTTTGTTTGAAACTCTTACTTTGCATTAGCACGCTGGCTCCATTCCTAGCTGTTCTGAGCTACGTGGATAAATCATGTGCTTGGAGCACGGCCCCAGTAATCAAGTTGTCTGCTGAGAGTGCAGTTCCGTGTTGTAATTTTCTCTGGTGGTGAACCCCGGGTAAACAGATCGTGCCTCCTCTCTCTGCATCCACGCACCCCTGCCTGTCCACTCAGCACACTCAGCTCCATGCACTGATGGAAGGCCAGAAGAAGATGGCTGCAAACGCATCAGCTGAGGGTCCGGCTTCAAAACAGGAACAGCTCTACCATTAAAAAAAAAAAAAAAAAAAAGGGGGGGGGGACGGACAGCTTTGTTTAGACACTGATCCACAGATTGCACATGTCCAATTTTATGCACACAACTAAAGGAGCAGACAGAGAGGGCCTAGAGAAGTCAGATGCAGAGCTGAAGGTAGCAGCAGCTCTTCAGTCAGTCTCCTGAAGAGATCAGCAGTGCAGACCCTACCTGGTGGGCAGAGAGGTGGCAGAGCAGAACATGCATCTTGGAAGCAAGTGGTCGTGACCCTGTATGCTGGTAGTAATCCTGTATGATTACTATGCTAAAGATTTATTCCTCTGTGGCAAGACAATGCCAACTTTGAGCACAACTTGATGGGTATATGGGATAAGCAACTAAAAGCACAGCATCCTTTTAAGCATTCCCTGGAAATTTTGTTCTTCAACAGAAAGAACCCGAAGCTTTACTAACCTCAAGTAAGGTGAACTAATTTCATCAGAGAGGAAAAATAAGCTTCTTCAGAGAGTAAAATAAATCCCTTTTCCTTTCTAGTGCCAATCTCATGACGTCAGTTTCAGCATGTGTTCTATTTTACATGTCAGGGGAAGGCTGGCAGGAGAATCATTGGTACACAACCATAGTTTTGTTTACCGTGTGCTTTAAAATGTTCTTTGATAACACCTCTATTTGTCAGTGACACAGCAGGGAGTAAATGAAAATGTTTATTCTGACCCCTCAGCAGAAAGAACTCCCTTAATCCACTCACTGATGAGATAACACTGTAGGATTACAATAATCAACTTGCAGTACGTCCTCTATTAGTGCAGTAAAGATACAGCATTTCATATCCACTGGGAAACAATTCTTCACTTACACAGCAGTGACAGGCGTTCGCCCTTTGAGATCACATTCTTCACCCCACGCTGAGCCCTCCAACTGCTTCTGTATCAAATGGCCAACATTAGGCTAAATGCCGCAATTCTAAAAGCCTGCGACTAAAAGAAAAATTGTTTGCAATGCCCACTATTGATTTAAGTAATGGAATGATAAAGAGGCAGATGTTAACAATATATTTAAGCTCCTAAGCATCCTCATAGGGATGGCGTTACAGCGAACTGCTCACGAAGGGCTCTTATTTAAATGTAGCTACAAATCTCAAACGCTCCCTGCCCTAACGCATTTTGGAATCGCTGAGAACGCTGCTAAGTGCCTGCTGCCATCGCAGCTCTGCCATGGCCATCATCTACTGCTGTGCAGGAATTCTCCCTTTGCCACCACACTGCCGAGTTCTGTCGAACCGCACCTAACGAAACACGGGGAGGAGGGCTGAGGGGGATGAGAGAATTCACATAATTCATTCGAACCTGGATTTTTTCCATATGCTTTTCTAAAGGAAATTTTAAGTGTCAAAAAATACATATCTTGTGCTCATTATTAAATGCTAAATACCACAGTGTTTTGAGCTGCCTTGTGGCCATTGTAAAGAAAACAGGTGTTCCGATAGATTATAAAGTGTGAGTCAGAGGATGTGCGGAACAGAATTTTAATGAGGCTGCGAGCACAGAAGTCTGACTAGCCTTTTGAACATGATGCTAAAACACTGAAAGTAGTCTTAAAAGAGACAAATAGCAGGAACACAACTAAAAAAATCCTCATTAATGTACACCGAGTGACTGTGATACGAAAGCCATTAAGTGGTCTGCAAGGCGTAGCAGAGCTGGTTGTCAGGGCTGCGGTGGGGAGCCGGGCACTGGATGAGCTCCTAATTGGGGGCAACCCGGTTCAAATGGGTTTCACCATTTTCCCCTTCAGTCTGCCCGCCTCCCACTGCTCACACACAGGGATTTCTTAAGAACTTGTTCAGCCATGCAAAGGTCCAGTCTAACTTTACAGGAACAACTGCAGAAAGCCCTCCGTGAGCACGGCCCCGTGCCAGCCTCCAGCCTCCGCTCCCTCCTGCACCAGCGGCAGATGGCATCGAGCCGCTGCGTGGGCTCTGCTGACGCCAGCTCAGCCCTTCCCCAACGGGAGCTGAAAGCAGTGCTGCCACGACAGGCAGCCACTCCAATCACTCCTATCCATCACAGCCATGCAGTGCCTCTCCACCCATTCTTAACAATTATAAACAAAGACGGTCAGACTTCTAGGGATAAAGTAGTTTTGAAAAAATAGTTAATTTTTTGTAAGAGCTGTCTCTCAGAAAGTCTTCTCAGTGACAGCAAAACCGCTGCCTGAAAAGTCAACACAGGCATTGCTGACAGAAGGACGTCTGGGTGGGTGTGAGTGATGACTGGAAGTGGCCTTCCATCCTGAGCCCACACCAACTGCCGTGAAATGGTTTCACTCCATTTCCTTAATGCAAAGGGAAGGACGTGAGACAAAACTGCAGATCCACATGCTGATCCCAAGAGCACCTGCACATACACACAGTTTTGTGAAGGTGTTTTGAAATCTGCAAGCTCCAAGTTCAGCATGAATGTAAAACAGTGCCCCAGCGACAGGACTGCATCAGATAAGCATGTATATAAATCCATGTGCAAAATATAGACAAAAAATATTTTGAGTCAAAATTTGACATTCTCCTTAAATGAATTCACTATTTTAGTACTATCTCTTAACAAGCCATACACTTCATTAGGGTTATTCTCTTACTTCAACTTTCTGTCAAGCACACGCTATCAGTATCAGTGCTGAGTTTCTGCAAATATCCAGTCCACGCCTTGCGAAGCACACAAGTTGTTAAGTGTATGCATTTTTTTTTTTGCCTCCTACACGCTCCTGGACATATGCTGTTTACTTTTAAAACTCCAAAAAGTGAGCAAAGAAAACTACTTCTACAGAGACAGGATTTCTCTAACAGCCTCGGAAGCAGCCTCCACCTGGGTTTCTGACACTGGCAGATAATGGGAAGTGACACGGCATTAGCAGCAGAGCAGGGAGCTATTCAGTGCCACAAGTCCTACATTAAGGGCTTCACGTACAGAAGTCAGAACGTAAATAAGAGCAGCAGCCTCTCTTCACAAAGTTCACTGCATTGCCAATGGACAATCTCTTTAGAAGACACTGGATAAATGATAAATGACTTGTAACACAGAATGAGGATCCACCGTCTCAAATACAAACACAGAAAAGTCAAATCACTATATTCTACCAGAGCTCCACTATTTTTCAATAGAGTCAAGATTTTGACTATTTTCCTGTAGCAGAAAAGTGCTTTAAATAATGTAAACAAATAACTGAAACGAAAAAGTACGTAGGTTGCTCTGAAAATAATGCCTCCTATTTATTTTCACGGAAGAACTACAGCAGATACAAGGAGATCAGTAACGCTGTTTGATAAAATGAATTCACAGTTAGAAAACACACTTTTCCAACACAGTCCCCGTTAGCTATGTGTTTTTGCCTCTGATGAACAAGAGTTTGCACGCTGTCTTGTAAACACCTGCACCAGTGGAGCTGACCCACTGCCACAACACACCACCCACTGCCTCACTGTGCTCACATCCACTCCCCAGAAACATTCAGCAAGTGCCAATCAATATCAGTGGGTGCCATTTTTTCCACCTGGAAGAATTCAGTTCCACACCTTAATACACACTTCCTCATTAGACACCATTCTGCCTGCCCCTCTTCTGCCACCTGGCTCAAAGCAACATAATGTAATACAATACAGGAGGGAAGGATCAACCTCTACACTGCCATCCCATCAGCATCTGCCTAAGACATCATGGGCATAATAATACATACATAATAAGACATAATAAGCTTTGATTTATTATTCTGCATTACTTTCGGAGCAGCCTTTGTACACTGCAATTCCTGTTTGTATATTACCAAGCAGAGGAAGGACCTACAACTATAATGTATGCACAATCTTAGTAAGCACAAATATAATGAATTACGTTGACTTGTGCTGAAGTGCTGGCCTACACAAAATGCCTCTATTATTACAGCTTAAAGCACATATGTAGGTGGTAGTAAAGGGGATTGAGAGTTTCATTCTCCTTGGCCATATACTCTGATCTCTCTTAAAAAAAAAAAAAAAAAGGAAACAAAAAAAAAAAAACAACACACAAAACAACAAAACAAAACTCAGCAGCAAGGAACTGGAACGACAAGAGTACATTGGGATGAATGCCTCTGCATCATCCCATGCACCCATCACATTCGGAACAATTCATGATGCAAAGAATCTGTGACAGGAGCACACTTTCTGCACTAAAAATACAACCTGTATGACTTATTTGCAATGCTCATAAACAATACAACACACACAACGAGTACATCTGTATCACAAGTGTTCAATCTTTAAACTGCAGAGCACCTTTAGCTAATTCTTTAGTGTTCATATCCTCCTCCACCAGTCAACCAGGGATCAGTGATGCCAAGGACATTCTTTCAGCCACAAATGCAAGACCACCTCCAAGCACTTTATAGAATTTTTCTTTATGAAGCTCTTTGAACGTACAGTTAAGGATTTCTGCACTAAGTGGATATGTGGGAGCACTTTAAAATCTGGTGCAAAGCCTGTGTTCTGAAATGGTACTGAAGGACAGCTAGAATGGGTACTTCGGTCAACAACAGCTCCCTTTTGGGTACTCTGTTCCTCTGGATACTGGACATGTTCAAAGCTTTTGTTTATATATATGAGGCCAGAAGATGTGAACACTAGAATTGTCCCTTATTTTAATGGAAATATAACAAGCCTCAGAAGGCACCTCTTTGTATCACAGGCTCTATTTTTGCTAGGATATCTTTTTTTATTCCCATTTGTAAAATGAATTACATAGACTGAGATTTATTAAGTTTTCTTCAGAAGAATAAGTCTCTCTGCTTCCAAACTTGTCTCACCTTAACTCCATTTCTCTCAAAATCTCTCTTGGTATAATTCAACTATAATCCCAATGTGGAGCCATTATCATTAGGAATATTTTATTCCTATTAATATTCCTAGGAATATTAATTAGGAAATTAGGAATATTGCTTCCTATTTTTTTCTTTACTCTCAATTTGCTCTGACAACAAATTCTGTCATGCTTCTTTTTTCTTAAAGTCAAGGTGAATGAAAGGAAAGATGCTATGGCTACAGTACCAGCTTAATGGAAAATGCATACTATTCGCAGGACTGGATTGAATTCTTACTGGTTTCAGCAATAAAATTACCAGTCGTAAAGCCCAGGCTCAGGCATGGAAACGTTCTGAAGTTTCAGCATTGGTGTGCTATACCATTCATGTTACATTAAAAAAAAAAAAAACAAAAAAACCAGCACCACAACCCTCCACTGTAAATGCTACATATGAATTGCTTGCCTACAGAGAGTAGGTAGGAGTCTGGCACTGCTGCCAAAGAAATGTCAGCAAATGAAAACTAAGTGCCTAAATTTTGTGTTGGAGAGCCATAACCCTAATTATGGCACGTAAGCTATAGCTTTTATGTGATAAACAGCCAGCAATCAGTAACTGAAGGTTAACCATTTCAATTTGAGAACAAAGCACATGAAATATTTACATGTCAGGTCCAGTGCAGTGGCCCTTTAAAATTAAAATATATCAAGCTGAATTCAAGTTTGCACACATAGCTGGTGTCATAATTCAGTTAAGAATGCTCAGATATTCAAGAACATAATCTCACACCCTTTCCATTTCATTCCATAAAATCTTCCATAACATGTAAAAGAATAACCAAAAGAAAAAGACGACGTCTTTGATTTTTTTTAGGTTATTGCATGGGGATAACCAATGCTAAGCATTTCTATCAATCAATGACTTCAAAGACTCACTGCAGACAACTAAGTAAAGAAATGCTTAAATGTCCCAAAGGATTTTTTTTCTTTCCTTCTCACTGTAATAGAACTCAAAATAATGCAAATACGTACCTAAATTCCAGTATCAAATTTATCAATTGCTGACCTTTAAAAAAAAAGCAACAACCAACAACAGGCATTAAAGCCCATGCTTTAATGGTAAATTCATAACTGACATCAGAACTGCATTTTCTTTACTTCATCTGCACAAAACACTGCATCGCCAGCCCAGCTTCCAGAGCTGCAGGTGGGAACCGCTGAGCTCAGCTGGGGAATCTCCCCTCAGACCACAGGGAGACAGAGCACAGCATCACACAGCCACGCAGGGCATTTGTGTCTGGATTTCAGTGACTTCAAATAAGAGGCAGAGGTAACAGTTGCAGACACTGCTGTGAACACAGCTAACAACTCGTAGGCACACGAAGTCCCCTCCACCAGGCACTAACGTGCTAAGTTGTGCACCAACTTTGTCCTTGAATGAAGAACACGAAAACATAATGCATGTAACAAAGTCCACCTCTGCTTTTTTTTTTCTTTTCTTTTCTTTTTTTTTTTTTTCAAAAGAGATTTTACTTAAAAGTACAAATAACCTTCAGAGGATTTCCATATTTGAAGTACAGCCAAAAATGATACAGTAGGAAACAGCTGTAACACAGCCTGTTAGATGTATTCATTTGTTTCCCAAGCATCATTCCAGTGGCACAAATGATATTTCCCACATGCCTTCTCTACACAAAAATGATGATGGAAGCTTCATAAATTACTGATGCATTGCTTAGACATACTTCATAAAATTAATGAATTCTTCATGAAGAAATGGAATGAAGTGAAAGCTTTCAGTAGAGACCGTATGTAGGTCTTCCTTGGGTAGCTGCTGAAAATAAAAGCCCCTTTAGAATGGAGATTAAGATGGACCAGCTCCACAGTTCGACAGTGTTAGACAGCACTCACAGTAAAGAAATAAGAAACGACTTCATTATTTTTCAGTATTCTGAAAAGATGTATGCAAAGACTGAAAAATTACAGAGTAAGAACAGAAAAGAAAGAGGAAAATCCAGATTGCAATGGATAAAGGTAGGACTTGGTGGCGAAAGCTGCTGTGCAATAGCAGATTGCTGTGAATAAGCAGTATCTAGGAAAAGCAGGCCTCTGCCTTCTATAATCTTTCTTGGAAAAATGTCAGTAGAGAAAGTAACCAGCTTTACAGTATATTCATTAATGTGTTGCTCATTTGGTGACAGCCTCAAGTTCTCACTTGGGTTACAAAAAAGCCACAAGGACTGTAAAACATACACTGACACGTGCTCTGATCCATTCCCATTGAACGTACAGTTTTTCAGCCTAGAAAACTCAGCAAAGCAGCACAAGAAAATGAACTCAGACAGACATACCAAACATATCATAAAATGTTTTCAAGTTACTTATTGAAACACCACTCTTCCTTCTCTGTGCAGATGCTAGAAGTTCTCTGTGGATGTAAGAAGTTCACATTTTCTTTTACTCTCAGAAGTGTTTCCTAGTTTGTATTTTCACCTAAATACACAGAGGTAAATACATTTACATTTAGGTAAATACATTTACCTACATGTAAACCTGCTGCTCAGCTAACCCTGCACAGCTAATACACACCAAGAAACCAAAATGCTTTTCTGGAATGGGTGTAGAAACAATTCGTCCTTTTCAAATAGCACTCATATAATATTTTTTTTCATATTGCTGGAAGAATAAGAACACAATGCTAGTCCAAGTAATTATATCCAAATAACCAAGAAGAAATCATGAAAGCTGATATTCTTCAGCTCTCAACTGTGCTGAAGACTGCGATTTCGACGATGCCATTCAGGACAACTACAGACCAGCGTGCACAGGTACATTTTTACCTAGAAAACTGTGGGGCTGGGAGAGCTGAAAGATGACAGAGTCAGGATAAGACAGAGATACTGAGCTCTGATGCAGTAAGGTGAAAGGCATGCACATACCTTTCAGAGCACACAGTTGCCTATACAGGGACAGTGGAAAAGCGTGAGTAAAATGTATGCTTAATTTATTTGGCTAGATTTGAAGCCTGACTATTAAAGCACCTCAAAATCATACTGCAAACAAGATTTGTATATGATTTCAGTCAGTGGAGCTAAATCTGAGTAAGAATGCAAAGATTTTCAAGGCAAGGGCCTGATACATTTTATTTTTCAGTCTTTTCCTCGCTGCTTATACTAGCATGAACCAGAAAATGCTTAAAATTCAAAGAAAAACATGGTGCATTGTTTACGAAAAGTGTTTTCATATACATATTGCAATCATTTGTGCAGCAACTGGCTTACATCAGTGCCTGGCTCTATTATTTTTCCTTGTTCCAATTGCTGTCATCACTCAAGCAATGACACAAATGGGCCTTACGCTTCAAAGATGAGATTCTTTCTCAGGTTCCTTGGATGTACAACTGCAATATTGAGCTGTTTATGGCTACTAGATGCTAGAAATTCCTCTGTCATTTCCAGAAGTCTATTCTTTTAAAACTACATATCCAGCTCTGACTTAAAAAAGAGAAAGATGCACATAGCAGAATTTAATTTCTTAAAACTTGATGAAGGTAGTAGAGACTACTTAGAATATGAGGGAAATCACATTTGTAAATCTGCCAAGAAGCTTTGGATAAATGAGTCTTTGAAAAGACTACTGAAATAGAAATACTTCAGATGATACGATTGAGGAATGAATCCACTGAGAAAGCAGAGCTGTTTATTATTTAAAATGTATATATTTTAAAGTTTGAAGACTGGAAAAAAAAACAAAAAACATTAAGACCAACACTTCTGATAAACAACCAAATTCTTTTGATTTACAGAAGTATTTGGAGTTCATTATTTCTAAGCTACTTACTTGCTTCACATGTAAATGGATCGAGCCAATACAAATAAAAACAATTTGTGGAACGTATGCTTGGCATCTTGAAAGTATTCAGAACAGTAAAAATTACATTTTTAAAATTATTGTTGGTGGGCTAAAAATAGAGAAGCTTCTCCCAACTTCTTTGGATCAGTATTCTGAGCTGACACAAAGACCAAGGTTAAGAAGTGGTCATCACATCATAATGAGGTCCTTTCTTAGGGAGGAACTTCACATGAACTGAGCACAGCCACATATTATCAACATTCTTCTCTAACAAAAAGACATTGGGAGTTCACATGCCTTCACAACCATCACAAAGACTTGTACCGGGTGGAACATGAGCAGCAATTAGCTGAAGAAGACTGAAAATGGATCTAATGAAGAAATCAGCTGATTTTCTGCTGTGAGTGAGCTTCATGGATATCAAGCTTAATGAAAAACACTGATGTGGAAGTTTGCTGTCAGCACAATCATAAGTCTGAGAGAAAGAGGAGTCACCTCTGTGTAGCACTGGTAACAAGGCTTAGCCAGCTTTCTCTTTCTGTTCAAACAAAATCCCATACTGCATTTATGAAGCCACTATATAGTGCATACAGAGCAGGCAACATCTATCCACAGTGTAATCTCATACAAACAAGGACATCACGGTACTTCTCAAACAATGCACACTACAAAAAATCAGCCCCACAGCCCTTACAGTGAAACTACCCGAACCCTGGAAGAGTCTGGACAGTGACAATTTCCTCAGCCACCTTACATCAGTGAAAGACATTTCAACAGAGCAAGAGATTATACTTTCACAGACTGTGAGGATTAACAGTCTGCTTCATCACTTTGTCACACAGTAGGAGCTCTGTAGATTTCCTAATAGCCATGTGTCCTGAGTACTTACAGAGCTGCACATCTTTTCAGATGCATGATATTACCCTACAGCCACCCAGGGAACCTGTTCAGTAATGGTTTACAGCATACTAATACAACTGGGTCTAAGTTGTCAGGATACGTGTCTGAGCTTCATGCACAGATACACACATAAAGAGCTCATGTTGACCAATGAGAAGTTTAGAGAGTCAAAAATGTCAGTGGGAGCCATTTTTGCTGGAATTTTCAATTCAATTCCACACCTTTGCTCCATATGCTCTTCCATGTCAGACGCCATCCTGTCAGAGTGCCCCTCTGCTGCCCTCTGTCACATAGCAACAAACTGTAATGGAATACTGGTGGGAAGGGACTCTGCTGCCATCCACCACCATCAGCCTCTGATGTTGTGGTCCAACATCATGAAGTAGGAGGCATAACGTTCAGAGCAGCCCTCACAATTTAACTGAGCTGCAATTTACACTCATAAACAATCATAAAGTAATGAGATTTCAATTGCAGAACTGTGGCAAAACGTTCAATTTATAGAGATAATTAAAATAACCACCTCACTGTGCTTCCTTTGTTCTTGGAACTGTAATGGAGGTTGTAGATAGTGGAACATTCTCACCAGTGATCTTCTCATGGCATTAGAAAGGTTGTCAGTAACAGTTTCTCTCCTTGAGAGACTTGCTGTGTACTAATACTTTTTTAGCAGTATTAATAATTAAGAAGTGATTTTAAATGTAAAAAAACATACATCTTCTGACTGAACAATTAAACAGGTGCAAACCCAAATTCGTACAAATTTAACTTGGCATTCATTATTTTACTTAATTTAGAATCAAGAGCATGTATGATTTTCAAAATGCCAATTAGAAAGGTGAAAATAAAATCTGAAAATGGTTTCAAATAATAACACCTTGCACAGTTTTGGAAATAACTTCAGTCAATTAGTTTTTCCTCCTCAAAATAAACAAGAATTCAATGAGACACAATCAATAAACTGGCAGTTTTAAGAGCAAATCATCTTTTTGCATTCAAATATAAACACTTATCCCAATACTGAACTAGGCACTGTCAAAATCCCTTGTATTAAAGAGAATACTTGTCTGTTAGGTGAAGCAATTTTATGTCAGGAAATGAGTAACTTGACTGTGGGGTTTTATGTGTTGTTTGCTTTTAAACTACATTAATCCTTACCAAAATAATTCAAATTGGAAAACAGCTTTATTAGGAAATTACAGGAAGTTGGTTAGAGCTTCTTAGAACCATTGGTCACAGAACCCATCAGTCTCACTTGCCTTCATGCAATCAGTACTTTCTGTGAGAGGAACCTGGACAGAGGACCCCTGTTTAATTCAGTGGGATTGAAAAAGACTTTTCAACATAAAAACACTGCATAATTTAATCAACATAATCAGCTCAAGACTAGAGCTTTTCTGCTTTCAATATCAAAGAAGTACTGGTGCCACCAGTTGCTTCAACTGCTATTCATGTTCACGAGGGTATTTTCTTAAGACCAAGTTGCACTCATAGCCTACGCACTACTAAATAATGTACAAAGGAATTTAAAAGAGAAGGCAAATAACCATCTGTTGCCTCATCTTCGCTAAGTGATACTGTCACTTCAGAAAAACACCCAACACGCACGAAATGAAATAGAAGAGCAGCATAACATGCAGCCTCTGGTAGCTCCCTGCACCAGGATGTCCGTAACGGCAGTCAAGGAGTCAGACTGCGACTGGGGGACAGGCAGACATGAGAGGAAGAAAAGCGTGACACAGTGACCAGCCTCCATGCTCCTCTCTGACAAAAGGACAAAGGTTTACTTAGGAGGGAAATGGCCACGAAGAGTCAAAGGAGAGAAACCCTGAGAAGTAGCAGCATTAATAGGACGAGGCAGGGCTAGAAGGAAGCTAAGATAATGAGGGCAGGAGAGGAGCCAGCTGGAACTGACAGTCAATTAGCTGCAGGGCAGAAAGAGACCCGTCAAACTCTCAGAAATAGTCCTTTGATGGCAAAAACGCCCTATTTTGCCTACCTTTTCAGCTACTCCAAACAGCAGGGTCTCTGACTGGCTTCCTCATGCAGCACAAAAAATGGAAGCAGGAAGGCATCGCATCAACCACAGTCATCCTTCACTACAGGGAGAATAATTGCACACTAAGATTAACATCTCCTGATTGTTCACTTCCAAATGAGGGAAAGCAGCACCTCACAAATGAGACTGCTCCTTGCTCTTCTCTTTTCCCTCGTGCACACAGACCTCCTTGATGTGACCTCTGGTGCAAGGAACTCAGGGAGAAAAGGGAGCTCCTTATACCTCCCATTTCCCAGTGCTCTTGGCTGCTCCTCACACACCACACACCCTCAGACCCTTCTGTATAAACAGTCAATGACAGCCTCTCCAAATGGCTGGAGCAGCCCATTCCTTATACAGCTCAGAGAGGTCCCCCAGGGATAATACTGTCAGGGAGGGGACATGGCCAGCACCACACGTCCCAGGGGGCAGACAGGGTCTAGGCACAGGACTTCTTCACCTCTCTTCAACTTCGCAAAAACAATGCACCCAGTTCAACAGAAATCCAGAAAACAGTTTATAAGTCAGAGCTGGGAAGACTAAAGATCAACCTAAACCATAATCCCCACTATTCTTAGCAGACCAGACCAAACTGAGCCTTTTCTGCCAAGCAGCTGATGCCTCCTCCACTCAGAAGTGTACCCTATGCCATCTCCACGCTCAGGAGCGGGCATTAACCCAAGTCTATCTGTATGCCTTCCCCAACCCTTGGTCAAGCAGGAGATGAGAAAAACAACAGATTACTTTCTCCTCTCAGTTTTTCAGCCTTCGTATCAGGAGCTTATAAGAGTTTCCAGTGGAAACGATGGGGAAAATAGCAAGTAAAACAGTCTGGCAAGGAGACTAAACATGCTTAAAAACTCTTCTCCATTTTCTGACTTGCTTAGGATTTCCCCGCCTGGCCATAGCCTCTTCTATTGCTACATGGCTTTGGTTATTGGTGAAACTCCAAGCAAATGAAGAAAGAAGAAAGAGGAATTCACATAAACAAACTAGGCAATGGGGAATAGACAACCCAAACCAGAAACTGCGCTTTATTGTCCCCCATCTTTGTCTAAGTTCATTATTTCTATAATTCCATGCTGTATTCAAGTCCTTGATCACTTCGTTTCACTGTCAGGTTAAAAAGACATTTTCTCCCCACACATGATTTTTGTACTATGGTTTTAAGTTAAGCTTCACATCCAGGGACAAAAAGGAAAAATCAGTGTTGTGCAGCATTTAGATTTCGCATATCTAAGTAGCCATGATGAATTAATCGTAGCAACAACAAACTGTAGGAAGAAATTCAAGAAATACATTACACTTTCTAGTCCTAGAGTGAAGCAGAATAAACCCCTGAAGTTATACTGTACAATTACTGTAACATTGTTTTGGCTCTGCACAGTCAGTTAAATAAGATTAATTTAGCAACCTTTAAATATCAATAAGTAATAAACATCTTCACGTATAGGCCACGCTTGTTCATTCATGTGCTCTGGACTGTGCTCAAAAATGATTTCTTCAATTAGCTAGAGATGGTGTCTAACGAAGGACCTACTTCTCATTAAGGATTATTTAATCACATGCAGAGCTTGGAAGGCATTTTCATCAGCCATTTTCGTGGTCTTGATTAATTCAAGAGATGCTCAGAATGTTTTTAAAATGTATTTTCACTCTGTAATAATCCCAAAGAGTTTGCTCTTCCCAGTCCATTTTTCTCACCATCAAACACAGAAACGTCAAAGGTTGCTAGAGACGTGCCAACAGACCCTCACCTTTACTCTGAAGCCAGAAAGAGGAAAAGGGAAAAAATAACTGGTCCTTATACAACTACAGAAGAAAAGCAAGATACAATCCCAGTGCACAATTCCACTCTGCCTTACAAGAGCCATCTTTTCCTCCTAAATTTGTGAACCTCTAGCAGTATTATACTTCATCAGCATTTTGCAACTTAAATCAACAACTTCTAAAAACTAGCAGCAATACTTCTGGATTTACTTGCAACTCATTATTACCTAGGTTTCCACCTAAGAAAGATTGCATTATTGCACATCAGCTGATGTTTTTTCAATCATCTGTCCAGAAATCCACTTAGGAATTACAAAACGGGAAGGTCTTGCAAATACTACATTCAGTTTAGACAACGTAGACAATGGAAGAAGTGTTGATGCAAAATAAATAGTCAACATATCAACAAGAAATTCATCTCTTAAAAAATGAGAAGCAGAAATCATATCAGAAAAAAAATATGACAGACAGCTATGGTTGTGAGCAACACACAAATCTTATTTATTCTTCTCTTTCTTTGTGAACTGGTATTTTATGCATCCAACTACTTGAGAGTTGATTACAAAGGCAGCACTGAGGTCAAGGATTTTCTTACAACTATTCCTGTTTTAATTCCCACAGGAAACACAGAAATAGGTCGCAGCAGCTTGCACACAGCACTGTCTTGCTAATTTACTGGATTCTATTAGAAACATACTAAATTTGCCCGGAGTAGGCTACTGACACTTTCATACACACAAATAATTGCTTTTAAAGAAAGTATTACTTCATCAGTACTAAGTTATGGAACTTTAAGTAATTCAGGGAAAGCTCTTTGGAGAAGTCTACCACAAGGCAGGGTTTCCCATTCTTTTAAATAAAGACAGCTGAAAAGGAAAAGATCGCACTCCAAGTGTTCCTCTTCCCTCTCCTATTATTTCCATACAGCATCATGAATACTGAATGAGCTTTAGCAACTATAGAGAGACTGACAAACAGCATTGCTTTGGGTGAGATAAATCCTTCCTTGAATTGCCTCATAATCACATTCCTTCTCTCCTTATCTCCTCGCTCTGTTCTACGTCTATTCAAACCACTGTTTTCTCTGTCAGTCTCCTAAATCCTTTGCCTTTCTCAATGCACGTTCTCCACTTTCACTTTACTCCCATTACCACTTCTGCCTGCCCATATTTTAGCTTTATTTCTTATGTTGGAAAGCATGTTAGAGCACATAAGGAAAGAGCAGCTGATAGGAACAAATACTAGAAATCAGTACACCGTTCCCAGTGCTCCATTTCCAGCAGACTGATCATACACACATTTCAGATCTTTGACGTGAGACATTAACGTAAATTCACCAACATCAGTGACTTTCTAGGTTTCACGCTTCCTATGACAGCTATGCCATTAACAATAGCACATTTTCTGTGACATTTTTGCCTGAATCATTTTACCATGAACTGATAACAACAGAAAACAAATTATATGGTCTATACACCTTAAGTGATTTGTAATGGATTCATTTCACACCAAGATGTGGTAAGTAACACCAACCAGCACGCTAAGTCAGCGCTGCAGTTTGTGATTAAATGTGAACAATAAATGCAGAAAAAAGATATCCACGAAACCTGATTCCCCCAGTGCTCGTCAATGACAGCCCACACAGCTCAGTGCCCGTACGTCCCAGAGCACCAAGAACCCAAGGACGTTTAGCTACAGAGGCATGGCTGTGCCTGCTGCTGCGGGCTGAACAGATCATTAGCTGAGAACAACCCCAATTCCAGACTGCTTAATTTTTCGATCCTAACACTGCAATAGTCTTATGGCAGCTCCTGCACTTAGTATGAGACAATTTGATTTTGTAAAGCTCTGTATCCCAGGGGAAGTCAAAGCACTCACAGCACTTTTCAGACAGATAGCGCAAGCCAGACTTGGGGTAGGAACTGATCAAAATATCGTATTCATCTAAGGTGCAGAAAGAATTTGGATCAAGAGTGCTACTGAGTATTTCATTGGCGAGCACATGATGCTGTACCTCAATGGGGATGTATCAGCTGTTAATGCCCTTATTTCATTCCTAACACTCTATGGAAAACAAAAAAGAACAAAAAAATGGGGGTGAGGGGCTTGCCTATTACTACTGTCAGATGAAATATATTCGCAATCATAGGGAAACCAACAGTTCTTAGGGATATGACCGATAACTCTACTCAAAAAATCCTCCTCCTGATAGGAAGAAGGGAGAGCACTGGTTACATAACTTTTTTTACATAACCTTCAAATTGCCAAGGAAAACAAGCAACTAAAACAAACAAGAAACTACAAAGTTTCAGTTTTAAAGATCCCAGGCATTTTCTATTATACTGACCAGTGTTTCTGCCAGTTGGCTAGCTTTCATTTGTTTTTGAAAATGCATTGCTTGAAGAAGCGAGCAAAATCTAATCCTGGTATTATGTTTCTTATTAAAATCCCAGATGGTTCTACAACTGTGGATTACTGCGATTTTGAGAAGTACAGCTATGTGGTAGAAGAAGCTTCACGAACTTCTCAGCAGACAAATCCCTACTTCAAGATATTATGCTAACTCCTGCTCAAGAAATCTTATCACAGTGAACCCTCTTTTATTAGAAACTTTATGATTATCAACCCAGCACAGTTTAAACTCTGAGTATTTTTCTCTCATAAATATATTAGCTATGTTTTCCTGCAGCAGACTGCATGGGCTCAGCTGGCTCTTAACTTCAAATCCTACTCATAACAGTTATATTGGCAATAATACAAATTACACATAATTGGATTTTACTTTTTTTTTTTTAATTTATTTTAAACTATTGGCCTCCAAACCCCCCTCCTCCCTCCCCACAGCAAAGAAAAAATAGAAACTTTTTCATAATTAACAACTTCCATTTTTTACTTTTTTTTTGTTCTGATTCCAATTTAAATATACTATATAGCAAGTTAATTAACCATCTGAAAACTTCTAGTACACTGAAAAGGTACATATTTGGGTTCAGTCTGTTTTACAACCTTCATTATTCTTGAGAACATATTATGAGAAGATGATGCACTGATTATGTAATTATATTATGTCACTTTGAATATATAGATTTTGCCAACAAATGTTTTTTAATGCAGACAATTACTGCACAAAATTTCTAAGGCACTGGAAAAGGCATTATCTTAACATTCATTTTAATCAAGATAAAAGGTTAAAATTTCAGCTTTTCTGCACAGATTAAAAATACAAATGAAGATATTTCTCACTGAAATGTTTTACAAAAGAATATTTACTTTGAATAATCATGATTATTTATCATGTAATACCCATTCATCCATTTGTGAATTAAGCTATATTATAAAATATAAAGATCAACTCGGAATAAAATGCACTTTCCACTTTTGAATGAGTTCCGTGACTTAGCTAGTCAAGAGTGTTCATATCCTAACAACATCACATTTCTGCCTATTTAACAAAATACTGAGTCATCAAATCTGTTGTAAACAGTTCTAATTTTATCTAGCTTTACAGTCTACTTAAAGGGCTATAAAAAGATTAGGAAATGTCCTAGTTGCAAAAAGCAGAAACGATATTCTGCATGCAGTCGTAGGAAGGAAAGCTGCCTCCTATGGCTAATGCTAACCATCAGCAGTGTGCTTTTCTGTTATGGCATCGGGCAGACAGAATCATCAGAGCTGAGTACTTGCGCTGAAGAAAATTTCTGGCCAAGAAAACCCATCATCTGTCTGCAAGGCAACTCATTTTAATTAAGTGAAGAGAACTGGTCTTATCTCTGTCCAAATGCTTTAGATTTTATAAAAGACGTGGACTTGCCTGAAATACAGACCCACATCAAGTGCTGTAACCCAAATGTAACATAACCACCATTCAGGTAACTCAGAGAAATACAAAATAAGAAAAAAGAGAAGAAAAAAAAAAAGTGAAATTAGACTTCTCTTAAAACACAAGGGGAATAAAAGCACAAGGTGCAAAAGGAAATCAGATTCAAGACAAAGAAAATCAATCATTTAAAAATCTAAGTATTAACTACTAAAAGAATCATTTTTAATAGTTTTTTTTTCTTTTTTTTTCCCAAACCCACAATGATGTAGGTACCTCAAGAACGTCAGCATTCTATAAACCGAGGTCATTTCCTTGAGTTCTATACGCTGATTTTTGCTCTGCTCCATTAACGGTATAATTATTTGTGGAAACTAATCATTAACTCCGTGCATTTCTCACAGCAAGAATCACGGTCCATTATTTTAAAGTTTTTTTTTTTAAAAGCTCCCCGTGATTTTTGACATTTCGGAATTAAAAGAGTGAGTGGGAGGGTAATGTGCAGGTGAACAGCTACGCTAACTTTCCTGAGAGCTTTAAACAGCAGCCCCAGCACCACGTATGTGCTCAGCAAGGGGCAGGACTGCTGCGTGGTGCTGCAGGGGGTCCACATGGCAGTCCCACACACTTGGAAGAACAAACTCAAACACCTGAACTGCCCAACGGCAATCAAAATTAAAGACACATCTTTAAAGAAACTCAAAATTCTTTACATGAAAGAAAAACCTGCCAAGTGCTCAGCAATGAAAGGCATCCACAGTCTTCTATCTGCCTCTATAATCGTGGGGAATCCCCTTTGTGCTCCTCATCCTTTCGCTGCAGACGGATGAAATACATGCAGATTTCAGCAAGCCTCGGGGCCTCTGAACATCCTCTTAACACAGATGACAGAGTGAGGGACCAAGGAACCAAAGGAAAGTCTCAGGGGCAACACAGGAAGTAGGATTTTATAAAAAACGTAACTTAGAAAAAGAAAAAAAGATCTACTGATTAATGCAGTACCTCTAAATGAGCACTATTAGCTTAATACACAGTTGATGGAACAGACATTACCATAGCAATTTCCAAAGTTCATTGCATTTGGTCCCTTTGCCATTATTTACATTTAAGAAACTTACAATGGTTCTTGCCAACAAGAAAATGACCAAAAAATATCCTGAAAATACCTCTTTAAGAAGAAAGTAAAGAAAGTGAAAAAATCACCCCTAAGGAAACAAGCATTACATTCATAAGATAACGTAACATCTTCACATTTGAGATGGAGAGTTGCAAACGACAGCATCTGAAAGCAAGGTAATCTTTAATGTGAAGTTACTAACCACAGCTACATACAGCTTCACTGAGACAGGATTCTGAGTTTTACTTTATTTGATAAATCAGCTTGTTTTGACATGTCAAATACAATAGATAATTTCTAATTTACCACGGGAGTGAAAGAACATTTAATGTTTGTTCTGCAAAAACAACAACTACAAGCATGAATCACTTGTTCACAATCACCAACTGCTAAATAGAAGCCTGTTAGATATTTGATAAGAAGTCTGCTAGATATTCGATATGTGATTCTCACATTTGTGTTTGCCAGTCAAAAGCACTTGTTAGAGTTTTTCTGTCTTCATTTGTATGTGTAATTTATTCAACAGACAAGTAGGTGATAAATTATCCATAAACTTAATTTTAGCAGCAGTGTACAGAAAGATTTTGTAGATTGCCTGCAGGTGATTTGCTGTGGGGAGTTTCCATATATCTAGCACAGTACCTCACACGCTGCTGACACATTTCCTTGATGAAAAGCACCAGCAACAAACAGTCAAAATGCAGGGGCAACACGAACTCATGAGAGTAACCTGTTTGTACCAGCCTGGTCTATATATCTGAGCATAGGAAAGGGCTAAATATGAGACTTCATAAAATGGGTGCAGCACCACATCACCTGCAGGTAACTGCCTAACTTCTTCCTTTGAATGCCCCCATCAGAGAATTGTATGGTCTATCTGTGAGCAGAACTGGACAAAGTCTTGCTGATAACTACTATGAGAACCACAGTATGTGCACTGCACAAAACAAGAACTAAAGGATAGCTTCTAGTGCTTCCTACCTGACATCCTTGACCAGGCTCTGGGCAGCCTGCTCTGGTGGTTGGCAACTCTGCACATGGCAACTGAAACTAGATGATCTTTGAGGCCCTTTCCAACCCAGGCCATTCTATGGTTCTGATCCCACAGATGGAACCACCCCGGCCCACTGACTTCAGCAGGAGCTCCCCAACCTCCTGACAGCACTCAGACATGCCTAAAGCACACCCTCTCTTCCCATCATCCTACCTACAAAAGGAAGTAGCTCACAGTCAGCTGCTGCTCTTGAATCCCTGATCACAAAGAAGGTTTTCAGCTTGTCACTTGTATCTGGGTAAAGGTAATGCTCCTGGGGAGTTACCGTAAACTCCTGAATAGTTCCAAAAAGGCTAAACTCCATGATGAGTTTTATTGTAGCTCGTGATTTGCATCACCCAGACAGTTTTTTCACTCAGAATTAAAAAAAGACACCATATATTGTGAAATCTAAGAAAAAAAAAATAAGTTCCCTTCAAGAGCTAGGATAATTCAAAGCAATTGCTTGCTTGCCACCCAAAAATGTGGTATTCAATTCTACGTACATTTAATACAATTGTTCCCATACTTAGAATCATATGGATTCCCACTGACTACAGAAACTACATTCTAAACTTTGATTTATAGACTCTTTCCTACCAGGGTGAATGATACTCATCTTATGAACATAAATATCCATTTCAAATGGTGCACTTCAGATCATTAACTTCATAAATAATTTCTCTGCCTATAGCACTGATAGGTATAATTGAATAGCTCTAATACATTAGCCTTATAAAGCCAGGGCCTTTCATTATGAGATATATGAAGGACTGGTATAGTAAGAGAAATGGACCTCCTGCACAGCTGGTAAAAACTTCAATTTACTGAGAAGAAACATTCTTTCTCAAAGTTTGACATTTGGCTGCTGGAGCTTAGATTTCATTCACTGACTTCAATTTACAGAGACAAAGGAAATAGATCACAATTAAAAACGTAATTTAATCAAACATTTTAAATAAATTCTCCATTTATCTTTTAATGATTTCATGCTTCTATTCCTACCTGATACCCAGCAGAGCACGAGTTGCACGCTGTGAAGGAGGCTTGCCTGGCACTACACTGACACTGCGAGTGAGACATACTGGGCACTTCCACGAATGAAGGGTACAGCTGCCCCACCAGGCTGCCTGGAACCATTCATCACCAACGGCCGCCTTCAGGTACTGGGGCATCTTCCAGGAATTAAGTTTGAAGCCTTTAGTTTTTCTTTTACAGATTGCTGCATTCACGGATGACAACTGAAGAAAAATAACACTCAGAAAACCTCGTACATGGAAACACACTGTTCCTAGAAGGCTGAGACATTTGTTAATTGTGAGGAACTCCTTCACTCATAAAAGCAAACGGTTCCATGTCATTTCAACAAGTGAATACCTGGGAACTATGGCATGAATTAGCCTTAATTTATCTGCACTACTGCCTGCATGCGTTATGAAAAGTATGTGTGTGTATATAAACAGAGGAGAAATTAACTTCTGCCTAAGGCTACCACCACATGTCAATTAAGCTGCCAGACTTTCAGGGGTTGGTATTCTGTCTCTGCCTGGGGGAAGCTTTGCATTCAATTTATTGTTGAATAAGACAACCAGTTTGGCAGTGAAAACAGATTAAGAAATTACACACTATTTTTTTTAAAGGGTGAACATAACTTACAGAAAACCAAATTTAAGGAAGCTTTCTTACTATTTTATAACTGTTTTTCAGTGCATAAAGCGAGACAGGGAAAAAAGCAGCAGCTGTCTGTAAGCAGGATCTAAGATAAGCAATAGAAGTTAAAAACACACTTCTGTTTTTGTTTTATTATTTTTGCTGTTTTATTAACATATAAATATCAGTGGGAGAAGCTGCTGCCATGCTCAGCCAGAGGATATAAAGCACAGTTGTATTCTACAAAAGATACTAATTCACTGACTGTTAGAAGCACTTTGTTCTTTCCATAAAACAAACACATAAATTATCTCTGAGTCTGTCTTTGCAAAGAAATACTGCTTAGTTCTGTCTTAATATTGCCATGCCCATAGAGACACTGAAATTATTAGGTTACAACTGGTATCCCAATACAATTCAAACACCCATTTAAGCCCCAATTAATTCAGTACACTAAAATTCACAAGATGCTATTGTAGTTAGAAACAGTAGCATGTTCAAGCTCACCCCACTGTTCAAGCTCATCCCACATAATGCCCCTGTTGCTTACATCCATACAGTCATGAGATTGGAAAAGGGTCCTCCCCATATCCTGCAACTCTCAGTAACAACATAAGGTTTCCTTGCCAGGTTCTCTGTAAGCTCTTGATCAGATGGGGAGCTCTTATTTCACCTGGCCTATTTGAGACATTGATTCTGCTGAGAAAGACCTAGTTTGTTTACTCACATCATTATATAGATGAGTAAACTTTTCCTCTAGGGTGTTGTCCTGCTTTGTGCTGGGACAGAATTTATTTTCCTCACAGCGTCTGGTGTGATGCTATGCTTTGGATTTAGGAGGAAAACAATGTTGATAATACAGCAATTGTTTTAGTTGTTGCTGAGCAGCGTTGCAGAGAGCCAAGGACATTTCAGCTTCTCACACTGCCTTACCAGTGAAGGGGCTGAAGGACACAAGGAGATGGGAAGGGACAGAACCAAGGGCTGACCCAAACTGGCCAAGGTGATTTTCTATATGACATTATGCAAAGAAACAAAAGAATTGAGGGGAGTTGGCCAGGAGGCAGAACTGCTTGGGGACTGACAGGGTGTCAGCCAGCAGGTGATGATCAAATGCTCGTGTGTCATTTGTTATGTGTCTATATGTATATGCACAGACACATATGCATTATTATCATTACTAATATTTCTCTCTTCCCTTTCTGACTTCGAAAACGGTTTTTATCTCAACCCATGTGTTCATTCTTCCTCCTGGTTCTTTTCCCCATGGCACTGGAGGATGGAGAGAGCAAAGAACCACGTGGTGCTGAGCTGCTGCTGGGCCAAACAGCACCAGGGCTAAACAGAACCACCCAAGTAGGATCTCCACGTGCAGACAAATGTATGCAGAAAGTCTGCACTCACACCAGAGTGTTTTCACTCAGCTATGCTTTTCCAGAATCCATAAAGGTTATTGGCATGCTCAGCACTGATATTCACCGTTTGGTACCAAGGTTCTTTCACTTACAACTGAATAATTTGCAAAAAGTTACCAGATTACCAGCACAGAACATATCAGAAATGAAAAGGCCCAAGAGAGTGCTAACAAACAAGAAATTCCCCACAGATGGAACGTGCACTCTTTCATTTTCTCCTCGGGAGTATTCTTCACCATTTAGATTCGTCCCACATTTAGTTGTGCAGCAAAAATATCTTTTGCTCTTTTTCCTCAAGCCATCATTTAGTAAAGCATGGAAAAAGGATTGAAGCCAAAGAAGAAAAAGTACTAAAAATAGTTCTCAGGGACTACTCTACTTTCCTTCAGACTATTTTCATAATGCTTGTCATGGCTTTACTAACTGTTGTTTTCTTTTAACAGAGGATTCCATGTCCCCAGAATGCTAAGGGCCCTACACCTCAACAGGAGGTTTCTCCCTGCTCCCATTTCCCCCTATTATATTCTTGCAGCCCCCTCCCCTTAATGCCTTTTCTAGAGGAAAACAGGGCTTAATTAATTACAGAGTAGCTCAAAGCCATGTAAGTAGCAGATAAGCATTACCCCCATGCACAACACGCAGGAAGCTCAGCAGCCCAGGGTCACCTCCAGGAGCCCCAGCCCACAGCTGGCCACTGGGAGGTTTTCCCTTTATTCTCTCTCCTCTTCCCTTTTTTTTAAAAAAAAAAAATTATTATTATTATTATTATTTTACTACTTTTACTCTTTTACTAGATGTGTGCCATCAGCTGTGGCCCAAAAGAGGAACTCTTGTAGCACGTAAGCGTTGCTTGTCATCCTTCCTGCAATGCCTGGCTCACTCAAAAAAAACCAAAAACCTGCTGACACCATTTTCTTACTATGCAAACTAAGAACGTAACAGGAAACTGAGATATGTTAGCAAATTTGCTAGATAAATATTGCTTTAAGACAAAGGAGCAAATAGCAGTGCAAAACAAAACAGTCAAGTTCACAAAAAAGTCTATCAGGCAGCTGTGCTTGTTACCAATAATTCTACTTTCTGTTGTTTTTCTTTTCCTTAAAATGCAAAATATTCATTCTCATATCACCTTTTTTTTTTTTTGTACCAAGGAACGAGTACACTATTTACCATGGTAGCATCGCTCAAATCTCATTTATTGAATGGACATCATTAGAGCTCAGAAAGGTTATTAGAGCCTCATCTGAACTACGAAAATGTCAAGTCAGGTGGGAATGGAGAATGGTAATATGAAACTTATCCCAGTTACCTTATGGTAATGAGAAGAAACAATGCCGAGTTTTCAACAAAAAACAAAACAGGAAATTGCAACATGAGATGTATTTGTGACCAGAGCCAACAATGTATTCAGTATTATAAATTCCCAACCTCATTAAAATATGTCCATCTTCCCATTCGGTGGTCACTGCTTTTACCTCCCATCCATCAAGTCAGCTTTATCATGCTAGAGGCTGCTGGTTACAACATTAATAAAAAATAGCTGTATTTATAAGCAAGTAAAACCAGCAATAATCCCCTGAAAACAGTGATTTATAATTTCTGTTCTCTCACTAGTAGAATTTACATCATTTCTTTTTTCATAAGCTTTTTTCCCCAGGAGATGCCTCTTAATTTACTTGATGTCATCAGAGAGGTAAGACAAGAGTTGATAAAAAACAAATGCACATTAATTCTACAAATTTAACAAAGTATTGGTCATGTTCAAAATTCTTAGTTTTACCCTTTTTAACACCTCTACTGCTATAAAGTGAAGACAGCACCTCACTGCGACCATCAAGTAGATGCATGTCTATGAAGATGGCCCTTTTAAATCAATTTTGCATGGCAATAAAACATAATGGGATACTGGTGGGCCTCTACTGCCATCCCACCGACATCCACCTTCAACATGCCAGGACCAATGGAAAAACAGGAGGTGTTATTTTGAGAATAGCCATCATAAATTAACTGGGAAAACATTTTTATGCCAAATATACCCCTTCTGTTTCTCAGAAACTTCTTATTAAAATAGAAAGTATACAGAACTCAAGAATGAGTGTTATACATACAGTGCATATAGCCAAAATGCTGCAAAAAAATCCTAATGGAAAAAAAATATACTACCCTACCTTAACAGCCTGCACATGTTGCAAGCTGTGTACACTGAGACTAATATGCACAAAGTTTTCTTTGATGAGACTAGTAAAGACTAGTAAAGTACTCAGTATTTGGTGTGATCTTTTCTTCTTCCAAAATTCTCTTCCACAAAAGATCTTTAGCACCTATTCTGGTAGCAAGCTCACAATACTCAGACAATCAGAAAAGAAGTGCAAAGGGTGACTTCAGAGAAAACCAAGTAACACAGAGGAAAAAGGATCTTCAGTGATCCATGTACATCTTTCCTAAGCTAAGCTTAGGGAAGAAGCCTATCTGCAGTGCTCCCAGTGGTCATCCAGATAAAGCAAACACAAAGTTGAAGATGCGATTGTTGCCCAGAAGAAATTAAGCATTACTAAAAAATAATAATTAAAAGCTCACAGTGTAGACCTTTTTATGAAATGCCTATTAAGAAATATTATCTTGATCTATAATTACATCTGGGCCATATAAAATAAGCAATTAATTTTTATCAATAGAGATTAATACAATTTATATATTTAAGATCCAGGGAACTGATGCATGTGTTTGTAATCTCAGCTCATTTCATTTTGGTGAGGCTGCCTATTACAGGCTTATTAAAGCCTCATTATTTTATTAAGTCCAAATGTCAATCTTGGTTCCAAGTTCAGGCTCTTCCCTCTGCATGTAGTGATTACCAACAGAAGTAATTTCCAACAGCAATGAGTTTGACACTTGCTGACCAATACGGTGCTCACAGCAGCATTTGGAAATGACATTTCGCTAGCCAAAAGGATAAGCTTACTCAGAGTAACTGCAGTATTGGGAATGGGGAGAAAGCAAGACCTTTTAATCATCTGTCTGTACGTACAACTGATAAACAGGCATATATTTTACATGGGAATCTGTCTCAGACGAGCTATCCAGTTTACAGAACCATCTGTCTCACCCGTGAGTGCTACAAGCCACACATCCTACAATGCTGTCATGTTTATTAGAAATGGAGGGCAGAATCCACCCCAGACCAGAAGTCAGCTTTCATGCCATGTAGTAGGCAGCAGCAATTATCTGCTTTCTAACACAAGCTTGACAGATTTCATACTATTTCTCATATTCAGGAAAAATCACCTGATTAAGATTAGTTAAGATTACTCCGTAAGTGGTATTGTGTTGTTGTTTTAGATGAATTAAGTCATTAAATTGTAATTTAAAAGCACAAATAAAAAAAGTGAAAGAAAATGTGACTAAGAAATTCAGAAAGCTTTGACATAGTGGCTTCATAGATACAAATGCTGCAGTGAGAAGGACTACCTAACAGACCTCAGATAATTAGATACATCACTACAAGCCTAAAAAAACATTTAACAGTTAAGCCCAACAGTTATAAAACAGCAAGACCTAATCTAGCACAAAAAGTTTCCACGATTCTGTCTCATGTGTTGTCAGTATATTTCAAATTTAGATACTTGAGTTTAGAAAGCATCACATTTTTCAAAGAGTATTCTCCCACTAGCTGCATCTGATACACATCTAAGAATTGAAGTAAACACATTCAGCAGTCTATCAAATGATTCCTTACAGTCAAATATACACTACGTGTTTGCTGAGTCAGATTGGAGCTCATTTCTCCAGAAGCTGGGCCTCTACACTCGCCCTCTCTTCTGACCCATTTCAAGACTTTTTGTTTCTTTAATTTTCATCTGTTGCAGAAGTTTATTGAGTTCGTGAGGAATACATCTAAAGTCTAAAAGAGCAATTTAAAAATATTTCATTTTAAATGCAGATCAGAAAAATTTTGTTTTAATTTTCAATTTAGAAATCTAACTACCAAACTGATAAAAAACTGCTTATTACTGGGGGAAGGAAAAAAAAAAAAAAAAGGCTTTTTATAGGTCTTACAGGCAAATGAAAGGAAAGGGCCAGTTACTCACATTGTCCAGTATGGTTTTGCTGTGCTATGACCTAAACCAAGGAGGCTGCAGAGTGCTGCTGGACAGGCTGCCTGCCAGCTCCTGGGAACTGCATCTCTCCAGATACCAGCTCCAGCAAAAAGCATCTCCTCTTTGTGACAGGCTTGCATCCCCCAGGGGATGGACAGCCAGCTTTATGACAAACAGATAGCTTGAGTAATTCTGAACACTGCAAATATATCATGAAGTTTTTTATAAGGAACCTTGGGCTTTTTTTTTTTCTAAAAAAAAAAAAAAAGAAAAAAGTCATGAACCACCCCATGTCCTAAACCTAACCCTAAACCACCCCAATATATCAACAGAAGAGAAACTTGATCTATGAATAAAATAAAATAAAAAAGTAGGCTATGTTGACAAATACTGAAGCACATAATATCCAAAGTTAGAAGCTCTTTCAACCAAAGTCTGTGCCATCATTCTCTTGCCTTGACTTACATATCTATTTATTGACTTATTTGCATTTCAAAATGCTATTTTAAGGAATCAATCCTGTAATGTTTGGGGACATCTGTTTTTCTTTGAAACACCGCTTGGAGATGGATGCAAAGGTACAATTCTGGAACTTCATCTCAACAGCCTTTTTGTGAATATCACCCACACCACACCACTCCCTTGGTAGCAAATGGAGTCTGCTTTAAGAAGCACACTTTGTTTTCCTTACTCTTAAACAATTTCATTTTCTTCTGAGTCTGACAACTGCAATAAGAGATGCAGACAGAGATTTTTCAGGTTTCCCTATGAGTTTGGTTTTTTTTGTTTGTTTGTTTGTTTGTTTTTTTCCTTCCGTAAAGTACATAATATATTCTCTTGTACTGTCAGCACTCTAGTACAGACAAAAGGCACAAGCTTGCAAAACCACAGGAAGGCTGTGGCATGGAGATGGGCTATTTCCTTGCAGCAGCAGGTCAGGGGCTCTAAGACAGAGCACGAGTTTTGACAGTTGTTAACAGACAGCTTTGGACACCTCACCCACCATGGCTAAGACTTCCTGCAACTGGGTTACTTAAATCTCATATTTGGTCATTAGATGCTTTTGTGCCCCTAAATTCCTGAGGCTGGATAGATTTCTTCATTTAAAAACAAAACAAAACAGTTAAAGTTGATCCAGTCTGTTATTTTTAGGCAGCTACCTTTGGAGACTGGTGGAGGACAACAGAATGGAAAATTCCTTTCCTTCTGCAGCTCTGCAGGTGCACTTGCATCATGAAGGAGCTTTTGAATAAAGAAAATTGTACGTATTACTCCTGTCTTCAAAATAGCTTATGAACTTTTCAGTCTATTGTGATCACAGTTCGCTGTAATAGAAGGGAGCCTGTGCCCTTAAATCTTAACTCTGTGAACTCTTTCCTTTAAAGTACCCATCATGAGAACTTTTTCAGGAACAGTAAAGTTTGATCTCTAATGAGATCCTCTCTGACAATTGCAAAATAAAACCTTCTATTATATGTACTACAGAGATTGGAAACACATTTGCTACACCTCTCATTTTTCTTTCCGATCCTCTCAGTCCCTTAACTGGAGTACCATGTCCCTGACTTGAATTTATATCACGCATTTCAAGATGCAACAAGCAGCGCAACATAACCGCTTAAGGACAGATAACTTCATGGAGAGATGGACTGCTGTGAACTAGACTAAACAAAGCAAGGTACTAATGCCCCAAGTAATAAACACATGAACGTGGACAATGCATTGCTTCTTCACACTCACGCTTCTTTGAAAATCAAGCAGTTGACTGACTGAGTAACAAGCAAAAAATATATCATTCTGGAGTATTACAAAGATCTGCAGTGAATGACTGAAGAGGACTAAACTTACTCCAGGAGGTAAGACCTAAGCATCAGCCCCCGTGCCTGCAAAGCAGAAAGGAATGCCCTGCATATAACACGAGTCTTTGTACCTTGGCTTTATACATTACCTGCTATACTCCACAACAAATTTAAATGTAAGGTAAAGGGAAGAAAACATGGGGCCAAAACTGAGAAGCTAACTTAAGGAGATCAGGGCAATTGGGGTCAGGGTTGATGGTTTCCTAAAACTCTACTAAAACCTCAACAGGAAGAAAAGTTTCTGCTCCCAAATGACTGAGATATTAGCTGTTGCTATTCCAGAACCAAGAGAGAAGAACAACAGAACTGTTCCTGAAACCTGCATCTCAAACAGGACACAAGGTACTCCTCGATCTTTTTGCAATCATACCATGACCTATGTAAAGACTGAGCTGCCTGGCAAAGCAACATGGAGTCACATGAAAACTCAGTTCTTGCTGAAAGAAGAGGACAGGTAATGCAAACGGAGCACTGACAAACATTCCCACTTCTTCATAATGTCATCACTATTTGAACTGAGGATGAAGTGATCTTTACTGACAAAGGTGAACTGGAGACTTAAAGTATCTTAGAGAACTGCCACGGGCTTTTGAGCGAAAGCAGCACATCAGCTCCTGCTGAGAAATGGCATCATCCAAGACCCACAATATTGTGTTATTGTGTACTATGTATTTCAGTACACTTTACTGAAGGACACTGAACAAACACACACAGTCTTACAGCTCAAAGCATTCTTGCTGTTAGCAGACATCACTTCTATTACTGCCATCCTGCAATCCTGACAAGGAGAAATTGCACGCTGTATTTTGCACAGTTTACAGGATTTCCAGAATGGTATTCCACGTATGCAGGTTATTTGTTTGTTTTGTTGGTTCTTATTTAGCATTAATTTTTCCAGTAAAGCTCAATTCACAACTTCATCAGAAGTTAATTATGCACAGTGTAACAGATTCAAATTTTCTTAAAATCTTCCTCAAAACAATACAAATATTTTTTTCAATCAATATTCTACCTACCTTCTATTTTTGCTTCCATTTGATGAAAAAAAAACATGTGTCATACAATATCTTCTAAAACAAAAATTTAATGACTGCATTAAAACTGTATCAAATAATGGCTACAGGCCAACAGGAAAAGGGCTTGCTTGGCAGTTTAATTGACAGAGTATCTCAAGAGTCCTTGAAAATTATTTAAAAGTTTATTGCAGTCCTGGAGGTCAAGAACGAAAGGCTTCAAACAGCAAAACTGTTGAGGCCCTTCTCTGACCCAGATTCTGCATCTTTGATGTTCCTATTAATTCAAAAATTTAACTTAATACACAGACACCTTCAAAAACTCAACTCTTTTGAAAATCTGCAATCATTCATATATCACAGAGCTCAATAGCATTTGAATCTCCGGGTGGAACATAAATCTACGATGAAACATAATTCCCTTAAACCAAATAACCTACTAGAAGCCACAACCTAAGGAAGAAGACACTTTAAATGTCACTGGTTTAATATTTGAGCTGTAAAGAAGTGAAATATGTTAAAAACATACACTAAGTGACAGAAGTTTTTTTTATATATTTATGAAATACCTTTCAACGTATTTAAGTCATCTCCTTCCCATCAACACTGTCACTAATAAATGTTGCATGATAACAACCACTAAATAAGAAATTAATGCTGTATTAATTAACCAGGTTTGCACCAAGTAAATCACTTTCAAGAAGAGAAGAAAGAATGCTTCATACCTTGTAACACAGAAGCATTCTAGCATATTTATTTGTGGAGAAAATGGGAAAACGTCTTCAAACTCTATGGGAAACCTAACTCTCTATTCTGCCAGAGGACAGAGAACACGTTATGACTCTATCACATACAGAGAATTAGCAGTGCGGCAGGCTGACAAAAAAGAGGTTAACTGACAGACACAATAGCTTCACCTTAACCTACATGTCAGGGAACATGTCATTCTTTATATACAAAGCTGGAACAGAACAGTAACTTGAGTCACAAAAAGCTGAATAGGCAGGTAGTTAAAATGTTTCATGTGAAAGAATAAATGCATAGCTCACCTTACCTTGGAAAAACTAACGCCTCTTTTGTTTTCGTTACATTACTTATCACTGTTAAATATATTCTCTATACAGTCTGATCAATTTGACCCTGAGTTTTCAGCATTAAGTCAACAGAACTACTCCCCATTTTAAATATAAATAAATATCTGAGCTACGAATTTGGCCTAACCGAGCTCTGTGTTTCTGACTGAACGTCAGGATGGCATGCAGGCTCTTGTTCATTGCTGGTGAAAAGCATATCTAGTGCTGGTGACTTTGTTGAAGAATAGAGTCTTATAGCTGAGGCTTTGCTTTATCAAAAAGTGTTATTGTGTTCTTTGCAACTGTTGTAGTTTCCACAGAAATAAATAGGAGACATTACACCTATGTAAAATGAAAATTCCCAGCACAGGATTTCAAAATGATGTTCTGAATATTAGAAATAATAGCTAAAGGAGTACAAAAAAGTACTGCTAGTCTGTCTTCCAAAAAATTAATGTGTAACAGCCTGTTTTTTCACTTTGGATCTTAAAAGATCCATCCTATATAAGGTAAACACTTAAAAGCTTTTCTACATTCAGACAGCTGTAATGGGTTCTATCAACTGTTTCGAGTATTTTTTCAGCCCATTTAAGCCAAAGGGCTTTCAAAGCAAAAACGGTTCATTTACGTCAACACACAGAAACTCTCTCTGGCTTTAATTCTCCTTTTCAACACACTGATATTCTTAAAAGGCCTTACGAACTTTCAAAACAACCTCTTACTGCATTCACAGAAAATGTTTTTGTATCTGCATTGAAGGAACAACAAACTCAAAACCCAGAAATGATTACGAGGAAGAACCAAGGCACGCTATTTCAGAGGATCATTTTATTGATCACAGGGCCTGCTGACAGGCACAGTGTCCACACTGATCATCTTAATTAAGTTTTTAGTTTTTAGTTTTTCCAGCAAAAGCAGCATTATAGACATTTTAGAAGAATTTACTTTGAAAGAAATAGGTCTCTTGCTTATAGGAGTGAATAGAATGTGAATGGGCTTTCTTTCCTTCCAACGCATTTATAAATGTGGTCTCCTCAGTGGAGGTGAATAATTTACAGCTCTCCACCCCTAACTTGGTAATGAAAATGAATCCAATTTGAACTTTCAGCTCTGTGACATAGGAGAATATATAAAGCAGAATCCGAATGTAATATAAAAGCAGGCTGGATTAAACTATTAATCATTTTGTGATCAGAACTTTAAAAAAAAATTAAGAAAATTGGTCATTCAAACGAATCATTACATTTCAACAAATGTTAGCTTTTATATTCTTCATTTAAGAGGAATCTCTGCTTTACCAGAAGTATTTGTAGAGAACCTTATTTTCTTTTTTTCCCCCTAAAACACAAGATTGTGGTAACCCCAAACCAAATTCTTCCCCTCACAGACTTAAATCATTAAGATAATTTCTTAAACTTGTAAGAAAAAACTCATGCATTTCTACATAGAAACAAACAAACAAAAAAACAACTAAGCAAACCCTTATAATTTTCTTCCTATTTTTCCCTGTTTTTATACTTGTGTATCTTTATTATCTTAGAATTAAAGCTTTATAGCAGTGCAACAAGAAAATAACAGGAAGTTTATCATAGGTTACCATTTATCTCATGTAGCAAGATATTTGATACACTATAAAAATGACAAATGAAAATCACAAAATTCATTACAATCTTGCACTACAATTCTTATCCCACTGAATTTGAATTAATGACTAGAAAGATAAGAAGGTAAGTGTACCTAACTAGAAAAAAAAATACTGTCGAACAGACATGGAGCATTCAGTTTTAAGCATCTATCCTTGACAAGCAAGCTGCAATTAAGATAAGATTTGCTTTCATGCATCAAGTCGTTTAGTTTGATCAATGTAGCTATGTATACTTTCCCCTATTGCTTGAAGCATCATTTCAGAATGTTCAGCATAAAAATACATAAAGCACCTGCACAAAACGGAGTTGTTTTGTTCTGTTTCTGTGCTGGTCTGAATGAAGGACAGGTGATGGAATGAGCAGCAGAATTCATGACTCCCAGCTTTATTACTCAACTCAGTGACAATGCAGTCTTGGTCAAATCTCTTCCTATCTCTCTATTGCCCTCTCCAGTTTACAATGCAAGCATTTGTAATAATGCCAAAGTGATACTAAGGGAAGAAAAGTGACATATTAAATTTGATGCTATTTAATTAACATACAGTGGCAGCTACTACCACAATGAACATTTCTTATTCGTGCAAGCAGCAGTACTCCAGCAGAGCTAGTAACTCAGCACACTGCTGCATTTCTAGCCCTACTGATAAACCAATGAGTTTGCACTACAGCTAGCCATTGAGCATTTCTGTTTCACAGCCATGGAAGAAGCCAAATCCTAAGGGCAAATATAGGCTTTTAAAATCCAAAGTAGCAAAAAATTACACTACTAAGCATAAGCAAACCTAGATGTTAGCTTTCTTCAAACATATGAATATACTGAACATTCATAAAATCCTGTTAATTGGGAAAGTACTCCAGAGATCATCTAGTCCAACCAACTCCTCAAAGGCGGCCACACGCAGCAGGATGCTCTGGATGTTTCCCATCCAAGATGAAGCACCCCTCTGGACAACCTGTTCCAGTACAGGACCACTCTACCACCCTCATGGTAATTCCCTCTGCCCCCCCCCTTTCTCCCCATCAAATTCAAATTTCTCATGTTTCAGTTTGCAACCACTGCCTTTTATTTTACAGCTGTGTCACTGAGAAGTCTGTCCCCCCACTCTTCCAGTTAGGTAGATGTGAACACAAATAAGGTCTCCTATTAAGAGAGAACAATTCCAGTTCCCACAGCTTCATTTCTAATATTGTGCACTCCAGAAATGCACCAAATGGAGCCATTGTGTGCACGCTTGCTTTGGCTATAGATAGCATCTCAGTTACATTAATAGTGATCAGATCTTTGAGATTTCTCCAGACTTTCCTTTGCTTTTTGCTCTGAACAGAGAGATTGTCTGAAGTTAGAACATCAGTTGAATGATGTGTCACTTTGTCACTGAGTCACATTAATTCCTACAATGCCTGCTAACAAAAAGGCTTACGTATCTTTAAAAGGGACGGCTCTTGCTCCCACATCTCTGATACTAATTTTCTTTTCCGTGTGTCAGCCGTATCACAGCCGTGTGTCAGATAATTCACGGGTTGATGTACTCCCTCATATCTACTTGTTATATTAGGAACTCAATGTGTTATAAAAATATATGATCTTTATAAAGAAAAAAAAAAAAAAAAAAAGGTCGAAATGAGCAGAACTTGAAAAAGTAGGAACAGTTCCTGTGCCATACCACCTGATAACAGGGCAGAAAACAAGCCTTTAATCCATTACTTGTTCTGTAAGAGAGGAATATGGCTTAACGGACAGCTATAAGGCAGAGACAAATATCAAGGTAACATGTTTGTTGCATTGCTGTCCACACACACAACTTCGCACATGACTGAACTCTTCATTTCTCTCTTGAAAAACAACATAATCAGGACTGAAATCCAGCCTCCTCCCCTTCCTCCTCCTTGTGTCATGGGAGTAGTAGCAGCAAACACATCTTCTTAATGCATAAGAGGCCAGAAAAGGAGAATAACAAGATTCCCAAAAGGGTTCACATGATAGAAATCTAATAACCACATAAATGATTCAGGGGGCTGAATTCAAACCACCACCTTGGAATTGGAAATCTGTGATGCCTGGAAAGCTGCAAGAGAGAACTGTGTCCTCTTTGTACGATAGGAACAGACATCAAATAAGTTTATAATATGATCATCAGCACTAAAGAACAAACTTTTGGGGGTTACAAAACCAAGAACTTCAGAACACAATTAGCTAATAACTCGCATTGTCTAAATTAAGACCTTTTCCTTTTCTATATGAATAGCTACCACTTCCTATAAAAACTTTTTCTTCGGTTTCTATATCAAAAAATGACCTATCTCACTGCTGCTTAAGTCAGGTAGAACAAGAAATAGTAATCAGTCAAAGATCTAGCACTCATATTTCTAAGAGGCTAAAAATGTTCAGAGATACCAGATATTTTTACACAGACCCATTCTCTCTTGCATATTACCACGGAGATAGCAGGAGAGAGAATGAACATTCAGGTCATTAGAGCAACATTTTCTACTCACCTAACAGTCTTTGGAGCCTAAGTTTCATTGATTTTCCACGGGACTTATCTCCCTCAGTCACTCCAGGGCTTTTGAAGACGTCATCATTAAGCAGTAATCTAATCTTTTTTTCATCAATTGCTGCCAGCCCTCACTAGTAGAAGTCAAAACCACCCCAATTGCAAGCTTAAAATAAATACTTGAAACTAAACCATACAATAGACTTCTGCTTCGCTATAAACAATATTGACAGAAGACCACAAAAAAACCACCTCAGAAAGCCAATGGGTGCTGCTCAGTGAACAGAAACAGATTAAAATAGTCAGCAACGTGAACCCCCATTACTCATCCAGACTGAACAACACACAAACCTCCATTTTGCCATGCGTTTTTCTTTTTAATAAACTATCTACAAGTACTGAGGTGGTTCAAAACAATTAAACTGGCATCACAGATAAGCTAACTTGGCACAAAATTTCAGTCATGGGGCTAGATCTGATGCTAGATCTGATCTATCGTGATCTATTAGAGTCTAATGAACTGTGTGTAATCTGAAAGAAAAAAAACCCTCCTACACTGCTGAAAATACCAGTAGCGTGTAACATCAAAGGGCTTCACACACACAGTTAAGTGAGTAAAATGTGCATTTCTCTCTCCTTTTTTTTTTTTTTTTTTTAATGTTTTAAGGAAATTTTGCAACAGTCTAAATTCTTCCTTAAGTAGTCTCAGACATTACAGTGCCATTTTTTACTGAATTTGAAAAAATTGGTGGACAAACACGACTGAGAAATACCTCCGAAATAAAAGTCAGGTACAGAAATAAGAGCAAACTCTACTATTTTTTGGTACTCTTATTCCTCAACCAATTTTCATCTCCACAAATTGCAGGACAACTTCCTGCTTGTGTCGGCTGGTAACGATTCTCCCTTGGGTTATTATGCACTCACTTAACACTGCTGAGCCCAGACGTGCCTTGGCTGTACCTCCTCTCTCATTACTGTCCCTCTCGGGATGTGGGAGGCATTCAGATGTACTGGCAACATGCTGACCAGAAATTCTGAAGGTTTTTTGGGTTTTTTTTTTTTTTTTTTTTTTAAATTTCCTGAAGGACCACAGTCACACGTTTTGTAAAAACATTATTATTATTTTTATTTAAGTTGGATTTGAATGAGCCTATCTATTTACTTCAGTGAGTATTCCTTGAGTATTACGCTTAAGGTCAACTTATCAACAAAAAGGAAGAATGACTGCAAAACATAAAGGCTGCAATTTCTCAGAGACCCCCAGCTGCAAGATAGGCTTACATCCCCTACATTTCTGCAACATAATGCTCTTGTAGGTCAGTATGAGGGGATAAGGTAGAAATTATCCTGCATCCTCCTCACCCACCTCATAATGATTTCTTTCCTGCATCTCCTTCCTGCAACTGACAGCATCTCTGGTGGCAGATAAAAGCTACTTCCTGGTGAGCACTGAATATTACTCTTACCTATCTTAGAAAACCATAATAATATTAAAATCAGGACAAATACTATGAGGAGTATTTTTTGGTGATTTAGGACATCCATGTCTGGCCACATTTCAGCTATAAAGTAAATTTAACTGGAGACAGCGTCCATATGACACTTACACTGAAGATTCTACTCTGAGTCTGTCTCAGAAAATCATGTGTGTAGAATTACCTCACAAAGTTGTTTGATATTTATTTCAAGCTAATGAGACCTAAAACCAATAGCTAGTTACTAGTTGATTTTTGGAGTTTCATTTTAGTACATTAGCTCCTGTTTATTAAACTTAAGTATTCTTTATTTTTAAACAGCACTTTGTAGTTTTCTCATTGCTAGCAATTAATTTGTTCAGTGAAGGAAAAAAGAATACTTTCATGTATTGCTGTTTTTTAATTCTCTGCTGATGTGTGATTAAGTATTCTCTTTCACACAGAACAGAGACTTGTTTCTCTGTTATTTTCTCTTCTTTTGTTTTCAGAAGTACAGATGAATCCATTTTATCTTACTTGATGTTTCTAGTAGAAATTAAACTGATGATGTATTTTTAAAAGTTTTTTTAATGTGTCTTATTTTTTCAAAGTTACAGATAAGCTGAGAATTACATATTTTATGTAGATTTTTTTTTCTGTGATAAAGACTGCAAAATGAAAGTTACTGAAGTAGGGACATAAGGTAGACATAAAGGCTTCCACCTGAAGTACAAAAGCACTTCAAATTCCTCATGGACCTCCCAGCTCAGGTCACCTTATTTTATTTTTATTTTTCCTTTTTACTCTGGACCTTTTTCAGAAGTCAAAACTATCTTCCAGAAAGAAGGAAAAACACAGATACCTGACATATGTTTAATGGAAATTAAGAAGAAACAGTTAGACCTAATTTAAATCAGCAGAAAAGAAACAGAATTCTCATCCTGATATCACATTTGATGATACAATTTTCTTTTATAAAATTGAAGTTACAGTCAACATGTGCCCATTTGAGAAACATACTGAATAAACTGAAGGAACTGATTACCATGGATTCAAGAACATACAAAATTGTAGTAATGTCTGAAGAACGGAAATCAAGCATGATAGATCTGAGGTGTCAGATTATGTGGTATTGAAAAAAAAGTGTTAAATAAAATACATATTAATACATAGACTTCTAGGAGCAACAGAAGAGCCATTTTATATGAAGGTGCGTATGGGCTGTAAAAGGTGAGCTCAAGAATGCCAAATATATATAGTGTATCTAGAGCTGACAAATCTTCCAAGAGGAGAAGACAAGTGCAATGGCAGTAATAGAAAGTATTAAGATAATTCCTTTAGAAAGATTAGGAAATCATGCATTTCATAGAGAAGGCAAAAGATAGCGATGGTTAAGTGTAAGGGAACATCAAAGACTTCATAACTTGACAAGTGAAGGTAAGAGGCAGAAAAGACACTGCTATTTAGAATTCTTGCCACAAATTGATACACAACTCTGTATTCCCCAAGTGTCTAGATGTTAATAATCTGGTGATTGCTTTATAAGAAGTCTGAGAATGGCGATTATGGTTTCTGAGATTTTTCTCTTTTCATTCATCAGGAGTTTCTTCAAGCTATTAGTTTGCTTGGAAACTCTCAGGCAGCCTACAGCATTAAAAAGCAGATCCGTTATGATTTCTTTTCTACATATTATTGCCCTACTCAGGACCATTCCTACAATATAACTGATTCCTATAAGCCCCTAATGATGCTTTGTCCTTTGTAAACGCGGAAATTAAACAGAAGCAACTCAGAGAAATGAGTTTGATTAAATACAACCTAAAATGACTTTTTAAAAGCAAGTGTGTATCCCTGGATTTTATAAGCGTCAACATAATGCAAAATGCTGCAAAAAGCCTACGTAGGTAGACAAATAAGGGATTACCTTCTCAATATTTTTTGATTCATTTGCTCCAGCTGCACAAAGAAAATAAGCTTTATACAAAGCAAAATCTGGCAACCTACACATCAAGGCCTACCTTCTGCACACATCTGCATACCTTCAATTACAATAGATGGTCTCATTTTAAGAAAAATACTAAACACCCTACAATTCCTATTTCATTCAATCATTACAACAACAATTCAGCTGAGTTGCAATTGGAAGCCTGACTGTATTATTCTTCCATCTTAACAAGCTTTACAAATGGAAATCTATTATGCCTAAACAGACTATAAAAAATTCTGAGGATATCAGAAAGCACTGCTTCCTTTAAAAGTGAACTCAAAGGCTATAGAAAACATGTAATGGCACTTGACAAAGTGATGCATTCTCTTTCCATTCCTCGGCCACTGGCTCTATAATAAAGGCGAATCCCCACAGAAGAGGTCTGTGGGACAGCTCTGTATACCCTGAATGCCATGATGTCCCTTCTTTGTTGGGCATCCCAGGACAGATGGCTCTGCACACAGCCTCATTCATATAGTGTATGGCAATGCCAAAATATCAGTTGCTATGCAACTACAGGATCCCCACCAGAGAAGATGATGTATAATCTTGAAAAAGCTCATTGTTGCAGGCAAGGAATTGCAAAGATTTTGCAAATCCAGACTTTCCCATAATTCGTTACTAAAATAATCTGTATTGCCTAAAGCGGCGCACTAATAAGATAAATATCCCAAACTGAGTGGAAGCCAAATGTAGAGCATGTGCCAGCAGGCTGGCAAGGGCAGGAGGTGGCAGAGGAGCCCAATGAGTCCTGCTGAGGAGGTTCCCACATGCTAACTGCTTCAATTTCAGAGAAGCATTGGGAAGTGAGACATCTTCAACACAAACAGATCCTGCAACATCCTCCCAGGCGGCACAAGCAGCCCCCGAGCCGTGAGGAGGTAACAAGCTGGCACTGCTACAGGTCAGGGGACCACAACCTTACTGTTTGCAAATCACCGATTAGAAGAACTTCTCTTGTGTTAACTGGGAAAAATTAGACCTTTTCCAAAATCTCTTGCTGACCTTGAGCATACAGACTGAAGGCAACTAACTACTACACAACAAACAGTGAATCAATCCGCTATAGCACTCTTTAACAAGATGACACCTACATATCCAAACTCTGAATTCCTACTTTCCAGGTTTGAGCTCTGCACAGATAAAAGAGAACATTAAAAAGGGAGCAGAAAGCAGAGGCTCAAGTATCTGAACCATGAAGAAGAGAGTCATTTAAATTGTTTCAATCTTTTGCTTCTGGCACCACGCCGTCTAGTCTCATAGAGCTGTAATTGAAACCATGTGGTGTGTGTAGTGGGTTCATTACTGGCTCTGACTGAGGCGTCTCATGTGCTAACCATGTACTGATTTTTTGCATCCACAGGGTCAAGAAATCCTCACCTATGTATAATCAGCACATATGGGTTCTTATTCTTCCTTGGAAATTAAAACTATCTAATATTTAAGAGCCACAAATTAATTTCTGAGTCCAACTCCCATGTGATACTGAATGGCATGTCTAAGCATCCATAAAATAAATCATCTGAGAAGATAAACTCATGGACTTAAAATATAACCATGGCTTAAATAATTGATTCATAATATTTTGCTACATGATAAATACTAAGCTTAGTACACATCCTTATTTGCCAAGTAGTACCTTTCTACTGCTAAAGGAGAACAGACCCATTTAAGGATGAATTATTTGCAAAGAAATAATTATTAAAAGATTTTAATATTAAGTGCAATTTTAATTGGATCTGTAAGAGATACTGTAGAAGTATCTCCTCTAATTTGCCCTGAAATGAAAATCATATATTTTATACAACATACAAGACTGAAGTTTGATAATGATAAGTTTTGTAGAATTTGACACAATTGTATCTACTTCATTAGATTTGGCTCATTAGTTTAGAACTGTTAAGAAATTAATCTTTCATTTAGGAAATGCAAGTGAAAACTCTGGTACTCTTCAAAACACTTCTTGTCCTCTGTATAAGGCACTGCCAAGTAAGCTGAAACAACAGAACAATACAAATACGCTCGTCTGCAATACAAGCAAGCTGTGGATATTGATCTGGGTACAGAGAATGCTTTTCAGAACTCGTACGGTACTTTCAGGCTCAAATCCTGCATTTTTTCAGAATTATAAGCAATAAATGTATCACTTGAGTGAAATATTTCTACTACTACTCTTAAATCTTAGACATTTATACTTACTTTACTATTATATTTAATATTTTGCTATCCACAGTAAGATCTTTTTCCTCTTCAGTGCTCAAGACAAGTGGATTAAGTGACTGACAAAGCTGCAGCCTCATTCCCTTCCTGTGGCATTTTTTGCAGTTTCACACCAAATACAGGCTTATGTTATCACAGAAATAAACTAAATCTATGGTGGATTCAAGAAGAAAAGACAAAAGGAAACAGAGCTCTCGTTTTGCAGTTTTACAAAAATACCATGAAATATTCTGAGGGGAAAGCTATGGATAGAAAGAACAACTCACAGATTGCTTCCTTCCCAAATTCAGGTCAAGATTTCACCTTTCTCCTTTTGAATGGCATTAGCCAATTTGTCAGCCTATGAAACCATAGGCACTTAACGTGTGTATTTCAAGCTCCAATAATTCGTGGCTGCCCTGGGAATTCATGGAGGGGAGGAAGCCAAGCACTTCACCTTGGGAGGCAATATTATTAACATGAGGTATTTCAGTCTGTGTTTATTTGCAGACATGAACTTGGGCTATGCTGTTTATTTAGATACGAATGGAAGCAATTGAAATTCTTTAAAAAAACCCAAATTGTTCTTTCACACCATACAAGAGTGGATCACATTCACGTCTGTACATGCCCAACCCAACTTCTTTGACAAAGCATTTGATCCAAGCCTGTTTGTACTGCTATTTTCAGGTGCAACTATTCTCCTAACAAGTAAAGACAGGAATATTTCTAAACTAAGATGGAAGCTTTTAAAATATACCCATTTTATTTACACTAAATAAAAGCTAGGCTATAGCATACGATCAGTGTAACATTTAAAAAGATTCTGTGCAAACAGTCAGCAACTTGTAGATTTCCTCAGCGTGATCCATTTCCTTCTGTAGCTTAGCAACATTAAGACTATAACAAACAAAAACTTAATTGTGCCAATGCAAATTTCCATATGTGATGCTCGTTCAAGTGCACTGGAACCATTTACATTTTAACCTGCAACACACCCTACATCACGTGCATACAATAAGACACCATTACAATGCAGCTCAGGGAAGCACAGTGCTGTTGTGTTGCATGTAAGTAGCAATTCCACTGTATCAGTAATGTTGACTGTCAGTGGGAGCCAGTGCAGCTGAAGCAGATGTTTCATGCTGATAAGCAGAGACTGGGAAAGAAATTTCTACGCCACTTTTTCTCTATACCACATTTCCTCTACCACAGTTGGCAATAACTGATCGACTACGTTTGCAGCCACTCTGCTTAGTGCAGACTCATCTCTTTCCATAAATCCAAATTACTGTTAGTGAAGCTAAATCACAAACCTCCCCTCCTTTCAAAGCTCTTCTTACTCCTGTAACTGGGAGCTCCCTCTTACCAACAGATAGAAGTATTTTACTTGCCGTGCAGTTTCAGAGCAAAAGACTCAGCCTATACCAACACTGTTTATCAACATAGCTGTAGGTTGATAAACACACAGAATGGGAACTACAACTTTATGCATGCACTCTTATTGCTAAATAATCTGAATCACAAAATGTGAATTTCAGTCAATTTTATAAAATACTAATTATTTCCTGCTATATTTACCTTACAGGATGAAAACACTATGGCACAAATAGTCAAAACTAGAAACTAACATTACACACCAGAACAAAATTAAAGCCCCGTTATGAGCAAAACAAGTAGGCTGTTGGTAGTAGAGCTACTTTAGATTCATAGCATAGTTTACATCAGGCGGGACCTGCAGAGGTCACCTAGCCCAACCCCAGTTCAAAATGAAGATCTTGCTGTCCAGTCCTCAGCATCTCTAAGGACAGAGACTCCATATCCTCTCTAGGCCCTTGTTCTAGCATCCGACCACATTACTGAGCACAGTTCCCTGTGTCAACTGAAATTCCTTATGTTTCAAGCTGATGCCCCATATCCTTCCTGCAGCAGTGGAAGGACAGATCTCCTCTCCATCTACACAGCAGCTGCAAACAGACACACCGCAGTGACACAGGAAGGGCTCTGCAACAGCCTCATGTATTTACTGAGCGTTTTGTCATTTGAGAGCATGAAGGGATAGAAACAAGGTAACTGCTTATCCAATGACATCCTTGAAGAAATACTACAGCCTATGCTCAGACAGTCGCAGCTGACACACCTGCATGGCAAGAGACTCCTGGAAAGCAGTGACTTCCTTCTGCCCGTACATCTCTGGATAACAACACAGGTCACTGTTCACAGTCACGCTGCCCCTGCTTTGATGCCACCATCGCTTAGATACGGCGCTGAACACCCTTCTCCTTGCTCATGCCAAACACTGGCCTGAAGGTCAAACCTTTCTTTGAGCATCTGAAATTTTCTTCTCCTTCCCCAAAAGAACGAACCAGGCTTGCTGCACATTACAAACCGAGTTGTGTGGAGCTTCAGGAAGTATGCACCAGTCTAAATTTCAAGGAGAGGCAATCTTTTCCCTTAAAACCTAGCTCATAAATAAAGTAAGAGTTTACAAATAGAGAATTATGTTGCAATGCATTCTAAGATGTGAACACACCAATCTCAGTTCAACTGGAACTGTACGGATGTAAGCCTGATAACAAGATAAATTATACTTTCCATAGTGGTTGAAATATGTGAAAAAGAAAAAAAAATAAGAATCTATAAAATGCACTCTGGAATTTATTGTCCTTTAAAAGCTTTGTAATACTAGTTGCAATCACATCCCTACTAATTAAATATATATTAGGCTACAAAAATCAATGTAGCTATAGAGAATATAAATCAAAAGCAGAACCTAGCTTACCAACTCTAGTGAAAGCAGCTCGCTAAAAATGTAAGGACTCCTAAATAATGCGAGCCTTTCGGTGGTACTTCCTTATCATTAGGCTGCTAATTTTGTAAGAAAATAGGTAACATTTACTAAAATTTACTTACAGAGCAGTGTTCCAATAGGTAACATTTTATTTTAAGGAGTATGTTTTATTTATGTTGGTCACTCTGAAATTAATGCCTCCTATTATCTCCATGGATACTACAACAGATACAAAGAGCACAATAATGCTTTTCAATAGAGCAAACTCTCAGCTACTTTTCAACACAGTCACGACCATTAGCCAGTTTGCACAGACGAGCTGATTGAGATCCTCTCCATTCTGTGGTGTGACAGTTGTACATGGCTGTCTGGAACGTGGCTTGCCTTTCGTGACACCACTGATGAAAGGTACCACCCACTACCTCACTATGCTCCCACCCACTGATGGCTTCCCACAAACATTCAGCAAGCGTCAATGAATGCCAATAGGTGCCACTGTTTCCGCACGGAGGAATTCAATTCCACACCACTGCTTCATCTACACTTCCATGTCAGACGCCATTTTGTCAATCTCTGCTGCCATCTGTCACACGGCAACTGAGTGTTGGTGGGAAGGTTCAACCTCTGCTGCCATCCCACCGACATCCGCTTCTGACACTACAGGCCAACACAGCAAACTTGGAGGCATTACAGCCCTTGTAATTCAATTACAAGGCTAAAAATGACAGATGTTGGAGGACACTGGGGACAAGTTTTTAACGCTAAGCTAAACACTAGAAAAAAAAATATCCTACAAGCCATTATCTAATCACACAGTCTGCATTGCTAAAAGCTTCAAGAGTAATGCAGGTAAAGGGCAGTTGTTTTAAATTTCAAGAGGTCTCCATCACTGTCAACATGACTGCACAGCCTTTTCTCAGCTGTGGAGCAATGGAACATCTTCTGCCTTAAAATGGCAGTAAAGAAAGATGGGTTTATTTTGATGCCCTGCCTGACCTATGAGGCTCGCTGTGATGACTGTTGTGCCATGCCTGCACTTCTCCATGAGCTGGGCAAATAAGGGTTTACACAGGGATGAAGCACTGCTGGGATAGACTGAAACTGCTTTGGAGCTGCAGGTTTTGAGGAGGTACTCCCTGCTGATGCAGGCACGAAAGCGGGAAGCTCCTATGGACTAATTTCACTATGATTCTCAAACTCCTGTGTACATTTGATTGTATGCAAAGATCTCTTCCTTGTAAATCTCATGAACATTAAATCTGATCCAGAAGATAGACTTGATTTTTTTGTATTCCATTAAGTATAACTACAAATATATTTATTTTTATATTTTACCACATAAACAACAAAAATAACGCAACGGGATTTCTTAATTCTTAGATTAGAAGCTGTGGCATTGTTGACACTCTCGTTATTGATAAAGACTTCAGTACATATTATTTGTATTTTAAGGGAATGAATGCAAAATCAAAACAAACAGACCTCTAGCAACAGGAAGCACCATGAACCTGGTGCTGCCTGTCAAACCTGCGCCTGTGGGTAGAAATTGTTATGTTGCTGTAACTACGAAATTATGCATTAAAAAAGTATCTATCCATCTGGATATAAATGAATCATTTAAATACCATTAAGAATTTGAACTTGGTGATTTCCACACATGCATAAAGCTTCTAATTTCCCATCCTTTCTTTTCACTCATTCAACCTTTGTGGTGTCTATGACTGGTCAAAAATTTACATTTATTTGAATTAACTAATGGCCTCATGTTTTGAGAAGGTCATTGTTCTGGTTTACATATATGGCTGAATTACTCATCTTCAGGGCTAAACCATCAAATATTAAATTTTGAGTTCAATACCCTTTCTAGTAAGGACAGCATCTGCCTTCCCTCCACCTTGGCACAGCCCTAAATGTCAGACACCACCACCCAGCCATCACTGAAGGTCGCTGCCTTCACACAGCCCAGCCCAAGCGCAGGTGCTCAGCAGAACTGACTGCTGTCAGCAAACCCTGTGCCCGACAGCACCCTGCAGTGAGTCAGAATGCACCTGCAGCTCCTGAGCACAGCCATACTGCTCCCGACCTCCTTGCTTTGCAGAGAAAGAGGAACCCCATGGAAAACACACTAACCTTGCAGGTCTATTGTTTTGAGTTCAATACAAGGCACGGCAAATTCAGAATATAAAAAAAGACCTTGAACAACCATTCAATCCAACAAATGCTTCCAAAGCTTCAGGAAAGATCTAATATGTGAAATGCTCTCTTACTGTCAAAAAAAAAAAAAAAAAAAAAAAAAAGTATTAACTACATATCACTCATCAATGGCAGCTTTTGTCTTATCCCCCTTAGCAACTCTGCCAATAGCTACTGCTCCCACAGCACATTGCCAAAGAAATAAAAGAAAGAAAAGAAGAGCAAAAACTTAGCCACGCTTGCAGACTTGCTTGGCTCAGACATTTACAAGAGGAAACAGCCATCTTCCGTAACTACACTCGGCTGCAGCCCATCACAGAAGGAAAACACAACAGGCAAAGAGCTGCAGCTGTTACTGGAAAAGACGTATGAAAGAAAGCTGCCAAATTTATTTCCAGAAGTATCAGAAACGTGAACATCCCAGGAACAGAGTTTCTGCAATACAGCTGTATGTGAAGGGGATAAGAAATGCCACTATGTATGTTGGCTGCTTTCATGAAATAGATAAAAACCTAAATATTCTTTTTCACAAAAAAATAATAATAAAAAAATCACAACTTTTAAACAATTATTGTGAGGTTGAAGGAAAAAATAGTGATGAACACTGCTGAGGAAGGCTGGCTCTCTGTAGGGAATCATGTATGGTGCTGGAAGCTATGCTAAACTTTCAGAGCAGTTTCTAATGCATATTTAAGTGTCAAGTATAATATGGATAATAGAAATATATAAACATTGGCAAAAAGCAACCAAAATATTCTGCATACACAGAAATCATATAAACTAATGCTATTCTATTCTCCAGTATTTTAATTATACCCAATAAAAATTAAGCAGATACTTCTCACAGCATGCGATCACCAATGTACCTTGAGCAGAAACAGACACATGATGCAACATACGTGAATCTTTTAAAAAATTCCTGTGTAATTGTACCACAAAGTACAAGCTTAAAAGATTCTTTGCAGTCATGACCAGGAGGGCTAACTCTTCACGCAGCATCCAGATACAAGGATTTTTCTGTTAAATATGGAGTCACCTAACACAAAGTCTCGAGGTATAAAAACTTTGCTGCCCATCACAGCCTAGCATTAAATCTGAACCCTTCAATCATGACCATTCAGCTCTCAACTTGGTTGGCTGCTCCAGGGCTGATACAGTGAGCCGATGCCAGTAACACTAAGCTTGGCTACCCAGGGAAGTGGTGGAGTCACCGACCCTGGAGTTTAAAGGAAGGGCAGATGTAGCACTTAGGGACATGGTTTAGTGGGAGATATTGGTGGCAGGAGGATGGTTGGACTGGATGATCTTATAGGTCTTTTCCAACCTTAATGATTCTGTGAAGTTGGGAATTATCATATGAATACAATACACGTGCACACTCCCAACACATATACACATTACTGTAAATTCACGTGTATTTTGCTTTCCACTCTCTTATCACAGAGTCACTAGAGGGCTGCATTTGGACATTCAGTGAATGATCTGAGAAATGAGACTTTAGATATTTAATGAGTTAGCGAAGTATAGATTAGCATTTCCAGTAACATAAGCTATACAGTATGGTGAAGGATAATAAAACCAAGCGATCAACAGCCACTGAAACATTTCATCTCTGTCACTCTGGAGGGTGACACAATAACAGATGATAAACCAAATCCAGAACATTTCAGTTTAAGGAAGTCAATTTTAAATCCTGAAACGTGCAGCCTTTCTGAGCCTTAAGAAAGTTAAACTTTGCTTTGGTTTCAAAAGATTTAGCTTTGATACCAGCAAAAGATGATATAGTAAATAAAAGGAAAAATCACTATTTTTCTTTGGAAGGCATGAGGTACAGGCTACGAGGGGAACAATACTGTATAAAACACAAGCAAAAAAGGAAACTCATGGTAAACAGACCAGCTCTTCTCACTGCACCTATCTTACCCCTACTTTATCTTCTAAAATATATGAACCAACTACCCAAGCATCTATATGTGGGGGAGGGTTAGAGGGGATAATAAAGCTAGGATAGGGATTGAAATGAAGCTGTAATATTTAATCAATATTAAAATTGAGTTGGGATCCAATCAATACCCAATAAATTCATTTTGGTGGCAAACTATTTAAGTTACATGCTATTAAAGGATTTCTCTCCTCTAACAAATTGATGTCTCACTGCTATATAGAATTTCCCCAGTGTTTTATTTAAAATTTCAGCAAACGCTTTGAAGAATGAAACAGTAATTTGTTGTACAGTTCTGATAGGCAAAAGTGTTACAGACTTAACTATCATACATAATAGATTTATTTATAAATTTAAAAGAGTTTTCCTTTTTAATCTGGAGAATCAATCACCATTGTTTTCCATTCTGCCTAATATCACATCAGTGGCGCTGACGAGGTAACTCCAACTTAAGTGTATTAATATCCCTCAGACTCCTGCAAGAGCAGCCTTCTCAGCACTAGCTCCAGAGATCCTTACTTCTTAATCTGCTTTATCTGCGTAAATAATGCCATTGACACACAGCACGTCCTGCATGGGCAGAGCAGATCCAGAGGAATTGAGATTGCTTTCCCAATCAAGAAATTAAAAGACAATTGCTATTCTCCAAAATGCACTGATATGATTGGCTTCAAATCTACAGCAAAAAATTAAATTTCATGCAACCGTTGATCAGAAACATTTGCATAATTGTCGCTAAACCCTCTGGAGCTTCACCAAACACTGTATTCAGTAGAGGCACTTTATTCCATACCACTGCTCTTTTTGTTATGATCATTTAAAATTGTTGACAGTATTTTTCATGACAAAAGCAGATCGTGATATCACAGAATATTAACATCACAATAAAATATCTGCACTCTGACAAAAAGGCCCACAAATTTTAAGAATGTGCCACAATAATTGAACCAGATTATTTTTTCTTAAACTACACATTGTTAAGTTCTACATAGGCTGTTCTTTTAAAAGATACATTAGTTTCTTATTCTTTTTCTTCCCGTTTCCTAAAAATAACCACTCTTGCATGTTGGGTGTGTGTCTGGGGGGACATGATTACAAGACATTACAGAATCAGAGAGAGAAAGAATGTTTGCCACATATGAAAGGCAGCACCAATAATTATTCAATGAATTTGGAAATCAACTCCAGCAGTGAAGTATATGAGCCTCCTGCTGATATTGGTCATCTGAGAAATAATGATTTATTGCTGTTCAGTGCATGCTTACTTACGTGGATACAATTTTGCACTTAGAAATCAAAACAAAATAAGAAGTTCCAACATATGCATGGTTCCTTCACAGAGACTGAGAAATAAATTGAACGCTAATAAGTGAGCTTAATGCAGCTGACTTAGTCCGTGTCCATGAAGCGTAAAACATGCAAAAAGAGCACTACAGTCAAGTGGGTATTTTTTGTAAACAGTTTAGAAAGTATGCATTCTTTTGCACAAAATTAGAGCGAAATTCCCTAGCAATTGTTTTTTTTTTAAAGAACATTCCAAATTTTTTTTGGAGATGCTAAACATTTGCTACTACTTATTTTCCATCCACAAATTCATCCTTTTGAATGCAGCTCATTTTGAGTTTCTGCAAGGCAATCTTACTCTGCATGTGAAATGTCAGATTAACTTGGATGAATTATCAGAAAAAAGGTGTTTAACTTACAAATCTGTCCTTTCGATTTGTGCCTCCAACTACATGCATATTTAACGGCTGGATCTGAAAGAGGATATCAGCATATGCACAAACTGCAGCCAGGTATTGCAGTGACACAGAACAGAATATGCTGTACACTTCTCATGAACACAACTGTGAGACTGGAGTACTCAAAAGAAGTGGTGCTCAAAAATAGTATTTTATCATTTTCTTCTGCTGAGTACTAAAAGATCTACCCAGTCACAAACACTACCACACCCTGCTTTATGTACTGTTCTAATTTATTAGCCGTGTCAAGATTCATTATAACCAACATCATTAAGCCCAAAGAAACTACACTAAACTAAAAAAAAACATCCCACGCTGTAATAATAAAAGGAGAAAGCCTTTCAAGCTGTTGAGTAAGCTCTACACTAGTAAAAATTAAACACGCTCCCATGAGGTAAGAGTAAAGAACTACCACTGATTTCCCCCATCCATCTGCCTTTTTCTGGCAGTTTTACCACTGGAGAAAGAGAGGAGACATGATAGCTTTTTTTCCATGTGCAAACAACCATCCTAATGACAATGCCTGCATTAAAGCCATTTTTGAAAATAAAAACTTCCAAACATTTACCAGCAGATGTGATTGAACATGCCCAAAGCTGGCAGAATTAACAGCTCTAAAAATGTATAGTAATGTCAGATGCAGGAGCCAGTTGTTGTTGACTATTAAAAAAAATGAAAATTTGAACACATCCTGACAAGTACGGTGCTCTCAGAACTCTAATATTTCTTACAGAGATCCAGCTGGGAAATTGTAAGTGGAAGACATCTGTCCTTATGTCTTAAATTCTACATATCTGCAAAGAACTAGTTTCTTATCAGACTGGTGAGAACTTTTTGTTGAAAACATAACTTCTTAGATAATCAATTATCTATCCAATTAAACAGCTTTTTAAATAAATCCATCTTTTCAGAAAAGAGAATGACGACAATTCAGCCTCCCACTAATATCCTGCAAATATCCTAATCAGCTTCCTACAGTCAGAAATGCTCAGAGAAGCAAGAGTCTGATTGGGTCTCCTTGTAATTGTGAGCCTAACTTCATCTAATAGCTCCTGCTAAGTAATATGCTTACCAGATATCACACAAAAATTATGGCACCAAATTGAATACCTACTTAGTACTGCTCCTGAATGAATACAAATGCCTGTTTAACTTTACTTAGCACTTGATTCTGATTCCATTCAACCCACAGAAGAAATGGTCCCTGATATTAAGGCAGCAGAATCAAGTCGTTATGCACATAACCCACTCCATCTCTGCAGAACATTCAGTTAAGAGCATTTAATGCTATTTAAATAGATGTCTATTCACTCTTCATATCGACCTTAAATACTTGAAATTCAAGAGCCGAATGCTCCGTGGTGAACAATCACTTCTGACCAAGTTGCCCAACAACTAACTGTTGAGATGCTCAAGTTAAGACAAGTGGAGGTGACCAGCACCTTCCTCTGAAGCCTCTACGAGGAAGAAAGCAGACAATCCACACAAAGCAAGGAAACATACGGCAGGATGCACAAAGTGGCTCATGAGTGAGATGAGTGATCTCCAGATGATTGCCAATCATTTCTTCCAGCTTCAAAGGCTCTGAAGTTCCCTACCACTTAAGCCCAGGACACCAACTGTCATTTTGAAACAAACAAATCTACTTGGTTCAAATTACAACCTCACGATTGAGAACCCAGTGCTCAAAAAAGCTGGAATAGATCTCTTCCCAATCTATTTTATTCACTCTAATTCCCTGAAGTTCACAGTACAGAAAATTTATTACACTTCTGAGATAAGAACAGCCAAGAATGGACTGACTTCTGCTCACAACTGTATCACAGATTACATTTAGCTATCTTTTCCTCTCCTCCAGCTAAAATGCTAACTATACACAAAGTTAAAAGGCTTCTGATGATCACTCAGTCCTCAAAATTCACCAGAAAGGTAGGTAGCTTTCCTTGTACACTACTCCCAACAAAATCTTGAAGATGTTTTTACTAAACACAAATCTTGCTAAACATCACAGGCAGATGTTAGGTACTTGTACTTCATTAGTAATTTCACTTTCTCTGGTCCAACAGCAAAATTAACCAACTGCTACTTTCTTCCACTTCCTGAAAACAGATGAAAAAAATATCGCAGTAGTACGCGCAAGAAAAGAAAGCATCTGAATTTTAACTGAAACAGGTAAGGCCAAAATGATCAGTGCTTATGCAGCCAAACTTAGTAACACGGGGTATGAAAAGCCATTGGATTAACATTTCAAGAGTTAATGATTACTGAGGACTACACTAATAGACTTCTGGTGATATTTTGATGAAGAATTACAAAGAGATCAGGTTCACGGCATGCTCCGGAGGGAACCATGATGAAGCTAAGAAGTATGAGCTACGAGACTTCATTTCAGAGAAATACTTACAAAACAAATAAATAAGCTGCCACAGAAGTTTTGATGACTGGTGGTACTGAGACTTGCATCTGGTTTGCCACCTTTGGGGACGAGTGAAAAAGAAAAGAAAGAGAAAAGAGAAAGAGAGAGAGTCCAAGAAACAGTGGATTTCCAGGCAAAAATGAGATACGTTGAAAGCAGATGAATAGAAAATACAAGATGAGGGCAGTAGAGGGGAGGGGAATGAAAACAAAATGATTCCACGGAACAACCGAAAAGCAGCAAGTCATAAATAACACATATAAAGCGTCATCTAGTCCTTTATTGAAGTCCTCAGTATCTAAATGTCACGGTTCTATTTTTAGCTGGCTGGTATTTAACACAAAATATGACCTGTACTAATTGATATTTAACTACTGTATTCAATTTGTAAACACGTTATAAAGGAAAAGACGAGATGAATGCTTTATAGACATTAAGAAGACAATGTCAGCAAGGACAGTGATGAAAATTGGAAGGGCTTATTTTACATCCTCTGAGATAGCATACTGTACACATCAGTCCCTCACTGTCTGTTTCACTAATTTGCATGAGCACTATAATTGACAGCTTGTTAACAGCTTATTAGGGACTCTGAAGCCCAGTAATAAACACCACACACAAAACAACAGCATGGACAAAGAATGCAGTCAAATTCTATTTTAACAATCCCAGCTGAAACCCACAGATCAAAAACTATGTCTTGATTGCATTAAAAAGTTATTTTTGGGTGCAGCTGGAAAAAACAGCAGGTGTGGGAACCTGAGAACAGCCACACCAGGTTGGACGAGTGCACCGGGCAGCTCGGCTTCCCATCTTCAACAGCAGCAAGTATTGTGACTGCCCCACACAGCCCCAGCAGCCCTAGCTCCATGTCTGCCTAAGCCACGAGAAGCGTTTCGTGCTTAATAGATACTGGTGATTTTCTTAATGAATTTATTTCTAAGTGTATTTTGAACCTCTCTAAAGTCCTGCCACAATTAAATGGCTTAGAGCATCTTGCTATTGCAAATCTGCCTTCAAATAATACGCTAATACTCGTTTTCCAGGTAAAATAAACAAATGAGTATGTAAACTGCAACTATTAGATTTTCTGCATTTCTAAGTGCAACATAGATACCACATAGTCTTACCACGGCCTATGACAGAAAATGTCTATTAGTGTGAATTGCAACATATCACACGAGAGACAATAACGGCATCATAACACGCAGAGAAAGCTATTTGTATTTTCTGGTGAGGGAGTATGGAGCTACTGTATGTTGTCCTTACTTATCTTAGGATGAAAGCCTTATTATAAGCTCATTTCAGTTGAACAAATCTCTCCGGGCTCCCTGCTGAGCAAGGCATTTAAACTTTAAAGCTAAAGGCATTCATTTTCCTTTGCTGACAGTAAAAACCCTCCTGCACAGCCCTGCCACGCACTTGGAAGCGTTCAGCTCTCTCAGTGCAGAATGCATTACGGCATTTAGCTGCTCGTTGCGCTGCTCTGCAGCCAGTGGACATCAAAGCATTCATTTCCATGGGTGGCAAGAGGTTCTCTCCAGTGTAACTATCCCTACCTGCCCAGGTTTAAGTGCTCTTCAGATCCCAGACACAGAATATCGTGACAAAATCTTCTAGGCAATACTGTTCAGCTCATTCTAACTGGCTGTTGTTTCTAAGGAGTACTTTGTGGTCCAGGCAAGGGAGGGTTTGGTTTAGAGGCCCTTCTCAAGGCCAAGCTTGAAGGCTTGACCTTCAAGCATTATGACAACTCAGCCAGAGCACAGACAAAGACAGAAGCAGTTCTGCTGTATGGGTGGCAGGCAGTGAATACAGACGCCCTAAGAATCGTGTCCAGTACGTAAGCACCAGGAGATGAACACAGGAGGGATTAAAAAGTATGTTGTGGTTTCCTATGAAAAAGAAATCCTACTGCAGCTCATCATATAACTCCCAGAGAGTACAGCCAACTGTTTCATGTTTCTCTTTACAGGGATTAAATTCAAGTAAGCTGTATTAACAAAGATGACCTCTATTTTTTAAAGCTCAGTATGAATTTTGGTCTGATGTCCAGCAATGTCCACAGTATTAACAATGTATCATTTATTTTTCTCACAAAGAAACAAACAAACAAACAACACAACGGTTTATTATCCTATCTGTTGTCTATTGAAGCAGACTGCCTGCTTTTATATTCAGGCTCTGCATGTTAGTATTCTACAGATATATCTGTAGAGGGTATTGGCTTTAATAGTAATGAAAATTAGAGAGAAAGCCAAGCCACAATATGGTAAATGTTAAAATAGCAAGATTTTAAATTTAAATTCCAAGTGTCCAGCAAATTAGCAGGGTGAGCTGAAAAGAGTGTGAACTGCTACAAAGCTGGCCCTATGACAACTTTTATGTGCTGATTACTTAGCATAACCACCAGCTATTTTGATGGTGTTTGGCAATCTTTACTTTACTCACAAATATTTGCATAAAGGCAAAATAAGACATTTTAAATAACCCTCAAATCGGTCTTAAGAACAAAAGCCAGCTGTATTTACTTACTGTAAGTCCTTTTAAAAAGGTACTGCTACTGTACAAAGATTTATGGTGCTCTATAAGGACAAAAAAATGGCACAAGATCGCATTCACCATTACTATCTTCTACAAACGTAAAGGAACTGCACTATCATATGTATCTATTCAAATGAACTGGCACAGCTACAATAAAAGTCATCCTTCTTCTGTAGCTTGTTCTCTGCAAATCACCCAAATGCTAACAGTTGAAGAGAGCCTTTGATTTCCTTTCATGTTGGCACCGTAAACCCCCACTTGTTCAATACACACATATCCCTCAACTTCTGTCAAAAGCAAGAACAAATTTCCTAACCAAAACTGAAAAGTCCTTGGCTTTTCAAATGACTATAAATTGCATGGCTAAGTGCATATGGCCACAGGGCTGTCACAGTTACTTTTCTTGACAATTCATCATAGCATACTAATTCTGTAATATCATTACTGTGTCTCTTCTCACTGTACTGATCCAGCCAGTTAATTTAATCAACTAATAATAGATTCAGAAATGGATGCAAAGGACCCTAGCACTTCAAATTATATTACTAGAGATGCAAGCAGTGAAAGCAATGTATTCTGTACTTGCCATTAAGTATAACCTCACTAAGTTATATTCTTCTGCTAAGTTGGAGACTTTCCTTTAAAAAGTAAAGAAAAAAATATTTGTGGAAGTCAGAAGAGGTCCTTTTCAACAACAGCAAAAGAGCTGTTTATTTCATATTAACCGTAAGACCCAAACGCTTTGCATTAATTTGAAAAAATCATAACCATTCATTAAATTATAATTATGTTTAAAAGTAAAAGAAATAAATAAGCACGATGGGAAGAAGAATACATACAAGTAGTGGAAACTAAAGGCGTATCATTAACTGCAAAGCCAGCCATTCAAACACGGACAATTAATTTTATTAAATTTTCGTCTTCTCTGAAAATGTCAATGGTTATTAAAAACATTATTCTCCAATATTCCCATCCATTTTGTATGTCATGAATAATGGTACTTAAACTTTGAGATAAAAAAAAAAAAAAAAAAAAAAAGTTAAAAATGAATCTAACCTGAAATGTAGGCAGAACTGAAATGTAGACCACATCCAAAATAGAACAGTTGGTTTGCTTTTAAATGCCGACAATCAAAACAGTGCCCTGTAAAGATTCGGAGCACACAGCACAAACGTTGCTTATGCAGGCATGCTTGGTAGGCTGGTGAAGATGTGCTGTAGCTGTGAACGGGCTACCAGCTCTCAACCTTATGATGTGATGATGCACTCCCTCAATCACTGCCACGCTGCCCACACTGCACGCCGGGCAGCACCAGAGTGGTGCCTGGCACTGTGGTTTCTGGGCCCTGCCCAGGCACTGCACAAGCTGGCCCCAGTCCCACTGGCACCATCAGAATGCTATGAAGGAGGAAGATTGTGCAAGTAGGAAATGATGTTCAACAGGCCTTACTGGAATGTCCACGTAGAATTTTCCACTTTAGATTAAATCTAGATGAATTGCCAACGTCATTCCAATTAATCTTTTGGGGAACTTTGAATAAAGTCAATGAATCTCTTCACTTGCTGAGGAGTTTTGTGTATTGGGGCCGAAAACGAGGCAAAATCATGTTTCCCCATTTAAACAGTTAATTTTGGAAACACTGGGGTGATAGAGATTGATAGACTTACTCCCTATAATTCAGGAAGGCAAATGTTAACATTTTAAAAGTGATTAGAGGTCTCCAAAATGCTGTGAATCTTCTGTACATGCCAAAGCGCTCTCTGTGAAACAAGAGTGCATGAGTCCCAACCTAGATGAAGCCCCAACAAAACGCATTATTCTTATCAGTCACTGTGCAGAGATCCCTGTCACGCTCTCTTCAGGCTGCCCAGCGTCCCTTGTTACTAAGCATGACTCAAATTATGCCTACCTAGTCTAAAAGCAAGGCATCTGCTTGAGTACTGTAATCTAACAAAACAAATAATTTTCCTTTCATCAATATACAACAGCTTTGTTCATTACTGAGAAGCGTTAGGTGGTGAAGTATTGAGTGCTATGCATTTTACGCTTAAATCAATGTACTGTCTTGCAGTTATGCCACCTAATGTGTTTTTAAGCCATGCGCTACAGAAATCAATGCGGTTCTTATTTGATATTCAGTGTTAAGTTCAGCCTCATAAATTTAGAATTGCACTCTGTTATTTTGATGGTTATGTATTAACTATGTCCTGTAAGTTTTATGATGTTATATTCAGACATGCAGTAAATCATGCCAGTTATACACAAGTGGCATACAGTGGCTTTATTTTTACCGTCCATTTTGGAAGAGAAAGAAAGGGATGATTCATTTGACCTATCAGGGCAGAAAAATAGGGTATATCAGATAAATTTCAGAAGGTGTATCAGTAACAAAATTAGGCTCCATAAAATTTAACTGAGTCTTTTCTGAGACAAACTGATTTGCAGCAGATAAATGTGTTTGATATACTTCATTTTGCCGATATTTTACACTGGAACAGGCACACAACAGTTGATCATTCCCTGTAATGCATCTAGCAGGTGCTATGCTAATGTGTAGAAATCAAATGCCACACTGCAAATTTTTTTTTATTTTTGAAAGATTGATATTGGCATACAGAATAAAAAATACAGAGCTTCTAAGGCATTTTCATAACAAGAAAACTTACCCTAGTTTCAGTTACTTTTGTTTTTTTATTCCAGATAAAGTTTCTCTCAACCCCCATCAACTGTATTTACCTGTGACCAAGATCCTCATTTCACCCTTCTCAGTACATAAAGAACTAGCCCAGTTACTTGTTCCCAGAACAGGTACAAAACAGCCTCACGTACCACAGACCTGGCCTGCACTGCCATACTGTATGTGTACTCCAATGATCCACCAGAAAGATAATCATACTCAAATCAGCTGTATGAAAGTTTTCTGTATGCGCAGTGGTTCTTGTATTCTTTTACATTGTTTCTTCTAAAACACAACAAGATGCTGACAGTGAAATTAGATGCTCTCACACTCCAATTTTTACTTAAAGCTCAAGCCTTGATTTTCTCTGCACAAACCTCATATAGATTTATATTTTGACAGTGAGAAGTGAGAAATATTTATAGTTAAAGAAAAGGAAAAAGGAGAGAGTGCTTCAAAGCATGTTACATAATAATTATCTCTCTCTGAAAGAGAAATGTTTTTAACGCTCAAATCTGGTAAGCTGGAGGAGCTCACTGGCATAATAATTTCCAGAAAGGATTCCCCAGCAGTGCAATAATTTGCAGGCTGACTAAAGCCCACACAGCAGCTGCACCAAGACCACGGCAACTTTCCTTGGAAGAAAAACTTCATTTTTTGTTAACAGCTAAAGTCAATGTCCAGCTAAAAGTTGCTTAATAGACACACAGAAACAAAAGAGAAGGTGAGGGAGAAAGAATAGTGTGATATGGGAACATAACTTTATTAAAACGTCAACCTACAGGCTCCATTTTTTCATAAGTCTCTTTGGCAAAGAGGTTTTCAGGCAAGCTGCACCAGCACACTGATTTCCATGTTTTAACAACCCAAGGGGAAATATAAAAAGACTGCAGACTGCTGAAGAACAAAAGAAAATCTGAGTAGCAGGTTTCCAACTTTGCTATACTGAAAAGTGAAAAACAAAACAGGCTCTGTCAAACCAAGAAATCAACTTCCTAGGAAACAGTAGGGCTAGAATCATCCAACATGGTGACCTTCAAGGAGGACAGGCCATCCCCTCCCCATGGAAGGACCAGCAGAAATGCCCCCTCCATGCTCACATGGCAGACCTCACCTGCCCAGCAGTTGGCAGCAAGGTTCTCAGCTTTAAGGAGCCCTCAAGTGACACAGGCCTTGCACCCGCAATGGGCAGGAGGAATGCTCAAAAAAAAGAGCAGTAAGTTGATCAGAAAACTTAATTCCAGGTATTCCTGAGGGGAGCCAAGGGGGGAAGGGGGAATCAAAGCCAAACCTCCACTGACTCCAGACTTCATACCACAGTGCAGGTCCTGCCTTATACAGAATCCCTGCACCTACCATACAGCACTGTTTGAACTCTTGGGCATTTCTATGTGCTGTACGTTTACATATCCAAGGTCAGTGAACTTGCTACTGCTATACATACTAATGCATTACAAACATCTTCTGAATCCGTGCTTCTCACTAGGAGAGCACTGTGCTTTAAAACCTGCAGTGCATTTTTTCCGAAATGTTCTTCCTGCCTACTATGGGAAAAGATTTTCCAGCAGCCATTAGCTACAGCCATTTTCACATCTCATTTTAACAAGCTATAAAAGCAGAGCAACATGCCAATTACATGAAATAAATAAAATGAGTACAAGATGGCTAAGAAAACCTCCCGCATTACACATATTTGTTAGAGAGTGTATTAGGGTTTCACTAATGCATTTATAATCCTGCAGAACGGTCTGGCACATCTGCATCTTCAGCACAACAGAATGGCAAAGATGATACAATCCTCCGAGAATTTCTATTTAAAATAATTTAAGATGTGTTTTATGTATACCGAGGAAGCTGCCAGTCAATCTGATCTTCAAACATTCTGAACTCCACAGAGGGAACTCTGGTAAACTGCAGACTGTTCACCTAAATGCATTTATTTTAGCAACATGAAAACTAGTTGCTGTATTTGGCTAATAATACGTTGCACATTTGGAGCTCTGTTAAATACCTTAATTGTGTAGCAGAGAACAAGGCAGTTAATTTACACAAAAGGACACAGAGGTGAATTTTATGTCTACATCCCAGAACAAAATAAGTAAATTCACTGAACATATGGCTTATTAAATCTAATAGTTCCTTTCCAAGATGATTCTGATTGCCATGTTTTGAAAGATAGGATTTTTTTTTTTTTTTACGAAAAAAAAATCTTTTGGATATTTGCCGTTAAGCAGATATGCCATCTGTCTCCCCAAATGAAAAGAAACTCAAGACTTTGATTACTATTTTTCTAAGCAAGATTTAGGGTAATGTATCTCTAGTACGTTGATTAACTAGATCTGACATCACATCTCAGACCTGTTTACTATTGTTTTTCCAGGAACTTCCCACACGTGTGCAGAGAAGCACTCCAGGATATAACTTGAAAGGCCATAAGGAAGATCCATCACCTCCTGCACTGCTTTGAGGTCTGTGGGTGACACCATGTAATTCAAATAGCCATCCTGTATTTTTGCTCCTGTTTTAAGGAGACAGATGCCTAAGGTGTAGCACTCCAAACTGGACTCGGAATTACTGCCACAAAATGCTCTCATTAAGGAAGAAAAAGAGGAAGCCTCTCACAAATTTCATGTTAAGAATATATACCAGAAATAAGATGCTGGCCTGACATGCCAAATTCTTGTAATTTGTGTGCTGGATACTTGCAGTCCTCAGAAGTACAACACATTTTGCCTATCTAGTTTTCTCCTATGGAAATCTTATTCTTCTGCAGCTTTCAAGCCACTAAAAGCAGTAACTCACCTGTGTCAGAGCCACTGCTAGGGGCACACATCATGCACCTACCCTGAAGTTGCTGACCCCATGGGAAAGCAGCCAAGCTGAGGAGCAGAGATGCCCGCCCTGCTGCCCTGAGCAAGTTCATGGCTAAGGAGGTACCAGCAAAACTGCTACTACAGGAAGGCTGGACGGGGTGGTTCAGACTCAGGAGGTGAACAGCACTGCTCACTTAAATCACTTGAAGCACTTCACAAATGAGCTGTACAAAAATAAATCTAAATGGCACGGCATAAAACCACATGCAGGGAAAAGATTAAATGAAAACAAAAAACAAAAAACAAATCTGGTTTCATCACCCAAGCCCTGCATACACTACAGAATTGATTTATTGCTACAACACTTTTCTGCTACTCGATTTAATAGCTGCATTCGTCAAAACATTCATCAAAGCCACACGTGAGGCACAGCAGGCAGCTCCCACAGCCCCAGCACTGAGTCCCAGTGGGGCAGCCCCAACTGCTCCTTGATGCCATGCACATGGATTGGCCACATGAAGCATACAGTGAAGCCAGAACAACTTGGAAGGGACATCCAAGATTATCTAGTTCCAGCCTCTTACCACAGGCAGCGCTGCAGAAAGAGAAGGTGCAGCACAAGGCCAGGAGGGCACTTAGAGCCTCATGGGATGGGCTAAGAGGAGGCTGCCATCAGCAGGAATCCTTGAAGTAGCCATAAGGGAATGGAACACAGCAGGCTCCCTACCCGCTGCCATGGGTTTGGATCACACATGTAAGATGAATGTAGGGCATATGCTGCGTGTTATGGTTTCAAGCCAGAGTATGTCCCAGGGACAGATCATAATTCTTAGGTAACAAAATTACTTGGAGATGATTACTGTTCCAAATAGTTGATGTACAATACTCATTAATAATAGCAGTGAAATGAACTTACTTAACAGTAGGGTTCTTTCACATAAGTTCTTTGACAAAATTACCAAAACTCACATGCTGAACTTCTCTGATATCATAAGAAGGTCTGTAAATAAAATTGCCCATCATTTCATTTTCAAAGATTTGAGAAACTCTTTAAAAGAAAAATGAAGTGTTTTGAGATCATCACTAAACAGAATTTATTTCATCAGTTTGGCAACCATTACCTACACTGATGAACAGGGTTTTTGTTGTGCACAAACAGGGTATGGACTACCAGCTAGTAAACTGAGCACAACTGCCAGAACTGGGCATGTTTATTCATGGTTCCATACCTACACCCACTGTACGTTTCTAAGATTGCCAGAAATGCACAACTTGTGTGCATACATCAGAATTCTTCTTCAGTATTGATAGTTTATAATAAAAGAAACATCAATCCATTATTACTCAGAACCTCTCTTCAAAAGCCACTGGCATTATTTAATTTGAACTTAAATGAACTTGTAAAACCAAGATTTTTCTCCAATCCTTGCAAAAATCCTATGAAAATTAAGATTTAATAAACTTCATTGAGACATAATGCACTTAAATAAGCATCGTAACAGCTCAGCCTTGTGAGATGTACCTTGCTTCCCATAAATAAGTAAAAAAAAAAAATACAATTAAATATACTGTTATTGAAGACTATAAACGTAATGAGAAAATTTTGTTTGTTTTGTTGTTTTTTTTTAAATAAGGCTTTTCTACAAACCTCATATGTAAAGCTGCAACTTAGACTTTCCTCTGCTTCTAGCTTTTGCTGCAGCTGATCTTTAGAATAGGTTTCACTGTATTTATATTTTAGTGCAAAAACTATTAATTAATGGTAGATCAATTCAGAAACATATTAAGCATGAATGATTCATGTGAATGCTCGCATAAGAAACATGAAACAAATTATCACAATATTAGGTGTTTTGGTCCAGCATCTGTCCTTGGATACATGTCTCACTGCTATCAAAGTCAGTTGGGTGTCTTACTAAACAGCAGATTTTTTTTCATAATTACTGAACCAAGTCTGTTGACTGTAATTACTGTTAGAAACATGCGACTTATGTCCATACTGTTATGTGCCAGTTAATTACTTCCATTTTAAAGAATTGCAGTTTCATTTATTTACTTTTAAAAAGAAACCACAAGAAAGTGTAATTTTATTTACCCTGCTTGCCTTACATTTATACTACATAGATTGTGCTGAGTGGCACTAAAAGCCGATGCTGGTCTTCTGAACAGTCACTGCATTACTACTGGTTGTATTTTTAGACAGAGCATTCCAGCGTATCAGGAAATAAAAATCTTATAAAATACAGTATGTGTGATAGATATCAATTGTTTTTCTTATCACACTCACTCTGACATGGTTCAGAGTTCTCACAAATGCATGCCCTGCAGAACTTGGCTCTTGGTTTATGACAAGCTTATGAAAGCAGAGTATGTCTTTAGGTCTCTGTCTGTACTAATTTCAAAGTCACAGCCTTCTTTCTCTTCTCTCCCCTTGTGCACGTTTGTACATCTTTATAATACCTTCCAAATAATTTATCACATAGTAAAGATTTTAAAAAATCATTATCCTTTTGATCTAAAAATCCTTATATTTCATCTTTAATATGTTCTTCTGAGAGGATCTTTCTGGAGAAATTGCCACGTGAGTTCTGCCCCTCTGAGATATAACAGCAGAGCTCAAGTAAGACGTTAGGAGCTCCAAATCACATTTTAAATTATTTGAAGTTTTTGTTTGTTCAGAGCCTGTTTCCCTCATGCAAAGGAAAACGAGAATACCTCTGCAGTACACAGGTCACGAGACTAACATATGGGAAATAAAGCCCAGTTTTTGAAAGCGGAACAAAATTTATCGTCACAGAGATAATTTTAAGTATTTCTAACATGCAGCTGCTTCATGGAGGGACAAACAAAAAAAAACACATTGATTTCTCTTAATAACTTTTGTATGAAATTCATTACTTCTTTAAGATGAGAAATTCCTCTATTTTTTCAGAGCTATGCAAAGAACTCATCACAAGCAGGAAAAACTACCCAGAACTTTGCACATTCATACTGTAATACTCTGCTTCACAAATAGTGTTCTTTAGCCATCCCATGTCAAACACAACTAGAAAATTACCTGGAAATACACTGAAGTCTTAAGCTGAAGGCACCTTATTGTTCAAAAAAATAGGAAGGAAGAATGTACATTCTTTCAGGCAAACACATACAGCACAACATTTTCACCAGGTCAGAAAATAACGGAATAATAAAATGTTTAAAAACACTAGTAGAAAAAAATAAATATTGAAAAGGTTAATATAAATTGTTACTGTCTTAAATCATAGTAAATGTAGAGCTATCTGATCCACCTCCTTCGCACTTCACAATTTACAATTATTTTCTTTGATGCTGACTGTGAGGCTTCAGAAATTATATTCCAATTCTCCCCAGCCTTCCCGTTCAAGTGCCACAGTGCTGATTGCTCCCTTATGCTTTCTCATGATCTTTAGCCAAACAACTGGACTGAGGATACGACAGCAAACACTGCTCATTAATGTCTGACTGCTGGGGCTACAGGTAAGTCTTTTAACAGTTACCAAAGTTCTCTCACTTAAGCTTTTCTCTTAAGAAAAAAAAAAGACAAAAAAACATAATTAACACTGTCACCGTACCAGGCAGTCTTCATCTATTCTATCACCTATGGAAGCAACATAAAATGCACCAATTCACACAACCAAAAATATGAAAGCATAGGAAAAATTCTGCTTTATATTAATAGAAATTGAAAAGAGTAGCTAGCATTCTCTCAGTTATGAGAGCACATGCTGTGCTCCACTATGAACACAACGTCCTTCCTTTGGGTAAGGACACTAAATCCACAAAGAGTGAGACCATAGGTGAGAGGACGATGGTTCCAGACTGAGTAAGATAGGAAGGGAACAGGATTCATGCCCACTTCCCAAAAATTGGGATTAAACTGAACATGGATACTGATCTTTACGTATTGCCAGAGAAGTCAAACTACAGATCAAAATAAAGAGTATCTCCAAGAATAAAAACTGGTTAAGTATCATAATAGAAGTGGACTTCAAGTATGCAGCAATTATCCAGTAAATTAGAGCTGGCAAATTGTCTAGATGATCAAGACTCAAGGAGACTTTGAGCAGCTACCCAGGGATATATTGACAGGACTGGGAAGCTTTATTATTTCATTATTCAATATTGAAAAATGTAGAGAACTCCAAAAAGGAAGGAAATGAACTGAATTATTTATGTATGTTGTTAGCTTTACAAGTAACTCTGAGTTGCATAAAAATGAGAAAGAGAATAAAACTCCAAATACTTGTATATCATTCACAAACACATAACAGATACAAATTCTCAATTCCTAGTGATTTTTTGTCATTCACTCTCACATTAACCACTCAAGACCAACAGCTTGAAAGGTTTGCCACAGTAAAGTAGTTTAATAAGGTAAACAACAGGACTTACAGATAGATGAAAACCATCACAACATTTTACATATTACTGTAGCATGCCTCTGTAAACTGGTATACTCACAAAAACAGTAAAACATTTTTGGTGGCAGGTTACTTGTTTCATTAGCTGTTCTAAACCTAAGCATTTTGATAACTTCTTAGCCTCATTTGACTCCTCTTTCCTTTGCACTTAACTTCCTGCTATTTGCTCTCATCTTTTACCTTGCAGAATGAAAATACAACCTTAGCCTTAACTTAATCCTTCCTACCCCAGCGTTCTTTTTATTTATTGAACACACAACTTTTGAACACACTTGATGGACATGTGGCATTTTACTTAGGAAAAAAAAAAGAAAGAAAATAGTTCTAGCAGCAAAACAGCACTCTGTTGCACAATTACATCTGTATCTGTCTTCTTCCTGCTTACATTGCATGGTATAGCTTGAAGCTGTTAACATTTCGTGGGAGAGCAAAATTGAAATAATACACTTAAAAACAATTCCCTTGTTTTGAAATGGGAAAAATGAGTTATTTAATAATTAGTCTTACTGCAAATTTGTCAACTAGAAATGTTGTACAGAAAACTGATAAAATCTATTTATTATCTATCATCACTCAAGTTATAAAAAAAACAAATAAATTCCCCTGGGACTCTTAATTATTCATTATTACAGCTCAGCATCTGAGAAAACAGAAGCTAGATTTTCACTCTTGAGCACTAATTTGATGTTGAGAAAAGTCCCTTAACCATTTGTGTGAAAAAATCCAACTGCTACCTTTCAATATTTCTGAATGACAGTCAGGGCTCTAAGCAAACAAATGATGCTCACATATCATGCCTCGCCTACAGGCATGTTATTATAATTGAATGATATTATGCTGTCTTACAAGACGGTATCTCGGTTTCAATAGGGCAGACATGGCAAGCAAGCATCAGTTTCCATAGGGACCTTGAACTTTCCAGCAATACAGTTTCATCGACTGAACACTCTTCCTCTCCGTATCGGTAATGGAAAGCCTTAGAATGACTTGAACAGTTGGCCATCTCTGAGATATTCGTAACGCTCTCAAAAACAATACAAAGCAAAAACCCAAAACATCAAAATTCTTTTCATTTAATTGTTGCCCAACTGTAAAAATCTGTCCCAAAGATATGTTATCTGAAGGTCCTCAATAATAACAAAAAGTTCATAATAATTTAAATAAAAAAAAAGAAAACTGAAAATTCCTCTTCTGTCTTAGGTTGAGCAAAAAGAAGCTTGATAATTCATATTTCTATTTGGTTTGTATAAACGGCTATACTTTGTATTTGAGAGCAAACAGAAAAACATTTAAAAAAAGCAGATTTAGAAATGAGTCACATCTTGATTCTAAGTCCAGTCTGAAGTACACTGTAAATGGACTGTGTCTGTGATATACTCCATGGAGTAAGTAAGGTTCTTAGAGTCCATCTTGTGTAAATCTCCACACCTCTCCACAGGTGGATAATCATGTTTGGATTACCTCACAGACCCAGACTTCAATACATAGAAGTCCAAGGCTCTTGCACAGCATTAATATAAGGAAAGGGACCTTCAACTGGATGCCTTTAGGACCCAGCACACAATCTATCAACATCTTATTCTGTGGCAACTAAAACTCTTTCAGCATTCCCCCCATGTCAAATTGTTCTCTTCTGACATTGGTGTTGTCCTGCTGTGTGGTACCAATTATCAATGAATATGCAGAGATTTTCTTGCCAAGAAAGAAGCAGCAGAGTTTGTATGGAACTGCAATACAAGTTGTATTACTTACACATATTTATGAAACTTAAGCACAAGTGGAGAAACAAATGCGTCCTCTTTTAGGATTTGGTTCCAACTAATGCTAGGTTTCCTAAAAGCAACATCTGAATAATTGAGACTACACACAGCTCTGCTGCCAGTAGTGTAAAGTCCATAAGACTTTTTCTTGACACAGCTCTACACAAAAACTGTTTTTTTTAACACTAGATTGTGGAAGATCACAGCAATGGCACCCTCTGGTGACAAACATAACACATTATAATGAGATGAACCATTCAGCCTGGAAAAACATTTAAAGCTACCTTTTCTGCAAACCTACTACATGGAAAGCATTCCCATGGCAAACTGCAAGAAGTAGGTGAGTATTTTTAAGGACAGTTCTAACTAGCCTGCAATAGGAGCCAATTTTAGTGAAAGGGCAAATTCTTCAAATCAGTTAAATTTCTCTGTTATCATCGTATCTTCCTTGTATTCTATTAAAATACATCTATTAAGATGTATTTTAGCCAAAGACTGACTTAACTAACCATACATTAAAAAGTTCAATTCTTATCAAAATTGGTTATTTCATGTTCACATATGGTTCAGATTTCAGCATGTTATTGGTAGTGCTACCAACGGCTTTTGATATGTTGAAGAACACAAATGAGAGGTTTGTAAACCAAAGACTTAGCATTCATGTGTATGTGAAGTGGACTAACAGCTGCTCAGAACACATCTTCCACTCGATTCAAGAGGCAGAACTTCAGCCTTTCTGAAATCTCAATCATCCCCACAGTTTCTTAAAGAGGGAACGTGTCAGCAATTTCAAATGGTACAGAAGGACTTAAATATACACAAGTATTTTCCTTTCTAGTGTCAAAGAAGTAGGCTGCCATACAGCATTTAGAAGCCTAAGATCTTTTAAGAAAGGTATCTTTAACCCACGTAAGATATAGGAAATTTAAAATGAAGAAAACAAGTAATTTCTGGATTGCATATATCATATGTTACAGAAAAATTCGGTATTACAGAAGAATCCAATTCTGGTAAGATTTTCTACAAAAAGCTGAGTCACGGACATTGGGTAAAGATAGGTAAAATTCAATACTTACATTTTCTTTCCTCTGGTTTAAGGAAGGGACCTTAAGGCACAACTGTATTATTTACTTCTAAAGAACTATATTTGTTCATAATAAAATAAAGGAAGAATATGAGATCTTTCTTGAAATTTACGGAGTTATTTTACAATGAGCTCCAGTTATTCTAATGCATGCATATATTAAAACTCCAGAACTTAAATTAGTTCCTGTTTTCTAGGTGAATATCATTTATTTCTGAATAGATTGTCATATTTAAAGATTACAGCAACAATCACATCTAACATATTCTTTTAGACAAGTTGCCAGAGAACTTGAAATGAACACTGCAAAGAGTGTAAACACAAAATATATCAAATTAAATATTTAGTAACAGCATTAATACTTAAACAGCCCTTATACGTGTGTAGATAGACGTACAGCAAACAGGCATTCACTCTACATGCACAGAGAATCCATTGGCCAAACTCAAGCAAAGCAGCCTGAACAACAGGTTGATTAGAACAAGCACTGTGCACCTACACCTAATTATGTGCTTATTAGTGAAATATGCAAGCCTATGTAATTAGGGAGATGATAAACAGTGGGATGTGCTACAAGAACAAAAGTACCAGTATCTAGCTTGACAAATTCAGAGGAAGCATTAGGTGAAATTTCATAGCTTTTTCAAAGAGAAGACTTAAAATAAATTCAACACATGGATGTCCGCATTGGGTGCTTCAGTTTACACGGGAATGTAAAATACACCTATTTTTATGCTGCACTCTGATAAATTTTGTTTCAACAATGTGTACAGCCAAACCTTCCTGTAACAGTTATATCTCTCATCAGCCACTCACAATGAATTCATTACCAAGCTGGATTAATGTTATCAGATACACATTTCTGTTAAGGAAAAGTACAACAAGGCATTATTCTAATTCAGTTGTGCTTTAGAACAAAGGCACTGCTGCTTGCTTAAGTGACCTGTATCATCTAAGTTCACTTTATTAAAACTAATAATTGACGAACTGAATGATGAGCTGTAATAATTTTGTTTTTAAATACAGTTTCATCACTTCTGTTTCGTAGATGGAAGGGCTCACAACTAAAATATTAATTGAAAAATCACAACGTTATGTTGAGGTAGCTTTTTTTTTTGAAAAAAACCTGCCAGTGTTGCAACCTTCAGTGATAATGCAGACAAAGCTGCATGCAAAAGCATTTCTCTCATGCTCAGGAAAAGCAGGTTACAGCTAGCATCCACTAACGAACTCAGCTGTGGCAGTATTTTGCCAGGTAGACTTAATTCACCAGCCGATATTTCTGTTTCCCTTGATTCTTGGGCTAAATACTGGGTTTTGTTTCCACCTATATGCCTTGGATGATGTAATTATAGAGGGGGCTATCAGGTATTCCAAATAACTCACTCAGAAGAACAAAAATGAAAAACGGAAACTGCTTCAGCCAGGTCCTGATGTAGTTACATGGGCAGAAAGCAAAATGTTCAGGCTCAGCAGCCAGAATGAGGGATTTAATGTGGCAGAAGTACTAAAATCCCTGACATCTAAGAGAAATGAAATCTTACAAACTTCACAGACGTGAAGCTCTAACTCAATCAAGATGGCACTGTTTAACCCTTTCTAGCCAGGTAAGCAAAAGTACTACTGCAGCCACATTTGCACTCTATCTGGAATATCACCAACACAGTGTTCAGAGTATTATTCAGTTCTTTTACTCAGCCTCTGAGTTGCATTTACTCTTTAGTTCTTCCTAAACCTGTATCTTTAGCGTTATTTTCATTGCATCATTCTTTGATGTAGATTCTTTGAACACTAGAGTGCTATTGGGTTATATTAAGATTGTAACAAATCTTTAAGATTTTATATACTGTCATTTCATATTCCTGTCTTGCACAAGACTTTAAAGTTTACCAGCAATACATACCTATTTTTTGTCCTTAGCTCCATCATTCAGCCTCCTCCCACAATAACTGCCTAAACCACTTACCTGGACAAAACTGTTGTTGATGTACAGTCAGGTCTTTACAAGTTCTTCCTGCTAGTCAGTTCCTCTATTAGGAAACTAATTCCGATCAGAAGTGTCCTCACATTTTGAGCGCACATCAAAATTGGATGTGATTTGAGTTCTGATACTGTGCTTATGAGTTTTTAAATTTATCATTTACAAAGTACTTCACATTCCTTCCTGGAGAAGTATACCCATGCATGAGCTAAACCATCCAAGAGCTCTTTCTAAAGAAGCCTTGCTGATGTATGAAGCACATGTTTCCATTTTCTGAGTCTATGACATTTCATTTAAAACCCTTGAGACCATCTGGACACTTTTGCAGCTATGAAAAGATAACATGATTGTGATAGCTCTTCCTGTCTTCTCTGCCCCTCCTGTTGCTCCCAAGCTAACTGGGACCTGGGTAGGTCTGGGAGGTAAAAGTGCTCAACATGCCCAGGGACCACAAATGGCAGAAACTGTCTACCATGCAACATACAGCAAGCACACAGCTTCCCTGCTTCCTGCACACGGAGAGTAAAATAAAGATATTCTTCTTTTTCTTAACTTGACCTGAGACTGCAGATCTGATCCTACTGAAATTTCACTGTTTCACCAACTTGTTAATTTGTGGGTTTTTTGTTTGTTTGTTTGTTTTTTTGTTTTGTTTTGTTTTTTTTTAATAATTCACTTCCCCACAGCCCAAAGCAAGTATTTTTTTTAACAGAAATATTTAGGAATAAAAATTAACTCTAACTTCTTAAACATAAACAAAATCCTGTTGTCAGGAAGATTAAAACCTACTTTCAGATTGGTCTTATCACACTCAGGTTATCCTGCAGAAGACAAAATCAAAATTTTCTGAATAGTAGAATCACAGTTTCGCCACAAGCTTTTCTGCAAATTATGAAGTGTGAAATAGCACACTGAATAAAAAATAAAATAAGGAAATATTGAGAACAGCATGTCAAAATTTAAAGAGTGAAAATAAGAAAATAAACTCTTCAGCTGTCATCTGATGGTCTGATGCCTCCGCGCATTACTTTGATGTGGCAGTACCTTTCCTTTTCTATCATAAATTTAAGTCTGTTGTTCAACAACAACCTGGAAAAATCCTTGGTTACCCTCCTTATAAAAGTAAAGTATCCATAAAGTATGAGGATAGTTTGAATTAAGATTTGTTTTTGATGTTTTAAGATCCACTTTACATACACATTGGAGAAATGACAAAATGAAATCAACACCAGAAAACTCACAGTAGAAAAAAAAACAAAAACAAAAACAAGAAAACATGATTTCCTTTTTTTCCTCTGTAAGATATAATAAGAAATTTAAGAGAAATACAGTTTCTCATATTTTATCCTGCAATATTCCATACTTCATTTTACTTAATACATTATATATTTTAATTGTACATATTTTTAATAAATAGGATGTACTTGTGGTATTTTCTGGTATTCAAACCAGGGTTCAAACCAGTAAATTTCAAACCAAGGGTTTGAAATTTACTACAATAAAAAAATACCAAAGTGATGCACTTGCTGAACCTGATAATCATTTCTCTGAGAAGCATCCTGCAGCACATTCCCATAGCACCTGAATCCTTACCCTTGGTGCTGGAGACCAGCTGCCTCCAACAGCTAGGGAAGGTCTCCAAAAAAAGGGAGATGAAATGAGGAGAAGTTAAGAGTATGGCACTACTGGATTAAGCAGCAGGAGTCACCAGATTCATTCAGGTAATGTAGCCCTGTTTGGAGCCTCACCCCATAATAGCTGGGCTATCAACACAGAACTACTTTTGCAGATTTAGAATTATTTCCCTCACACACGCTTCACCTACAAAGAACTACCAAAATCTCAGAGTTTTACGGTGGATTTCAAACTTAAACACAGATTCTCACAGGTATCACAGAGACTGCAGATCTGTCCCCAGTGCATACTGTACCTATCTTCTCCTTAATTGTGATGTTCTGTTTCCTTGCCATTCCTAAATTGCAAGTTACTTGATTTTACTATGGCTTAATTCTTTTTTCTTTTTTTTTTTTTTAAGAACTCCAGTTGGGGGGGGAGGAGGGGAAAGAAGTGGCAGCCCTGGTAGAACACATGCTTTTAAGTCATTACCTAAAAATAATCAAAACCTAAGCTTTACTCTGGAAATAGGAATGTTATAGATTTAAGACTGACCATGCGACAAAGGATGACAAATGCTGCTACTGAAAAGCTTGCCATTACGTTTTGGAACAAACAGTTACGGGATTTAATAAACAAAAGTAAACATTCAGGAGCCCTCTGGTACATCCCCTACACACTGCACCTGCAGGTGCACTGAAACAGCTCTCTACAATGCTGGCACATGACATCAGAGGTGAGCTATGTTTCTAACTGGCTGTTTACACTTGGATGTATCACGAAAACTTCAATTCACTTAAATCTCACTGCTCAACAGATCATGCTGCATAATAACTTGGTGACAGATTTGCTTTTAAATATTTACGTTGCTATGCCTAAAGAAGAGATAACTAGATAGAGACAGCATTAAAAGTTGCAAAATATGTTAAGAATTTAGAGCCTAATCAGACTTACAAAAAAAAGCACTTCTTTTCACACTGGATCTTCTGTTTTGTTAGGAAGAATGGTAGTGTACCAGTAAAAGTGAATTTAAATGAGTTCATATTATTTCCATGTATCTATAAGCATTTTCAACATGTTGATATTTCAAGGTTCACAAATTTCTAATCTATGATCAAATTACATCACACCAAATCTAGAAGGCAGAAGATGGTGAAAAGCTTTTGAATGGATTTGAATCAGTGCAACATCAAATTGTTAGAGCAAGTATTAGAAATCAAGTCACCTCTGGGCTACTTAGAGGTGTACAAAAAATGACGTATACATGTTCATATATTCATATATACATAATATGTGTAGAAAATAAGAGAAGTGAAAGGTTTTTTTTTCTTTCTGTTCCTGTTAGTTTTTGTCCCCCCAAGTGCAATAATATAAATTGTCCCTTTTGCACTTTAACTACTGTTTTGTAACAATAGTAACGTACCAAGGGAAAAAAACTTCAACAACTCTTTAAATAAATTCAGTGAAGTCTATGCATCACAAGTTCCCCTAATATTGGTAGGCATAAATGGATAAAATCTCATAGCAAGAAACGTATTGTTTCATGCCAGTACCTTGCAAATCTCAAACAATATCAGAAAGTAAATTTCTCTTGAAATACAGATTCTTGTTACTTCCTCTTCAAGATGAATACCTAGCAAGTTATTGATCTGCTTCTGAAGGACACAGTTTTTATTATGTAGGAAACCACTGCTGGGCACAAGTGCGAGAAATTAATGATGGTTTTGTAAGTGCCCACACTGCGGTGCTGAACCAGTGGGGCAACTGTCAATCTATATGATAATACATCCCAAAACTTCATAAAGTCACTGATGTGAAAAGGCATTGATTTTTGAGCTAACCAGAATTTGTGAGAAAGAAAGACTAAAAAGTTTACTGAAGTCAACACCTCTGTGTATACAGACAGTTGCGTGATCTTTTTTTAAACAGCCAGACATAAACACTTATCACAAGAGCCTTGCCATGTAAAAGTGAATTCCACACACTATTTCGTTTCTTCCGTGCTTTTTTATCACATCCTCCTTCCTTTTACTTGTTCCTTTTGCTTATTCTTTTCAATGTTAGAAAAATTATCTGTTCAAAATGGATTCAGTGCACTGTATTTCCAATTACTCAGTAATTATAATTGACTTACTGTAACAAAAAAAACAAAACAAAACAAAACAAAAAAGCAAACAGACTTCTTTCATCAGTGTCTGCAACACTATACAGTTAGGTCTTGAGATCAAATTTCCTGAGACAAAAGGTGTGGAAAAGGGCTTCCCTCAGCAATGAAGAAAAACTGTCCATATATGAAGGGAATTCCTCCAAGAGCAATGAATTCCAATTGTTGTTTGAGCTTATCAAAACTATAGTGAAGTAAATGTAATTTGACTTCTTGGTTTGAACTGTACTATTTAAAAACAAAATTAATTAATTATCCAATCAACAACACCTTTTTACAATCATGGTTTCCATGTGCTAGCATATACATATTTCCTCTTCAGTTTTGATGAAGAAATATATTCCGCTATGCCTATAGAGAAAAGATGTTGCTTGAAGATTCAATTTAAATCAGGAAAAAACGCACACTCTTGCAGAAAAAAATCAATTGCGCTTTTCTGAACTTTTTCAATCAATACAGAAAGTGTAATTCAGTTTTACCTTGTTTGCTTTAACAAGGAGTTGATTAAGTTTCCAGTACCTATCACACCTCTGCTTTGCAGAAACTGAGACAGCTGCCACTGAATGTAGGGAGGAGCCTCCAATAAACAGGAAAGAAATCCTCCTCTGTTAAGTAACATCATGCAATAAATTAAATTTTGTGGTAAGCAGTATGTGTAGCTGAGACCTGGTTATGTTACCTGGTATTGGCTGCCTGAGTAATTGCTCCAACGTCAACATTAACGAGACTCCTCTCCACCTTTGCATAACGGCAAACATCAAAGCTTCTTTTTAATATTTTAACTAAGCTGAGTTTGCATCTTCATTACTCTGTGGCACGGAGGACAAATGGCAGCAAGTCCATTCTTACTATTTTTCGTCTCTAAAAAGATGTGCGCACAGATGATTTGTCTGATACATTTTTAGCAGACACCATAAACAAGTCTGTGCTATACGCATCTGAAAGGACAGCTGGCTTGATGGAGCTTCATCAACACTAGTTAGATGCTTTATCAACAATGATTTGTACATTGTCTAAAGTCTCATTTCTACGTAATTAATCACCTACTCTTTGCCTCAGTGTGATGCACAAGTTTGCTCAACAGCCCCTTATATCTACAATAACCAAGTGCAGAAGTTCAAAATTTAAAAACTCATGTGAAAGCAAATAGCACCACTGTTACAGCTACCAGCATATTGCAGATTATTAATATTACTTCAAGCTGTGAAAAGAAATCACACAACATACTATTTTAAAAAAAATCTGATTTCTCATCATTAAGTTAATAAATTCTGAATATAGTTTTCTGTGAAGGGTTATTACCTGGAAAGTAAATTATATGATAAACCATATATCATATTATGAAATAAGCATGTTATAGCTTCCTGATATTGACATTAAAAGAGTATACCTAAGCAGCTTTAATCAAACAGAGAAAGAAAAGTGAAAAGCTAATTTTTAGAAGGACACTCATGTTATTACACATGTGCAACTTGAAAATATATATATATATATATATACACGCACACACATATATATATACACACACACACATATATATATACACACACACACATATATATATACACACACACACATATATATATATACACACATATATATACACATATATATATAAAAAAAAAAAAGAAGCCCTACCGTTTTCCTCATCTGACTTGTTCTCATTGTCGGAGTCGGTGAGGGTGAGAGCCGAGTTTTCACGACTTGACAGACCAGAACTTCGCCTGGATTTGATCCCTCTTCCCCACAGCCTGATTGCATGCTCTGGAGACATCCCTCCCTCCGTGTCTGAGTCAGCATCAGAGCCAGTGCTCAAGGAATAGCCTTGATGGAGTATTCCTATGTCCGAGCAGTAGCCACTTCGATGGGGAGAGGGCTCACAGATTCCCAGCTCTGCGAGGGTGAAGTTTGTTCCTAGAAAGGCGGTTAAAGAAAAGTAAATAATTGAAAATCTAGGAGATTTAAGTTTCAAAATAACAGAAAATGTGTGTGCTAAGGCTTTGTAATTAATTACACAGAGGAATCCACCAACTTACGTAAAACGTATTCATTATAATTCAAATGCATGAAATACACAAAACAAGGGTAGATTTTAGGTTATTTGTGACTACTATTTTGGCTCCAAATTATTTATCACTTACGTATGTGATTAATGTAAAACTCCTGACAAGTGCTAATGAGGAGACTTGCTTTAGGTTACATATCTAACCTTGCATTCGTAGAATTAGAGCCTTAGCTTTGAAGTTGAACATTTGATCACTTGGAAAGAAGCTGCTTTTCCTACACAAGATTATCATAAATAGAGGCTTTTTTTTGTTTGTTTGTTTTTTATTTTTATTTTTTTTAATTTCATAGAAAACAAATAGTTGGGAAAACAGTTTATGTTTCGTTAGGAACAGCAAATCACTTGAAAAAATCCAAATCTACCAGTGATTAAACAGGAAACCCTGTGATCAGTGTTGCACTTCAATATCTGGTGGGTGGGTTAATATGTGCTGTAGAAATCAAAATATGTGGATCTCAAAATCACTCTGTTTTCTATCTCTATTCACCAAACTTAATAAGGCAGCGAGAGCAAGGACACCAAAATAAAGAGGTCACCAGGTGTAAAGGCAAACATTTCCAGATCGGTATCAAAATGTGATATTTAGCAGTTAGTAACTGCAGCAGACAAAGTCATTAACATTTTGAAGGCACACAGAGTCCCCCACCCCAGGGTTCTCATAAAGTATAGGCTTGCTAGTTGATTTCTCCTTATTTGCTTCCTACAGGAATGAACAGAACTACTAAGAAACGAATGTGGAATTATTCACCATCTCTATGGCTTTTTAGGCTTTTGAAAAACGAAGTGATTTCCGCTTCATTACAACAGGCTAAAAATGAATTAAAGCAGACTGGGGTCACTGGCAGCATAGCTGCCAATAATGTAATTCACAGTGAAACTAAATCCGTTGCCTGTATCTCTATAATGGTAGTTGCATTTTGTCCAAAAGCAGTTTATATTTTCTCCTCTTCTCCAATATGTTTACCAGAATGCCGCTTTATTTTGGAAATTCACACATTAAAAAAATAAAAAAAAAGACACCCAAACACAAAATATACAGAACAAGGTTGCAAATTGGTGACCTGCACATGTAAAGTGCATGCTGATGTCAGGCAAATATCATGATAGTGAAGCTTCAGAAGTTTTCTCGTCTGCTGCTGGCATAAATGTCCATAAATACACACCAGTTATGAATACACTAGCTTAATTAAGCTATTTTACATACATGGTGAAACATTTCAATGATATTCTGTAGAATTTAACAGTCATTACAAGCTCTGATTACTTCACTCCGATTAGCATGCTTTATTGACATGAGAAGTCGAACTACAACATCTAATGCGCCACGTAATTTTCAGAGGAATTCTTACTTCATTTGTCTGAGGAAAATAGTAAAGGTACTGAAAGAGGAAAGTAAACATAGCAGTCACAGAACCCATTCATCCATCTGAGTTTTATCACCTGAGGATCTGGCAGCTTCCAGAAGCATGGAGAAAAAGCCTTGAAAACTGACCAGCTGTTAGACAGTTAAAACAACTGGAGAATGGAGCAGATCAGCTCAAGAACATGAACGGAAGCAATCCACTGAGCCTCTGGGATAGAGGATCTTCCAGATGTTTTTCACATCTATAATATATGTATATATGTAAGTTCTATACATACTTAAGGCATTTTTCAGATAAATCAATTTTGTATCCAAATATATATAAAATGCATCTGTATTTACATATACTTTGATAGCTCACTGCTCTTCATTTTACTTGAAAATCTGAGGAAAAAGCTGCAGAAGCAGTTATGCTGTCTAGCCCTTAGCTTCACCTGGATTGGGTTCTCCTACATCTCTCATTTCCCTTAAAGGAAACTGTCTCAAATAACACATGATCCACTTAGATAATATCCTCCCATATGCACAGCCACAATGGCACATTAAGGACTCACGGCATTAGTAAAGCACTGCTGTAAACTCAGAGGATACATATGGCTCTAGCAGCACCAATATTACTTATCCAGAACTTCAAAGCAAAAAATCCTACTATTACTTTGGAAATAAAGTACCTACTCTCACACAAGAAGAGAAGATCCAACTCAGCACACACCCTCTGGTGCTGGCAGAACACTCCACATGGGATACTGAGGACAGAAAGGTCACCAGGAACCACGGCAGCCTTCCCCATCCCTACAGCCCCCATGTGCTGGAGTGTGCACTGACCCAACTGGCCTGAGGCCTCAGGCTCTGCTTTGAGATGCACCTTCCTTATGACTGCCAAAGACCAGGACACCAGGCCAATCCAGACCTCATGGACTGAAACCCAAGGAAAGCAGGCATCACCTGCTTTGCCATATCCTGAAATTCAACTTGTTCTGCTGCATGTTCACAGTGGGAAGGCTGACCCATGAGCTAATGCAGCCAAGGAAGATGGGTGATTCTTAGTGTTGTATACACCATGTGCTGCCTTGGGGGCTTGCCAGTAACTTTCAGGGGTAGAGAATAACAGCATTTCACTGCAACTTCACTTGCACTGGAGAATTGAAAGGGGGTCAGGATACATTCTTGCACATTCAAAAATGAGACTGTTTTCTTTCAGATTCTGTAGCATCTACTACATTGCTGGTGGCACTACGTGAAAAGAGATAAATAGCATATGATGCTTATCAAGGGAAATTAAAGGAATCTTTCCCTTGAAGGAAACACCACACAAAAGGAAAACTTCAATGTTTTTTGCTTTTTCGTATGTAACGGAGCTTATTAACCTCCATCATTATTCCCCTCATCCCCATCTGCAGAAATCACCAGACCACTTTCGTTAAAGAAAGGCAGTTAACGCCATCTGCTCCCTTAAGGTGTATGCAACTTCTCATGCAAAAATAGATCAGCAACATGGTGGTTTAGAAATGTAATATAATGTTATATACTCCATGATCACACCTATAATCTGCATGCTGTGAGTTCTCTCTCAATAGAGCAGAAAAGCTTTGTTTTCTTTCTCATTTGCATATGACTAGTACACCTTTCAAGCTCATTTCCTTTTACAGCAAGTTAGTACGTAAGTTAATTAGTATACAAATATTCACTAGAAGTGTGATTAATCCAATGATGTGCAATTCTACTTATCCCTGCTAAGGCTAGAAAGCATTACCATGAAAGTAAAGGTTATTCTCACCTAACCTGCAGGCAGAGGTCTCACGTGGTTAATTACAAATTATAGGAATCGCCCTTCTGAAGATTAATCTAATCCAGCTGTGGTCACTACAAAATGCCCCCAGAGACGATATCCAAAACCAGTAGTGCAAAGATATGGCAAATTCATCTTCGAATTTGACTGGATCAGCGGTTCAAAATTTTGCTAAGTCTAAAATCAAAAGAATAAATACTACTGACGTGACATTCTCTGCTACTATAATAAATTTACAAGAAGTTGGGATTTTTTTTTTTCTTTTCTATTCAGACATTCCATCTTTTGTCAATTTTTCTGCTATGCTAACAGCTATAATGATTTATGCTGGCATGAGTACCACAGTTTAACTCCAATCTGTGGTATACAAAGAGGTCATTCTTTTTAATAAACTGTGGTGTACACTTCTTAATCTTTCTCAGTTCTATACATGTTCATTCATTATAATGACAGAGAGGACAGATGATCACACTCATTTTTTAATTTGCTTATTGTATATATTTTTACCATTAACCCTTTTACTGGTCTTCCTTATCAGATACAACTGCCATCTTTTTGATTCTACTTCATTTTCCTCCTTCAACTTTTTGGGGGTTAAAATATCCTTGAATCAGAAGTACTTTTTCTGTGCAAGAGCAGGAAATTTAACCACAGGACCACAATGAACGGCCCCTGTGGCAAATGTCATATTTGCATGAACTGTGCCTGGAAAATGCTCCTGTTAACATTTTTTAACAGTGTTTAGAATTCAACAGAAACAGCGTACTTTTCTTAAAAGCAAAACCATTTCTGGCAGTCTTAGTCCCTTCCACAGCAAACAGAAATCTGCACACACATTACAACATATGCTTTCTATTTGAAAAATATTTTCTAGCTTCTCTCCTCAATGGCAGCTAAATCCTTTAATTGTCTTTTTTCTAATCCTCTTTCTGCCATGCTTCTTTCTGGCTTGGAGATCCCTGGGCCTAATAGCAGGATAGAGACAGTTCTCTTCTCAGCAAGAACTCAGTCAACAGTTACTAATACCGTAGCTACATCTACAGTTAAATAAAATGTTGAGGTTTATAAAATCAGGCACCTAACGAGATTTTGGTCTAGATCACAAAATTAGACAATCTTCCCTGCATTTTCAATAAAATTTACTTTCATTTGGTGATGATAAAGTTACTCTCCTGTTTTCTGTCCTTCATTCATTCTTTATGTACCACATAGGGAATAAAATATTATTAATTACTTCATACACATTTTCTGCAGGTGTCTGAATGTAGCCTCTGAGAACATCTCAAACACTTCATAATTTATCTTCACCTCCTTGGGAGGTGAGCTTTTCTCTCTGCCCTCTAATAGCTTTTAAACTACAGAGAAGAATACTTACAGCAACCTTTTCCCACAGCACAGACAAATTTTGGCAGAACACACCATACATAAAGCATCTACAATGCAGCCCAGGTTACAACACAGTACTTCAGGGTAATACCTGATATTCCTAGGTAGGCTTTCACTCACAGTAAACTTTCCAATTTCTCCAAGCACTCAGTAACATTAAAGAAGACATTTACCACAAAAAGAAGAGCTGTTCCTACAGATATGTCATTCTGAAGGACACAGGGCAAATGTAAGCAATTGAATAAGGATCCGTGCTTTACATCCCAGAGGCATTGAGGGCAGCCGTGGGGACAGCACTGTGCAGAGTGGAGCACAGAGAGCAGCAGCTCTTTGGCACCGGGCATCAGCTTCACAGTCAAACCCCACAACACTTCCATGAATCCAGCAGCTACAGCGAAGACGAGCAGACAGTTAACAGTGACAGCTTTTCCAGCCTGGGAACCTCTGATCCAAAGGCTGGAGATAAGCTTTCATTTCACCAACAAAATAGTCATGTGGAGTTTGCACTGCAGACTAAGCAATGGATCTTCTTCTCAGAGCTGCTCAGATATTCCTCACCCGCGCTCCAAGAAAAGCAACTCTAAGTAGGTACAGTTCACAAAAAACTTCAGCCTAAGTAGTTCAATCTATCCAAGTTATGAGATGTTATTAGAAGAAATGGAACATAAACTCAGCTATACAAAACACGCATACAAGTTCTCCCCTTCTCAATGCACCATCAGTTTCCTCCATTAATCAGCTTATCTTTAATGAAATGTATCATCTATCATTTAGTAGGCAATGACTGTTCTGTGATCAAAATCAAATTAAAACCCACAGGGCTGTGTGTGCTAAATATGCACAATACCTGTGTTTGCATAACTATCTCCCATTGCAGTGATTGCTTCCCAGGCGACCTCCAGCAGAAGGGGAGAAAAATCTGCTCATTTTAGGGCTGCTTAGTGTCTAGAGAGACCACAAGTATGACCAGAAATCTGACCCACTCTAATCCGATTTTCTGCATTTTTTGTGAAAGTGACAAGAAAACGTGAGAAATGTTCACTACTTGAAACCACAACAATATGCCTTTTTATTTTGTGAACAAGACTTGAAATGCTTCTCAGATCTGATAAAAGACATGTGAACATTCTGAAATTAGTTGTGCCACATTACTCACGTCAAAATACATCCACAAAAGCCAACAAAAAGCCACATACATCCAACAAAGAAGTTAACAACTGGGCTGTTGTATTGCAGAAACTAACTTCCACATCTTAAAAAGAAAGACTGAAAGCAGCCCACCAGAGCTATGATTGGAGGAAAATTGGCACTGAGTTTGTTCCTTTCATCTGTAAAATGAAGACAACAAAACTGCGCTATCAAACTATTACTAACAACCGTAAAAATGATACAACTTGCCTCTGCAACAGCAAGTAGTGCATTTGTTGGGAGAAAACCTGCACCCATTCACACTGTGTACTGTGACACACCTCAACAAGAACAAAGCTGTAAGCTACTAAAAGTCAGGTTCTACTTTGACCTGTACAAGTAGCAGAAGAGGAACAGAACATGAAGCTTCACAGCAAGTAACAACGCTCTTGTTGTTAACAAAGCTTCCAATAAGAATCTCTAATATCAGCAGCACTAGTCCAAACACCATCAAAATAACACTGGTTTTGGAGTGGAGCGGGGATGCTTTTTTTTTTTTTTAAGGGAATGTAATGAACAGAAGTCAGAAAGTATTTTCTATTCCAAGTCAAAATAATATACAGAATAGTTGCATCACCTTTCCTTTTGTTGGAGATCGTGCATTTCTAAATAAAATTCAAAAAAGAGCAGTGTTCATGAAGTCATAGGTACCACACAAGAAGAAAGAAATATTTATTTACAAATGCTGCTTTCAATTTAAACAACGTGCCCATCAACACCTGGTATTATAGCTCCTGTTACACAGGCAAAGTACCTTCTGATTAAGGGATGTTAACTACAACTCTAGGAAAAACACCAATTTCATTGAGGACTTTAAAAAGCTAGATAAAAAGAGCAGTGTTGTTCCAATGGAGAACAACTAGCATTCAGTATCTATGCTGGCTATCCATACTTGTGATGCACAGCCTCAGATGGCACAAAGTACAGAAATCAGACCACGGTACCCACAAAATCTCAGTTTCCACCTCTAAAGATAGAATTAGACACTTGAATACTAGTGTAGCTCACAGATGCCTGTCCTCTGTAGTAAAAGCAATTGTGTTACATCAGAAAATGACAACAACTCCTCTCCTTTGTCTCCTGAAAAAATATATATATATATATATATATATATATATATATATATATATACACTCTCTATATTATACTTAATTAACCACATAGATATGAGTACTATTGGATAAAATCACTGTGGAAAAATGTTCGTCAATACATTAATTTGAGTTTAATTATTAAGAAGGACCTCTAAGAAACTGCAGGAAACTACCAGCAGATAAATTAGCAGGTGATAATTTGCCGAATTCATGCTAAGCCAAGCTTTATTTTTATACTGTTAATTCGAGATTTAAAAAGCAGCAAGAAATAAACCACTGTTCCTGAGTTGATAAATAAACTGTGCTCTCAAGAAACAGCAGAAGTCACAGGTAATAAGCTTTCATGCCTTCATAACTGTTTAATTGGAAGCTCTGGAAAAACCTGAATCAGCCGTTATCACAGACAAGACCTTAATTGTTTTCTTCTATACCTTGCTTCACAGGTTAGGAATACTGATCTCTACACTCTGTGAAGGTCCCCAGGCACATATAAAGATTTCTTAGCACCAGCAGCTGTCAGCTGTTCAGTCATAAGGAGCTTCTTCACTGTAAACATCATGTCACCTAGAAATAATGGCTAAATAAATTGTATCCTGTACCGTAGAACAAAAGAAGTTTAAACTACTATTTGACTCAGAACTTTAGTGTTTACATTCTGAATCATGTTGTTCCTAACAGGTTTCAGAAATGCCAGACACACCAGCCTTTAACTCCGCGTTTCTCATCTTACTAGGAGGAAAATCAGAACGTCAGCATGAATGACTGTAACTGAAATAGAAATTCATCTACAATGGAAAGCAGAGCTTGTTAGAAATCTCAAAGCCTTATAAATGCAATGATAGTAAAATTATTTGAGCACTATAAAATTGAAAAAAAAACATATATTATAAACAAGTACAAAGGAAAACAGATTAAGTGCTTTGAGACAGTACACCTACTGTGAAACAAACGTAACTGTTTTCTTTCATTCACCACTTGCATTTGTTTTATGAAGAGATCTGGAAATGTCTTTATTTGATTAAATTATAAATAGCTTTCAGCTTTTCATTTTTAATCCTCACAAAAATAATTAGTTATTTTCACACCCAGTCAGTTGTGGTGTTATAAATGGAACAGTTGGCACCAACTCCGATTATTATTGGTCCTGAACTTTGCTACAGATGAAACACACACCCTTAATATAGGATTTCTTCTATCTACCAATGACTGTAATTTATAGATCGAATGTACAGTTGTGAATGCAGAAGCTGAGCACATCCTGGCCTTTCTGGCACATGCAGTAGTTTCACTGGCAACAGTCAATAGTCACCTCCAGCACTTTGGCAGACAACACAGCAGATGCACCAGTTGCACTGCTGGAATTTATTGGTCTTACCAGGCCTTCTGCAGTACCACACAAGGATGAAAGAAGACCTCCTTCCACGCACCTCTTTCCTTTTCCTACACTGACATTTTCCATGTGCACAAAACGCGCTTCTCACTCTCTGTGCACTATTTGCTGTGTTCTGAGAGCTATGCCACCACAGGGGTCTGCTGCACTTAGTGGCTGTGCTGCCAGTCACACGCTGATCATAGAATCCTCCTCCTACTGGGAAACACAGCCCCACTTGGGTACTGCAACTTGCTTCTCAGTTCTTCTCATCTACATTTCTGGCTGTCCTGCTTCTTACTTTAATTTGCATTTAGATGACCTTTTCTCTTTTTCACTGAAGAAAACTGAGGATTTGTGTTACATGCCAATAAACAGCTCATAGCTATGTTGTCACTATTATTCTTCCTAACTTTCTTTTGTTTGAAGCAATGTTTTTACTCAATTCCATTCCACAACAGGGCTACTCCCTGCCCTTCTATTGCCCCATCCTCTCCATCTCAGTCTTACATTTGAAGTACTGCTGGCTTGGACTGCACCTTGAATAATAACAAAATGCAGAGTGAAAAATGCAGAACAGTGAAAGTTGAGCTCCAGTTACCACTTCAGCATTGAGCTCAGCTGGCACGCTGTGTGACTTACTGAAAAGGCAATATCAACGTAACCCAACTGCAAGTATAAGTTGGTCAAGTCTCTTATGGCTGGGAAACAAAGACAAAATCTCAGTAGAGGACTTTCCTTTGTCTCACTGAAATACTGACTGCTCACGATAATTGCTTTAGAATTACCTATACTTCATCACTTCACTGCTTATCAAAGCTAACGGTAAAGGAGATGAAGGACTATGTAACAGTCTTCCACCCATACCATCTTGAAGAGGGTGTTCCCTATGTGACACGTTCTTACTCCACAGCCTGATTTACAGAAGAAGATATTACAAAGAAAAGCTGAAATAATGCATGTACATTTTTATACAGTATGCATAGGTCACCCTGAAATTTATGCCTCCTATTTATTTCTATGGAAACTACAACAGGTATGGCGAACACAATAACACCATTTGTTAGAGCAAATTCCCAGCTACAAACCGCTATTTTTTTAAGAGTCACTGCCATTAGGCACATACTTACACCAGCAATCAACAACAGCCTGAATGCCATGCTTATAAAAATCTACACCAGCACAGATGACCCACTGCTGCCACTGCTGAAATGCAGCACCCACCACCTCACTGTGCCCACAGCCGCTGCTCTGTCTCCATCAACCTTGAGCAAGCGTTGATGAAGGTGAGTGGTGCCATTTTTCCTTCATGAAGAAATTCAACCCCATGGCTTTGCTCCACGTGCCCTTCCATGTCAGACACGTTTGTGTCAGACTGCCCCTCTGCTGCCGTCTGTCACATGGCAACACAATGTAATGGAGTATTGGTGGGAAGATTCAAACTCTACTGCCATGCCAGCAAGACCTGCCTCTAACTTTGCAAACATAATAAAATAGAAGGCATTACTTTCAGAGCAGCTCTTATGTAAGTCTATTACACATATATGTAAGTAAATGTATAGCACAGTCACATTTCAGTAACACTTAAAAGCTGTTCACAACAGCTCTGACCATTCACAACAACCTGCATTTTACAGAAAACAGCGAAATGATCGCAGTGTTTGACTCAGCCACCTCTGACTGCATTGACAGCAAAGGCCAAAGCAGCTCAGCAGAACCCAACTTGATGTGCTGCAGGTACGCACAGGGGCATCACAGTATCACACCAAGGACCCTGCCCTTCCTCGCCACTTTGGCCAGCAGTCCTGCAGGCATTACCTCACAGCAGCTCCTGCCAGTAATCACCTTTATCACATTATCAAGTTTCTGACATGTTCCCTTTTAATAACTTATACTGATATCTCTCTGCTTTTGGCAGAGTTAACAAACAAACAACACTCTTACCTCTTTTCTTACCCTAGAACAACAGAGTTCCCTATTTGGAACTGAAAGGTCACCAGAGGAGTGGCATTTGTCACGGGCTGTTGCCTAATTAGCACAAGAGCCCAAACGTCCTGATATAGTACACACCAAACAGCAGTAATTGCATCTGAGGTAAATAAAACAAGATGCTGCATCCAATGTTCTTTCTCTATTAGTTATTTTTATTCTTCCAAAGCACTGGGATCAATAAGCATTTGACAAACACATAAAATCACTGTTATTTTAACAGTACACAAAAGGCACTGTTACTGCACTGCTTTTCTGGCTGCCATGCTTACCCTGTTGCTTCTTCCAGAACATACACAACTAGGTCTATCCACACTCAGCTATTCTACACAAGAACCAGATTTAATAAGAAACACTTCACCGCCACACCGTTCTCCACTGCTTCTGTACCACATTTCCTGAGCCTAAACCAAAACTATAGTGAAGCCTCAACATCAGCAGAAAACACACTTCAGTATTTACCAAGAGCCAGACCCTAAAGAGAGTTAGTGAGCAGGCTGTGTTATCTGACTATTTTTAACACACGCGTCATCCTACTTCATAAGTGCCTTTCCTTGCTCTGTAAGTGCCTTGCAGATCAGGTGAAATGATAAATTCACATCTCACTGATAAAGGTCAAGTGCACCCAGGTATCATTTGATGCCTTTTATTTACTTATTTATTTTGATTTCTTACTTGGCAGACTCAAATTATAGAATTCTTTGAGTTTAATGGAGATTAGATTGGTTTGTACATTAATCCTACATTAGGAATAATTAGGACCACTTTAAACCCACCAATCATTTGCAAAGAAGGAATACCATGAAATACCATGATTGCAAAAAAAAACCCACAAAAACAAAAAACAGTAGCACATCTCCTGCTCATGGCCTTTCAGTCGTGGAATTACCTGAAATAAATTGTTTTCTTAATTACTGGTGTGATAGAGTATATCGTGTATTAGCTTAGCTGGCCAGTTGCTTCAGATGGCTTAAGCTACTGTGACAGACGCTGGATACATTACCAACTTATCCATCTCTCACAGAGTGATGAACCTCTGATGCAGCTAAGCATACTAAAACTTGCTAGTACATCTATTTAAATTTCAGATTTGTGGTTCTCAAAGGCATCTTGTTGCTCTGTTTCCCTCTTCGTCATCTCCGTAATTGGAAAATTATCCTTGATTTAAATTCTACTACTGTCCTCTGCCATTGAAATCAAACATAGCAAAGATTTTTTCATTGGTTTTCCTTCTTATTTTTTTTTCACTGGGAATTGGGCAAACCAACCACGTGGATTTGTAATCAAGGAGCGACACATTCTACTTTGTAGTGGGAAAGCTAGAAGAAAGAATCCTCAACCCAAGACAATGAATAACTCAAAAGTTTACAGGAGATCTCTAGTCTAGAAAGCAAAAAGAGAAACCTACAGCTAGATAATGAGAAGTGTACAGTAACAAACAATTGCGTTCCAATAATTTTAGGGATAACATTAAAAAAAAAAATAACAGAAGGCCTAAACATCAATTATATAAAGTCCAAAAATATGTTGGAAAAATATATTTTGAAGAAGTTTTTAAGTGAAGCTACTTTTAAAATAAAACACAAGACATGGACATGGCATGGGCATCCACAGTCTCCTCTCTCATGTCAATCTTAGGTACACATACTGCACATTGAACTTGCGAATCAGAATTTTCCCATGTGGTTTTGCAGGCTGCAGAGCTCCTTCGTTAGCACTGCTGTCTACACGCCCTCCACCTCATGCCTTCACTACCGCCACGTCTAAACACAATTATGAAAACCTAACTGGAATGAAGGTAGTAGGAAACTTGTGAGCATGGAGCTGATCCACTGATCATGAGGCTTATGCCCTTCTCTACTTCATATTATAATGAGAAAAATGTGGGTTTTTTTGTTTCCATTTTACCTAACACTTTTTCTTTATTTTATCTTCGACCTATTTAAAAATTATTTTCCTCTTTGGAGCTCCACTGCAGGAAAAGCACACAGCACAGGGGTAGTAATGTTGACAACGTATTTCTATTGCAGCCTTATGTCACCAATATTCTTTTATCACTTTTCAGCAAATCATCCTTTTTTTTTTTTTTTTTTTTTTTTGGAGAGGAAAGGACACTACGGAAGCCTGCTTTTATAAACATCCAAAAAAACCCTCCAAAATTAACAGTAAGGCTCTTGTGGTCACTGTATATTGAGGCCTTAAGAACAGATGTGGCACTGTTGGGTTTTGGTATTAAATATAGTCTAGCTTCTTTTCAGGCAAAGAACTATTTATCTACTTAACACAGAACATAGCCAACTTTTGTATGTTTCAAATATTACATTTATTTCAAAATGCTTGGCATTATTAATCCTTTTTATATTGTTAATATAAAGATTCTGCTTCAAAACCTCAAAAACCAAGGAAGTTTATTTTTTTTCTCTCTTTTTTGCATTGCATGCACTGCACTGATGAACCAGCCTCAGCAAGCATTTAACAGATTAGACACTTGAACATGGTTTCAGGCAATGCTCTCTCATGTTTCTGCGTATTGCCTGATAAACACTTCAAAGTAAACCGCTCATAAATATGAAATGAAAAGCCGAGAAGTCGTTATGCACAGCTTTGAGATACAAATCTCTTTATTCCCCTCTGAAGTGGAATTTGATTGACATAATGAGTCATAGATCCTGTCCAGGGACACACTGCCTTATCCCCTTTTCCTCGGGAGATGGGAGTCTTTAAAGAAATCCACTTCAGAACTTTCTGATTGACAACTACAAAAAAGTTGAATACCACACAAATTTACTGTTTTGTATTAATACCTACTTAAAGAGCTATGACACATGTCAAAGATTGATTCCAAATCCACCAACAAGCCCTATCATCTAAAATTTTCCAAGGAGGCCAAGGCTGAGATGTACCGCTGCACCATTCCCCCATCTCTACCCATCCCACAACAGCTATTGCAGAGCAGCTCATGAGGAAGGGGGTGAATTGTAGCAAAGCCCCTGCACAGCTGGGCTGCACCACTGGGCACCTCACCCCAGGGTAGGGCAGGAGGAATACAAGGATGCTGCCACCTCGAGAGGCCAGCAAGACAAAGACCCTCCTTAGAAGGAACAGTCACCGTGCACACACCACACACAGCCATCTCCTGCACTTCACTTGCTGTGCTACGGAGGTAAGACTTCCAGGTGAGAAGGAACAGTTAATACCATCTAGCTTGAAATACCTTCAAAAAGCTCATTTAAGCATTGGTGTTAATAAATGACACCCATTTGAAAACGAGAAAAAACGCAGCAAGTATAATGGTCTGCCACCACTATTCCCCAAAAAGCCTCACGTTGAGCTACCCAGTGAAACTGCTCATCAGTAGTGCTATAAACAAAATTACGGTGTAATAAATTGCTATGCTACAATGCTACATTCACAACCTGCATTTGTAGTGTTTGTGGAGGTTTTTCAAAGGAATCCAATAAATTTCAGTCTAAATAGAGATGCAACTGCTGGTGCTTTATTTGCTAGCCAAACTGTATGCATTAAATTACATGTTTTTACTGCCTTTTGTCAGTTGCCTCTGTATGCAGTAACCATACATAAAGTGCATAAATTCCACCACACACAACTTCACTTCCATTTCTTGACGGTAGTGCTATTAGTTAACCATAGAATCAGAGAATATCCCCATTTTGAAAGGACCCACAAGGATCACCGAGTCCACCTCCAGGTGCCATGCATCCAAACTAGTTCTGAGTTCAGTGCCCCTTGAACTCCAGCAGCCTGAGGCTGTGCTCTGTGCCCTGGGCAGCCTGTTCCATGCCCACTGCCCTCTGGTGAAGTACCTTCTCCTAACACCCAGCCTGACCCTCCCCTGACATAGCTCCTGCCACCTTATGTTAGACATGTATAACATTAATAACATAATAAAGACATCATTAAGACTTTAAAAAGACTATTTAAAAAATAACTGTAAAAAATAACTAAAAATTTACTTAATCTGCATTGTTCAAAAGGCACTGAGATTTTTTTTTTTTAATTTTACCAATAAGAACAAAAGGCTGGAATATGGTGAAGCAACAAAATTATAAAAAGATTGAATATTAAAAGAAATGACCTCATATTACAAGTAAATAATGAAACGTTCAAGCCTGATTTCATTCTAGAATGCTAAGGAGACCCAGATGTTTAAGATGATTAAAAAGCACAGTATCACTGCATTCCCATGCAGAACTCTGCTGCCTCTTCATTCCCATACAAAATCAGTGACAGAGATTGTCAAGACATTTTCTTTTCCCTCCGAAACATTATAAGCCTTTTAAAACTGTTTATTGTTTATTGCTTGCAAATAAATAAAATTGTTTATTTGTTATTTCAAACACATTTTGATCCTGCTAACCATACTGACAGACGTTTCTCTACTGCAAATTACAAACTAACTGAATGAATTAAATACATATTGAGGACTCTTCTTTCTCAGCTCTATGTGATCATTCACATCTCAGAAGTCAATAGCCTGCACAGTCTTTTCTAACCACTGGCATGCAATATATACACGCATCAAAACACAAATTCATGAATCACACCAAATGCTGAACAAAATGAGGAGGAACTAAAGTCAAAAACTACATCAGACAACTGTGAACAGTCATCCTTCGGTTTTGCAGTTGTTCTTGCTATGCAGATTAAAAAATCTTTGGCCCTAATTGCAACTGCTGGTAACTGGTTTGAGTATTTTTGAGAAATCATTAACATGCATACAATGATGGAATTATGGGAAAGCTTCTTGGCACGTATCTGAAAAACCTGTAGTGTACACATATTAATTCTAACACATGTATTATTCCAGTGTACTGCTGATAGATCACCACACTGAAAGGCAAATGGGGCATGTGAAATATTCTGAATTACTTAAAGTCCTCACAAGTTCTTCTGCAGCAGCGAAAATTTATCTGCAACATAACTAACATTAGAAGTGTGAGTAAAATTAATAATTCAAGGAAAAACGAGACGCCAAAATAAACCATCCTTCTCAATGAAAACTATGTCAGAAATGCTGCCGTTTTTCCTGCAAACCGATGTTACATTAGGAGATTATTACTCTATTACTGAGCTTTTGCTAATTACAAGGTGTGAAATATTTTGATAGGACTTCAAGTAGCATTAGCTATTCCAGGTCCAGAAAGCACAGCTGTCAGTCATACCCTTGGCTCTGTCAGTCACTTCAGCATGCAGAAACCAAGCTGTCTCCAGGATAAGTGTTCCTCAGAGATCTGCAGTTGCTGCTTGACCTACAGCTCAAAAGCAAAAAGCTTCACTCACTACAACTATTAGCCCTTGACTTCATTCGTTCACTAGCCAATATAAATAAAATGCTGGAGCGATTAATTCAATTTCTTTAGAGAGAGTGCTAAGTCCTTGAAGCCTCCAGTATGCCTATCCATAGAGGTTCCAAGCATTCATTTAATTGATTTTTTTAGAATTGCAGGAAAAAAAGTAGTTAATAGACAGTATCACCGAATCACAGAATTGCAGGGGACAGAAAGGACCTCAAGAGATCATCCAACCCCCTCTGCTAAAGCAAGTTCCCTACAGTAGGCTGCAAGGTAGGCATTCAGATGGGTCTTGAATATCGCCATAGAAAAAGACTCCACAAGCTCCCTGTGCAACCTGTTCCAATGCTCTGCCACCTTCACCATAAATAAGTTCTTCTTTGTGTTTGTACAGAACTTCCTATGTTCAAGTTTTAGGTCATTGCTCCTTGTCCTACTGCTACGCACCACTTCTCGAGAAGAGCCTGGCCTCATCCATTTGTCCCCCACCTCCCTTTAGATACCTGTAAACCTTAATCAGATCTCCCCTCAGTCTTCTTCTCCCCAGCCTGGACAGACCCAGATTACTTAGCCTTTCCTCATAGAGGAGATGTTCTACACCCTTTATCATGTTTCTGGTCCTCCACTGGACTCCTTGTCTTTTTTGAACTGGGGAGCCCAGAACTGGGCACAGTACTCTAAAGTAATGTTTTCATTTTTGAATTTTGACCTTCACTCAAAATATACACTTCTGCATTGCATCACAGCTTCACCCAACAGAGACATTAAAGGAAAACACATCTCTAACTATTGGTATCCCTGTGCTGGAAGCCTGTTCAACATTATCTATTTTTTGTCTACGCCTTCCAGACTTGACATCGTGTGCCTCTGGCCAATGAATGGTATGTCTGTATGGTGAAGGTTGTCTTTCTCAACTGAGCGCACAGCTCTGAGAGGGACGCACAGGGAGCAGCGAGCCACATCAGGCAAATCAACACTAGTTATGAGGTGACTGAAGTTGCAGCCAGATCACACAATTACACAACAGCTTGAACAACTGTTCAGTGCTGTTCCTCATGGAATAAAACTTCCATTGGAGACTACAGGAGTTAGATAATTTAAAGGAGGAGAATATCGCCAGAGCCCTTATCAACACATCAGTGTATACAAGACTTTCCCTCCAGCAACGTAGGAAACACATATTTAAAATGTCCTAAGATTATTACCGTAAAACAACTCAAAGTATCCTGACTTAAAAATCTGTGAAGTTGACAGTCTACTGCTTAAAAACAAAAAATCCCCTTTCTTTCTTACATATTTATGATTTAACTTGGCATCTTCTGATCCATATAGGGTACGAATGGATGTGCCCTGTATGGCACGAAGATGAATATTTTAAACAATGCATGTATCCAGACTAGAAGAGGAAATTCCATTCCAATTAAGTTGATTTTTTTCTCTCCCAAGCAGATAGAGAATATACACTGACGATTTTGATTCTGCTAAGTTTTCTAAGTGAGTCTTACGTTATACAAACAAGCTGAACCTTAGCTGGACTTAATGGGGAAAAGAAACTCGCAACATATTTTCTAAACACCTTACAGGAAGTTTTCCCCCTTCTTAAACCTCACGCAGTGGGAGGAAAAGAAAGGACGCTTTTTCATGTATTATATAGTCAATTTTGATTTTACTAACTGGAACATACCTACTACATACTACATACTGGAACAGGGTATGCCTATACGAGACAGAGCCTATTTATTCATTCATTCATATACATTACCCTAAGCTTCACCCGTTTACAAGGAAAAACAAGCAAACAAACACCACAACAACCAAAGAATGCACCAAACCTGGAAAATGTACAAAGAGGAGCCCTTCTCTTTTGAAACTGCTGGTAACACAGGGAGTCATTCTCAAGTGTAGAGAGAACAGCTGCAGCTTAATTTAGACAAAAGACCAAGTCTGCAATTTGAAATGCACATGTTTATAAATAAATCTTCTCACTTACTGCACTACCTGAATTAGCTAAAAACTAGCTGAAAATTTCTAACATGCAGCCAATCACCAATTGTGCATCTCTGAGCTTATCTGAAAGCTAGCATTAAATTGTTAGTATCTAGTCCTGAAGTCAGACTAACAGAGATAAAGTACAGAACTGTAAGTACAGCTCTGGTTAACATTTTTATCTTAACTTCACTGATCTTTAACTATTTTTCTAATTATTTCTGGACAAAACGCACTTAATTGTATGACATGCTCTGAGCAGTTAAGTCTGCCCAATGATAGGCAATAACTTGAACTCAAGATAGCTTAAAGGAGCTTCAGTGACTGAAAACATGATCCTTCCATCACAGTATGCATTGCACAACACCCTCTGAGAGGATTCAGGATTAAAAGGCTATAGTTACTACCATTATCATTATTATTAATGAAAAATACACATGTAAAATTAGGTTTTGAACACAATGTTTTATAGTCCCTGTTTGTCTCTATGGACATACACAATAATGGCTTTAACAGACCTTTACCACTCACTGACTAATTAATCTTTACACTCAGGACTCAGCACCGAGTTTTATTCAGTAAGGAGCAGAAAATAGCATCTGTAGATTGGGCTCGCAAGGTCCACTGCATGAATAAATTGACAGGCTACAGGAAGAGTCAGCATTAAACAGCTCCTCTCCTCCCCTCAGCTCTCCTGTAACAGCCCTCACCAGCCACTGAAGCTTTGCTCTGAAAACATCCTAAACACAATTTATTTTTATTTACTAAAATAACTCCTTTCAACCTTACAGAGACTCAGTCTTCCAAATACAATGACAAAAAATATTACAGGGACCAGACACCATTTTAAAATATAACTGCAGTTCCAACACAACCAAAGTACGCAGCCGCAAATTCAGCTCTCCTACCAAGAACACAAATGAACCACACAAATTAACAGATCCCAGCAACTCATTAGAAGAACATTTCTTCCACTTCAAACTCAAACATGTTCTCAATATGGAAGAGCACAGGGAAAATATTCTGCAAAAAGAAAGGAGAAAGTGAATATGCACCTCGCCATTTCTCAATAGAACAAGCTCAATCTTTACTCCTGCTAAAAGAATTTTAATGGAATTGTAAAAGAACAAGCATATAGAGGTAAATTTCCCTCATCTCATTTGTATGATACATAGTCCATACAGCTTACCTGCAGTATTACTGCTTTACTTTTAGCTATAAAGCCAGTCAACCGGAACAGCATCTTCAGTTACAAAAAATGAAGTGTTAAGTGTTTACTAGTCAAGCCTCACAGCTGGAAATTTTGACAAGATGAAATTATTGAGGATTTTAATAGTCTTTTCTAATATGACTAAAGGGGAAATACTAGCAACACTGTTAAACTGAAGAACATAAGTTATACTCCATTAAGCTAACTTCAAGAAAAGCAAACTATTTATTTTATAATAGAATTATACTAGGAGACAGGCCTTGTGAAATGCAGAACAACAAGCAGCACAACAGTACAGCACTCATTCTGAGTCAAAAAAAATGACTCCTTGGACTGCTGTTCTACAGTCTTCTACTCTTACTATCTCATTAAATTCATTTTATGTTGCTTACCATTACAAGAGAATTTATACTGTACTTTGGAAATGTAAGCAATGAATAACAAAAATTTAAATTCTTTGTCATGTTGTCACTGAAATTCTGTACTTACCGATAAGAAAGCTTATTAATTGTCTGAAATTTCTCACAAGGAAGATAGCGATTTTGAAACAGAGTATTTCTTACTTATCTTTCACATACCACAGTGAGAGATTTATCAGATGAGATTTTATTCCCTTCTATTTGCTGGCAACTTGCTTAACGAGTCTAATTTCCACAGCACAGAGCTATGAATGGAGGCCGAGCAGCAGGGCTAACAGCTGGACAGACCCAACTAAAAACTCGCCTACTCCCACATCTCTGGCTTCTTTCCTTACTCCCCCTGCTTTTCCACACTCATTGAAGCACACTTTCAGCCTTCCTACATAAGTTCCACAAAACTCTCCCTTACCAGTGAGCTGTATTCCGCTCTCAAGCCACTTCTCAGCCAAGAAAAGGGAAAGGAAGGTGAATAAATCAGGAAACAAAAACCTCTTCCCTGTGATAGCTTGAACAGTGACTGCTGTTTTTATCTGCACAAACATTTCCCCATTGTAAAAACAGAAGGCTAGCAAAGCTCTGTGGTTTGGGTTTTATCAAAGACTTCAAAATTTAATCAGAGTTTATAGGGACTCAACCTTGTGAATTACACTCGTACAAAAAAATCCGAAGTCATTTCTAGTTGATCTGAATCCCATTTATGTATAGCAGTAACTGCAAAGCTAAGAGATACTGGCAGTAAATAGTCCAGCTGAATTCTCAAGCACATGAGCCTGGCAGCTGGCTCTCTTTCCACGTACCTGCAATCCTCTCAACCAGGGAGGAAAGTTACAAAACACTGCATAATTTTTTTCTCTTTTCTCAGAATTAGAATAAATCCCACCCATATTATCCCATAATGATAATAATCCAATAGCTCAGATTTATCTGTCATTAACCATTTACTCAAAGGTCAAAATTAGGCCAGTTTGCTAACTGACAACACACTACTGTCCTGATTTTAAAAGAAGAACAGTTTAGAAATGGCTGTTTTGTGAACAGCTCTATCACAGTTATCATTAGCACTTTTGCATTCATAGCCCTGTTCATAACTGTAAGCGTAAGAAAGAAAATGCAATTCTGGCATAAGAAAGGCTAGAAAAGCAGATGAGTAATTACAGACTGTTGGCCCAGCTCATCCGAAAACACAAATAATAATCCACAACACGCCACTTACACAAGACTTGATGGGCATGGTTCAAGACAGAAAAGAAAGGGAGCTCAGGATTAAAATAGAAACGTACCTTCTGCAATCCTACTGCCATAGCCTTATCTTTACCACGATGCAACTCCATGGCTAGGAAAGAAAAGGCTAATGGCTTCTGCAAATTGAAAACCATATTACACACCAGTCAAAAGTAATGTAGGACTGGATCCAGACAGTATCACATGTGCCCAGATTCCTTTCACTTCATGTAAAAAGAATTGAAAAGAGACAGTGACCCTGAGACCTAAATTTGGTAATGACACCTCCAAACTGGAATGGTAACAAGATTTTTTTCAGGCTAAAAGGGAAACTAATGGTAAATTACAATGTAGAGGGCATGACAGAGGACTCTGAATCAGCTTTCCTGTTTTTTTCTACACCTGTTATGAACAGGAAAAGAATTGTCCTCAAATGTCTAATAAAATAGGTCAGATCATCTGTTCTACACAGAACAGGATTGCTGAAGTATTTATTTATATTCAGCATTCAGTTTTAATCAGAACATACCCCATTTTTATTTGGAAACTTCTGAACAAAATACTCACCCCTCCCATTCTGTGATAGCATTTTTGGAACTCAATATCATGTACAGCCCTGTCTAACACAGCAACAGGAACACACCTTCACCAGGACTTCTGCATTGAGTTGCTGCCTTAAAATGACTGATAGCCAAAGCCTTTGTAAACTGATTGCACTCTTTAAATGCACCTGGGTAAGAATTTTAACTGTACAAACTCAGAAATATTAAGAAACAAATCTGAAGATTAAAGTAATAAAAATAGCTATGTGAACTCTGATTTTCAGAATTGTAATAGTTTTACTTCAATTTAATGGTTTCCAAAAATCAATTAACAAAACTGAATTGAGTTGATTACAGTTCCAAATAAGTGAATTAAAGCAGTTTACTACTATTTTTAAACCACTATAATGATTTTCTGTCCCCTCGGTGTCTTCATTTAGATACACAGTTCACAGTTCAATTTTCTTGGAGGCACTGATAATTACAAGCATTGTCTCTACATACAGTTTGACTTCTACAAACACATTATTAAATTACTTACATTATGTATGCATGGGTTTATTTAACCATGCACATTTAAAAGTACCTGTAATTGAAAATACATCTTGCATGTATTTTTTCCTGAAGTTCCATGAATTCTAAAGACTTCACCCTGCACTTCATTGTTACCTTAGGGAGACCCATATTTCCTCGCTCTCTGAAAATGAATGGGTGAAAAAATAAACTCCTATTCACTGCGGACAGCTGAGGCTGGCCAGACACACCATCTTCAAATGCATGGTTAGCAATGCCTACGTTTAACATACGTCATGCTTCGCACATATACTGAAGCATCACACAGGAGAGCCGTGCAAGAAACTCATGCCCTCCAAATCACAGAGAGAAAAAACAGAGCTCTGAAAAAAGTGGTGCTGTAGAGGCATAGATGAATTGTTGGCTGAAGTATAACTAGAACCCAAAACCTGCAAGAGAACTCTGTTGTATGTCACAGTTGGGTAGGTAATTCTCTATCAAGTGTACTCATTTTTGATAGCACACCAGTATCTCGAATTTCAGAAAAACAACCTGCAGCAAAATGGTTTTCAATAAAGACAAGAATCACTTAGAAACATGACATAAGCTGAAGCAGCAGTCTGGAAGTCTTACTTATTGTTATTACTTCTTTTGGTAACTGCTGTAAATATTGCGCACAGGACTCCAAATGACACTGGCGTGTGCCATACGTGAATACAGCAGTACTGCAAATAATCAAATGAGTGCAACAGCATGCTTGAAACTCAATTTTCAACTCCTGCACTCAACTTTCAAAAGCACATTCAGTAAAATGAATGAAACCCCTCACATTTAGACCAAAGAAGCTACCCAGAATATTTGTGATAAGGCTTCCAGGTTTTGATTTACTAAACCACTGGGCCATACCGTGCAGCGTGAAACACTGTCCTTTTTCTTCCCTTGTGATGCAAGGGCATCCCTGCTCAGTTCAGGGATGTTTTTGTCTGCTTTATCTTCGAATGGAAAGCTGATTTACATCATGGGACAGAATAAGTAAGAGAGAATTACTGTAAAGGAGACTGGGCTAAGTTTTCTTTAAAAATAACCCCCACTCCCTAGGGAAAACTCCCTGCCTCTGGAACAAAGTGCATAGTGAACATCAGGTTTAGCCAGCAAGGCAAAAAACATCTTCTCAAAGTGCACCCATTGAAGTAGTACTTAAATTTTATTTATAGCACAGTGACAAAAATAATTTTGATTCACATTAAACGCCATAATTGTAACTGACTTCTGAAGTCTTATTCCTGCTTATAACTTAGAGCTAAACCCCTCCAGAAATGTTGGCAAACTTTTGTTTTCTTTCATTTTCATTACCTCTAATTTTACTTTTCATCCCTAAATTGTGAGAGACCACAGTCATTCATTCACCACAATTGTGTCTCTTAAAGCTTACATTGCCCATTTCTCGGGCTACTTTTTTCTTCTTCCCCCATTCTAGCACTGCCAGATTTCCTTATTAAACACATTACATGAATAAAGCTGTCAGAATGCTTGAACACGAGTAACATCTAGGTTAATAAAGCCTACCAAAAGGATCACCTTCATCTTTTAAAATTGTATTCGATAACAACAAATAAAGTACTCTAAACCTTATTTCTAAATGATTATTACATTTCTATGATGGATATAGGCAATATGTATTCGCTAGCAACACCAGAAAATTACATGAAGGTGAGATGCATGGAATTAACCCAAGTAAAGTTCTCCCTTGTGGTGGATGGCTTAAAGCTTTTCTTACCAGAAAAGTTTGCTTAGAAGCAAAAATTTTTGATTAGTTAAGAATCCATTCTACATAAAAAAGCATATAAGGAAGAAAAAAACATTGAAAACACTAGCAAAGGTAAATAAAAATGGACTAATCCAAATGCAAACACAGAACACTTTTTTCTTTCTTCTGCTCACAAAAGTATTCAGTCCCCTAAGCAATTCACCTCATCTTTCTCTTGTGAACTTTGTCTGCAAAATAGGACTGAAACCAACATAATTTATCCCGAAGGTATAATATGAGTTATGGTAAGATAAAATAACAGAATGCAAACATCTAGTAATTATTTAAAACAGCAATTGGTACATCAGGGTGATATATAAAATATCTGCTTTTATTCTCTTCACAAAAAAAAAAAAAACAAACTATGAATTACTTAGAAGACATTTGCTTAAGAGTGAAAAATATTTAACCGAGTCTTTATCTTTTCCCATGTTGTATCATTTTCAGCAACATAAAAGATGAAGTAAACACATTTCAAGCTTTTATCTTAGACTTTACGTCCTGGGTAACTTTTCTCATTTACCACCTTTCACTGCAAATTAACATGTATATCAAGACAAGTTCATTATTATCTGGAGGCTTATTAAAACAACAACAACAGAACAAGAACTGCACTCAAAGTGCCCTGCGTTATCTACTGGTTACTGAAATCAGCACTGCGTAAGTTTATAGCGATTAGTTTGCTTTAATTCCTTTCTAATCAAAAAGCTCCAAAAATAAAATTTGCATCTGGAATAAATAAATGATCGTTGTCAGAAAGTACCATCGCATTTGTTTCCCAAAGGTAAGAATGCTGTCTAGATAAAATAAATATGACTACACAAATAAGACTAGAATATGATTGCATTTTAGTGCTTCTAAATACAGTACTCTGGGGAACTGCAGCTGAAAAATGACTCTTAGCATGTTGCAGTCCTAATTCAGAGTAAAATGACAGGCGTAACTTACGAATCTATTAAAAAAATCCATTATTAATAGATTTCAAATGTTTGTATGTTTGTTGTTGTACATGAGAATAATACATTACATTGTTCTGGAGCAAATAAAACAAAGCTTAGCATATGATAGACCTGCTGACAAAGTCAGCAGAGAGACAGTTGCTTTGTATACAGCCCTAATACATAAGAGTAAAACAAGCAGTGTTCAAGTACACCACAAACAAGGCGGCCAAACAGACACAAAATCACTGAAAGCAGTTATTAATGTGATATTAATAATTGTATGTATTACAATGGATGCCTCACACAGCGATTTCATATGTGCTGTAGATTTCAATTATGAAGAGTTTGAGAAAAGAGGAGAGCTGAGGAGGGAAAAAAGGGTTACGTCTACCTTGCCTACCTACAAGCCCTGCAGCAGCAACGCACCTTGAGCCCAGATGTTATCTCACTGAATTCAGTCACAGACACGACAAACATGCAAAAATCTAGGAGGGAAAAACTGATGTTGAGAGCCATTTCAAGTCCATAAAAGCCTACCTACAAACCCTGACCACTGCCTGAGCTGATGAAGTGCACTGAATAACGTCCTGCCACACCAACTTCGCATCCGGTGAACTGAGAGAACTCACTGTTTTCTCTGTACTGATATTATATTCATTTAGATCTGCACTGAAGCTATCAATAAAACAATTTCAGTTTTATTCTTCATTTTATGCTGTATTAGGTATCAAGGACACAAATTTTCTCAGGATTAGACGATGGGTGAAAGTACATGATTTTAACATGGCTGTAATGACTAAATTAGAAGTTTGGTAAATTTGTAACCCATAGCTCACGTACAAATAAAAAGAAAATTAGAAGTGATACAATCTGCATCTGCTTTTTTAAAGTAATTAAAAAAAAAAAAAAAACTGGCTGTTCTGTGGCTGTTCAACTACTGTTTTATTTATACCATTTTTGCTTTCCCAATCTGCAAATTACTTTTTGATGCAAATTGTTTTTAAAAGTTTTACTCTGGGAAACAAAACAATTCTCCATGTAATACAAGCATCACGATATGCTCATCTGCCCACTGAACGTGAGCTTCATCCAGGTATGAGAACAGAAACCCAGACCTCACGTTGGTGCTCCCATCATGGACAATGTTAGCAGATCTACTTGTAAGTTCAGAGTGTTTTCACCTTTTGGCATTTCGGTGTGCAACTTGTTAGCCAAGTACACTTAGCTATATCTGTCCTACAAAATAAACGTGCAGTGACCAGGAAGGTGAAATCATTATAGCTACTTCATAGTATTTTTATTTTATTCTTACATTTTGTTTGCTGACTCAAATATTCTACAATACGCACCGTCTGTTGACAAAAACTGGAAAAACACATGGTGTAAAACACTTGATTATGTTCATCACCAGCACATTCCCCTTAAACTCCTATTTAATGATCTAATTAGTTCACAGTTAATAAGGAAATACATTACTGACTACTACTCATTGGACTGAACTGCCTTCCAAGATGCCAGCAGCAGCCCCACGCCACAGCACCCTGACATTCACAGCCACAAAACCTCGCTGCCTGGTGACCCTGGGCAGGGAGCTCCTTGTGCCTCTCTCCTTCATCAGATAAGGATTTTCCTGCCTGTAGGAGCCTCCATTCTTACAGGCAAAGCCTGCTAAGTTAAAAACTATGTTCTATTATGCAAATTATAGATTTAACACACAGTTATTTTGCAGTCTTGCGCATCAGGCATCCAAATAGACAGGACTATACAGAGCTTTTGTTTCTCAAAAGCTGATGCAGTATTTACACTTGAAGCCTAAATACCTCTTAAGGACACTGACACTGAAACAAAATCCACCAAAACCAAGTAAAAATCATGTATTGAGATCAAATTATTCACTGAGAAAAGGATAATAGTTACAGTTATGACAAGCATAACCACCAACCACAGCCCAGCAGGTCTCCCAAACAGTGGAAGAGAGATCAACTGCCACTCCCTTCAAAACTCCTCACACATGGCGCCATATGGAATAAGGAATTTCTCTTTAGCCACTTTAAGTCAGCTGTCCTGATTCTGTTCCCTCCCAGGTCCTTGGGCCCTTCACTGTGAGTGGCCTTGGCTCTGTACAAGACTGCTCAGCAACAACTACAAATATCAGTGTGTTATCAACGTTGTTTTTCTCCTACAATCAAAACATAGCAGACACTGAAGAAAACAATTTTGTGCCAGCCGAAAGACACCACCCTGCTTATTTATTTATTTTGCAAATTAACACAGAAGCCAAATGACAATTTAATAGTGCTAGCAGCAAGATCATTTGGAAAAGCTCATTAGCTTCCCTTACATTGGATATTCACAAGCTGAAGAAACAAGGAAGAAAATCCATGTACTCCCTTTTCACAGTATGGCCCTTCAATTTTGCTGACTTTGCTGAGAATGGCAGGGACGTGGCAGTGGGAGCTACAAACAGTTCAATCATATCACCTTCAGGTAAATAAAGCCAACGACATATGTCTCAGCTGTCCCCATAAGTTGATTTTACTAAGCATATAACAGAGGAAAAAGGGGTATGATCATCTTTTTTATTTCTCATCACCACCCTTAACCTGTTCTGGAGTGGTGCATGGAAATCTCTGGAAAAAAAGCCACCCTCCTGCCCTTCTCTGGACACTGCCAGGTAATGAATGCTTCCTCGAGGCATTCAAGGCCAGGTAGGAAGGAGCCTAGAGGCAGCTTGATCTAGCGACTGGCAACTCTGCCCACAGCAGAGGAGTTGGAACTTGGTCTTCACAATCTCTTCCTATCTAAGGCATTCTATGATTCTCCAAAAATTTACCTTGCCTTTTTAACTCTGAAGATATTGCCACTTTGCTTAGCTTCACTACTTTATTTTATTTTATTTTTTTGACTGGGATTTTAAAAGCCTCTATTTGCAAGTATCATTTTGCACCAGTTACATGTCCTTAAGGAAGGACATCTAGCAAGAGAAAATAATGAAACTCATTGGATGAAGGGAAAAATGAAAGCACACAGAAGTACTGAAATATTTTGCCAAGAATCAAAAGACTCTTACAAAGAATTCCTTGAGAGAAAAAAAAAAAAGAATTAGACAATTTGACAGACACTCTACCACCTGCATATCCAAAAATATCTACAGATTTCAGCAGAAACATAAAACTTCACACATAACAGGCTCCTTGACAGTAAGACAAGCAGCCACTTTGTACAAGTGTACTCTCTCATCAGCATTTCAGATTAGGCTGTATGTTAATTTACAACTTCAAGTCATTAGAAATTTAATATAGTCCATACAAAGATGTTTTTAAGTGAAACATGAAGTTAAACAATAAGGATACACAGTTTGCCCTCCCACACAACAGGGTCTGGTTACTTTAGCCGCCCAAACTGCTAGCAGGCTTCCTCTGTTCATTTTGTTTGCTTAGTTTCATGGCTTCACAAAGCTCACGTACAGAATTAGACGTGAATACTCACTTCTTGGAACTGTGGACTACAAAAAAAAATGTATTTTAATGGTAAGACTGCAGGAGGGTAAAGTTTGTGGAGATATTTTAGCTCAGCTTCTCTTTGTCTTGAAAGGCAGAGCAAGAAAGGCCTTTTAGATGTCACCTTTTTGTGGAGAATTTCTCTTACATGAGTAAACAATAAATACTTATTTTAAACATCTCAATACATGTAAATAAGAAACTAAAACAACTGGCTTTTTCAGGTATGAAGGTAACTTTAAGTCAGTAATACAGTTGTACTTCACATAGTTTTTAAACATAATAGGTACAATATTTTTATTAATTACATAAAAAGCATGAGATGCCTTCCAACGCAGTCACTCAAACTCCAGAGGCATAGATTTTAATTCCTAGTCTGAAAATAGCACTGCAAACATGCCCAACAGCTTAATTTATTCAGTTGTTTGGCAGAAACATACTATGCATTTTGGTAGCGGCAAGTTTTTCACGTGATATTATATTATCCGTATTTTCTCTTTTTCTGTCTTGCAGAATGTTAACTTTAGTTACATGAAGAGGATGTAAGGCAAATTTCTCTCAGCTTGAGCTATATTTAATGCCTGCACATTTTCTGTGGGAAAGCAATTACACGCGTCTGTCCCATGCCTGACGAAAATATTGTTACTACTCTAATTTCTCTATTATTTGGAAGATAATGCAGTTTACAAAGAAAAAGAGGCAGAAAAAGAGTATCAGCATCATCTTCAACTGAAGTTTAAACAATGAGAGTACAAAAAATAAATTTGCTGGTATAATTAAAGCATCTTTTAGAGCAGCAATCAAAACCACCGCGATAGGAAATAGACGCAGAGAAACAAATCCAAATTTAAATTAAACGCCTGTTCTCATAATCCACTGGTCCACAGCTCATCAAATCGGTACTTTAATAATACTGACAGAATTATTGAAACTAAACAAAATATTTGTGTATTTCACAACAATAAATCACTTCTTAATTAGGGGTTTCCTTAATCTGCCAAGTAATTTGATTTATTCTAAGTAGCTCCTACACATAGATACTATATCTTGATCTGCACATAATCATCATGATTCAGAATTCCACAATTTCTGTTTCATAAATATCACATCAGTATGGTTATTTTATCACACAGGACAGGTTATTTTATTGCACAAAGCAGTAACATTTTCCTCGAACTGAGTACTAAAGTACTCAGCAGTAAATGAGGTGTCACAGAGAAATTAGATGAATTCTATCCAATTCTGTTCTTCCTAACTGTAGAAATAATAAGTCAATACGTAGTTTTATTAACATAAACCTGTTCGTGTTCAGAAAAAAATAGCACCTAGAGAACCTACTTCATGGAACAGATAGATATACTTGGATCAAGGTATAGCACCACCATGCTGTCCAAAAAATAAGTGAAGACAACAAATTTAAGTCTAGATGAGAAACTCTGCCAGGCCGTAACAGCTTATAAGAGTTACAAAGTCAACATACAAACATAAAAAGCAAAGCTGATGTATTTTATAACCACAAAGCCTGCTTATTCTAAATATCCTCCCCATTACAGTCATTCTGGTTTACACAAAGTGAGAGAACAGGTTCAGGGAAGCGCAGTATTAAAAACCTGCCTCAGTTTATACTGCTGACCTCTCAGTGCTTCCAACACGTTACGGAGCTTTCCCAGTTCCCCACCCTGGGAAATGCTTATAGAAGAGAAAGCAGTTTGACTTCCCCCTCGTCACACTGAGGCCTGGCACAACACAAGCACACACAAAACACGTCACATGCAAGTTGGATGTTTTCCTTACAGATATTTGTAAGCAACAAAAGAAATCATCCATGTAACACTGGGCCTCAAAGGCAAACATTTCCTGGAAGCGGACTTTCCTTCAGGATTGTAATATATTAAGCCAGTACCTTGTCAGTGATCTGGTCTCATTTGCGTCAAGGACACCAGAAATGCCACTGAACACTAACAAAAGGAGAAGATGTGTGAGCAACGGCCGAGGTTTTTGCTGTTTGCTTACCCCATCGCAGAGAGGCTGAGGGCAGCCCTCATGGCGGCTGCAGCTCCTCACAGGGAGCGGAGGGCAGCGCTGAGCTCTGCTCTGTGTGACAGCAAGGGGGGCCAGGGAACGGCTGGGGCTATCAGGGGAGGGCAGGTGGGGGTGAGGGAAAGGCTCTGCCTGGTCAAGATGCATCTGGACAACGCACTCAGACACACGGTCTGCATTCTGGGCGGTGCTGTGTGGAGACAGGAATTGGGCTCAAGGGTCCTCATGGGTCCCTTCCGACTCAGGATATTCTGTGATTCTGTGAGAAGCTTTATTACAATTTGCTAATAGTAAAAATAAGCACAAAGGTTTATTTTACTTAGGAAACGGTCGAGAAATGGGCAAACAGATGAGAAATTGTTACACAAAGTCAACAAGAGAGAATCACATAAATGAAGTACTGGAGACATCTAAAACACAATCTGTTGTGTACACACTGCTTTCAGAGAGCAAATAACATCTCATTTTCTGTTCCTTGTCCTGGTCAAATCATTCACTTTCAAACTATCCTAAAGACAAGCACATGCTTTTTAGTCCTCCACCAAAACTAAGTGATGTATTTTCAAATCCCTCAAATCAAGTGTTCTTTCTTCAAATTAGAACATTGCTGGATCTGTAGGTAGTCTTATAAGCTACTTTAACCTTATTCTAAATTTTCATTACACAATTTTTAACTCTTCATTATCTTTGGATAAGACGTAGCATTACAACTGTGATGCATCATTTTTCATTTTATTAATAAACTGTAAACTGAGTGCTGGAAGCAGATATTAGTAATAATGTCTTGTTTTGTTTTTATAGTCACAAAGATAGAATCTTAGAAGCAAATCTAATGAGTACACACATTTCATTGCCTATCTATACACAAAAATTTACTCATGTCATGCGTAACAAATTTAGCACTGCCCAAACTGAATGTTGTAATGAAATTAAACGGAATGCCACCAATTGGTTGTTTTGTTTCTGTTTTGTTTTTTGTCTTGCAACTGAATAAAATATCTTGAAATAGAAATATTACATTGATAATACTTAAAATTTCAGTTTAGACTGCCATCTTTAAAACACGGAATTCAACCAGAAGTAAATTGAAAAAGCCATAATACAATACTATGGCACATACAACAGGCATGATCATATACTTGAGGGAAGTGAAACTCACGAAATCTGTTCTGTAAGACGGCCTTTTGTTAAGCTTCTGGCTTAATTACCAAAATCTAAAATACTGATAATTTTCTTTCCAATACTTACACTAATGTATGTTTTTAAGTGATTAATATACCTATGAAGACAAACTGAACTGTGTAAATATGTAGCTTAGCACATGTTTCACATAAGCAAATTTTAAGCTTGTTTTTATCCAGCAGTAACCACAGAATTTGCTAATTTCAAAGTAAAAACACATCCAATGATATTCTTTTTCATATGTAATAATGAAAATAACCTACTGATGATATTTACGTTTTTTTTTTTAACATTAGACATTCCACGGTGGAACTGTCAATTAACAAATGAACAAACACCAGCCATAGTTTTTGAAAACATTTGATTGTAGCATGTAAAACAGAGCTACCCAGCACCGAAAATACAACAGCTATTGCATGTGTGCGCATATGTTACAGAACATAACCATGAGTAACACAACTTAAGCAAGGCAGTGCTGTCAGGAATATTGTCAAGTGTCACATTCCATTAATAAAATGCAGTTTTTGATCAAAGTTCAGAAAATAGCCTACGTATTAACTACCATGTTTTCCTTGACATTCCTTAAGCAAGCAATTCCTCTATTTTCTAAACTTCCTCAAATTCAGCTAAAATTAAATCTCTTATCTCTTTTTTCAATGCTTTAAGATCTTATTTTTGTATTTCCCTGCATGCGCTTTCTGTAACATTTTTGACAAAGTTATATCACATACACATACAAATAACTGAGACCAATGCCATATCATGTATAAGAAACAGAATTCCTCAGAAAGGCTTTTCTCCAAATAGTTTTACAAGATACCTTTTGATTTTGAATAGAAGAGGATGTAGGGATTGCCAGCAGAGGTTTGTGGTTCCCACTCCACATCTTTAACCCAAATATTCTAAGGAAACGTAAGCAAGTAATTACAAATAAAACTGCTTACTTACATTCATGCAACTTGTTTGGCAACAGCAGTATACCATAAGGAAAGCTGCTACAATTCATAACAGCATCTTGTAATAAAACAGCTTTATGCATCCCTCTCAAACTGTTTAGTGCTCAAATCTCATCAGATGGCTGAGTAAGCATTACACTTTGGGACAGTAAATCTCTGTTTCCAATATGGTCTACATTCACAGACATGTACTTTCGCATTCACTGTATGATGCTTCCAGCTAAGCAGATACACAAAAATAGCAATATATGAAAATATCTACACAATTTTTTTGCCTCATCAGTTATCCAGACCAAAAAAAAAACACATTAGGAACCTTGAACCCAACAGCTCAATAGCAATTCACTGCTGTGAGAAATAGCTAATCTAATATTTGGATTTATGAACATGGAAGTAACAGGAAAGGGCTATCTTTATACATACCACTGTCACTATGCACATCTTTATCCATAACCGAGGCATATATAGGATTGCTGATATATTCTGTTTTAGAGAAAAATTAAAAATTAGGACTTAGCAAAGAGCAGCAAATCTGATTTCATGACCAAAGATGAGACTACGATACTTGACAAGCAGATGTTTAAAAATCTCTATCTATTCATATGAATAGATACACAGATATAGCTCACACAAAATAAGACTGACTCAACTGCAGCAATCTAATTGAATCTGTAAGGAAAGAACACTAGGTATTACGGATGTTCCAATAAAACAGAAAAAGACTATGAGATCTAATGGCTAGCAACTGAAACATGCTTTCAAAATCAAATGAGAAGCTGGCACCTGATTTTAACATGGATAAAGATTTCCATGGAAAAATGGAAACCCAATTTTCTGCCTATTGCTGTTTCCAAGACTCTTGAACGCGCTTCATTCAAGGATTACTGAGATCAATGCGGTAATAATCTTATGGAAATTAATCAGTTACAAGATAAAACTGAGCAAAGACAATTTGGTCTTAAACTTTCTAAATCCAGAGAAAAATAGCACAGTAAAGAGAGCACATAAAACATACTGGACCCTGCACAACAATTATATTCGCTTCCCATTTTATTTTCTCCTACGTTTGATTCCCATGAATGAATTGGTCTTCAGCATTGCCAGCATTTTGATGAAGTTCCAAAATGCACACAATGCTCTAAAAAGAAGTTGTAAGTGCTTCCCTCCTTTCCCCCACCATGTTTTTCTCACGTGTATGGATTTGTATCCTATCACAATATTTCAAAGGCTTCACAATCTTCCTGAGTTGTCAGGAGAACAAACAGGACTAAGAAAATAAAAATATACATGGTAATCATCACAACAGACCAACTAGTGGTCCCCGAGATTAGAATTTAATCTTTGACAATAGTAATAGATTTTAACAAAATGCTGAGTAAAAAAATAATAATTACAAAATAAACACCTAAAATCTGTGTTTGAGCTGGAAACTGACTTGTGCATAGGAACATTGCTTAACCTATTTTCTACATGCTCCAGAAATATGAATTTGTAGAATCCGTTCCTTACTAAAAATATTGACCTAACAACATCTGATATCACTTAATCAGTGAGTACTTAATGAGCACTTAATCAAGAATCCAAAATACACATATTTTGTCTGTTTCACTTTTTCAGTTTTCCAGTTTATTTAAATATTCCTTTCTTCATCTCTTGTGAGGAAGGATGAGGAAAACATAGGGTCTAACTTCTCAAGTTAGAAAAACAAGCTTTAGAGGTCTTTCCAAATTTCTATGGCAAAAGCAAACAAACACACACAGTACTTGAACAAATTCTGGTCTGAATAACTTGAAAAGATAAATTTTCTGGTACATGCTTAGGATGTAGTGAGAAAGATGCCCGGCTCCCAACCAAATCAAGTCTAAAAACTTTTTAAATCAGAGCATGTGGTGGAATGTGCAGTTCCTTGCATCACTTAGCAAACACTCAAAAACAATTCGTCTCTATACCAGCTTTTACTGGAAAATATGCCCTAAAAATATATATATATGTTTAACTGCACATCCTTCTGAAGACAAGAACCACTGAAAGTGAAATATTTGCAGAATTAGTCATTTTTAGCAGGATGAATCAAGAAATAATATAATTAAGTAATTTCATTTAGAGTATCTTATTTTGTAAAGTATTTTCTTCTAAATCTCCTTGGAGTAAATTATTCCTTTTACAGCGGATTTCAATATGAGAAATAACATCCACATGGATGCGCCTAAACACTTGGAACTGCTTTAAAGAGGGTCAGAGTGTGCATATGAATAAGGGTAGAAGGACTTGTAAGTTCAAAAATTATTACTTCCGCTATTCAAAAGTATTGGAATTTGATTATGCACTTAAACAAAATGAGGAAGAAAAAGTATACAAAGAATTTCTTTTCTCCAGTATTCACAGGCTTAGGGGGGAGAAAACCCTACCCTTGTAGTTTGAAGCACAATATCTTGCTACAAATTCAAATTCATACACTATAAAACATAGGAAGCTCTCCCTCATGTATTAGAAGGTCTTTGAATGAAAATGCTTACCAAGGACGCTCTAGATTAGACCTACAGCTTTTAAAATTTTCTTTTACTGACAGAAGGCACTAAGTTAACTGTTAGTCTCTTTATTTTTTTAAGCACTGGTCATATTAATTACTCGAGTCCTCTGTCAACAACATAGTTTAACAATGAAGTTTCTGAAGATTATATTTTATTATACTCCAACTTTATTATGCTCACCAAAAACGAGAATCCTCATAATACTTTAATTGATTACCCTGGATGTTAAACTTATTAGTTGATTACAGTGTTTCCATAGTAATGAATTTTTAAATAACTTGACATGCTAAATTGCAACGGCCATCTCTGCAATGCCTTCCAGACTAAAACACATAAAATTGAATTGACTAGAACCCTAAAATTGAACACGTGCATACATTCTCAGAGGAGGACTTCTAACGCCCAAGATGCTGACCTAGAACCTGGCTCAAATAGTCAAATTCAGAAAGGATGATACCACTGCCAAACAGCGAGCGACGTGCCAATTGGTGGCTGTCTTGGCCACAGTGATCACAAAGTAGTCATATTTAAAATCTGAAGTGATGGAAGGAAGATTGCCATTAAAACCTTAACTTTGGATACGGGGAGAGCAGATAGCAGTCTGCTCAGGAAACTAGTTACTAAGGTCCCTTGGGAAACTGCTTTTCAAGGCACTTGTGCCCATCAGTACCAGTCACTTTTTAACTAGCACCTCTTAAGAGCCCACTGGAAAATGTTCAAATTTTCAAGAAGGGCAAGAAAGACAACCCTGGCAATTACAAGCCTGTCAGTCTCACTTCAGCACCTAGTAAAAACAACGGAAAAAATTATGCTGGGAGGTATTGAAAAACACCTGAAAGACAACATAGTCATCGGTCACAGACAACACAGGCTCATGAGGGGAAAGTCCTATTTAACTAAATTAATCCCCTTTTATGACAAGATCACCCACCTAGTTGACCAAGGGAAGCCAGCTGATTTTTTTTTTTTGGGGGGGGGGGGGGTGGGATCAGTAAAGATTTGATACTGCTTCTCATAGTACCTCTCTAGCTTACACCCAAAAAACATTATGTGAAGGGTGAGCAATTTGGGCCTGACAGGTCAGGCGCAAATGAAGTTACAAAAAGCTGGCAGTCAATCATTACCATGGCTCCCCAGGGCTTCATTTTAAAGCTGATTCTCTTGAATGTTTTCATATATGACTTGAGTGCAGGACCAGAAAGCGTTTTGAGTAAATTTGGTGATTATACTAAATTGGAGGAGCTGTTAACTCCACTGAGGGTGGAGAAAGCCTTGCAGAGAGATCTAGACAGATTAGAGAGCTGGGAAGAAGCAATATATACTGACTGTATAGACAGACTAGGAGCTGAAAGGATTAATAGGAGCCCTGATGAAAGAAATCTGGGGGATGTTGGTTGACAGCAAGTAAAACATGAGTGAACATAGTGTCCAAGCAGCCAGGAAGAACAAGTGTATCCTGAGGCACATAAAGCATGTCATGGCTAGCTGGTCAAGGGAAGTTATTGCTATTATTGCTATTCTGCATTGGTGCGGCCTCACCTTGAGTACTGTGGGCAGTTCTGGGTGCCACAGTGCAAAAAAGACTTAGTATTGAAGAGTGCCCAACAGAGTGCTACAAATCTGGTCAAGGTTCTACAGGGGAAGTATGAGGAACAGCTCAAGTCCCTTGGTTTGTTCAGTCGAGAAAAGAGGCTGAGGAGAACACTCATTACAGCCTATGGCTTCTTTACATAAGGGAGCAGAAGAGCAGGCACCGATGTCCTCTCTTAGGTAATGGGCAATAGGACTCGAGGGAACAGTATGAAACTGCTATAAGGCAGGATAGGGTTGGTTATCAGTCAATGGTTCTTCACTGAGGGAGTTAGTGGCACAGGAACAGGTTTCCCAGGGTAGTGGTCACAATACCATGCATTCCAAGTATTTTTCTGTAACGGTAATTCTGAAATACATTGAATACACGGATAAAAATACTGGGGTGTTTTATGAGACCAATTTATAACCACTGTCAGTACATGGTAATATTTTTCTAATTCGTCTTCATATTCTCACAGTATCCAACAGAATATAAAATGCACTTCCTTTAAGTAGAAACAAAAAAAAAATTGTAAAGAAAGGTATTGTCAGTTCTTTACTAAAATTATCTCAGCAAGCAAAAAGAGATGCAATGACATATAGAAAGCAAGATAGTTAACTGTGGCTAAAAAAAAAAAAAAAACAAACAACAAAAAAACCATAATATTTTAGAATGTTGGGCATAGTTTAATATCAATGTACTATTCAGATTTACTTTTAGTAACTCCATACATATATTCCATTTGTTCTTAAATTCTGTAGCAGAGATTTACTGCTACACTAGATCTGACCTGAGAATGAGAAAGCAGTCAATTCAGTCTAAGTACCAGCTAATAAATTTTGCATCAGATGAAGCCTGGCATTTGGATCAAGTAGAAATACAAAACCTGTGAGCTATGAATGCCAAGTGAGGAACTGTGGAATAGTAATGTTTGCAGTCATCCATTTGAAATCCAGTTTAAACTCCAACAACTCTGTAGAGAGAGTTCTTTTAAGCTGTCTGGTTACAAAGCATACATGAAGAAAGGTTGCCTTTCAAAGCAACACCTTTAAAGAATGGCTTTCTAAAAACTGCATTTTTTGTCTTAAAGGAGATATAACTTCATTCACTGTGCTGTGTCAGCAGATGAAGTGAAAAAACTTATTTTCTTTTTGAAAAGTATATGATCAAGTATAATAATTGGTTCGCTTTGGTAGAAAAATACCTGGCATACGGAAAAATTCACACATTACCAGAAGATGGTAAAATATTTCAAATATTCAGAGGTGTAAGAACTATTGTCAAGCTTTTGACGTATCTTAGCAGAAAGTAGAAAAGTTTCTATTCATCTTAAAATACCACATTCAGAAAGGACTCAATTTTTATGAGAGCTTGTAATGTTAGAATGCTCTTTCATCCACTGAAGGACTGAATCTTTCAGATTGACTGACTAGTGAATATCCAGTGCAGATACTGGATAACAAATATATGAGCGCTGCTCTGAAAGTAATGCCTCCTATTTTATTGTGGTGGCCCACAACATCAGAGGATGTTGGTGGAATGGCAGTAGAAGTTGAACCTTCCCACCAATACAGTTACATTTTGTTGCTGCGCAACAGATGGCAAAGGGACGATCTGACAAAATGCCACAACTCAATACCAGTTTCTAGATCATGGAGTACACAGCCAATCTTAGCTGGACTGTCCTGCCACATCCACCATACAGTCCAGATTTGGCACCTTCTCACTTCCATCTGTTTGGGATTACGAAAGATGGACTGAGAAAACAAAATTTTTCTAGCAGGTATGCCATCATAGCAGCTGTGAAACAGTGAGCCACCTCTGCTGGTGCAGATTTTGATTGCAGCACACAGGCTCTTGTTCACCATCAATTAAAATGCGTAGCTAATTGTGGTGATTGTGTTAAAAAAAATAGGGTAAACACTCAGCTACAGAACACTATCAGAATGCGTTATTGTGCTCTTTGTTGCAGTTTCCATGGGAAAAAAAAAAAAATATATATATATATATATATATATATATATATATATATATATATATATATATGAGGCATTACTTGTAGAGCAACATGTTTTCTACTTTGGGAAAAATCTTCAACAAACTAAGAACTCAAGCATGCATTGGACTTGGAGTTTTAGCCAAGAATCTAGAAGTCTGTTCTATTTTTTATTACAGAAAAAATAACTCCCTCCAGACTATTTATTTTAAACAAGCTTATTTCCTGAAGAATTTAATCTCAAAGCACCTACTGAAATTTAGAATAAATTTACACATATAAATTTCTAGATGTCTGCAGCTGAAATCTGCACAAGATGTAATGACAGTATTTCCAACTATATGAATCGTACTTTCATCCATATAAAATCAATGTATGAAAAAAACAACAGGCCCCAAATCTTAATGAAGATCTACTTTCCAGCTTATCTCAAATTTCATGTCAGTAAAGAACTTGACAAATAGGCAGAACTTGAGTTTTCAAATATGAAGAATCATCACACAAACTTGCTTTCTGAAAAATAAATCAGAAAAGTAAGGAGTTACTGCTTTTATTATTTGGTGTAAAAAAAAAAAAAAAAAGTAGAATACTTTGGCTCAATACACTAAACTTCATTCATCTAGATATAACAGCCAAGACTAGCAGAAAAAAGTCTTGGGAGCATTTCAATTTACACTCCCTTTCATAAAGAGGGCAGATAAGAACACATTAAGAGCAGGAGGAGGATGAGCAGTTGTCAAATCAGTAATCAAGAGAAAAAGAACACCCTCATGAAATGCCGAATAATGACCCGGAAACTAAAATAAGGCACTTGAGCTGAAGCATCAATCATCCAGATAGGGGAAAGTAATATTTAGATGACTCTTGTACACAGAGGATGAACAAAGCACAATGAAAATGGCTTCAGTAGCTCATAACACATCTAACTGCAGCTGGATGGTATCTCTGGGTAAATACATCTTAGCAGAAAAGACCCTACAAGAACAGAGATTACCTCAGAAAAGAGAACGAGATGTTTGACAGAGAAAGCACAATGCAAACACTTTAGAATGTCTGTACACATATGCAAGCAAAACATGGGATGAGAGTTCAATTAAGGATGCAAATTAATAGATACTTTGATTTAAAGGTTAAGGCAGACCCTGACTGCTGGCACAATGCTTTGAACAAGTTGTATGACGTGATATGAAGTATAAAAAATGACCTTTCATTAGATAGGAGCTCATGGAGAGAGCTCCACAGAAGTGAGGTAACCTCCTAGAATTTATTGAGTCACACAAAACACAGTAGTAACAATACTAGAAATGTGTGGTAGAGATCGCGCCATTAACACATACATACATGAAATAATAGAGTTTCAGAATTGAAGATGTACTAGACATTTTGCCTTCTGTTGAAAGGGACGTAAACAAGCTGTACTTTCATGCTTCAACACTGCCTTCATCTTCTTATGTCTAATTCTTAATTGAAATTAAGCAAAGCAACCATATTCAGTTGTTGACAGACACTTTAATCATGCTATTTGGTCACATGAACCAGATCTTCAATTGCTGTTCCTGTGAAAAAATGTTCACTAATAGTTTCAACGCGCAGTCTTATGATTTACGAAGACAAATATCAGAATGAAAGTAATAGGTGTGTGCAAGTTTGTGCATGGTGAAAAAACAGAGATAGGAAAGGAGGCTACTTCAACTAAAAACATTTAGATTGTTCATTCATTATTTGTTGGATGTAATACATTTAAAGTGAGGAGTGGTTTGTAAAATAGGAGGTAACAGTCTTGCTTACAAGTTCACACAGATGGGTCATTCCAAATACTAGTTCTAGCATCCCAGTGCTGCGATACCATAGCTAATTATAAAAGTTACGGCATTCCTCCCACTTTTAAAGAGATGAAGAATAAGTAGTCAGAGTAAGCAGTCACAAAATGAAGTCATGTGAAACAGCATTCCCATTTTCCAATTTAAATTGAAACAAATCCATTTTTTGTTTCATTAGAACTCCCCTACAGCACTAGCATGGTACAACAGAAAACAAACATCACCTGGCAAAGATTACTTAAGAATGAAACAGTTCTGACTTCAAACATACCTTGCCTTGGAAACTCATCCGACTCCCTGTGAACCAGGTCTGAAACTCGGTTTCCATAGTGCATCCTCGTGTCATGATCATATGCTTTCAGAGTCTCACTTGAGCTGTAGGACTTCTGAGTTGGTACTCTGCAGTCTTCACTGTCCAGTGAAGAACTAGTGTAGCGACATTCCTTCCCACACCGTCCCCTTGTCAAAGAGCGGTGTCTTCGATCTTTTATATCCATTATTCTGCGTCAGGTCAAATGTTTTCAGAAAAGCCACTCTTATGGTAGGGATCAGTCACTATCACCTAAAAAAAATAAAGAAAGAACAGATAAAAGTGAATGCTAGCACTCGGACATGTTGTTTTACTCTACATTCCTTGACACATCACTGTAAAAAAATAAAATAAAATAAATGCTGCCCAGCTTGAGAGAAAATATCCTCACCATATAAACTAGAAATTGAAATAATTTACCTAGATATGATGGTAGGAAAAAAAAATAATAAGAAATTAAATTCAGTATCAGAATTGCATTTTATCTAAATGATCATCTCACTGAAGACCTTAAAATACAATGATAAATTAGAACTGCTTACTTTTCTGATTTCCAAATGAGCAGTGATAACAATACGGAACTGACAACATAGTATTTGCTCCTGTTATGCAATAATAGAAAGATAAGCACACTCAGACCATTTAAATATTTCTTCCTGCAGAACTGCTTGCAATTACACACGCAGGAAAGTTGCAAATAGAAGAGTATTCCCATTCAGTATTAACGCATAACAATTGCATACATTATCCTTTAACAGCGCATTCGCAAGCAGAAACTGGTTTTACTGTCCTTGGTTAAAAAGAACTAAGGCCCTATTCTGAAAAACAGGTCGGATAGGGTATCTCCAGAGACCCTTCCCAACCTCCACATTTTGGCATTTCTATGACTCTCCAAATACGCTGTGTGAAGTGGCCGCTCTCATGACCCACAGAACGTGATCATCTCCACTGTCCCTCAGGATGACCACTTACCCACCTCAGCAGTTGGAGTTCTTCGAAATTCTACAAATATCTTCTTGCTCAATGGACCAGAAAGAGAGATTCTTGTAGTCTACTTAATTAGGACATCCTTACTGGGGCACAGATGCTTTAATATATGCACAGTTAGCATGCAAGGACTGCAAATGAAAGATGCTGAAGAAAGCAAGAGATACACTAACCGTGAGCACCCTATCCACCAGGGTACTAATTATTTTGAGTTGGTATTTGTATCAGTACCTTTCTCTTGTGGCATCCTAAGCTCAGGTCTGTACTAGTTCTTAGAAACCCTCAAGACAAAACCTTTTGCTGGAAATGGAATCTTTGCCCACAAAAATACCCACAAGAGCTAACAACAAGAACAAAAGAACAAAACACATGCTCTTCTACGTGTGGTTATGGAAGTGAAGAATTAGCTTTGGCATGTGCAGCCGGGACAGCTGAAGACATTTCCTTTCCCATTGTCCCTTCGGCACAGGCACCAGCGCCTCTGCTTCAGCTGCCCTAGCGCTTCAGGGGCACGGCTCCCTCTGACACAAAGGTTACCAACTCCAGGAGAAAAACCATAAAAAAAAACCTAAGGCAGTCTTGTCTTTCATCACTTCAGTTGCTCACGCAGTGTATTTAAGGAGGCCATAACACTGGCATAAGTACTGGCTAAATCATTGCTTTTTGGCTGGAATAGATTATGTCCCTGTGAGAGGATAAATGTACTTGGCCAGAAGAGCTGGCGAACTTGAGAAAAGGTTTCTTGGCTCCATTTAGACTCTGATATTTAAACTTGCAGGGGGAGTGTAGCACCTGTATTTTAAAGAAGTTCGGTAACCAGGAGAAACAGCTGCTTCATGCCACCCGCCAGAACTCCGCAGTCTGAGCAGTAACTGTAAACATGCTTGCTTTCCCCCTTTTTTTCCTCTTAACTACCACTGCATATTACAGACAGGAAATAAAAACACCCAGGAAGTCAAAACAAAAAAAAAAAAAAAAAAAAAAACAACATGCAGCACTTAGACAGCTAGATTTATTACAATGGATTAAGGCTATAACTTAAGAGAAACAAAAGACTCAGAACACTCCTCCCATTTCTCACCCCTTTGAGTGTCTAGTGGCTAAACATACTTGTATTCTTTAGCTGAATGCTCTGGTCCTGTATAGTTTATTAAACTGGAAATACCCTTGGTTACACAGTGGCTCAAACCTTGGCTTGAAGTCTGAGGAGACACACGATTGTTCAGACTAACAATGCTTGGCTCTCCAATTCCAGTTCAAAACTCATGAAATTCAGTTATGTTGCAGTTACAAAACACAGGGACAGATGACTACAGCATACAAGCAAGCAAAAACTGTCAAGTGCTTTCTGGCTGACTTCACACTACTGTTCTGTGCTTTGCAAACGTCTTTGTATGGGAAGAACTGTAATTATCAGTTCAAAAAGAAAAAAAAAAAACAAACACCATTTTATGATTGCTAAACTTTAAACTGCCTGATCTGATTTATATTGTTTAGGAAAGAGCATTTATCTAGTCACTACCATAGTTAAAATGATTTACTAGGACCATGACACTAAGGATTTCCATGATATTAGCTTATTAAAACACCTCAAGAAGACAAAATTAACTGAAATTGTTTCCTCAGTGAATTTTCTCCATCAAGTTTTCAACAAACACCCTAGAAGTAGAAAAATAACAAGAAGTAAGATATTGCTATTGTTGTTAAGGTTGTGAAGCACTCTTTGGCCATCTTCATGCAGGACAAAACGTGCAACTTCTGCATTGTGGTTACTACAAGAAGTCTGAGTGCTTAACACAAGAAAATAAATATAAAAATGGGACAGATGTCTCAATAGCTTTCCTCTGACCTTTCCTAAGGAAAACACTTTTGATTTTAATAATACACTATTAAAAATTTCTTGAACTTCACTAATTTTTTACGAGATGCTTAAAATACTGCAGATGATTTGAACTTGTTTTTTTAGTTATGTTATTTTTTAGTTATTCAGTTATGTATTTATATTTTTTATGGCACTCTTTTCTTTTTTCCTTGTTTTCCTACTGCCTAAGGACAAAACCTAAACATCTGAGACTAAATACATCTCTCTGAACACAACTGCATTTCTTACAGATTCCTCATTTCTTCATTAGGGATTTCTCTGAATAAAACAGACAGGAAAAACACAGCTCCATATCATCATCAACAAATAGCCCTTGAAGTTCAGAAATCATCACCAGAAGTGGCTCAAAATGTGAAGAGATTAAGTTGTAACACAGTCCTAGAAGTTTTTGTTCATGTGTTTCTTAAACTTATCTTATATTGGAGACATTTTGTTTCATTTTAATGCTAAATAGCTTTTTCTGTTAGATAGAAACAACTTATGTATTCCCAGAAAGGTAAAATGGTGCAGTTTTGGTTAAGCTATGAAAACTGAGAAATTTGAGTTACAAATGCTAGAAACTCTCTGGCCTGTCTGTCTCAAGTGTATTCCCTAATTGAGTTACTGACTTAAACAGTGCTGTTGTTGTTGTTGTTTTTAACTTATGCTACAGCAGAGTAAATAATAACAACTGACTTCAACTACTTTCTCACCTATTTTTTTTTTCCTATATCGTTTGAAACACGCTATGTATGCATAGTAAAACAGCTGATCAATTTTCAAAGAATGGCTTGAATTGGAAGGGGCCTTAAAGATCATCTAGTTCCACAGTCCTACCATGTCCAGGGTTGCCAATCACTGGATTAGGATGCCCAAGGCTCCAACAAACCAGGCCCTGAGTACCATTTCAGGTGTGTAGTGTATCAGCTGATCCAGATCTCCCATGGCTAGTAAATATAAAGCAATGAATTGAACATGTTGTACTTGCTGCTCATGTGCCTACAGATATTGGACATACAGCTAGGTATATGTACCTAATAACCCTTGGACTCGTTATTAGTCCAGCTAAGATTCACGTGCAGTAACTGTTTACCTGACATTACAGCACAAGCAGTAGCAAAAACGTAACTCAAAGGTAGTCCAAGAACATCAAAACACACTGCTGCAGGATAAGAAAAAGAAAAAAAAAAAAAAAGAAAAAGAAACAGGGAAAAAAAAATAAGGAAAAGAAAAAAAGGAGAAGTTTTTTTCCAGTTTTTTTTTTTTTTTTTTTTTAAAGTGTAACCACTTTTGTGTTAGCAAAACAAGATCAGCAGGAGGTACAGAGGGACGACCCAAATTTTAACGGCTTACTGAAACCTATGACAAACCTCTCTTTATACCTGAAGTTGATCCTTAACCTGAAGTTATTTACAAGCTTGTTTCATGAATTTTCTAATGATCCCTTGTACTATTACATTATACGTGGCCATTAGAACTGTCACTCACAATAGGCAGAATGCAAAATGCAATAATCACTTGAAAGTTCAAGAGAAAACAAAGCACCTCGCATTTACTTTGTGCCCCTAAATAACCCACACTAAAACTAGAGCAAAACATCACAATAGCACATACGATATTAGAAAGTATTAAAAAAACAGTATATATATACAGTACACCATGTACCTATCTGTTCATTAAAAAACAAAACTCACAGAACAGGTCTTAAAAGCATGTACTTTTCAGCATCAACAATTGGCAATAAGCTTGTGATTTAGAGATTGAAACGTTGCTCACTATTCTGTGCACAGACTGTTTTTGAAATGAGGAAGTTGGATCCTTCAGCTTCGGAATAGCACAGGTTCTTATTAAATTAATGAAAGGGTTACTAAACTACTGTATTTTCCACTTGTTTAATATTATTAAAAAGGACATCACTCACTTCTAGATCACCTTTTTAAAAGGAATAAGTAACATGCAATTTTAAATAAAATATCACTATAACAAGAATACTTTGTTGCATAACACAGCATTGATGACAATTGGGCCGGTTTTGGTCCAGAAAGTCAAAGTGTATTTGGACAGTATTTTGTACAATAATGTAATCTTATTTTCTGTTGACGTCTCCCTTCTGATTTCTCACATCACATTTTATTTTTTCAGATGCTGAATTTTCCTTTCAGTGTAGCCAATCTTTTAAGCATCATGTCAGTAATTAAATGTGTTCAGTACAACATTTGAAATAGCTATTTTACAACTGTTTGGATGAATGACTTTTAGTTTACCTTACAGAAGACATGCAGTGCTCATAGGCATTCTGTGTTGTTCTTCATTGCGGGGAAGAAAAATCCCCACAAGTCAGTTTTTTTGTTTTGATTTTTCATAAATAAAAGCTATAGGAAGTTTTCAGATAAAGGCAGCCAAAATCACAACAACAAAATCAAACAGTGCAACAATTACATACTGCATGTTTTCTTATGTCTGCCAAGGCATACATATCTTTATGTCCGTTATCATCCAAGAACTCAGTACTGGAGCTCCTTAAAAATCTCAGAACTGTGTAAATTTATTATGAAGATAACATCCCATTAAGAAAATAACGTGCCATCAATGAGCAATGGAAAGCCCAGAAGTGACAAGACTGACCTTTCTATCAGCCTCAGCTTCACATCGTGCGCTAACTGCTATGGATTTACACTTCATTTTCCACAGAATTTTGGGCAGTAAAGGTGGATAGTGGGTTGTGTTAGGCTTTCTGAGAACATAAGAGATGGCAAGGTTCACAGACACAGTGGACAGAATCCAGAAGAGGAATGAAAATAATGGCTTTCAATAATCCATTACACAAAATTAAATTAGTACTTCTATTGGCTCACTATAGGATGTTTACAGAATTTACAACCTCGAACTTGTTTTTATTTTTGGAAGATTTAACAAAATATTACTTGCATCCTACACATTTGTAGCTGGTCATCGCAAGTTCAGCAGCTCCCACATTGATTCCCAGCCTGCCCTCAGAAGCAGATTGTGTTGCACTGGCTCAAAGATCTGTAAAAACAGGTGTCATAAGCAATGAAAACAGGACAATTACAAAAAGCAAAAGGTTTAAAACACGTTTGTTTGTTTTTAAATAGAAACACTTTTAAACTCATCCAGAACATCAGCAGTAATACCAGTGATACTTTTCTTCCAAGATAAACAGGCCAGAACAGTAGAAAAAGAATGTGATGGAGAATTAAAGAAACGGATGTGACAGGAGGAAATTCTGTGGCTGTTCTGGAATTCCTTGGATGCGTGAAATCGTCTCATTCTCCTCTCAGGTAGTTTCAGCAATATTCAAAACAACAACAACCGTTCCTCTACTGCAAACACTGCCCAAATACAAGAATAGGGATCTCCACCAATAATTATGTATTCCCACTCCATAAAAAACAAAACAAAACAAAACTTTCAAATATTAATTAGCCTTCAGAACAACCAGGAGAGCTGAATCTGTATTACCCTTATCCTACAGGTTCAGCATTAAGGTAAGCATCACATCTGAGGCCATGAAATGAGACAGCTGCACACCAGGAACCCTAACTTGCAGTCTTTTGTTTTCTGCTTGTAGTATGGTTAGTCTTCTACACGCTGTCATGGGTGTATGCAGATAAAACAAAAATAATCAATCCACGACAGCCCCAATCCAATAAGTTATCAATTAGTATAATTATTTAAGATTAGCATAGGTGAACAAAGTTCTAAAATGGATTTAAAGATCTAACATGAACTGGCCACTTCAAAAGACCAAGTCTCCTTAAAGTAATTGCCTAAACAACATTATTACTCTTCTACTGCCTAGAAAGAACAAACAATACTATTATCTACTGATAAAATGTTGCTAATGAAGAAAGGTAGAATAATTTATCACTGCATAATTAACACAATGCAGTTAAGCATGCTTTAACGATTCTGTATAACAGTTTCCTATCACTAGAGAATACTTTTGAGTCAGGAAATAATTGTCTAAATAATTTTTGATTAAGTCTTTGATCAGACAGATCAACATTTATAGAAGTGAGATAAATGTAAATGCCCATGCAATGAATGACAACTTCCTTCATTTAATTGCCCATTGGTGGTCTTTTTTCTTTCTCATTCTAGGGTTGAATGCTGCCTTTAATTAAGTTAATGGGATTATTAACCTTACTAGCAATAGAGCTAAGACATCAAGCTGGTTTACACAAGTTGTGCTCCTCCAGCCATTACCTCTCTCTTCGGCTTTCACCAGCGCTTAATCATTTATTCACTTAATATTTACTGACATTTTCCCGTGTCTCATCCTCTTTTTGGCCTTTTTCTTTCCATTTTCTCATTAGCTGTATTTAGCTTTAACATTTCAGGATTTGAATGCTGTTCATTTCCACAACCATTTTCCTTTACATTCAGGCTAATCCACAAGCTATTTGAGAACTTGAGGGCACTGGGCTTCTATATTAGACTCCAAGGTTTTGATTTTAAACATATCAATGTGCTACATTGATAGAGAAGCATAACTGACAAAGGACTTGCACTCTTCTCTGCTCAAGCAAGTCCAGTGCCAAGAATTTTAAGACCATCCTCTCTTAACCACTTACATTCAAATACTCCATAACTCTACACCTGATCCATACATTCACCCTGACTCTTATGTTTCTTTCACTTCTTGTTTCTTTCTAATAGAAGACTATACTGCTGAGCAGGAACTTCTCGTCAACCTGAGATTACACAGGGCTCCTGTGCACATCTCAACAGAAGATGCTACTATAAAAAGATGCTGCTGCTGAAGAGATTCATCAGCAATTTTCAGACTTGTACAAAGCTATTCTCAGGAGTCATCAAATGTAGTAATAGTGCAAACAGATAAGAGTTTAGGTACATCACCGATCATTTCAGTTGAGAACACCAGCTGATTATTTATATCATTCACCCTCACTCCATTTAAGAATAGCATCCCTTCTTTCTTTAAAGCATTGATGAAACCCCTTCTACCTCAATCTAATACTAATAATTCTCATGTGCTTATTAACAAGATGCTATAATATACTTTCACTCTGTTAGCAGCGTCAGCCTAGGATAATTATGTTTAAGTAAGGTTTTATTAGAGATCACTTATAAGGCTGTGTAAAATTAGGATAATAAAGTAAACATTATCCTTAAAAATGCCTTGTATCATTAAGGAAAACAGTCCTTTGTGTGTGTTAAGTATTAACACAGTTACTTGGAAGTTCCTTCCCTCCTTAAACACAGATTTTTATCAGAAACGACAAAATGTCTTACAGGATCTTTTGTCTTAAAGGTTTGAGTTAGTTAAAAACAGCTAAACAGGAAAAAAAAAGAAATGAATGAAGCTCAATGGAATGTCATTTTAAGGCATACAACACAGGTGACATTAGATCACATCAGCTTCTACAAAACATTTGCAGAAACATTTTAAATTCTAAACCTCAGGCAGCAATGAAGCTTCACACAGTGAAGTCAGAAGAAGGCAACATAAGTTTCTCAGAAGACAAATATACCTCATCTTGCATCATTTTTTTTTTTAATCAAAATAATTTGTAAAAAAATTGTTTACTGTCACAGCAATCAAAGTGAGTACAATGCAATGCAAAACCTCAGAAGTAAAATTCCCAACGTCCATAGAGCAATTGCTTGGCAAGGCAGAACTGACGTTTGAAAGGTGTTCCACCCCAAAGTGCAACGTAATATTTGCTTGCTCATCGCCATAGCAAAAGAAAACAGTAAAAAAAAAAAAAAAAATCAAGCAGTATAGCCTTTGTTGCCTATTCTATTTCACAATACAGACTGTGTGAAGGAATAGAAAACCCCTGAAACAGCTGTAATGAAAATGCAGAGGGACTAAAAGCACAATTTCATAGAGGCAACAATCACAAGCTCTACCACAAGTCCAAAGAAATGACTGCAGGCTCTTAATTTCCCAAACGTTCTTCCGCAGTGTTGACTTGGAAATGGTTCATTAAAAAATTTGAAAGTAAAAATCAAAAGAAAATAACTGCACATAATGCTATAATGATCCTAATATGAATCTAAAGAAAACGAAGCCTGAAAATCAACTAACATCTCACACCGAAGTCCACTTCTCTACCACTCACAGCCACATTCCCATGTCACATAAACCCATCCAGACATACTGTTTTTCCCCCTCCATGGTTTCCACTTGTTTTCAGCTGTTCTCACAGGAAGACTTCCTCTGAGCAGGCTGGTTCACATTTTCTATCGTTTGTTTTCCAGGTTTGACACACCTCAGTTCTTATCCTTGAGAAAAGCCAACAAAACAGGACCTGACCGCTGCAGAGAGCCCTCATGGTAACATCACCTACGGTAACCGCACCAGAAAGTTGGGACTGATTCGGTGTAAAAAAGCAAACAAACTAAATGCTCAAATTACACCAACATCTTCACTTTCCTACAGGCTATTTAGAAAGCTCCAGACCACCTATGAATGATTAGGGACAACTTCTATAAGCAGAACTCATAAAGAAGGAACAATTAGACACATTACATGGACTGGCATTAGGAGTTCTTCTGATGTGCCCCATCAATGAAGTATCCTAGTTCACCATCTCCACAGTAACTCACCTTTATTAAATTATGCCTCAGATAAACTGCCATCTAGCAGATGGGTCCAGAATTTCAAGCTGTCTGTACATTTATGAAACACAAACACCCAGATACACTCTCCTGGCTTCATGATAGTCACACACAAAACAATCCTCCTGGCAAAGCATTCTGCTACATCCTTCACAAGCTATTTTACCAATGTTTCTATGTTTTAAAGCATTACTCCTCTTCAAAAAGAAAGGCAATGCAATCTCTTTTTTTTTTTTTTTTTTTTAAACATACAAGGTTTACTGAGGCAAGGAGAAGAGCAAAGTACAGAACAACCCTGCTATTTAAAGCCTCTATTAGCTTCAGTAGGCTGTTCTGCCTTAAAGGCAGGGGAAAAAGCAGTCTCTTATCTCTGTTCCTCTCAGTGCAGGAAGGAAACTGGAAACAAACACTCTAAATGCTTTATTATCCTGAACTGAAATCAATAAACTATCAACATTTTTAACCTAATTTACTAGGAAACAGAATTGGAGAAATCTCTGACAAAGATTCTCATATACATTAAGAGCCATCAGATTGTAAAATTTAGGTCAATATTGAGCCAGACAGTGACCTACAGGTGAAATGATTTGTGTGCCATTACTGATCTTCCCAGTCATTCGAAGTCTTTCAGTAACTTCAAACTTGCATGAAATCATATCAATTATTAAAATAAAAAATAAAAATAAATAAAAAAAAGAATAAGTTTTTCTTACGCCTTTTCTGTAGATATGTATACGTAACTCTTCAAAAACAAATTCTACATGAACGGTGGTTGAGACTTCAGCTACCACCCACACGAACTTCACGTGTGCTCTGGCTCGGTAAGGAGTGACACCAGAACTCCAGGTACCACAGAAATGTACAGATGTTTACAGACACACCCAAACCACAGAAGAGAATCAGGAGGTGCATACTGGAGCAATTAGTAAACGGCATAGCAGAAAACACTGGAAAGTGACACCTCTAATAAAACTGCTGTGAAGATCTCAACTAATACAGAAGTTACCGACCAACTTTGGACAACTCCAGTTGACTTTCTAGTAACACAAAATAACAGGCAACATGGAAGAGAATATCCCTAAGTATTGCACTGGGGATCAAGAATAAATAAATATACAGACACTTTTCTTTCATGCTAGAAAAAGTTGCTCTCTAAAACAGTCAACTTCCAAGGGATGAGGGTTTAGTGTTTATAGAAACACCTAGAATGCAAGAAAAACAAAACCAATGTGTTCAATCATTTGTAATTATAAATAAATAAATAATAAAAACTGAGAAACTGTAATAAACTTCCTCTGCTTGTCTCAATAACTTCAGAAACATCAACAAAATTAGTTATCTCCTTTCCTATATAAACTTTTAAAGAAATATGTAAACTTGCAGAACACCTTGACATGGAATCCCCTGTTTTCCAATTGGATCAGTTTATTTCAGAACTAATACAAGTTCTCAGAAATCCAGGCCTAAACAAGCAACCTTTCCCCTCTGTTTTACAGAGATGAAAAACTTTGGCAGCTGCCTTTCCATCAGTTATTTAGCCATCTGAAATGCTTTTATATTCAGTATCAAAGACTTTCAAGAGACTACTGGACTACTTTCCAATAATCAAGACTTCAGAATTAGGAAATGTCCCATTTAGAAATCGAGTTCTGAGTGATAAGAATGAAATACAAATTGGTCCATAGTTCCATGACTCCATTTAGACAGCACTAATATTAGTTCTGATTCAGTACAAGTGCATCAGTAGGCAGATGGACACATCTGTGCTTCAAACGGTAAGATTTTAACGTCTTAATTCAAGAAGAAATTGTGACACATCAGTTAATTAGATTTTTAAAATGAAGAATAAAAGCTCTCTTAAGAGTTATTTCTTTATATGTAAATATAAATATATGTAAATATAAGAGTTATTTCTTTATACGTACATGACTCCTCTACGCATCCCCAAAATTCCACAAATAAGCTAAGTTTAATGATAAATCTACTCATCTATGTAGAGCCACGACAATCCTCATTTTGCTAAGTAACACAATTTATCCTAAGGACAACAGCATGTCTCCTTACCATTCCCAGAACCACCTCACTATGCAAAAAGTAAGATGTCAAAACCACAGAAGTCACCCACAACTTCTAGTAAAACTCACATATATTAGACAACAAATGCTGTGTTAAAACTGTACAGCTTAACCAAACAACCTTGATTCATATTAGAGCCCTATACAACAATTGAATAAAAGTAATAGAGACATATACAAGGCAGCAGAGAATTTTTCATCTAGATCAGTGTACAACAAAAAGCAAAACAAGCCACAATGAAAGTTCCAGAGCCAGATATAATGGACAAATACACACACACACACACTTTCTAGAGAAGCAAAGGATCCCAGCTGACAGTAGGGGAAGTTGTGATCATACCATTTTTAAAGGTTCTATCAAACCCAAGCTGTTCTATGATTTTAAAAAGCAAATTAGTCAACCAATCAAAAACAGAGTATGGGGCAGTCATAATAGCATTCTGACAATAACATTACATTCTTATCCACATTTATAACTAGAAATTCATTAACATTTCTTGGATTTCAGCTGATTTTGACCTATTTTCATTGCTTAGCTTCTACAAGCTTCTTAATTTTAACTGTACCACAAGCTCATCTTTATTACTTGAAATTCTACTCCTTCACTTCTCTTGGATTCAGACTCAAGGTGGAGTCGCATTCAAAGCAATCTACAGTTCTCTTCATAGATGAATCCAGCAACAGCTGAGCTCCAAAATTCAGCTATGTCTCATGTGCATTTTCAAAATCACTTGAAACTGATGAATTTTTGTTATGTCTACTTCTGTGCAATTGTTTGAAGCAATCATTATTAGTAAATGTCACTCAGAGAAATGGGTTGATCAAAGAAAAATAACTAACACATAATCCCAGCACATGGAGTACCACTCAATAGTAATGTAACTGTTGCCGTGGATTCAAAGTGCATTAAGAGATCAAACTCCATATCCAGCAAGTAATATTTAGGAAAAAAAACTTTTTTTTAGTGTGCTGAGCATACCCTAAAAATTGAAGAATAAATACTCACCCCTTGGAAAGGGTTGGGTTCTTTATTTTATTTATTTTTTTCCTATATAGTCTCAATTACACTTTGGCCCTAAACAGAAAAAAGTTTTCACGCACAACTGAATGTAATCTCCCTTAAATTAATAAAAGCATTAAAATTAAACTCAAATATACAGTTAACTAATCAAACTATCATACATATAGTTAACTAATCTCAGTACAAATCTTGTAGCATTCATGTGCACTGAATATGGAAGCCACTCACTGAAAGGTACCCAGGAAGGGTTTTAGTCGTCACAAGAACGCTTCCAAAACATTTGCAGACACTTAAATAAATAAATAAATAAATAAACGAATAAATAAATAAATAAAAGCATTCAGGTGGTTTACTGTTCTTGAAGAGGAGTTCTTTTGAAAGGCCTTACTTTCCTAATGAGACTTCTCAGACAAATTTCAAAGACTGTATATTCACATGCTCTAAACTGAATTCACTTATAATTCAGCATTTGACAGAGCTAATGTTTAATTCTTCCTCTGGAGTCTCCAAAGGAAAATATTTTTTCCTTATTAAAAAAAAAAAAAACAAAACAAAACAATAAAATACAATTACGCTCTGCTTTGTTTTCACATTGAGGATTGAATTTGACACTGTATCAGTAGAGAAAACCAATCTGTGCTAGTTAACATACTTCAATGATTGGAGCCTCAATTCTCCTTGTCTTGTATTAGAAAAAATTAATAAGACCTACATTTTGGAATGTGGCATTAAAGCTAATAGGCTTTCTCCCAGCACATTGCATTTCGTTATCCAAGCAATTCAAGGAATTACTAACACGTGAGCTAAAGCAAGCAGTGTGCAGATTTGGATGCAGGTATGGACAAAACCACACTTTCAAAAGCTTACAAATCCATGGGCATGGTTAATTGTTTTAAGCTATAAATAATGCTAATGAGAAGGCCAGAATTATTGTTACCTTTTCAAGTGCTTTAAATTTTGTCTTAGAACGCATACCATGTGGTCTAATGAAAGGATTTCAGTTTAACAGATCAGTGTTAATAAACACTTTTCAAATAAGGTCATAATCTACTGCATTGATCTACAGAGCAAGTTTTATCTCCTTCACATGAAAGTAATGACGATTATCAGGTCTACAGCTCCTATAAATTACCCCACCTCCAGTGAGTTAATGGAGCTATGTTGATTTACATCAGCTGAGCACTCTTCCAGATTCTTACCCCAAGCAAGATCAGTACTGTCATTAGGGAAGCTCTTTTTCCAGAAAAAATACAAAGCTACATACCATTAAACATCATGATTACATCCAGACTGTGTTTGTGCTAACATTTAAAAGCACCACTTAGAAGCTCACTGCCCAGCAGCACAGCTCTGTGTCAGCAGGCTCCTCCCAGCCGGCCAATTCTCACGCCCTGCTCGCCTGCAGGCTGTCCCACACATCCTGCCTGCCCGCACAGCATGGAGGTGCTCCTGACCGCCCAGCATCCTCTCTGCAGCCCCGGCAAAGGGAGAAATCCAGGGAAAAGGCAGAAGGGAGGATGTAGACCTGACGTGGCCAAATTCAGAGTCTTTAGCTCAGGATCCACTCAACTGATGTGAGCTAACTCAACCAGATCATTTGTTTTGTAACCCTGAACATGGCTGAAGGTACTCTTCAGTTTCTTTCGGAACCTACCTCACTTTTTCTGCAGCCACAGTGTTGGCACAGAGACCAATGAATACAGACGTTTGTCAACCATACTGTCATCTGTTTTTTCTCTCTGAATTGTGCAATTCTTTTAAAAGACCATTATGAAGACTTGTCAGCAATTCTATGAATTGCTGATGAGGGAATTCCTTTTGCCCTTCGGAATTATGCTTGGACACAGTGTATATTTGCAGTGCCTCATTACAAACCTTGCAATTAGTAGCTCAGTGCACTTCCAAGGACACAATGACCAACACAGAGGCAACTCAGTGAACACTTACCTGCAAGCTTTCACTCAAGTAGACCTCAGAAGTCAAAGCTTTAGCTCTTCACAACCCCTTACAGATTATGCACAAAGACACACAAACATGAAGCACACTTTTTTCCATTATACAACAAAAGAAAACAAGCAGGCAAATTCTGTAGACAGTACATGAAATGGGACACTATACAGTAATTTCTAACAGACTAAACAGCATGTACACCTGCTTACTTCTCCATTCAATGTATTTCCTGAAGCAAATATTTGGAGTAGTTCTAATAAAAATCCTTCAAGTCATTATTTGATGGATTTTTAATTCAAACTGACAGCAGATGCTCTCTTCAGATTATATTCAGACTCTACAGAAAATTTTAAAGCCTCCCATAGACCCTTAAAGGCAATTATGCCAGAGGATTCTTCTAGATTTACACACCTGACTGAGATGGAAAGGTCTGCACATATCAAACATTAAAGCAAGCTCACTCTAAGTAATCCCTAACTGAAGCACAGACTTGGGGATAAATAACTTTTTCCCCCTCATTTTTGCCCCTTGTCAAAGCAGTGTGAAAAGGTAAAAGGGAAGATGACATATCTACAGAATGACCTACAATTCCATAATTCACATGATGTTACCACTGAAGGCAACGTACTGGTGTGTGGTCACTATCTTAACACTTCTTTATCACACACACACACACACATCAACCAGGAAAAAGGCTTAATAAAATGTTGGCACATCATTTGTAATACAACACTTGATTTTTAATATCTAAAAAATAAGACTGCTCCATATCTCTTCTAAAATACTTGCAAATGATAACCTAGAATAAGACATGGCCCTAACTATCTGAGCACAATTTGATATTTGCTGCATGTTAGCAGACATTCTCTTGAGTAGCTGTGCCTGAATATGTTATAAAGAAGGAAACAGTATTTTGTAGTGTTTTTAAAACCATAATTTTTTATAATTTGTGACAGTAGGAATTTAAAAGTATCCCCCATCGATTTTTATGTTTCAAGTTGACAATCATTACGCTATTATCTGTGGTTTGAACAGTGGAACCTAACCTCCTAATTAGGATGAAAAACTGTTACAGTTGCAATGCCAGTAAGTCACAACAAGTCAATAATTTTAAAAAGAATTAATTTTAAAAACTCTACAAGGTTCTACTGGAAGCTACTCTGGTGTGTCTATTGATTAACATTTGGTATCATATTCTATCACTACATATTGCATCAATCTAAGGGTAATGTTTTGCGGGTGATTTTCTTCGTTTCTTTTTGTTTGCTTTAATTTAGGAAGTAAAATAAAATAAAACAAAGGACTGGAAGATTATTAAGGAGCTCTCTCATTTGACTGACATGTGAACTCCATCTTACGATGGTGATTAACACAGTGGAAGACCTCAAACTGCACTGCAGTGAAGATATATGACTGAGCTGGAACTTCCTTGTATGCCAGCACAAAGTATCTCAGCTCTTCTCATTAATTTCCAGATACAAACTGTTTAGTTACAGCCATACACGGATTCAGTCATATCTTGATTACTGCGACCCAGGTTATCACAATCCCACAGACATTTTCCTTTGTAGGAACACAAAAATGGGGTATGTGCACTACAAACTATGTTTTCTGCCTCATGTTGAAAGGATATCTCTAATTAACAGTGCAAAATTTTATCTGGAGAGTTGCTAAAATAATATTATTTATTAACATGGCATCTCCAAGACAAACTTAAACCATTCATCTTTGTTATAAAATTACTCCATCTGTTTAACAACAACGACAAAAAGCATTTACTACTTCTGCTTCCACTTACCTGCATTACAAAGCTTTTTGTTTTTGTATTTGATGTTTACCACATACAAAATATCACCCCACCCCCCAAAAAGACATTTATATTCTTGGAGATCATAGCAAGGTTCAACAGAAAAATAAAGGTAAGTCAACTTAACTGATATGCTTGGAAATCTACAAACATACGAATCTGTGAGTCGATGCTAGGTGGCAGTACTGTGTAATTAAAATCCAAACATTGCTTCACTGTGTGCAACTCACTTCAGGCATTTTTCAAAACTAGCTATGAGAACATTCTGAACAGTAATTTAAACAACAAGTAGAGCTCCTTTTTCCTTTGATTTCATCTCTTGAGAACTATATTCCTTATACATAAAAGGTGTCAAAATTAAATTTCTTATCCATAAAACCGTGTTCTAGCACAGCAGCATTATATGAAATAAGTGCAGAATTAGGAGACAGACTGCTTCCATCCTGCAGTATTACAACCCTGTTCTTTGGTACTGCACAATTTCTAACTCCTGGGTAGGTTCTGACCTCACTTTCCTCTCCATCTCAGAAACAGAATTACCTAGCATTTGAGGTATGCACTTTTAAAGCCTGTTTGAGTCTCAAGATGTATTTGATGAAACAGGTCACTTCTAATCATGTGATCCAGGTAGCAAAAGAGCAACAGCTTTTAACAAGGAACATGTACACCACAAAGCAACTGTAATTATTTGTGGCTACCATGGATGATAAAGGGTTGGCATGTATTTTTCTATACAGAATATCCAGAATAAGCCTTGCTTTGTTCAGTGATTACTTTGAGAAGGAAATCTAGCTCACTTCACACAGTCACATCAGCTGTAAACAGAGTAAGGTAAGTCAGACTACTCAAAAAGCATCAACGACTGTCAGGTAAAGTTTCAGTATCATTATGAATGTAGTAATTGCAGTAACATACAGCATCAGCTAAATTCAGGTTATTTAACAGCAAGTACCACTTACATATTATTCAGTATATGTAAATAAAGTGAAGATGCTGTCTTCATTTAAAACCACATCCAAATAGAGATACAGAAGAATGCTTGAATAGAACTCAATAAAGGAATTTTTTTTTTTTTCTTGTGAAACATATCGTTAAGGACTGCATAATCACTAATAACACAAGAAGAGATATCAGATGTCTCTCCCCCAGATTTCTGTTAATGATGCACATATATTTACTTCATTCATTACAGATATTAACTGAGATGCACGGGGTCCCAACTCAATAAAAAAGCACAGGAGTCAATTAATAGCTATCAAAATCAGAGCACTGAGATTTAAAGGGGAATGTAGAGAATCACAGAATCCTTAAGAGTTGGAAGGGACCTTTAAAGGTCACCCAGTCCAACTCCCCTGCAATGCACAGGAACAACACGGCTACAACAGGTTGCCCAGGGCCTGATCCAGCCTCACCTTGAAAGCTTCCAGGGACAGGGCATCAACCACATCACTAGGTAACCTGTTCCAGTGCCTCACCACCCTGACTGTAAAAGACTTGTTCTTCATATCCTACCTAAATCTCCCCTCTTTGAGCTTGAAACCATTTCCCCTTGTCTTATCACCACAGACCCTGCTAAGGAGCCTGTCCCCTCCTTTCCTGTAGCTCCCTTTTCAGATACTGAAAGCTGCAATCAGGTTACCTCACAGCCTTCTCTTGTCCAGGCTGAAGAGCCCCAGCTCTCAGCCTGTCCGCATAGGAGAGGCGTTCCATCCCTTCAGTCATTTTTATGGGCCTTCTCTGGATACCATCCAACAGGTCCATGTCTCTCACATGCTGAGGGCTTCACACCTGAATGCAGTACTCCAGGTGAAGCCTCATTAACACAAAGGGACAGGATTGCCTCCCTCCACTGCTGGCCAGACTGTGTTTAATACAGCCCAGAATACAGCTGGATTTCTGGGCTGCAAGAACAAACTGCTAGCTCATATCTGCTTAACACCCACCAGTACATCCAGGTCTATTTCAGCAGCGTTGTGCTCAATCCTTTCATCCCCCAGCTTGTACACAAAGATGAGGGCACACTGCTCTTCCCCAAATATCACTAGCAAATTTGGCCAACAGCTCCTGAGCCTTGTTACAAACTCATTCAGCGTCATTCTTTCAGTTGCCTACCTGACTGCTGAATACTTGCACCACATTCCTTACTCTTCCCAGTTTTGACCACAACACCAGATTTTAATAGTCAGAAGTCTATTGCAGGGTTTTCTAGTGCACTCCACTGGCACGCTAGAACAGCCTGGCATGCACATATTTTTAAAGAATACCATCATGGAGCCTGAATGCTTAAAATACACCTGTTGTTTGCAACTTAAAAGGCACAGCATAAAGAAACACGTTGTGTGACTGGTGGCAACAGAACAGAGTAACTACTAATCATGACACTACCTACTCATGATAGCAATGTAATCTGTACAAATATTAAATAACAGAGAGAACAACTCTATTTTTGTGCATCATATTGACATTCCCATATAAAATGCTAATTTTTGCAACTGATTCATCACCCAATAACTTTAATGCCTGCCTGAATTATTTTAAAAGCACAGGAGGAAAGTTACTCAGGAATGAGAAACAGATTTGTAAACAATCCACATCTGCTGAAGAGCTGAGTCAGTGCTGTAATGCCTGATGTTGTGCCATCCTGCTGAACCAATGCTTAAGAAACTGAACTGCAGCTGTGAACATTTCTCCTCAAAAAACTTTTCCTCTCACTAATGAAACAGTCATTTTGGCCTCCATGGCCCAGCAAAGACAAAGGATCCTCATGTGTATCCAGCAGACTAAGAAAGCCTTTGGAAGAGACTGAACTCACCTAAGAAAGGCTGCCACTGAGCTTACTAACTTGTGCAACAAGGGAAAAGAGCAATACTTCCCTCTCCCCCCCAGCAGCTTTTCTAGATCTTTCCCACTGACTCACAATCACCTAGTTAGTTTTCAATTACAGGCTAAACCCTTTTTGGAAATGACAGCAAGCCCTCCCCCCAGCGCAACAGTTTCTAATTGACTGCTTATGTAGTAATTACTCTATTTATAGTGATTATTTGCATGAGATAAGTGATTGACATCACCCGATATTAATGACAGAGAAAAGGTCTATTTCAAATTCATGACCTCTCACAGAAATGAGTATCCCTTCCTAAGATGATGCTCTACACTCTTACAAATACATCTATGAAATGAAATGCCAGCCTTATCTATTGTATTTTAAGTCTCTAAAAATATCACTTCCTTTCCTTTCAAAGCTACTTTTACAGCCTTTCTACCTCTGTAACTGGCTAAAAAAACCTCTTTCTAGTAACTTAACATTTAGCAGCTTGGATCTCTGCCCTTTGAGAATCCAGGTTTGTAACGCTGCTTTTCCTCTTAAGTATTCCAGCAGAGTACACATCACCCACCCTTTACTTTTTGATGGACGAAAGCTCTATTGTGTTATCAAGAATAGCAATCGGTTATCACAGAAGACGACAACAGCTGGCAAGGATAACAGGGACAGAGCGGAGTCCCTCCCTCCCCGACTCTCCAGCACAAGATTGCACAGCAAAAAAGGGGGAATGTATTTTCATACACACAAGTCTGTCCCATGGGAGAAAGTAGAACTGACAAAACTGATCAAAGAGTATTTCAGATTGTAATTAATAATCAGACTCACACAATTTCACTAAGGCCAAATGAGACCAAATAGCCATTGCGCAAGAGAACAAAATACTCACAGAAGGCTTATAAACTTGCAGTCTAATTCAGCTATTCATTAGAAGCATAATGAAGTACACAGCCTTTGAATTATTAGACATTGACATTTCTTTTCCATGACTGTACTCTAGAATTGTGGCTTATAGATATTTATTTTTGAATGGTAACTCAAAACCACATGCCATACAAATGGCTAAAAATGTTATCTGTCCTGAATTCATTTGTCAAATTAATTTAAAGAGATGACAGTTTCAACATGATTACAATAAATTCCTGACAACAACATCTTGTTATTGGAGCCTGAGCCTATCAGATAAATGAAAGAAAATGCTTTTAATACAACTCTTGTACTTCTACACCGCAGAAGGCATTTATACTATTGTTAAATAAATTACTAAAAATACCAAAGACAGAGGGGGCTGCACTCCTGCAATACTGCGTTTTAAATGCGATCACAAATGAAAATACTTCCATTTTGGAAAGTTATACTGGGATGTTACAGAAGGGATTGATAAGAACACTTGTACAATGCTTAACATCTTAATTCAAGGCTTGCCTTCACATTTTACAAGCCACTTAGGAAGTGCTAACATCTCTGATGCTCACAGTGAACCTTTGAAGTTTATCAAGGAGATAGCCTAAGGGTTAAAGAAAATACCTTCTCTCCTTATGAGATTTTCTCCAGTTTCAGCAGAGCTTTAGCAGAGTCTTGCTTTCCCCCTCTCCAACCCGTTCTCTTGGCCACACACAGACATGTTCAGTACAGCAGGAATGATGACTGTTTAGGATGAGCTTTCTCAACATGGGTGCCTGGGAACTTACAGGGGGTACAAAGAGATAGAATCTGTAGGAAACTCTTCTCACAGAACTGCTGCCTTCTCTCACTTTAAAAACAGAACTGATAGCTTTGCACCAGCAGCTGCACCAGCTGTTTTTCTTCTTCCTACTCCATGTAACACATAAAGCAGCTCACTTTCTAAGAGTTGGACAGGGCCCTTCAAGTTACCTTCTGGGCTGGTTACCTGCAGTCTACCTGCTGCCCAGCCTACTCAGTCACCCTCCCTACGTGCCAGAAAACTGCAAAGAAAAATCCAGGTTTTAATTTGTGAAGAGAATCCTGGTAGGCTTACCACAGAGGAGCATGCAGCACTGGGCTATACTTTTCCGCTTTTCTTTTAAATCAACTTAAAAGAATATCCACACGCTGATTTTTATTTACAGTTGATCATTCTCACTCGTAGTGTGCCAACATAACTATGATCTGTTGTTCTTTTAAGCAGACTACTAAAATCTATCCAGACTACGATGCAATATTAGAACTCTCCAATAAGTAGAAATTTATTTCCAAAAACGTAATGAGCACACAGAAAGAAGATATATAGAAAAAAGTGCTTTAACAAACTAAATGTGGATCATGACTACCCAGCCAATTTAATTCTGTAAAATTAAGGGCAGATAAAAGAACTATTAAATCACGTTTGTGTGCATTAGCAACCCACGAAAGTAAACTTCTGACTCCTCCTTACTCCCTCCACATTTTTTTTTTTCAATTCGAAGCCAGTTTTCACCTGCCACCCCAAGTTGAACCAATGTACCTTACACGAAAAGACGGCATCTTAGTTGAGATGACTTCTTACATAAATGCATTTAATAAAAACCCATTGTACATGTAATATTCATAAAAACAAAATGTCATGTCTGTCCATTCTGATGCACCTCTACAGATTATGGAACTAATCTCTTAAAGCCGAATACACTTCAGAACACAACAAAAATCTCAATGGCATTTTGTAATGCTGCAGTAATAAATGGTTAGGCCAGTACCACCAACAAGCTCTACTTCCATGGCTGAACTACTTACCACTTGTGAAACAACCACCTTACCTTAAGCACAGAACTCAGGTACAAAGATAAACTCACATCACTGGGATTCAGAACAACGAAACAATAGACAGTTTATGCCTACTATTTCTGCATACAATAAACTCCTTGAAAATGACAGCTTTTAATAAATGAAGATTGTAATTGCAATCCTAATCTTCCATACATCAATGAAAAAACACGTAATGACATCACCTGGGGAACAAAAAGAACAAATAAACAAATCATTTGTGAATGGGATCTCTCCGTTCCTCCTAAATGTAGACTTCTTATTCAGACTAATACCCCCATGTAGTAGAAGCAGAAGACTTTTTCCATCCTCCCCCTGCTCATTAGGGTGAATCCAAGTTCTTGGACTTCTTCCAAAACACAATCCTGTAGATCTAACAGCACTTGGACTGGCAGCCCCACCACTTGCAGTTGCAGCAAAGCAGCAGAAGAAACTAATTTGCACCTTTGAGTCTCCCCCTTGGAAGCCTATGTCCAGCAGCATATTTCAGCAATTCAAAGCACATTTTTCTAAACAACTTTTATTTATTTAAACAATAAAACTACAAAGGATGGCTTTCGTTCCTACCAATAGCTCTCAGCAATAACTTCAAGTTAACTGCCCCAGAAATAACAAGCTCATTCTTAGATTCTCAGATTCCTTTTGCCCTCATAATTAGACCGTGGTACCCATTTGGGTCCCTTAACATGAAATTTATCTGTATCTTTGGCCCTCAGCTTTAGTTTACAAAGTGCCCTGCACTAGGACACAGAGGAGAAGAAAGAGCTACTTAGTGGTCCATGCGTGGCCTTGCTTACTCTCTTGAAACAACTGTTTATCCTGAGACATTTTCGTTCTGGCTACTTCATGTATTAAGATAGTGAACTGACATAAAATAAGCAATTCATTAGGAAGCTAAGTCCAACAGAATACACTTGCTAAAAATATAGGTGCAGGCCTCTCTCCTACCAAAAAAAGGCCAGTCTTGAGAGAAAACCCAAGTGGTCTGAGAAGAAGTGCAGGATGCACTTCACAGATCTGCAAATCCCACCAGCACTTCTTCAGTCCCCACCCATACAAAAGATGTGGCTGGCATAAATAGGAGACAATTAGGGTACTATTTCATACATGTTTTTATAAGGGATTTTCTAATTTTCCTATCTTCCTCAGTCAAGTGACATTACTGCCAAGTACAGCATCATTTCCCCTATATTCAGCACTTTCCCCTATATTCAGCACTCGTGAGGCCGCACCTCGAGTACTGTGTCCAGTTTTGGGCCCCTCACTGCAAGAAAGATATTGAGGCCCTGGAACGTGTTCAAAGAAGGGCAACGAAGCTGGTGAGGGGTCTGGAACACAGGCCATATGAGGAGAGGCTGAAGGAGCTGGGAATGTTCAGCCTGGAGAAGAGGAGGCTCAGGGGAGACCTTATTGCTCTCTATAACTTCCTGAAGGGAGGTTGTAGTGAGCTGGGGGTCGGCCTCTTCTCTCGTGTCATTAGGGATAGGACCAGGGGGAATGGTTTCAAGCTACGCCAGGGGAAATTCAGGCTGGACATGAGGAAGTATTACTTTTCAGAAAGGGTGGTCAGGCACTGGAATGGACTGCCCAGGGAGGTGGTGGAATCACCGAGCCTGGGGGTGTTCAAGGAAAGACTGGATGTTGCGTTGAGGGACATGGTTTAGTAGGAGCTATTGGGAATAGGTGAACGGTTGGACTGGGTGATCTTTTAGGTCTTTTCCAACCTTAGTGATTCTATGATTCTATGATTCTATGATCTGGAATCCAGGAGCAGCAGTGAGATCTTTGTGAAGCTGACTTCACAGTACGGCTCAGAATGCTGTACTTCTGTTACAGGAGATCTTCTCCTCCTTCTCTTTCAAGGGACGTGATGGATGGAATGGCATTGCTACTATGCATTTCATATCCCATACTTCATGCTATGTTTTGAATAGCATTTTAATACTTATATTTGTTTGGAAGCACTTCCTTCCTTAACTGCTTTACTTTTTCAGATCAGGTACAATTTCCAATTGCCCATTACTTACAAAGACTCCCACCAGATTAGGACAGTGCTATCAAACTTCCTCTAATGGTTATCCTTATATTTCTTAAACTCTGAAGAATCAAACAGAGCCACACTCCTCTGGTGGTATTGAATGCAACAGTCAGGGCTAAAGTCAATTTCTCTCACTAAAATCTAAGGGAGAGGAAAGGAGTATTTATTTTCCCTCTGCAGGGAACTGCCACGCTTAATGGCTGACAGAAACATCTCAGACCTCTTCCAGCTGCCTCCCTCCTGTCTAACTGGACTAAGTTGTGGTAGTAGCCATGTTGAAATCGTAGGATATGTAAGGATATAAGCAAGACAAGTAACAACAATGGCTGCCATTATATCAAATTATAGGATAAAAAAAGCTCCAGCAAACAAGCTGTGATTTTTAACAAATTTCTTATTCCTTTTGCACCTAAGAAGCTCTTAGTGAAACTCCAAGCCCTTTGTCCCACACAATAACACATAACTTCCTATCCAACTCTCAGAAAGTGTGCTGCTTTGTGTTCTTCCACTTCCCGCTATCAACTTCTAAGAATGCATATTTTATTTTGTGTGTAGGACAAACCAACAAACTTATGGGCATTCAGAACTGAGACCTTCTCAGAACCCACAATGAAAAGTATGCGTGCCCCTCAAGACACATTGCTGGCACTCTGATCTGCAGCTACCGACAGCAGAACTACGTGACAGACTAATAACAGGGGTGCATTTCCACATACATTATCTGCACAAAATATTCATAATTACAATTAAAATTCACAAAGCTCTACAAAATGCCAGCTCAAGACGATTCAAGTGCCATTTTACATTCTAATATTTGCAAGATAATGCTGTTTCAAGAAACGAGGGGGATACGTTCAGCAGTTACACATTTACTTCCTGTCGAGGATCTAGATACAGCGCTCCTAACTTTTACGTTAAGATAATTGTTGAAGGGTTTTGACAGCTTTAACCTACATCTTTTTATTCACAAAGACTTCTAATCCTGCATCTCGGTTCTTTGTTTTAAATCAGGCATGTATTGATTAACTGTGAGACTAAGCGTATCTCAGCGGTGGCTGAGTCGAGTATCCACTATGGAATTAGGACTGTTAAACACTGGAATCGATCTTCTCATTGTAGAGCCATGGCTGCTGTGGCAAGCAGTTTCTCTAAGCTATTAATTTTATTATTAGCACACCTGGAGACATTGTTTCCCTGAGGGAAAAGCAATTCAATTGTGTGTGCTGCAACAACTAGTGGCATATGATCAATGAGACAGCTGGGACCACAAGCCTTCTCTTGGAGCTCAGGGTAGAGATGACAAAGTAGTTTGTAAAGCAGCAACGATACCGAGTAATGCTTTACGTTTTATGCACCTCATTTTAAGCACATAGAGAGCTTAAAGTTCTCAGTGTCTGGCAATTTCAAGTCTTTTTGGAGTAGTTCAATAGTCTTTGTCTTGGAAGGCTTATCTGACCCCAATTGATGACCATCTTTTTCCTCACCACTGACTCTTCCCATGGTAGCAAGCAGCCCCCCTCTTAAAAGGCAACAGTTTCAAATCATCTCACCTGCTAGAAGAGAAAAACTAATTGAAAGTTTCCAAACACTGTTTTATTTCATACTCACGTTAACAATGAAAAAAAAAACAAAGCCCAAAGGCCTGACAGCAAAACATCAGCCATAACTGACTTTTCAAAGCATCAAATAATTGATGCATCTCAAAAAAAAAAAAAAAAAAACCAAAAAACAAACCTGATCTCACAGCACTGTAAATTTACCCACCATTTAAACACTTATCTCACTAGAAATTAGTAGGAAAGGAGGATCAAACAGGGACCACTCAGAAAGCACATAAACAGGCATATATAAACAGTCCACTGATGTTTCCATGGGGCGGAGGAGGGAAAGGAATACAAAACATACCATAAAATAAAATAAATTAAAAAAAAAAAACAACCCTGAAGATAACACTTCATCTCACAGAAGCTGTAAAGCCACAACAGCCCTTGCAAACCCTCCAGGAGCCCTGGACCATTACCTTCTTTCCTTCTCAACTGCCACTTTCACCCAAAGCAAGTTCTTTGTTGAGAAACCCTGTAAGAGATGTTACAGATTGTAACGATGCCTAACAGGACTATCCAGTATTTAGCATTTCCTGAAAATGACTGGGTCAAGTGGTTGTCAGACCACTGTCCACTTCATGTTTAATGACTGCTTGTTCTTTTACAACATTAAGACTTCTGAAGACAAATATGGTCCATAAACAGCCACAGGACTGCATGTCACATTCTAGAGAGCACAACAAGAACTCAAGACAAGAATTATTTCTGGAATAAATCATAAGTATTATTTTCAAAATACAAACTTAAATGTTTGTTTTCAGTGTGCTTTCCTTAAATACGGTTGAGCTGTCCTGTTTTTTAAAAAGTGAAACATTTAAGAACAACAGATGCTACCATTTTTCAAAACTTTTTTTTTTTTTTACACACCTTATTCTAGCACTTATCTAAATAATGTGCAATTGCTGACTGTCTGAAAAGTTTTCTCCTCCATTAACCACTCCAATAATCACAGAAACTCCATTTATTGTCATTGTTCAGGCATCAAAACTCCAGTTAAAATGAAAACAACGTTTTTTTTTAACTGCACACTCTGAGCTGGAATTTTATTTCTGTCATATATATGGGCAAAATTATTAACTCCTTCAAACAAGCAACTACTATTTTTGAAATTCCATTGCACTCCATCTTAAATTCTTTGGTTGTCAAGTATTTGGCCTAAAATAAGCCAAAAGGATGGAGCTGTAGATGCTAGGTCTCTTGGTTTTCCATCCCTGATTTTTTTTTTCCTGTACATTTGACTACTAGCTAGCTACGTATTACTTAGATTCCAATACCTAATGGGGCCTTTTTCAGTATCGTAATAAATGCCAAAGATTCAGGATTTCCATATACATACCTCACAAAAGAATGGAAAAAAGTTTTCTTATCTTCACAATTTATGTTGTATACCTACCTTCTTTATATGAGGGCGGGTTGTTTGTTTTTGCCTTAAAAAAATGTTCAACAAGCATTCACCATTACGTATGCTTTTCTGGATGACTGAAGTGCTTCCTAACTAAAAACATCACCATCACCTGATAAAGGCTAACACTCTGTAGACTGCATCATACATGATGACAGCCCTCAATTTGCTCCAAATCATCACAAGAAGAACAGCACAAGAAACAGTGCTATCAGACTTGCAGTAAAAGAGAGAATTGCTAAGAATACTTCCATCTTCATTCTTCCTTCTAAACATCCTATTTATAAGTCTTAAGGAATTACCTGTTAGACATAAGAACAAATTAAAAAGGCAGATATATAAAACCTGAGGATGACTTCCAGACAGTGCAATCAGTGACACTCCACTGTTGATGGTTACCAGCTTTAATTAAACCTACACTATTATTAATTTCAAGTATGAGAGATTGAAGGCAAATATGGACCTCGGATCAAGCCTGAATGAAAACTGCTAGCAGCATGCAAGGAGATGGCAACCTACCCAACCTAGCTACAGCAGCTATTCTTCATCACACCAGCCACGAAAACATTACCTGTGTGTTTACCTTACCCAGGGCAATAGAACAGCAGAAAGCGTGGGCTCACCAGCTGTTCTCAGCTAGAAGACATGCCCCTGCTTAGTCTCTCAGTGCCCAATGAAAGTTGGCTTGCGCTCCAGAATATGTCTGTGCAGCTTTTAGGAGCACAGCATGAAGACTATGTATTATTATGAGGAATAAATTAAGGTATTTCTTGGAGCTTTTTGTTCTTGTTTTGAGAAAAAAACTGAAGTCTGCCAGCTATACTCTGTTCTGTAAGCTCTTGTTACAGAAACTACTCAGTTTCTCAAGCAGAAAAATGCACCTGGTCCTCTTCTGGGAGCATGGGAGCCACTTCTTGTCCCTGGCTCTCAGGAAAACATAATGAAACGGTCATCCTTTCTGCTGTCCACACATGCTTTTTTTATCCAAGCAAATATGCAGTACTTTCATCAAACAGAGCAACGCTACCATTTCAGGACACGGTCACAAAGCAGCACAGATGAGCAGAAATCCAGCCACAGGTTGCCAAGAACAGCCATGTGCATTCTTTGTTCTCAGTCAATACTGTTAGAGAACAGACAGCAAAGAAGAGATGTGGAAAGTGGGAAGGTTTAGGACTCAGGGGAAAGCACATCACTCTGTGCTAACACACAGCAGCAGCCCTTACCACCACATGTGGTTGTCAACATCGAGATTTACTGCCTTACTATATTCAAGCTTTTTGGCCCATCCACAAACTTAGCTAGAGCCCTATAGGATGACAATCAAGGATGATTCCAACACTCCATCGTATGTACATTCCCAAATTTTAATGATTGTTTAATGTTTTAAATTAAGCTATCATTATTGCCACTTCCAAGCTAAAATTGTTCTGTCCTCCTGCTGGATTCACAACTAATGTGTGCAATCAAGAAGCGAAGAGAGCTGGGAATCCCTGCTCTGATGTTGACAAGCTACTTCTCACAATCTCATCTGAGCCCTGTTTCCCAAATCACAAGAATAATGTGAATGACTAAAGATAAAGTGAGTATCTTCATCCACAGATTTGATAGGAAAAACAAGGCACAACTTTTATTCATCAATTTCCACTATTTCTGAAAGTGAAAAATCACTTCAACTACAACCTTTTGTGAAGTGGGAAAAGAAAAAAAAAGACGAAAAAGAAAAAAAGTAAAGAAATGGCCAGCTTCTAGTTACTACCTGGGACCTTGGGATTTCTCCCTCACTGAAAGTTTTTCTCAAAGAAAACCCGTGAGATGCCTTCACTTCAGTACATTTGAGACCGCAGAAGCCAATAAAACCTTCACAGCTTCTGCAGTGTATTCAGTATGATCTTCTCTACAGGACAAACACATGAGACCACGTTTAAGGACTTAACTGTCTTCATTCATTCCCAGAAATGAAGGTCTGAGTTCAGGGTTCTAACTGCACACCTCCTGCCTGACCCTTCATTGTTTAAAAAAAGGAATGTTAAGAGCAGAAATTGCTGCCATGGAATATTCATTCACAGCAAAGTATGCATCCCAAAGTAACGCAGGCATTGCAGGAATCCTATCATTAGCACAGAATATCATTAAACTAATGAGATTACCTGTTTACAGACTACAGAAGGGTACTTCTATTTTCATACACGTTTAAGCACAGGTCTGCCTAAGCACTGAATGCCAATTATGTTGAATTTGTTGTCCAAGAGCACAAATGCGAGCAGGTTTAGAGTATGACAGGAACACAATACAGGACCATCAACTAGATTTGATATAAGCAAATGGAATGCACACACGAGCTCAAGAGAACGATCGTGATAAAGAGAAAACTGCAGCCAAATTTCCAGGTCTGCCTGTATTCAGCTTTGCATTTCTTAAAGAACTTGCCGTCCAATTTTCACAAATTTACTTAGATACTCAGTGCTTATAATGAAGTGACAAATTATTACCAAATTATTTTTATCCAGAGATGCTACCACAAACAATTAGACGTTTGATAAAACTTAAAGCAATGAATAGTCCCAGTGAAGCTAGCAGGACGACTCAAACATGGTCACTTATTTCTTCAACTAGGCATTAAATTACACATACTAAAATGAACAAAAATATTTTTTCATCACTTTTCCCTCAAAGTACTGGAAATATTATTTGTGTATTGGAAAACTGCTACTTATCTTCATAGAAGAAAAAAACCATGAATCTTAATTATGGGGTCATGAAGGGGATTTTCATTTAAAACTCAACTCACTTCAAACATTCAACTCATCATCCTGCTTTTATAGGCGCTGGCAATTTGTATATGAAAATCAGACTACAGTAGTATTTTATTCATAAATCTAGGAAGTAAGTCAGTGTGATTTGTACTTCTAGCTGCTAGAAGAAATGCACTGTAGCATAAATATATTGTTCTGCTAAACAGCAAAACCCTGGAGATCCTTCGGAATATAAAAATGAAAGAAAGAAATTTCTTCTTGAAAAGGTAACTGGACAAAAATACAACAGGAGACCGTTCCTAAAGATCAATCAATCAATAATACATAAAAATAATTTCAAATAGAGAACCTGAAAAATTATGTGCAAGCATTTTCATTTGCCTGGCTGTACACAACATGATTTATACCAACAGTTACACAGCAGTTCCTGGAAGCACAGGACAAATCTCTCTGGGTAAATTATAAGCTTTTTGAGTTGGGGACTCAGCACAGACACAATAGTAGCTGCCGTGTGAGCAAGCAGGTGCCTCAGAAAGACCAATTCTCACTGACCTGAGCACCCTGTAGGGTAAAGCACAGCGCACTGCATTTGTTGTTTTGGTTAATAAAGTTCGTTTATTTATTTTCCTAAAAAATTATTCCATTTTAAATCCAACAATGTAAGGGCAACAACGCCCGAGTTAATCTTGTGGGAGAAAACTGCATTTCTCCTCAGAGAACCATCATCATGACCATTTTCTCACTGGGCAGAGCTTCATATGCATATCTTTCATTCCATATAAAATTCTCAGAGAGACCAGATGGATGGTGTCCCTCATTCTTCTCTTTGTTTCTGAGAGATATATATCTCAAATATGTATACCAAGTGGCCGGGTGGCTGTATGACAACAAAACCGTACAACAGTCACTCCTGCTAGTGAAACAGCTCAAGACCTATTATGACATCCAGTATTCACCGATGCCAAGGTTAAAAAAAGAAAAAAAAAAAAGTGTCACTGAACTTATTTTCCTCCTCTATAAACACTTTATCTGCTGTTAGATCAATGCATTAAATTAAGAGGGAAAATTAAAAGACACTGATACTACAGTTTGGAAAGAGAATATAAATAAGGCAATAAAGCCTGTAACCATAAATAAGCATATAAACTTCATTTATATTAGTATAAATAAAAAGAAACTTGCTAGCTTGTTTTCTGTTGGATTTCTATCAGCTGTAGAGTGCTTCAACTGAACCTGTAAGACATGCACAACCAGACAAAAGCAAAATAAAACACATCCAATCACTTACTCCATGTTGCTTTCCTGCAGGTTTTATCAAGGAAAATGATTACCTTCTTACTACAGTTGTAACAGACGCAGGTATAAACAGACAATATATTAATCATGCAAATTCTTGATTAAAGAAATCATGCACCAAAATACACATGAAAACAAAGCAAATATTTAAGTTTCCACGAAAAAGCCAACTATTGAGGTAAAAATGACTTATTTTTCACTTGCCCAAAATGGATATATTCCAGAGTTTCACAGAATTTTCTATCATACATTTTAGAATCTACAAGGGTGTGCTCTGACATCAGGACTGTGCCATATGCCACAAAACAGTTCATCAGTCATCCTGCCAGAATACTGATAGGACACGGTACTAACCCGCAGGCCTTAAAATTAAAAGCCAGTCATTAACACATGATACATATTTTGGGCACAAATTATATATGCACAAGTTACTGCACGTTCAAGTTTTAACACTGCAGTTTCACTTAGGTTGCTTACAACTTTTTCCTCTATTACTTCATGCAACCTGACGTACAGCGTTATAAAACTCTTCCTATCAACAAAAAGCAGACACGCGACAGATACAACTGAGCAGCTGTTTAATAACTCAAAGCATTATAATACAAGAGTTAAAAACAAGAAGCAGTGAATTAAACTGCTAGGGATATTTAGAGCAAATCCAATTTCACAAGCTGGAATTTCACCAAGACACTGCATTTAACACCTTTACTCCTGTGAACACCAAGTGAGCTCTTTAATGACCACAAGTGGCCAACACTTCAGTTTCAGATCTCACCTGATAGACAGGCTAATCAGAGTTCCACTATTACTGGGTTCTGCTCAGACTGACAGCCACTATTCCATAATATTTCTACTTTTCCTTTCCCCAATGGAATCAAACTGCAAAGTTCTGCAAGAAATTATAATACAGATTTATTTACTTCTACCTCTGAATCTCAAAAGCAGTTTAACTCCGGGTAAGGACAAGTTTTAAATGCACGTATCCATGAGTTCTTTTGCCTAAAATATACTTTGCAATCCTTGCCATAGAAACACATACGTACCTCATCAACACAGAAGAAAAATACTTCAATATATCATGAATATAGAGTATTCTTTACAAAACTTTAAAGGATTATTGCTGTACCTGTGTCTTCCATACATAGAAGTATAATACATGCATAACAGACTGGAATGTCTCAAAAGGACGTGTCTGTGCTGGCTATAAATAATTCAAACAGAAAGAAGAAAAAGCAAACTGGAATTGCATACTTAACCAGAACTGAATAGTTATTCAAAACAGCCCTCTGAAACACAGGCATACCATTTACACAGCGATTACCGCCTCTCCATTCATCAGATAATCATTAGGTATTTTTAATGTTAAGGGTATTAATTTAAAAAGCCCCAAACCCTAAAGAGAAATCCATGTAGTAGTATACTATTACTTTAACACACAGCTGAAGCACCGTCGCTACCTACAGAACAACTATGGTAGGGAAGTGCCTCACCTGTATAATAGGCACTGCCTCCAGTCTGCAAGAATTATTCACCCTGGCCCATTTTCTCCACTTAGAGGGCTTTTTCCTCGACATAGCTAGAGTACAGGATAGCGGACCAGTATCTGCTCCTGCACAAATGACATTTTTCCACCAAAACGTCTCTTCCCTCCTCCTTTACAAATCCAGATGGGGTTGGAGACAAGACTCTGGGAAACAGCAATACTAGGGAATAAGCTAGATACGTTTCCTGGTTATCATCCACTGTCTTTCTCAGTGAAACTGAACTACAGCGGATGCAGCGTGTCCCACTGTACAAGAAATTATTCCAGCTATGGATTAGCAAAAACAAGTCCTGTGTGTGGCTCTTCTCTATCAAAAGAGAAGGGCTTCAGACAAAGCCACTCAGAGATCAAAGAAATACTTGCACTACTGCGCATCACCATCTGCAGAGACACTCAGTAAAACAACGCCCCTAAAACAGGAACTCTAGGAGCTGAGCAGCTGTACCGGTCTGTGTGTTGGGTGACTGTTTTTAACAGTGTCATCATTTCAACAATTATTGGTTTAAATCCAAAGCCTCAAAGCATACAATTGACTTAGAAAAGTACATGTTTATTTATTTTTATTCTTCAGGCACAGAATGGCTTACCCATAGCTTTTGGTACGCGAATGGTGAAGGCAACAACAACTGCATGGGTTGCAATTTACCAATGCAAACACCCCATCACCTTTTTTCTAACTTAGTATATAATTATTATATTTCAGAGGCACATAAACTTAAAAAGAGATAACAGGTTGCAATCATTCATAAACCCTGATTAAAATTAAGTGCATTCTCAGAAATTCTTTTCACTTACATATGCATTCTTATGATATCAAGAAATTTAACTGCCAACGACACAGGCTACTTTCTCCAGCAGACCCTTCCAGATTTCGTTCATTCCTCAGACAGCAAACTAATTATATTAGAATTTATCAGACCAGCTCCAGTTTTTATTTAAAATAACAATTTAAATTATAAAAAATAACAGCTTTAAGGTGAAAATTCTCTCAGAGATTTTTTTTAAACATTATTTTCATACTCCATGGTAATAATGATAAACAGCTAAATAATTCAGTACTGATTTATTGAATATGTCATTAACACTGGAGAATCAGGGGATTCAGACAGTGAAATAATCTTCCTTCTTTCCTTCAAGATTGCCTTAGAATTACCTAAGGAAATACGGAATCCTGTTCTTACTTATCAGATACTTCACACATACAATCTATTTTCTAAGCTCCGGCATGTGCATTCTAGAGATCTGGTTTTATCTACTTGTTGTCAACATAATGGAAAAAAAAATACAATTACATGTTTCTTGCCCTCAGGTGATTTTTCTAACAACTCATTTAATCTTGAATTATTTTTTCTTTTTGTCTTTTTTTTTCCCTAGAAATATACCCACGCCATATGAAACAAACAGAATGGAGCATGGTGTTAAGCCAAACTTCAGTGACAGCAAATTACCTGTTTGCAGCCCTACTGGAATAGATAGCTATGTAAACAACGTATTCAGTGCATCACTGCACTACAATCAATGTACTTCACTATTTTCATTACATCTAAAATTGGTACAAGGGATTTTAATGTTTATTCATGCTATTCATTATACCAACTTATATATAGAAGTATCCAAGACCGAAACATCCTCCAAAGCAAAGCCTGATGGGGCCATTCGAGACACTGCTTCCTCAGAGACATTTACTACTTGATTCTCAAGTTCACAACTGGCTTGTTCCCCATTCAATACAAACTTTGTATTCTTGCTTCCACATCACCAATACAGAAAACTCATAACTTTCTTTAAACACATGTCGAATAATAGCTGCTTGCATATTGTTTGACAGTACAAATGGTAGTAAAGAAAGGATGTATAGGATATTTGTTGTTGTTGATGATTTTTAAGAGCTTTCTTTTCAAGCTTGCTACTGAGACAAGCTGAGGATAAAGTGAAGTCCTACACAAGGCCCCTAGCTCAGCTGAACAAAAGATGGAGAAGACTCCTTCCACAGTTATGAAGACCTGAAAAGCAGCAAACAAGCAAGAAGTGCATAAGCAAAATCCCTATATTCACAAGTGGTCTTTGTTCTAGAGATGATGCACCCAGGGTGTGGAGGAGGGGACACAACACACAACTGCAGGCATCTGAACGGAAGTGTTCCAATTGCCTCTCTCTTTTCCTCGACTCTAACTCTGCCTCAGTTGTCTGAATATAACGTGCAGTCTGGTAAGGCACAAAAATACATATCAGTGCCTGGTCAGTCTACAGCACATGAATCTCTTCTGAGGAGTTTCAAAAAGGAATTAAGATGTACAAGATTGATACATTTCTCAATAAATATTGATCAACATTTGCAGCAAGATAAACTGGAATTGCTTTGGCATTCTACTACAGAAAACAATCATGTATAATACAGAAGATTAAGACAAGAAATATTTTAAAAAAAAAAATCAACTGGTCTCTACTTAAGTTTTCAGAGATCCTTGCTAACTCCCTACAGAACAAATTGCAAAATAATGATTAAGCCATAGATCACAGAACATATCCTCAGGGAATAACAGAAACTTGAATTATTTAAGGAAAGCTGTATGGCTCAAGTTTAAAAAAGAATAGTTAAAAGTAGTATTTTAAGTTACGCTTTAGAAAAAGTGAAGTTGGCCCTATGACTTGCATCCACAGATGTTGGGCTTGAAAATAAATAATTATAATAATAAGTATGTTGAACTTTCTCCACTGTGCAGGATTCTTTTATCATATACATACTAAAATGCCAACAATATGTCATGCCTAAGAAACATACTCTTATCCCATTTTTAAGCCAGTATTCAACTTAAATGGTAAGTCATATCACTTGATCTTCTTTTGTAAAGGTTGTACTTGCTACAGGCTTAACACAACTGTGGGATACAGTATGGGAAGAATCGATAAAGCAGCATTACCCTTTGTGATAGTGAATCTCTGCAGGACATTCAAGCTTAACTCTGTTGCCTGCACTTACACTTCACACTTTCCCACTGGGAGAACGGGCTAAAATATAGTAATGGACTAACAAGACAAGAAGAGGTGTGTAAAAAATTCACTCTCCTTCCCTACAGGTGCTTCCTCACTTTTAGTAAGCCGTGGAAAAAAAAAAAAGAAAAAATCTTAAAATACAGGGTTTATATATTTATATACACATTTATATACATATTTACATATACATATTAAAAAAAAGCACACACATACACTCAGGTATGAACATGTGCTGCTGAACACAGGTCCTGGCTTCATCACAGTTATGTGCAATGGATTATCACTTTAGTTCTTAACAGCCCCAGTAAGCTGACAATACCTCTGTTGCAGAATCTGACTTTCAAGCAGAAGGCAGTTCTTGGTGCCAGAACAAAAGACCTGAAGGGTCAGAGGGGCACTAAGGGAAGTAAACAGCTTCAGTTATACACAGTGGCAAGAAAAGTCACAGGCACTTACCTGGGTCAGACATAAGTTGAAGGATAGAACAAAGTCAACAGGGAAGTAAAGTGGAAAGTGCTAGCACAAAGTTGCAAAAGGTTTAGGAGGAAAGTTCCAGAAATCAGGATGTTTTAAACTTGAATCAGAATACAAAAGATCTGAAAGGTACACAATGGAGTTGACATAACTGGTGTGCCAGGGAAGCCCATTTCTTTTACGTTTCTTTTTATGCTACAGATGTATATACAGATTGCTACAGACACATCACAAAACATTGAAATGAGCTGGTGCAAAGACTAGCAAAGGAATCAACGAGCAGCAGTGTAAATAAGACCCCATCAGATGTGTTAAACATATCTGTACATACCTTTAGACACAAAAACAACTGTCACAACCAATGTGCCCTTTACATCTAAAGTATGCTAGAAGCAATTTCGGAGAGCCACTCACACAGCACACCCTTGAGAAGCAGTACACAATGTGTTACATGTTCTCAACCAGACTAGATGGAGGTTGAGATAAGAACCGTCTTTCTGTGAAACAATGCAGACAAGGAATGAAATGCAGGAGTGAGGTAGGCACCAATTTGAAAGCAGAAGAATTAAAAACCAGGTGACTGCTATCACTTGAAAAACAGCTGGGAATGGCAACTATCTATTGAAGACAGAGCTGTTTGGGCAAAAAGAGGCACTGAACTGACACTGATTAATTAAGAGGCCCTAAACCTACTCCCTAAGAAATCTACCATCTACATGTACATCTCTTCACACCCCTCTTGGAGGTGCTTCCAATTCCTGTCTGTATCTTTTTTTTTTTTTTTACTCCCCCATTGACCAATCCACTACCTGCATTCCCCTTGCCTTTTCTACCTTCATTTGCAGCAGGCCAATTCCCATGAGTTTGTGCTGGTTGCATTATGCCTGTTGCATGCCAGATGCAAGGGGTAGAGTCATCTGGGGGGAGAAAGGGAAGCATGCACTGGGAATGGCTATTCAATGCTTATTTCCTTCCAGAGGCCCATAACAACACCTTCCATGAAGCCTTCAACAACAAGGTGGAGATGCGAGGCTTCCTAATGAGAACTTACACAGGGTTAAAATGACAGCATGCAAATGGTTCAATGTGAACAGCTTAAAGAAGGGGCTGCGTTTTATTTGTGCCCATCATTAGCTAAACAAGCAGTGCCATCTACAAGGGATCCATAAAGGAACCATGTCTCTACATGCAGGAGACTCACCCTGCAACTGCCTCTCCCTGAAGGCCAAAAGCAAGCAAGCTCCTGTCCCCAGGCACCACCATAGATGGGAAAGGCTCCCACCTGAACGCGACATGCTTAAGCACACCCTCACCACAACAACAACCCATCCTTAAGTGTCTCTGGTCCGATCCTCTGGGGAGTCTCTCCTTCTGCATCAGTGGGCTACAGATCAGCCTCCAGGGCCAAAGAAGGAAGCAGGCCAGGCTCAGGCACGGTTAGCCAGGGGACAACACTCAGTGCCTTCTATGAGAGCTGAAGACTTCATACTGCTCCTGCCAACCACTCTGTCATCCCGTAAGCAAAGGCTTCTGTAAATATGATAAATAAAATACTATGTCTTATAAACAACAATCTCAAAAGAAGTCATTACCAAATGCTTCCGCTCTACAGAGTTATTTACAAACTACTCACAATTTAGACTTGCTAATACCAATTTGCACAAGTTACACAAAGCAATGGGTGGGTAAAGTAACCAGGACATACAAGAGTAAACACAGGTAAGCTATTGCTTATCATTAATAATATATAAGCACTTTTTTACCTGGTAAAAACTGATTGGGAAGATGCTTTCTGTTCACGCTCAAAGTAAGTGCTTTTAATATATGGATCCCATTTACTTGTTTTCTGTACATACATCCTATTGCAACAAAGGGTAGTCAAAGATATTTTTCATCCCAGCTTCTTTGGCAATGGTTATAAACAGCTACTATATTCCTTCACTTGCTGGCTGGGAAATAAATTCTGATACAGCACATGTGAAAAAATGTTGTCCTTTGTAACATGCCCTGTGGTTTCTTATATACACTGCCAGATTACTAGAGAATATTTTGCCGCTATCCAATAAGCAAAACACCAAGTTTAAAAGTCAATTAGTACATTTTCCATCCAACTTAAGCCAGGTGGCTGTGGCAAAAACTGTATTATTGATACAGTTTACGTACGGAATTGGCCCATTCTCACTGAAGATGAACTGCACTACATGTAAAGCTAGGCTGGAAGTACAAGTTCAGTTCATTATATTTTCTTGTGAAGTGAAACTCGTTTAAACAGCAGAGTTGCCCATAAACACATTGGTGACTGAACAAAGTTAATAACAACAGTAGTTAACACTGGAACAATTAGACTCCAGAATTAATCTGAAGTTTTTTTTTTATTTTTATGCTAAACCATGGAACTGTACGTTTTTAGATATACAGTGTTATATATGCCTACATATACTATACCCATATACAACAGATACATTTAAAGAAATATAGATGCTTACAGAAAGGTAAATCAGGATCAACGCTACCTCTGCTTGAAAAAAGAGGCTCTAAAATAATCTTGTCAGGCTCTGATCACTGAAGATTGAAGTGAATAATTTCTCATTTCCTAATAAACAGACTGATAAAATTTCAGCCAAAAAGTGGTTAAAATTCATCGTAGCTTCTCAATGCAAAATTGGATTCCACTTTATCAGAAAACTTTCAAATGCAATATTACTTTTCCTTACATATACAGCCTGCAACTTACCTACGGCACTATTTATCATTCAGACAACTTAAGTACAACAAAAAAAATCACCTTGAGACAAACGAGAAATTCTCTCTTGGGAAACCCAAAACTGTATTAATATGATAAGCAGTACAGCTTCACTTTTCCTTCGTTAGCTCTAGCAGACATTTCTGATATTTGCCAAGAAGGAAGCTAAACAACAACAAAACAAAAATCCTCCAAGGTTCAAACACCGTCCTGCTCACATCAATCATTTTCAGCTTTTCCAGTTCAACCTAGCTTGTTCATTGTTACAAACGCACTAAAATCATGATGGAAATCAGTTGAAAAACACAATGCCCAGAGGGAACCCAATGCGTAGATAATGCAATCCATTTGGAAAACAGAAAGTTCGTGTCAGGTATTTAGTAACCAAAGCAATTATCAGAAAGCTGACTACTGAAATTGAACTGTGTAATATTCCATCGCCCTACTTGAACAAAGAAAAAAATAAGTCAGAAATGCTTGTTACAAAGCTGAGATAAATATAAACGTACAGAAACAATCACATCAATTATAGCAGTTATCTTTTTGTTAGTATTTCCCAACTACATTGTACAATATATACTATGGATAACATTTTAAGCCACTGAAACATACACAGCAGTGTATTCTGTCATCTGAATATCTGTATCTGCAGTTTGCTTATGTTAGTGACAGCTCTACACGTGTTGTGACTGTGCGTGTCTCTTGCTGTTTCCAGTCTCCTCTTGCAAATAGGATAAAGATCTACCTGTTAGAGCACCCAGAATGTGCAACACGAAGCACAATGCAAACAGTGAACAGTTTCTAGGAAATCAGTTTGTTTCTTGCAGAGGTTTCTGAAGCAGATATACACCCACAGTACTATCAGTGTGCCAGAGAAATTTTTTAGAAGTGACACTTCCACTAAGGATTAAGTTCAGTGAATAAACTCCAATAAATTACATTTTTAGAACACAGGGGAAAACAAAAAAAAAAAAAACAAAACACCCACATTTCAAGCAAACAACCTAAGTTTCAAAAAAAATTTCTACCTAAGCAAAAGCTAATATCCGTTTCTATGTGCTTAATTCCTGTAGCACCTATCATGCTAAGCATTTCTGTTTGATTAAATATTTTTATACTCCTAGTGAAAGGTGACTTTGCATTTAGTTTAATATAAAATCCCTCATCACATATAAAGATCATCAAATATGCCTTGATCATGCAGACAGACATTATGCAAATGCTGGGTAATAGAACTGCGTGTGTATCTGGGTGAGTAATACACACATTTGCTTTGGAAATTCACACAGCCATACATGAAAAATTAAAAAATAAAATAAAATACATGACAAAAGAAAAAAAATCTCTATGTTCTATGCTTTTTTCCTGATTCTTTCCCTCATCCAGCTGGGGGGGATTGGAGGGGAAGGAAGCATGACCATGTGGTGCTTAGCCACCCGCCAAGTTAAACCACAACAGCTTACCCTAACACCATACAATGAAGAAGCAAGGAAACCTTTCAGCAAACAGCATTAAGTAGTTAGCTATCCAAATTCACAAATAGAGACCCCAACACTGAGTGCAGACCAGCCAAAAAGACTTGGGGGTACTGACAGATGGCAAGCTGGACGTGAGCCAGCAATGTGCCCCGGTAGCCCAGAAAGCCAACTGTATCCTGGGCTGTATAAATACAGCAAGGTCAGCAGGGTGAGGGAGGGGATCTCTGTGAGACCTCACCTGGAACACTGCGTCCAAATGGGGAGTGCTCAATAGAGGAGAGACAGGGACCTGTCGGAGCACAGCCCGAGGAGGGCCACAAAAGTAATCCAAGGAATGGAACGCTTCCCCTTTAAGGGGAGAGCTGGGTCTGTGAAGCCTAGAGAAGGCTCTGGGGAGACCTGATAGCAGCCTGTCAGTATCTAAAGGGGAGCTACAAGAAAGCAGGAGACAGACTTTTGTAGCATCTGTGGTGATAAGACAAGGGGAAGAGGTTTCAAACAGAAACAGGAGATTTAAATTGGACGTAAAAGGTTTTTTTCAATGAGGGTAGTCAAGCAGTGAAACAGGTTGCCCAGAAGTGTGGTGGGTGCACAGTCCCTAGAGACATTTAAGATCAGGCTGGATGGAGCTCTGAGCATCTGATCTAACTATAGATGTTTACTGCAGTGGAGTTGGACCAGATGACCTTTAAGGGTCCCTTTCAACTCTGCCTTTGCACATCTTCCAGCTTTCAAACGTTTCTGATTCTCAGATTTGCCGATGCTGACTACTCCACAATAGTTCATATTTTTCAACAGTTAGGAACTAGAGAATTTATTGTAAGGCAAATTATTTATACTTAACATTCTTCCCATGGCACATTTTTGCACAGATCTTACAAAGTTGCCACACTTTAGTGAGTCAGCACAGGTATTGGGACATCATGATGTTTTATGTGAAACAGTAGGCTACAGGATTCTTTCCAAAGAGAGATCATCACCTTCAAAACCTTCCTGTAGAGTAATTCTTACCCTGTGATTCACAAGGTCTCTGAAGAAAATACTGAAACTCATAAAAAAGACAATATCAGGATATTCATGACTTACTAACAAGCCTAGCAGGACAGACGGAAGTAATTTAGCTCTGCCCTGCTGAGTCACTGTGGCTGTCCATCTACACAGAATGAACCTAATTAGCTGGTATCAAAAATGCCACAGCTCGAGCAGTGGGCAAAGTGTATGAGGGGAAAAAAATAACAATCAGCATGAGAGACCCTCATTTCCATTTACTAAATACTAAATGCAGTATTTTGTCCCAAATTAACTAACAGCCTATGAAGGGCTTATTTAGCAGTACTCTAAGATACTCTCAGAATGGAAGAAAGATTATTTCTGAGTACCCAAGCTTATCCATCTATTTCAGATTCTTCCAGAACACATTATATCATAGCATACTCCAACTTACATCCGGAACAGGAGATTCAACCACAAAACACTGTATTAACATTAATTGTCTGTCTCAAACTCTTCAACAAAAGTAGGGACACAAATTCACACTGACATTTATTACACACAACTACTGCTGTGCAATACCCTCTTTCATCCCCACCTAAGCTACTGAATCTAATGAAGACTTAACCAGGAGTATCTGTCCAGATGTGTAACACATACCCTGAATACCGTGCTGCATTTACACGGGCACCTAACACTGTAATGCTTCCTGCACGTGCACGTCTTCAAGAGGCAGTTCTGGATACAAAAGAGATGCACAATTGTCTCAGTGTAGCTGCATTAAGCACCACGTCCACGTAACGGCACACCAGTGAGTAAAAACAAAGATACATTTTAGTTCATATATATTTGTCTCGCTGATTTATAGATTCATTTTTATCAACATGAACACACTGCATTTAGCACACATTCCTCCACCCTGTTCTGCAGTTTCTAACAGGCTTTAGCTGACATTTTCACCTCATCCACACAAGGAGAAGGAGAAGCATTCTGACCTTGATTTAGAGGCTCTTCATACAAAATAATTTCTGCGGTTAGAGCTTGTAACTTACGCTGAATTACGGATACTTTACAGTAAGGAAACAGAAAAGCATAGACAAATGCTGACAGCACTGCAGTGCTGTTCCCACAAGTCCTCTGAAGAACCAGGCAATTACCCTGCAATTGACACAAACGACTGAAAAAAGCATCTTCATTTCTAGCCTTTGCAAATTTATTTGCAAGTAGCTCATCAAAATTAAATATATACTTATTACAGACACAAAGGCATGTTTCAATCACATTAAAGGGATAATTTGGTGACACTTTCCTCCCAAAAGATATTTTTCTACGCTGCTTGTAGTAATCCTCTGCAAGCTTTAAACTTAAATCTGTATCTTTACTACAGTGTTCTCTTGCAGTGTATGTGAACACCGGTTTGCTATAATAGGATTGCACACAATCATCAGGCGCCTGGCACTGATCTTTATAATTGAAAAAAGAACGCTAAAACATTGGCTCCTGGGGGTGAAGAAGCACAGAAAGGACTGCACAGTGCTCCAGGAAGAATTTACAACAAATTAACCCTATCAAAATTGTGACTGAATCAGAGATAGCTGCACTCCTCTTGGGTTCGTGATAAACTATCAAATGCTATTGACATTGAAGAGTTTAATCTAATAACAAATCATTAAGATTTGGTATTTGGTAAGCAACCTTTCTGTTGGGGGATGAAAGAAGATAAAAGGTAAAGCGTAAAGAGTAATGGTAGCACACTTGACTGTGATTTTAAGCTTCACTTAGTTTGTTCCCAGAGCTTTTCACATTACCTGTGTCCGCGCATTTACTGCACAGGAACACATTCCCCCCTCCTTTCCCCTGCAAATGCAAGAAGGCTTTTATTTTGCTACATAAAAATATGAATTTACCAATGCAGAAATGTGTGACAGAGATCACCTCGCATAACCACACTCCCATGATTCCTGCTCCTCCAGTCTGCTTTATTACTTCAATTATGACGGTACTGTACTTCATTTTAGACGTTGTACCTTTACTGCCTGAGAAGTGAAACTGCACTGGGGTTGAAAGCATTATATGCTTTCAAAAGGCAAGTAACTAAAAAATAAAAAATAGACCCAAGAATTAACATTTATCATAACACATGAAAATAGCCTGTTCTGTCTTTTCAAAATCACATTTAAAAACCAAGAGAGGCATATATTAAACTAGTCTATAAATGATTTATTATAATTTGTATTATAATATAATATTATAATAAATTTCGAACTTGGGTTAACTTCTCCTCAGCAGCAACACCCAGATCACAGGCATCTGTTACATTCACGTCAGATTTTGTAAAAACTTGTTAATAACCATAAGTCAGCAAACTTAATGTTGCAGTGAAAACCAACCCCGATCCTGGGTTTTCTGCTTTTCTAACAGGAGTGAACCCCCCAGTGCTTACCACAATCCTCCTTCCTCTAGCTCTGACCTCACTCATATTCCATTGAGTTGACAGCTCTTTCTGATTAAGGCTACCTTTCCTAAGCCCACACACACCAAGAATGTCTGGAGCGCAAACTCAGGCTACATCACATTCTTAACCTACTAAGCCTGCTGTTTTATTTCCCAGACAGTGGTGAATTTGCACCGATCCATTACCTCAACCTGCTTCAAAGATCCTAAATCAAAAGACTCTGCTTGAAAATCTTGAAAATAGGAGACGTGAACCACGTGTCCTACAAAGTAGGGAACAGAAAAGAATACTCGTTTCACAGGTCCTGTGCTAAGGAACAAGAAGGTTCTAATCCTCATGAAACAAGCTCGTTTTAAAAATATTTTTCCATTACATATTTAGTTGCCCGTGTTGTATGTTTATGGCTCCATCAAATATACATATATACACACAAACAAACATATATATGTATATGTAGGTATATGTATATATAGGTATATATCAGATGAAGATTCACAGTTAAGTAGCCAATCGCTGTAATCAAGCTGCCATGTTGCGATGTGGCTGCAGTAATTTCTGATGGTTGCAGGTTGTATTGTACAGTATTTTGTACAGTATTTACAAACTGTCTACAAGAAAATTTTGACCTATTCTTCATGAATACGTGGTGAGTCTCACTTGCAAAACAAGACTTGTGAAGCACAGAGCAGCAGCTGTACCACAAAGTGCAATCTTTGTGGGATGAAGACACTTTCTGCAGGTTAGCCCCACAGATATTTGCAGGAAGGACGGTGCCTTCGGCTGAAGGAACACACACTTGGGAAGGAAAAAGTTGCAAATGACTGACACCCATGGATAAAGCTTTGTGAAGAATGAACAGGAGGCACGGGGCTGCTCCCTAAAAGTGAGTGCCAGATGACGTACAACTGTGCAAGAACTTATGGAGAAAAGGGAGAAGCATCATCACTAGTCTTACTATCTGAATCACAGTGTAATGCTACTTAGCAGTCCACCATAATCAGAGATGAAAAGATAAATGCTAGGTCTAAAAAACCTAGTCTAATTCCTCATCCAGACTGATTACTCGATGTCCACAGAGAAAGGGAAAAGTTTAAGCTTAGTTTGAACAGGTAGATAAATTCTAGATGCCCACATAAAACTGACCTTTAACTACCACTTTCCGATAACAGAGAGAACTTTATCACCTTTACTCTTATCAGATCTGTGTTAGAAGTACCAGCAGCAAGATTTCCCTAAATTTAGAAACCAATCAGTGCCAGCAGCTGCAGGAAGATTTGTCCTTTAAGCAATCAAGGCTAAGAAATATGTAAGCAGAGAGATCTCCAGTGAAGCAGAAATTTGTGATCAGACTTAAAAGGAAGCTCTTAAAAATCTACATTCATCTAAAAATTAACAAGCGAAACTTGCAAAGCTCACCATTTCAAGACAAGCTCTCGGGCTGCAGTCCTTAGGTTGAACTCTACAGGAACAGCTTGGAGGAGCAGCAAGAGCCCCTCAGGGCTGCCCAGAACAGCTCAGCAGCTAAAATGATCCAACACCATCATAAACTACAATACAGCAGTGCAGTGAGGCTGTTCTGAAGAGCTGTCCCTAATCCATTGCTCGTCAGGATGTGGGTGCCCCATCCAGCAGCAGATCCACAGCACTGGATCACAGTATCCATTAATGCTGCGTATTGTGAACATTCTGGAGGCTAAGGTTTGCCACCAGCGTGATGCAGACAGTGACGTTACCAGAAGTAATTTTTATCCAGCACTATTACACCATCTCATGTTCTTCTTGAGACTGAAAGACAGTACAAAGGGAAGCATTTCTGAAATAACACAGTTATGGTATCATCACAGGAATTCAGAATTTCCCTCAGGCAAACATATTGGATTTCAGAGCTGCACTCAGGCCAGAGAAAGGGTAAGACCTAATAAGCAGGGTACATCATAGCAGTCAAGTTAAAGATTGATTACGTTATAGACACTTTCTTATCAGCACAAAGGCACATATTTATCTTGTTTTCTTTAGTGACAGCACAATACAACCTAAGAGCATGCCTATCACTTGCTCTGCTCAGGGCACTAGACACTTCAGCCTCACTGGTAGCAAGATACAACGCATGTGCCTCAAACAAAGGCACCCAACAATTGCCTGAACACTGCTTTTGCACTAAGAAAGCCCTTCAGAAGTATCAGAGCTCTCTGAGGATAGATGCCATCACGTTAACATTCTATTTTATGTCCTTAGATTAGAATTACAATTCTCAGGGTTCATCTGTTAAACATAAGTAGAAATAAATAAAGAAAATCTTGAAGTGTATTTGAGGCAAAAAATGGACTTTCAACTCCTTAAATTTGAGAGGTTTTCCCAAAAAATAGCATGCAACAAAGACACACCAACTCCACTCAATATACTGCCTTTCAAGACTGCTGTTATGCTACATTATATATTGTTAACTTATTGCACAAATATAAACATGCAGCAATATTTAATAATTCCAGCTTGTGACCTACAACAAATTATTGCCTTTTTGCAAACTCTATGGTTTTTAATTTCCTATTTTTACAAGATAGTGCCTTACACAACTATTTCATCTGCAAACTGCCACAAGGAAGCTGTAATTATGGAAACCAGGCTAATTCTCTTGCTTTCTGAAGAAAAAAAAAAAAAAAGCCACGTGAAACTCGGCTGCTCCTCATTCCTTACCACTTAGCTTCCAATCACTGTTTTAATATTGGCAAGCAGTATCTGCTTAAACAAACATAAGAAAAACCACCCATAAAAAGAAGTATTCATTGTTCATTCTCACTTACAGAATTAAAACCACTGTCTTCATATTTCACATTTCTAGAAGTTGGTTTTTTTTTTTTTCTATTTTAAATGTGCTGAGTTTCCAAATCATTGTCAGAAATGCTGAACATTTCCTGTCAGAAACAGCCTCCCAAAAACCTAACGTCAGTTTGTCATTGGAAGCACCAATGAATCTGCTCATCTGCTCTTTGCAGACACTTTCACAGAAATTTCAGACTATGAACTGGAAAAAAAACTTTTCTAGATTTTTATACTAACTGTAAGTTATTCAATTCAGTATAACATATTATATATATTTCAGGTGACAACCAAAAAGAGCCTGAAAATATGTGAATCTGTAACGAAGACTTAAAAGGGTAAGAATCACAGTACCACTCACAGTATCACTATTACAGCCTAAGTGAAGAAAGGAACTCTTCAGTTTATTGGCAAAACACCACAATGAGTTATTGTGGACGGCTGACGATGCTTACTTTAAATAAAACAGAAGTCAACCACAATCACAGCCATTTTACACATCTGTACAGTGACAGTTCTTTCAACTACACAACTGTAAGTCATACTGCAGACCCCATTCATATCTAGCAATAGAAGTATGCCATATTCTTAAAACATGTTACAGGTGCTAAAGTAATGTTATTAATTTGTTCTTCAAGCCTTAGTAGCACATTTCCATAAGAAGCACGCGATGGGCTACAGCTGATGTTTTTGGAGCCAGAACCTCGAATGTCGCGCAATAACTTAAAACACAACTCAGTGTGGAATTGCACTTTTTACAGGAACGAGCCAGAACATTCCGTGATTCTTCTTTTTTGACACGTTAATTGTTCTTCCATACACAAGGAGAACAAAAGCAGCAGCATGCCATATTTATTCAATGAAAGTTGAGCCACAGGGGTTATGGTACGTTCTTTCTCCAACATCAACCAAATTATCTCAGTGCCCAACTTTTAAGAGGCTGCAATAATACTCCATCATTTGAGAATGCTGGTAGGCTTATGCATCATTTTAACAGCATGAAGGCAGATTGAGATCATCTCCCTGTTATAGGAACCTGGAGACATGCAGCAGCCCTGGTGAATCATATTCATACATTCTTACTGTTAACAATAACCTTAAAGAGATACCAACACACTGCTCAATTTTCACTCAGCATATACAGTAAGTTTGAAGACTTTTTTAAGGATTGAAAATTAAATTATGTTGTGCCTATAATGACACTTATTTTCTTACTTATATCTTTTATATTTAGAATGATCCAAAATAAGGTTCTTCAGGCTATTGAGAGAACACAAGCTCCCTGAAATAGTTCTGGAAAAATAAGTACAAATAATCTTCATGGTTTTGAGAAAATGAGCTATACACAAATATTAATTTCAGTATATTTGATTGTAATATTCTAGAAAGAACAAAGAAAAACCTCTTGAACAATTTAGGTAAAGTTACTACTAAAGGAATCGTAACTGCACGTGCAATCCTTCACATATACACCAATATTATTTGTAATAAAATGATAGAACCTTATTATATAGCAGCAGTGACATATCAAAAACAAAGGTGAAAGAAATAATTCAAAATGAGAAAGTTTGTGGTCCTGAGAAAATTAGTTTACTGGAACAGAAGACGTTAGCCTACATTCTTTGCTTAGAAATCTAACCCTTTATATGGCAGTTTTTTCTTTTCATGTCAGCATAGGACACCAAGGCACCAGGTATTGCCCAACCCAGACTACAGGATGCCACAGACACACAGTGTTAACTAAACTTTAAAGACTGTCCCATACCACATAGCAGCTCCCAGGCTGTAGCTTTGGGTTCCAGGCTCCTGTGCCGTGTTTTATTATGGGAAATGACAGCAGTGGTCAGAGTGAGACTACAGCAGGTAGCTCATTATTCAACAATCCTCTCTTTGCAGGCCAGTGAATTGGCAAATCTGACAGTCTCTCAGCAGTTGTCAGGATTGGAATATATGCAACAAAAGCTTCATTAATAAAAACATCCAACAGAAGAACGTGCACTGACTGACTTAGGACTCCAGCTAGATACGAAGGTAAGCGCTCTTTGCTTTCTCTCAGGGTAACACAGATATTCTTTGGTTCTTGAGTTAAGAGGTAAAAGAAGCTTCAAAAATCATGTTCAGACAACCAGACATTCAGAGTAACTGCCCCAGGTAAATTTTTAATGCTGGCAGAAGCCACTGTTGCCAGTGAGGAAGCACATCAGTGTAAGAGAGTGACTAGCACAGGGAGAAAGGAGGTGAGGGATCCTCTTGTGGACCACTTCAAAGGGATGTCAGTGTGCTCTTCAGATTGCAACACGCAGTAACATGAAAGGCTTGGCAGGATGTGCCTCAAGGCTCCTACTTGATCCCTCTTTTAAAAAGCACCAACAAACCCAGAACCAGAGAAGGAAGCAGGCATTATGAAATACATATCTTTATCAGAATTTATTTCCTACCTAGGAACAAATGTAGTTGAAAGATATTCAGGAAAGGTTTTAGGTATAAGCTAAATTAAGGTGTGATAAGCAGTGCGGTAGCATACGTAATCAAAAGGAAAACAGCCCAGTCCCCAGACGGTCATCTGGTTAAAGGTTTTTATGCTTTCCCAACCATGATAAAATGGTCTGGGTTTTGTGCTTTGCATATGCTACTCCTCAAAACCAGAACAGCAGATAATCTCTGTTTTCAGAGAATAGATTTATAAAGTTAGCATCCATGGGTTCCTGGGAGCTCACAAGCAAGTAGTTCTAGCATTAGAAACCAGGAAAGTAAGATCTTTCTTTAAGGTACAAGAGTATTTTCAACACCTCCTCCTTCCCCAAAAACCCAAAACAACTAACAATAAAAGCCACCAAAACAAAACCAACTGTGAATGCAAGACCACTATTCAATTTCCCCAGTAGACTTCCTTCTTGAAACTTTCAGAGCAAGTGCATTTTTCTCTGCGTATTTTAAAAGTAAGGTCAGCAAGGACAATATTATGAACTGGCTAACCACTGTGATAGAAATGATGAAGATTTTGCTCACTTGCCTCAGTTAACCAGTTTTTAGTCAAAAGCAAAATACAGATTTTAGTTTCAGCGATGTCTCTCTTGACTCTTTCACATCTTGAGGATTTCTGCTTGCCTTCCTCAGAGACAGTTCAGACTCAGACTCTTGAAACCATCAGCAGCTATTTGTGATTTTGGCCTGCTACCTTGATATATTTTCCTTTATTTAACCACACTTTGAAGCGGATCCCACATTTCATGCCTTTTTTTATTGCAGAACTGCATCTATGTAAAACCAATAGCGAGGATATATGAACACTTGCTATTCCAATCAACTCGCAAATTAGCAGAAAGACGACCGAAGTCAATTATACCCACGTTTATAAATGGTGTTAAGATAAACATTAGCAGCTTAGCAAAGGCAAGTATATTTACCAACAGTGCATACCACTAATTTTGTCTCTAAAAAGATGCAAGAAGTCCAAGGATCACTTGGCATTGCTGCTGCTTAAGTAGGAGAAGACAACCTAAGGACTTCTTACAGGACAACTCTGACAGTTTTATGAACGTATCTATAAAAGTCTGAGGTTACTGTTGACAGACGTTTGCTTGATGACATGCTTCCACTCCACAGAACTTAGTCATATCAAAGCAAACAATTACTAAATAGAAAGAATACTTCTTGACACTAACAGTATGGTATTTAAATATGCATTGAACACCACATTCATTCACAGCTGTTCAGGTATTTACTAATAAAGTCAAAGACTGACAGAATGGCTGGATCCAATAGCAGGTACTGACCAAATACTGTGTCTTTGACCTGTTATACTATTAAACACAAGAAATTAAGCATCAATTATATCCATGCCCAAGGCTCAGAAAGAAGTGATACTAAGCTAGCAAAGCAAGCCTGATACAGGGAAAAATACCAACCTATGGGAGCAAATACCAATCAAAATAGGGTTGAGAGGACAGAAGAACGCACATTTCTTATGCATAATTTCCTTTTTCTGTCGTTTATTCCTCATGGGTTATGTGATACCGGCCAGAGAAACCAAAAACATAGGTCACGTGGTTAAAATCTCAAACTTGCAACCAGAACACAATTTATACCTCAAACATTATTTAAATAAAAATTGGGACCTGCCTTTTCATATGTGAATTCTTTAATGCACACACAGTATTTTAAACTGCGGTCATCCATTTGGCCTAGATATCTGTTAGAGCTAAGGAAATCCTGCTGTGAATACAGAATTTATATTTACAGCCTTCATTCTCTGCCTGCTTATCCCTAGTGAGAAGGATTAGGAAAAATAATAAAGAATTAAATGTCTTGACTAAAAAAAAAAAACAAAAACAAAAACAAAACAAAACTTAATGTTAAAACCAATATCCACCATTTAAGATTATCTCCTTTGTTGTAGCACAAGCAAAATCGAATGAACCACTACCAATTTGTAAAACATTATACATAAAATTAACGTCCCTCTCAACATCATGGCAGGGAGCCTAATAGAAGCTATGAGTACTACTGAATAAAGTCCATAATTACATACAATAGAGGTGTACGAAACCCCTGAACAACAAAAAAAAATATTGGTTTAGTATTACTAAAATATTTGAACTCCTATTTCAGACAAAGAACAACTCTGCTCCCAATGCTTCAGTGCAAGGTTTGTCAATTGCTGTTATCAGTGCAGGGAAAGGCAATACTTTGCCAAGATATATTGTTGATCCTCCACAGAATAAGTGATCCCACTTCATTTAGAGGGACTACTTGCCTTCTCTATGCAATTTCATTATTATCTGCTCAAACAGTACCAGCCCACCAAAAACCATATGTCCATTTGTTACAAATTTTAACAAATTTCCTTATCTCAAACTCTACTAAGTGTAAGAACATTTACTGGTGACATCCTGTCAAAATTAAAAAATAAAAGACATTTCCATGTACTGAAGGCACCTCCACCAGGCTTAAAGCACCTACATGAACGCTTGATTAAGTGCAGGCTGCAATGTTTTGTAAGTCACTGAAAGATAAGAGCCAAAGGTAATTACAAAAGGAGGATCCATTTATTTTATATTATTTCTCATCTCCATCAACTTGGAAACTGAGGGTGAAAACGGATCTGGGAAAGACAACGATCAAGCTGCTATCAGCCTTTGAAGAGATCTGCTGAAAAGCTCATAAATGCAAGGAAAAAAAAGACCAACCCACAAACCAACAACAAAAATAAAGATTTGAAGCACAAATGCAATTTTTGTTTAAAAGATATTCCGTAAAAATCTAGCTGTATAAATTATTTTTTTTTAACTGAATTCTAAGTGTCCCTTGACAGAGTGACTTAGTGACACTGATTTTGATAAATTGTTCAATTCAGCTTAATTACAAGTCTGCTACTTTGACACTACCTACTTGGAAGCTACTGAACTAGTATTCAAATGTTTGACACCAGAGTGGCAAATCACTTGACTGACAGACCTTGACCAAAAATATAATTAAATCATTATATAGACACATATTCCTATAAAAACAATCACATAAGATGTCATTACTGGTCAAGTGATTACTGGTTAACAGTTCTGCGAATCTCATATCTATCTATAGCTGTGCAAAAATCATTGGGAAATAAAAGTGCCCTCTAACAAGTGCAGAGTGTATTCATCTTTCAGCTGTTTAACACGCCAAAAACACACGCGCAAAAATCTGAATGATAAAATTACCTCAAGTATTTTTAATTTTTCCCCTTATCTCCTGATAATATATTTCAAAATGTTAATATTTTACAAAAGAGCATAGCTTCAGAAAGACAGCTCCCGTACAACTGAATTATCTGCTACAGTTAATGTAACTTCAGCACCTGTGAAAGTTATCGAGATTATCCTGGGGAATACTGAAAGATATTTAAAGAACAAAGCTATTACAGGTATAGTCAACATGGGTTCAGGAAGGAAAAGTCCTGCCTTAGTAATGTGATCTCCTGCAATAAGGTCACTGCTCGGTAGATGAAGGGAAGGTTGCAGGTGGATTCTTTCTGGATTTCAGTAAGGCTTCTGACACTGACCTCCTCATAGCACGCTGCTGGGCAAATCGCCCACTGTGAGGAAGGAGCCCATGCTATGCTGGGCGATGTGCACCAGGGATGGCAAGGATCAAAGGACTGCAGTGAGTGAGGTACACTGCACTGGTGGCCGAACCCCTAGCAGTTTTCCCTGAGGCTCAATTCTAGGGCCGGTCCCAGTTAATGGTTTTAACAGTGATCTCGATGCAGGACAGGAGTACGTCTTACTTCACTGACAGTGCTGAACTAAGCAAGAGGCCTTGGGAGGATCTAGATAGACTGGAGCACTGCACAGCCAACACCATGAAGTTCAGTAAAGGAAAATGCTGGGTTCTGCACAGGGAACAGAGCAATGTTGGACGCAGGCACTGACTGGGATGTGAGTGACGGAGCAACTCAGCAGGAAGGAACTCAAGGGTGCTGGTGACAGCGGGTTCAGCATGAGCCAGTATTGATGCCCAGACAGCGAAGAGGAAGTAACTCAGCAAGCAGGGTTAATTCCAGGGCTGTGGATTAAGGGAGCCTCTGTACTACATGGCACGGTCTCAATATGCTTTTTTAACTATCAGTACACACACTTCCTACATCTTAGACTTGCTCTTGGGCAGCAAGTCTGGTATTCTGTGCATGTATAAAACAGAGCCTACAGGATGCAAACCTTGGCCAACTCAAGTCATGATTTCAAGAACATCTGAAACCAATGTCATAAAAAGGATATTTTAAAATAAACAACCAAGCAAAATCTGTATGAAGAAAAACAGGATTTCCAGGAAAAGTCTGATCAATTTCCATTTTCTAGCACTGGACAAAATTTTGCTAGGCTTACCTCAAGCTTATGGGATTTTCTGTCCTATAGGCTAGCTTAAGGTAGGTATCTTCAGAACCTTTATTCTTTCATCAGATATGGAAGTGGTCAGAGCATTTAAAAGCGAGTGGGAACAAGAAGGGAGAGGCAGAAGCACGGGAAACACGGAGAGATGGATGGAATCATCACATCAAGGCACAAGGCTAAAGATCCTTAAGTAAACAAACGTCTTTTTCTCCCTCTGCTGTCAAAAGCTTCCCAGCTACAAAGCTAAGCAAAATGCACACAGAATTCTCCTAGTGGGTAGGCAGACAGTAAGGTCATGGTCTTTTCAAGTCAGCACAGACCTTATCTAACTTATTATTTTCAAGATTTCTAGTAACTTCAAAGTCCGCTAACCTACCTATGATGTTTTCTACCACATTCAGATGAAATTTATTTATTTTTCCTCTTACTGTTGCAGTTCCAGAAGATGTCATTATATTTCTAAACCTCCAGCTCTAAAACTTCATGCTCCCAAATGCTAAAATCGCCAAACAAAACCAAAAAGCAACGTGCATCTCCCAGCTCTTCTTAGCAGTCTTTTATGTTAAGGTATTTTTCCATGCTGCTTCTCTACACTCCTCATTGCTATGTGCTCTGAAAGCTATACGTCTGAAACAAATAAAGGAGGAACACATAGGACATCAAGGTCACTCATTTAGTAAAAAGTCCTGCTATGAGAAAGGACTGCTGCTTGGAGAACGCTGCTGTGAGGGATGACCTTAGAGATGATAAATGCTGCTGTTCTTTACTGTGCATGTCACAGATTAATTCCCTTGATCTGATCTGATGGTTCCACAGAGTGCTAACAGGAGCTAAGTGCTCCTGGCAATAGGAACTGATTGGTTCAAGAGATGTCATTATCTCTGAATAAATGCGTTGATAAAAGAAAATCATTTCAGACCAAGAGCTGATGGAAATAACTGATATATCACCATAAATTTCTCCCCATTCATATAATTTCCAATGATGTGCATACATGAGCATGTGTTTCGTCACTTCAGTTGCTACACTTTTCTGAGAGTATCTTTTTTCTTGTGCAAGTTTTCCTATTAAAATTCACATATATGATATACTACTCAAATAAGCACAAATCATTCTGTAACTCTTGCACTTATGTGGCTAAGTTAAAGAAGAGATACTAAAACCCATGCTGCATGGCAGTATAGCTGTAGAAGTAAACTCGTCAGGTGCTTCCCAGACACCCATGTGGCAGCTCTTTGTGCCCAAGCTGCACAGCGACTGAAATGTATGGCAACAGCATGGATGTCCACACCCAGCACTCATTTGTTTAGAGTTCAATGCAAACCAGGAACCAGCAGTTAATTCTCCTTAAGCAGTCAGAGCAAATAAGAAAACTCCACTGACTGCAATTCTGATCTTTTGCAAGGCAATACATAAACTTATGAGGACTACGCCCTTGTTTTTAAGTATGCCTCTTCCCCATATTCAGTCACATACACTGTGAAATGGGGTCGCGACAGTAAGAATGTTAACCCACCTAGCTGCTGAAAGAGTCATGGGCTAGAGAGGCATCAGCTGGTTTTATTCTCAGCACTGACAGCCTCCAGAGGTGCAGTTCACTTGATCTGTACAGAAATCCTAGGAATCAAAACAAAAGCAGAAAGAGCCCACTCAAAGTCTTCAATAAAATCACCTGGCAGATAAAGGTACCAGTAAGATGCTTTTGATCTAATAGAGCACTTCAAGTTCATATCCTGCAAAGACTTCTACATACAAACTGTGATTATTCTCCATTTGCTTCTGAATGTTCACAGACCACAAGCAAGTCAGCACAACAGCAACCCACTGTTTTAACAATCAGTCACTATCTTTAAGATCGGTCCCACTGCACATGCCAGTTATGTTTCGTATTTCCTGCACACCAGTCCCTACATAAAAGAACCTTAAGATTTTTTTAGAGAAAGAAATCAAAGAAATCCAAGTTCCGTAAGTCTTGTATCTTAAGACAAATCTTCAGTGACTTCACCTTCAGGACATATTTCCAGAATTACCAACTACTTTTTCAGATGCTATTTATCCTCTTCACAATGAATGAGACGCTGGAGCTTAGTTTTTTTTAACTCCCATTTCATAACTGTCATTGTTAAAAGAGTGCTCTCTGTAGCACAGTGATGCTTCTTATTTATATGAAGTCCCAATGCAGTATCCCTAAAAGAACAACTCAAATTCTCATTTTTTTCCAAAGCAGTAATTACAAAATACTACATTGTGATAGCATGCTAACTATCTGTCCTTAGTTTGCATTCCTTTTGGAAACACACAACTCTGATTTCAAGCAACTAAAATTAATGTTGTTGGGAACAGAAATAAACCAAGTTTCCTAGCCACATGGGAAAAATTATATCATAAGGACTGCTCTCCTTCATTTTCCCAGCTATGAATCTTCTGCCTTAGCACGAAGTCTCCAATCTACAGATGAATACTTTGCATTTATATTCAGTCAAATTATATTTTTGCCTTTTTACTTGAATATTCTTTAAAAAGAAAAAAATCAGGAAACACAGATGCTTGGTACAACAGGCTAACTTTGTAATCATTCTTTGAATCTGCATCTTTAGTAGCTGTTACTAATTAACCTAAGTACACAGATTATCACTGTTCACACAAAACAAAAATTTATCTCCCCACAGTTACAGGCCAAGCCACAAATCCCTGCCTGGATTTTTTATTTATTTATTCCTGGTGTTTCTACTTCAGACTTTTGAAAATCAATTAAGTCTTAAACTACTCAGGGGAGCAAGTTACTAAATTACAAGTAGATTCTGGACTGTAAAAAGAAGTAACCTGCATCTTCAGCTTGGTGTTTTATAAGTACAATAATATAAGAATGAATACAAATCACCTGCGGTTTCAGTTTATTATCTCTCCAAGCAGCAAAGTGGGATGTTTACAGCAACTTACCTGGAACAAGAGAATAGCTAGTGACATTGTTAAGTGTTATATCTGCTAATTATTTACAAATCTCACATATGTGATGTGAGAAAAACAAACAAACACAGAACAAGAACACAACACAAACTCAAAAACCCCAGATGCTTAAGCTTCCCAATAAATTTAGGCATGCCATAATGCTTTTATAGAGCTAATTTAAAATAATTAAGATGTAATAACAATGTAGGGCACATGCAAACTCACTGCACACAAAGGATAATGCCATGTTTTCCTAGCTTCAGTAATTTCCCTCATTTTCTTCCATTGTACGTGCTAGACATAATGCTCACAGTCTGAAAAACGACTAGAAAATTGTACCTTTTATCATCTCTTATTGTTTCCCAGTCATTCTATATTGCATTTGTTTATCAAAGCAACTCTCATACCACATTCACACAACAACTCTAGCGTTTCTTTTGTCCCTTTCTGTCTCTTCAGAGGATATTTAACAATATCAACTATCAATTTCCTTGTCAAGTTTAAATTAGGATACTTATTACCTGATCAGTCAATTACTCATTCACATCAATGACTACATCTCCTACTTTCAAGACTTCAAGCTACCTTCTCTTTATCATGCAGACCAGCTGCTATTCCTTATTCCACTGCTTCCTTCTGGTAAGCCAATAAAATATTTCAGTTATCATATATTCACTGAAGTCTTGTTTTAGTTAAGTATTTGTCAGCTGCAGCCAGGCACTTAATCATCCACATTGTATGGATCTTGATTATGAATTGACAAAATTTCTTTGTGAATTAGGAACGCAAACTGAAACCCTTCCCTGAACACGGCACGCACTGCGCCACATGGGAGATGTGCCTGGACTTGTACTGCATCCTTATAACAGATAGCAAGCGTTGGGAAGGCTTCTATACTTACCAAAGGGAGTAAAATGACATGTTCTTATGTATTTATATCATATGTATGTTTTGGTAGACTTATTATAATACAGCATTTGAGAGATACAAATTTGCACCTACTTCACAGGAAATAAAAACAAAACAAAAAACCCGATCTTTTTAAACAAACGATTTCCTTCAGTTTTCTTCAGTTATATTCTTACTGTACAAGGCTGTATATACAATACCAGATCCTTTTTCCAGATGATATATTAACTCCCCCATGAAAGTTTGCACATTAATCAACTCCAGAAAGCATTCATAATGCTCATTTGAAAATAATTTGTCAAAACACGTTGGTAGAACACTATTTTGCTCTGATAATTCGTACACATTGCTTTTTGAATCGTCCTTCGACGGCTGCTTTTGTTCAACTTATCAATACTGCAATTCTCATTTAGAGCTTCATTTAAAATCACACACTTTTTATTATGTCACTGTTTTCTCCTATATTTTGCTCCTCTGCAAAACTAATTAAATGAATATTTATTATGACTTTCTCTTGCAAGTTATTATTCTTTTTATGCTTATGGACTAAGACTACAGCTGCCCTTCCCAAGAACTTCTACCCCACTCTATCAACAATCATTTGATTCCCACAAATGTCTTACATTCTCTCTTCTTTATACCACTTCACAGGAACAATATTTATAAAAAAGAAATAAATCTAATGGCTTCAAAATTTCCATGCTAATTTGCCATCTACCAACACACGCTCCAGCGTGTACACTGAAATACTGCTGTTTGTTCTTATACCAGTGTAGTCAAAGCCCCGTAATTGATGGAAGTTTAATTTCCCAGCTATCTCAGTTGTGTCATCTGTAATTTCTAGTTTTGGTAGATGTCCTAGTTTTGGCCTGACAACTAATGCTGCCAAAAAAAAAAAAAAAGGAAGTTGTGAAACTTGACATACATTAAAAGAACAGGCCGCCTACTTACGTATACACAGCTGCACAGAAAATTAAAAAAACAAAATAGCCATTTGAAAAAAGCACCCATCTATGCACATGCAGGACTTTTTTTTCTTTTCCAAAATCTGCAGCATGACACGTACAATATGGAAAGGCAATTTCAAAAGAAGTGCATAATCACTGTGTCAGTTCGATGGCACATAATTTTCATATCCACAATGGATACTGGAAGCCCGTTCATATAGAGAGCAGCAAACAAATGCTCTAAACTTCACTTTGGGGACCACTACTTTCTGACAACTAGGGGCCAAACTTGTGTATAACTACAGGAAATAAAATAATAGAATAAAATGATCAAGGAAATGACAGGATAAGGTGTTTTCCACATTTTGCAACTATGTTCTTGCTGCTGTAGAGCCAAGATGGATTTGAAATGCAGAAGCAGATCGCCCATGTCAACACAGCTCATCTTTCAAACACACCACAAAACCATCATCATGAAATACTAAATAAAAACAGCTAACTAAAGATTTTAGGAAGAGAAGTACTGAAAGGCAATGTAATAAAGCAAGGGGAAGCTCTACTTAAATTAGTAAGTGACAGGCTCATTTAACTGACTGAAGTGACTCTGACACTTCAGAGAATGAAAAACAAACGAAAAAACACAAAAGAATATGTATATATTTTTAATTACCAGAATCATTCTAGGATCCAATTCAAGTTCTCAAGCACTGGACTTTTTACAGATAACTATAAAATTTGATTCAAGAACATCTAGGAATTTTATTATTCTTGTATTACTTTTTAATTCAGTGGTTAGTAACTAGTAATTGAAAATATGACATTTTCGCTAATATGTGAATGGCAAATCCAAGAAAGAATTAAAAGTATCTCTGGTTGCTCAACAACCTTGGCTTTTCTGCTGCATACCGTAGAGTTCAAGTTAGATTTTCTCCACAAAACACAACTACATGCTTTGGCAGTAACTAGGAATGTTCACATCTCCTTTTTTATCAGTTAATCCATGTAAGAGCAAAAAGGGTGAAGAGAGATAGTTTACACCATGAATCTATGAACATGAACAAAACATTTAATTCTAATAATTCCCATATGCAGGAGCGATGGGAGGAAGTCACATGAACATTTTTACCCTTAAAACTGACTTACCACACAAGCTGAACCCAGTGCTTGCACACAGGATAAATATAAACCAAGCCTATATCTCTATCTCCATTTGTGAGATGAGTGTTCATCTCACTCAGCTGCACTACGGGCTTACTGCATCCTAATCAATGTTTTTAGTGGGCAGGTCAAGAAGGAAGTCAAAAGGATGTATAAAGTGAATTGCAAAGGGAACAACAACAGAGATTTTGAACTGAATCTAAAGAAGGAAAATGAATTTCTGTTCCTAAATCCCACATAAGTGAATGCAAGATCCTGGTTCAAGTGACAACAAAAGCACATAAATTGTTTTGTTTGTTAAAGAATGTATGAAATGTTTTGGACTGGCTGAGGGTGGACTAGGAGAGCATGTGATGCAGGAGACCACAATTAAACGACTCTTTACTGCTCCCTCCTGCTCCCCATATTTCTCTCTCCCTCAGCAATGATACTCAAGACCAGTAAGTCTGAATGCTACAAATTCATGGAGCTGTTATCAGTGATAAACAGGAGATATCACTGGTTATCACTCAGAGAAGAACTGCTTCCTTTCCTTCAAAGAAAATAAGTGTAAGCAGCTTGCTGCAGGGAAGCAACAAAATGAAAGCCTTAAAACAGCAGAGTAATCAGAAGGAACCCCAATGAGCAGGCATGCATCCTTTCTCTTTCCAAAACTCTTAGAGTGCTTAAATCATGAGCACATGACACAATCTGGAGAAAATTTCAGCATCTTCTATATACTCTGAATACGAGGATTAATATGTCATTCATCTTTGGCTTCCAATTACTAAGCGTCTCTTAAAAAAATTAAGCTCAAATATTTCTCACCTTTAATCTAAGAACATTAGGAAAGAAACCAATACTTCATTCATTCTTCTAAATGCAAAAACCTAGCACAGTGTACAAAAACCACCTCAGAGACTGAGGTTATCTACAGCTGCATAAAACCCTCAGCAAACGCTATCAGCTCCACACACAGTCACAGTATTTATATTAACTTTTCATGACAATTCAACCATTTTGAGATAGATTTTCTATTAAAAATATCTAGTAATAAGATGTGTAAACTATTAAAGAAACAATATTATTTCAAAACAGTTGATGATAAAACCCTGCACTAATTATTTCTCACCAGATTGATGCACATGCTTTTTCATGCTTGATTGACCTCGGTGCCTTAGAAGGTGCACTGACTGAGGGACATTGTCAATGAAACGATGCATTTCAAAACCAGTTTTTCCTCTCTTCCACAGGCTCCCTGAAATGTAAGAACGTGAGAGCTCCCTGTCATCTCATCTGCATTCCTCAGGGACCAGCACTGTTCAACATCTTTGTCAGCAACACGAGCAGTGGGACAGAGCACAGCCTTTGCAAGTTTGTCAACATCACCAAGCTGTATGGAGCAGTGCAGGGTGCCATCCAGAAAGGCTTGGACAGGCTTGGGATGGGAGCCCTGAGATCCTCAGAAGCTCAACTAGGCCACATGCAAGGTGCTGACAGTGGGTGGGAGCAATCCCAAGCATAAATACAGGCTGGGAGGAGAATGGAGTGAGAGCAGCCCTTATGAGAACTTGGGGATATCAGTAAATGAAAATTCAACAAGAGCCAGCAGTGTGCTCTTGTGACTTCAGAAGGCAAAAGATATCCTGGGCTGCATCAAAAGAGAGGTGGCCAGCAATGCAATGGAGGGCATTGCCATCCTCTGCTCTGCCCAATCTGGAGTCCGGGTCTGGGGCCCCAGGCAAAAGAAAAACGCAGAAATGTTAAAGCAGGTTGAGAGGAAGGACATGAAGGTAATCTGGAGCATTTCTCTTATGAGGGAAATGTTGAAGAAATTGGGTTTGTTCAGCTGGGAGAAAAGAGGGCCCTGGAGAGATTTCATTGAGGCCTTCCACTATCTGCAGGGTCCTACAACAAAGCTGAGGAGGGAACTCTTTATCATGGAATGCGGGGGTAGGACAAGGGGGAATGGTTTTAAACTTGAGATTACACGTTTGGAAGAAATGTTTCACTCTGAGGGCGGTGAGGCAATGGCACAGGCTGCCCAGAGAAGCCGTGGATGCCCAATACTGCAGGAGTTTGTGGCCATGTTGAATGGGAACTCAGCTTGGTCTAGCAGGAGGTGCCACTGCCCGTGTCAGAGTTGGAACAGGATCATTTTTGAGGTCCCTTCCACTCCAAGCTATTCTAAGATCCTATAATCTTGTAGGAAATTAATTATCTCTACGATCTCTGATCAAATTCAGTGGATATAGCAAACTAGTTCAAACTTTAGTCTGAATGAGCTGACATAAAAGCAGAAAATAACATCCTATTACCCGTTACCACAAGCAGCAACTAAAAAAGATCTCAGGAACAGCTTTCCAACCTTAATCTCTGTCTGCATCTCCACCTTTCAAAGTCATACAGCACACCAAGAATCAAACTATTTTAACTGTAAAATATATTAAGTGGGAAGCATAATAGTAATCTCAGGAGGCAGCAGTCAAACTTTTTTTTTTACTTTTTTTTTTCCAGAGCTGAATATAAATTATACAAAAAACAGAAAACAATGGAGCACAACTATGATTTGCACACAATTCTAGTGGCTTAATGAGCAAGAGTGAATCTAGTTTGCACATTCATTCATAAGAACTTTCTAAGGGTAAAACTCAATGGCTGGGTTTTCTTGTCTATATAGTTTTGCAACCATGAACAATCTTATGCCATCTTATGCAACAGCGAATGTAAATTAGCCAATTAATAAATTCCAGCATATCTGTTTCATCTAGTTTTATTTATGACTATTGCCTAGACAGAATACTTCCCAGTAACTTTTAAAAAAGACTTGAAATATGTAAATTTCATTTCCCACCTACAACTAGGAAAGCATTCAAGGTAGTAGAAGTATAATTCACATATTAGTAATTAGTTAAGTTTTACCAGTACCATCTTGTCCATACCTGCAGATGGCCCTCACTCTTTCAGTACTGTTTCCCTGTGCACACTGTGGCCTCACTTCTCATGCCTGATTTTTCAGTTCTTAAACATCTTCTTCCCTTTTTTTGCTGCCTCTAAACAGAAATGAGCTAGAAAGAATATCCATGGCTGACTTGTAAAACAACCTTCCATTTCATGGAATCTGAAACACTACATAAATAATCTGCATTTAGAACCATGACAAAATAAATGGGAAAACGAAGCATCAGGGGTGCATGAGGATAATTTTAAGATGTGTGCTGTAACAGAAGTAGGCATTCAACCTATCCCTACCAAATTCTCTTCAACAAAAGCCCCAATACAAAGGACCAACCAAATACTAAGGCAATTAAAAGAAATCATGAAAAGCAGGCTGCTTCTACATTTCAGTTCTGCAAAATCTGAAACAACAAGCTGAAACAAGAAGAACCAGCTGATGTTCAACAGCCACATCTTCGGAAAGGCGACTTCATCTAAATTTTGTTAGCTGTGCTACATAAAATTCTGTTATAAAATATGAAATGTTAAATAATTCAAAAACATAATTGAAAAATCTAGTATGCAGCTTCTTCTACAACAGCTATTAATCTTCAGACACTTTCTATAAAGATTTACTGCATTAAATCACGTGAGAAATGAAGGAGCCATCTCAATTCACATGAAAGCAGACAAAGAAATGTAACATCTCTGACATCTTCCCAAGTTATTCTTAGGTACTTGGACTTCTTTCTCAAGCAACCACAAAGATGTTCAGAGAAAAATGGGTCCCATATATCATGTACAAACTAGCCTGCTTCTTGCCAAGCAGGTTTTCTGACAATCTTTTCAACATCTCTAACTAATGTCTACTTTATAATTTTTATGAGTGTCATCTAAGAAACACAGCTGCAAATAGAGAAAGGCAAAAAACTTCAACATATAGCAATACTCAGAAACTCAGTGGGACCTTTGTATTTCTCTGCAGAGATTTAAGCTGCTAGCAACTTTTTCTAAAGAAGAAATACATCGTCCTCAATGCCTACATCTTCACATACACACAGCGAAGACATTCTTTAAGTTTAAATTTCACTAAGGAGTTGTTTAATTAAAAAAAAAAAAAAAAGAAAAGAGACTGTCTTCTAATAGCATTAAATGCCAAGACTCTAATTTGAAAATGAACAGATATTCTTCAGATTAGATACTCACCCTTTGCACTTCCTACGAATTATTACTCAGGTAAGAAACTGGTATGACTTGAAGTCAAAGGTTCACACGTGGACATAGGCAACACTAGAAACAACTGACAAACCATAAGAAATTTGGTCAAATAATGATATTATTGTTAAGTGGACAGTTATGTACATTGTTTTAGTACACTGCATAATTCACAGAGACTGTTCACCCCAGAGAAACTGAATACACCACAACAAAAGCTGAGTTACAATCTGCAGAGCCGTTGCATTTTGATTACGGTTAGGAAGAAGTGCCCCTCTCGTACCACAAGCAGTGCACGCCTGCAGTTTATCACGTCTGCTAAACCAATATCAGTTTAAGGTATCCTCTCAAACGTCTACCTTCAAATTAAATGTATTTTATCTGTATATAATAAAATAAGGGTGATATACAGCGTCTGACAAAGCAACGCTTTATCTAAAGATTCTGATAGACAGCAAATCAAAATAATTCAAGCAACAAAATGCACTTTGTGGAAGTAGCTTTTTTCACTGTGTAGGCTAAATGCATTTTGAGGAAGGATTACATTTTGTTTGGCAATTTATTTTATTGACAAAGCGTATTTCATCAGATATTGCTTTCCATTTTGCAGACAAATGCATGTTGTCAAATACCCTATTTCCTTTGGTGGATGAAAAGTATTTTTCCAAAGAATCTTAACTTCTGCAGAGAACACAAATTCTACACAACAGTAGGTTTTATGAATATTTGTATTATAAATATGTTTAAATTAATATGTATGTTTAAGACTACACCTGGAATATATATTAAAAATGTCTTTTAGCATTGATGTGCATATGTTCGTAATCTCTCACAGTAATTAATCATTGGAGTAGGGACAAAATCAATATCTAAGTGAGTTTAGGTTCTGTAATTCTAATGTATAAAGTAGTTTTACTGAAAATTTACCCTCAAAATAAATCTGAGACCTCGGAGCAGTAACTGCCAAACAAGTCAGCCTACCATTTTTTGACCTCAAATATTTCTACCTCAAATATATTAACTTGACATGTATATTTTCTGCCCTCTCTTGCCAATTTAGTAATTCCAAATTAAATGAGAATTAAACTTGAAACAGGAACAATCGTCTTACCCAAATTAGCAGTAAACTAATTGACTGTGATTAATACTTGGAATATCTTAGAAATATTCATTAGAAGTTTGTCTTTAAAAATAGCTTGTGGACCGAAAAGGTTAAAAAGGCACCCATTTACTATGGAAACATATAGAATTATACATATAAATATAAGCTAATGGAATTAGATCCATTAAACATATGGAGAACCACTGTTACCAAATAGATTAATTTCATCAAGCAACATGGCTTGCTCTTTTTGCTTTTAACTAGTGTTACTCTTTCATTCCCCTTTAATTATGAGAAAGAAATGAATAATTATTTCAATAAATTCCATCCTAAACAAGTAAGCAAACCCACAGTACAGGACAGTAGCAAACAGCTTGTTTGAAACCTAAATACACAGAGAATGTGAAATAAAACCTGTGATTAACTCTGAAATGCTTTCTGAGAACTATTTGCATTTAGAAACAGCACCAATATGTAAAGTACTATTTTTGAAACCCGGTCAAGGGAAATGTGACCTTCCTGTGAAGACTAAAATATAAGCATTCAAACAAACAAACAAAAAAAATCCTTTTCGTATATGAAGTGGTTGAGGAGACATAAAGCAACTCAAGTTTTTTTTTCCTCATCTCAAACGATCTCCTTCTTCCAATAACAGGCCTCATAGCCCAGCAACACAACTCGAAGAGAGAAGGTAACTTGTATTTATTATGGACAATTTTCCATTAAATACATGACCACAGATTTCACATACCTATTCTACCATTGTTTATAGATTATGACATTGGTGGAAAGATTTCAATTATTTAGCTACTCATCTTTTACAGATCAATATTTGTTTCACCTGGAATACACTCAGCACTTCCTCCCTGCAATGACAACTTCTGCATTCTTGTAATGCTGTCCCTGACTACAGCTGACACAAGCCCTCTGTCCTGAGGTCTTCCTTCACACACCTTTCCTCTTGTTCACCCACAGAAGTTACAAAAGGATGAATACATGATGATGCCTATCTTGCACAAAACTCTTCCCTCCCAGCCCTTCTCAAGGGCTGTCTTCACGGCCATCTCATCCGTGAAGAAATCTGATAACCAGCTGCACTTTCAACAAGTTATTGACACAACGTATGTGTGTTTACTGCATAATCAAGAATGCAGTAATGTTTATACTACAGACTGTTTTGAGCATTTAACTCAAATGCAAATGCTTCCCACTATTGCTTTAGGAGCCAGAGCGGAACCTAAGGCACAGGCAGAATATGACCTGCCATTCAAAGCTCCCATTGGATGGGCATTTGGGCACCCTGCCCATCTATCTGATATGCTGGCCAGTATAGATGATTACAGACAGTTTACTGCTCACTGCTCAACTCAGCTCTACAGAGCAAAGTTCATAGCGCTCTTGGCCCTCTTACAGGCTGCAAATGGTTCTTTGGTAAAGCTTCTCAAAACCATTTTCTCCACCTGCATGTGTCAGGAGGTAGAATTATGTTATTATTTTCAGGGTTGGAGAGACACAGGAAAAAAAAAAATCAAGACAAGTATAAAGACACAAAAGGTGGTAGCAGAATAGTAATCTTTACTTTTTTCCTTCTTTAATTTGAAGTTTTCTTCATGCTTGGAGTAAAATTTCATGAAAGGTTTCATCTTCCTCTTCTTATTGTAATGTTTGACTGTAGCATATACACAAGCTGTAGGAGAGAACACCGCGCCACCACCACCAAAACAAATAAAACCAAGCTACACAAAACAGATGCCGTGCCTTCTGGTAAGATAGAAGTATGCCTTTCATATACAACTGTCCTGCTAGAAAACAAAAGATACTAAAATGTATGAAGGACTGACATTGCCACTCTTTAGACTACAGAAGGTAAGTAACTTGGTGAAACACTAGCAACCCTTCAGTAAAATCATACTGATTACCTTCACAAGTGATTCAACCATGACTCCACCAAGGACTGAGATAAGGCTAGCCATCACATACAAAAGCCTTTTAGCAGTCTGGCTATAGGCTGCACTTCTCAAATCTCAAGTATATACAAACAGGCCTGGAAAAAGACTTGTGAAAAGCAAGGAGAAAAGTCTGCTACCAGTATTCCATTCTCTTTCACACTGTCAATTACTAGGCTTTCTCCCCATTCCACGATGGATGCATGACCATCCAGAAATTCCTTCTCAATAAGTTTACACACTTACAGGGCTCCTTCTTGTTACTCTTGTTCTTTTCTAATTCAGCTCCTTCCATGCTGAAGCCTTCCTGATTTTGCCCATCTGAACAAGTTCTTTTTCTTCCCCAGTGCCATTACTAATCTGAGTAATAAAGTAGCTCACACAATGGAGAGCTCAATTACACATTTTGCACTGATTTACAAGCACGTGCACAGGTGCATCCTCTAAATATCAGTCACTCAGGATTATGGTAGTAGCAAAGGTCCATCCTTCTCAGTGCTGCAGAGCAATGCTCCCAATACGGCAGTCCTCCTTATGTTCTCTAACTCTCTCTCCCTCTTACATGTGCCAATTGTGTATGATTTAGGAATGCAGCTTGGCTTTACGCAAGGAAATTACAGATCAGGAAGCCCTTTGGAAACAAAATAACAGCTTTAAATTGATACCGAGATCTCCAGAAACAGATAGAGTAATTTGAGCAAGAGCATCACAAAGCTCATATCTACATTAATTCTATGTTTCATATTCCAGATTGACATACAAAAATATGTATTTCTAGGTCCATGCATATTTAGTCCTCTGTCTTCAAGGCAAACTCTCTGACAATCTCGTTTGAAGCTGTAAATTAATAAAACACTAGGTGCAAAAAAAGAAACAATTCACACACCAATACCAGATAACTCCTAGAGAAACGAGAAACAGTCATGCTCACTCTTGTCTTTGTTACAAAAAAAGGTCATACAATAAATGCAGCCTAAAAGCAGATGGATTATAACTCACCTAACCAGCACAGGTTAAATAGATAGCTATATTTCAATTAAAAAAAAAAAAAAAAAAAAAGCCAATTGTTGCACGTCTTATTATCATAATAAAACATCTTGGCAACAATTAATAGCTACCCAATTCACAGAAATTGCTTTCATTATATTTGAAGCAGCTACTTTCTTTGAATGTAATGACTAAGAGAAAAGAAACAGATGTTTCTGTTGCTAAGGAGATTGAATAAAAAAAAATGAGATAAAGCAAATATTTAAAATATTTTTTAAAGCAACATTTGTTCCATTTGGATTTAACTACTTGCTTTATATCCAGCAGTGCAGTCAGCTATCATATAACAAAACATCACTGTGCTTTTTTGCATTGTGATTGTTCCACTGCAATATATTCTGCATATTTATTCCAGGATAACATAGCAGAACAAATGAAGATGCCTACACACATACACACTATATCCATGTCTTGAGTAGCTGCAGATGCTCATTGTCACAGTAGATATTTGCATAATAAACTAGACTTCTGCTAACGTGAAGGAAGCTTCAACTGCCCATGCCACGGGCCACATGACAGTTACAATAGAGCTAAAGATGTGCTCTTACACCAAACAAAAAACCCTCTCTAATATTATGTGAATTGTTTTAATGTATTCACATTGTTATCACTGATGTCATGTTGTACAAGCACAGAGCTTACTGCCAGAGGGTATAAAAAAGCTGGTTCAGTATCAAGTAAAGCTGCTTGTATGTACGCTTTCCAATAAACAGAAAGCACGCTTAAGTAAAAGGTTAAGCAATGATGGAGGAAGAAGCGATTGCTTTTGTAATTGCGTGTCAAAGAGCATTTTACTAATTTCCTAATCTTTAAAACTAATGAATAAATGAATACATTTTAAACAAACAAAAACCTTTGTCTGGAATAGAAATTAATCTTGCATTTCAGAAGTTAATGTCACATGTCAAGAAAACAGAACCGTGACACCCCATCGTATATCGAAGACATCCTCTTTAGGGTGGACACAAAACTCACGTTTGGCCACAGTTATGATCACAGAAGTGTTCTCACTACGATTACTTCACTGCATCTGTGACAGTTACCAGTAAACCCATACAGATATTCTGTATCCGACCTCCAAAGTAAGCTCCAAAGTAAACTTCTGAGCAAGTCAAACAAGATGAGTCACAAAGGGCATCATCTGCCAGCAAAACAGATGCTCCTAATATGTATACCTAAAAATATAAATCCTGTTCTATTTATTATAGCAAAAAAGGCAATTTTAAATGATTCTATTCTGCTTGAGCTTGAAGGTTAGGCTTTTTTTTTTTTTTTACAGTTGAACAAGTAAGACAATGGTCGTCACAGTGTTTTCTACTTCAAGTCACTATAAATGTACTAACATTATGAGACATGTTCATGTAAATGACAGACCAGCATAAGGCACAGTGAAACAGAATAAATAATTGCTTGAGGACAACCAATAACAACAACCTTCCCTGCGTGCAACTTAAAATTTAAAAGAATAGAACTGAGGAACAAAAATTATTTGTGCAATGAATCATCTTTCCTCATATACCTATTGGAACTTCAGCACAGCTACAGTGCAGCATAATCTTGTCATTCTCCAATGCCCTACTGACATGTTTTTCTACTGCATTATTAGCACCCTTGGAGGACTCCCTATTACTCAAAACTGATTTATTCTTGAAAGCTATCTTGCTCACTCTAATATCTCCTTTCCTGCAGTCAATAGCAGCCATCTCCAGGCTGACATCTGAGCCTGTTTTCAGGCTTATTGTAACTGATTCATGTCCTAGCTTCAGTGGCAAATATATATAGCTGTCAGATGGAGTACTGATGGTGGTAGCTCTTCCTGATTCCAAAACGTCTGTAAGCACTGAATGCTTTGATTTCTCACTGTCATGGCAGTTTAGCTCTATATATTTTCTTTCTAGAAACCTGGTTTTTGGAGCTTCCTTCCAAGCAGATATAGCTTGCCTAGAAAAATTTAACCTCTAATTTGATTCCAGACAGAGTCAGAACTGGAGTGTTTTATGACAGACATTCAAAGCCTAATGAACCACTTTAGACCTGTTACCTACTTCTATAAACACAAACAGCTCAAGGAAAAGCAAAGGCAAACTGTGGAAGAAAAATTCTCCTGAGAAGAAGAAAATCTTACCTATGTGTACACATACCTAAGTAGTTACATATACATACAAACACACACACGCAGGAATACATAGATAATAAAACATGTATATTTTAAACACACAAAAATAAACTGTTCATGAAAGCAAAGACACAGGTCTAGACTGGAACGACTAGAATGACATGCAGCTTTATCCACTCATTCCTCATGTGTGTGCTCTGTTTCACCAAAACCACGTTTATCAGACACCTACACAGCCATTCCACCTCAAACTCTGGTGAAGAAATAATGACAGAGGTTTCCTTCCAGGAGAAGATACTGACTGCAGTCCTTTCCTTCTCACAAGCTATCTCTTAAGCAGCTCACTTCATGAACACACAGAGGGTCACACCACTCCATAGATTACAGAATTTCTTCTGAAATGATAGCTTCCTCTAAGACTTAAAATCAGTTCCACAGAAATACACAATCTCTGTGCTGCAAACAGCCCAGGCAGAGAAGAGGCAGAACTGTAAACAAAGGACAAGAAGGCTCCAGCTAGCACTTCAAACCCTCTTTCCCACCAGATGCTCATAGGTTATTGCACAGAGAAAATTCATTAAGATCACCTGTGATGAGCTGCAATTCTTTTTTGGGCTTTCCAAGGACAGCCACTCACAGTCATTTCTGAGTTTCTACTCAAGATCTGTCCATTTCAGCTTCTAGTTAAGAAGCAGTCAGACTAATGTTTTCCTCAAGTTTGCATTCTAGGTTATCCTAAGTATCTACAGCATTTCTCCACCCCAAAATTTCATATACAATCTTGCATTACAACTGAAGCAAAAAAAGGTGAATTTTCTTTAGCACAATGGCGTAAAGGAATACCTGCCCTTAGTTAGCTAAACAAAGGTTAAAGCTCACAGGCTTTTTGTACAGTCTCTTTTATACAACATCTCACATCCCATTGAAGTACATTCAAAAAAATCTACAAATAATAAACCTTCATGGAACAGAATGCAGATATTTCTATTAAAATCTGCACTTAACTCCACAGAGAATCCCTATAAAACACTGAGTACTACCAGCAGCTACTTAACAACGCTCATCTCTGTATGTTACATAGTAACCAATCAAAATCTACAATGTCAAACACCTGGTTATCTTTCCTGGTACATTCTTCTTTGACATTTACTGATAGCTTTGAATTTTATACAGTTACTTTTTCCTATTACAATCTTTTCAGTCTACATTCTCCTATCTACAGTCCACTAGAATATTTTCAGATAAGGTAATCCTTCTGTTTATCTTTAAAAAATAAAAAAATAAAATAGAAAAGGCCCAACACATTCCAGACCTACTGCTTTGCTCCATTTATTCTCATCTTGCATTTATTTGACAGACCTGAATTTATCCAAAATAAGATCCCATTTCTCATCTATTAATACACAACTTGAGAAATGGTCGTACTTCATTTATTTTCTCTGATTAAATACCATGCCTTACTAAATGCTGCTAACTGAAGTTCTCTCCTAAGAAGTATTTACACAGTGCTAAGGCCAACATGTGGGCTTATCTCCTGATGTGTTCAAAGCTTCACCTAAACCTATATATAGGCTAAACCCCACTAGCATCCCACTTAAACTTCATAACGAGACAGAAATGAAAGAAAACACAATCTTTTTTTTTTACCTCAGAATATGTTTTGCTAAAAGAAAGAATTGGTAATTTGACAGTGGCTTAAAACCTGAGTAACATCTTAACACTGTTTCTGCAATCATGATTCATATTATGGGTCATTTTAATTAAGTATATAGCCTTGATCTTCCACTGTGCTGAACTACTGCTGATAATTAAAGGAAACGTCCATTTTACTTAAATAAAAACTAAAACAACTGAACAACAAAGGAACAACAGTCTCCCAGTGCACTGCTTCTTATTAGGAACACAATCCTTACTCTAGGGGTTGGGGCATCAGAAATGGGACAATCATCATAGAACGGGTTGAGTTGGAATGGACCTCAAGGATAACCAAGCTCCAACCCCCCTGCTGCAGGTAGGGCCACCAACCTCCACCAACCTACTACACCAGGCTGCTGTAACAATGCTGAATTGCTGATTAGTTTATAATTTAGAGTAGTTTTAATCTAGCTTCTTTCTATGCTTACAGAGGATGGAATTTTCTCTTTGTTTTCAGAAGGGTTCCACAGGAAAAAGATTGGTTTTGTGGTTCCATTTCTAAGTGCAAGTACTTTATTTATCAAGTTGCAATGGTGAACTTGCTGCTTAGGAAATAAAAGACAGACATACTGAAAAATACAAGTAGAAAAAAATCAATTGAAAGGAAATAATTTTTTAAGGGAAGGGTAACAGCACACCTTCTTTATACAACTAGATACTAAGAGAAAATAAGCTTTTTCTCCTTCAGATCCATTATCTGCTATTTCAGCAAAATATTCTTGTATCTCTAAAAGACATTAAGAAGTGCTTTTACACAATCTCATTAAATTCCTGACTGAAGATTAAGTGTAAACTGGGAGTGCAAGCATCTTAGTAACTTCAGACTGAATTACCAGAAATGATCCCCACGCGAAGCTATGTGAAAACTCTCATTACAGAAATTCTTACAACTGAAGTTGATGTAAAGTGGAGCTGGGGGCTGCCCCGGGCTGTGTTGTGGGCAGGTTTTGACCTGGGTCATGTGTTTCTCCCTTTTTTCTCCCTGAGTATGAAAATTAAGCCATTATGCAAAGAAGTAACCCAAGCACACTAGAGATGAGCAGCAGCTTTCACAGAAGGCACCTGTTAACAACTGGCCATTTCTGTTCCAAGATACAACCATAGGCGCCATCAGCAGAAGAAGCCCTGGAATTTGACAGAAACCATGCAAACAAGACTGACCTCTAGGCTCAAAACAGAGCACTGCTGCTAATGATGGATGCCGTTGCTAGGAAGATGCAGACTGTTCACATTATTTTTTGTGCATTCCTTCCCCTTAAAAGTCACTGGAAATTGAACACGGTAAAGGGAGGCATGTACACTGGGCAGTAAAAATAGGGCTATTGGAGTAATTTTCTCAAATACTTTTTGTTCTTCATACACTATACGTTAACAGGAAGTTTTTAACCCACACAGATTATATCAATAGCGACAGCCCTAAAAAAGTACAGCCCTCCAGACACAGGACTGACAAATGCACTGAAGATGGCAATGGTAGAGATGCTGTTTTCTTCCCACTCCCAGAGAAGGAAACTACAGTTCGAATGCATCAAGCTAATAAACTGAATGCCCTTGCAAGAAGAAATCCAGCAGGTTTTTGATCAAAAGTAAAATATTATTCCTTTAAAATAGTTATTTTCTAAAGGCTTTGATCCACCACAATGGAATGACAGCAGTCTTCATATAATAAAATAAACAAAACAAACAAAAAAGAAAAACCACAAAAATACAAAAAAGCCTCCACAAACTTAGCAAGCACGCTGATACATTTATGCCCCTGAATAACACAGAAGATACTGGAGGACACAACTGAGGGAAATGACTGCCAAGATTTGTGAACTGACAGCAAGTCCTCATCATTTATATAAAGAACAATTAAAAAAAGCAAAAAGTGGCAGAGCTGGGAAGCTGGACAAAAAACACAAAAGCAGGCAATTGAGAAGTTTTTCAAACAAAGAAGGGACAGTACTGGTTCACACCTCACAGCAAAAGCAGAACCTAAAAGAGCCTGAAAGCCAGAGATCTTGGGAGACCCAGGCACAATTTCCAAACCCAGATAAGGAGAACTTATTATACCATGTAAAGTTTGAGTATCTCCTAAACCACATGGACACAGAAATAAAGCCCCAGACTTGCTGAAGTAATAATACACTGTGCAATCTGCTTGTAGCAGTTGCATTTTCTCCCATCCCAGGGCCCTGAAATCGGTTCTCTAACACGGAGGAGTTGATGGAAATCCTCTTAAAGCAACTATTTCACTGAAAGAATATACTGCCCCTCACAACCCCCACAGCACTAAGATTGCTTGTCCTAGTACTGGTCTCAACTGAAACAAAACCCCCAGAGCCGTAAGTTCATTTTAAAAAGGCAGCAAAAATAAGTAACTTAGCCAGCCCTACTTACATAAAAATACAGCAAGGGGTTTTGCAACTGTGAGTTTTGGAATTTTTACAGAGAACCTAATTCTGAGGAGCAACTTCCGTAGCCTTTTCCTCATAAACTGCAGTACAGATTGAGAGCTCGTGGACCACCATTCTTCAGTGCCAACTATACTGCGAAGAATTTGTTCTTGAATTATTTGAAGATGGGCTATCAAGACTCTTTTAAACAAATACATGATCTTCTACATTAAGTATACAAATACATTTATAACAGTAAACAATAATATTGGGGCTATTTAGATAATATAGGTATCTACAAAGAACACTGTCAAGAAATTCAGACTTGTTAAAAAGGGAAAATGGAGAAGTGCAAAACAGAAAAACCAAAACCAATCTCTCACTGTATTCTCTTTCCTATTTGTAATCACATAGTGAAGCACTTCTGTTTTTCTCATTTTAATCTTCATTTAGAACGACTTTTTTTTTTTTTTTTAATAATTCAGAGATACAGCCTCTTAGAATAATTCACTCCATAAGTAGGTAGCACAGGCCTTAAGAGCGTAAAAATTGAAATAGAGACACAGTCAGAAAATAACCCTTCAAATGAAAAAATATGATAGTCAACTGACTTACTGCAAACGAAGTAAAATAATGTGTTAACTTGCTCAGTGTGGTGAAAGAACTGGCTTGGAATTTTGAGCTTGACATACTGGAAAAATATTTTCTGTGCTTTGAAAGAAACGCGATCAAATTAAAAATGTTATTAAATTCCAACTAAAAGGTTTGTTTTATGCGAATCTCAACTTACAAGCAGCTTCCTTAATAATACTGCCACTGAAATAAATGGCTTAAAAATTGTTAGGCGTATATCAAAAAATTAGAAGAGAGTACGAAGACTCAAAAATTACTTATTTACTTGAAAGGCAGCTCTACCTTTTTTATGGGAATCAATAAACTGAAGGTATTTCCTTTTCTCTTGAGGCTACCCTAAGCAAAATAGCCTTCCTTCTCCACAGGACACACTGGGATAGTTTGTTACTGTATGTAATTACAAGAATTCCCAGACCATATGTACAGCATAATTAAATTACAGGGTGTCTAGTGAGCATTGTGTCCAACAGTTGCAGACACCAGAAATGAAGAATTTGAAAGGCCCTTCTCTTTCATTATATTCTTCTTTCACAACATTTTTAATAGGATATGCAGATTTACAACCTTATGATATGAAGTAATTCATAAAAATAAAATTATTCTTGTGTTTAGAATCCAAGTAAAATGCCCACTCAAAGAAAAATTACACTGACACTGAGAGCAGTGAATTCCTAGTATCCTCATTTGATCTTCAGGATGGACAAGTCCAGCAAATGAAAACCTAAGTAGGTAAGAAAAAGATGCATTTCTCTTTCTGAAGCATTCTGAACCAATTCAGCTGGGCTGGAAAAGACCGAAGTGGATTCTTTAAAGGAAAGTGCTGGGACAAATTGCTTCCTCTACAAAAACACTTTCCTACAGAGATCTAGAAAGGTATTTTTCAAGCATAGATGGAAGCACTTCAGTCAATAATATGAACACATCTCAGCACAAAACAACATACAAAATTGAAGTTATGACTACTCACTGAAAGGGGAGATCGGCAGTGCTCTCTGTTCTGCTGTGTTGCAATCGTACTGGGCGATGTCTACAGCTCACCGGGTGAGAGACTTCTTAATCCACTTGAAAATGAAAAGCAAAAAAGAATCTGTCAGGGAAAAAAGAAAAAAAAAACATTATAATTTCCAGAAAAATGAATTGTTTAACACTAACCGTAAGCGAAGATTTCAAAAGTATTTTGGTACTCTCACAGCTTTTAAACGCCAAAAAGGGTATCACTACCTAGCCATGTTGGGATATGAAAATTCAACTTCTAAAAGCATCTTCTCCTTATGACTCTCCATCCTCCCTGCCTCAAACCTAAGCAGACATCCACCCAAATAGTTTCCTTAGCCATTTAACTTACACACTGCTAAATCTAACAGATGTGAATTGACCATGTCCTCTCTACTTGATTCCCAAAGAAAGAAAAATCACACTAATCCTGGTAGTAACGCCCAAACTTAGATCAATACATTTTTTTCCTCCAGATGTCCTGACTGTGAGAAGTTCAACTTAAAGTAATCTTAGATGTCACAATTCCACAGCCCACTTGTTGCTTCTCCTGGCAATTTATGCTTCTCTTATTAAGTCTGCAGTCCCTTATCCTGCCTGTTGGCTCCCACATTTTCTTCAGAAAATTTAATATCCTCAGTGTTGTTCAAAAGAAGACATTACCCAGAACATCCAGAGCCTTAGCAATGTGTCTATGAAACTATCTAGTTAGAGTCACAGCTATCAGTAAGATTACATGGAAGATCACAGTGGTTTACAACCAATGGAGGTTCTATCCTTCATTACAAATTGAAGCAACAAGATCTAAATGAGAACTACTTCAATGAAGAAACAACTGGTCATGCAGAGTAGTAAATTCACTTCCCACTGAAAACAAATAAAATGCCCGCTAGCTGGAGGTGGAAAGCAAACCATCAACACTAAAGCCAAATATTTCACAAATACATACAAAACACATAAAGACAAGCTAATCTTTCCAACTGGTATGTGTGAAATTGTCTTTTAACACTGGGAGTATTTAACACTGCTAGCTTATCTGCCACTTTCGTCGAATTTAAATTAATGGTACTTGGTTTTGGTTAAAAAAGAAGCATGATGTACCAGCACTACTTAACTGCTGAGGTCTAACTCTCTGGAAATGAATAGGCATAACTGTATTTCAGGCCAACAGCTTTCCATAAGCCATCAATTATTTAAATCAGACAAAGAATTCAATACGCATAGTACATTAGTATCATGTAAAATCTTTAAGACCAGAATCACGGCACAGGATTGCCTAAGATATGAATCAATGTGAAACAAACAGTGCTTTTAATTTGCAAATGCAAAAAGCTGAAATACAGATAACCTTACTAATTAGGGATTCAAAGCTAGTCTCTACATCCATAATCTCCTTATTTTCACTAGTATGCTTACTTTTCTTAGTGCAGTCCCACGTACCCACGCCTCAGTGCAAATTATACCGTTATTACAAACTTACTGCTCTGGTAATTCTGTGTTATTTTGAGTATTCACTTATAATTGCTAATTCATTTATACCTTCCTTGCTCGAGTATCACTATTTCAGTGACTGAAGACTTCAGAAAGAAAACGTTCCTACGAACAACACCAGGTTATACTGAGATGCAAACACTGGTAATTCATACACACACGCACAAGGAGATTGCAAGTGCTAAAAACTCCTTTCATCAGATTTACAAAAAACTGCCAACCAGACTTGTGGTATCATCTTCCAACCCTCACAAAAGACCACATTATACAGGCTTTCAAACCTTGTTAGGAAGAGGTGCTGACCATCAGCAAGGCATGTGGCTACAACACCTGCAGCATGTGCCTGCAGGAAGCCCCAGCTGGGCCGCAGTGCAGCACCACAGCACATCAAACCTCCCACACAGAAAGGGACTAGATAGGACAGAATTTCCATTCTGTTTTTGTTTTTTGTTTTTTTGTTTTTTTTCCTATTATAGCTTGTCACCAAGAGTGGCTAAAAATGCCACCTGACAAGCTAAAATGCTTCTCCAAATCCTAACTAATAATGTTTCATCCTCAATTCTCCTTTCAGGAAGAGGACAAGTGAGAAACATTTACGTACATCTACCGACGGGTGCAAATAAACACAACACAGCAAAACAAGTAACTAAGGTAGAAAGGATGGAACTTTCAGACTTCTCCTATTACGATACTAAGGCTAAATCTCGTGTGTGTGAGGGTGGGGAGGGAGAGGTATAATACATGCACCTGTATTAAGGAAAAAAAGCTGAAATTAAATTTAAGAAAGAGTACTTGTGCTGTGTAATTGTACTGGGGCCCTTGTGGAGGTGCTGGTAGCATGAGCTGCAGGGCCTCTGTGAGGGGAGGCTGGGGCTGCACACACTGAACATAGAGCTGACTGGAACATTCTGGAGCTATTTACACTGTGGCATGCAGAAGAAATATTTACCATACTAAATCCAGTTCTCTGTCATGTACGTTCCAGCCAATATCAATAGTGCCAGTTCCCACAATAACAGTCCACCGCTTCAGAGCACACAGAGGGTTAACTAAAGAGTTTTTTAATTACTCTGAGTGTAATTGCCATATGCTGCAAGACCTGATAATCCTTACAGAATAACCTGAATATACTGAGATGGCACCTGTAACAATTGGACAAACCAGTATGATTTAAAGACAAAATAAAAAAACAAAACAACAAAAAAAACACAGGCATTAAAACAGAAGTATGACGATGGAAAGCCCAGCACAATAGAAAGGTGCTATAAAGGAAGGGAAGAAGATCGCTCACCTGTATCAAAAGATTTAACATTCACAGGGGAAAGCTTCTCCAACCAGAGAACCTTCCCCCATGGCAGTCAGCCCTTAAATGTGGTCTAAGAGAGGAGCAGCCAGGCTGCAGCCCTTTCGGTCACACAGCTGAATTGCCTTCACCTGTGCTCCCAGGGCTGACCAGGTTCCCCAGGTGTTCCTTTCCCCAGGTGCTCAATCAGTGGGTCAGGCCATGACTCAGCAGTTCCCATACAGCACCCATCAGCAATCAGAGTATTTGACACACTTCATACTGTCACTCTCCTTGCTCTTGTTCATGATTTAATTAATTGAGCTGTATTTCTAAGATGCAGGTTTTAGATTAAGCATACAGTGACAACAAAAAGGAAAGGCTATGGCTACAAGAACAAAAAAGGCAACTTCAAATTCTACATAAGGTGTTTCTGGTTGTTACAGACTTCATTTTGTAGCACTGTATTTATGTCAGTCAATAGACTACTAAAGCACAGGTTTTCACCTGCTGAGCATCACCAAGCACTCCAAGCACTTCCCTGCTCCTCCGGACACGGCAGGCTCACTCCAGCTGCTCCCTGCCTCCCACTGCTGGCTCCATCTGCACAGCACCTGGGCACCAACTGTTCCATAACAGGATGGCACGTGACACAGAAAGACTGAAGACACTGTCTGCTAACACCGCGTGCTCAATTTTCGTAGCATTTAGTATTATGCAGCACTTTGTATGCTACAGAACAACTCTAGGTGCCTTCAACCGTAGCTGAGAATCGTAAATGTTTTTATAAATTAAAATACTCAGTAACTAAGGAACAAATGAGTGTTTACACTTTAAACCACAGCCTGTTTACTGCAGCATTTGTGCTCCTGCCTGTGGAGACACAGCCTAGACAGGGCTGGCCTGCTTGGCAGAAGCAGTGAACCTGATCAAGTTCTAGATCACTCTGCTTTCTTTCGTCTCTGTTCCTCACAGTTGTAGTTTTTACCAGTTCTTCGATCTCTGTGCACTGTCACAGAAACACACATTCTATTCCTTCAGACAGAATCCTTTCCTTCATTCACTTTACCCCAGCAGCAAAAGAAAACAAATAAACAACAAAAAACCATGATCTTACTAACAACTTTGCAAGTCTAATTCGTTCCTAGAAAGCATCTGCTCAAAACACTGAATAAAGCAAGTGTCGTGAGGAAGAAGATTGCATCATCATCCAACTTCACCCAAAGGCCATGGCAAAATCAAGCTACAGACTTTGCCCATGTTTTGAACCCCCTTTCATCCAGCTTTTTGTTCTTTTTTAGAAACCTGCACAATTACTTCTAAGTTTCAACAAGAAGAAATTGAGGCCTGGAGAGTCTACTGAGGAGTAAAAATGTTAGGCAATATTTACAAAATGTAAATCTACAACTTGGTGTCAATTTACTTTTAACGTACAAACTTAATATTCCGTAGACTGTCACCATCCTTAAGAAATGCATATCACCTCATGCTTTATTAATTGCCAAATGTTCAAACAAATGAAATAGTACCTAGAATTTGTATTAGATTTGATATTTAACAAAAATGCTAATTATTCAAAGCAATACTGATCAAAACCTCGTGCAATTGATAGATAATAAGACTTCCAAGATATGCTTTTCCTCACCCTGACATAAACACATATAACAGAACTAAGAGTGTAAGTTTTACACCCAACTTAAAAGGAAAAGTATGATTTCTTCTTCCCATTAGCCAGCCAAAAATATGAAAGACCGTGGTAAATTAGCAAATGAAGGTTAACTGACTTTTTTGCTAATGAATAATCATAAAAATAAATAAGCTTTTAAGAGCTGTGAAATTATAAACAAGTGTTTCAATATATTAGAACTGCAGAACAACAACAACAACAAAAAAGAAATTATTTCTCAAGTACATAAGTTCTGTACCACTTGGTAATTGACATCCAATCAGACTTCTATTAAAAAAAAAAAAAAAAAAAATCATTTTTTCTACCGAATAGTGGACAGCTGTTTAAATCTTAAGGAGAAATATTGACCAAAGTCAGTAAGACTGGGAATCCAGTAGTTGACAGTTACAGAAAAGATCATGGCAAAAATCTGATAGTACACTGCTCACAAGAGGCAATGAATGAAAACCACATCTGAATCGCAGCAGAATAGAAAACATAATACACCAGAGAAGTAGCTTTGCTCACATCTTCAGGGACATGGCAACCTTACTCCAAGTGAAAAGAAAAGCAATAAAATTGAAAAATGTCTGCTGAAACACGTACCCAGAAGAGCATGGAGGAAGAATGCAGAAGCTGAAGTGAAGCACTATGGCTGCCCAAACCACCAAGAAGGCCATCATTCCACAAATAAAATGAAAATGCTGTAAGGGAGTAACACCAACTGTTGGTGCTAAACAGACAGCAGCTGTAGTACCGTCATGCAGGAAGAAGCCTATTTTAGCATAAGGATCAGGAGAACTGACAGTACTAAAGGAAAATTATGTTCAGTGGAAAAAAATAAATAAATTCACCACCACTGCTTGGTGTATTACCCATGGTCTGTATCTAGTTACAAAACAGCACCTTAGACTACAGCCCTCTGGATTACTGCTCTCTAAGACTGTGTTCTGTTCCAAGGTATCACAAGACAATCTGAACGCTACAAGAGGAAGAACATAGAAGTAAAACACCTAAAGACTCCAGAGGAGAAATTATACACAAAGACCAAAAAAAAATGGATATATATATTTATGCATAAATATAACTATAGATACATATAGAATTCCCTTTTCAGGAATATGCAAGTGTAAGAAATCACCAGGGATAGCTATGTCTGCATCAGTCCTTGCTTTCCTTACAGTCTCCTTCCACCTCTAGGCAAACAGGAAAGGCTAACCTTTGTTGACATCTACGCGCCTTTGTGGTAAAGCCTTTGCATTTGCAAAGAAAGACAAGAGGATATTTTTCACTCTTCCTAGACTGTTAGTCCAATCCCAGGATATTAAGCATGCACAAAACTATGTATTTAGTTATTTAGTTAGACCTGCAACATGCTATGACTTACAGGGCATTAAGACATGCTATGCCCCTCCAGCAAACAGCACGTTCCACAGGAAATACAGACAGTTCATAGGAGGTTTTTGTCCCTTCACAATTTTATTAGATCCCATTGATTCAATTACAAAACACAGTCGTACTCTTTTATAAGGTGACACAAACACCATACAATTTCAAGAACCATCTTCAAGAACCTGTAAACGCATTCTCTACTGTACACAACATCACTCACCCGTTAACAGCGATGGCTGCTCAGGAGCAGTACAGAACCACAAAACTGATTTGCTGCTGCTCACGTGCATTAACCACACTCCTCTCTTTGTATCGTTACCGAGTATGGATAATTAGACTGGAATTTTCTCTCATTTATATGTATCTGTTCTTAAAATATCTAACTGAATTAGTCTGAATTTTCATTTTATATCTTTTTTCCCGAATGCGAATCGTATTTTCTAAGAAAATTATTGTAAATAAAGTTAAATAAATAATTTAATTTTAGAAAACTATGTTTCCAATTTTCAAGTATAGAACTGCACTAATAAAATAGTGACATAAAACCCATGGTTGGTTAATCTGTGACACAAAATAAAAGGCCAACTGAGCGGCAAGCCAGAACTGTCATCAAGAATTAGGGCATACAACCCTAATGTGATTTGAAATTCAGATTTATATTAGGCCTCATTAAGCAGTTTAGAGAAATTCATAAATCTTTTTATGGGGTCATTTTTTTCCTAATTACCTCTACAGAATGATGTACATAAATACATAAAGAAATTAAAATACCATATTTCTAAATGATTAAATATTTTAATAATTCATTTCTTTTTCCAAGTCCTATAATCTCTCAGCTATGAAACTGGATAAGGCAAATTTCACAGTTTAATAAGGAAACCAAAATAATAATAAGAGTCTAGTATGTATGTTGAGTGTTGCTTCCACAATAATTTCAAAGAACATAATACCAAATGCTTAGAGTTGCCAATTGCCTTTTAGGTATGGGTTTTATTTATAGTTTAATTTTACAAGTTGTAATTTAAGGACAGATTTGTTACGTAGGTTCTGTTTCAGTTAATTTTTTCAAGTCCTTGCCTTCCACAATACCTGTCAACTCCTCAGCTCCTTAGTTTAGGGTTTAAACTGAGGCATGGATACAACTCAGCAGCAAAGCATGCATACTTGCAAAATGCTCATGGCTTACCAGTAGACCCTCATTAATGGCGATAATTTCATTTGTTTGTTAATTCCAAAGAGCCACACAGGCACTCTTTGCCAACCTAGGATTAGCTGACAGTGGTTTATTCATTTGCATTAATTTTATGCTTAATATTTTTTATTAACTATTAAGGTTCAAGCACGTCAATTTCTTTTTTTCCTATGATTTTACTGAGATAAAATTACTTATTTGATTATTTTTTTTAATACACCTTTGGAAAAGTAATGCATAGCCTTTATATTCACCAAGAGATTTTGTGCTGTGAGGCCAAGCAGAATGCCATCTTAACAAGCACAGCATAATCCTTCTGCTCCTGGACATCTTTATAGCCACTGACCTGCACTGAGCAAACTCAACAATTTTAAAACTTGCAGACATTTCCATTACATACATACCGATAAAAAAAAATAAAATACTGTGCATGCTTTCATTTAACAAAACACAAAAAAGACTCAATGGAACAGAAGAGCTTAATGGCCTCAAGTAAAAGTGAAGGCATTTGGATATTGAACATAGGATAGCAGCCTAAGTGAGCATAAATACACTTAGGTAGGATTTTCAAGTATTAAAAGCTAAGACAGTGATTCTATAAATAGCCACTGACAAAAGTAGAGCTTAAAAGGACACTGATTGCTCCTTGCTTCACTAACTTTAAACAGTAATAGCAAAGAAATTTGAACAGCTTCCCCTTTATGATGAGAACAGTAACCTTAGATGTCTGTAGATACGTGGACAAGTCAACTTTAAGCTAGCGAAAACCTGAAAAGCGTAATTAGTATCTAGATTTCAGGAAAGCGAATTTCAAATGACCTTTTGAAAAATACTTGATTTACAGAGACATACTATGAGCCTCAGCTATGTGTTCAGTTATCCAAAACTTACACTGCTGATGTCAAAAGATATGACCTACAAAGCACAAAGCTATATAAACACAATGGCCAACCATCTGTAACATAATAATACCAGCGTGGTATGTAGCTATGGCCAACAAATGCTCCCTGGTTTAAAGTTTTCCAAATATTTTCCAAATATTTTTCTACTTCATCTCACCACTTGTAAAGACAGGAGAAAGAACAGCAGCAGCTTAGCCAAAACAAACTGGTCTGAATAAGAACCATCAGTGGAGCAAGAAGAGGAGAAGAAATAAACTTTTCGTATCTACTGATTCACTTCTACCAAGTTTAACATAGTTGCCATCTTAAAGATATGAAATCCCTTGGAGCTCTGAGAAAAATCTGCCCAAATTGGTAAAATAAGCAGCTAAGAGCTACTTGCTGACTTCAAGCCTGCATCCATGTCACCCAAGGCCAGGCAGAAGCACTGCTGGTGGTTACAAGGGGCAGGAAGAACCCTAGTAATGTCAAGAAGGACTTAGGGATAGAGGAAGATGGAAACTGAACCTGTAGGGGAAACTGTATGAGGGGAAGATCATAGAGGAGATTAGCAAAGAGAAACAGGCAATCTTTCCACTGAAGGAATCAGAGATGAAGGGCAGAAATTTGCACGCGGTGAAAGCTTCATTAGTTCCACTAATCACAGAACAATTTGTTTACAGGAAAGTATTTTGGTTTGTTTGTTGTTTGCCTTACAAGGATGAACAGGTGTCTTAATATATTCCGTGTGTGGAGCAGCAGAGGAACAGCCAATACTGAGAGTGCTCCGCTCAGGCTCAATTTATAAATGGAAAAGTGATTTTGCATTCAACAGGAAGGATAAAAATGGTACCCTGCTGTTCACAGCAGGAGACAGAATTTAAATATCCTGTAATATAATTTGGTACATCACCACATATCAGGCTTGACTTTCCTAATTTACACTAGTAAGTTCTTACGCAAGAATCAATCTTCTCATTTCAAGGCAATGACTTCTGATTTACGCCAGGGCAAATGGAAGAGTATGAGACCATTCCTATCCTAATAAAATTTGCCATCTGCTGTTAAACACATTAATAGCAGACAAAATCACATGGTGGTATTGTAAGATAAAACCAGCATTGCCTTGAGAGGGGAAACAGAGTACAATTTAGTGCTGTTAAGTCATTTATACCACCATTCACAAAAAAAAAAAAAAAAACAACAATAGGATGCAGTGTTCTCTACCTTCAGTTGCTTTTTAATTAGAAGAATAAATCACAACACAACTGAAAAGAAATAAGAAACATCCTCTTTGGGTAAAGGTTTTAAATGGACAACTTTAACATAAGCACATTATGTTCAACTGTAGATGATACAAGGTCATAACACGTAAGCACAAGTTTCTACGATAAGCATAATCTAATTTATTTCAATAAATTCATACCTTAAACTACATGAAGAACGTTTTGTCTTCCTCTAACTCCCAAATTTTTCCACAGTACAATGGTATTGGGCCACAGATACACAGTTCATAGAAGATGACACAAGCAAAACATCACACACTGAAAACAGTATTTGACTAAATTACTTTCATTAATTTAAAGAAAGAAAAACAAATCCTCACTGTTCGAACAAATACATCCAATCCAAAGGGGCCTAAGAGCACAGCCTTCAGCACCATGCTCATTTTCAAGCTGAATTGTCATCTGTTGGCTTCACCGTTAACCATAAGGACATGATTCAAGATGCCTTTCCTCATACATTCTGTATGTCTTTAAAAAAAAAACCAAAAAAACATTAATTTTCATTAATAATAAGGGATTTTCATTAATAAAAGGGACACTACAAAGACACATAATTGCTGAAAAAATATTTTTCTTTCATTATATCTTGTGTCTGTTTCTGGTGGACACTAAAGTTTCCATTAAAAAATGAGGCTGTCCATTAACACAGGTAATATACCTTTCATCTTTAATTTATCATTTTTTTCAGTATTAATCGCAAGATGTTTTACAACACTTGGATCCCTGCCATAAGGAGCTCTTAATATAACTACATACCAACTTGCAGATGCACATTAGGGAGCAGAAAGTGATAAATAGGCAGAATTTGTCAACAGGATCTGAACGAAGAAAAACTGTAATGGAGACTGAAACTTTCCAGTAGGAATTGAAACTTCGCTGGCACTAATCTGTCGCTTGGTGACAGGCAGATCGATGAGTAAGAAAACACCAAAATAGGTGGAGCAGTGCTAAGGAACACTGAGAGAGTAAGTATCTACAAACACAAAATAAAGGCACGGGGACATTATGTAGACAGACTGCTCAAGAGGTTCGGTATGGAGATTCAAGAAGAGGGATCATAGAAAATCAATTGGTGAAGTGAAGTGAATCAATAAGTAGCTACAACCTTCCCCTTTTCCATATTACAGAATGTAGCTGCTAAAGGCTTTATGCTGCTTCTGGTTGCTGCAGCATTCAGAATGAGAGACGGAGTAGCTAAACAGAAATTTACAGGGGGAAAAAAAAAAGTTAAAATCTGTTTTAGAGAAGCAAGTGTTTCGGATCAGTGGAGAAAAGGATCAAGAATAAAACAGTGACCTCTGAACCTTGGACCTAAGATGCAACTGGAAAGGGAAACTACACATCATTTGAAGCAAAGGAGGGAAAAAAAATAAATAAATAAAAAATCAATAAATAAAGACTTTCAATTTAGCTAAATTAGATTTCAGCCCTGAACTTAACTAGGACTATGAAGTCAGTTTTCTACTCATCATTTCTCTGGTCAAGAGACGCATAGGTCATCCTTTATTTCCCCTGAATCTTCTCTGAATCTACAGATGCTTACAGAATGGAGCACTGCTTTCTTTGATTCTCTCAAGCTTTGCAGCCATCTGTTTCTCCAGAACCTCAGCAGCAGTAGCAGGAGATCCATTTTCCTTTGGGTAAGGAGGACAGTTCCAAATAAGTAATGCCCTTTGGCTGAAGTAGAAGCAAACGTCTGAGAGATACCTGCCCAAACCTGAGGAAGAGCAGGTCACTTACATGCTGCTCCATCCTTTCCCACTCTTAACTTGCCACCTAGAACCTTCTTGAGGAAAGCAACAAGGAGAAGACAACAGTTATTATTTCCCTTAAAGTTATCAGTTCAAACTGTACATCTTTTTCTAGGGTAGGGTGTTTCTCCAGTACAGGTGAACAACAGTCAGTAGCAGAAAGATGGATTAATAATGCTAGGAAACATACTTAAAACTTGAAACTGGTCAGAGGTTGCCCCTATAAATCTTTTATTTTCTTACCATTAGCATTAATTAGGCTTCCGTAATAAAACAAACACCATTATCCAAAGGGCAGGTGAAAAAATCAGTTTTCATATTTGTCCATTGGAAGAATTGATGGAGGATGGTAAGCTAACACTGAAGAATCCAGATCACTATATTTTTTGGATCCACTGCATAAAACGTAATGTCATCAATTAAAAAGAGAGAAAAAAAATAAAGAAAAAAAATCAGACAATATATTTATCCAAAATACAGCCAGTGATATTCAGTCATGTGCCACTTGTTACAAGTCTTTACGAACAGAAGCCTACTGTAGCATCTCTGATCCTACAGCATAATACATCCACCTTTTTTCCTAATGTAGCCCCAATGTTCAAACTCACATCTATGTAGCAAAAATGACCTTGAAATGATTGAAAGATGAACAGGTACCATCTACGTTTCTACTCCATTTAGACAGACATGCAAAAATAGTTTTATTACTGTTTATCTAGCAATAGGTGGCACTCTCTAATACCACTTTCATAAGTACCTATTGTGTACTGGATTTTTCTATATTCAAGTGGGACACATCCAAGTTCTGCTTCCTCTAAACAGAACAGAAAATGCATCTTGCAGTTGTTCTGTTTTAAACTGTAGTAATGCTCAAACACATTTTTACAACAGCTGGAAACTCAAGAGCAGTATGCTGTTATTGAAGACCGTGCTGTTTTAGACAAGTGGCAAGCAGATAAACATGCTACATGCTCCAGCAATCTGAACGACAACGTTAATATAAAAATCACGATTTAAAGTAGGTACTGTCTCAGCACTCTCAGCTCCCTTTTAGTGACCTGTTAAAATACATAATCATTACTATTCTTGCCCATTTTCCCAGATTTGTAGATAACACACACAGTTACTAAATAACATGTTCTCCTGGCTTGCTAAATAAGCACTTTGCTGCTCCCCCTTCAACCTGCTGGCCGCCCTTCTCTTCCTTCCCATCTCACCGGCTCTGCTCTCTGTGCAAGTTGCTCTGACTGCTGCTGTCTGTTCTTTGCCCACTAGTGGGATGCTGGCTCTGCAGTTCTAATTTCAGGAAGATGCTTAGCAGCTGCGACAAGCAGAATCCTGAGCTCGTACGAACAAGGAAGATCACACACATAATACTGGTTTTGAGATTTGCCACTTCTCCAGTGTAATTTTTGAAGTCCCAACTCCAATATAACACGCTTATCACCTAAGCTGTTTATATAAAGGATATACTTCATAGGAAAGAATAGCACACCAGACTAAGTCCCTTTTGGATTTAAATTTCTTTTGTTTCAAAGTAAAATGCTTTGGAAGCCTGGAAACAACTTCTGTTTGTCCCAAAGCAAAGACGGAATTAAACACCAAAGCTGTTTTCTTAAATCTTTTGGTTATTAAGGCAAAAGCATTAGAAGCCTCAATATTACTACATGCCATTAAGCTACCTTCCACTCTTTCTCCACAGATCAGCCACATCCCCCTAATTTCTCAGCACTTCCTAATGCAAAGCATGCTCATACTCCACTAACAGCGCACCAACATGACATGCTTCACTTCTCATTGTCCACTGTCCTCAGCCATTCATTATCTTCACTGCCTTTGCTACAGGATAATGATACGCTTGGCCTCTGCCTGTGACTAACACATTTTGCTACAGGGCTTCTTTTAATTGAAACGCCTAGTATATACTTCTGTTTTGGAGCAACAGCCAAACACTTAGGAGGGAACTTGTTTGCTCCCCCAGTTGGAAAAGAGCAAAAATTACATACAGTTTTAAGCAAAGAGCATGCAACCGAGTCATACAGCTCCTCCCCTGTACCGAACTGAGGGATCCTCACTGCAGCCTGAGGAACACCGCTCCAAGTTCTGCTGTGCTGAAAGATGCCGCTGCCAAGAAATCCCCCACCAACAGTTTAAATAATAATGAAACACAGAATAAAGTTTCTTTACCTTTCAGAAAGCTGCTTTCTGACTTGGCATCTGAGTCATGATTTCAATTATAAAATAACCAGACCGGATTCTTTTAACCACAGAACAATTTCAAGTTGAGTGCAGCCAAAAGCCAGCAATCAGCTCAGAACTACAGCAGATGTTTCCCCAGCTGAACTCACTCAGTCTAATTCTCTTACCAGCGACAACAAGCTGGACATCTAAAACTCATGAACTTTTCTATTCAGATTCTAAGTGATAAGAAATCACTACTAGAAAAGCTGTCAGGCATGAACCTGTATATATTTAAACGAGATGACAGCTTTTAATTAACAAAAAAAATCTCCCCAGTAGATTTGTTTAGAAAGTCTTCATTAGAAAGAAACAGTCCAAACCACTGGAAAACCTGGTTCTTTCCAATCAGGTTGAACAAAGCAAAACAGTCCATCAAGACACATGTCTGCCTGGCCAACAGAACAGGAATGGCCTGTGGGCACAGGGAAAAAAGCAACAATCATATCATAACCCATATCGTAACTGGACGAGTTGGACATAGTTATTTTTAATTAATATATAATTAACTATAACAATGTTTGTTTCACTGAATTATCAGTTATATTATCCACGTGAATGATAAACACAACAACCAAATACTCTTACCATCAGAACTCCTGTGTATGTCTTCACATCACTATCAGGTATATATCTCACGTGCTTCTCTGCAGCATACTCAAACTCATTTGTTTGCCACAGCCCCAGACACTGAGAGCACTTCATCTAGTGACCCTGGCCCAGGAACAGAAAAACAGGGAAAGCAACCACAGCACCCAGGCTGCAGCTGCTTAAGGGACTCCAACACCTGAGCCTCCATCTAAGATGGCAATGCTGGTCTGTGGCAGGTGGAACCAACTGTTGATTCTGACTCAGGAATAAAGACCAATCTTGATCCACGGAAGAAACACACACCAAGCAGCAAAGCTATCACTAAGGTAGCAGTGATACTCACTTAGCTTCCAGCTCTCTCACCTACAAGCATGTAAACTTGGATGTTTCACCTCCAGCAAACAACACAGCCAGTACAGTACAACGCATCTAAGTCTTGCTCAATATTTCTGATTACTGACAGCTTCTGAGTGCTAGCAGATTTTGTACACATATGGTTTTTTGAAGTCAAGAAATGTCCCGGGCGCCTCAGGCTCTTGGAATGGGACCCTCACAGTGGTCCTCATTCCCCAACAGTAAGGGATACCCCATCTTCTACCCCTGCCTCTTAGCACTGTTCCAAGTTACAAGGTGCAGTCACTCTAAACTGAGAAAGCAATGTCTTGAAGTAGTACAGTTTCATTTACAATGAAGAACATGGAGGCTAAGACTGAAAATGCAGAATTCTGCAGTGCAAGAGAACTGTTACAAGAAACAAACAAAAAAAAGTGTACTCTGTAATAATTTTTAAACTGTAGTCATGTTTTATATACATGATCACCATGTAAAGCTGAATGATTATATTTGTTCACACATAGATTGTCAAGATGTATCTACTAAGGACAATAAATGTTGCACATCTCATTGCTGCAAAGCCAGCTAATCCAGATACCTGCTTCTCAATAATCAGTAAACCAAAACAGACACATATTATCTTCATTTAACAATTAAAATTAAATTCTATTTATGAAAGTTCGGGTTTTTCCAATCTGCTGTAAAAGACAACAAGAGAGCCTTGCATAGGCAATAGCCTTTTAGAGGACTTCTGAAAATAAGCTACTAGTAAATCTTCCCTGCATGCAGAACAATATTAAATTTCAGCTCTGCCTCTAGCATAATTAAGTATCCACAACAGCATAAAACCTTCATTAAATTATGGTGTTTGGAGTGAAATGTAAATTTGTCTTCAGATATGAGGTTGATATTTCAACCCCATCACAGTCTGAATATCATTAAGAGGAGAGGGGGACAAAAAAGCCACTGATTTAGCCAGTGACCAAGCACTCCTTTTCTCTGGATACCACACAATTAGGAAATATATTAATTAAATGTCCTCTGCTGCCCCTTCCTTCCCCTCCCCCCCCCCCCCCCCCCAACAAAAACAAAACAAAACAAATGGAAAATATATTTTAAAAAGCTAGGGATGCTTTTTAACTGCTGCCTCGCTAGAAAGCATGATTACCTCATTGCTTCTTATGACATTCACATGGAAGCTATTTTCATCCATTAACAACAACCCTCTTGATGGGGAGCAGAAACAAAACAAAAACACTCTTTCCAAAACAGAAAAGCAGCAGAGGCTGGGTGATGCACCACTCAGTCCCCAGACTTCGGTCACTGCTGGCAGGGCCGCAGACTGGCTGCTGACTTTTGGGACCTGCTCACACCTTTGTTCCTAAGTGAGTATGACCCCACAGAATGCAGATTTGAAGAACCACAATATTATTATTTTTTAGAATGAGCAAGATAAATTCATTTTTGATAACGATCAGTAAAAAAAATCCAGCTGGTTTTTATCTTAATCTAGAAATAAATGGATATGCAGGGCACTGGATTGAGCTTGTGCTGAAACTGTCCTTATTTTTAGATAGCATTTTTTAAATAATCTATCACTTCTACATATGCCTCCCATCTCCTGGGCGAAACAGAAAGTGCCTGACGACGTTTCTTGGGAAGACCAAGTGCTGAAAGGAGGCATCAACAATGGCATTTAAGGCCATATGTGGGAGAGGAGCAGGAAAAAGAAAGTAAAAGCTCTTACTTCCTTATCTTCCCATTCCGAGAGCCTTACAAATTTCATCATGTTTGAAAAATGAGATACTAAAATCATTTTTCAGCATTCTATAGCTTTTCAAAATAAATTACAGTTGAAAAAGTGCTTCTGGAACAAACTTAATTGAGTCTGTCTTTCATACAAAAAACTTCTATTAAATATTTGTATTTGTTTCCGTATCATACAAAGGTCACTCATAAATATATATTAATTATGCTTTCTTTTAAAACAGAAATAACATCAAACTCACAAATACAATAATAATTTGTTAAAAAGGCAATTTATCACAACTTCCAGAATGGTGAACAGACCTTCTTCACTGAAAGTATTCAGAACTGTACTTGAAGCCTCGCACTTCTCAGCTCCAATGGCCAGAAACCGATCTCATATATTTTTCCAGTTTCTATAACAAATGTCAGTAGCATTTTTATTTCAGATCTTCTCCAGCAGTGTATTTGCATGTGTGCATGCCCAATATGCAGGAATACCATAAATAAAACACTTCAGAAAGCTTAGTGGAAGCATTTTTGAATATTGAAAATAACGGCTGTATCAATTGAATGTTAAGATCCCACATATTGTAGCAGCCTAGAAACGTGAGAATATCTATGAATCTACCTTGTCATTTCAGCTGCTTATAATGCAATTTAGAACACAGTTACATAGTTTCCTGGTTTCTCTACATATACGGCGTTTGAAGCCTCAAAAGACAGTTAACAGCAACCAGCAGTACAGGATATAAATCTTCCTGTTCTGAAATCTAGGAATTGTGCACATTAAAAACAAGCTTGTCCTATTAAGTAGGAATAATAATTACTTTTCAGTATTTATCTCTCAATGTTATTACAGCTAAATAAGAAGAAAAGCAAACATTCAAGCACTCATTTACAGACATTCTCTTTATAATGGGAACAACAATAAAAGCTATTAGATGTTACACAGCTGAAGGAAAAGCTTTTCCTTTAGGTCAAATATATCAGTACTAGCTTGTAATAACCAAAACAGAAAGATTATTCCCTTAAAACCCTTTAATTCTTGATATCCACAGTTCTAATCCTCCAGTCATTGTTGAAGGCCACTTTAATGTTGCTGTTTAAAATTTTAGTGTCAAGACTTTTTTTTTTTAATCCAATACCAACTAAACTGCTCATGCTTCACTTTCATAATTTATGCTATTTTAGAAGCCCTTAATTTAATTAAAACCTTGTAAAATTAAGCAGGTTTGACTTCATTTTTCATATACAAAGGAAGAGAAGCACATTACTGGGATATTTTGTTTAAACAGTTCATTTCATAATTTATTGTAGGTTACTATCATATCAAGAATAATTAAGATATATATATTAATTACTTTTACTCAGAAGAACAGTCTAATACATATTCCATCAATATTATGATCCCCTTGGATGGAGAGAAGCTAAATGCTAACCCAAACAGATTTTGAAGCTATAATTACTTGGTAAACGAGGGAATCAACCTAAATAATTATACGTCAAGTTCGTATTAACCTAAAAGAAGTTTTTAGGATTCTCTTCATTGTATTTTTCTCTTTTGCTTTCATTTGCTGCAGTGCCATTGAGCATATCATTACCAGAGTGACATTGCTCTCCAGACGTGTCTCACACAAAGCAGGCTCGGTACGCCGTACTGAACTGCCTTCTCTCTGGTGATAAAGCACAGATAACGACACACTGCCAGTTCCCTTACACCATATTAAACAGCAAAGCGTCGCTTTCATGATGCAGTGACCAATTAAAGAGCAGCAAACCAGGAGGTCACCTGGGGAAGGTCATGCAGAAAGATTATTTCTAATCTGCTTTAAAAATACTACGAGGGCCTTTTTGTTAAAAAGACCATGGAAAGGCTCTCTGGTTGGCTGAATGGTAACATAAAAAAAAAAAAAAAAAAAAAAAAAAGAAGAAACAAATACGTCCTGCTCTTTTGCACAAATCCACTACAAAACTTCTCATTTACAAGGACCGATGACCTCCTCTGCAGAATTGAGTACCTGAATACCAGCAAGAAAGAATTTCCTTAAAACCCCATGCTAGAACACAGCACTACAAGCATGACAAAACTAAGTTTCTCAGAACAGTCTTTCAAAGAAAGACACAGGCTGAAAAGACTAATAATTTAGCTAGAACATTAAGTTTCTCTCTTCTGCACTTTTATTCCAAACTCTAAAGCTTATTAATAATGAGCTCTGCAACACCCATAGGTTTACTGTTAAAGGTCTTGACACATCATGCCCCTGTTTCACAGGGAAATCACCCAGTAATGTCGTACGTACTCAGAGGCAGCATTTACCACCTTGCCAGAGCACGAATACATCAAGTGCCTAGAAAAGCAAAACATCCTTTGTTCTGAACATGAAGCAACGTGTGGGATTAATGGCTGTGATTTTTGGACCTGACCCAAAGCCTCCTGAAGCACTTAAAAGCTTTTCCAACGAGCTCACTGGACTCGTACATGGGACACTAAGGCAGCACCTCTATCGGGGAACTGGGTCTGGGGAAATAAAGGGCACTGCAGGCCAAGCCATGGGAAAGCACAGGATAGCCAGACTCCTCCAAATACTTCCCTTGTAAGAACTGGCTAATGGTGCGTTTTAAGATGCTACAAAATGATGGAATTGTAGAATCGCATTACGATTTTGTATTCTGTGGCAGATTTTTAATCTTTAATTAGACTAGAGAATAGTACAGATAAATCACATTATACTAAAAATTAAATTAAAAAAAATCAAATGTTGTCATTAAGAACCCTTTGCATGCTTAGCACACAGCCCATTTTGTACAAAAAAAATACTGCAATGAGCATCAATTCAATCCATTACATAGCTATAAAACACTTGGTCTACGTTAAACAAATTTGAATCTTGATTTAAAATGAGCTTGGTTATCTAGCCCCACACCACCTTCAAATCTGCCTCTCTATCTCCTACAGCCTGACCTAGGCTCTGGTGATCTCAGCACATCTGGCCAAATCTGTTCCCAAGTTATTATCTATATTTGATAACTATTCCTGTGGTGAGAAAGCTGCATAACCTCTCCTTGCAGCATAACCTGAAGCTGAAGCACAAGTAATCCCAGCTCCTCTTCTCTCTGCCTTCTTTCACACACATCCTGAGGAGCACGGACTAACCTGCTAAAGGCCAAATTCAAAAGAAATCAGGCAGCTCTCACCTTCTGACTAATGGGCTTTTGTTCAACGTGAGGATGTGCATCTTACCCAAACATACTTCAGCACACAGCAGGGATTTGTAGCAATAAACCACTAGCAATAATACGTTTTTATTTTATTTATTTATTTATTTTTTCAAACAGCCCTTCCATTCCCAGCATCGAAACCTGACATTTGGAAAGCAGCTGGCTCCTCCCAGATTAGCTGAGGCTGCAGCGGAAATTGCTTTATGTCTCAAGAAATAAGGCCCTGCCATGATAATATGCAACTGCCAATCAGGTACTGCTCCAAGGAAATGCCAAATTAATATCTGCCATTTATAAAGCACGTAATACTTGCATAGGCTACTTAAAACTTTTCTTTAATTCTGAATTGAAGTAGTTATGAGAAATTAAGAAGCTTTTGTATTCTGAAATATCTCACAATGTGATTTCCTACCTGTCAATAGAAGCGCCAAGCTGACCAACCCAGTGAATCTGTTAGCTAGAAAATGCAAGCACAAGGGAGAAAGCTGTGTCCAGAGTGCTCCAACTCAGAATACTCTGAGAGGATCACGGTCAAAATGCATGAATTGTGTTGAGCTCTGTAGGTTGTATGCCGGATACTGAACAATGAAACACCTTAACTGAGAAGCTAAAGAGGGACTTGGAGTAAATGACCTTGCAAGGTCTCTTCCAAACTAGATTGTTTTATAGTTCCACAGATAAAACCTAGAGCATTTAAATCTGGACACAACATACAAATGAGAAAGTGGTTGCTACCAGACAGGTCTGAAACTGAAATTTGGGCTGACATACGGGTAAAATGTTTCTGGAAAATAGGAATTTACTCAGTCAGAAGAAGGGCAGGATTGTTCACCTATGCAAGAACATTCAAATGCATGCAAACAGATGAATAAAAAAAATTCTGCAGTAAAAACGCTGATGGCAGTGGCAGATCACAAGCTGTACATGGATCAGCAATACCTTGCTGTTTCTTGTACTCTAAATATATATTAATTTCATATTTATACAGGACTGTATAAACAATAAAAGTGACTTCTGATGTAAGGCTTCTGGTTCTGCTCGGATGCAGTTCCTCACACAGTTTGTGACACTGCCCTTCAATAAGGTGTGCTGCCAGACAAGGTCCAGAAGAGTGCCACAGGATAGTCAGAGAAAGCACAACTTACATAAAACCAGACTCAAACAATTCCAGATTACTGAGTCTTAAGAGGAGTTAACATGGTAGAGCAAAGGGGTGGGACAAGATAATGCATCTTCAGTCAGATACTGCATATACTAGATATGTATGCACCTTCTTACTTAGAAGTAAGAGTTCTATTCATATTCATATAGTTACAAAATTGCAACTGCAAGAAATCTAACTGCACGAACAAAAGTAACAGTTCAGATTAGGAAATTGTTTTAAATGATAAAAATAGAGAAGCACTTAAATAGGTGGGATAAAGACTTCATAGATTCACCATTATATGAAGCCATTAAAAACACGACAGTTAAATACCTTGTAAGAATGACATTAAGGAGAATGTATTTGGTCCTCAGGCAAAAAATGAACCAGAGTACCTCTTAAAGTCATCTCCAGTCCTGTTTTTGTATGATCCTATCATTTCTGCTTGGCTGGAGGTTGCACTGTTAGATAACACTGTACGACTGGCAAAATTGCAAATGTTACTTGGTTCGGCTTGCAACTCACTGCCCTTAAAATCCTTTCCTCCAACAGTAGGTCATGGGCTTTCACTGCCATTCAGCCATGCCCTGAATTGCAATAAACCTCTGCCAGTCCTCACATGGGGATGCCAACACATGAAGCCTGATGCACGCACACTGGAGCCATGCCATAACACACAGAGAATGCTGCATGTTGGCAGAACGCTGCCCTGCACCACTGCAATCTGAATAGCCAGACATCTGTGTTCAGCATGAGGGTTCCTTACCATTTCAAAGACTTGTGCTGACAAGCACAAGGTGAGGGATTAGGAGACAGATCCTAATCACCTCTATTTTGAAGGCTGTCTGGCCGAGAGTTCAGTCTGCTACGGGGCATCAGACCTCCTCAAGTAACATGTGGTATATCACAGCAGCCACATTATTCCACCCCAAAATTCTTAGGTTAAACAAGTACTCTATCAATAAAATCCACATATTGTTTCCTACTGATACTAATTCATATTTGGCTTTAATCAGTGGGAAAAAATGCATAGTTTATTAATTCCTTTCAAAATCATTAGAACTTAAATTCAATGGTACTAATTCAAAGATTCAAGCTAATTTCCCCACCCCCTTGATGTGGGAGTGGAGGAACACGAAGGCAGCTGTGTGCCAGTGGGGAGCTATATTCTGCTCTGCATTCAACTGCTTCTTTTTGCAACAGTAAACACAACAGTGTTGGGTGTGAATCACTGTTCTGTTTGTTTCTGCTTTATTTTTGATTTTCAAGTGGTCACAAGTGAAATATTGTGCTAAGCCTTTCAAGCATTATGTAAACTCTTATTTCAGAGACAGTTCAGTGGTTAGGAGCGCAGCCCAGAACACGTGCCGCAGCGGTACAGCTCCTTTGTGCAAGCTCATCGGCTTTTTTCATCTGAGGTCTCTGCATGTGAAACAAAGTTTCTTCTTATTACTAACTCTGTATGTTTCATTTCCATGCATTTGGGCCTACTTGATTTTCAAACCTGCTAGTTTGCGTGCAAATGTCAAACATTTCTGCCTGCACGCAGACTACACTCCAAACAAGCCTATAACACCACGTCAGACACAAGCAGGATTACTGCAATACCACGAAAACCCTCTTCCCAAAGACATCAGTCACACTTCCATACTTCCAGGTCGCTTTCTCTTTTTGCCTCAACTCATAAAAGAAGAGCCAAGAATATCCTGCTGGCCTCTGCCACCCAACCAGCAATTCATCTACACTGTCACTCAAACTGGGTGCTCTCATGGTTTTCCTGCCTTAAAGAAAAACAAGCGCTCTTACACGCCTAGGATAATATTAGCAGGCCTCACATGATACGACTCCCAGTGAGTCAGCAGAATCATCTGCCTGAATCCAGACAGAAGATCTGCAGAGCCTGATTCAGTGCGAGCAGAAAATGCCTACTTGGTTCTGCTTTTTCATGGCTGTTACACAACCTCACACGCACTGCTCCAGTTTTCCCGACTGAATGCATTTTTTGCTATTCCTCTGAACGTAAAGCCAATCTTACCGTGTACTTCTTACTCTCACAGTTCCCAATACTTTTTCCTGCACCCAAGCATTCTACAAAAGCAAAGGTTGACTTAGTGTACATGCAACTTGAAGGCTACCAAGGCACATAACCTCTGCAATACTCCACTGCGACGACTGGCAGCAGGACACCCCTGCAATCCAGGCAGCCTCGCAGCACACAGCACCGCTTTGTTTTGTGCCGTGGCTCAACTCATCATGTTTACAGGAAACTTACTTATACCGATGGCTAAAATTAACACTCAAGAAAAATAGAACACATCTCTCCCTCTCTCCACAAACGGCACCGCAACACACAAATACTCTCTGAAGAACTGATGCATAACTAAACTTGTTTTGGAAGGTGAATTGAAAGAACACTGTGATTTAACTTTAAAAAGAAAATAAAATTTTGGCAGGGCTGGAAATCAAAAACTCAGGCTGCACTTCAAAATAAAACAACAAAGCAAATATGCACAAAGGTGAATGCAACAGCCTTTAATTTTGCTTTATTCAACAACTACAAAAAAATTCAAGTCTGAGACAAGAACATTTTATCTTTGTATCTAAAAATATAACCCCCACTTCAATATGAAACTTTCTATACTGGATGTAATGGTACCACAAGTATTAGGAGTCGAAAAATAGGACAAGACATAAGGTACTTAAACTCCCTATAAAATTTCCAGAGAGTATTTCCTTAACCTACATCTCAGTCTGAATCATACTCAAAATATTTCACTGGTTACAGGAGAAACTGCAGCCCCTGACCAAGGCTGGTGGGCTCTCATCAGGGTGTATGAAAGCCTGCAATGCTCAGAATTACTGAGCAACGTGAGAGATCCTACAGGAGAAAACAACTGGGGAAAGAGGAGAAAGAAAGCAAGTGCTGTCTGGGCTCTTCAGGTGTTCCTATATTTACAAAGGCAGTGCGTGCTGCCAGGGGAGCTGCCTGGGATGTGTCAGTCCTTGGAGTGATGCTGCCAAGCCCCAAGCACTGCAGGTGCTCCCCATGGGGAATGATGGTGCAGAGCAGCACAGAAGACAAAGACGAAATACTGAACAGTAGGGACTGCAGAGCACATCCACTACTGAAAAGTGTGCTAGAACAGAGCAGAAAGAGCCTCCACATTTCCAGAGCTGCTTACAATGGGTAAGGACAGGATTTCAGTCCCTGGGGACATCGATCAGATAGCGCTTGTTGTTGTTGTTGTTGTTGTTGTTGTTTTTGCTTTAAAGACATGTGAACATTACAGCACTGTGTCATTCTACTTACAAGTTCACAGATGATCAGTATAAGCCTGACAACAATTGCTCAGGTTTTAGTAGAAAATCTACTCTTAAAACATCCTGGAATAAATATTCCCACTCTCCATTTCTTGAAAGGAGTTCCCTCTCAATCCCAAAAATAAACTTCGCTTTTATGCCAAAATGCCTTATCATCGCTAGTCACAAAAAGCATTATAAAAAATGTATCTTATTTTGGGAAGTCTTTAATTCGTATACACATTTAGCCTCAAACTTAAAAGGAAAACAAACAAAAATGATCACTTGCATTGTAAACCAGCATGACATTGTGCTGGTAAATATTGACTGTTTAATTTGTCTAAATTTAGCAAGTGGGAAGATGCACATTTTAGTGGAGCCTAAAAATATATCTTCAGCCTTAAAGAGAAAAGTAATCTCCCTCAAGAATCACAACCACTTCTCCAGAAAAGTTGCTCAAACAGTTCAGTGAGTCAGTGTAGTGTAGCACAGTACTTCCTGCACATACAGCCCACCTAAAAGGCCAACCCCAGCTCACCCTGTCACACTTCCCATACATCAACATGCTGTTAGACAGCAATTGGTTTGAGCCAACAACTCATGTTAAGCAACCGCAGAACTAGATGCAAAGATTCAGAGCCAGCTAATTCACTGTTTCTTGGTTGTAATATACAGATAAATGCAATGCTCACATTTTCTCTGTCTGCACAGGTTAAAGACTATTTGGATCATTTCTCATATTGCCAGCAAACTAGTGCTGACTTGTTGGGTTACTCAGTTCTCCCAGTTCACATTAGCTACATTTAATGCTTCCTCTTAGCTGGAAAGCTTAGCATCCAATTGAATCACAATACTTCACGTTCGAATACAGTCAAAGTGGGGATGGATGATTTCGTATTTACTCCCTGTTCTCATTACATACATGATTTTCATTTTTTTGCTCTTTTTGCCATAGCCTTAAGTACTTCAGGTCAAAGATAAAACTATTAAACATTACCAAGCACAGTTCTGAGCCCTGCAGAGTTGCAGTCTGTAATTAAAACTTCATTTTTAGCTTTGTCAGTTGTCCAGTTCTTCTCATTTGTGCTTCACTAATCCAGGCCAGTGCTATTTTTCCAACTGAAATGTCATGCAATGCTGAGAACTGCTTTTCTTAAGAGCTGTTAGACCTACATCACCACTTTATCAGTCAAACATTTTAACTTCTTTAAATACTGAAATTAAGTTTGCTCAATAAGATTTATTTCATTTAAAGGTGAAAATTACATCCCTATAGCTTCTTTTTTGTACATCAGTCTTTTATAAGATTCAAAACATCCTACCCAGGGCTGATGCCTGCATATGCAATCTGTAGTTTCTCCCAGAACCTCTATATCTTTCTCCACAGCAGAAGCAGACACACTAAGAACCGTGCTGCAAGAACTGGTGCATAAGCACAGGTAAGGTCACAACTTTAGAAGTCGTAGGATAGTAAGAAGCAGGAAAAATTATTTCAAATCAGTGGCCTCTGTGGTCAAAGCATGTTTCCCTTTCCCTTCTGAAGAACCCTTTTAAACAACGTACAAAGGCAACTGCAGGATTTTTAACAAGTTCAGTTGATAACTCAGTAATAAATTCTGCAAGAACATGGATGATTCGCACTTTTCCGAGCTTCAGATGCCAAACAGAACCCTGCTACTGCTCCTTCATATCACTGTCCTCATTTCTACTCTAAGAACTTCACTCTGCACTACTACTATAGTAGTGAAGTGCTGAAGTGAACACTTTAACTGACATAGTGATACAGGGCAGGAACATGTTAATTTAAAGTAAGGCCAGAGACCACATTACCTATAGGTATTGACCATCCAAAGAGTGGATCCCAAGGCTCGTAATCCTGCTTGAGAGAACAGCACAACGGAAAGCGTTCTCTGAAAACACTAATAAATGTGAAAACTACTGCGAAGCTATCAGTATTTGATTAATTTGATTGATTTTAATAGTTACTAACAACTTTTCATCATCCAGTGCTGTTGAATTCTTAAACAATGAGCACAAAACATGCTATCCTCCTTAATGCTGTGTTGCACCTTTCTCCCCTATAATCAATCCTAGACTAGACTACAGCTCAACAGGAGTGAAGGCAGCAAACTGAGCTCTATATAATTACACATTTGATCCTATTAAGACACCAAATTCTGAAATTACAAGGCTGAGGACTGTGCACTGGTACACTGCTATATATAGGTACCCAAGCAACGTCAGCTTGAAAAGCAACCTACACTTAGTAGTTTAACTCCTCTAAAACAATCAGATACAAATTTCCTAACGTAATGTATTGCAGTAAGAGGATTAGCGTGCACAATTTCAAAGTTTTCAAAAAGGTTAATGGGCAAAACAGTACACAGTGAAACTCTCAGAACATAAGACATCCAAATACACAAATTCACTTTTATGCCATCAATGAGCACGTCAATATGATGATCATTGTGGCCCTTTTCAGCCCAAGCCTTTATATTCTATGATTCTACGCTATGATTCTACATGAGTATTAACTTGAATATAACATATAAAATGAATATGTGAATCAAGCTTAGTTCTGAGGAGACAAAGGGATTGTTTTTTCAGTGCTGTATACCTGAAATTTCACCATAATCATTTATAATAGAAAATGAAACAACATCACTTATGTTACACTACCGAAGCTTAGAGAAAAAACAATTTAGCATCACAGAAGTGTATGGTAAAGTGTCAGAGTAGAATTTGGCACACTGTATTAACAGAAATAGCACCACACTTAACCTACAAACCCCCCAAAACCAAGTTATTTGTCTCTACTCACTAGGAAAACACTTCATTCTGAAAAAATAGCAAAATAAAATTTCTTCTTCTTTTTTTAGAGTGACAACTCTACTCAGTTGACAACAGCTGGAAGTTGTATTACAGAGAATATCTTAGGTTCTGGAAAGCACTTCAAAACCAAGGTATGAGGTGTTACAATCCTAGCTGCTTACACTAACGCCAGTTGCAAGTCAAGCATTTGATTCCTCTAAAAATCTACTTGCACCAGTGAAGTGTTTTGCATTGGGAAAACAGCCTCCCTTGCTGCCAGTAAAGGAAGTGAAGAATAATCAGCCAAGAACAATAAGTTGGCAGCTGCAAACACTGAATGGTATCCCTGACATCCACAACTACCTGAGTGTGCAGCAGGAGCTCAGCAATTGCAGCCACTGCTGTGCTGTCAGAGTGACATACAGTGGGGAGTAGGTCTGTAAGAGAAACACTTTCCTGGAGGAAGCAGGAAGAGGATGATGAGGGTTGAGGTGTAGCAAGCCGGTGTCTGAATCACAGTTGGAGAATTAATCTTGAATCTAATTGTAATTAAGCAATTAGAGTTTTTTTTCTGCATAAAATGAAAAACCAAAAACTGCATTAGTTTGGAGTTTTGCTTCCACCTTCCAATGACATTTTGCATTTAATTTGGAGACCACATCATTCCTTTTAACATTAACAAGAAAATGCCATTTGAAATCAAGAAGTAGAAAATCCTATCATTTGTTGAGAAAACACCAGCCAAACTAATCTGGAAAAATACCTGAATGGAGGAAGGAGCACAAAAGCATTTTATTCTCAAAAACTACCCTAGCAGCACGTCTTGTTTCAGTGGTGAGAATTACGTTCCATGGGTAATTGGCATTATGATGCTAATAATCAATTAGTAAGTACCTCTGTCAGTGTTACAGGGTTGTCAGACTGCAGCTTCAGCTACACACAAAGACACCGGCAACACGGAGTGAGGCAGAAGCTCTGCCCCAACAGCCCAGCATCACAGCGCAGGTCAAATGGTACAACACCAATGTTCAGTACAAAACCACTGCTGCAATGTATTAAAATAACAGATTAAACAGTTCACACAAGAAGCTAGGGTGTGACACCATCACATTGTTATCTAGGTGTATCCTTCCCTTATCAGTAACAGAAATAGCATCTAAAGAATCTAAGAAAAACAGTATTTAAATGTTCTAAAGCTTCTATTATAGCTATGTTTTTTTTTTTTTCATACAATAGCCATCAACAAGGCTACACAGATGCACACATGCAAACTAATATTAAATGCTTTCTGCCAGTTCATAGCAACTTGATTTCCAGTAGTTTTCATTTCCAATGTGTTTATCCCTACGCATCTCTAGAAGGAATATGAATAGTGCCAGTGAATCTGTCATAATACTTAATGTAACATGATATTATTTATGTTGATTGATGAAAGCATGTTGAAACAGTAAATAGGAACTTAAAATTCTCATGGCTTACTGCACTGGGCTAAGGTAACTGGGTTTATATTTATATAGATTTGTATATAATGCTAAAGGGAAGCCTGAGGAAAGAAAGGGCTTCTTTAAAATATACATCAGAAGGGAAATGAGATGTAAAATAAGGCAACAATAAAATATTTTCTGTCTTTCACATTACAAAGCTTTGCCCCATGATATCAGACTAGTAAGAAGAGGCACCAGATATTCTGGGAAGCTTCCTCCTAAGTCAGAATGTAGAAGGACAGAACATCAGGAGAAAAGATTAGAAAAATCCTACAAGTCCCAGTTTTTGTTGTTTTGTTGTTTTGTTTTGTTTTCCCCATTCTGCATCTGCTGTGACTCTTTTGTAAGATTCCCTTGTCACCCATCACACTGAACCATGTGCTTAGCCAAGTGCCACCTCCACTATTTCATCGGGTAAAAGCCTATTTGCACAATGGAGTTAACCAGATGACCTGGAACCCAAAATGCCCACCTGAGGCACAGGCAAGAGAGCTGAAGGCCACAGGGTGGGGTTTGGCATTTGCAAAGCCTTGGCTTACTCAAGCCACAACCATTTTTAACAGATTTATCAGTCCCTGAGAGCTGCCCAAGTCATACTGCCATACCCCAGCTGCACAACACCAAACACCTGAATGCTGAAATTCTGTGAAACTTTGAAGGCTATCCCACTACTTCTTCTCTAGAACTTACGAAAAAAAGTTGCAGAAATTAATTTTCCCATGCTTCTGTCAACAATAATACTTAAGAAGTACTAGTGATACAAAGGCTGCTCTGAAAGTAATGCTTTCCATTGTATTACGCTGGCCCACTATGTCAGAGGCAGATGGTGGGATGGTAGTAGAGGCTGAACCTTCCCCCAGCTGGTGACGAGACGTGGTGACAGCACTACAAGTCAGAGTCAAAATGGCAGCCCGCAGAGCTGTGACATGCAAACTCCCCATCAAAGCAAAAGTTCCAGAGGCAGCCCTCTGGATGTCAAGTCATGCACAGTGTCTTCTGAGATAGGAAAGGGATGATCCTTTGTATTTCCTGGAATCAGGGCGAATCAACTCTGACCACCGCAGCATGACACTGACTAAAGTAAAGGCTTAAACTTGCAGAGTCAGGAAAGAGAAGACAACCTTGCTTTTGCAAGATGATAGTGTCAGGCCCCATACCAGTTTGAAGACTGTGAAGCACACTGCCAGTCTCAGCTGGACTGTCCTACTACACCTACTGCATAGCATTATTTGGCATCTTTAAATACAAATCTGTAAACAAAAACTAATATTATTCACTGGCAACATTTACTGAAAGAATATCCTCATAGTCTGGTGAGCAACTAGATTGAAGTCCTTGCAAAAAACCAAAATGTCATTAAATGAAGGAGGTGAGAATTACATTGGTGGATCATATGACATATTGGTTTGAATTCTAGAAACTGCAAAAGACTTTTTGGCTCTTAAAAAAAGACTTCAGCTCTCACTGTACAGCAGATAATATTAATTTCTTCATTAATGAAAGAGACAGCAGTATGGCACAATTGAAAAGCATAAAATTCTGCAAAAAAAGTATTACTGAAGCTGCCAAAAAGAGAAAACTAAGGAAAAAAAAAAAAAAAAGCTTCACATATTAACTTATCTACAGGAGAAGGACCAACTTTTTACACGGTTTTATAGTGATTATTCTATTCTGTGATAAGAAGGGATGGTTTAAACTACAAGAGGGGACATTTAGTTTAGACATTAGGAGGAAATTCTTTACCCAGGGGGTGCTGAGTCACAGGCTGCCCAGGAAATGTATGAGTGCCCCAGCCCAGGGGCCAGGTGGGATGGGGCCCTGAGCAGCCTGCTCTCAAGGATGGGAGCCCTGACCACAGCAGGGGATTGGAAACAGGTGATCTTTAAGATCCCTTCCAACCCAAGCCATTCTGTGATTCAAATAAATAACATAAAAAAAACAAATGTTCTAAAAGACATGTCCCTGGGTCCAGGAATGCTGGAAATAATCTCATCTGTGTTTGTCTACAGCTCACTGTAGTCTTGAGACACTTCATATCATCAAAATTGAATATTTGTTGCTTCTGAGAACAAAACCACAGCCTACTCCTCAAAGAAATAGTGGAAACTAACCCTCAAGGAGCACCATGCTGTTACGCTTGGCAGGTGATGGCTTTATTTTCCTCACATCAGAAAATCTTATTTTGGAAGTTTCCCCGAGGTCCCCATGATTCCTTCAACATATCCCCACATTTCCTACCTGACAAGTTAAAATAAGAAAAAAATTAAAAGCTGTGGTTTGTCCATACTATAGAACTTTTAGCCTGTTACTATTACAGCAGAAGCTGCAGAGGAAGTCTTGGAGACTGGTGACATGAAATGGATGGACACTACCTCTATTCTAGGTGGAAAACACCCAACACATTCTTTCAAAAATTCTTTTCATCAACTATGCTCTAAGAGCTATACTATTACTCTAAGCCAGCAAATGGCCTTTTTTTTGGAAACGTAAAATTAATTTGCACTGTGTTGATAAATTAGACAGAAGAGCAGACACCTCTCACAAAGCATCACCTTGTGCTAAGTATTCTATTTTGTACAATAAATCAGTATAGATGGCTGCCCAGAAATGAAACATCAAGCACTTGCAAAAAGGCATGCAGACGATCACTCAGGGAAAGAAAGAAATGGAGGACAAAGCATCATACATTCTCTGCAAAAAACACCAAACAAACAAAAACATTCACACAAGACATTCAAGAGAGAAATGCAGACCTCAGTTCAGTGGAGGAGAAGAAATCATCCAAGTTATTTGTCACATCTCTGTGCTGAGAGATTATCTTTTCTCCAAAAAGTGAACTCAAACTCTCTATCTTAGGTAGATAAGTGTTCAGGATAGCTGTACAAACCACAGCATTTTTAGCAAATGTGTTTCACTGTGTTCCTTTTCATTCAGTGTGCAATTCTCTAATAATCGGATTTCTACAGATTTCTGTCTTTAGAAATTTCAGAAAAACCTCTCATCACTGTGTGAGTCTCTACCTTTGTTTTTGAGCCGTCCTTCTTCGTGAGACGCGAGCTTATCTTTCTACTAATCTAAAGCACACACACTTTTCATTTTACTAATGGAAGAAACTTCCTTTTTTTTTTTTTTAATTATTTTTTTCTCACAAAGGTTTTGATAACACTCTTACAATACTAACTCATTTGTTACTATGCTGGAGGAACTGTAGATTTAGCCTATTTACCAGAACTCAATTTTAGCTTACCGAAGGTTCTGTGTTCAGGACATTTCATCATCATAAGTCTCAAACGTGTCACCAAACAGCAGAATAAGGGACATTCAAATAAGTATGTAAGAACATCTGTGTAACACATACACAATTAAAAATAGTTCTGTACTGAATGCTTACATAAAAAATTAAAGCGAGACCTGTAAATTTTCAGATAGTGTACCTGAAACATTTTCATTTTTATGTAGAGTCCAAAGCTTAGAGCATTCTGCCTCTAGCAAGAAGAGAGATTATCAACCTCACATAAGTCATCATGAGAAACACCATTTCAATTCTGCTAGTGATGCTACAGGTGTCAGTAATGTTATCATCTCTTACAAGAGAAAGAAAATTCGGGTGTGGAGTTTGGCAAGATTATATTTTTTTTTCCTACACTTGATTCTTAATATAAAGCAACAGACAATTCAATGCCGATTAATGGAACTGACTATGCTGCACCCTCAGCTAAATCACAGTTATAAGGAAGAAGAAACAGTTATGCTTACACTGTAGAAACTCATGCGTTTTTATCCAAATGAGTAATTATCAAGCATCTTATTTGAGCTCAACTATCAGATACAGAAACGTAGATATGAAAGTGGACTAACAATATGCAATGGTAAAGAAAACAAGTAGAAGGGTAAAATGTTAAATTTCTGTAACATTTCATTGTGTAGCAGTATCTTCCAGTAGTTTCATGTCATTAACACAATCTCTTTTTCATCAGAATATGAAATTTTATGATGAAAGCCCTTATGTAACACTAATCTTTCTGTTATGACCTGAGGGAATATACTGTAATATTATTAAAATTCTTCATTTGTTTCTTTATTCAGTGATTCAAAAATGATGTCCTGATTTGAAGAGAATTAAATGACTGAAATATATATCTATATCTATTTATGGGCATTATTCCATATTCTTTTATCTTTCTTTACGCAGACCAGAAGTCCAGCAGCACAACTCTTACATTGGAATAATACCCCAGTGCCCTCTGAAACAAATTATTAGAAATCTGTACTCTTTATTTGTTCTTATAAGGTTATGGCCAAGGTGTTGTATTGTGGAACACTGACTCAGTGGGTATGCTTCTCTCTCAACAGTGACCAACTAAGAAAAGACCCAAACGATTATGGCAATGGAAGAACTTTTGTACTAGAAATATTAGGTCAAGAAGCTGCTATCAGGCTAAAGGGTCATTAAATAACAGCAGCAATAACAAAGACAGATATCCAACCCTGTAAAACTCAACTCCTGCCATTCAAATTGTCTTCCTTCTACTCTTCCACCCCTCCCTCAAAGTCCCTTCAATTAAAATACAAAAACAACCCATAAGGACAGAGACATTATTCTTCCTTCACAGTTACAGGGAAACATCACTGCTGCTTCAGGACCTCTGGAGCATTAATGGAACAAAATCCTGACAAATAGGAACATGGGAGAGGGGAGAGAAAAAAAAAAAAAAAGAAGAGAGAAACAAAAAAGAAAGCACACGTAACCCCTGCTCTACTCCCTGACTAAGAATTAACCTAAGGATCAATTAACCCACCTGTCAGTCTTCAGGTAGCTCTTACAGACTGGTAAGTCCCACCTGCACTGTAAGCCTCTTTAGCCCTCAGAAGACTTGCACTTGAAGGTGTTAAGAATTTTAAGGATTTCCAGTCTTAATTCTCTTATTTCCATTGGCTAACTATTACACAGCTTGAATTCCTGATGGTGAACTTCTTGACGCTAATGAGCCCGCATCTATCCCTCTAACTAAAAATTACTTTGCTTTACGAGCTACTTCTATTAGCAGGCCAATGACCATAATGAATATTTGACAACAGACAGCTATTCAGCACAAATCAACCGAAGCAATTCTTCCATCAGGTCTAACTGTATTGTGTTAGAGGAAGCAAGTGACTGCTACAGTGCACACCAAGCAAACTCTTTTCTACTCAAGCACAACTGGAGTGACTAAAAGCAACCAAACAAAACCTCCCATGCTGCTTATGGATAGCCAGGTCTATCTTTACTAAAACAAGTACACAGGATTTACTTCTTACTGAGTCACAAGGTGAGATTATAAAGCTGAGTCAATTACGAGAAACAAAACCATCAATATTAAAAACAAACCTGAGCCACCCTATCCAGAAGACCAACAGGTGTTAAGACACTGTTTGGTCACAGTTCAGATTTACTCTCAGTGAAATTGCACGTGGAAGTCAAAGAGTTGCTTTTTCCTCAGAAGCGTTAAAATGGTTTGGCAGCTGGCTGCATAGGAGCTATTTCTCCCTCTATACACACTTTTTAAACAGAAGTAATACTTGTGCGAATAGTATGGGGAGATTGGAGCATAACATTCTGTGCTCAAACGTAATCAATCAGGACTTGAGAAAGCTCGTTGCCTTTATCATCACTGACAAAGCCCCAGAGCTGATGTTTTCTTGGTTGTTTTGTTCAAGTGACCATGAACGAGGTGACAACACGCAGTCTGTAGCACTTTCACGTAGGCTGTAACCACTGAAGTTTATAGATACACCTCTTGCGTGATAAACACTTAGCAACAACTGGAGTTACAAACAGGTACAGGAAAGAACAGGCTGTACTTCTTGCGGTACATAAAATATAGGATACATTATGATTCCCCAAAGGAAAAACAAACAAACAAACAAAAAAAAAAAAACAAAAACCCACAACTCCTCCCAAAATAAAACCATCTCCCCACCTGTATGAGCTGAGGTCTCCTGTACACCCCAGCTGGAACACACAGGATGGTGACAACGCTTGAGCTGCACAGCACATCCACATGCTGAGAAGCAGAACAACAGGTGGCATTAACTGGTCAGATATGTCAAAAATACATCATGAAAAATCACTTCCTCTTACTAACAATCTCTGGAAGCTCATAAGCTTTGTCACATCGTTTCTAACTTCAAACCACAGTACAGATCTGGATATACATTCACCGATGCATACATATATATTGCATATTGTATGTGCAGCTGCTGAAATATATTCGTGTCAAATGAAACCTATAAGCCTCCAAGACACAGATACAGCTGAGATGTTTGACACTTGCAAGGCCTAAAACAGTCAGAATAAAGGATTTCAAAATTTATTTCAAGAGCATATCGTGAGATGTCTGAATTTAAAATCTCATGGTTACCAAATAGGCAGCTGACGGTTATTTTTTGTGTAATGTGTCTCAGAAATCACCTAATGTGATCACAGAACCTCCAAACCTTACATTCTCATTAAGAAGCGAGCAGGTGGGTTTCAGAGCACATGAAAGCATTGTGCTCCTAGCAGAGGTAACCTTTTTTGTCCTCATTAGGATGAGTGATGACAGCAGTGAAAAAATGAAGCATCTTCTCTTTTCTTTTTCCTTCCTTTTCCCAGCATAATAACAATAACCAGCAGAGAGGATTCTTTGCTGCGGATGAATAGATCCACACTGGTTTCACGGTTTGGTTTATCAGGCAAGAAGTATCTCAGTTATTTCTACCTTCTGTTTGACTCAGGATGACATAAAAACAAAATGCTGCTTGTTTTTGCAGCATTTGATCCAAAAATTCTTCTTCCACTTATTCTGTTATTAATAACTTTGTGTCTTGACTTTCCTTCCACTGCTCTTTCCACATACTGCAGGATACAAATCAAGCAGCACGCTGCCAGCAGTACAATGACTGCAAGATCAATAGAACACAGCAACAGCCACAGAAGACAGCAACTAACACTAGGAAAGTCCATCCTTGCTTAAAGTCATCCAGACACTTGTAATTTAACACGGTATTGTAAAGAAATCATAAAAAAGTAATATTACCAAAACTTGAATTTATGGTAAAGAATTTTAACCTCTTCCATGACAACTAACTCATGGTATCCATAAATTCACAAACGAGCCCTCCTAAAATTTCAATCTTTCTATGCTAACCATTAAGCAAAGTTTTACGAACATGTCTACTTTTCCCAAGAGCAAAGAAATTAGAAAGCATGCCCCTGTTCAGCCACTCTCAGGCCTACGGGGTCATTCTGTTTTGTTTCTTTTAGAAAATACCCAAGAATATTACCAAGAATTCAACATAAGGAAAAAGGAACATAATTCTACACTGTGCACCATCCCAGGTATTTCCATCAAAAACACAGCCACAGCCAGCTGCAGCAAACTCAGCCAACTGCAAACTGTCCAAGGACACGGGAGGTATTAGACCCTTCTGCTTTCACAACTTAGGGGCAGTCATGGCTCATTCTACTTGGCCTGCTGGAAGGAAGTTAAGGTTTGTTCCAGCCATAGATAGAGCCACCAAAAGAAGGGGAAAGCATAGAACCGATTCACTTCTATGAATCCTCTATTTAAGTGGAACAGGAACCCACTGCATCTCCATTCATCATCATTTAAATCAGCCATTCCTCTGCTAGTTTTTCTTCAAGCAGTAAGCTGAAAAGTCTTGTAAGGTTAGCCGTGCAGCTACGGAACTTGCTATATAAAGCAAATAAAGGACAGCCAGAATCAAAACATCTGAGCCCAGATGCTGACAAGAAACTGAATATGTTAAGTACAATCACGCCTGATACATATTTTTAAGGTTAAAGTGTTGCTTCTGATCCAAAGAGTCACAGATAATCTTGGCACTTTTCAGAGCTCAAAAGACAAAAAAATTCCACCTCTCTCTAACATGTTGATAAACAGAAGTCTAAGACATGGCCAAAGACAGAGGCTGTAGGCACTGCCATCCTAAAAAAGAACCAAAATGGTTCAAGGCATTGGAAAAAAAAAAGCTGGTATTAACAACTCTGTAATATATTGCCAGCTAGAATAAAAAGAAAAAGGAAAAAAAAAAGCAGTTTTAAATTCCTGCATTTCCTAATGCTGAAATACAGTTCCTGCTGAAAAATAGCGGATGTATTTTAGTTTTGAAAAAGCAGACATATTTTGTTTTCAATTGAAATAAAAGGCTTTCATTTTGTTTGCAAACAGCAATGACAAAATCAAATATTTGCAAGATAATTGTGCATAAAATAATAATAATAAAAATATGGTACTGGCATTAATTCCTACTAATACAGGATGCTAAGTATGCTGCCGGATATTAATTTTAAAGTATTAATTACATTCCGTCACAGGATCATAAAATTAAGCAGTATAATGTATCAACACTTGAAAAATACACTTGAATATACTTCCCTAGCGAGCAGTGGTCTCAGCTACCAGCCTCTGAAATGCAAACACCAGCACCAGTATCCACACAGCACTCAGTTAACAGCTTCAGCATTGCCTTCCTCAACCAATGGGAAGTTCCAGCCCTTCTCCCAGGACTCAGGATATTGATGAATATTAGAAGGAAACAAGCAGCAAAGAGCAGCTTCACATCTCTTGTTCCGACACATGCTGGAGGAAACTTACTTCTTACGCTGCTGCTACTGCTTCAAAAAGTCATAGGTTTGTGCTCAGGTTTTTTTCCTTCAGAGAGTGTAAGGAAGAGGGAGGACGGCACATATATCTCTTCTTGCCCTCACCTACAGGCAGGAAGCTTTGAAGTAGAGGGTAAAGACATAACAGTAGTTTTGCATCCTTACAGATTCTGAGTTGAAGTAGGAAAGGCCGCTGTGTTTTTCCTGAACCATCGCAGCTCCTGAACGCCCACCCGCCTGAAGCTGCCATGGAAGCTGAACTCCCATCTTTACAGACAGCACAGTTATGTCCAAGGGCGTGGTATGGCAGAAACACCTCTGCACTCTCTCTTCTGAAGGGAGAGGTGGAATTCTTTATGAAGCGGTGCTTCTGAACTTAGCGCCATTCACTTTCATCCTTTTCTTCCCTTTCATTTGATTTTGGCTGAAGACGTTGATTTTTGCTCCCCAGTAAATAAGACCATCATGTACTTTCTACAGTTAATGGAATTTAGGGTTGCACTAATAACATTTCAGGTCTCGAAAGCCCAATCAAGCACTTGGCAACCTTTGCTTTTGTATTCACCACATTAAAGGCAGTTCAAAACACTGAAACTGAAGCTTGCAGATCAAGGTTGCAGACCATCTTTAATATTCTATTAATATTACAGGAAAGCAGTTCTGGAACATTAAGGCCCTTTAATTACGAAAAATAAGTAATGATTAGCTTAGGCCTATTTCACAAATAAGACTGTGCTCTTACTTCCGCCAGCTGAACCGACAGTGCTCCTGTAGAATTCGGTTTGCTAAATCCACTGGAGTGGAGGGACTCGATAATTCCCTTTTAAACCTACTTTTACAATTTCCCAGCTGTCTAGTTCTCTACATTTGTCATGACAGACAAAGTTAAATTAAAAATTCCAAACCATCACCCTAGGGCAAAGCCTGATAGAAAAGTGTAGAGCAATACTCTTTAAAAACAGTAACAAAATACATCTCAGCACTACAGAAAAAACACACTGTAATTTTTCTGTGTGCATTTACTACCCTAGTCCTTTTTAATAGATGCAATTTTCATAAAATCTAATCACAAAGCACGACTCAAATGGGTGTCTCATGATATTCTTTTTTTTGAATACTCTAATTCAATTGGTCACAGTAATGGAATCTCATATTCATGAAGGCATTTGTTTAGGCGCAGAGGTTACATGTCACAACTGTGATTGATAATGTTTGTTTTGTGCTCTGTTTTTCAATAACTCTTCACTTTAAGCAGCATTTTGCCTCTAAACAGGAGTGGGTGTAAGGACACTCAGCATAATGGAATGGGCCAGGTTTAATTCCCTTAATCACTCGGTCAGGGCAACAGAATTAACTGTCCACATCTGTTCCCTCCAAGCACACATGCTTAGTTCTCCCTCTTACGCAAGAGTGGAGCTCAGGGTCAGGATGCCACATCTAGCTTGCCTCTTCCTCCAGAACCAAATCCATGGGGAAACACAGACTGGCTGTGGATCAGCACATTTCATTTTGAACCACAAGGTATTCGTGATGTGGAAAACACTCATTTGAAAACAAGCATTAGTCAACATGAACAAAAACACATCCCAACTGGCTTTAAGAAAAAAGATTCCTACAAAGACCACAGAAGATCTGCATTAATTAAAGCACTATGAAGATGCTACAAAAGCACTACAACTCAGCTAGAATATGGTTGCTTGCTGCAGCTCTCTTGATCAAGCACTCAAAACAAAGCATGGCTATACTCAGCTAGGCTCACCCATTCAGGCAAACAACTTCATAATAACCAGTTTAACCACAGTGGTAAAGTTGACACTCAGCAACACAAAGCACACTGATAGAGTACTCTGGCTAGTTGTCCTACAGAGCACAGCAAGGGTCAATTTCTAAATAAAATTTGAAAAGGTAGCTAATTCAGACTTTGCTTCTGCCTTGCCTGTGAAACTCTGTGTTTCTGAATGACCAAAAAGCAAGATGGTGGAAGTCAGCTGTTCCAAGCCTTGGTATCCACAAAATGGTCATTGCTGTGGTGCTCTGTCTCAATCAGAAGCCGGAAATAAGCCTTCTACACTCACACACTTCTGACATTTGTAATAAATCTGCTTGTTAAAAGATGAATGGACCCATAATGTATATGTTACATACATTTTTTTTTAATTATTATTTATTTGTTTGTTTGTTTTTATAAAAGGGAAAAGAGAAAGGGAGTTGATGCTGTGACGCAAACACTACATTACCAGAAAGGAGGGGAGGAGTGACCGACAGCCAGGCATGTACTAAGAAGAAAACATGGCACAACATACAGCAATCTTCAAGAAAGCAACAAAACCAATTATTTTTTAGCAACAGCTGGACTATTTGCAAGTAAAAGAAGTAAAATACTTTGAAGATAAATTATACACTCTTCTCCTTTAAGACCAAGCACTTCGTAACAGGACTGCCAGTAAATGCTGCATTCCACCAAGAAGCCGTTCTGTGAGACAGCCAACTTCAGACATACTGTACACCAAAGCACAGACCATCAGGGCAGCTTGCAGGTCAGAAGAAGTAGGAAGGTGAGAGAGACTTTCCTGACATTATTTCATTCAAAGTTGATTAAGAAGCTTTTTCTGTCATTTACACAACTTGCAGCAGTATTTGTGGTGTTGTGTCTGGCTGCTGTGACTACTTTTAGTTGGCATTTTGTCCTTTGTCTGACCTGAGCCAGGGGTGAATTCAAGATAACAGGTTAAGCACAAAATAATCCTCTCGCAAAGCCAAGGCACTCTATGGAGTGAGGCAGGAGGTGAGACACCTCTTAACTCCCCAGTGCCCAGCATCCAGCAGGGTAATCCTGCAGCCAGGGGCTGGGCGTGCCTTGCAGGAGCTCTGCAGCTCTGAACACAGCTGGCAGCATGGGAACAGACAACAGCAGTGAGCCCAGAGAGCACGGGGCAGCAGCAAGGCAGCTCAACCGAGCCCCACATCAGCACCAAAATGCCATCCTCCTGCTAGCCTCTGCTGGTTTCTACGTATGCAGAACACAAGACAGCAGCACTTTAAACCTGACTACAGACCTCTGATGTTACCACTATAGTAAATAATAAAGAAATGCAAATTAGAATAATAATATTGCTTGTTTTACATGCTGAAAATCAAGGTGCATGAATGAGTTACTCTCCTGTGCAGGTCACTGCTGGTTCTCTGATGGTGAGGAGCAGACTACAAGAGATGCTGCCTCCTCTCTCGGAGTGAAGCAGACACATGGTATGGCGATTCTGCCTTGTCTCCTGCATACACACGAAAACAGCCAAGGAACTAAGAGGGGAAGGTAATCAACTAGTGTCTGGAGACACACAACGTATTATTTCTCCAAGGAGCAAGCAGGGGAACTGGGACACAACAGCTGTTGGCAGTCAGACAATTCTGCCTTGAACAAAAACTGCCATGAACAACCTGAAAGGAGTTAGCCCATACTTGTAAATACAGAGAGATAAGTAGGTATCTGTGTCTCTCTCCATGTGTGTACCTGGCCTGGTACAGCAAGAAAAGAAAAATATCTTTCCCACATGCATTAATGCAGAAGTAAGAAGGAAATATCCTTCCCACGTACATTTATTTTGAAGTGTCTCTGCTAGAATATTTTTGTTTCAGAAAATGGATTACTTTGTCATTGGGTCTTGTCCAAACAGCATGGAGCAGGGTGGGGGAAAAGAAAGAAAAAAGGTTATGAATCCAAATCCAAGCTCATATAAAATGCAAGTATTTACTTGAATTTTAAACAGCTTGTTTTTTCTCTTTTCCTTTTCCTAATACAATATAAGGAACAAAACACGGAAAAATATGTTTTGAAAGCAAATCCACTGTAAGTGAATGGAAAGAGGAGTAGCTATTAAGCAAAGTCTAAAACCATTTATCAACAAGCACAAATGAAAAGTAACACTGCCAAAAAGTAAACACACTTACAGAAATCTGGTTTAGCAGGTAAGTCAAATCCTCTGACCTGTGCATTTCTGCACGTTGATTTAAAATTCATTCAGTGAACACTCAGATAACGCTTGGAGCAACAATTTCTCCTAACACAAACTTAAAGAAACATTTGCTACTGTACGCAACTGCTGTGATGCGTACCTGAAAGACCAAGTGATTCATTTAATAGCATTCAGTCATCATATAATTACGCACGCTGTATACAGCAACCATTTAATGATGCAGCTAAGCCAATTTAGGACAATATGCTCATCCGCTAAGCTATTACAGCTTAGAATGACGTTCTTATCCACTCTAAAGTTCAACTTACCATTAATTGTTTAACACTAATAGAGTTCTGAATAAATACAGTCAACAAATTAGAATGCTACAGATAATTGTAATTAATGTTGCTGTGCGTAAAATTCTACTTTCATAAAGACTAAGATAGCAAAGAAGATGGCTTTGCATTTTGCTAATGAAGTCTGAATTCCTCTATTGCAGCGCTACTTACCATCACCATCTTAATCCAAATTAAAAAGTGTTCCACTAGAAAATAACCATCAGCAAAGAACTTCTGTTTCATAGCAGAATTATTCTCACTGCTGTTTAGTGAGCTCACCAGCAACGGCATCTGTATTCTAAGATTTTCCATTGTGTGTATGAGGAAAATATACATTGTGCATAAATACACAAACATCCCCTTAAGAACCCCAATTTGTGTCGCTGTCTTACTGCTATTTATTGTTTCTCTTTCCCAAATCTATGTTCTACTCCTTTCTTTCCAGTTTTTATGGTCAATTCAAATCTGGGAGAAAACAAACAAACAAAATCAAAGGCAAATAATACAAAGGATTTTCATCTTTATCTATCCGCTTGTATCTCCTGGTTATATAATCACAGCCATAATCTCTAGCAAATGCAGACTCAATCAGATAGCACAATAATGCTGGAGAAGATCTTTCAAAGCTGTGATATGCTGCAGACTCTAAACCAACCGTTTAAGCTTCAAAAAGTTTCCATCGAATGACCAGATGGAGATGCAATTGCTCAAATCTTCTGCAACAAACATGAGAGCGCCAAGGTCATGAAATGTTAGCTTTGTTTGTCTCATCGGTACTGGGAAGAAAATCTGAAAGAGAAACTTTTATCACAGGTTTCTCCAAAATTATGCATGGGACTACACCGAAGTTTCCCATTCGGTCAGCTGAGTACTTGTTTGTTCTCCATTTTGTGGATCAAATTCCATTATGTTTACTTTGCTGAAATTAATCTGTGAAGTTTATTGTATGCGCTGAGAGTACAAACATGTGTCTGCCTGCCAAGTGCTCTGCTCACATCTGCATGTCAAGAAACATTTTGAGACTTTTAAAATCCATTTACCAAATAAAATATGAAACTCCATTCAAGCTATGCAATTGTACCAGACTTTCAAAGTTATGAGCTAGCTGACTGAATACTGGAAGAGCAACTCAGCTCTACCACCCCAGTTCATTACATCCATAGAATTAAGTGGCAAAGAACCAGAGAAAAGTTAGGTGTGTGTAAGACTGAAAGTCAGAACGTAACAGCAAATACTGAGTCACCTGCTTTGCTTGTATTTGCTATTAACAAAGGACGTAAGGACGTAAAATATTACCACTGAAGAGAGGAATAACAAGAAACGTTATGGCACATAATAAAAATTGAAAATACTAAGGCTCATATGAATTCAAGTCATGTAAGCAAAGATATCCTCCAATTAATGATGCACTTGGTAGATAAAACCAAAAGCAGCATATCCCAGATGAATGGCTTCTAATGGATCTTCACAAAGCACAGACTATAAAAGAAAAACAGCACAGTATTCACAATTTCTAGCTACAAAAGTGTTGCAAGCTTCCAAGAACTGATTCAGATGCAGCTTTCCTTCTCTTTAGCTAACAGACTCACACACAGCTAATACAGCTTGCAAAGAACGCAGTGGTGGTGACTTAGCAGAAAGAACAGAGTACTTAAAAAAAAAAATAAAAAAATAAAAGAAAAAGTAAACCCAGACTTTCCTGTTCTCACACAAAGAACAGGGCATCCCAGTCTTCCTGTAGGGTTTTACTTAATACTGCACTTCACCTTTTTCCTCAGGAATACGGCACTGCCATTTATTTAGACGTAACACCAGCTGTTCAAAAACCACCTGTTAGGCATTCTGAAGACTCTACGTAGGGCTGCTCATTTTTATTTTACAGGGCAGGAATTAAAGATGACTGAAAAATTCAGGATCGCTATCACAGGTTTTTTTTTGTTTGTTTGTTTTATTTAATTATTATGAAATATTCTCTTTCAGAACAAATTTTTCTGGGAACTGTGAAGGAATGAAAGAAATCCACAGTACTTGCAGTCAGAATCACACACAGCATTTGTACGGCTTGTAACTACTTCTGTCTGAACTTCAACAGCTTTAACCAAGGTCCTGCACCACCTTGTATGACCAAGCTCCTCCAAACTTACATATTTACTACATAAAATTCAGATGCTACCTGCAAGTAGCTGAGATAATGAAAATCTCATTTAGACTCACTGAAAGATGTGAACTGCAGGTGCAGTTAGATTTTTAAGTCCAACCATGGTATTTGTTATGTGTACCAAATCCTTTGTGAGACAGAAACCATCGCTAAAAAAACCTTGCCCCTTCAGCTGTGGAAGGGCGTGCAACTGCAACTATTTGGGATCCGGTATTTCAGTCCTAAGAACACACAGTACATGAAAAGCTTGCTCCCAGAAAACATGGCAGTGACATTAAAGGGATAAACTTCACTTTACCATGGCACCTTGGAAAAGCTCAGAATTCAAAGTGACAGCAAAATTCAGCTCATATGTGAAAGTTCATAAACTGATCAGGACCACTCTGTGACAACTCATTGTGTTTTAAGAAATTCATCCACAACACTTCATACACCTGATGTGGAAACACAGAGCTTTGTAAGTGCAGATCTAACCACTGTATGTGTTCTCTCTGCACTGGCCGTTGCCAAACACAAGGCGCCCACATCCAGACAGATAAATCAATCTGAAGAAGAAAGGCCATCACATTTGCTCATGTGCTGTCAGTTTGTTACAGATTACAAAATGAAAAATCTCTTCTCAGGTATTAGGCATCCGCTCTTAATTTCTCATACAGGATAGCAAAGCAGCAAAATGTTGATGGACAGAGCTACTGCATCAAGTGAGAAAACAAATCATCCTGATAACAAATCTACAAATTCCTACACTTCTGAATCAGCGTAATTCACCAAGTAGTTCAAGTCGAGGACCCGTTAAAAGGCTGCAGTACCACAGACATTTCTCTTATGAGAGCCATATATTGGAAAGGCAACAGATACTGAAATAAAGTGAATCCTGCTGTCAAACCAAACTAAGGAACGCAGCTCATGTCCGGATTGGGCCTCGCCATCACGAGGTATTACACGATGCCAACATGCCATGCAATCAGGTTTCTGCATGTCGTGGTCATCAGGAAGCAGTCTGAACTACATCTAACACAAGCAGTTCTGTAACCTTCCACACCATGGTGAAGAAAATTCCCACCAGCTCAAGACCCCACTCTTACCTGCATTCCTGCACGGTCCCAGCAATTAAACACACCTTGCATCAGCCACAAACTTCAGTGCAGCATCCAGATGATACACAAACAGCCTTATTAACATCCTAGCTCAGAGTTCCACAAGCAGAACGCATTAACACAACAGCTATTCCTTCCCAAACAAGATGTTATGTAACTTCAGTGCATTTTTCCCCACAACATAATTAAGAATTTAAAAGACACTGACCAAAAATAAGCAGTATGCTGAAAATGAATGAAGAACCTCTTAGGACAGGTTCTGCCCCCAAAAAACATTACAGAAAGTGAGAAATTAGTGAAGCTTTAACTGCTGCTTTTTATTTTTCCTGACACAGTAGATGTAAGATGTGCAGTCCCTACCATCCACACACTTGCCCAGCTTTGTTAGAGCAGTTAAATACAGCCTAATGAGGTATATACAAAATTTCCTCACTGCTCTAACCTGCTTTACTTCTTATGTTTTTTTGATATATTAAATATTATGTTGGTGTAGTAAGATTTTTTTTTACAAATTACTATATTTCAGTTTGCACTACCTGGTGCTTTCTTTTGTCTTGTAAATGCTGAAATACATAAATCTCCTTCCTCAATGTACTGGATGGAATTTTTCAGGTCAGTCAATAGAACCTTTTTAATATCTCATGAAGACTGAAAGATAAAAAGAAAACAAACAAACAACAACAACAAAAAACTCTAATTGTATTTCATTCCAATGTACATGTATAGTTCTTTAACTGGTAAACAACACATATTTTGGAATCAAAAAGTTTCATAAGTACAGTGCAAATTATTTATTTCAGTAATAATTCCGCAGTTAAATACCTCCTGTTAGCTAACAAGAATTTATTTCAGACTTCCTCTTCCATCTTCATGGAACAAGTAAATAACAAAACCTAATTCCCACATTTATTTTTTGAAGGAAATGTTACCTATACATTTGTATCCAACTGAAAGTTAAATAAATTTATCTCCACACAGAAACAAAATAACAGTCTGTATGGTGCTGTGCTTTTTTCAAAATAGATTCTGAGCAGCAAGAATTTCATCTGAGATTGTATGCCAAGCCTCAACTTGAGCCGTACATTTGTAAACTTTCACTTCAAATTACTGATGCACAGAAGATGGTAGATCCATCTTTTTTTGTCAATGCTTGCAGACTTTTTTTTTGTTGTTGTTTTGCTTTGTGTTTACTACCACTCCGAAATAATCAGTTATCCAATGCTTCGTAGACGAACGCTGTGTAGCTAGCAAAACTAGGTCATAATAGGAATCAGTATGTTCTACAAAAAAATTACTTTGCAGGTAGCTAATGGCAATTCATTTAAGTACACTAAGGAAGTATCACTGGCTGATGACAAAACAAACAAACAATTCACAAACGAGAAAAACGTACAAGAAGAAAGCACACTTGTTTCTTAGCCACAGTTCAGAAATGCCTAACAAGATGTTTCAAGAGAAGACACATTCCTTCCCTTGCCCTTGTAAAAGGGTGTAAGCATGCGTTACCCAAAGCCTCATCCACTGACCCAACCGGCATGACCAGTGTGACACAGGATGTCAGTGCCACAACAGCCAACGCTGTACTGGAACAGATAAACTACAAACTCACAAAATCAAACTTTTAGAGACAAGTATTTTCACATCACTAATTTTTTTATTTAGCCATCTACGGCAATGGCATAAGTTTGAAAGCATAGACTAATTCAAAATAACATCAGCACATTACCTATGATAGCTACTCAATGAGTAAGTAAAACGGCATAACAAGACTTCACACAGCCCTGTTTTACCGTCACACTTAAGAAAACCACCTCACCTAAAAAGTGAACTGAGCTTTGGCATGATATAGCAAGCTAAGCAGCATCAACTCTTTCCTTTGGGAGCCTAAGACACTAGATCCATTCTCCCAATGAAGTCACTGAAATATCTGTACAGATCACAGTTCTATTGCTAGAGGTGAAAGACCCAGTTTAACAAAACCTGAAAAAATACTGCCAAGTTTGACAGATTTTAAAGCTAACGATTCAGTACCATTTGCTACCTGACCTTCATTAGAACTTTTTTCATTATCATGTTGCAAAACCCATTACGTTACTGACTGAAGCTATTAGTCACTAGGAAGCCATAACCACGTTCCCCAAAACGGGGAATCATCATTACCATTAATTTTGAAGGATAGCATTAAAAGAGAAATACTGAATATTTTAGCTGCTAATTCCACTGTAATTTATATTATTAAAGCATACTGGAAGGTTATGCCAGCCTGGATGATTGGTCATTTTTTCTGAACACTTCTTTTTGAGGGAAAGCCTGAATAGTATCTAGGGCATCTGTATTTCCCTATGATCTAAAGCACAATCTTGTTTTCTGTGCTTCATTTCACATCAGGTTCAATCACTAAATAAGTATGCCTTTTTCTTTATTTGGCACTAGATGTGGTCTCATTAGCTATTTGGGTGATACTGCTATACTTGGGATTCATGATGCCAGATGAATTGCTTGCAGTACGCAAATAGTTATCAGTGCAAAATTTTAACTGCAGAGCTAGAAGGTTGCTATAGCACTTAAGTGTTTTTGCTAAGCTGTTCTCTATCTTAACATCTTAGCTTTCACTCATCCTTTAAGAGAAAAACTGTTATCACCCTTAAACAACTCTAAAACAGAAAAAAAAGCTGAACTAAGAACACCACAGCCCACCCTGTAATCACAAGAATTATAGTGAGCATGTTTCAGAACTCTGAGTGTGTATGAATGCATAAACTCGTGTATACACATGTGTACATATATATCTACACACACATCTATAATCTCATACAGCACTTTAACTGCTAAGGTCTCTCTTTGCCTCTCTTAAATTACCCAGCTTTTCAGTTCTGACATTAAATAGCATGCCAGTTACTTGAAAAATACATCATTTCTAAGAAATGTACTCAGAAAACAGGGTTGTTGGTTTTTTTTGGTTTTCTGTTTGTTTTTTTGTTCTTTATAGGCATCTCTTCAGATTGACATAATCCAGTACTGTGTAGGACAACACAGCTAGGGAGACGTCCATTATGAAGTTTACTAGTCCATTCCCTAGCTGCAAGTCAGTGCCACTGGCAGCTCTATCATCCTAAGTAGATGTTTGTTTATCTGTTCTGCAATATCACTCATGGTACTTCTCTGCTTCCACAGATAGAATTTTTCACTGCTTGACTACTTTTATCAATTGAAAGTGGATTTTAGTTTAGTTTCCTGTACTTTCTAATCTCAACCTTATTTGGTGAAACTGATCCAAGCCCCAGGGAGGTCCTAACTGAGAACAGGACTGAATGAAGTGTACATGAAGCTGTGCCAGCTGTGGGAACGAACAAATAACCCTTCTGGACTGGAATTCTTGTCTTGCAACAGTGAGATGTTCTGAAGTGGAAAAGTCCTTTGGAAAATAACTTTGTACCCAGGACGAGCAGACATTAATGCTTGCTGAAGAGACAACTAACAAGTGGGGAGTCTGGTAAAATAGCTGTTCTGTGGGATTAAAAGGGCTACACTGGGCACTCAGCATTCTGCTGAACCTGAGCCTTCATAACTGAAAAAACTGAACCCATAATGCACCAGAAGGAAGCAGTGAGCAGGCTACCCAGCTACCATGTATCTCAAGTATAACAGTTATTTTAGTTACTTCATAAGACTCATCCACAGTCAGAGTAATCACAAAAGGAGAGATAGCTTCTATAATAAAGCTGTTTATCTGAAATTAAAAATTGGATTAATTTCTTTTTTCCTCCTACGCTACTGCAACTTCATCCAACTTCTATCACCTTCCAAAACACTTACTAATTGAAACATTTTCATTTATATAAAAAACAGGCAACATGATGGCATAAGGTGCACAATTAGCAAACCTACAGACAAACATCTTTCCACTGAATTGATATATTTCAGGCAGTACATTCAATTCCCAAACAAATACACTGCAGCAAATCAAGAAGGAAGTTTTTAAACACAGAAGGGTAAAAACTAACCAGCAGAATTCTGTTCACCGCTAAGGGGCAACAAGCCTGGATCCTAATCTACAGGACACAGCCCTTTTTCTAAGCAGAGAACAAACCTGTTTTTCAGTGCATTAGCTAATTCTGCCCCATTTCTTCCCCTTACTGAAAAAAGATTGTTTTCCATAATACAGAAAGCCATTATGGTTTTACTATGAGAGCAAATAACTATGTTAAATAACTGCAAAGAAAGGAAGATGAATAATGGCTCTACAGACTACCACAGTAATCAAAGTGGAATTAAACATTCATTCAGAACATTCCACTTTTACCTATAACACACTGGTAATAGACCTAAACAAGATCTCATACACAATGGAAGAAATGGCATCAAGTATTCAGACAACTTCTGACAACAAGATAATCAGTCAACAATGAACATTAAACTACACATCTGTAAAATTTTTCCCATCAATATCATAGCTGAAGAGAGAAAGGAGGGGAAGAGGAATAAATGGTGGAAGGAGAAGCAGCGTCACAGCATACATTTGATAAGTTCACCAGCCAACACAGACAGCAGTACTCTACAGCATACAGCAATGTGCATCGTGAGTGCCCGCATGGGCAGACCTGTTCATAACTAATACAAAGGATGTCCCTGAACTGACCCAACCAAGTCAAACAATTCTTGCTTATGGAGCTTCTGAATACAGGTGGAGTGAGAAAGCAGATGGCAAGAAAGACCTGAAGCCACATTAAACTCTGTATCTGGGCCCAGGAAACAAAGAAGAGCAGCCATCTACTTTTTGGCTTGCAACAGAAAGTCTCTTCACCATCCAGTTAAAACAGTAGCTGGCATCAGCAAGGTTTAATCCAAAGCCACTGCAGTCACTGTGAGAAACTCATTAACTCCAACTGCCACAAGTTCTAACTCACAGATAAGAATTTGTTGCTGCTTATTTAGAAAGTAAAACTGGTTAGGCATAAATCATAGCAGGCCATGATATTAGTACAGCACAACCTAAGTAGTAAATGACAATTCATTAGCAAAATTAAGATGACATCTAAATATCTTTAATGTTTCCTTCTTTAAAAATCATCAATTAAAATGCAAATGGATGACAATAGGACAATGATGTTTCTAGCAGAGCTCGCCATAATCTTGCCACAATGCCTTTCCCACACACAGTCATTTGAACACCAGCAGGACAGTAATGATGATTTGCAGGATTAACCACAGAACTGAAACACCTATTCCAAGCTTAACTGTCTTTAAATATTTGTACGTTGCAAATTTATGGGAACTCGTACTTTGTAATTCATAGGTATCAATTATTTGTTTTGATAGCAACTGCTTCAAGATTTTGGGAATATCAATCAGATTTCAACTAGGTCCTGTCCAAACTTGACTAATCCAGTTTGACTGTAAGTAGGACATGTAACACTTCATTCAATGAGTCAGGAAATTTCCAATAATCAGACAGTTTAGTACCTAGGGCTCAGTGGAAAACCTTGGCCAAATGGAGGTACTACAAAGCAGCAATTTAACAGCTTTTGAGAAGATCCAAATTTCACACCTCATATCACCTTCCACAGGAAAAACAGAATTCAGAAGTGTCATGGTTGTCTCCTTTGCATGGTACCACCAGGGAAAAAGGGATAGACCATCCACGTTGGGATTTTCAGCGGTGACTGAGTTCCAGCATTCCCCAGGAAGACTACTGAGGTAAAGAGGGTAACACAGTTCTCCCTACCCTCCGTGTAAAGAGGAAGGGCCATTCAGAAGCTGGTCTTCTGCTAACTAGGGTACAATTACAAATCCTAATCCTATCCTAACGTTAAAAGACCTGCAGAACTGGCAGTGATTAAACACTCCCATTCGGGCACAGCCAGTGACAGTCATGGGCAGAGAGTGACAGGCATGAAGGAAGTGCTTAAGCTGCTCTGAAAAAGAGCTATCTATTAGGGGCTTGGATTTTGGACGTTCTGAGAAACACAGGGGGAAACGATTACTGATCCTTTAAAGAAACAATGCAGAGAAAAAAAAAGGCAATTCAAGCCTGGAGTTAGCTGATACAGAATGCCAGCCGAACTAGAGCAACCTGCGGAGGCCCCTGGGATTGCTGAAAAGATGGAAGAAGAGTTTCAGTTAGGTAATTAAAGCTTCAATAGAAGAATAAATACCCCACAGGCAATCCATGGGTTCTTCTCACCTCTCACCACTTCTTCTCTCCAGCAGTGACAGCTGCTTGTGAAAGTGAAAGGAAAGGTCTCTCTGACTCAACTCATTAGCTAATAATCCTCAGCGGTGATACAAGGAGCACAGTACCAGGAGGGCTGCCAGCCCTTCCCTGCACTAGTCCTAAGCAGAACGCAGGGCTGCAGGCGTGCCAGGGGCTCCCTCAGAAAAGCAATGCAGCAAAGCTGCCAATGGCAAGACTGAAAGAGAAAAGATGCACCCCATGGCAGCTGAGTAACACTCATGTCACTGTTCTCTGCCATTTGTCTCCTCCCTCTTCTTCAAATCCCCATGGCGAACAGGCCCTGATGCAGGTGGCACCTTCCTGGGGAGCAATCCCACAAATGGGAAGATGAGAGCTGACAGCGATCTGCTGTGAATTCACTACTGCAGCTTTTTGCAGCTTTTTGAAACAATGGTGACTTCAATTCCTTTAAAAAAAAAACAAAAACAAAAAAAAAAATGCCAAAAAAAAAACCACCTACATTCTGCTGCCCAGTGAGCACACAGGTGCTGGTCCTGAACACTGACAGGCCTTTCTACAGAGGTCTGTTCTGTGCAGGCTCACTCACATCACTCCTCAACCTCAAATAGGTTCTGCAGAAGGAAAAATGTGACAACGCTTGGGATTGCAGTCTGTTTTTCCATAGGAAAGCTGAAAGAAAGGCAACCATACAGCTTATCCTTTATTCTGCGGCAGAGGCCATGGGTGTCAGCTCAGATTTGCACTGCAATGCCACATACTTCAGTACTGGTTAATAAAGCTGCAACCTCCAGATTCGGTGCTGCCCTGGAGACCTGTTCAAACTGCTCCGTGCTCCCAGCAAGCAGCTGGAGGGAGAGGGGATGATTTTGGTCAGTCTCTATGCAGGGAGACGATTACTGCCAGCTCACTCCCAGCAAAAGCAAGCTTTGGATCCTGTGGTTATCAATCCTTTACACAAATCTTAGCTATTTTTTGTTCTTTAGATTATTAATAACATACTTCACTGTCTATTTCTCATACACATTTTTGGAAAGACCTAGCCACCAAGAGCACACACACATTTATTTTGGATGCCTTATTTAAAACAGATACATCACGTTTTCTTTCCCAAGGATTCCCAGGAGGTATGGATGCAAGATAACACCCAGAGGGACACAGAGAACTCACCTTAAAGGAAGTAACTCTATTGAAAATTTCGGGCATCTTATAGGTGCCACTCATTTCTAGACAGTCAACTTCTGAAGAAACGCTCTCGATTGCTAACACTGACCCACACGCTCACAGCTTCCCAGAGCAGTTTGTCAGCAATCTGCCACTGATCCTTAGGCCACATGTCAACAAAACAGAAGTAACTGTGAAGCTGTCTGCCAGACAAATCTTTGTATCTTATCTGTCAGCAGACGTTCACGTGTCACACGAATGTTCATATAAGCTTCATCAGTATTTTAGCAAACTGTACATATATAATACAATAAATGCAGACAAATCAAACTGTTACAAGAGTATTAAGATTACAGATCCACTTTCATGGCACTCAGGTTTACTTACAGCTATAGTTACAATTATAATGTTTCAAGTCATTCAAACATTTAGACAACTCTTGGTTTACATAAGAAATTTCCCCATGATTGGAAGGAATCTATCAAAATAATTATTTTCCCTGTATGATTCAGTAATTCCTGTGCCCAGCCAGCTATGCTGAAGTGGAAAAGGAAACAATTTCCCTTCCCCTGTTTGGGCCTTCATTTTTTTTTTTATTTTTTTTTTTGAGGATGCACATCTTCATCATTGGCAAACCATCCAGCTCTCTAGCACAAAAACCAATGGCAATTATAAAAACATTTTATCTTTGGAAAATAAACAATTATAAAAAATGTATACCAAAGAAAACATACCCGAAGAGAATATTCTGCATTTCTGACCATAGTCATGCCAGCTCCAAAAAGGCAATGACATTCTGGATGGCCCTATTACAAAAAAATAAGCAACCCACAAAGCAGATGCGCCAAGAATCTGCATGTATGTGCACTCAGACCTGTTATCTGTGTACATATGCACTAACGTGAAGAACTACAGTCTTTAAAAGCCTACTTAATCAGTAACAGTGCTTACCAAAGGAGGTACCTATAGAATGACTGGTCAAACAGCATGCACTGATGGGCATACTAATGAAATTTTTTAGGACTTTTTGGCAGACAGTTAAGTAATGAAACTGCACAACATTTGTTATAAGACGGTTCAAAAACCATTTTAATATTGCAAGTATCTCCTGCTTGATATTCCTTTCTAGTGAATATATACTTTATCCACTCTAATGCATTTAATATTTACCAATAGAATTTAATTTCAAGTGGTACAAAGCCAACATCTCATTTTTTCTCCCAAAATCTGCTTCCAATAAAGTATTTCATACTATATTGGCAAGGCACATGTAGCAAGTAAAGTGAGCTTCATTTTCAAGATAAAAAATCTTTTCTCTGGTGTTGCTGTTATGTTTCAACATCATGTATTCTGCCTTTCTAAATGCTCAATAGTTTTTTTGGTTGAAAAAGCTATTTACTCTGCTTTTAGGATGTTGGAGCACACTATTATGATAACTCTTATTGCAGTGTAGATAGCTGCGTTTTAAGGAGAGATTAGAAAAGCCACCAGGCAATCTATACTTGCAAAATGCTTTGGAAAAAATTTACTACATTGAAAGGATATGCTATGTTTTACTGTTTTATGTATGTTTACACATAAATCCTATATTACTATGAATAATGATTGCAGAACAGAATGTATATGGTTTCCACTTACATATATTCATATGTGTCTTTTCAAGCTTATAGTTTTCCACAACACATTTTACAGACAGCATGTCAAAAACCACAATTCAAACAGAACCAGCTTTTTTGACTTAAGAAAAATGACTTGTCTAAGTGTTTTCACCCCCAGTAAATTAACAGACACTCTCACATAGCTAACCATGGAAATACACGCACACAGACAGGCTGTTTGCTGTCCCACACGACGCAGCACGTAGAAACAACTCACAGGCCTCAACTCACATCTGCAACCACATCTCTAGGTCTTAGACTGCCATTCCAAACTGGATAAGCAAGAGCAGACAGTTGTGTCGCTGCCTCCTGCCTCGCACCACATCCCCCAGGAGCACCACCAGCTGCTCTCCACACGCAGCCCCATGCACAACCGTGCCCAGAGCTGCCTCCACATGCAGCCTCTCCACAACGACTTCGCTCACAGAGAGTGCTTCCTTACTCTTTGGAAGTCTTTCACTGATGTGTCTGCTAATGATTTTGATAGATTTGCACACCCCTGTGAGTGGTCTCTTGTGCTTTCCTCACCTGTGTGGTCTGAGAAGGAACGGATAGGTCTGGAGACTTCAGGCGAGTCAAAAGCTTTTAAAGCTCCGACTGAGGACACACAGGTGGTTACAGCACACCTGACACAAGCATGAAAATCTTTCAGGAAAAACTGCTTGTATATTTTACACAATCTTAACATGTATCTGTAGGTCTCAGTTTGTGCTTTGGCTAAACAAACACATCCACATACCAAAACGGTCCCTCAAGAACAAAACTGCCAACTATTATCCAGAAACAAAAAGAGTGATACCTTGTTCTTAATTTTCCGACGCTACCTGATGACATTTGGAGTTTCAAGCAAACAGAGAAAGATACTAAAACACAAGCCAAAAAAGAACAGTGCCCCAAAGCCCAGATCGCCCACCTTGCTGCAACCTGGTGTTCCATCGACTGTGCCACAAAATGAATCTCCCTAAAACCAGCCCCTGAATTATGGACGTGTGAGCTGCAGTCAGTGGTTCCCCAGAAGGATCTGAACACGGCCGCTGCTGTTCAGCACATGGCATCACACCCACAACTCAGCGCCGTGCAGCTTGGTGCTAAAATCCCATAATTACATCCCTATATAGGAGACTACTCAGTTATTAATGCTCCTCAATAAACATGAAAGGAGACAATTTATTACTATTTGGCATTGAATGTCAGTCAACTCAGCCAAGAAAAACCTATTTTAAAAGTTAATAATAAAAAATGAATAACATCTAAGCTTAACGTATTTCCCGCTTATCCAAAAAGTCTATTTGATAATATTGAGTTAGTCAGCAAGGTGGATTTAAAACAATGCATTTGAACTTCAGCAGCATTATGAGATCCCAATGCAGACCAATAATTGTGAGACAAAATTCAGCTAACAAGAGATGTCCCAATGCATCTCCTAAATCCATACATGGATTAGGCAAGACTATATTGCAGGAAACATTTTACTCCAGAATGCCTCGCTGCAGCCTCTCAGCTAAATGAAAGCTGTGACTCCGAATAAGGATCAGCACACGAGGTCCTTTAAGGCTGCACAGACAGCCAGGACACCAATCTGGTCTGCTCTGTGGCTGCAACATCAGATACAGCCAGAGGCATTTCATACGCTGCCTCCTACATAAGCTAAAAGCACACCGCACATGAACCGTTTTGTGCAGTGAAGAATTAAGAGAAATGAGTCACTGCCAGTTGGGAGGAAGTCTCTGGGATTGACAGAGCAGGTCACAAGTACAGACCAGTGCTGCACATGTTTAGTAACAGCAGAACTATCTCCTCTATTCCAGCACTATAAGCAGAACGTGAAACTATTCTTCCTGATAGAGATCTTGTGAAATTATAAGTACAACACCATTAAAAAGGAAAAAAAAAAAAGTCTGGAAAAAACCCGCTGTATTCATCATATACAGCCTTCTGAAAAAGCAAGGCAGGACTAACATCTCTCTGATCAATCAGTTTAGAAGAATGGATTTAATTGAACTGATATTCTAAGGCTGTATTTACTTCTCTGCACACTGAGGGGGAAACAACAACAAAAAAAAACAAACACCAAAAACCCCAGCCCTTTTAGAACTACCTGTTCGTACATTGGGTAAAATTTTTATTTATTTAAGGTCCATCCCAAAGAATTTTTGGCCTTCTCTTAAGCACAGACTTCAGTGGTGCTGCCCCTGCATGCTCCTTCTGCCACAAACAGAAAGGACTGAGGGTCAAACTCGCAGTTAACTACAAACAAACACAAAATAGCTTTTCAAACATCAGTATATTGACTGGAGCGGTCCAGCAGTGGCTTGAGCTTCATCTCCATTTAATACGACCTTCAGTTTAGTTTGACCTCTCAGGCAAGGAAGTCTAGACATTGACCTTGGTTGAACAGAAGAAACATTTTCCTTTTTCTATGCTGTTCTAGGGAATTTCAAACACAAGATCCCTAATCCAGCTAACACCTTTACTTACTATAACAGCAATGTTTTGCACAAGAAATCTTCTTTGGCTGCAGAAACCAAACTGTCAGTACGTGGCAGGAATATGCCAAAGTCTTGACCACAATATATCACAAGATGATACACAGTGCTGTTTTTCCCAGAAATAAAACCGTTCTTGAAAAAGCCAGAGCAATGTGATTGTAAGGCCCCTCAAACCAATGTTCCTATTCCTATTGAGGTCTGCGACCTAACAGGAGCAAGTACCTCCCCTGTTGTCTCACGCAGCTCTTTGACTTGCAGTACAAAATATCAAAAACGAAAATACCGTTCATTTTAATTAGAGGAAAACATCACTAGTGATGCTCACATGTTAATTTTCTCCAAGCCATATAATCAGTTGAAATCTTAATGACATAGAAATATGATTATTTTATTTTCATTATCCACATCAGAAATAAGCACACAGAGAATTAAAAGATTACTGCTTTCATATAAGCACTGTTTAATAAGAAATGTTTAGAAATAAGCAGAATAAAAATCAAACAGATTATCCAGATCAAGACTTTTTTTTTTTTTTTTTTTTTTTTAATATTCTGAACATGCGCTAACATCTGAAAGAAACAGTGGTGTGAGTCGTTAGATGTTACCAGGACAAGAAGAAACCACAGCTAAAAAGTTTTTCCCCTTGAAGTGATTTAAAGCCCAGACTTCACAGCTGGCTTCTCACATACAATACAATCTAAATCACTGCAAGATATTAATATTTTCCATTTATTACTCAGAGACCAGAAACCTCAGCATAGGAGCCAAGCTAGATTAGTCTTTAACCTGGTTAGTGATTTGCTAGCATGCACGGCAGAGATGCCCACACAGATTGTTTGTACACACTTTAAACCTTGCCCACACAAGAAATGCCGGTATCACCTTCAGGCTGCCAGCCCCGGTGGAATCACCCTTTGCCCAGCCCTTACACGAGTCCCTTAGAAAAATACCCACCATCATCAGACACAGCGGAGACTCACCAGCCTCTCAAAATCAGTGTGAAATGAATTCTGACACAAACATCCTCCAGAGAGAACCGCTCTGTGTTCTTCTAAAGTTTGAAAAAGCGCCAAACCACACAACCAAGGTTAAGGACAGAACTTACATCAAGCAACCCTACTAACAGGTGACACTGCTCCTGCACCAGCTCCTCACAGGGCACACAAGGACCTCCTTTTGGAAACGGAGGATTTTAAGCAGCGTTCCATGAAGCTCTCTGTGAGGACGCTGGGTAACTGCGCTGCTGACAGCATGTTCTGTATTGCTTCCATCCAGCCCTGGTTTCTGAGATTGCTGTGTTATTGCTGCTTACAGACTTCACTTCTGTGAAGCGTACACATTTGGAATTTCTTTGATCTGATTTCCCTTTTTGCCCATAATTCCAAACATGTAGGCACTGCCTTCGATTCCATGCTCCCGCACTTGAATGCTGCACCTGCTTTCTCCACCTAACGCACTGCTGGTAAATTTGCACAAGTACAAACCAAACATTTTCTATAGAAACACACAAATACATACAGACAGAAATACAAACACAGACAGTGCTCGTCACTGCACCTCACACCCCTTCACGAGACAAAACACTTAAGTAAGAGGGAAAAATAAAAATAATAAAAAAAGAAATCATAAGCAGCACTGTAGCACGCCAGCAGCACGAAGCCTGAAACTGTGCCAGCTGGATGTTTACAGCAGCACTCACAAACATCCTACCAAGTGCGCTGCACAGCGAGGCGCTGGGGCCGCCAGCCCGGGGCTGCGCGCCGCCGGACTTGGGTTCGGAGCGCGGTGCCTCCGGAGGACCCGCACGGCCCGGGTTGGTTCTGAGCGGCTCCGCGCCGGGCTGCCCACGAGACACCGCGCGGTTCCGCGCTCGTAGGCTGCGAGCAACGCAACGCCGCTGTCCGCGCTGCTCCCTGCAGCAGCGAGGCGAAGCGGCGGGCACCGATTCCGATCCCCGTTCGGCGCACGGCCGCCCGCCGCCCCCCGTCCTTTCAGCCGCTCCTCACCCAGGCGCACCGCGCACAGCAGTTTCTGAATCAGCGATACCTTTCCACGCTCTCGGCGGAGGCTGATACAAAATCGCGCTTCTTCCTCAGGCGCGTGGGAAAAGGGGAAAAACCGAGAGAGGAGCGAAGCAGCCTCACGGACGGCGGCAACACCGGCACGCGGGGACGAGCGCAGCAGCGGGGCTGGAGGCGGCGCGGCACAGCGCGCGGGGAGCGCCCCGGGGCCGCCGGCAGCTGCGGAGCGCAGCGCCCAACTGCGGGGAGCGCAGGCAAGGAAAAGTGAAGAGCATTTACCGGCAGCGGCAGCAGGTCGAGCAGCCCGAGTGCCTCGCCGCGTCTCTGGGAGATAACTTCGCACCGGCGCGGATTCCTTCACTGGCGAGGGACACCCCCTTGCTTCCTTGCTTCCTTCCTTCCTCTCCTTCCCGTCCCGTCCCTCCCCCGTGCAGCGGCGCAGCGGCAGCCTCCCGCCGCTCCCGGGCAGCGTCGCGGCACGGGGCTGCGGGCGGAGGAGCGCGGCCCCGCAGCCGTCCGCCCAGCCGCGCTCTGTCTGCGGCCCCGCCGGCCCCCGGCTGCACGCGCCGCGGCCGGGCCGGCAGCCAATCCCCGCGCTCGGCACCCGGCCGCGCGCGCGCGGCGCCCCCCGCGCGCAGCCTGGGCCGGGCGGCGGCGGAACGGGGGCGGCGGCGCCCCGGTGGCGCGGAGGGGCCCTACGGCTTCGGCCGGCACCGCGCCTCGCGCCGCGCCCGTCCCCCGGCGGCGATGCCCCGGCCGCGCGCTGCCGCAGAGGTGCGGCCCCGGCGCGGGGACGAACGGCGGCGGGGGAAGGACGGAGGCGCTCCGCGGAGGCCGCTGCCGGCCGTTCCCGCAGAGCCGTGAGGTGGCGTCGCCGCCGCGGGCCCGGCTCCCCGCAGCGAGCGTCCCGCGACCGTCCGCGCCCCGTGGCAGCGCCGCGCCGTGCGGGGCTCCCCGGCCTTCCCGCAGCGCTAAGCCCACGGGTCCCTGACTCGCTTAGTGCTGGTGCGGCGCCTCCTTTTCACCGCGAAACGAAAATAAATGAATAAAACCAACCCTCGTCCCTAGAAGACCTGCTAAAATATCCCTTCCCTCTTTTTGACACAAGTTCGGGGCGTTTCAAGAAACAGTTTTGCGCTTCTTCAGGGAGGAAACAGCTCAGCAGCATCCTCCTGTTGAGGAAGCGGCCACTAGAACCAGGCATTCCTCCACCACCACATCCCGCCTCTGAGCCTCGTGCACAACAGTTCACCCTTCTGTAGGGTGCAATTAAGCACTGACTGTCACCTAAATCTCCCCTCTCCTTTCACTACCAACCAGTGACAGCACCAATAGCACCAACAGGCAGCACCACAGCAGCACCCATCTGGCCAGAGAATGGCATGCTGGCATGAGCTAATGGCAACGTATAACTTTTTGAAGGCTGTGGCAAGGCCAGGGGAAAACAGCTACTTAAATTAATTGGGATACCAAAACCCAAAGTAAAAGAGCTTCAGATGGGCAGCGCACAGCAGCACAGTCTTATAGCTGCTGGTAAAACATGATCTTTTGTCTGTATTTCATAAAAAAGAAAACCTGTGTCGAGAAACGAACTGGAGTGTGGTGCATCACCTGTAGCATACCGTAAATGTCTGATTAGAGAGAAACTACAGCAGAGTTAATTTTCCAACTGCAGCTATAGTTTTGTAATTGTCAACAAAGAGCAGGAGTTTGAAGGGGCAATCCAGAAATCAGCAGGGAAGTATCTCTCAGCTTTTCAAGGTTAATTGAGAAGAGGGAATAGCTGAGCATAGTAGCAGAGCTTGGCAAATTACATACGATGCTGTAGCTTGAAGACTGCATTTATTCACAGGGGTGAAGAACGTCCATGCAGCCACAGCTTCTCCCTGGCCCCATCCTCTTCTACAGCATTTCACAAATGTGTCCTTGTCTCAGATGCAGCAGACTAAATTTTAACACAGCGTGCATGGCGATGTGTTGACTCTGCAGAGAGATGTCCGTATGGAAGTACCACAGCGGGCGTTTTACTGGAAATAACATCTGCTTGAAAACAGACTGCAAAAATGAATGATAGAGATGTATTACAAAGATTGTTGCAGTTAAGTAATGAGTTGTCCATGTCAAGATGAAAGACCGTGAATTAAACTGAGATGGTACACAAATCTTGTCACCCTATGTTTCAACGCTACACAGGTTCTAGTGAAAAAGTTATGGAATGTCTGTAATTGCAGCTCTTAACACACGTGTCCTGATCCTTATGAGGATTAAATAGAAATTAGCAAAACACAAAGCATGCCTAGACTGTACGTTGTAAAGATCTTTGCAAACCCTACTCTGGTAAAAGTATTTCTAGTAGTGATGCAGAGATTGTATCAAGAACTTGATGTCTTCTTCAGTGATTTGAGAGAGAACAAATGGGCAGTTAAATGCCATAGAACAAAGATTTGTTGATGGTCAATTATGATGCATCCATCATAACTGGTTAATGGCCTAGGCCAATCTCGATGCCTTGGTAAGGTGACCTCATTTGTTCAAAACAAGGTCAGATGTCTACTAAAAAAAATACACGAGTTACATTTCAATTTGGGGGACTGTTTTCCAGAAGGTAGTTTACCAAAAGTGGCATTACTTCGTCCCGTTGAATGACTGAGTATGCAAACCCAGTGCCACAGCCTGGTACACAGCACAGCTACAAGAGGAAGGGCAGCTGAGGGGGCATCACAGCAAAATCAAACAAAAATGATGTGTCTAGGCATTATAAGACCAAAGCTGGCTTCGTGACCACAGCAAGGATCAGCGGTGACTATACAAAAATGCTTGTACCTGAGATACAAAGTAAGTATGCCAGAAGGATAACCATGCCTTCTCCCAAAAGTGAGAGTCCCAAATAGAAGACAGGGAGCCGTGCTCTCTTTTGCTCTTGTTCTCTATTCACATTAATTTTGGACTCTTTTAGATGTGATGATACAGCTTCAATGGAGGGGAAGTTTGTTCCACCCCTTTAATCTAGAGGTAAAGATATTCTTCTGGGAATGAGAGATGAGAATCCAAACAAACCAAACACTTCACTTCTTGGGTTACAACTCTTTAACTACTGAATTAGTACATAAATGGTGACCACAGTCTACCCCTCCTCAATTAAACTGAGATGGGAAACAAATCTTGTTTTACATCTTTTGCCTTTGATTAGTTCTCCAGAGGAAAGAATATAAATACTTACCATCAAGAACAATTCTGAGCAGTGAACCCTAAGTGAATATAAGTGTATTTCTTCAGACTTTAGTAGACTGCCTGGGGAACAGCAGTGCAGATGTACCACAGACATGCTTCCTGTGGGCTGTGTATTTACTGCAACACGCGTGCCTGTGGTGCACAGCCTAGAACGCTGCACAAGTTGTTCGATTCAGCTCCTGGCACCTTTGGAGTCTCTCTCAACACCTCGTCACTTACAGAACCTGCTGACATGCAAACATCTCCTCCACCTTTGGAAAGGCCGTGCTTCTTTCTCACACTTTGAAAAATTGCCCTTCAGTGTGATTTGAAAAGAAAGGAGAAGGAGAAAACAATAAAGATTCACAGATTACCAGAGATAAATCCTGGATCCTTGTCACCTTGCCTTTTAAGTGTGTGTTTGAAGTTGCTACCCCGGAACTGCAGATTTTCCACTGTGTCCTTACACATTGTGATTTCTGTATTAGTATGTAGCTGCTCCACCATGCACACTGCTATAACTTGATCAAAACAGGCATAATTAAAGACAGTTTCTGGAAATGGACGCTACGTAAATGTAGTGTACAGTGAAGGTGAAATTTTAACACTGCAGCTAATTAACGACTGCAACGTTTCACCTACAGAATGTGAATTCTGTGCTGCTTGGAGCCTTTATATAGGACTACAATTTCTGAAAGCTGTGTCAAATCTCAGATATAAGCTACAGTCCTGATGGAGTGGCTGTTTGGATGAAGTTCAAGTGAAGTTCACTGGCTGGTGTTACGCAAGAGGTCGTGTCAGATGAAACACGTGTTTTTTTCCAACCCTATAAGCTATGAACTGTGATATGCCATGATCCACCACAACAACATAGGAGTCAACTGTTCAGAATAAAGAGAGAGCTTATCATACTGAATAATGCCTCTCAAATGCTTTACCACACTGGATGGAGGATTATTTTAATTAACTGGTACAACTTCCAACTTTTATTACATATACCAGAATGTATGTCATTGGTTGCACCTGATTTAGACATACTATTTTCATTCTTTATCCTATGCCTGTGACTGCACTGTAAGAAATGCATCCTGTAAACAGTGGTTTATTTAAAAACATATGTATAAAAAAAAATAAAAAATTACACATGTATCTGTTCCAAGCAAGCAACTACACAGTAGTACAGGACAAATATCTGAGCACCATACAGCAAGCTACCAACAGAGGAGAGGGACAAGATACAGGTTTTTAAACACGCTGGAATTACCATCTTTGTTAATACAATAAAGGTGATTCATGTTTGACATTAAAATAAGGGAGTTTGTGCCACCTTTTAAACATTGCTGGAAGCCATCCATAATTTGTCAAACCAAAGAAGAAAAAGGTGTTGAAACTGTACTAGTATTTTCAGGCAGTTTCCTGTCCCTCCAGCCTTTTTTTCTTTTTTTTTTTTAATTCCTCTTCTACAGCCAACCCATCTGCCTTGTAAGAATTATAGCCTGTCTTTGAAATGGCTCCAACGGAAGTGCCAAGCAGGTAGAGAGCTACTTGCTATACGCTTGAATGGCTCAGAACAATTCAAAGCCATCAACAAGTTCGCAGTTCTGGAAGAAGAAAAAGAGGAGGTAAAAAAAAAAAAAAATAAAAATAAAATAAAAAAAAAGATGGAAAGTCTTCGTAGGCAATACCTGTTTGGTGGAAAGTAAAGGAAACGTGCAGACCTTTCATAGGCACAGAACACTGCTGTGCTTAAGGGTACTGAAGGATAGAAAAAGAATCCATAGTGTGCTCTATGTACACAAAACCCGTGCCCTCCATGTCTAACCCTGTTTTCTCCTATAGCAGTTTTGCTGACCACCAATATTTCAAAGAAATTCAGAAGAATCTGGCGGCCAAGTTAATGTTAGAGTGGATTACTGCCATCTCTATATAAATTATGAGCCGTCAGTCATCTGGCAAATCAAGAGGAGAGTTCAACTAGACAACACCTAGTGGGTACTGAAATTAAGTATTAACATTGGAGAGAGGATGGGATGCACTGCTTCCACTGTAGATACTCCACTAAGAGTAATTGTCGTAACATGTTAAAAGCTATACAAATCAAACTAAATACATGAATCTCCAAGTAATTCTCATCATAACTCAGGTCTCTTACACTCTTCTAGCCGGTTCAGTTACTGGAGTCATACTGGTTTATAGTACAAATTTTAGACACATGGCTAGTAGCTACTGAGTGAAATTGCAAGCCATCACAGTGGTAATTCTCTCAGCCATATTAATGGCTCTAACACCAAGACAAAAAGTTTCATTTGTCTTCCAGCATTAATTACTGAGATGCTGTCACCATACACTGAAGTATATTTTTTCTGTAGTTATCTTCACATAGAAATGCCTTTGCTTTTCTGGCCTTGGAGGAAATGCCTTCGAGGTGAAAAACCATGGGAGTCACGGAGACTTCTGGTTAATAACAACGGGCTTTCAAGGTGAACTAAGGATGAAATAAGCCTTTTGTTCTCATATCAGAAAGTGGAGTTAGGAAAAATACTTAAGTAATATTGGTGTGGAAGAGCTACACTGCAGACAGGTATTCTGTATGAGAGTAAATGAATCAGTAAGTGCATGTATCAGCTAAGGAGAAAGGCAACACACGGTTCCAGGAAAAGAAAAAGTGACGTGTAAAGGATAAAGTAGTTATTCTGCATAATATTGAAACTACATCCATCAGCACAAGATTTGAAGTCTGACTCACAATCAGTATTAAGTTAGTGCTTTGCTTTCCCAGTAAGCGTGTAAAAAGGTGCAGACAAATCATCTACCGGAAAGTTTGTGTAAAATGCAAAGAACAACTGGGAAAAAAGTGATTTAAAAAGGTTGAAGTGCTCATGATATGAAGTGGGGCACGCAATACATTTCCACCCCTGTGTAAAATGCCATTGCATACCTCACTAGCAGCATTTTACCTTTTAAATAAACACACTCTAAAGGTAGAGACAGATTAAAATGCAGGGGGAAGAAAGCTAGAATGTTACATAAAAATACCATGATACATTTGTGAACTTCTTGACGTTCATAGGCTCAGTTGGTATTAGAAAATATAATAGATTTTTTTTTCCACTTTCTTACTATGCAAGAATTACCAAGATAATGAGAAAGATTAAATAATAATAAAACCAACATCCAATTCTCAGCATTGGAATAGCTTTTTCCAAAAGATAAGTTCTGTGTTTTTTCATGGCATTTTAATAACATAATTAAATAAAATAGAGACATTGTAGTTGATGTTTATTTTAAATAAGCTCTGAGATAAATAGTTTTATTTCTGATTTTCTTAACCTCAATCTAACAAGTACTTTTAAACCTTTGTGCCGCTGTCTACCTTATTCTCTTATAATGTATTTTCCATGCAAAGATGTTCCATAAGAACACACTCTCAAGTATTCACTTGCTTCATGTATTTTCTGATAAAATCCAATGCCTCCATGCAAGACCAGGGCCCAATTTTTGCTATTGCAATAAACAAGATGACACAGCCCCTTCTCTGAAAAGGTCATGGTTTAAGTGTCTGATTTTCTGAACACTGTCTTAGAGAAGGATGATGAACTTAGCTGTTATCAGTTACTTGGTGTGACGAAAGGTGCAAGATAAAGAGGAAGTTTCATGCCTGATCTCCCTTCAGTATCTGCTGTACTAAATTGCAGCAAGCAGTCCATGAGAAGCCTGATGTTTAATCAATTGATTATAACTGCACTCTGCAATCGTTTATAAAGTGATGTGGTATACAATTTATTTTTGTAAATACAGTAATACATTGCACTGTATGTAATGCAAAGCAAGGTTTTTCTCTCACTTCAACCAGTAAGAACTCAATGCAGTACAGAAAAAATGAAGGCAGCCTTAGAAGAAGGGAAAGCTAGAGCAGGAATTAAGCTTGTGAGGATCTGTAGTCTAAAAGGTCTGCTTTAAGATTACAAAGAGAATCTATTATAACAATCAGATTCCAAAACATGTTCTTTTAAAATGTACATAAGTAGAAATGAAAACAAAACATAATCGCTGTAGGATTTACTGTGTCTAGATGCTGTATAAAGTTGAATATTAAATGGATGAAAAAGGTAAGAGGAAGAGAGAGCATGCAGAAGAACGTATATTGAACTAGGTTAATTTAGAGGATGTTGTATTCTTTGTTGTTTTCATTGCTTATTTTGTATATCTCATTTACAAAAATGAACCTGCTTTCTGGTGAGAGAGTGAAGTACAAGCAAGTGAAGTACAATTTTAGAAAAACTACAATGGATTGACAGTGAAACTGTATTTTCAAACAATTGGTTAGTTTGCCACATCATTTCTTTCTATCCAAGGAAACTTGTAATGACCAGTTAACAATCTACTAACATGGGACATACTAAGAAAGTTAGTATCTTATTACTATTCTCTTCCAAAGACAAATACATGCACTTCAGTTATTAAAATGGTTGTTTCAGTGTTCTCACATTATTCAGCGTGAAATACAAGAAGAACAGAACGTAAACAGTGACACATGTTTGTGGAACTGACATTTCTGAATCTGTCCTTCCGCGCTCTCTGCATTCCCCTGTCCTATCAGTGTTAGAATGATTCAGTGCACCTTTTGCGCCTCTCACGTCATAGGAAATTCCCAGGCTGATTCCCAACCTCAAGAGAAAAGGTGCAAGCTGGGACAGTCAGATCCTTGCTGTGAGTGTGTAAGTGGGATACGAGGCAATCTGAAAAGGAGAACGTAAAATTCTCCCACTTTCCTTAGAAATGTGAAACTTAGCTTAACAATAACAAGTTTGTTGTTGTTTTGTGTTTTTGTTTTTGTTTTTTTTTTTTTCTTATGTAATAGTACTATTAAAAAGGTAAAGTTAAATAGAAATTCTGAAATGTAGTGCATTAAATATGAAACGTGTGTTTGTTTGTGTTTTGGTTTGTTTTTACATTGCTAATAAGATTCTACAAATGAAATTCACTCATAATTGACTTCACCACACACAATTTATCCAAAGAACACAGTGATCTCTCAGATGCTTTCCTTATAGAAGGGCTGAAAACTGACTAGTTTTCGTTGCGAATATGACTTACATATAATTAAGAATGTGCCTGTAATGTAAAAAGTTACTATTCGTACTAATTCATTAACATGTCCATATTCAAATTTCAGCGCATTCCTAACAACGGGCCATAAATATGTACTCCCTGCCCATGACACCAATTATTACTACTGGCATAATTAAGCTCACCTCTTGCAATTAATCACCTTGAGTGCCAACAAAAGTATATTTATCTTCATTATGTTCCCACACACAGTTTTCCATTTGTGCTATACAGAAAAGGCCGTTATCATATTTTCCCATGGAACGGGGAAAACTTCAGCCACAACAAATGGAGAAACAACTCCAATATCACATAAATTAGAAAGAGCAGACTGTCGTTTGGAAACATTGTTTTGTCAGGTAGTGGATCTGCACAACAGGCAGCAAGAACGAGAGAAGAAAATTAGAGCCCACATGTTGCAGCAAGGAGATCTGTGTATGGGTACGACACTACAGCCATATTAAAACTGAGTGCCTTCAAGACTCTGATTTTGTGTTTTCAGATTCCTCACGTTTTAATTGAAGACAAACAGAATCATGGACACCACAAATGATTTTTTTTTCCAAATGAGAAACAAAAGAGGGGAAGCCAGACTGATTTGTTTGCCTTTGCTTGCCTCTCCTTTTCCATTATGGTTTTAACAAATAGGGAATGTTTGGTAAAATAATAAAACAAATACTGTTAAATATTGTGATTATTCAGAGCAGAACCTACAAATTTATGTTTCCCCAACTGGAAAAGAGAAACGTGCTGTACAACCTATGTACCCATTCAAAAAGCTTGAATATTCAAAAAGCTCTGCTTATGAATGAATTACAGACAAAAAATTATGCACAGATATTATTCAGCAAACAGTCTGAACATATACATCAGAAAAACTAGTTTGTTTGGAAAACTTGCAAACACAAAATGGAGCAAAGAAATTATTCATTATGAATTATTTGCACAGCATCTGTCTTACTTTCTCATGTTAATTGCCTCTGCTAAACCACATTTTCTTCCCCTCAGTATGTAAATTAAAATGATTTTGCATATTCTCTGAATATCCAGTGAATGCAAGTTTCATTACCTTACCACTTATACCTTTTTTGTAAAACTAATTATACTACAGTTTATATAATTTTAAAATTTGACCTACCAGCTTCTTGCAGATTGCAACCTCTTCCTCTGGATTTTGAGTTTTGCCTAAAATAGGAAAAAAAAGCATATTAAAATCACTGCAATTAACAGCACTTTGTGTGTGTGTGATCTCACACAGTACATTTTAAATCTCACAGTATTTACATAAAAACATACATACAGGAAAATAAATATTTTGTTCTTACAATAATTCTAATGCAGTTGTTATAAATTTAGGATGTGATTCACAGTTCTTCAACTAAGAACAAAGAATTGTTCTGGCTTTTGACAGCTTGGACCAGACCTCTCCCAGCAGTAACTGGGCAACATATCACTGTATTCATTCACACTTCCTAAGAGGCACCACTCTTGTTGTATGCGATTATTCTTCCTATGAATAAAAGCTTATATTTCAGATCATTTGATATTTTTGGTGAAAAAAAAATACATTTATATATTTTTTTAATGTTGTTTTTCAACTTCCTGATTTTTGGATGCCTGACTTGTATTATCTCTCCAAGAAACGGCACGTGAAGGAAATACACACGTTATATCATGCCTTTTCTTTGCAAAAACTTTATGCCACCAATAGAAATAGAAGTGTCTTGTCAAAAAGAGTTCCTGCCTTAGAAATTAAATGCAAGATTAATCCTTAAGGCCTGTTAACAGAAATGCCCCCTCGGCAAAATCTGTCCCATTAGGTCACTGCGAATATAACCTGAATAAAGCCTCAGGATCAGTTCTTCATTATCAGCATATATTTATATATATAATATATATATAAATATATATATATATATATATACACATTTAGAAAGACAGACCTGCAGAAAGTGCTGTTTTTCTAGCACTGGACGCAGAAGACAAGCACTTGGAGTAGTACAAAGATACACTTTTCTAAAGGCTTAAAACCTTCTATTTAAGATTTCTTCTTCAAAGTACCACAAAACGCATAAACCTGAAATGATTTTTTTTCTCTACTTTGTACTGAGGTTACAAAACAATGTGTTAACATTGGAGCACAACTGGATGAAAGCTTATTTATTCATTTCTTTCTGCTGTGGGCAGAATCCTGGCTGAATGCTTACAGTAAGTGTTTTGCAATAGCCATTAGTATACTGCCAAGGCACAGTGGGAAGATGCTATTGTCTGCACATCCCTACTGAAAAATAAACATTCTACAATCTTAATGGATTACAGCAGGGAAAAAGGAGTCAAGTTTGTTATGCAGCAGTTTTTGGAACGATATGACTTCTGATTGACTCACACATTACAGGTATTTGTGGGTCACCACAGAAGTTCTGTTTTCAGAAGTTCCCAGTATGTCCTGGAAATCTCAGTGGTATCTTTCGGTCCTGATCCACCTTCACTTCTGCTGTGAGATGCACTAGAACTGCGCTTTTTAGATAACTTCTGAAATGAATGGCACCAATAAAATCTGGGGCTTTATCTTCAGCAAATCACTTCCCCCAATTTTTTAAAATACACCTTCAGGCTATGAAATGTGTTATAGGTTTTTCCTCTCTGCAGGATGTGTTGTTCTGTATGCTTTAGCAGTTCAGTGAGCTGAGCTGATTCAAATGAGCCTTGAAATGTTAAATACAACTTGTAATATCAAAGGTTCTCATATCAAATAATTTTGTTACTGTGGATCCTAGGGAGATAAAGGACTTGAGTGGTGACTAAAACGTCCACTAGTCACATCAAATGTCTCAGCATTAGATACATCACTATCTATCTGTTCATTGAAGGAATGGCTAGAAGATACAGCCACAGCACTTTGTGCTGTGTTTGTGAAGTAGGAGCAGGGGATACAGTGCAACATACGGCAGCGAGTGAATGAGAAACCTTGGGTAACTGTGTGCCAGTGTTACAGAAGCCTTTATGTACAGCCTTGTGGAGATGTGGTCTTTGCACTCGGTGCAGAAATCCGCTGGGTCAAAATGTAAACTAACTGCAGTATGATCCCACCTCAGATTTTCCTCCAGTCAGGTCACCCGTAAGCCCAAAGAAATAACTTCTCGCCTTTTTGCTTTATTTTCCTGTTTTCACTTCCTCATCCTGCAGCAGTGTTCGCTTATAGCTGCCTTATCTTTCTTTACTTCTTAGCTCAATGAAGATGAAGTATGGTTTGAAATGGCCAAAATCCCCCAAAATACTGCTGTATTTTCCAAACTGAAGATTCTCTGAACTGTCAAGAAAATGTCTGCCTCTTCCACACCCCTTTGCCTTACAAATGTTTTAGATAAATACCTGCAGAGTCCTCTTTAAATCTTACTCCTTGGGTCTGGTGTATGTATCAGCACAGTCCTTAGTGCTTGCCAGCACATGCAAACAGCCATACCAGTGCCCAAGTGCTGAACAGAACCTACAGTCCCTAATTCTGAAGCATTCTTACTGACAAACATTCTTCTATTATAATTCTCATCCTTTCATAATGCAGGAACACCGTTTTTATCTACGTACTTCATTGCAGTGTTACTAAAAAACTAACTTTTTTTCTTTTTTCCTTTTTTTTTTTTTTTTTTTTTTTTTTTTTAAAAGGCAAATAGTAAGCAAAACTACGAAAAATAGGGAGATTGTGTTTCCCAGGGTTGGCACTCCAACTGCAAATGCAATGACAGAAGGAATCTCATGTTTTTAAGCATATTACCTGAATAACTATTTTTGAGAACGTCATAGCTTAAGTGGGCATTACTCAATATTGCCAACATGAAAGAATTGCATTAGGATACAGAAAATAACCCTGCACTTCTTCAGGATCCTTGTTTCAAGAGAAAATGTGGAGTCTGGTATCACTGGAACGAACAACTGTTAACTGCATAACGACAACCACATCGGACAGAACTGAGTAGGGAGCATTTTAATGGAAAGCATATTGTGATGTTCCTTGCATGAAACATCAGTGACAATTAAAACATAGTCTCTAAAGAAATTATCTTATCTTTAAAAGGTAAAATTGATTGATATTCAGCATAGAGATAACTTGGCTGCTGCAACTTGAAAAACTGGAGGTAAAGCTGATAAGTTCGCCACTTTTTTAAACTTTTAATAATCCCATGTTTTTAATATATATTTTTTTTATTTCATTACTTAAGGCATTCTAATTACCTAACATCTGATTGTTCATTGTTTGAAAATAATATATTTGTGACATTTTCTGTGCTCTAAGGCATTCAGATTAAGCATCTAGCACAAGTACAACCTTCTTTCTCATTATTATACATACTTAGATAGTAGACAGTAAAACTTCCCTTAGGAGCCTCACTGTCCAAGATGTTTTCATTTCCATCTCAAACATTACACGCAGCTGGAAAGAGGGCAGCTTACCAGCTTCTCTACAGCACCTATAATCAGTGAGCTCTCTCTCCTTTGGAAGAAACCAAATTGCTCACTCAAGGGCTGATTTTGGCCATGTAGGGAATAACCAATCAGCAGTGATGAGTGTTGATGAAGCAGTCAACCTATTTTTATGTAAAAAATATCCATAAAGAATGGGTAGCTAAAAAAAATAACAAAAACACTTTCACATTTAATCAAATGCACCAGAAACGTGCATTGAACAGTTACTTGAGTAAAAATTAGAAATTTCACTTGAGTCTTTAAATAAGTATTAAGGAAATATCTATTCTTATCTATTAAGCTATTACCTTCTGCTCTTCTTATTTCTTACCACTAAAAGAGTTAATGGCATGGTTTCATTAATTTTTAGCTATTACTTCATTTTTGTACTAATTTTTTCTCTTTTAATGAGAAACCATCAGCACACTAATGTCTACATGGATTACAAATTGATGTATTACTTCCCTCAGAATAACCACTTCTACGGGGAAATCTTAGAATGCTCTCAAAGGACTGGTAAATAAGTGAACTGATAAATAACTTAAATTAAATTGGCCTGCAACACTTGACTACAAAGCAGATGCCAGTGCTTTGGTGGTAGGACACTTGAGCTCCAGTTATAATCCCTCTGTGCACAAAACTTCTGCAGCACTTGTATTAATGCACTGGATGAAGAGAGAACAACATTTTACCTGACTGAAATAATGCCTTCAAGGATTTTCAAACTTCTCAAAAGGTTTCTCATCCACTTTCCCAGATAAAAATCCATTTTTCCGAGCCTACAGAAATCTTTTTTGACTGCGTCAGGTATGGTTTTTCCTTGTTAGGAAAGAACGTGTAAAGCCACCTCTGTGAAACTTTGTTTTAAACACAAGCTAACTTGCTTGAAAGTCAAGAACCACAGCAATCAAGTTTTAAAGGACAGAAGCACACATTTAAAGCTCATTTTATTTCCAAAATCATACAGCAATGAGGAGGCAGTCAGAAAAGAAGGGTGGAAGCCTTTAAAACAAAATAAAACCATATGTGAGCACTGAGTGTGATTTCACCAATAATTACAAATAAAAATTAAAAATGCCTCATTAGGTTCCCTGCCTTCAAAAATCCCAAGTATAAATGTCAAAGAACCACAGACGTATGGTAATTGAGGAAACTAACATGTAACTCATTTCCCTTCCTTTTAAAGGAAAAATGAAGCAACTTCAAATTTCCAAGTACTGATGTGATTTAAAGAAAAAAAAAAAAAAAAAAAAAGATGACCAGAATTTGAAAAATAAATCCAATTTGACGTGTGAAATGCTTTAGGAATAACAATTGCCTATTCTGAAAGAAAAATAAAAAGAAAAATTTACCTTAATATCACAACAATTTGAGAAGCGAAAAATTCTTTGTAGCAATGACTCAGTAGGTCACTGACTCTTCACTGTGAAATATTTCATTAACATAAACTTCAAGCTAAGGAGTACCAATAGTTGAGTTTCTCAGGCTGTTGGAGACAACTGCCCTCAGATGTGTGAGACTGTACATGTGTATTTAGACACTCTGCACTTACACAGCAAGAGATGGAATGCCACAGCCTACACTCAGATGGAGAACTTTCTTAAGTTCAAACAGTACCTGCAAGACAATGGCACCACTATGCTGTAAGCTGGTACCACTCTAAGTAGTACTAATCCCATGAAAGATGGTCCAGAGAGTTCTGTTTTTTTGTTTGTTGGTTGGTTGGTTTGTTTTATGACAAGCTGGTTTGTGCTTGGCAAAGGCTGGGCTCTGAGGGGGAAAAACAGGACAGAGGCTGTGCTGAACTTCCTACCACAGACAGAGCAGAAATAGTGCTTCTGTTTGGAGCAGGTAAAAAAAGTGTTTAGAATTTGGTTGGAAAAATACAGTTTTGTTTGAAATGTCACACCAAAAAAGCTGAAAGACGCAGGAAAACATTACTAGAGAATCATTAGAACACTGCTAGAAAAGTGTATTAACTAATAGCAGAGAGTAATTTATGTTTGTGAAAGAAACCAGAGAGAAAGCCTCCAGCTACACACAGAGGAGATGCTTCATAAAAAACTGTGCAGTTAGTAGGTCAAAAGCTTAAAGAGATAAATCAGCAATTTATTATTTCACCAATTAAAAGTAATCAGCAAGTGGCAGTTACACAACCCAATAAAATCTCTCTCATTTTTGCTGCTCATTAGAAAATCTGTGTAGTTCAGATACTTTGTACTGCAAATTTATTAAAATATTTGAAATCACTGTGTTTGCCAAGAAGGTATAATCACCTTTTAATAAGTAACAAAACACAATCATAGAAGTAATTGCTTATCCATGGAGATAAAAACTTCCATAGTCTGAGTGAGGTTAGTGTTGTTTTGCTTAACCTAATAACTTCCCTTAAAGAATCACGGAGAATAACCCAAGAGGTAAAGCCAAGACGCGTCTTTAAAAATCTCTTCAAAACACTTCTGACCACAGACAGTGGGAGTACTTAAACCAGAGAATTTAAATACAACAAATGGGATTTCAGCATGCCAGCGTACATCCAGGATGCCAAGAAGGACTTGCAGTGTCCTTGGGAGCAACAGCCACACAGCTCCAATGTATGTACTGTTTCAAACCTCACTCTCCTGTTTAAAGATCAGTCTCCAACCTGCACTGAAACACTAGCAGGAACATCTCAGACGTTCTTATGAGCTATACAGACTGACAAGAGATTGGGAGGAAAATTTAGTTGTTAAGATGCATTTTAGCATATTTCTTCTAAAAATAGCAAAATCCTTGTTGCTTTTTGTTGTTGTTGTTGTTTTTTAATTTAAATAAATTATAAATAAACCAGTTGCTTAAAAATCTGTTAAGATTGCCTCAGGGAAACAAAAAAGGAACACAACTATAAATTAGAAACTAAGGAAGGTAGTATTACATTGTTGGTACAACTTTCACCGAAAAGGAGCCCAAGCCCAACAGAAACATTACTGATCGTGCAACACTGATCTACTGGCTCTACAATAATCACTTTCCAAGTAAAGGAACTCAGCACCCCATTCTCAGTGATTGCTTTATAATACATTTTAAAAACTCCACAGAAGTTCTTGCAGATGATGGCAGACATGACAAAAATGGTAATGGATTTTTGGCCAAGAAACTCAATATGAAGACAAATACAGAAGAGATGTTAGCCAAACATAAGTTATTGGACTCTGTACAGAGTAAATGGATGAAATTATATGACATGCTATAGAGAAGGTCAGGTTACACAATCTAACGATCCCCTCTGGTCTTAAGGCCTGTGATTCTCTGAAACCCTACCCCTGCTGGGAGTCTGTAATTCATGTAACACTATTGATTTATTCGTAAGAGATCATTACAGTAATAATACCTGTGGTATGACTGTTCAGGGACTTATACAGGTCATTCCAAAAGTAATGCCTTCTATTTTTCCAAAGAAACTACAACAGATAAGAGGAACACAACAGCACTATTTGATAGAGCAAATTCTCAGCTACAAAGCAATATTTTTCAACACAGTCACCACCATTAACTAAGCATTTTAATCAGAAGTGAACAAGAGCCTGCAAGCCACGCTTGTAACAATCTGCACCAGTAGAGATGACCCACTGTTGCTGTCACCACCACTGAAATTCACCACCCACCCCTCACTGTGCTCACATTCACTATTTGGTCTCCAGAAACATTCAGCAAGCATCAGTGAATGTCAATGGGTGCCATTTATTTTCCACAAGGAGGAATTCAGTAACACACCTTGGCACCACATGCACTTCCCTGTCAGATGCCATTCTGTCAGACTGCCCCTCTGCTCTGACGATCACTGTGCAAATCAAACCAACTTCAACAGAGAAATTGAGCAACCACCAGGATCTGGAGCTCACGCATTTCTGATTGTGATTTCTGTTTCTGCAAAATGGACTTTTGTTTTCTATTTCATAAAATGACGCAGCCGGTTTCTTCTTTTCAGCATCATTAAGAAAATAAGAAAAGTAGGACTGAAATACCATAGAGCACTAATCATAAAGTATTATAGTCTGGTAGAGTCTACAGTGCTCCATGATTATGCCTTTCTTTATAAGAATTATATATGCCTAAATAAATCTATGCATAACTTAAACTTCCTGTATTAAATGTTCATCTAAGACAAAAAACTGCAATTAAAAAGTCCATCATAACACACGGGGGAGAAAACGTTGCTTAATACAGAATTCACATTCTGCTGTCAAATGTGCTGGGTGTTGAGTTTTCCCAGATTATTCTTACTGCTGAATTGTAGTCTTGAAATGCACCTGAAGCTGTCCACCAGTGCACAGTTGATACTTGTATTACATTGCTTACATTTTATTGTAACTAATCTCTGTATAACTGTATTTTGGGGAAAAAAATATTCAGATCTATTCCAGGGGGAGAAAAAAAAATAAAAAATAAAAAAAAATCATCGATTTCCTTAAACAAAATGTCTTTACTTTCACATAAATAGAATTTAATACACAAAAATATTGTTTAACTCCTGTAACAGGTTCTTATGTTCAGCGGTATAAATATTAATTGAGCTGCTGAAGTTACAGCACACTGTCTGTGTCTGATCTATCCTTCCTTCTTTTCACAAGTGTCCTATCAAGTGGATTTTTGTTTTAAAGAAGGTGCTTGCTATGCACACTTTACTACTGCAACTGCATTGCTTTATGGCTTGTTAATGTTAAAACATTTCTTGCCTGATGTGGTCCTGGCATATTTGCTATCCATTATTTAAAGCATGTAACAAATCACAGTCATGGGACAAAGTTTGAGCTGGCTGAAATGTGAAACTACATCAATGTCCAGTGAAGCATGAATTGCAAAAAACTGTCATAGATAAACATCACTTCGTGTACGAATATCGGATCCATGTGTCACGTTAGGCCACCAGACTCAAACAGTGAAATCGAGTCATAACCACAAATGTTATAATCTTTACCCAATAATTTACCCAAACAAAAGGCACTATTTTAAAAACAGTTATTTTTCTGCAGGTGTATTCAGAATAATGCCATGCCACAGTAAAACACAACTTATTTTTTAAATTTACTAATGTTTCGTAAATGGATTACACAGGGTTTCCCAAACAACTGGTCAATAGCTTGTCATTCTATTTAGGTAGTTTTTCCCTAAGGATTGCTCAGGTATTTTATTCATATGTTGAATTGTGTAACCATTTAACTAGTCAAGAGCTTATAGATTTAAAAAGTACAGGTGTTCAGTTGTGCAATTCAATTCTGTAATTTATTATCTATTTATAATCATAGGCAAAGAAAAGCCAATATCTTAATATTCTCAATTAGATCAGCAAACATAATTGGGAGATGCTGACAAACTTACAGACACATAGCTCTTTTTTCAGACTCTGAACTACAAAAAGCAAACAATGCTGGCTGGCTCCAACCAAATATATTAGCACTTCTCCCACACAGTTGTCTATCCCTCACTGGGTATGCTTGCCATATATTCTTAAATGAATTCATAAAGAGATCTCCCTTAAAAACACTTCAGAAATACAGAGGTAAATACAGATGTGCAATAAATGTGTTCTCATGTTTGAGACTGAGCAAAGCAAGACTGGTGAACCCAACCTACATCCATAGCAAGGGTAACACTGCCTCCTGCTCTCTTTGTGATGGAGAGGTTGTAGTTTGGAAGATTCCAGGAAGCAGTGACAGTAAACTCCAAGTTTCTTAGAGCTTCCTGGGGCAACAGCCTCATCCAGAATACAAACACACAAAAACTGTGTATTTGAACTTCTTCAAAGTGGCACTTCTTTTCCTCCAAGGGCAGGTTGTACCTGTAAAATGACATAGACCTACACATAAAGTCCCTCCTTCAGTGAAAGAAAATCGTAACTGGTTCCAGTAGACAAGAAGCTGGACATGAGCCAGCAGTGTGCACCTGCAGTCCAGAGGACCAACTGCGTTCTGGGCTGCATTAAAAAAGGGGCGGCCAGCAGGGACAGGGAGGTGATTGTCCCCCTCTACTCAGCTACAGGAAGGATGTGGAGCTCTTAGAGGGGGTCCAGAGGAGGGCACTCAGATGATCAGAGAACTGGAGCACCTCTCCTGTGAGAAAACGTTGAGGAAAGGCTCTGAAAAGACCATTTTGAGGCCTTCCAGTAGTTTTAAGGAGCCTATAAACAGGAGAGAGAACGGTTGTTTATGAGGGTGGATAGTGATAAGGCAAGAGGGAATGGTATTAAACTAAGACAGGGGAAGTTCAGGTTAGATATTAGGAGGAAGTTTTTCACTCAGAGGGTGGTGACACACTGGAACAGGTTGCCCAAGGAGGCTGTGGATGTGTACCCTGTAGGCATTCAAGGCCAGGCTGGATGTGGCTCTGGGCAGCCTGGTCTGCTGGTTGGTGACCCTGCACATAGCAGGGGGGTTGAAACTAGATGAGGATTGTGGTCCTTTTCAACACAGGCCATTCTATGATTCTATGGTAAGAATAGAATACTGGAACTATACTACCAAACTTAGTTATAGGGCAGTTTATTTTCACTTCTGAAATCTTACGAGATGTTTCTGCTTCTCAGAGAATTTGTCCAGGTAAATGATTCAGAAGAGGTATTTAAAGCACTAAATTGAATACCATTATGCAGACCCTACCCCTCCTCATGTATATGAGAGCAGAACAAGGACACTTAAAAAAAAATGCCACTGAGTTCCACCCTTGCAGAATTTCTACTATAGTTTCCTTGCAGCCTCAAAGAGCCTAACAAGAACCTTGTTCTTGGTTTGGGTTACTACTTTCTTGAATCATTTTTAGCAGGAGCTGTACACTTAGCAGTTTGAACATCTGCTAGCACAGGGGACTACCTCGAAGGAAAGGCATAAATGAAAAGTATGTCTAATGCCTTACAGCATTCTTCTCCAGTGAATTGACCCTTGGTGTCTTAAGTACATTATTTCTTGTTCTAGGAGGATTTTCATTCCACATCTTTTGGGAATGTTATTCCAGAGGTGGTAGATACTTCATTGAATCTCATAATAATAAGCAATGTTGTTAAATAAAGCACTGAAAATCTTCAGGGTTGAGTACCAACAAAAAGTGAAGTAGCAGTTAATATAAGATGAACTACTGAACAAAAGTTTGTCCATGATTATGTTATTGTACAGTAATTTAGTTTCTTTGATCTGCAATTTCAAATATCTATACTAATTGGTTGCCAACTACAACCTAATAAACGAGATAATGAAATAAGGATGTTTTAAACATTCCTCACAAGCAAGTTTTAGAGTATGTTAACACACAGGATGAGTTCTGAGAAAAAACAAATCTTACATGTATTAGCGTACCACTATGTACGTGAATGCCAAATAATACATTTCTCACAAGAACAAAGTTGAACAACTAAATTCAATGGATTTAGGAAATAAAACAGAATATTGTATTTTAGAGGAAGGATGGCATGGGTTAAGCTTACAGCAAACAGAAACATCACACCTCTCTCCATCACATTTTCACCTGCTCTTGTGGTGCACACTTTGGCTTTGATAGAAAATTCCTTTGGGTCTTCTTGGTGTAAAGCTGTTGGTGCTTGCAGCAAAATTTGCAGAGCAAGTGGGGAATAGAGAATGTTTTCATTTGGTTGTTAAACCAGAGAAATATCTACAGAATTTTTCACAGTTCATGAAAGGAACTATCACCTTTCTGTTAGCATTGCTGAAAATGGCTGGGAAAAAAAAAGAAAAAAGAATATAAGCCTCTCTCTTCTACAAATTTGTTTTAAAATACTTATATTATTTGTTTTAGAAAACTGTAGCTCTTAGATTGCACATTTATATATAAGAGTAAGGTGAAGAAACTCTTACTGAGTGTTGCACAGACTGAGGCAGTGTTATTTATTTTCCTGAAAGCAGCAATGACAGTCAAAGCACAAGCAGCGTAGCTTGTTTTATATATCAACCTCACATGTTTTCCTGTCAGCTCTGCAGTTTGTCATCCACAGCTTAGCCTCCGAATGGCACAAACTTTGAGGACAGCAAGCTGAAATGAAAGGAGACTTGCTGCCTCCTACAGAGAAGAAACAAAGCCACCAAGGAACAGTGAATTTCTGTTTATTTCATTTTACGCAGCCGAAGTTGTGGAAAAATATTCCATTATTAGCACAAACATAATACAACTCTGGCAATGCTAGTATAATTTGCTGTTACTATTTGGAGTGAAGCTGTGAGGAATCTAAGAAGAGTAACGTGAAATCATAAAAGAAAATACTAAATGCAAAATCTGATATACAAAAGCAAAGAATGAGCTGAAGCAGCTGCAATAGCTTATTACAAATAGTTACCAGAATTGTTAAGCTAAAGTAGTGTTTGCCAGCTGGAGTGCAGTTGTTCAAAGAGGGAGGTGAGATACTCCCTTCACTCAGCGTGGAGAACCACCACAACTACTTGAGTATAAATGCACAAGATGGCATATTATCTTACTACACAAGTAGTCAATCAGACTAAAAGAGACAGAAACATGCTAGGCTGCTTTATGACACTGATTCCAGGGAAGTGCCTGACAAATCAGGAGGACAGCGATCAAGTTCAGTCATGTATCACCACAACCTTTCTACAAGCATTATCAGCGACTGCTTCCCCCCCAACTCTCCTCTTATACTTGTCACAGATACGTAGCCAGTAAGCTTTCTAACTTGCAGCACTTGCTCCTAGTTCTGCCAGCAGATTGCATTTGCAGCTATGTATGCATGTTGTCCAGCCACATTTATGAGAAGAAACTTCCCATGACATCACATTTAAATGGTTTACCTTCGTCAGGTCATCATGGAGAGCACTAGTTTGCAAGGTGATAGAAATTTGTATCAAATGAGTTAAATAAAGAGATCCAAACATCCATTGATACGAAAAATATCTGCAAGCAGCTTTTTTTATTAATTAAAACTGGCATACAAGAATTTCATTAGTCTGAAAGAATGCAGCATGCTGGTGACTGCATTATGGCCAGTTGGAGTACGCTAAAAACAGAACGTGAGGCTAAGCTGGTGCAGACTTGCTGCTACCCTGGTCAAACAGCACTAACCAAACTGTTTTATTTGAGGTTTCATCTAAAGCCCGTGAGAGTCTGGCTACTACACTTAATGGATGTGGAATTCAGCCCTTCTGAAACTGAACACTTTATCCTTGTACAATTCAATTACTTATGTCATTTGCTGAATATATTATTTCTCAGATAATGCTTTACATTTAACCACCCATAGCTACAACATCCAAGACCCTCAGACTTATTTTTGTTGTTTCCTTTTTTGACTCTTTCATATCCTATTTAACTAACAACTCCTGCTTCTGCTGTCACTACTGCCAGCAAGAAATAGTGTTTTTCCTGTAATAAGAAATACTTATGACTTAATTCTGAAAGGCTTTTATGTGCTGTTAGTTACAATACAGCACAGCTCTTATGTTCATTTTAGAAAATGATATTTTAGCAACCGGTATTTTATTAAAATAACTGCTGCAGTGTGACTTTATGTTACTGTGAAATGCAGATGCTAAACGATGCAGTCATGTACATCCACGAGAAATTGGCATCAGCTTTTTTTTTTTTCTCTTTTTTCTCCTGTTTGTCTGTGTCAGGTGAATTTGACTGCTAACACACACTATGGCACAGAACTGCAGGATGGCTGAGGCTGGCAGGGGCCTCCAGGCACCCAGTGCTGTAAGTGCTAGAGCCAAGCCACCTACAACCATGTCTTGAACTATGGCAGATAGCCTCTGAACGTCTCCAAAATGGAAGACTACTCCACAGTCTCCCCAGGAGAACACTACCAGTGCTGTCACACTCAAAACAGTGGTCCTTCCTTATGTTCATATGTAACCACCCATGTTTCAGATTGTGCCCATTGACTCACCCTGCCGCTGTGCGGCAATGAAAAGAGTCTGGTGCCATCTTCTTTGTGCCCTCCCTTCAGGTATTTGCACATATGGGTGAGAACCCTTTTGACCCTTCTCTTTCCTAGACTGATCAGCCCCAGCTCTCCCAGCCTACCCGCGTATGAGAGATGCTCCAGTGCCCTCATTATCTTCACAGTCCCTTACTGGATTTCCTCCACTAGTTCCAGACCATTTTTGTACTGGAGAGCACACAACTAAACACAGTACTCCAAATCCCACCAGGATCAAGTCCAAAAAACATCTATTCAAAGTAGTACATAAAATGCAACTAGAAATATTGTGAAAACTGAGTTTAAAAAAATTAAAAACAAAGAGGAGTAGAGTCAGAAATCCCTGTACACACACCACTGAAACCAGTCAATGAGATTTCAGGTTCACTACTGGATGATGAATAGAGAAATGAATACGGAGAACTTCTTGCACTAAGCAATAGAAGAGTAAGCATGTCTGCTGAGAAGAGGACAAAACATGGCAAATCATCCATTAGTAAGTATCTATTCTCTTTAACAAATGCCTAATTATTCAGCAGAGTAATTTAACATTCTGTATTAAGCTAAGAGGCACACGGATTAAAATAACCACATCAATGGGCTCTGTTCAGCATTCCCTACTCACTTCCACCAAAACATTAACAAACCTCAGTAGGGAATTTTCCCAAGAAGATCAGCTAATAATGTATTGTAACCTGCAAATGAGCCCTTAAATCTCTGAAGTTGATTTTCTTCTATCAAACCTCAAAACCGTCCTTCCCTCCTTCTTTTGTTAAAAATAATCCCCGCTCATGTGCTGTACCTCTACATATAAGTTAACATCCAACTCCAGCTGTTAAATCTAAAGCATGGTTTAAGGCAAAAACAAAAATTCAGTCTTCAATAAAGAGACTCAAATAAAGCCAACTGGTAAGCACTTAGATTTCTGGTGAAATAGAAGATTGAAATTAGGAGGCCTGTGGGAAAAGTAATTAGCTGTAGACATAAAACAACTAGAAAGAAATGCTTCAAAGCTACCAAGCAGCAGCCGTGAAAGAAAGAGAGCGGATCTATTTGACCAACAGGAACAGAAGGGAACCACTGTTTAGAGAAGTGTATTGCAGTGTGCTTAAATGACAGCTCTGCAGGGGTCAGCCCCAAAGCAAATACTTGAAAAAACAAATGCCTGAAGAGCTAATGTGCCCAACCTCTTGCTTGATGCCATCTGTATGAGTTAGGAGGAAATTAAATCAAGGAAATGGATTTGCAATAATATCAAACCAAAGTCAATGAGAAATCATTTCATATCACTATTTCCATGGAAGTAAGGCTGAAGATTATTTAGCCATAGACTAGAAGATACTGTATCAATTACCACGTGATTGGTAGTTGCAGTAGCTTAGAAGTTACCAAAACCAAAAAGCAGTGAACTTAGAAACTACCAGTTGAACTTCTCACAGGGCACGCATTACCTGCTATTAAAAATCTGGGAGAAATGAGGAGTAAAAGCATAGCTATCTTTAAAAGATAAGACAACCAATCTTACATCAATAACAGAGAGCCGACTAACATACCAAATGAAGGACAGAATTCATCAGACACTAAATAAAGTGTTTGCCTCCATTTTGATGGACACAAACGTCTTTAATCTTCATTTTACTGTGTGAAATCATGAAACATTCACCTGGAACACAGACAACACTTCACTTACTCTAGGACAATACACATCAACAGAATTAGAATTAGATACAGAATTAGATAGAAATCTAGTCTAAAAACAAAAAGTATAAGCTTAAAATAACAGATATCTATAGTGATAAGCTATTTCATTTTTGCTTTTATTCACCTTCTGTCACATTCTGCTTAGGTGCTGCAGATATGGGATCTTAATGCCTGTATGATTTTGACCACAGTTGGAGTTAAGAAGGAACACCACCTCAAAGATAGGGAAGAGAGAGTGCTGTCTAGAACCACTCTTTTCTCTTAAATATCCTGCATACAGGTGAGATGACAGCATTGCCAGAGACCATTCCCAGCCACTACTTTGAGTGCATCCTGTTTTGGGTATAAGAAAATTTAGCCATTTGCATGAGAATGAAGGCATGCCAGATCATGTCCCATTTTCCTTATTATATTGTTCCTTACCCTCAAGCAACGTGTTTTTATCCAATGAGCATTTAACATAATACAAAAACAGCACAGAGACCAGAACACTGAGAACACTGAAAGGAATAATAACCCACACTAGAGTCCGGGCTTTTTCTGCTTTATCTCAAGGACCTAAGTCTCAAATTCACTCCATCATCACAACAGAACTGCAAATGAAGGTATGAAAAAAATGAGAGGCAAATTACTGATCAAGAAAGACTGTGAACTCAGGCCCCCTGTTTTCTGGGAGAGAGGCCTCTTTTAGAGCAGATACAGCAACAGAATGGTTGTAGGCACAATAATGTAAGCATATGGACATAGAGAGAGAAGGCTATCTGATGCAGTGAGACAATAATAGGCTTTCTGTAGGTCTGGACATTTGCCAACATGATAGGACGAGCATCAATGCTGCAACTGATGCCTATCGACGGGCTATGAAAGAATACAGAAGAATGCTGGAGTATCTGTCAGCAATGGGGCTAGAAAGTAGGCCTCACCAACTCCAAATCTGCATTCCCTTACCCTTTCAAAAGGCTGCATACCAATCCCAGTCTCTGATAACTTCCAGGCCTGTGATGAGCATGTATTTAGCACACTTACACTAGCTGTATTAAATATGATTGCAACATATGCAAAAATATGAAATATTGGGATTGATATATGGAAAGACTCCACATGAAGTCTCAAACACCATTTGCACAATTGCAAGGTGTTTTGTTCTTGGTAAAAGTAATAATAATGTAAACACAATAACCTAATATCATGGCACGGTATCCAATCAAAAGCAGTGATCTTAAACATAAAAGCATTGTGCTTTCCCAGGCATTCTATGCAGACTATCTAAAGGGTAATACTTGCATTTCTGCAAAAGCAGGCAGTACAGGAAGTGGGAAGATGAGCTGCCCACTGCTCTGTGTTACCCAGGACAACTCCGTAGCTGGCAGCAGGATGGGGCAGAGTACACATGAACTCACCAGCCCCTGGGCAGCTCATCACTCAGCCATGGCCTCATTCAGTGCAGTTTGTTCTCCTCACTTAGATCCAAGCAGGCATTCAGAGAAGTAGAACTGGCACACTAAAAATGAGGCTGAGGCAGCCTGCAAGATTTCACACAATCTGGACATGGGCTTTCAAGAAAGCATTTTTCAGTTTTAGATACCTACACTTCCTTTATATTCATCATTGGATTTAGAGCTTGGGCTTTTTTTTTTTTTTTTTTTTGTGCTATGAACAATAACTTCTTTCTTTATCAGCCTCTCTTGCAAGCAGTAACTATTGTATCTTTTGGAAACTGCAGTCACCCTTGTCGCTAGTAATACCTGTTTTAGGGAAATGGTTTTAAATAACAAATTGCTTACTTGTAACAACAAAAGAAACGATACAATATAAGCTAAGTTTTAATAACTGAAAAGATCTTTAATTAAAACAGCTTTCCATTCAGGGGCTGGAGTTTTATTTAACCAGCTGCCCTATGAAAGCTATTACCTGGAGTTTTCATTTCCCAGTACACAGCCGCAGAAAAGATTTTATTCTGGTGTATGAAGGGATGTACAACAGCAAGGACAAAGCTCACTTAAACTAACAATGGAGCTGTGGCAAAAGTCATAACCTTACGCTGTCTTAGGGGAAGCACACTTTCTGAATGTAATCTCTCTGATTATGCCCAGTATGCAAAATGCAGTTTTATATCTGCAGCTCAAATAGATTTCCCTATCACCACTGAATACTAATCACTGATGCAAAAAAAACCATGCAGCTCCCTCAAGGCATTTCAAAAATCTTGATTATTTAATCAGTGCTCTTGATTTATAAGGCGAGCTGGTTGATGACTACCAAAATGTGACACATTGGACACTATCCAGATGGAATGCCAGTTTTCATTTGAGGTTAAAGAGGTAAAACTCTACAAGAGAGGTTTTCCAGTATTCTGGACTAGAGCTAGATTTATATCAGATGATAAATAGAACTTGGCAGTTTGGCTTGCACATAATATTAAAACAGAAACTTCACTGAACTGTCAGTTGTAAAATGAAGGGTTTAACTTTCTTTCTGATCACAGCTTTATTCTGTTTCTACTATGTACTTTTTATTTATTTCATGCTCTCCATCCTTATGTCCTCTTGTCTTTTTAAACTGAATTACTCGACTTTTTCACAAATACATAAGCAGTGAATGTTGCCTTTTCATAAACATTATTTCCCAACCAGCTGGATCCAAAATTTGAGGAGTTAAGTTTCTTTCTCCCTTAACTACAGATAGATACAGGCATTTAAAATAATTTGATGTCTGTATCTCTGTATATTAATAAATGCCTAGTGATATAAAAATGTTATCATTCTTTCTGTGAAACGCAACAGAAATGATGAAAATTCTTTATGATAAAGATGCATGTCTTACATAAAAGTGAGCTGAGGGCATCCCTAACTCTGTGGCAATTACAGCTCCTGCAGCTACAGTGAGAGACATCATAAAGACTTCCCATACTTCAGAGATACTGGGTTGCTCCAGATGGCAACTACAGCACCATGCTCTTCACTCATAAGAGAGAGGCAGGAAGATATTTATTAATATAAAATAGATGTAATATATTTACTTAAACAGTGAAGACAGTGACTTGAACAAGATACAAAATGACTCCAGATACCTTTGACTATTTGCTACATAGAACGTGGGGTTGCACAGTCAATCTAGCATTTCATCCGAGCAAAGCTAGTAAAGCTTAAAGCTATAAACACCACAGTTCTGTGTTGGCAAGGATCACCATGTCAAGGTAGATCATTGCACAGGTCTAAGCAGCCTCAAGAGGCACCCCTATGCAAAGATGAGATCCTGACAAAAGCCAGATCTTTCCAAGGAGAGCTCCAGGGGGCTCCATTTATGGGGTAAAATAATTGATTCACAGCCACAGTATTTAGCATTGGCATCTATGGAACCAGGTATCTGCTATCAGTTCTTTGAGTTCCCAGCACTGTTTTCAGTCCTGAGCAAAGTCGAAGTCTTTTGTATCTCATAGCATGAGCAAGGCCTCAGGCAGAATGAGGATGCTGGGAATGGTTGGGAGCATACTGCCACATAAGTATAACTAAACTTTAAGTGCTTGCAACTCTTTACAAAAAGGATTTTCACAGAAGGAGAAAGCAATCACCCAATATGGCCTTGTAAGTAAAATGGGCTTCACAAAAAAGACCAGACTAACATGAACATGGATAAAAACTGTACCCGAGGCATGACAAGCAAGCGTTTTATTTGTGAAAAGAGTACTGAATTCTTGTTTTCAACAGATGATTCCAATTTGTCCTACACATGCGACGTATGTTACTTGAAGACATGCACAAGGAAAACATCCCTTTCCAGACATTGCGAGTGTGCCACATGCCATTAGGAACAGAAAGCAGCAAAAAATTTGATTTCCTAAGTGAGAATCCTGTGATTCTGTAGGATTACGAAAAGGCCGCAACACTTCAATCACTGCAAATTCTTATTGTTCTTTATACAAACACTGCAGAGCATGTATTTAATGGAGGCAGAGCATCTATCTGCTTCCAGATAGATTACTCTTATCTGCAATGACAGAACTGGGAGGCTTCATTCATTCAATCTATACACAACTTTTTCAAAATTAATAACCCAATTCAAAGGCAAGAAACTTAATAGTACTTAACCATACAGCCTCTAACCTATCACGCTGATTGAATTCCTATGATCTCATACTTGGTCATCAAAATACCTTTATTTTTCTCAATTAAGATCACAGACTCAATGCAACTTCCCCTGAAAATAAGAGAAATTCATATACATTACCTCTGAGCAATGAGAAATAGCACTGATTGAATAGGGCTGTTAAAATCTCTGTGGTTGGCAGTGTTCATCAGTGAATTTGTTTACAAAGTGGAAAGAATGAGATACTGTCAAAGAATGAAAAATAAAAGCTAGATTTCTTGGAAGGGAGACATCAGTCTTTCTCTATTTGTAAATGCTGACGAGCAGGGTTTAAGGAGGGCTAATGTCATCCATTCATCTTAATTAAAGAGTTAATTGCTCGTGTATCCTGATTTGCTTAGCTGATCTTAGTAGCATGGAAAGCATTTGCTACTATGTATTTTATTGACCGCTATAATGACATCATCAGTAAGACTCAGGATTTATTCATGCCTCAGCCTAAACTCATAACTTTAATAGCCTCCTACATGATAAAACTTTCAAGAGGGAAGCAGCTCCTTTGCATGCTGCAGAAAACTGAGAGGTCTGTTCAGACCCCGTTCAGAAACTGTTAAAATGTCTCAGTTCAGCTGTCATTGAAGTATTACTTCAAAGTCTAGAGTCATGAAGATAAGTAAAAAGTAATTTTAAAGACTAGTTCTCAGCAAATGTATATATGGAAATAGCATATAAAACATCTAAAAATTGCATATCAAATATAAGCAAGGGACTTATTACTATTCAATTTTTCACATCTGTAGTCATAGTCAAGTAAGCACTGACACAAAAGCGGACAGACGAGGTTGACAGCATGTTCTGAGGATTAAAGACCAAATTGGTTTAGTCATATGTCTTACAACACAAAAGAGGAAAACTCAGATCTGAAGAAAGACCAGTTAACTAACTAGAAGCCTGTGAGTTTCTCTGTATATCTTTTAACACTTACTGCAATTCCTTATTTGTTAAAAATGCTTCACAGGAATGAAATTAAATTTCACACAAGAGGAAAATGGACAGAACTACTGCTTTTTGATTAATCAGTGACTGAAAAACGAAATAAAATAATACATTGCAAAGCATGATACTCACTTATCCCGGTAATAAGTCTTCAGAAGTGATCTAGTTCTGTCATGCAGCTTTCATGGGATCCATTTCCATTGGTAATAACACACACCACTTACTTAAAGGGGTGAACTGGCCTTCAGGATACACCGTGCACCAAATGTAACTCAACCTGATGCAGGCTCATGCCACGGGTGCTGGCTGTGCACGGTGCCAGTCAGAGGCCAGCTGCTGCTCAATGCTCTTCTGCAATACCTACTAGTGCTAAGTAGTGCGATGGGGTGCTACTGCTCATCTAATCTTATGAACTTCATGGAGGGCTTCACTTTGTGTTTTCTTTATTGAGTTCAAACTTCTCAGCTGGCTGGTTAAAAGCCTGGTACTGACTGCCCATGCTTTATTTGACAGACAAGAGAGTCTTATTTTTAACATAAACCATGTTTTCTCAGAAAAAAAAAAAAAAACACCCATAAAGCATAACACACTTAAAACATAATAACCTCTGTGTGATATGAACTCAAGGCTACACTGCACCTCTCCTGGAAAAGTAGGGCAGGCAAGGACATACGAGAGTGTATGGTGCAAGACTGCTCCCGACCTGTGTGTCAGCTTGCGGCTGCCTTCAAAATATGTTACTAGTCCCACTGACAAGCAGTGCTAACAGAAACAAAGGACCACGCTTCTGCAGCTGCACTCCCCCACATGGAGGAGGAACACACCAAATTCAGTTCATAATCTCCACCTTACACAGGACTGTGCAAAGCGGAAAGGGAACAGCATTAGAAATCCAGAGATTGTTGGCTCTGCTGGGTAACCTTTAACACATTACTGCAACTCTCTGCTCCAGTCATCCCTAATATCACTTGCCACTCTTTTCAGAAATGACTTAACATTGATTCATAGAATGGCGCTAACTGGGAGCTGATCAGTATTATTGTTTCTGAATGGTTACCTACTGGTGTTTCCAATAAGGGAAGCAGAAATCAATTGAGGTTGCACAGGACAGCAGGTTGTCTGTCCCAACCCTGAGTTTAACACAGGAATTACTCCAGATATGAAAATCTCAAGTGTAGACCACAAAACTTAACTGAACAACATGCCTCAGGGCTGGACCATCCTCAGGGTGGGGAAATGTTTACATTATGTTAAGGAATACTTAACATGTTGCTTAGGTGTTACTCATTGTCTCTTTTTAAAGCTCAACTCCTATTTAGAAGTATTTTTGTTGTTTTTTTTTAATTATAGATTGTACCCCTTTTATTTACACTCCAAGCAAACTATTTGGTGAGCTTTTCTCTTGTATGTTTCTCAGTCTGTGTAAGACGGAATCCTTAAGAACTTTAGGATTAAATCCTTAAGAAAAAAAACTAATACACTGCCCTGCCATTTGAGTCTTTGTGCAACAACGCTAGCTTGCTGAATCTCTCGTCCATCAGACCAGGAGCACAGTGGCCCTGTCTAACAGTCACCAGCAATGTTCCATTAGCTCAGAAAAGTCTGTCCTGCATTCCTCAGACTGACATTCGCCATTTGCTTCAGCAGCCAGTGAACTGTTTGGACTGAATCTGAGCCTTCAAAACCATGCCAATGCTTGTTCTTACAAGATCTTCAGCAAAGCTATCCATGACCCTGGAAATAGTTTGAAGCAACCTCAACTTGTTAATTCATCTTAAACATTAGCATGAGGAACTGGAGATAACATGGGAGATTTAAGTTACGAAGTAATTTCATAAAATGAACATTTGGGGAAAGCTAAAAAATCTTTCTAGATATAGACTGCAGGCTAGGAGCAATGACTGTCACTTGTGACATCTTTACATAACATTAAAATAGAATGTGAATAAAGATTAAAGCATAACATTTTGTTATTGAATGGAAAATGCTAAAAGCAAATTCTCCCGTGGCTTGTAAAATATTCAGTACTATTGCTTAGCAATAACACCTTTTGATTTGTAAAGCTTCTGAGATACCTGAAAACCTAAAAAATAAAGTTTTCAAAAGTTTAAGTTTTCTTTAACCAGTTAAAACCACCTGCTGTAACTTGAATAGAGTACAAGTTCATACACAAAACCTTATTTTGAGATAACACATTTTTAAATTACTATACTGTAATTTTTGTACACTCTATCAGGCAATGGCTAGAGCCACTTCTTACAACATTACTAGCTTACTAATAAACATGTGCATGAAGCAGAACAGCACGCACAAGTTATAATTCTTTGGCTGTTCCTAGTAGCACAAACAGGTGTGATATCATCAGTGGAAGAATTGAGGAATTAAACCATCCAGAAGACTGATGTAAAGGATTGGACATGCTAAAAGAGATGGTGAAAAGAGGCTGCTAAGAAACAGAACAACATTCAGAAGTGAAGCAATACACCCACAATTGTTTGTGAATGGGAATAAACATAACCATGAGAAAATGCTCCATCAACCTATGAGCCACAGCAAAGCTGTGAATCTCAAGATAAGCAAAAATTGTTTCTGAAAACACCATGCTAGGTAGGACTTCAAAGAAACGATCTAATAGGCACAAATGAAAAACATAAAAAAGACTAAAAAAAGACCAAAAAATAATACTAAGCACAAAAACAACTGACTCTACGTCCCTACCACTACTATGTGAATCCTTTGGTGACATGATGGTGGAGCTAGCTTAATAGTTAAAGATAACTGAATACTACAGCATCACAGCAGCGAGATGTCTTCAGTCAGCTCTGCAGTTCTTGTACTACTTCAACATCCTTCACCCCATGTATATCTCTAACAACACCTGTAGTTTACTTCTTGGCTGGAAGGCACGAAAGCTACCTTGCCCAGCTCTAAACCATGCTGATCACACACCTACCCACAAAATGTGCAACTGCTTTTCCAGAAAGGAAGACTATAAATGCCTGTATCTTGGGTGGAAAGCCCACTTGATATTGTAATTCCAGTCACACAGAATAGGAAAGAATTGCATTCAAAAACGGGACGCAAATAATTAAGCATCATACCCATGTAAGGGTAAAAAATGTTGATGTTACAAGAAATAATGGTTTGCTAACTTCAGAAGCACCCATAAGAAACGGTTTTTAACTGGATAAAAGGAAAACAGACAGGTAACACTAAGACTTCATGCAAAACACACTACAGCATTCTTCAGTGTTGGTTCTGAATCATTGACTCAAAAAGGATTTTTACCACTGGCTTTAGTAGAACTAAAACTATTAATGAACTAACAAATTCATTTTTCTCATACAAACTTTTAAAATAATTTGAACTCAGAGAAGACACGTAACATTAAACTGCAGTAAGACAGGATGGAAGGCTGAAAAGGAGTCTAATATGCTGGGAAGGTTAAAAAACCTCAGTAGTTCACAAACAGAGTAGAGAAAAAGAGATTTAAGAAAAATATCAAGCCTAATACACATTCAGTGATAAATAAAAACAGATAAGAGATCTCCAAGAAATTCACTTCCTATTACCTTAAATGTAGCACAGGAGATATAATAACAAAGGGACTAACGTGAATAGAAAAGTGTTACAACAGGAAAGGAAAAGATCTCACCAGTCTCTGCAGATTGAGGCTCACATGACAAACTTCAAGAAAGAGGGATCTCCAATCAGAAACCTATCCCCAGTGGCAGTCAGCCCTTAAATGAGGTCTAAGAGAGGTGCAGCCAGGCTGCAGCCCTTCCGGTCACACAGCTGAATTGCCTTCACCTGTGCTCCCAGGCTGACTGGGTCCTTTCCCCAGGTGTTCAATCAGTGGGTCAGACCGGGACTCAACAGTAACCATACAGTATGTAAGAACCCTTAGGTATCCATGTAGTAACAGCAGACTCTAGAAACTTTTGAAGAAAATCTCAGTCACAATTCAAATGCTTCTAACAACCTTTTCCAAGAGATTTTGATAGACTTTGAAAAAGCGTGCAGTACTTTTGTTCAGTATGTAGAAAGCTATGAAAAAAGAATTATGTTTTTAAGAGGACCAGCTTTACTAGGATTAGATTGAGACAGTCATTTCCATAGGAAAAGATACTTTATATGTAGTTACAAATGACATAATAATTGTTTTTAGCTGAATTCAAGAGCTAGCTATATTACAAAAGAAAATATTTGATATAATGTTGCTTGTAATCTCGAAAAAGCCAAGAGAGCGTATTTGTTCTTTAAGAAAAAGATGGCTAATAAATCAGTGAATGAATCACAGTTCTGTAGGTTGACATGATAAAAATTGGTATGTTTGAATCAAAAGTGTACAAGCTGTGCGTTTAACTGTAGATTTCAATACCTAGAGGTACCTGCAAAGTAGTAGTGCTGAATGTGCCTGAATGTCATCTTAATGTAGATACAGAATGGAAATAAATAGACAGATTTTCCTAATGCATGGAGTTTGGATTCGGAAAAAGAATCTCAAAAATGTGAATGCTAACTGAGCTAATTCTCTATAATGTGCTACATGATAGCTACAAAAGACTTCTGTTTTTCTTATTTCCTGGTGCTCTACGAGGCTACTACCATCATCTCTCAAAAACGACCTAGTAATCAAAGCCATCATATTGATGAGTTTTAATAAAAACAAAACTATACGAAATTCTTTACTTGTGGCTGTAAATGCTGAGACTGACTCGGGTAAAATTTTCTTCATTACTGTAGTCCAAATTGCAACATTTTATGGTATGTTTTACAGCAGCCATTTAACCTGATAATCATTTCCTGTCCTCTTTTCTCAAATGTTACAGTCGTGTGCAATGACTGTGAACAGAAACACAATGATAGGCTGGGATAGGCTGCACAATATTTAATATATGTTTCCAAAATGTCTACCAAAGCTGATATTTAATAGCTTAACTTCTAATAGAAGGAGAACAATAAGTTGACCCCCTATGCCTCACTCTTCAGGCATTCAATCTTGTTTTCACAGTGGATTGAAATTTGGAAAGTTACCCAGTCTAATGATGGCTGGGGCAACACACTTCTACTTCAGTACACTGCCAAGATTTTATTTTTTCAAGTGTTTTTTTTCCTTTTAACTATGACATATTAGCTGCTTGTGGCCCTTGGAAAGCTAGCAGATCATATGATGCTGGCTCTCCTTCTTTCCATCTGCTAGCCTGCATAGCAAGAAAAATAGAATGTATATTAAATATTACTTTAAAAAAAAACCAACAAAAAACAATTGCCGCAGATGCAGCAAGGATCTCACATAATCATACTCTATGATGAACACATGGCAACTTCTCAGTTGAAGTAAAGCTATTCTAGAAAGTTGAAATTCCCTGTTTCTTAGGGTTTTTCATTAGCTGTGCATGCTAAACAATGATCACTGCTGTACGATGAGAGATAAATTAATGAATCAAACATTACAGATTTCATCACATCAGCTCATTTGCATTTAAGCTGGTTTCCAGCTCTGTCATGCATTTGCTTTTAAACGAGCCCCTGTGGATAGTACTGCAATGTTTGATTCATTAATTTGTTTCCCAGTGTACAGCAGTGCTCATTGTTTAGTATTTGGTGAAATACTTTGAAAATATTTGTTTTTTTAACAGCTTATCTTTTATTTTAACAATGAAATAACTCCGAGAAAGAAATGCTGGCCATTTTGCAGACATATTCCCTGCCAAATCTCCCAGTTGCTGCCCCAGTCCATCGTTATACCACTGTGATATTATCTGGATTAAGTCTTCACAGCTTGCTTTCACATATTCTACAATTTCATAAAGCTTTAAGCCAGCTCTTTGGGTTAGCATTATGATGCCCAATTCAGCTCCTGGGAAGTTAAAGGTGGCTTTAAGCCTTTACTCTCTGATCCTTGGATCGGTCCCAAAGAGAGACTTAGATCAGCCTCCCGGATGCTTGGTGTCATTCTGCCACTGGTGTGCCCAGTACACCATTTTCCTCCAAATTATAACAGAATGAGTTGCTTGGCATATAATAAATACATGTAGCAAATCAACGGCATGTAGCAAACAAAAAAGATGGGAGTTGTTTTAGCCACTAGGAATTGGAGAACTTCTATAGCCAGATCTTTTCCTTTTATAATACTGTCATGAACAGACTGTAAGGTTATAAGGACCATCAGGCAAGAGGATACATTTGTACTATTGATAGCATCCCTGTCTTTGCCCATTCCAAGTAACCAACAGATACAAGTGTAAATGAAAAAAAAAAAAAAACACAAAGAAAACCCAAATAACACAACCATGAAAGAAACACCCGCCTCACTGTCAAACATAAACCAAACATAAACAGGGAAGCTGTGCTACACAAAAACTACCACACAACCAGAAGAATGTGGTACAGGAGAGCTTAAGTGTGCTGCGTATGAGATGCTGCTCTTTACTGATTAACACACAAAGAGAAAAACATTCTTCTGTTTCTGTCGCAGAAGAAAGCCCAGGGGAAAGACTATTAATTTCTGGTTCCATTGTAGAAAGACGGGATTAATTTTGTTCTGGACACCCATGTCCTTGGAAAGATAGTTTGGCATTCTTCCTAAATCGTGTATCTGGTATAATCTGCAGGAGAAAACTGCTTGATTTTTCTTTATAAATGCATAAACGTTATAATTTACCACACCCTTAGTTCTACTTACAAGGAATTATGCAGTGGTCACAGTGGTAATTCTAAAAATGCTCTCAGAGGCTGGAATTATTTTAAGGTTTATTATGAAATATATGCCTTATTGAAAAGCAAAATAGTTGTGTTTTTTGTTTTGTTTTGTTTTTCTAATCTCCACATTTTTCCTTCCTTGAAAGATGATACTTCACAAAGACAGATGAAACATACCACAGAATAGCTAGACTGTATTCATATGAATGAATTATATAAATATACTTATATAAATATTCTTGCACAGTTCAGCTATAAGTCAATTCCGTGTGAAACGTCCATTAAGGTCACTGTTCCTTAAGGTAGAGATCATTTGTTTTCACACTTATATGCCCGCTGAGTGAAATAAAAATAGCAACAAATACTCAAAAAGAGGAGCAATGATGAAAATACGGAGCTCAGTCAAGAGTTACTGTATAAAGAACACATTAACTGTACTAGTATTTTCTCATCAACTCTCCCACCAGACTCACATGCTCAAGCAGTGATGATGATGAAGAATCTTTCCATGATCAAATGTGGGTGCCGTCCTACTACTGCCTACACAAGAAACTCTTTGGCTGGCTGCTTTTTTAACTCATAACACATTTTCAGTGCACAGCATGGCTTAGGATTTTAAGATTCTTGGCTTGAAAACAAACAGCATGTTATCTGATTTCACATGATGTTGGTCTACTTCAAAAATCCACCATTCAGAAAGCCTCCAAAACTCGAGCCACTCCTGCAATTCCAAACCTTTGGTAAGCAAAACGACAACCAAATAAATAAAGCAACAGTCCTAACCTGCAGAGCAGAAGGATCACGGTAAACATTAGGGAATCCATGTTGTCTAAATTAAGGCGTTTGGAAGGCAGGCATTTCTCCACATGCAGAATGTGACTCTTTTCAACACTAAGGTGGGTTTGACACACTTGTGACTCCACATACACTGAAACAGAAGTCCACAAGGCTAATTCTGACCTGACATTTGTATTTTACATGGTAAAGTTAGGTTAAATTAGTTTCAACCTAGTAACATCATATGTAGTTTAGCTAAACACAACACACTGCTTACAGTGCTATGAATTTTCATCATTCTTACTTTTTAATAAACACAGCAGGCTAACCTGTCAGGCACATCCAACGTGGAGTTTCACACTAGGAGATGCTGTGAAAGTTAGTCATCACTCTGGTAAACTCTTTCTCTGCTCTATTCAATATTTAGAAATTCCACTTTATTTTTTTCATTAAAGAAAATGGATTCAAACAGAAACATCAACATGCAAATAAGCTAATGCTCCTAAAACACAAATAGGAAAAGCTCCTCCCTTACTGCTCACTGATATCGTTTCCATTTACAAAAAACTCACATATCAATTAAACTCACCTGTTAATTAAAAGCCTGTCTGGAAAATTTCTTGCAAGTTGGAAGCAAAAGAAAGTGTAAAAGTATCTGAATGTTGAAGCTTTGAATTTTAATTACTTACTCCCAGGTTCGTTTGTGATCCCTCAGGTGTTGGCTGGGCAACAGCAAAGAAATGGAAAAAATAAACAAAATTATTTTGTAATTCCTGCTGTGGGGAACAAAACATATTGAGAAGGCTTCCAATTTTCTCTTCTTATCTTGTTTAGATTTATTCTTCATTAATGTACTTATAAGAAAGTATCCGCACGCAAAGAAAAAAGATGCTGGAAGATTACAGACTACCACAGTGAATAACTGCTCTGTGAATTTGACTTTTTTTTTTTTTTTTTTTTTTTTAATAATAATATGAAAGTGCCTATTGTGTTTCTCTCACAATGAAGAATATCACTATAATAACAAAAGAGAGAATGACGTGTAAAAAATGGCATAAGGTCTAACGTTTTTATCAGATTACCAATTACATGTATATATTAAATCTGATGTTTTGTTTATTTTACATGCACTTAAATAGAGAATACATCAGTAGATCTAATAAAAATTCTGGAACTCAAAGTAATTTGTTCCTTTCTCACTAGCTACCCATATAATAATAACTGTATATCTGACTGATTTCCTTCTTTCCTGTTTTTGTTTGTTTGTTTGTTTGTTTCTTTTTGTTCTTGTTTTTAATAGATGAATTATCTCAACAGAGGAACTTCATCTTAAGAAGATGAGCCTGGAAACTAATCATGGGGGCAGTGAAAAGCTTTGCTTGCTCACATAAAGACAATCAATTTCACATCCCCTAGCCCTACAATAGCTTAATAACCCGAATTTTTGAAAGTGTATTTTTATTAAAGATAAACATCTGGGATTGTGATTTGGATCAGTAATCTTTACAATATGAAAACTCATTTGTGCCATTTCACAGATGAACTAAATGGATTCATAAGGTTTTTGATGAATCTTTGTATGTGAAAAATTGGGCCATCCAAATCTGAAGAGTTGCACATTCAGCACTCTATGAACTGGAATTAATATTTTCATGTTTTCCATGACATACAACACAGCACACGTACAGCTGTTTGAAACAGCTCAATTATCAGTTAGAGTACTCTTGCAAATTAACTTGCGTGCAAGGAGATGACAATATGCAATGTAAGTAACTGTGATCATGTAACGCTCCTCAACGTAATTCAGAATGAGTCTTGAATTGCACTAAACACTTTAAAGAAAATGTAAATGACAGTTTATATATTATGGATAAAAACCACATTCAAATACACTGAGTGAAATACTAAGCAGAAAATGAATGCACTTAAGCTGGGCTATTCGATTCTGGTACAGGTTATAAAACAGTTAAAGACACTACTTTAAACTGCATTCATAGAACTGGTAATGTTAAATACTCTAGATCCCAGTTGTATAAAGCTCATGGTAAGGCTTCCTCATTAGAAGATCGAGGCTTTATGAACTGTAACAGCACAAGTCATTTTTTGCTATTGCACTCATTGAGGGTTACTGTTCAAGCACTGTATATTCAGTTATGTATTCAAGTATAGGCTTCTGCTCACTGCTTCCATCAATAAATAGGAATTTTGTGCAATACAATATTTTCAGGAAATCAAAATATTAAAGTACATTAAGAATGGATGAAGAATAAACTAGGCTTGTGTCATTTATTTTGTTTCAAAACTGAATGTCTTTTAAATGGAGACAATATGTTGTTTACTGCAGTCATTGATGTTGGAATTCAGTGACCTGAGAGACAGGCCTTATAAGCACTATCTTATTTATAATGGAAAATGCATTGCACCAAGAGTAGCCATGATGCATTCAAATACCCAAGCTACAATTACTGAGACATCTTATGAATTTGTAATTCATAAGAGGATGCTTTATGAAAATTCAAGACATCAGCAGGTCTTATGTAGGTTACTTGTAAATATGACTTTAAAAATTAATACATATTCTTTTTAGAAGAATGAAGAATCTTCTCTGGAAAAAGGATGACATATACAATTTAACTTCAACATCCCCTGCTGAGAAACTATTTTGAGGTAACAAAATATAATTCAAATGTTTCTGAGTTTATTTGAATGACAATTACTTCTACTGCTACTTATAAAAGGCCCTGCTTATCCAGCATGGGATAAACCCACCACACTCACCCCGAAACGACAAAAATAACTTACAGAATATTTTGCATTCAAGCAAAGCATCTATTCCAGCGACAACAGAATGAACCGCAGACATAACAGTATTACCCCTAATTTACAAGTATCTAAGTCAACTCAGGTAGCAGTTTAATATGGTTTATCCTAAAGGATGGACAACATTCATCACACCTGTGATACCCATCTATTCCATTAATGAGAAATTATGTACAAACACACGAATGACAACTTTGCAAAGGAAAGGATTGTGATATTACATAATACAGACAGCTGGGGTCCCCGAGCATGCCCCACACCAAGGGGCAGCATGTCAAGCTCATCTTGAACCTGACTTTTGAAGCCATAATGGCATCTGCTGTGCCACGTCTTCAATGCCTACATGTGTGTTTTGCCTAATCTTCCAGCTGTATAATCCTTACTTCTACAACATTAACTTCCCATTGTGAATATACTGGTTTGAGAAAAATAAAAATGTTCCTGATGCTGACAGTTACTGAAGAAGTCACAGAGAATAGCAAAAACATTTTTATTACCAATTTTAATACCTACTGAATTCTTTTATTTCCTTAGTTTTATTGATCCTCCAGAAATGTGAGTAGAGGATAGGAATTCTATTACAATTCTTCCAATCACCAATTTTTGCCTATATCTACAGCTTGAGGAAATTTTATGCATCTTTTTATGTTTATGACTGAACAACTAAATTAGGAGGAATAAACAGTGGGAAAACACATTACAAGTTTTTGAAATGTTTTGCATTCTGTAGAGCCTTTAATAAAAACACCAGCTGGAAATAACGGTAAGTTCCTAGGAGAAACGGTAAATGCTAAAGATAAGATCATTTTCAATCTCATGACTTTTTCTTTCTATAGCACTTCTTTCCTATTTTCTTTTTCATTTTTCTGTATATAAATTCTTGAATTATTCTTCTCCTCTTATATACATTCTCTTCTTAAAATTCAGATGTGTTTAAAAAACGAAACAAAATCTTAACAATTCTATTTCCAGCAAGCATTTGTCAGCACACTAGCTTAGTTCCAAATTGCTCTGAAAGTGTTATTTAAGGAGCAATAAGAAGTTCTTGTTCGTGCAGTAATGTTTTTTTGTTATTCTTACTTGTGGGCTTCCAACATGAATTCCAGTATTTTTTGCATACTACTGTTAATTTGTGCTTCATGGGGAGTGGCTGTTCCTGCCCTTTATGGCAGCAATCAATGAGTACTTCTCAATAACTATAAGAAAGAATCCCATTTGAAAATGGCAAATCATATTAAGTTTCTATATGATCCTTGATCTTTTGCCAGCATGTCTGATCTGTTTCCAGAGTACAAGAGTCAGGTTATGTGGCTTGGTTAATAAATAAACAGTTCCTGTAAAACTTTTTTCTCCTACTGTTTTATGCTTCCATGTTGTCTGAAGAAATCAAGTACAGTTTCCAACAGGACCTCCTTTCTTCTTGTTTCCCTTCTTTCCTTTCCCTAGGTGATAAGTAGTGTCTCAGGTCTGAAACTTTGTAAACGAAACAAATCCCCCCTTTGCTCGTGAAGCTTTTGGTAAGATATTTTTCTGTGCTTTGCACAGCATGTTAATATTGTGATCAGCACATTATAAGTCCCACCAGCATCATCTTTTGCAAGTGAGAAATCTCACTTTCCTTATTTTCTTAAAAAGAGAATAGGATAATATGTGAGTGTTAGAACAGAAATCATTCTCTCAGTGTTGAGTGTAGTTCTAGCACTGGTAAATATGAAGACATATAACTGTCATTATGATTAGTAATACAGCCATACATCAACTGAGACACAGACTGTAGCTCCTAAACTTATTTAAAATTGCTGCTAAACTTTCCAAGTGCTTAAATTAGCAAATTTTAGTCACTGTCAATTTAGTCTGCATTTGGCATGATTAAAGCAAGCAAATGTTGATCAGTTCTCTGATCAATTAGAACCTGATCTGAGATTTACTGCTATATTAAATAGCACAACTGTTTTATACATACAAGCTTCTGCTGTGATTTCTACATGATCTGCTTTTCTGAATTTCTATCTGGTGCTGAAGATAGAAGTACAGACACCGATCTACCTGTTCTGAGCTTAGTGGTGATACAGCACCAGAGATTCCTATCAGCTCAACACAGCAAATATGCAATAGCGTCATACCCAGAATACTGTGAGATAAAATTGAAGAACTGCATTCTCCAGCTCTGCACAAGACACCTCTCAGCCAAATCTGGCTGCTTTTCCAGTCTTGCTGATGAAAAAATAAAATCGGACTGTGAGCCCACATTGTAAGTTTGGTTGTGAGGTATTTCTTTCAGATGAATGCTCCTAAGATTAGAGTTGGGTCATGATTTTCCCAACTGGTATCGTGGCACTTCAGCAATTTGTAAATGTCCAATTTATATCAAAATATGATGGTGATGACTTTTGCTAATTTAAAAGGATTTATAAATGAATGTGGAACACTTTGTTGATATAAAATAAAGCAAAGATCAATAGATCAGAGAAGGATCTGAGCAGAGTGAGCAACAATCAGGCTATAAATGTCAGAGCTGAGCAATTTCCACACAAATAAAGTAAAGCTGCCATGGGCAAAAGCTCCAGATTCAAAGTGTCAGACCAGTGCTGCGTGACTCTGCTCCAGTCCCAAGGCCACGCAGCAGAGAGCAGCTGGCACTGCACTTGGCAGGCACTGCTACAGCTATGCCTTTACAGAGAGTTGCTCCTCCGGAATGGAGAGCTTAGCCCTTCAGAGGGACTTGCCCACCTCACACCTCTTCCCAGGCTGAAGAGTTCACGTAGCAACTTCCACTCAACAAAAAAATGCAAGTTCTATTTTTATTTATGTATTTATGTATTTATTTTGGTGTTGCGGCTTTTTTTTTTCCCCTCATTTAATTTCTAACTGTCTATCAAGTAGGGAAGGAGGAAATAATGAAGATGCAACGTCTATATCTTGTAATTTGTTGCAGCGTAAGGTTTCATATCCTCTGACTGGAACAGCACAGAGGTCTCAGAACTGACCTCTGCACTCAGCTACAGGCAGCTGATACCTAATGCTGAAACAAGCTGAGTCTTGCACCAAAATCTGCCAGCAAACGTTTCAATGTGAAGGCTGTGCAATAGGATGAAAGTCACCTTTTTAAAGGCAGGAATGCCAGCTATTGTAACTAAAATGGTTTGCTATTTTCAATCCAAACCTACTTCTCTTTCATGAAAACAATTACAGTAATAAACTTCTGTATCTGCTCCACAAGTTAAGACTGACATTGCAATGTCCTGTCCACCTCATCTGCATTTTCTGTATCTCATTTGCCCAGGGGCTGCCTTCTGTTCTGTTTGCACCATGCCTGCAGGTGATGTCAAATTAAAACATTGTGTTTCAATACTCAACATTGCATCCACTTTTGAAATCTGAAATATTCAGCATTTTGAGAATAGTATGAAATATATTCATTTAAAGATCTCTGAACCAACTAAATAATGAGTGTAACAAAAATGTATATTCTGTGATTTCTTTTTAAATTATTAGTATTTATTTTTTTAAACGTTTGAGAAGGGAAAAACAGGGAGATCCATCTCTCAAGAGCTCCTCCCCTCCTTACATTTCTGTCCAGACATTTGATGGCAGTCAATGTCTCACTTAATGAGAGGATTTGAAAGTCTGTCCACCTCTTTAAATACGTATTGGAGAACCAACTTTTTGGAAAAACTGTCTTGCCATCTCCACAATGTCCTGGTGTCTCTGGATGACAATAACTAAGTAGGAAACTTCAGATTCAATGAGTGAGCACCTTTCACGAGTCTTAAATTCATAAACAGAGTAACAGCTCCTCCTCAATGTATTGCTTCCTGTGTGAAATATTACTGCAATTTTGGCTGATCTGTAATCTCTTTTTGAACCAGGATGCACATGAAAGTGTTACAAGCTTTTCTTGTTCAAAGTAACAAGAGTTTTTTTGGCATTTAAAATACCTAGTGTCACAACAAGAATTTGAATATGCATATACATAAATTGTGCCTGGGAAACTAGAAGAGGGACAAGCCATCACAACAAGCTGCAGCATTGTCTGTGGCTTTCACATCAGGCACAACTTTATATAAAAAATGTTACTCTACAAAGAGAAAGCAGCTTGACCATCACATCCCCTAGTTGTACATATTTCTCTACTGAAACAGGAAATAGATTGCTTAAAAATTACTGCAGAAAGGAAAATTGTTTTATATATTTATCAGGAACAACTTCTACCGGTCATCCATTCAGGGAAAGAAGTTTCCTTTTTGGTACAACACTTGATATAAACTTCTGTGTGAGGATTTTCTTTTCCATCCATCCCTGACCACGAGCAATGATTTCTCCTGAGGTTAAGCCAGGCTGTATGATGCCTGTGAAAGGTTCGTTACAGCTTACTATTGCATCCCACCGGTACATCTTCCCTGCCTCACCCGAAGAAGCAGCTGTACCATCAAACTGAACCTATAGCTAGCAAGGATTAATGTCACAGACAAGTAAAACATGATTTTGTTTTCATGTGACCAATAGTGCATATATTCCTTAGAATCACAGCAGAGTCCAAAGGGATATTTCATGCAGTTGAAACAAGCAGCTCATGCAAACCATCTGCAGCATAACCACATGACAGACCCAGTGGTGATTTCATAGTTGCCAGTAAAACAAACTCAGATTCTTCCCACAGAGACAAATGCTATTGCAAAAACAAAGCAGAGCATTTCACGGCTTAGCATGTGAGTCTTCTGATAGCTGATCAAGAGAAAAGGAGAATAAAATAACAAGGAAACTAAAACTAATTAGGAAACTAAACAAGCAAAACACCTGAAAAGAGAAACTGGTGCACCAAACAAAAACTTTAGCTGCATAGTGTCCTGCTTTGTCTCCAGCTGGTACAGTTACGTGTTGTAGGAGACAAAGCAGTAAATGCACAAATGCGAAATACAGCATTTTGTACTTCCAGCTAAGAAATTCATACATTGTAAAATAATAATGGAACGTGGAAATAAGTTTCCTTTGGTGAAGATTTATTATTATTATTATTTTTAATGGTACCAAAATATGTATTATTTGAATTCCCTTTGGGCCAACCCTTTTATCACAGGGAATAATGACCATGGAAGAATGACAACAGTGAAGCACACCTGAACCTCCCTGTTTGTGGTAAGGAGAGAGTCCAGCAAGTATTTCACTCCAGCTGCTCTGAGACAGGAAGGTTTATCCTTGAGCATGCACAGCATTTCTGACTCCTCAGACTACTTCTGCTCTGGAAAATTTGAAGACCCATCATAATGAACTCTCTGGAAAAGTCAAGTAACTTGGGCAAATTCTCACCTCAGTCAATTGGGTAACAAACGTTACCCAGGAGGTCCCAGTAGCACACAAACCTGATGTTTGGAAATGAAGAGTAGAAATGCATTTAGCAGACAAAAGAGTTGTACTCCCTATATCCTCATGAAGTTTTGAAGGGATGGATGTTATCTAGCAAGAAACACGAGCTATATTGATACATGCTTGGAAGATCACAGAACTTCACTCAGCTTTTCAACAGATGTTTGTTATACATCTATTAATCAATCATCTCTAAGTTGAAAGAATACAATGTCATAGTTGCAAGTACCACAGTCATATTCCAAGTGATTTCTGCAATTATGTGAGCATCTAATAGCTCCACAATCAATTTAATTACGTGAAAAAGTAGTCCAGCTACTTAAAAGATTGAGCATTTTAGGCTCTTTTCCCCTACATCTCCATTTCTAACAAGGATTAAAAAAAAATGCAGTCTAAGAAATCTACTTTGTTTACAGTGCTGAACTGATGGCCATTCTGTCACATCACCTCTGTGTTTCACATGCCCTGAAACCACACATCACACACTGACTTAGCAGTTTCAAGAAGCAAGAAGTGCCCAAAAAACTTCATCGCATCAGAGCCCCATACATCACATAAACCTGTTTCTAAACCCTCTACTAGAATTTATTACCTGGCAGAGGTTCTACCCTGTGTTTTATCTGTCTGTATCTTCTTGACAGATACCAGATATACTTCTTCCTTTCTGCCATGACACTCTGATGTCCAAACTTCATATGAAGCTACAGATCTCCAGAAACCAAAAGCACAATTGCGTCAAGTGCCGAACTAGTGAAAAGTGGTTAACTGCCATACCCCATCAAATCTTTTAGAACTGCCCACAGTTTGCTTATCTCAGATCCTTAAAAATGAAATCAGATGAAAAGTTTTTATCATATTTGTCTAGAATACAACACATTTGTTTGCAGAATGACTATGGAGAACTTTTACATTCTGTAGTTTGGACTACATAATCTGGGAAGCCAAAAAAAAACACATCATGGTTTGTTTTTTTTTTCTTTCATCTATGAAGCACGTGACTGATAGTTCCTGTTCTAAAGACACCTAGATTAAACATTTTGTCCTTGGTACAGCAATAAAAAGGGTGAAAAAGTCTCAACTTAGAGAATACTTGACTTAGACATCTCTGAATTCCTGCCTCAATAATTACCTTCCTCTTCTGTCCCTCAGCATACATACAGCCAATAACATAAGCTGCCTATCTTTTGAACCTCAACTGAAGTCCTAAATTTAGATTCTATGACCACCTGCATTGCTCCTATCACATTCATGTTCTTCATTTTTCACACTAAGTCTAGAAAGAGAGGTTAAGACATTATGGCACTTGGGCACAAATAATATCGACCAGGAAAAGTACATTTTAATAGCAAGTCCCACATTCAAACACCTCTGTTAGGCTCATTTTTTTAGCAAAGCAGTAAAATGCACTCCTTCATTCTTGGAAATGTGTGTGTTCTCAGTTGCTATTTCAAATTAACCTAGATATGGAGATTAAACAACCATTTGGGGGAGAAGTGATAATCAGAGGGAAATAACACTGTCTAGTGTTTTGCAGCCAGAGTGGCTCTGCTGTGGATTAAGTCTACGGCACAGAAAATGGAGATGACTCTTAGAAATAAGAAATGAAACCATCTATTTTCTGTGACCTCCTACAATAAACAAGGCTTGAGCACAGCAGCTGTGAGAATCCCCCGCATATGTTAGCTGATGGCGATCCAGGGCTGACTTGATTTCAGGCTGCATCCCTGGTGAACAACTGAAAAGCTGGCTTATTCATTTTGTGGCCTTATTCCAGTTGCCAAGGTTTATCTCCCCAGTCTTGCAATCCTTTGTGTACACAGCTCTGTGTAGGAAGTCCTGAATAAAATTCCCTTCATTGCCACGAAGCCTAGTTAAGTGCTGAGATTCTACTTGTGCAGCCGTCCCTCATTTTCCACCCCATGAGGCTCACATGCCACTTGTGTACCTTTGCTCTGAGGAATGGCTTGCTGCCTCTGGCTGGCTCCCTTCAGGGATGTGCTTAAATGTGGAACTGAGCAGGGGAATCGGGGAAACTGCAGTATTGCAGGGAGTGAATGCACATGAAGAAAGCTGAATAAGGCTGAAAATGTGCCTGCAACGTTAAAATTGACTGTACACATAAAGAAGCTGCAATTTTACACAGAAACAATTGAGAGAATACAAACAAAACATAATACAAGGTCCAAAAAGTTGTCACTACTTCTGGGAAGCAAAGATGACGAGCAGCAGTGATTGCAGAAGTCAGCAAGCTGCACAGACATGTCAGAACACACAGCCAGATCCAGAGGCAGACCAGGTGCCACCTTCCCCAGGTCTCAGCCAAAGGCACTTGAGGTACAAGGCTGCCTGTTTTCCCTGCATCACCTTGGAGAGACCTTCCTGCTGCACTTTTAGTGCTTGGAGGGTCCGAGAGCACTCACTCACACTCGCATAGATAGAATGTTGTTGTTTATGTAAATTTCAGTTTACTTAAAGAAATTACAACTCTCTTAGGTGATAAGACGAGTGCCTTCCTTCGCAGCTACAGTGATTTCTGTGTTACTTAAAAGAAATGCTTGTAATAAGATCTTAAGTCAATTTATAGAGTTTTTTAGTGTTTACTTTTTAAAACTGTTTTTCAAAAGAGCACACGAATAATCAAAGCAGAAATAATGAGTCAAATCAGCAAACGCAGTAATTTCTATGTGTAAAATAGTTTCAAATCAGAAATTGAAGTCATATTTATACTAATGACAACCTTAACATCCTAACAGGCTCCAATTTTTGCATAAAAATGATACATTTTAAACATCCAAAAGCTTGATGGGAATTTTATACTCTGTTTATGTTAAACCAAAAAAGTGAACTTAAAGTAATCATGTAAATTGAATGATAATAAGAGTTCTTTTATATTTTTAGACTACTTCAAATGAATAATTTAAAAGGCATCAAGCAAAATATTTTATTAACATAAAGTTAATGGTATATTTTTTATAGTATCTGATTTTCAAAAATGTGTAGCAAGGCATTATCATAATCAGCTCATGTCAGTAGTATGCTATTCCACATGCTCCTATTTTTGAGGAGCGTTAATGTACTCCCCGGCACAGACATTACATCTAAACTTTATCCCTCACTATGACTACTGCCTTTAGTAAAATACTTGTGATTTGTTAACCTTTACGTAAATCTAAAACAAAGATGACCTTGCTCCATGAATGGAGACTTCTGCTATGATGCACTCCAGCCACAAAATCAAGGGCACCACAGCAGGAAATTCCACCATTCCCAAACAAACAGAGAAAAAATGAAAAGTATCAGGCAATCTATGAAGAAATGGGAAGATCCCCTTGAATAACAGTATGTTGTGAAAAAACAGGACAGTTACAGAACATCAGTGGCTTCCTCTGCACCATCTGGCTAGAAGAAAAAAACCAAAAACCCAAAACCAAAAAACACCTCATTCAGTGCCAGCTATGGAACAGGGCAAATGTTAGGTATGGAAGCCTTCTGTAGGAAGGCCACAATTTGCATTAGGATTCCAGATTCAGCAGTGGAGACCACACAAAGCTATGCATTTCCCTGGCTTGCCATTTTCAGCTTCTATAAGGAGAAGAAGGTCGAGACACCCCCTGCCTATGCTGCAGGAGTGGGTTTGTAAACACTTGCAAAAATTTATTAAAATCAAAATTAAAATCACAAACTCTGTATCACACTTCAATTTTTATTTTTTATTATATTACATCTATCTTTTTTTTTCCCTCCTGAAAAATAGGTTTGTCATTTTTATTTCTTCTTCTATCCTGTCCAATAAAGGGAACCCATAAAAATGAGCACCTGTTCTCTCCAATAATTGGTGTAAAACTGACCTTCATTTCTCTGTGATTGCACCATGTAATGTCCACTGACTCATTATAATTCAAAAACAACTCTCAATCATTAATTATTATCACTGATGATAAATATACCACCATTGAGGACTGGATGGAGCACTGCTATTGGCTTTGCTGTAAATAAACAGAGAGCTGAAATAAGTCATGTCATATAATAAAAGACTGAGCCATTCCAGACTTAGGCCTGAGGAAACAAAGTTGGCATGTTTAATTACCCTTATCAAAGGACTTGATACTTTGATAATATACTGTGTAAAAATGCTGTAACATTTGAGAATAGTTTGAATTAAAAATTCCAATTGATAGTTTGTGAAAATAAAATATAAAAAGGCTATGAGGGTGAATATGTAGCCTCATGAGTCTTCTTCAGTACTTCAGTGTCTTAATAATCACCCAGTAAACATTTGAAGCCCCCAAAAATGTTCAAATGATTAATTTAAAAAAGAAACAAAGCGAGAAGATTTTTGAATGTGGAGTCCTGTGACAAACTTCAAAGATCCCTTGAAAAGAGAACACTTTGTGATGGAAATATTTTTCCTCAGGGGTTTTCTATCACCATTTGAAATTTTATATGCTTTCTCCACAATGTTTTGCCCATTATATTACTGTCATTTCTACAGCTGCAAGAAAATTATTAAAAGATGAGAAGATGAAGAAAATCAACAAAATTGCTTGGTCTCACAAGTTATGAACTGAGGGAATACATTATATGTTTTCAGTCCAAAGGAAAAATTAACAGTCTGTAAGGAAGGCTTCATAAAATTTAAGGTATTAAACTGTTAAAATCACTTACACTCTGATTTTTATTTCAAATTACGAATGACACACAAAAGATCTTTTATTTATTAAGCACTCCTAGATGTACACTGTAGCTCCACATGGAGTTCCAAATCTCTGGGCACTTAAATTTATCCTGCGCAAAGACTTAGCTCAAAACCTAATCATTACTTGAAACATTCCACTTATATTTTGAAATCTCCAAGGACTCTGCTCTGTAGAAACTGCACTTCTCTAAATGTATGTCTTTTGTTTGTGTAAATGTGCACCCTTGCCTTAAAGACATATCTACAAACATGTAATATAGACACACAAAACCACACACATCACTTAGCTCTACAATTCCCTGTTACAGAATTCAGAAAAAAAAAACAACACCCAACATTAACAAACACAGAAATCAGAACAAGAATCTACATCCACCTTGTTCAAATGTCATTTTGATGGCAAGCAAAATGGTTTAAAAGACTTCTTGATTTTTTAAATACTTGAACTAATAGAATCTATTCCAATTCCTTCTCAGTTTATCAGTAAATTCCCATTGACACCTTAACAAAATGAAAATAAAACACAATGAAATTTGTATTATTTCTGAAGCTGAGGACGTTCTTATTACAGTCATGTCAGGATTTTTTTTTTTTTTTCTTTTTCTAATCCAATGACGTGTTACATTAACATCAATTAATCACTGAAAAGAACTACCAAATGAATTTGTACATTCTGAATTTCGAAAGTCTTTAAATCCAGATTGAACAGATTTCTAAAAGACACCATTCATAAAAATAAGTCATTCTGCTTATGCAGGAGTAATTAGATAAAGACTTATCTCTGTGCCCAGATCCAAAAATCAGATTATGTGACCTTTCTGACATAAATTTGGATATCTAACTCCATCAAAAACATCAAAACGATGAGTAAACCGTGGAGAAAAGCTGGGCACAGACATATATCATATCATCATTCACCACATCATCTGCACTGTAGTGCCACATACGTTAACTTGTGAAGCACAGACCAAAAGGAAGGTCATGAAAGGACTGTGACAACTAGGGAAGCAGGTTCTGCTCAACCAGAGGATGGTGGGGAGCTAGTAATGTTTTGGAAATGCTGATAACAGAGCTGGGACCAAGGTGGAAATCTTTAACACATTCTGAAGATGACTGAACATTTCAGAAAGATGCAACTCAAAAAAAAAACCAAAACCTAATGGACACAATTTCTTTACATATCATATTTATATATTTAGAGCTGCAAATGTCAGAAGTCAAGCTGTACACTTAAAAATGGGTGTCAGTGACACTCATGGTTGAATTTGAGGGAAAACTTTAACCATTTTTTACCAAACTGCTGAAAACAGAACTCCATAAAGATTACCACTTTCATTTTTCTGCTCTGAAGTGTTGATATTTTACTAAGTTCAGAAGGGATGTATTTGTTCTTATGGCCAGGCAAATGGCTAATATATTTATAAACACACACAAGTATATATTCCCACTTACATCTTCTATATTGTATAAAAACTTCAACTATTACAAGAATTACAACCTTTGCAAGTCATTTAATTCTCTTTTCATTTGTTTTCAATCTCTTTTCAATTTGTTTTCATTCTTTTTTCATAATAACAGCACTCCCACTATCATAGAATCATAGAATCACAAGGTTGGAAAGGACCTACAGGATCACCTAGTCCATCCATCCTCCCCTCACCATTGCTACTACAGCCACTAAACCAGATCTCGCAGCTCCTCACCCAGACGCCTCTTGAACACTGCCAGGACAGCGACTCCACCACCTCCCTGGGCAGCCATTGCAGTGCCTGACCACTCTCTGAGAGAAGTTTTTCCTTATGTCTAATCTAAACCTCCTCTGGCACAACTTAATATTTAAATTTTAACTTAATATTTAAATCTAATTCTATTATAGTGTATCCAAACTGAAACTGCCCAATCACCGAGCTGAAAATAACTTCCAGTACATTTATCTAACTATGGACATATCATCTTGTTGTTAACACTGAGTTAATAACGGCATGCTTTGGGAATCACAGCATTGCAAGTCTCCTTTCAGCCCTACTGAACGATGTTGCTTCTTCCATTCCTTGATTCACCAGCTGAGTGTAATTCTAGAAATAATACTACCACAACAAAAAGGAAGCAAAGTTCCAATTATGAAACCTGTTCTTGTAGCAGTAATATCATTGTCCCCTTGTCTATGAATGAAGAGCAACAAAGATTAGTGCCTCCCCTCCAGAAATACTGGGGAACTGACTGAATCAAACAGGTGATTGTTCAGAGAAATGATTTAAGATGGTATAAAGGTTCACCATCCCTCACTACCAGCTAAGGCTTGAAAAACTATTAGAGGATAACTTGAGGATAACTAGAGGATAAAGTGACTGTGATGATTGTGCTAATGAAAACAAGGAATTAAAAGCAGAAATATTTATTTATTTATTATTATTATTATTATTATTATTTATTCTCCATTCTCCATCCAGGACAAGAACTTCAATGAAAGTGATTATGAAAGTCATTCACTCTGGATTGGAGTAAGTAACTAGGGAAAACTATTTTGGAATGTGGAGATGACCAGCCTTTGTGAATCACATGGAAGGGCTTATCAGAGATAGAAAGCTCAATATCAAGCCTCCAGAGGAGATACACATACAAGTGGACAGAAATGGTTTGGTGGCCTTCGTTCCTTACTGTTTAATGCAAGTAGGAAGGTAACAAGATCCACAATTTTCTGTGGCCTTCATGCTGTGGTTATTTTCTGCTGAATAGCACTGAAATAAAAGCTTTCATATGTATTTTTGGAAGTTGAATTCTTACAGTGGTAAAATAACTGTAATCAAGAAAAAGCGGAATATGGAGTGTAGGAGGATAAGAAAGGTTTTCAGGGCTACAGGGTCCTACAGAAGATAGGGAAGTCTGAAGCAAAAATAATACTTAAAGTGGAGCTTTACAAGAAACTTCTAGATTTCTAAAGTTCTCTTTTGGAGTCTATGTGAGAACATTTCCTTGCAGGACATTTGTGTGGAAATTTTTGAGGGCATTCTCAGCTGTTAGTGGATTTATACAACTTTCTATGATTATCTCATTTGAATTAGAAAGCCATAAGCAGCCAGGATAATTCTTCACTGCACCTGCACCTAGACAGAGGAGTAATTCCTTATTGCCTTCTGCCAAGGCAGAAAAATGTTGGTGGCCCAGATCAAGAATATGCCATGGACTTGAGGAAGTGATTAAAACTATGAAAAATAACCAGCAGACAGGCAGTCAGACAGCTAGGATATATCTGAATGCTAACATTCTCATCTGCTTCCTATTGCCATCCAAATATGATGATCAGATTCTGGATTTTGGCTCAATCTCATGATAAAAATGAATTAAAAAATGAAAATGTTGACAGAAATTGGGAGTGCATAAGCTATGGTTATGTACTGTTCCTTTACTCCAGCAAACTGTAAACAACTTTACAAATTCTTTGTGCTTTCCATGCTACTGCTCTTTTTGCTCTAAGTGGAAACACTCCCTTCTATACTGCAGTCAAAGTACTGTGGGTGCACTATCCATGCTAGGCCGACTTGATATGACTGCACTCAAGCTACTTGCTAAAGATTTTCTTCTTTGAGTGTGCAGTGTTTTGGAATTACTAAAATTCTGGCTTCCACATTGTTTATTTAAACAACAGGTTTTTGGGTTTTTTTGTTTTTGTTTTTTTGTTTTTATGGCAATACAATGCTTTAGTCTTACAAAAAGAATTAGTTAGGGAAAAAAAGCAGTGTGAATAGGCTACAAAACAGGAACAAAGCATTTGGATATTTTTGAATATTTCCCCACATTTTATTTTCATTCATCCACCCAAGAAAACACACAACTGTACGTAAATGCAAACACACTCTGAAGCCTAGTGGGAAAATTGATATGAAATCCTTATTTTCTGAGTATTTGTCTCAGCTGCAACTCTACTTTTTTTCCTATTTAGTATTTCTATTTACTTAAGATTCCTTCTCAAACCTTAAATTCAGGAATTTCCTTTGGGTGATATTCATCTGGACATCAGTGGTAATTTCTCAGGTTTGCCTCATGAAATGCTATTATTCAATTCAATAACTATATACACAAATAATAATTTATCTCTTGATTAGAGTCTCTAGAACAACAGCAACACAAAATGAAATAATTAACAGTTTTAGAAGAATAAGAACAAATGGCATTTTACTGAATCATAGAATCATAGAATGGCCTGGGTTGAAAAGGACCATAATGATCATCTTGTTTCAACCCCCCTGCTATGTGCAGGGTCACTAACCACCAGACCAGGCTGCCCAGAGCCACATCCAGCCCGGCCTTGAATGCCTCCAGGGATGGGGCATCCACAGCCTCCTTGGGCAACCTGTTCCATTATGTCACCACCCTCAGTGTGAAAATGCTAACACAGAGACATCCATCCACTGCAGATGTAAGAGTAACTTCCCATGCCAACCGCAGCACTGTTTCTCAGTGGATCCAAAGTGCATAGTTTGATGGGTAGTCCACAACAGCTGCTGCTTCATTCTCTCTTCAATTTTCCCTTACTCGCTGGCCATATTTCTTGACGTTTTTAACAATCAGAGCAACAAGTTGATGCTGCTTATAAAGTATTGATTATGTTGATATAATACTGATGGATGCTATCTCACTGTATCCTTGTACTTTTTACTTTGTTACCCTTCATAACCAACAAAATCCCTTGGGCGAGACAATCTTTTGCTCTTTATTCATATGTACTGAATAACATAGGGTCCTGAATTGTGACTGAGCTTCTGAGTGCTATGATGTAACGCAAATAATGAATCAAAGCACCTAATTTTTCATTTAAATGAAAAATTGTCAAAAGCGATTACTAATTTTAAACTTATCAACCAGAAACAGCTGGGATCTCATTTTAGGAGATCCCAAGCATCTATACTCTCAGATAATTCAAGTGCAGCCAGAGAGCTCAGATTGAGCACCCAAGTATCCTCAGCCTCAAAATTAATTGAGGATTTTCAAAGTGCTGGCTCAGATATTAGCACATTCCATTGATTATCCTTTTGGGGGGCCTGTTTTTCCTGTACCCACCAACCAAGACAAAGAGGCTAAGTGTTCTTTTTTTCCCTTGCATTTCACTAATCCCTTTCATTTTGAAAGGACAGGTACAATTTACATCTCTGCCTGAGGTTATCCCCCAAAATCAAACCACCTCAAGATCTAAATACATTTATCTCACTTTCTTCTTTTTACTCATGCCACTCTGTCCACACACTGGGCATCTTCCAATTATTTCCTCCAGCAAAGAGCTGGGACAGAGCTGCCTTGGATGCTGTCAGTGCTCTTGGATGGTCAACAAAGGGTGCTAATGGACATGGCAGCTGGCTTTCTCCCCCTTGAGGCTAAACATTTTCCCTGCACTAACTCCACACTTCACTGATCCAAAAGCTGACAGCTGTGAGTTTGTCCTGAAACCATGCTGCAGTAACTGCTGCCATTTCATAATATAACTCTACTTTCTCATGTGGATTTAGTGCCAAGTACACAGCAGTTTGTGAGCCACGCAGTACGGTGAGGGGGGGGGAAGAAAAAAAAAAAGAGCTGAAAGAAATGAATACATTTCATTTCATCAGTCTACATTACCAGCACTTTTTATTCCGAGTCTGTGAGCTAGAGCATTTGAAAGATATGTTGGTAAAGCGTTCTTTTGATTCAGTAATAGATAGAGTTGCAGAATCTAATGGAGATTTAATGAATTAGCTCTTAACACTATCCTGTATTTTACTGACACACTAGTGTGCTTCTAGTAATAATTTTCATTAAAAATAAGTTGAGAAGGGTGCAGAGATCATAAAGACCCAGCCGAAAACAACCATGACATATATCATATATGATAGTGACAACAAGCACCTCAAAGTTTGTGCAGTATTTTGCAACTCCTTGCTCACACCATGGAAAGCCAAATGTTCTGCTTTACTTTTCAGGCCAATGAACTGGGAGAAAGAAAAGGAACTGAAATAACAGATACCTAACTTCAGATGAGAAATCTACAAACAGCAAATGCAACACATGCAGCATGTGTATGAGTAGCACAGTACAGCAACAGCTGTCAGCTCATTGCACTCCCTTGCATTTTTGTCTCCATTCACTCTTGCAGACTCACGTATAACCAAATGAATGAAAACTACAGTTTGTCACTAAATTCCAGTAAGCCTTTAGAAAACTGGACAGCCCACCCAATTTAAAACAGCTAAATAACTGTAATAGTAGCAGTGCTCCAGAATCACTGTGAGCCTCCTTCCCCCTGACCCCTGCCCGCAATGACAGGAGCTCACTCTGCACAGGAGCTCACACTGCACGGGAGCCAGCCCTGACTGACACTGCTGGCCTGTGACCTCAGCAGCCAATTCATTTTGAAAGTTAAAATTATTTTCTCACTCTGAAGCCCTTAGAATAGTTGATTTGTGAAAAAATAGCAGTCAATCAATGTATTGAAAGCAAAATGCAGGGCTGAAGAAAATACGCATGCATTTATCATAACAATGTAGGACTGGAAAAAGCAATATTACTGTAATGAATCTGCAACAGACAATGAGTGCTGGGATAGGTAGAAAACAGACTCCTCCACCAATGCCAGAAAGATTTCATGCTGTAAGACGCTGCTGTTTCTATTTTTTCTTTCTGCAGAATTGAAGCTAATTTAAATAAGAACTGTAAACATTTTTGTGCATTTGATACTTACATGCCATGTTTTTTGTTTTTGGTTTTATTTTTTAACGCTTCACTTACTATTTGAGAAGGGGTTTACCTAAGCTAATGAAAAGTAACAGTCCCCAGTATCCAGATTATCGGCACAACAGCTAGAGCTAAGGCAGCAGCAATACTGGCTTTTTGTGCTGGTTGGCACAGAAATAAGGTCTCCATGTTGCCTCACTGTTTTTTCCGATAGTATGTCCACAATGACATATTTAAAACTGCCTTGAGGATGGGCAAAAAGCAATGAAAGACCTTAAATGTTTTAAGTAATAAAGATATATATATATATATATATTGATTCCCTCAACTTCAGTGCAAGAGAACCAAATGCTGACATTCCACGTGACCCCTGGAGGAACTTGCTTCATTCCAATGAGTTTTAAGTAGCCTTTGAAAACTCACCAGCTCAGGTGAGTTTTTTACTGCACCCTACCATTGGGTGCAGTAAAACAGCCCCAGATGACCATCTACAACTCTCTATAAACTGCCTGCACCCTGCTGCTACAGAAAACACCATGGGGAGATGGCAGGGAGATGGCGTTCAGGCCATGCTTGCTCTCCCATGCAAGTATTCAAGCCACGTGTGAAAGGCAGCCCAAAGGAAAACCTGGGCCCTCAGCTGTCAGCTTTCTGTTCCTTACTTTTCAAAACTCATCTTTCTTCTCAGAAACTTTTTCATCTCTTTTGATCTCTGTTTAAGAAACTGTTCAGATTCCATCCTTCAACTTGAATTTTCCAGAATATTTATTAAACAGTGATTCTTACTTGCAGTGATCTAACAGAAAAAAGCCTCTCTTTTATTCTCAATATTTCTCTATTTGGTTGTGAATGTAGAATCAGGATTCTAAAATAAAAATGTGAAAAGAAATGCAAAAAATGCATCCAATGGTTATTCATCATTCTTAATGGTATTATTTTCTTAAAATTGCCAATTGGTTATTATACAAAAATGTATACTTGAGGGATGTAAATTTGGGTAAAGTAAATGTAACATTTTTCTCTTCCCTTCAATAAGTCACTGAAAGGAAGCACAATCACAATAAATATGAAGTCCTTCAGAACCATACTTCATTTTCATCAAGTACTGCTTTGCTTCCCTGCTTAAAAAGCAACCGAGAGAGATGTGGGAAAGGTAAATTAGGAAATGGATGCTTTTTAAATGCTGAATAAGAAAAGAAATTAATCTTGCCATTGGAGGTCAACATAGGGCACAGTATAAGAAGATGGATTTTGAATTGCAATGGAAAGTGGTGACTAAAGCTGGTAAAATTATTAAAAATACTGTTTGTTGGAATGTATTCTTTTTTCTGCTCACAATGCATTTATAAGCAGATTTTTTATATGAATGGGATCACAATTAGCAGACCCTGGGTGAGAACAGATCTCAGTATCAGAGCTGCTGATGAGTTATTCATTTCACTTTGCATTATTCATGATGTGCAATTGGTCAGCTAAAATCACGGTATCACTTTTGTTCTTGCTATAGATGAAACATTCTTAAACTGACAAAAAGAAAATGTGCCTACTCATGCATAAGTATCTTTGCTTGTAAGTTCTTAGGGATATTTTTATATAAAGAATCATCATTCTACCTACAAAACAGTTTTAAAATAGCCAATAAGGCAAAGAATAGAAAAGCCCTTTGGAATTCCAGTAACACTTGCAATTATTTTTTTCAATATTTTACCAGCCTTGGTCATGACTCTGTATATAATTACAGTAACAAATTCTAAAGAAAAAAAAAAGTAATATAATGTACGACATTTAGGTATTTTTTTGTTTTGTTTTGTTTTCTGGTTTAGAGAGATAAATACAATAAACCATGGGAGAAAAAAAAATGTGTATTCCTAACCTTCCTTTCACATTCTTTTTTTTTTTTTTTTTTTTTTTTGATTAACGTAGATTTGATTTCAGAAGATATGAAACAGATTCCCCTTTCCACATGCACATTAGCACACGAGCATTAACCATGGTTCCACCAGCAGCAGTGATATTGAAGATACTGATGTAATGGGGTACTTTGCTGGGAAAAAAAAAACCAAACCAAACCAAACCAAAACAAAACACCACCACCTACTACTGGCTTCAGCAAAATACTCTTTTTGCTATATATACTAGAACCTAATAATCTTGAAGTGATGGTTAGACCAGTTGGAAAACAAGGGAGAACAAGAACCAGCTCTTCCCTCTGCCAGGAATTTATTTGTGAAAGCCCTCAGAGCAGAGCAGAAGGGCTCCATTTAGGCTTCTGAGCCAGCAGTACTGGCAGGTGTGTGTTCAGCAGGAGAACATAAGGAATCCAGGTGTCTGTGTGGACTTCCACACACACAGTCTTAGATGAACTGATGTAGCTCTTGCATGAGCTCGGATACACACCTTTGAGGCTACCAACTTAGAAAACTTTTGGCAGAAAGCAAGTCAACAACAAATTGACTACGAAGTAGTGATTAAGTTGTTGTAATTTCGTATTTCACCTGAAAACATGGAAAAACTCATCAACTTCAGATTCTTGCACACCAACGCTTTCTGTCGTATTTCCAGAATGTGCTTCTCACACACAGTGAGGAATCTGAGACAAGGTTTTAGAACAGACAAATACATCAGACATACTAATATAGAATTTAAACTTATTTCTGTTCCATAGAAAAGGCCTAGGGGGAATATCTTACATAAAAATTTTATGCTGAGAAGAAAATGGGAGAACTAAAAGCAGGATGCATAGATGTGAGTTTCCTAGAGGTTGTACATCAGAGTATGATAAAAAGTTAAGGGCAAATACAAAAATGTATTTGATGCATCATTCTTCATTCACCTTTCCTGAGATAGAAGCAAACATGGGTGTACACATATACGTTCTGCTATCACAGACAGCCCCTCTTCAGAAAGGACATGTGCGTGCAGTCCCCATCCGTGTTTTAGTGATACTAATTTGTATCATCACAAAGCACATATTTTGATTTACTAATGAAAAATACCAGTTTGTTGTTAAAAAAAAAAAAAAAAAAAAAAAGCCAATACTTAAGCATACGGATTTCATCATCAGTTCCTTTAAAAGGGCATTTTTTCCTCTGTATTGTTAAGAACAGACTTGGTCAATCAAACAGTTTCCTTGTCGCAGAGTCTTGATTGCTTCCATGACAACAATGCTATTTTATAGCAAGAATATCCTCACGTATAATTAAGATACAAGATGCTATATGCTTGTTTCTGCCAGATTTAAAAGACAGCCTGAAGAATTGGATGTATTTCTTAAATGGTGCTCTCTGAGCAGTACTGTTACATCATAAATATTAAGTTAATGACGTTCTGTTCTATTATGGAGCTGCTTGCATACCTGCTGGTAGAGTTTGAGATTTTCACATTAAAAGCAGAATTTTAAATGACTGACATGTTATTTGTAAATTGCACACCATGAAAAATCTAATAACCTACCAAACTAAGTGAAACAACAGCTAAAACAAAAGAAAGAACCAAATCCACAAATGAAAGTCCAAACTCATTCAGCCCTCAAGCCTCTCAGTGCAGCTGGTATTTCCCTGGGCACCGTAGAATGCCTCCCCCTGCAGCAACAAGTGGGCTTCTGCTGGGGCTTCCCACAGAAATCAGCCCTGACTTCTTTGGAGACGTAATTCATACTCCAAGTAACACGTTTTTTGTATTTCAGCAGTGATGTGACAATACTCAGGACTGTGACACTTAGGAATCTGGAGTACAAAAGTAAAGTCTTTTAATGTATGCATAGCACATGCCTTATTCATTATGCTGAATGTAGCCCTGGAGTTGGGCAATACATATACTAATTCTCTATTAGAAATGTGATTCTACATTCCTCATTTAGAAAACAGCATTAAAAAATCACGATGTTTGGCTAAAAAAGCTTTCATGTCATTTTGAACTTTCTTACTGTTTTTTTAAAAGCAAGAGATAATCCTTTTTCTCAGCTATTGTGTTTTATTCTGTTGAGGGTTGCTGGCTGTAAAACATTGTACCTCCCTTTAAACTTTTCCATATAACTTGATTAGACAGCAGTAATCTCTAATGCTTTCATGTGCAAATTTAGGAGTGACCCGGAACAAACGAGTTTCCTTCATCGCCATAGCAACCAGGACGATGGAAGAATGCCACTCACCAGGCAATGCAAGGCAAATTTCATCCCTTTGATGTTAATTAACAAATTGCTTTCAGAAAAGTCAATGCATTTCTCTTCTTTAAATGTTTGTGATAAATTTTTAATATGCCTGAAAATGAAAGGGAAATACAGAAGCATTGGCTACTAACAGGCTAGGTGTGGACAACTACCTTGACAAAGCACCCATGCACCAATGTAGTGATGCACTACAGCACCCATGCACTACAGCAGTGCTGTACCCAGGAAGGTTTCCCCAGCTGGCAGCTCATAAATCACCTGGGGTGGTTCTGGGGACTTGAAGTTAAGGACTGATGCCTCCAGCTGCTCCAAATTTTTCCTAAAGCCCTGTACTGTCATGCCCGCTATTAGAAAGTGGGCCACCCATTTTGAGATTCTTATAGGATACAGGCAGGCACACAACAGGAAAAAGAAAAGAAAAAACGAAGATGAAGTTATAACTGTATCCTAAACTATTTTAATATATTTAATGTGGAAATCACTTTTGATAAATACCTTTTGCTTGCATAGACCTTATGCTACTTGTTATTCTTCTTCCTTATTCCTGCAATGTCCTAATAACAGTAGTTATCCACTCTTAGTTACAAATTCCTTTAGGGACTACAGAGTTGTTTCTAATTCTGTTGATAAGAGAAAAGTTGAAAGTTGTGAGACAGCTGAAGCCCACTAAGGACATCTATTAGAGTTCCTAAAGTGAAGAATGCTGATATACTGGTTAAGAAGCTCCCGAACTCAGTCTCTTAACCAGCGATGTGGTTTTCTCCCACTACATAAATTCTATATCATACTGGGTTAGTCATTCGGGTTATAATTTCAATGCAGAGGTGATTTGGAGTACTCCAGTTAAGTTCAATTGAATCAATCACAGTGAAAATTAATTAATACCCTACATGAATTCATTCGATTGCTATGCTGTGTGATTTTATGGACTTTGCCAATTTGTCCTGGATCTACTGCTTCCTGGTACCTCACAGCTTTCTTAAAAAAGGTTTTTGCTTGCAGAGAAACTTTCAGTTAGAGGTGACACTGTAACTCAACTTCAGAGAAGGAAGTTCAGACTCTCTTCTGTTCCTTCCTATTAAATAGGGATAGCAGAGCCTCACAGGGTCACAGGATGTCAGCACAGAACAGAGAGGCTGTGCTGCCTCTGTCCCTGGAGCTTTCCAAGATGAGACTGAAGAAACCCTGAGCAACCTGTTCTGACCTCAGGGCTGTCCCTGCTCTGACCAGGAGGTCTGGACAAGCAGCCTCCTGTGGTCCCCACAGTATGAAAAGTCCTGTAATCCTGTTACCTGATGTTGTGAAGATGGACAAAACAAAACAAAACAAAACCAAAAAAACCTGTGAGTTGTCAGAATTATGGTAGAAGGTAAATGGACAAGAAGCAAGCTTAAGAATGTCACCCTATTCCTGGCACTTACCATGCCAAAATACCCTTACTTGATGCTCATCTGAAAACAGTATTTTGATTGGAGACTAAAATGCAAAACAAATCTCATCAAGGATGCAGTGATGTACATGGAAAACCTAATCTGAGCTGAAACTTACATATTTCCCTACATTGGTGGTATTTTTCACCTCCTCATCAATTAGGAATTGCATCATAAATTCTTCAATGTTGCTCTGAAGAACATTACAGTGAAAGATTCTCCCTTCCTGTCAATTAAAAAATCTACAGAACAAGTTTCCACTTGTCCTGTATGTATGACTTTATGACCTCACATATCAGCACAGCAGGAAAAGTGCATTAGAAGAGTAAGACACAGAAATCCCACCAGAACATAATGAAAGACTTAATAGAATGTAACACACCATTGTTCCTTAACTACTGAAAACAAAACCATAGATCTGCTGTCTAAATCATGTCTGTAATGCAAGAAGTAATGCTATTTCATGACTCACCCTGTTTCTTACCTTAATTCATCCTCACATCAGCTGCATCTACTTATACAGAATATAATTCTACAATCCAAATACAGACCAAGTAAATAGCCAGATACCAGCCCACAAATCTTCTTCAAGCAGTGCAGCCAGTCAGCTTGAATGATGGAAAAAGAAATATCCCACCTCATACAAGATAACGGGCTGAAAAAAATGGACATTTGAAGATGCTTGAGAACCCTTTGTACCCAACCCAGTGGAAAGGGAAGTGTGAGAAGGGAAAAGCCTAACGTGAATTCTGAAGTATTTTTCTTTTTCAAAATTTTCAAGATATGGGAAATAAGCTTAAAGAGTTTAAGACTAAAACATGAAACACATTTAGATTTGAATTCAGCATCTGAAACCCAAGTCCTATTCATACAGTTATAAGAAAAGCATTTCTTTCGTAAAAAGACTTAACATTATGTCCAAAAGAGAATAGGAATTTCAGAGAATGTGCTGACATCTCTTGCTCAAATTTCTGTTTTTTTTTAATTTAAGATATAAACATGCACCAGAAAAATTATTTTTTGACAACATCTCCTGGTCAGTCAGCATGTACTGCTTCCTACAAGGCAGGCTTTCCATACTGACTTACATATGGAAACTAGCTTTCAAGAAGAAAAGTCATTTCAGAAAAAACACTCCACATGTGGAAATGTTTTGTTTTCAGGCGTCTCAGAAGGCTTCACTACTATCGGCTGATTAAAGAGTAGGTGGGAAAATCATGTTTTCTTAGAAAAACATGAAAATATGCATATGCAAAGCAGTAAATAAAATTAAAATAAACATGAGATTTTGCATGTTTTTTTTCTGGAAGAGGCTGGCTTAAATGTGCAACTGCTCAGCCTTCTGTGTGAGTCATGCTTATGTATGAATTCATTCAGTACAGTATGATTATTTTGCCAAGCAATATATTAAAAAACTCTTACCAGAACTTCCCAGAGCAGCCAGTCACATAAATTCATGTATCAGAAAGAAAAAGAAATCAGAGTGCAGTCTAATATGGACCTGCAAAAAGATAACATCCCAGTTTCCTAGTTATAAGCCAGTGTATACACTTGTATGATTGTTTCCTAAATTAACATACTAAATCAAAATTACTATCAGAAATTACTGGAGAAAATGATGGAGTTCGAGAAACAGAGCAGTAGATGTGAGTTGATCTACATGTTTCCTATGTATTTTCAGCACACTTTTGTTGCAGGCGTTACAAGAAGTAATAAAACATTTTATACAGAGATTATATCACTGTACAAAAACACATGACCACTTTTTCCAACAGCCTTGGAAAGCAGCAGTTTCCAAAGTACCTACTAGCAATGCGGGTGGAGTCTGACTTATGTATTTAAGGACTCACTTAAGCAATCATTCAGTAAAATACTGGACTAATATTAACGAAAGGCACTGTTGGAATCTTATTATCTGTATCTACAATTCACTATCTGTGGGACAGAAAACAAGCCCAGTATAATAGGAAAAAATCAAGTGTTTGAAAAGACCAGATTATTTTAATCTGGTAAATGACTTTAAATGGAACACTAAGTATATAAGTTTGCTGCACACTTCAGACCACATGTGTAATCAGTACCAACACACCCCTATTACAGGGATTACCACAAATACAAGAGCAAAGCCTTTCAGAGTGATGAGTAGGCTTCATACTTAGCACAGTTTCTTCCTATGTTACTATGCATGAGACAAATATACATACATACAGAAAGAAAATCGCTCTGAAATATCGCTACATTGTCTAGTGATGCCAATTATTGCTGCTGGTTTATTATAACTACCTGTACACAAAAAAGCATTAAGATAGTAAGAGTAGTTTAGTAGTAGTGGATTAGCATTGTGAAAGGAACTGAGGTAAATTCATGTTGACAAACAGTAAAATTAGTTAACTTAAAGATTAGCAAAGGTAATAATAAATATATTTCAAGCTTCAAGCGAAGAATGTCAATTTTACAGTAAGATTTGGATAATGTCATTTTCACCTCCCAAAAAAACAACCTCATACCAAAAAACCAATAAACTACAACAACATAGGCTGGGAGATGATTATTTTTTTTCTAATTTTTCCTACAGTTTCTCATGCTGAGCAGAGATTTATACTGGAAAGGTAAGGAAAACAATTTTTAGCAGCACCGAAAATGAACAAATGGGACTTCAAAGCAAAGAATTTAGTTCACACGCACACACTACAACCCATTAGTTTGTTAACTAAACCAGTCCCTCAGCCTACTTTGTATTGGAGAGCTGCTTTGCAAAAGACTGCCATGAAATACCTGCTAAAACAGCAGAGGTAGGTGTTACAGCAAAAAGGAAGAAACTTTTTTAAAAACCAGAAAACCAAACCAACCACAACAGACAAAAAAGAAAACCAAATAACTCCAGCCTACTGTGAATAAATAAATAAAAATAAAAACCAAAGAGAAATGTGTGGGCCATACCCGTAAAACTCTCATTCATAAATGTAAGAGTGTTTGGAGAAAGGAGACACATCCCAAATTTATAAACAGGCCCCTGAAAATCAGGGGAAACAATTTTGGCTTACAAAAAAAATCCCCACACAGCCAAGAGGAGAGAGGCCTCCATTTGCAATTGGCAGCTGAGCTGTGCAATTTTGTATTTTCCCATTATGTTTCCTATTGAGACTCACTATATGCTCCCTTTAGTTTACAGCAGAAGGCTGAGTAAAGAGACTCTCTGTTGACAAAAGAGCAAAAAGAGAAGAAAAGAAGTTGTAATTTTTCCTGCTTGATGGCTGAGCAATCACCGGGACACCTTTCCCTTATTAAACAACAAAAGGGAAATGTGAATATGTAATGTTTATTGGTATTTTCTGTGCTTGGCAAGAAGTAGTTTGCTTCTGAAACTGTGATGTGAAAAATCTCTTCATGCTGGATGGCTTTCGTCTATCGGCACCCTGATGAGCACTAAGAAAGAATCACAGAAAGACCTGACATCAAATTGGCTGCCAACACCATCCTCACTTTACTACTGTACAAAAAAAGCAGGAAAACAAGGATATGCACAAACAGTATGGGTTTCTTTTTCTGTGCCTGGTATCAAGTAAGTTGCTAATATGTTTGTGATATGAAAACATTTCACACTTACATCAGTGCTTCCAGGCACCCAATTGAGACCATAGCAACAGACTTCACTGCCATTCCACAGGAAAAGACTTTCCTTTGCTTGCTCCAAGTCCTTTTTAAAGCAAAATCAGTGACCACTGGCCAGCGTGCTAGTCTCCTCTCCATGCTCACCTTCATACCACTTGAGAAGCACAAGAGAACTCACTTACTCCTGACTACATTACAGAAAGCAGGAGGTACCATATCCTTTAAAATAAAAAGCAACAATTCAATTACTTTGCTGTCTTAATTTCTTAATACTTTTGAATGTCTCTGTTTCTAGACTGTCGTAATGCTCAAAATGATGCCTAATGCATAGCATATAAAAAAAAACCAAAACATTCAGATAAAGTGGTGTCATAAAAAAACAAAAAAAACCCAAAAAATACTAGAGCATAAATATTATTCCTATTCTGCAATGTTTTACTTCTATAAAGCATTGCCTATCCATTTAATCAGGTAAGTCCACTGTGTGCTGCATGCACTGCACTAGCTCCAAAAGGATAATTACTTACCATAACTGTGCTGGAGAGATGTTCTCACGCATTCAGAAACAAAGCAGTCCAGAAAAAATAATTCCCCCATTGATACAAGGGTTGCACATTCACAGCTGACCTGGGCTGGTTATTTGCATTTTTATTTCAAAGATTCGTATTTTACTGTGAATTGTTTGATTTTGTATTCCATATGCATCAAAATATATTCCATTTAGAAGAAATGTGTATTTAATTCATAAAGACATGTTTATTAAACATAAAAGATCGGGAGACTAACAGGAACAAAATAAAATAATGTGTTAAGTTTTTATTAAACAGTTATATCTGCAAATACTTCAACTTAAAGGCGTATTATCAGGGAGATACATTTTCAATAAAGATATTTCTTTACTGTAAAATATTCAAAATACTACAACCACAATAACTCTAAGATTCTTTTTTTCCCACCCAGATTCAGTTTCTTCATTTTGCTTATTGCTCTGGTCACATTTGACCCAGAATAACAGCACAACAGCACAACAGACAATATAGGAAAACAACCCAGTAGGCGTTTGCTTTTCTTTTTCCTTTTTTCTTTTTCTTTTTCTTTTTTTTTTTTTAATATTTCTTCTCTTTATTTCAAGACTTTTGTCGTAATATTTTGACATTTCAGACTGCAGAACATACATTGTTTGCTTATCACTGTCACACTGCAGAAAAAAAACTTTTGCATATTTGCCTACTGAATAATCACAATAAGATATATTTAAGCACAGTGAGTCAAATCCCTTAGAATTTAGCAAAAACCTCTAGTCCTTAGGTTAACACGAAACCTAACTTGTGATAATCTTAACAGCAGCTGAGAAACTAGGTAAGATGTACTGTACAAAGTATTTACCTGCTTTATAAGCATCACACATGTTTTTCCATGGATGGCATTTTGATCACACAGATTTCCCTTTTTCTAAATAACTGCTTCTTTCCTACAATGACAATGTTTTCCTATTTATATTTAGGAACTATTTTCCAATAATAATGACATTGGCTTACTGAAGTTGAATTTTGCATACCAAACAATACAAGTATATCTATGTCTATGTCTATATCTATATCTAATCTATATCATCTATATATCTATATCTATATCTATATATTAGTGTTGCACTATCCTAAAGCTTATGTGCTTTTAGTTTGCAATGTCTTAGCAGCATCAAGTGCTACTTATTCACTGGCATAATACATCAATCTTTTTTTTTTTTTTTTTTTTTTTTAATTTTATTTTATTTTAGCTGTCAGAAAAAAAAAAAAAAAAAAAAAAAAAACAACAACAACAACTGAGCACTGAGCACAAGTGACATTCAGCCAACCAATCCCTATACTATTTGGTAGATGTGGTTCTCTTTTCAAAGCAATAGGGTTGAGGATGCTTTTCACACCTCTGCTCACTTATGAGTTGTGTAAGTCACAAATGTCCCTAGGATACCCTCTTTCTACTGTCTTAAAAAAAAAAAAAAAGGATGAAATGAGAGCAATGTCAAGCATAACAATGTCAAAATCCTGTTTCATGACGGTCAAGATGGCTCATCTCACAGTGTTTTCTAACTTTGATGTCAGAGAAATAAGATTGTGTAGTCTCTGAAGTCTCTCGTGGAGCATTTTGAATTTCATGATAAAACAATTAGGAGGGGAAGAAATGATGTTCAAAGACCTAAACAGCACACAGGAAAAATAAAGCTAAACAAGCTAACTCAAAAGACTGTGAGCAAAGCTCTTCACAATAATGAAGCAAATATTAAATTTAATTTTAAATGTAACATGAAATTTTCCATTTTGGCACTTGGACATCTAAACAAGTCATCTTGTTCAGAGATGAATCTAAGTGAAAAAGCCCACATCTGACTACTCTGACTACCACTTTATACAATAAGAGTTTATAGTTCCAAAGGTCTTTGACTAAATTTCGCTCTATTGTATCCCTATGCAATATGTGATCTCTTTTTCTGTTTTGTCTTTAAAACAATCTCCTTAAAAAGATCTACCTTCACTGCCACTGCTCAGTGTCAGTCTGAAAGTTACAAGAGTGTAAACACTGACAGATATTAATTTGTAGAAGGTTTTGTTCTACTGCAACAAAATCCTTTTAATTCTCATTTTGAAATAAATTGGGAAAGCAAAACCAAATTAACTTCTCCTTATGAACACTTCATGCCAAGATAGCAGATAGTCCTTAACACGCTGACCTCACAGTCACCTGTTCCATCTCCAGAGAAATTGGAATCTACTCTACAACATGGAGCTCTCATCAACTATGCACTGAAGATACAGGAGATTCCCTGCTTTTACTCTGTGTAAACAAAATCTAGGCATTACTATAGTCACTCTCCAAAATACTCAGGACTTCAGTCAGAAGATGCTATACAGCTGAAAGAAAAAACAACAAATGTGAAACTACATCCAAAATTTGCCATTCTGGAGAACATCTTCTGTCACACATGTCCACCCTTTTACTGGTGCTTGGATGGATCGTCTGCAATCCCTATTTATTGTACCAGCAAACACCAGTAACAGGTTCATACAGTAGGAATAATGAATGACCAAATGCTCCCTCATTTCTGTATCTCAGACATCACTGGTGATCATGGCAGTTTCTCCATGTACAGCCAATGGAAAGCACCCCAGGCTTTTTCAGCACCTCAAGCAGAACCATGCACAAGCCAGCTCGGTGATGACCTCCCATTGCTGTTCCCACGGATCCCAGGGCCCCACTCTTAGGGACTTGGGCAGCAAGGAAGATATGGAGGCAGCTCCTATGGGGTCACCCAAGCTTGCTGTTGGGAACATGTAGCTCTGAGACTGCTGACAGGCGCTGCTGAGCAGGAAGGATGGATGGATTGATGAGGACTTGTAAGGCCAGAAGAGGAATCACATATATACTAAAGCCACAGAAATCCAACAAGCTGTGGAATAATTAAAGTTAGAAAATCACCGTCTCCTCTTAAAGATGGACTAAATTGTCCCATGACCAACTTCTATTCCACTTCAAGCCAAGATCCTCTCTAGGGTCCCTCCTCCTTGCCTTTTTCCAAGATGAGTGTAGCATTTGCCTTCTCTTCCCCTTCCCCTCTAGCCCCAGTGCTTTCCAGACAGTAAATGCAGCCCTGCAGTACCATGGGCCGATACTCCCTTGGCTCCTGACTGTGTCCCATCCAGCCCCAAACTGCTCCTGTTCAGCTAAAGATCTACTGCATCACTTACAAAAAATACCGGAAAAGATTTGGCATGCATAGAGCAGTATTATGTTAATAAAACACATACTTCTGAATGCATTCACAAGCAGAATGAGTGGCAGACACTCATGTGAGAGGACACAAGACTGAGATGCCACTAGAGGCAGACAGCAAGATTTTTCCCCCCTTTTGTTATTTGGGCATTTCACCAACAAGGAGAATCACACCTGCAGGATCTGGCACTGTGGCCTCTACAGCTGGGTGAGATGAATACAAAAGTGTTCAGTCACAGGTCTTCAAAGAGGGAAGGGAGAGCAAGAAATATGGATGGGCATTCCAGTACAAACTAGAAAAGACTACGGTCATTGATGGGTGTGCAATTGTGTGTGTTATGCACACATAACAGAAATGGGATGTTTAAATCATCTTTCACAGAAAGGGGTGAAACAAATTTACACTCCTTCCTCTTGTGTTCTGGAACTGTGGGGGTTTCCCCTGTAGAGTGAGTCACTGCTGCCTGCCACAGGTCTTGCAGGGCTCAGCAGGGAGGACTGCCCAGACACATCTTTCTCCTGTTCCTCTATATATGTTCTGCATTCTGAGGAAGACCAGCAAAACTTCAGATGGCAGCTTCCACGCTTCTGCCATTGCTTGATAGGCTACTGCTTTGGAATTTGGCAGATTTTTACAGACAGTCTGAGGGACAATAAGAATCACACAGTTGGTTGCATAAGATTCCCCAAAGGAAGGACAGAGTTTAGTTCCTCCTCTATGTCACGAATATTGAAAAGGGCACAAAACTGGTGAGAATTATCAAGAGGAATTTTCACAGAGCAAATGACACACATAACAGTCTGAAAGGGAAATTCTACCTGTACTCTTCTGCTGTTTGCCCAACTCAAAAATTGGAACCTGAATTTAATGGAGAGCAATTGTTAAACAGACAAAGTATAAAAGTGCTTAAAATATTCTAGATCCTGGAAAATATCTTCCTGGCTAGATCAAAAAAAGGGTAACAACAATAAGAATGTGAAGTTATGAGTCCATTGAAATTTCTGTTTCATCTGTTCTCGTTTGAAAAAAAGCATTACATATTCCCAGCCATGATTTTTTGATGCTTCCCAATAGAAAGGATTATATAATTGTGTACATGATATTATCAGTGACACCACCATGCTACAGAACCACTGACAGTTTAAACTTAATTACAGATGGCAGCTTATGAAATAATTATAAAGAAAAGATTGGACAGCAACCACAGCGATTTCATGCTTCCTCTTCATGTGTGTTTAGCACGGTATCACTGAGTCTCTCGACTTTAAAAAATAATGTGAATTATCAATCAGATGCTACCACTGCAAACTGGGAGGTTGCCTTGCTGTATGAAATGACACCACATAAGGCTTGCCACTCAAAGTCCACATCTTCACATTATGCTTCTCCTCGGTCTGTAAGACTGGCTGCTGGCCACATAACGACCACTGCCAAAATAAGCACTAATTAGCTAGCCAGGTTCACAGTTTGTTCAGTTGGGGCCATACAGCATATTGAACAATGGACCTTCATAGCAGCAGCATATTCCCTTGTCCCTAAAAATCTGAACTGAAAATGCAGAATTTGAGTGTGAGGATCTTACCTGCTTGATTTCATTCCATGGCATTCATTTCCAGCCCCAGTGAAATTCCCTCTCCTCCATGAATTCACTAATTAAATTGCCAATGGCTTTGATACAGACGCTACCTCACTCCAGGGAGAATTTTGCCTGGCTCTCCAGAGATTATTTTAATGCTTTCCAACTTAAATTGGTAGGCACTTTTTAACCTGTTCCTTCCTGATTCCATCTCACCTCCACCTTATTACTATTAGTGCATTAAGCCTGTAACTATTATCTTTTTAGTGAAGGGCTAACACAAAGTAGCTATTAAGCTTTTTAGCTTGCTACATACTATATATATTTTTTCTTCCATCCTCTTAAGTAGAGAACCTGACAATTCCTTTTGTTATTCTCTGGCTTCTTACGCATTTTAAAAGCATGCTCTTTCTGCCTTTTACATAGTTTGCTAATGGTACCTCATTTGGAGCCTTTGCCATTCTGACTCTTTCTTCAGATTAATCCCCTTCAACCCAATCCCCCCCCCCCCCTCCTGCAATTCTGTTCTCTTCATATGCAGGTACAGTTTTAGTTTGCCAAAGGCACTGAAGGATGGTTTTCTTTTCTTTTTTCGTGGTTCTTTGTGGGGGACAGTGCAGAAGAGCAAGAGAAGGCATTATTTACTGTCTTCTGCTTCCACGTACCCTTTATCTAAAATATATCTTCTTTCTGTTTTTTCAACAGGGATACCAAAGTCTTTTGTGGTAGACAGCATTACTTACAAACCTTACTACCCCTCTTTTGCCACTCTTTCCTGAACTGCTTGTGATTTGTCAGACTACTGGATGCTGCCTTTTCAATAGCCAGTCACTTTCATTACAGGATACTTTTAACTGACTGATCAAATAATGTAGAATATAAGGTCAAAACTTTCATACATGGCTGGTTTGCTAACCATGCTAAAATGTATGGCACTTTTAGGATCACGAGACTTACTTCATAAAACACGTAAGATGTTTCAGAGCATCTGTACTTTAGCATCCACATAGAGAAGCTCTGCAATTTGTATTTCAGACAGACTTTGTGAATTAATCATTAGTTTTTCATTACGTACTCAGCTCTTCAGTGGGACGCTGCACTTTCATAATTGCATATGTTGTCGGTAGAACTGGGCAACAGAGACTGATTAACAACTCACCAAAACTTCACTGTGTGGTATTAACATGTAGAGTAATTCAGACTGGAAAGAAACTGGAAATCATCTGATCAAACTGAAAGCAGGGCTAACCTCGAGGTTAAACTGAAGTTCAGCATGAGGTGACTTGATCTTTCAGCACTCCAAGGCCAAGTGTGAATACTACCTCTATGCAAATACAGCTATGTGACTGGAAAAGGCAAGTGGAATGAAGACATAACTGGTGACCTCCAATACATCGACAACCCATCACTGCTTTTTAAGCTCTTTGATCTCTTCAACAACTATTAATACATCCATGTTTACTCTGGCATTTCTGGAGAATTTTCCAACAGCCTCTGTGTTCTCAATATTTCTGAGGTTTTCTGCAACAGCTGAAGGTCATGCCATTCTTCTAACTATATAAGTTTCCAGAGATTTTTTAAAAGTTGTTTCACTAATTTGTCCATAAGTATATTTTTTCCATTTCTCACCAATTACAGAGTCTTGAGAAAACCACAAAGAACTCTTTTTATAATCTGTACTTATTTAGAAATGTAGAATTACAGAATCACAAAGGTGTTGGCAAAGACCTACAAGATCACCCAGTCCAACCG